>NW_026988523.1:31763928-33005000 GCF_030222135.1 Aotus nancymaae
GTGTGATTGTAATGAGGTTAATATGATCACCATGAGCAACTGACACAAAGTGGATCAAGGTTGTAGAGAGAGCACTAAACTCTATAGTATTTTTCCAATGCATTTATTATAACAGTAGATATATGTTTTATCCCAAATCATGATATATTAAAAATATGTAAAAATAAAATACACATGTAAGTTTCAAACGTATCCTAAAATGACAAGGTTTTGATAAAACATTATTATTGCACTAAATGTGTCTGAGTGTCCTGATACAGGGAAGGCTGTGGGTGTGGCCATTTTTTTCATTTGCTCTCACATTATAGCCAAGTACTGAACAGAAGCACTTTCAAGATATTTGGGTAAATGGTGTTGTTCACTGAGAACTGGGAAGTGAGAAAGGCACTGGGAAGGGACAAGGACTTTTCAACTTTTAAACAAACATTTCACCATTGGAATCACCCACCTATCCCTTGTCTCACTAAGCTCTTACCTTGGGTGTGGAAGCAAGCAGACATTGGATGTCCTTTTTGTATTCACCCCAAATAATGGTATCCAATTCTCTCCAAATTTTGCCCATGACAGGCACCTTTGCTGGTTTTAGCCACCCTTTACCAGAATCTGTCAAGTGCCCCAGAGTGGGAATCCAACTGAATATAGAATCACTTTTGTCTGAATCTACTGTCAGGCAAGGAAACCAGAAGATGTCTCCAGTGGGCCCACTGGAACATAGGCTCCCTGAGACGGGATTCATCTTGTTTCACACTGATCTAAGCACCTAGACCAGTGCCACATAACTACTCTTTGAGCAGATAAATTATGAATTAATGGGTGTTGGGTTTAGTCTAGAAGTTTCCTGGTGAGGACTGAAAAGTCTGTCTCCATACCTACGAAGACCTCACTTGTCAGGTTTAGCTTCTAGAGGTGGGTCACCACTGCCATAACTTCTGGCTTCCCCAGACTACTATACTGATGTCTTAAATCCAAACTTTTTTGGGGAGGGGTGGTTGGGGGGAGATGGAGTCTCACCCTGTTACTGAGGCTGGAGTGCAATGGCGTGATCTTGGCTCACTGCAACCTCTGTCTCCCAGGTTCAAACGATTCTCCTGCCTCAGCCTCCTGGATACCTGGGATTACAGGTGTCTGCCACCACGCCCAGATAATTTTTTTTTTTTTTTTTTTTTTGTATTTCTGGTAGTGACAGGGTTTCACCATGTTGGCCAGGCTGCTCTTTAACTCTTGACCTTGTGATCTGCCCACCTCGGCCTCCCAAAGTGCTGGGATTACAGGCGTGAGCCACTGTGTCTGGCCAAATCCAGACATTTTTAGTTGATTCTGGTCCCCTCTCTCCACATCTTTGAGTAATTCAATGACAACACAAGTTGTAGCAGCACTTTGGAGCCTAGATCCGACTTAACAGGAACTGCCAAGTCTCTATGCTGGGCCCTAAAGATCCTTGCAGAAGACACTTAGTTTCAAGTTATGAATCGAAAGCTGAGAGCTGGTTCTCTGATTGTCAATCAGGAGTTACGAACACGACCCATAAATACCAGACATATCTATCCTAAAACACTGTTTTGGGTGCAATGAGATTGACCTACAGTTGATTTTATGGCTCCACAGTCACAAAAACACTCTTAGATTTTTTCCAGAAACCAAGGCTATCCATCCTTTTACCTTTTACTTTTACCTACCTTTACCTTTTCGTATTTGAATCATAACACAACATTCTTTATGTCTCCTGGGCTGACTCTATTCGAGAATATTTTAATTTTTGAGTAGTGAGTGGTTGTAGAAATGAATTAAAAGCCCAGATAATAGGCTTCTATAAGTCCTACAGCTGTGGTAACTTCTTAAAGAAATCTTTCTTAGCCAGTTGAGCTGGGCAGTGGATCTCAACTCATCAGAGCAGTTCTGACATCAACTTCCTCTTAGGACCCTGGTGGGTACCTTTTCATCCCAATGAGTTACAAAAACAAATGTCTATGAACACAGAAGAGGGAAGTAATTTCCATTTCCCTGTTACCCAAGAGCTTGGAAAAGCTCTTCTAAAATTTGATATATTCACATATTACTGGATACATTAATTTCTCTGCTGTATCTAGCCCTAAACTACTCTTAAGATCTGCTCTTTCACTCTGGCTCAGAGTTTATGAGACCTTCTTGGATTGCTAGTGTTTTCCTGATAAGCTCTCAGGCTTGAATTTTTACTGAGTCCTTCTCCAATTCATTAACATTCTCAAAATTGGTAGTGAAAGTGAATTGGTCTTTTAGCGCACATCAAAAATCATGATTTAATCCTGTGTTGCAGCTGAGTGCTACACTCTGGGTCCAAACTTTGGGAGGCAAACTCCTTAAAAGTGTGACTCATATTGTTTGGTGGTTTGATGTATAAATCAAACACCAAATACTGTGGATTAAATAATTACAAAACAAATCCACTGTTTACTCACATTTCTTAAAACATTCCCATTTGTAAAATGGGAGTAGGGTAGTAGGTAACTAGAAAGACTGCAGTGAGAATTATATTATTTACTGTTATGTCAAGCCACTGGCACATCATGAATAGCATACGAATCATTGACTCAATGAATATATCCAGTATATAACTCCTGTAATTATCTCGTTTGTATTTTTCTTACTTCCCCAAGTTCCTCTCAGTGTAAAGCCCTGCAACCGTCTCCATTTCTCTCCTTGCACCCATCACCTATTCAGCTTTCAAGGATCTTTTCCTACCTCCTCAACACCTATAACTTCCCTCTAGAAATAAGGTGAACATTTCTCCCTGCAGCCACGTGTCCTTCTGCAGCCTCTTTCTGGCATCAGCACATAAAGTCCTCATGGTCTCCCTGTGAGTGAAGAGAGGTGTTGTCTCTCATTCTTCTCATCCTGTGCAGCATTTAGTCTGGGAGATAAGGCGTGGGAGAGCAATGGAGCAGCCTTGGGAGGGACAAAATAGAAATGCAGGTGGAAAAGGGAAGCTTTCTTTTTTACAGAGTGAGACATAAGTGCTGCTAAGCACTGACCAGAACATGGTGTGCAGACAGCCAGGAGGGACGCCCAGGAAGATGGCTGGAGATTACTAACAGCCCTCGTCAGGATAAACACAGGAGCTCTGACCACAAGCAGGAAGTTAGGAGGGGTCACATCAGACTGAGGCTAAACCTGGGCACTTGGGATCTCTGATTCCTCTAAAACTGCTTATCGCAATGCACTGCCCAGGTCAGCAGCAGCACCCAGAGCCCTGGCAATAGCTGCAGCTGCCAGCAGGTAAACTCACCGGAGTCATGTCTCTAATGCCTGTGCCAGTGGAAGACACAGCACCTGTGGTGGCCCAGACAGCAGGTGTCCCCAGAGAGTTAAAGCAAGCCCTGGAGCTGGAGCCACAGCAGGAGAAGACTGGAGGTCGACATGGGGCTCAGATTGGGTGGGGCACTCTGGGAGCCTTTGGAGGCTATCCCTGCTGTGGGTTTTGCTGACACAAGATCTCAGAAAGCATCAGTGACACTAAAGAGAACACAATCATGCGAAAGAATCTTTGTAATGTCTCTTCTCTGATGGGTGTACTTCTGTACTAAGGAATATAGAAAGAAAATGAAAACCAATTTGGAGTTAGTTTATCCTGGAAAGATGCTCTTTTCTCTTTGGTCACCTTCTAGAAAATGATACTGAGTCTTTTCTAAGTGAATGTGAGCACCTAAGGTGTCCTAGCTCCATGTAATCACAGAGGAGAATAAACCCGTTTGGGTAAAGCTTCTTTAATGATATCTGGTGAGATCAGTGCATCTCTCAGAAGATAAGCAGGAAGAAATGAGGGTGTGCTGAAGATCCATGATCTTCACAGTCACGGGACACCTGAAACATCCTGGAAAGGTGCCCATTAACCCCACACTATTCCTGCTGCCTCCATCCTAGACCCTCTCCTTCCTTCTCTCTTGATGGAAGCCTGGGCTTGTCTTCCCAGGTCTTCTAGCTCAGGTCCTGTCTCCAGCTAGACATCCATCTGACTTCGTGGTAGCAAGAGAAAGCTGATTCAGAAGAAGTCCATGGTCTGGTGAGCCCAAGACAGGACCTCCTAGATCGTGAGGAGGAGCATGAGTGGGTTGCTGGAGCAGGTGACAGCATCAAACACCTCAGCCCAGGTCTCGGCTGTCACCATCTTTACAGGAACAGGATGGCATGTTTGACACAGGAAGCCCTGGTCCTCACTTGTGCACCCTCCACCCAGACCTACATGTGTGCTTAAAATATGTCATGCTCCACGCTTTGTGGTGGAAGATAGAGTTCAATATGACTCATCACCTGACCTCTAGAAATTAACTGTCTAACTGCACAGGCAGACAAGTAAATAGGGAGCCTCCTTCCGTGAGATAAATGCAGCAATGTAAGTGACTGCCCACAAAGTCCGTGGTTCTTTGCTTATCTACTTTTTTTCTGTCATGTTCCCTTAGGAAAATCAAGCACCAGATGGTACCAGCACTTGATGCTGGGGTGGTGACTGAGCTAAAGATGCTGGACATTCAGAATGGGTTTTGTGTAAAACAGATGGAAGCGTAAAGTCAGGGGAGGTGAGAGCCCTTAGAAGAGCCTCACTGGTACCCTGGAGGTAACAGAGGCCCCTGGGCAGGAGAGGAGGGGAGGCAAATGAGTACCGGATTGAGGGGCAAATATAGAGGAGGAATGTACAACAGTTGGAGTGCCAAGAGGCACAATTAGCACATTACAAAAGGCATGACCTTCCATCAAAATCCAGGGAATGTGTGCTCTTTATTTGAAGACCATGAGAACACTGAGTGAGGAGTCATCCATCTGTTGGACTCAAAATGGAGTTCGGCAAACATGCATGATAATGGATGGGCTTGATGCAGGTGACTTTGCTGTATGTGCTGCTGCTTATGAGGTTGATGGTAGCACTAGGTGTATCTCATGTAATGCAGCTGACCTCATAGTGTCTATATTTTGGGTACGGAGAATTGATGCAAACTGAATACTATTTTCCTTGTTAATTTCATTTGAATTTTAGATAAGTTTCTCATTCAATTAATCTCTAATATTAAAATAAATACCTTTTCTAGATATTTTTCAAGATAATTCAGGCTGTAACCAAAGTTTATTTATATTTAATTTAAATTATAATTGTCAAAGAAAATTAAATTGTGTTCACTATCGGGTTTATAATTTTTGTCTTATTCTGCCTGACAGTTCACCCTAGTGGACTGAAACAGTGATATGGGAGCATGAAACAGTGATGTGTGTGGGAGCATAAATGCACTGGGCCATAGGAAAGAGGGTGGTTCTGACTGTGGATTGGGGAGAGGGTAGGTTCAGGTATTGATATCCTCAGCAGATTTTCCTGCCTCCAGCACATGACCCCTGTCTCTGGCTTGGAAATAATTTCAGAATCATCCCCTGAACTATTTTACTCATAATGTTAAGGGTCCCTTCAGTAGCCCCTGTCCTACAAAGAGGCATTTGAAAGCGATGGACCAAGCACTTTCTCATGGTAGCCAGACTGTGGGGCTGAACACAGCTGGGCCACTTTTGCTTCTTAGGAGTAGAATCTCTAGTTATTGGGATACAACAATAGACGAGTAAGTTCTAAAGTTTCAGAATACCCCAGAACTTTAGTCGGGGGCCTGTTGTGTTCCTATGGAATGCAGCAGATGTCTGCACATGGGTTTCTCCACAGCCCCACCCCTGATGCCTGCCTTGGAAGGCTCCGTACTCATCCTGGTTATAGTGCCCATCAACCTTTCCTCCCATCCATGAGGGGCTCCCAATTCCTGGCCCCTTTGTTCTTCATCAGAGTAGAGGCTACACAGGACTGAGGCTGAGCAGGTGTCCTGTGATGACAGAGGGTTGGCTGGGAGACCACAGCCCAGCTACTTTCCCAGAGCATGAGGTCAGCTCACAGGGGTCACCCCTACCAGGGGTAACACACTTAAATCTCTGGCTTTCTAAAGTCCTGCAAGGTCAGGTGACAGGAGAACCTGGCCTGGATGGATAAACTCTGGAAATTTCATAACAAGTGAGACACCAGTGGTAATGGGAACAAGAAGCTGTATTTTCTGGCAGGGTTAGGTACAGGAACTGCCAATCCTTGGCAAGGGCAGGGATGAAGGAACTGAAATGTCTAAAATCCTGGACATCAGAAAGGAAGTGCCTTCTGGGGACAGCTTGGATACTCAACAGGAACATCCCCAGCTCAGCTTGTGGAGGCCAGAACAAGTTATCTGGGAAAGCACTCGTCAGGATGGGGCTGTTCCTAGTCCCCTGGGATTCTTGTTTCCTCCAAAATCGTTTATCTCGGCCTTAGGATCTGGATCAGCAGCAGCCCCCAGAACTGTGGCCACAGCCGGAGCCCCCATCTTGCTGACCACTGCCCCTGTCACAGGAGTTGAAGCGCTGGCGCCGGCACCGGTGGTGGCGCCTGTGGTGGCTCAAGCAGCAGCCGCCCTCGGAGCTGGAACCACAGCCCCCGGAGATTGGGGCACAGCCAGAGGAAGCTGGAGGCAGACACTGTGCTGGGCTCTTTGGGGGGCACTTGGGTGAGGGGCACTTCGGTGGGGGCTGGCACTGCTGCTGGTTCTGCTGGCAGGACATCTTGGCAGGAATTTTACCTGGAATGAAATAATAGAAACATTTGAGTACAGAATCCTCAGACCATCTCCTTATTTTGGGGTTTGTCACACACTGACCCCCTTGATGAAGCCACTTTCTAAGCCAAGACCTGTGGGAGAGACATAGGAATGTGGTAGAGGGAACCCTACACATGCATTTGGATAAAGCATCCTCAAGAATGTAAAATAGATCTATGTGCATTCCTGACAACATGTTCCAAACAAGAATACAAAGGAATCCTAAGGTCCTGTGGCTTTTGCAGCTCACAGGTCCCTGACATGTGCCTTAGAGGCTCCTTATTCACCATCACCTCCACCTCTGCTGCCCACCGTAGGCCTCTATTTGATGGTTCCATTTGAGTTCTGGGATTGTCTTCCCCAAACACTCCCAGCTGAGGATCTGTCCGCTGCTGGCCACTCACCAGATGTGGAGGAGGTAAGAGAAGAAGGCTGCTCCCGAGGATGCTGTGGAGAAGTCCAGGGTAGGAGCCCTTTTATCCTATGTGGTGTTCATGATGAACAACCTGAGTATGCTGCTGCTTTTGCAACCAAGGAGGTGACAGCACCAGACACTTCCCAGCTGCCTACTTCCTCAGCGTGTGCCTAAAGGTGTAATAAGATGACCTCCTTTGTCTTCCTGGGCACATGCCTGAAGGTTTAATAAGATGGAACCAGGATGTCCTGGTGACAGCAGAAGTACTTCCCACTCTGGCTCACCCGGAAACTCCTGTCCTCCTCTGCTCGTTGATTCACAGGCTTTGTTCATTTTACTTCTTTCAACAGATGTATAGGACATGTTTCTTCCATTGAGTACCTTGCAGTCTAAATGGACTATCACTCAGAAAAGTAAATATATGTGATCTGATGAAACAAGCACCATCACAGAAGTGTTTAAAAAGACTTCAAGCCTAAGACCACAGCCTTTGTAAGTCAGTCCTCCATTGCACTTATGGTCCCAAAGGGTGATGGTGTTCAGGTGTTCTCCCAGAATGACAGCTGGACACACTAATCATTTTTTGTAGTAAGAACGCTCAAAGTCCACTCTTAGAAATTTTCAAGAATGCCGTACATTGTTATAGTCATCATGCTGTACGATAAATCTCCTGAACTTATTACTCCTGTCTCATTAAAATTTTGTATCCTTCGTCCAGCATATCCCCGGTTCTTCCCCATTCCCCAACCCGATCCCTGATAATGATCATTTCTACTTCTATGCACTTGACTTTTTAAGATTCCACATATAAGTGAAATCATGGAATATTTGTCTTTCTAGAGCTGGCTTATTTTACTTAGCATTATATCTTTCAAGTTTATCCATGTTGTCACAAATCAGAAACCTCCCTTTTTATATAAGGCTGAATTATCATAAGGGGTCTTGACAGTTGCTCTACATTCTGGCCAGCAGAGGCACACTACCAGAGAGGCTTGCAGTGCTCAGCAAGAAGCATAGTTGTTGAGTCTCCCAGGCTTGAATCTCTGGTCAGCTTCCACACTCAGCCCCAGTGCTCTCCTTGAAACTTCTCCAGGCCAGGAGATAAGGGTAGAATGGCAATTACTTGCAAAGAGAACATCTGGCCCCACCCATTCCCGGCTGCCAAGCTTTCACCCAGTCAAGCCCTATCCATTGGGCTTCTCTACCCTTCCCAAGGCCAGAAAACAGTGGCATGGTGGCAATTAACTGCAGAAGGAGCATCTGTTCCACCCAGGCCCAGCATCCAAGTGGCTAATATATCAAGCCACGGTGCTCTGCTTTAGGTCATCCTAGGACTAGAGGCAAACCCATGCCCATGAGTATCTATGGAACATGGCCTCTGGTTCTGTCACCCTGTGTGGTTATGTAGCAATCTCAGACACCTTGTTCCACCTTGACACCTAGAACATGGCCTCACCCAACCACAGATTCAAAACTGTAGTCCTGGCCAGCCACGGAAGACAAGCGACAATACTGCTCAATCAAAGGCAAGTTCAGCCGGCAGCTCTGTCTTACTATAGAGTCCAGCCAATGCTCTCACCAGACCATGGAACACAGCCAGAAATTCTACTCAACCCTAGAGCACAGTTGGTAGTTCAGTCCAGCTAGACAGCATGACAGCAAGGTCTTCCTGCTCAAGGTCACCACAAACTAGCTTAATTAGAATTCAGGTTTGATTAAATAGTGAAGGTATACCATTGCCAAAGAACACAAACAAAGGTGGAGGAGATGTCCATTTCCTCAAATGCTTGGGCATCAACGCAAGGACACAATAATTATGAAAAATCTGAAAAAAAATACACGACCATCATAAAGAAATTAATGAGGCTCCAATAATGGACGCTGAAGAAGTGAAGGTTTATAAAATGACTGCTGAAGAATTCAGAATAATTATCTTAAACTCAGTGAAACCCCATCTCTACTAAAATACAAAAAATTAGCTGGACATGGCAGCCTGTGCCTGTAGTCCCAGCTACTTGGGAGGCAGAGGAAGGAGAATTGCTTGAACCTGGGAGGTGGAGGTTGCAGTGAGCAGAGATTGTGCCACTGCATCCAGCCTGGCACCTGGCGACAGAGCAAGACTCTGTCTCAAAATAAAATAAATAAATAAATAAATAAATAAATAAATGGTTTGGGGAAAACTAGATATTCACATGAATATTCATATGGACTCTTATCTCACCCCATATACAAAAATCCTCTTGGTCTTCAATATAAGATCCCATTCCCTTCTGGGTTTCTGGGTTTATTTGCATTTTCAGCTTAACTGCTGCACTGAGAGCAGCCATTAGCTCATCTAGTGATTGTCCCATAACAGGAGCAATGTGCTTTTCTATGTCAAATTAGATAGTGAGGCTGAAAAGGAACCAAGAGAGTAAGAAAAATACAGCTTTGCTAGTGGTGTCAGACTTAAAGCCTGGAGAACAGGGATGGGGCAGTCTGAGTGACAGGATGCTCCCAGGAACCCCAGACACCTTGTTGGGTCTACCTTGACCTCTGATCTGCAAACCTCACTGGAGTCATCACTCCATGACTTTTCTCCTCTAGCCTAAAGTTTGATACGAACCTCTCTCCTTCTGACATGCCATCATCAGTCTTACATGTGGAACTGACTCTCACCATCCTTTATTTGAGAAACACAAGCTGAATATCCACTAGGGCCAGTGAGTGGCTTGCTCAGCTTGGGTTTCAGCAGTCAATAAGGGACACCTTCACTTTCTTCAGGGGTCTTACAATCTAGCAGAGAAGATAGACAGTATACAAATATGGTATTTATATCTGTGATGACTGAGCCCAAAGGCAAAATGCAGGCATTATAGTGTGGGTGAGAGAAACTGTCTTAGACTTGGAGTTCAAACCTAGCTGCAGAAGTGAATAACTACTTTTCCATGTACAGCCATTGTCCAGAAGTAAGTATAGAGTCCATATTTAATTCCAAAGATGTACAACTTTGAATTGCTGTAAGGCTTCATTTTGAGTATAACACATGCCCCCTGTCAGTGTGACTCAAAGCATTTGAGAACTTGTCAGCAGGAGGGTCACCCTTTTCTCATGAATTGAAAGCTGACTTGTAGCTGGCTTTTTCCCAGCCCCAGCACTGAGTCCCCGTCTGAGTTCCTGTCTCCATATCCTGATTTGGAGACATTCTTTTTCTCCTTGGGATAGAACTCCTTAATCTCACACCTCCCTTATGAAATCTCCACCCACTTGTTCTTCTCAGAATACAGTCCACAGCCCAGTTACTTCTCTCAGAGCATGGAGCAGCTCCGGACGTTCTTTCTGCACTGTGAGAATTTCTTAGTATCCCTGACATCCTGAGGACCTGGGATAATGAAGAAGAAATTTACTTGACTGGCTCGAAATGAGGATGTTATAACAAGTATGTTAACTCTGGGCCAGGAAGTACTTTATCTGTGGTCTAGTTCCAAGGTGAATCTTCTGAGAAGGCGTATTAGTAGTAAATGAGTAAACAACCAACCAAGGAGCAGCCCTTCTCCTCTGCAATATATGACTGACGCTGTGAAAAGCAGCTGAGTCATTCTTGGGGAAGATGAGACGAGCAAGCCAAAAATGGCAACTTGGGAAGTTGTCCAAGTTGTCGTGAAGTTTATGTCATTTAATTTTCTTACTATTGGATTTCAGAAGCACAAAATGGATTAACGAATATCCTCTGCTCATATTATATGGTTACAATTCATCCATGCTTGGCCTTCTTAATTAATGTGTCTATCTGCTAGTCTGTCTATTATTTAAATAATAAACACAGAAAAATTCATCATCCAAGAGAAAATGGTAACTTTCATAGTAAGTTATATGCATTTGTGTAATTGACCCTTCACCCATGTCCCTGCCTGTCTCATCTAATATGACCATGACACCAAATCTTGTTTTCACCATTCTTTGCTTCCCTTTTTGTATATTTCATTACTTTTATTTCTAAAAAGTGTTATTTTAATTGTTTTTTTTTCTATTTTAAGTTTCATTTCTTGAGGTATTATATACCAAAAAATCATCCATTTAATTATCCAATTCTATGAGCTCTGACTAACATATATGGTCCTGTAAACCCCACTACAACTCAGATATACAACAGTTCTATCACCCCAAAATATTCCCTCATGTGCTTATTAAATCAACCCCTTCCCCATACCAACCTTTGGCAACCACTGACCTATTTTCAGTTCTGATAATTTTGCCCTTTCCAGAATGTCATACAATTTGAATCGTATAATATGTAGTATGTAAAGTCTGACTCTTTTTGCACAGAATAATGCATTTGAGATTCATCCCCGTTGTTTTATGAATCAGAAGCTGGGTCTGTGGACAGGGGCAGGTGACGGGAGGCCTGGGTCTCTGGAAGGGACAGGTGCCGGGGGCCTGGGTCTCTGGACAGGGTAAGTGCAGGGGGCCTGGGTCTCTGGACAGGGGTAGGTGCTGGGGGGCCTGGGCCTGGGTAGGTGCTGGGGTCCAGGGCCTCTGGACAGGGGCAGGTGCCGGGGGCCTGTGTGTCTGGACAGGGATAGGTGCCAGGGGTCCTGGGTCTCTGGAAGGGATAGGTGCCAGGGGCCTCGGTCTCTGGATAGGGGTAGGTGCCGGGTTCTGGACAGGGGTAGGTGTTGGGGACCTGGGCCTCTGGACAGGGGTAGGTGCGGGGTCCTGGTCCTCTTGGAGAGGGGCAGGTGCGGGGGTCCAGGGCCTCTAGACAGGGACAGGTGCCGGGAAGCCGGGGTCTCTGGACAGGGGCAGGTGATGGGGGCCTGGGTCTCTGAATGGGCATAGGTGCCTGGTGGCCTGGGTCTCTGGACCCAGGAACGTGCCGGGGTCCAGGGCCTCTGTACAGGGGTAGGTGCCGGGGGGCCTGGGTCTCTTGACAGGGGAAGGTGCCAGGGGTCCTGGGTCTCTGGACAGGGGTAGGTGCCGGGGGGCCTGGGTCTCTTGACAGGGGTAGGTGCCGGGGGGCCAGGGTCTCTGGACAGGGGTAGATGCCAGGGCGCCTGGGTCTCTGGAAGGGGCAGGTGCTGGGGGCCTGGGTCACTGAACGGGGGTAGGTTTCGGGGGCCTGGGTCTCTGGACAGGGGTAGGTGCCAGGGTTCCTGGGTCTCTGGAAGGGGGTAGGTGCCGGGGAGCCTGGACCTGGGTAGGTGCTGGGATCCAGGGCCTCTGGACAGGGGCAGGTCCCGGGGGGCCTGGGTTTATTGACAGGGGCAGATGCGGGGTCGCCTGGGTCTCTGGACAGGAGTAGGTGCTGGGGGGCCTGGGTCTCTGGATAGGGGTAGGTGCCAGGGGGCCTGGGTCTCTGGACAGGGGTAGATGCCGGGGGCCTGGGTGTCTGGACAGGGGTATGTGCCGGGGCGCCTGGGTCTCTGGACAGAGGCAGGGGCCAGGGGGCATGGGTCTCTTCACAGGGGCAGGGGTAGGGGGGCATGGGTCTCTGGACAGGGGTAGGTGCCGGGGGACCTGGATCTCTGGACAGGGGTAGGTGCCGGGGGGCCTGGGTCTCTGGACAGTGGTAGGTGCCGGGGGGCCTGGGTCTGTGGACAGGGGTAGGTGCCGGGGGGCCTGTGCCTGGGTAGGTGGTGTGGTCTAGGGCCTCTGGACATGGGCAGGTGCTGGAGGGCCTGGGTCTCTGGACAGGGGTAGGTGCCGGGGGGCCTGGGTCTCTGGAAAGGGGTAGGTGCTGGGGAGTCTGGGTCTCTGGACAGGGGTAGGTGCCGGCGGGCCTGGGTCTCTGGATACGAGTAGGTGTCGCGGGCCTGGGTCTCTGCACAGGGTTAGGTGCCGGGGGCCTGGGTCTCCGGACAGGGGAAGGTGCCAAAGGGGCTTAGTCTCTGTACAGGGTTATGTGCCAGGACGCCTGGATCTCTGCACAGGTGCAGGGGCCAGGGGGCCTGAGTCTCTGGACAGGGGCAGGTGCCGGGGGCATGGGTCTCTTGACAGGGGCAGATGCAGGGGCGCCTGGGTCTCTGGACAGGGGTAGGTGCGGGAGGGCCTGGGTCTCTGGACAGGGGTAGCTGCCGGGGGCCTGGGTCTCTGGACGGGGGTAGGTGCCAGGGGTCCTGAGTCTCTGGACAGTGGTAGGTGCCAGGGGCCTGGGTTTCTGGACCGGGGTAGGTGCCGGGGGGCCTGGGTCTCTGGACATGGGTAGGTGCCAGGGGGCCTGAGTCTCGATTGGTGCCAGGGTCCAGGGCCTCTGGACAGGGGCAGGTGTCGAGGGGCCTGGGTCTCTGGACAGGGGTAGGTGCCAGGGGGCCTGGGTCTCCGGAATGGGCAGGTGCCGGGGACCTGGGTCTCTGAATGGGGGCAGGTGCTGGGGGGCCTGGGAGTCTGGACAGGGGCAGGTACCGTGGTCTAGGGCATCTGGACAGTGTAGGTGCCGCGGGCCTAGGTCTCTGGACAGGGGTAGGTGCCAGGGGTCCTGGGTCTCTGAACGGGGGTAGGTGCTGGAGTGCCTGGGCCTGGGTAGCTGCCGGGGTCCAGGGCATATGGACAGGGGAATGTGCCGGGGGCCTGGGTCTCTGGACAGGGGTAGGTGCCAGGGGCCTGGATCTCTGCAAGGGACAGGTGCCGGGGGCCTGGATCTCTGAACGGGGGTGGGTGCCGAGGGGCTTGGGTCTCTGGACAGGGGTAGGTGCCGGGGTCCAGGGCTGCTGGACCGCTGTAGGTGCCGGGGGCCTGGGTCTCTGGACGGGGGTAGGTGCCAGGGATCCTGGTCTTCTGGACAGGGTAAGTGCCGGGGGCCTGGGTCTCTGGACAGGGGTAGGTGCCGGGGGGCCTGGGTCTCTGGACAGGGATAGGTGCCGGGGTCCAGGGCCTCTGGACAGGGGTAGGTGCCGAGGGCTTGGGTCTCTGGACAGGGGTAGGTGCGGGGTCCTGTACAGGGGTAGGTGTTGGGAGACCTGGGCCTCCGGACAGGGTTAGGTGTTGGGGGACCTAGGTCTCCAGACAGGGGTAGATGCGGGATCCTGGGCCTCTGGACAGGGGCAGCTGCCCAGGAGCCTGGGTCTCTGGACAGGGGTTGGTGCGGGGTCCTGGACAGGGGTAGGTGCCGGGGTCCAGGGACTATGGACAGGGGCAGGTGCCGGGGGTCTGGGTCTCTGTACAGGGGCAGGTGCCGGGGGCCTGGGTCTCTGGTCAGATGTAGGTGCCGGTGGGCCTGGGTCTGTGAACAGTGGTAGGTGCTGGGGAGCCTGGGTCTCTGGACAGGGGTAGCTGCTGGGGGGCCTCTGGAAAGGGGCTGGTGCCGGTGGGCCTGTATCTCTGAACGGGGGTAGGTGCCGGCGGGTCTGTGCCTGGGTAATTGCTGGGATCCAGGGCCTTTGGACAGGGTCAGGTGCCGGGGGGCTTCGGTCTCTGGACAGGGGTGAGTGCCGGGGGACCTGGGTCTCTGGACAGGGGCAGGTGCCGGGGGCCTGGGTGTCTGAACGGGGGTAGGTGCCTGGGGGCCTGTGCCTGGGTAGTTGCCGGGATCCAGGGCCTTTGGACAGGGTCAGGTGCCGGGGGGCCTCAGTCTCTGGACAGGGGTGAGTGCCGGGGAACCTGGGTCTCTGGACAGGGGCAGGTGCCGGGGGCCTGGGTGTCTGAACAGGGGTAGGTGCCTGGGGGCCTGAGTCTCTGGACAGTGGTAGGTGCTGGGGTCCAGGGTCTCTGGTGAGGGTCTATCTGTGCAGCCCGGCATCCCGCCACGTCTGAGTGAGTCTGTCTGGAGATGGGGCTCTGGGCCCAAGTTCTAGAGGGTGTGTTAGCCTTGGGAGGGGACAGACGGCTGATTCCCAGTTGTCTTCTCCTCAAGAAGCAGCCGCCTGTACCGCAGCTACAGCTACGGCAGTGGCCCAGGCCCATTCTATAGTAAAGGTTCAGGCACAGGGGCAACAAGGGAGGTGGCTGAGCGGGGGCTAAGGAACCAGTGCCGCCATGGAGCCTGACTTCTTTCCTCTATCTTTAAGGCTCATCTCTGAAGAGGGTCTCAGGGCCAGCGTGGCTTCCCTGAGCAGTGAGAACCCCTATGCCACCATCCGGGACCTGCCCAGCCTGCCAGGGGGCCCCCAGGAGAGCAGCTACGTGGAAATCAAAGGTCCCCCCTCAGGATCTCTCCCCAGGCAGCCTCGTCAGCTCCAGCTCCAGGACAGCCAGAGGTGGTGGCTGCCCCTGCCACAGAGAGACAGTGGCACCTACGAGCAGCCCAGCCCCCTGATCCACGGTGAGCCCTCCCTCTCCACTGGCAGGAGCGGCAGAGAAACGGGACAAGGGAGGCAGAAAAAGAGAAGGGACAGGGAGAGGAGAAGGAGAAGGCGCGATGTGGCAGCAAGAGTGAGGCCTTCGGGGTCAGCCTCGGGCGCAAATCGGGCACAGTGAGGAAGCGAGGTGGCCTCTCACAGCCTGTGTCCTCATCTGGAGAACAGCATGTGTATCTGCCTCGCAGGGCTCAGGATTGAAGTGGTGGTTGTACAGCATTGGAGGGTGGAGTTGGCACCCAGAAAAGTAGGGAGACAGGCAGGGGATGAAGTCTCCTGGTATCCTGGGAGGTGGTTGGGCTGAGGTGGCTTTCTCACTGGCAGCTGAGGCACTAAGAGCCTTTTGCTCAGAGCCGCACAACTAGCTGATGGTAAGCTGGGCTATGTATCCAGAGACCCATCTCCTTCTCTTTGCCTTTAAGAGGCTGAAGAGGGGAGGGGAGCGGTGGGAGTGGGAGAGGAGTGGGAGGAGCCTCGCCCTCTCATCCTGTCCTGTACATTTCCAGACCGAGACTCTGTGGGACCCCAGCCCCCTCTGCCTCCGGGCCTACCCCCCGGCCACTATGACTCACCCAAGAACAGCCACATCCCCAGACATTATGACCTGCCTCCAGTATGGCATCCCCCATCACCTCCACTTCGACGCCAGGACCGGTGAGGAGCCAGGATGGTGTGGCAGAGGCCAGCACACCTGGCTGTTGCTGCCGCAGTCTGGTGACAGAGCCTGGTGTACCCTGACAGGAGCAGGGAGTGGACCGGCAGGCCATGAACGCGAACAATGCTTAACGGAGCAAGTGAATGGAGAGATGCGAGCCTCGTTCCCAGGTTCTACTGTGGGAGACACTGGTCAGCAGGATGCCTGGCTCCCTTTCCCACCCCACTGCTCCCAAGGCCCCCAGGGCCCTGTGTACATAAACTGGTGGGTTGAAAGTTGCTGGGTAACTCTGATTTCAGACTGATTTCAAACATGTGTGTAGGGTACCTTTTCTGTGCACCGAGTTGCAAGACTCACTGAGTTGCAAGAGAAAGCCCTGCTCCAGCCCTGGATGCTTAAAGCAACAGCTTCTAGGTGGCATTGCACAGCCTCCCATAGGCAGCCCAGGAATGCTTGGCGGGGCAGCCCCCCCACCCTCCTAGTGTGAGCATCAGATGCCTTCAGGACACAGCCCTTCTTCACAACCCATCTCTGTGTACAGCTTCTGTTTATGAGGGAAAGGAATGAAGCTGTAGAGTCAACGACACACAGTCAAGAGTGGAACTGAAAGTGAATTTAATGGGGGTATAAAGGAACTGAATCATTTGCTTTCATCTTAAGTCTCTCTTCAGATGAATTCTGAGCAGCTGAAAACTGGCTCTGGTACTAAGACCTTCAGCTTCATTCAGAGACTCAGTGTGCTGGAAAGAAAGCTTCATAGCACATTCTTTTTTCAGGGAGACAGAATGCTAATTGCAAGGCAAATGGGACTCATAAGCAGAATGGGATAGGGGATTTAGCATCTGGAGGCCGGCTCCTCCAGGGCATGACTGTGGACCACATTATTTCTGTGTGGTCTTCTGCTGGGCTGGTGCTGGAGTGACTGTTGAAGGGCAGGGCTCAGGCAGCTTGGGGTGGCAGGGCTCTGGAACCTTGGGCTGGCAGGGCTCAGGCACTTTGGGGTGGCAGGGCTCAGGCACTTTGGGGTGGCAAGGCTCCTTGGGGTGGCAGGGCTCCTTGGTTTTGGGAACGCATGGTTCCTGAGGTGGAGGCTGGCAAGGCTGTTTCACCTGCTGCTGTTGGAGCTGAGGGGGTGGGGCGCAGGGCTGCTTCTGCTGCTGGGAGTTCATGTTTCAACAGTGGCTGGTCCTAGAAAAAGAACAAATGCTTTAAAAGGAGAACAACTAGGGAAGAAGCCATGGTAAATAGCACTTCAGGTCCCTTAAAAAGTAAATGTTCTTTCCCCTTCTTGACCACAAAGAATACTTGGTTAATTTCTGAGTCTTTGAAAAGAGGAAACTAAAGATGATTTGCTCTTATTCCACTGGAGCAGGGCCTCTCCTGGAGCTCGTTTTCTTCCTACACAGCACAGCAACAGGCTTCTAGCAGGAATATGAAATACTGGATCATTGGAAATGTGAGGTTATTTAAAAAAAACAATAAATTCAATCTACCCACTCATTTCTGAAACATAGCATGGCTTATCACCTATAACTCTGACCCCTCTAGAACCCCATGCAATTCCACCTCTGGCCTGGCTCAAGTGCTCCTCTGTCTTAAATGTTTTCCTTGTTCCTGCCTGTTCAAGCACTAACCAACCACTACAGATTATTTCATATGGGATTTTTAGTGGCTTCTCTAGAGAAAAACTTCCAGAAATCTCTGTATTCCCAAACTGTTACAGCACTTGCCCTAATCACCTTGCACTAAGTTACTATTATACATTGCATTTTAGCTCTTATTTGCTGAATGAATTGTAGTATCATAGTGTACATTTTCTGCTGCTTAAATTATTTATTTGTAGCCATATTGCCAAATATAGCAAGCTCTCACTAAAGTATCTGTTTAAAGAATAAAATTCTCTGTATTAAAATCATAAATAAGAAGGAATTATAATGTCAGGGAAAGTGCTGTGGACCTGGGTTCTAGTCCTTGTCTTACTACAAATGTACTATGAATCCTTGAACAAACCAATGCCCTCCTTGCTGACATAGAAAGAGTGAATGAAGAAGAACTGATAATATCTGAAGTCTCTTCAAGCCCACAGTGTGATTACTTTTAAAACAAGGATATTCCTAGAGGTTATAATTCAATTGAACAGTCTGCATGGCTATGATCAAATTCAATAATGAGGGAAAAAAAGATACCAAAAATGCCAGTGAGACACTAATAGAAATTAAATACCTAGAATGGATGGTAAAGAGTTCCAAGTAAAGAGACTCACCTGGTGTGCAGAGAGGAGTAGTCCGTGTGGCCCCTCAACGCTGGAATAGTGTTCCCAGCCAACTGGCTTTTTATGCAGGGAGCAAGCCCTGCCTCAAGGAAACAGGATCTGTTTGGGCTGCTATGCCTTCATTCTTTACCTGTCAGACATGATTCACCCCTCTTCCCTCATCCACCTGTTGACTCAACTTTTGTGATGAAACTTGTGGCACTTGCTTCTGACAAGGATGTCACCTGGGCTTTATCCCCCTGAGTAAGCTTTGCTCCCAGGTGTGGTGTTTACAGGAAGGGTGTGGGCTGAAAGAGAGAGAAGGAAGACATTCTGGAGCTGCTGGAACCAGAAACAGTCATGTCTTCTGGAAGGGTCTAATCTTTAGCACATGTGACACTTGTGGGGCTATTTAATATTTGAAGTGGATGTAGAGATAAACAATAGATATTTCTAGGAGGCCAAGGGCATGGTGACCTGAATTGTCCCAGGTGTAAAAAAGTAATATTCTGTTAATTCCTCACTCAGTTTACTCATGCCTGGCTGGGGAAAGGAGAAGCTAAAATGATTCTTTTGGTTCTAAAAAGCCTTTTCTCCAAGGAGGAACTCAGAGTAAACAGCATAAGGGCAGGCAGACCTCAATCAATGGAGAGTTCCAAGCAGTGCAACTCTGCGAAGAACAGTCACATTCGGAAGCTCTGGAGCAACCTGGCCCTTTCAGCCCATCCATTTATTCTGTCAAATGTGACAGCAGGCCCTGAAGACCCTGGCTCTCATGGGGATCCTGCAGTCAACATGGGAACAAAGGATCTGGGATTCCCTCAGCCCTTATATCAAAGTTTACTCTCCTCAAGATAAGATGAAACTTAGCTCACTGCCTGCAGTTTGCAACCTGTTGCAAGTATGGTCTTTGGAGTATCCAAACTGTCCTTGAAATCCAGGTCCCTCCCTTATTATTTCCTCTTACCTAAATGTTTATAGAGCATCTGCTGGCTGCACAGCTGTGTCACTTCTAATAAACTTGAGCCCAGGACCAGCCAGCCACCACTAGAGGTTCCTCTGCTTAGCCACTGTTCTACCTTCCATGCTCACATGATGCCTGGCGTGTAGTAGCTGCTCAGAGAATTGACAATTGTAGAATAAATGAGTAAACGGAAGGATGGAGAGATGGATGGGTGATGTTATTTGCAAAGAGACACCAGAGGCTGCTATGAGAACTACCAGGAAATTTTTTATAGGGGAAATTCTTCCTTGCAGCAGGCTCATGAGAAAAAAGCTGAGAAAAGCTGTAAAAGCTTAGCAAGAGACAGATGTTTCTGTTACTTTATCCGCTATGATTTGGCTGTGTCCCCACCAAACTCTCATCTTTAATTCCAACATGTTGTGGGAGTGACCCGGTGGGAGGTAATTGAATCATGGGGGCAGGTCTTTCTGGTGCTGTTCTCATGATAGTGAATAAGTCTCATGAGATCTGATAGTTTTAATTATTTTTGATGTCTTTTGATCTGTTGGATTTAAAAAAGAGGAGTTCCCCTGTACAAGCTCTCTCTTTGCCTACTGCCATCCATGTAAGATGTGATGTGCTTCTCCTTGTCTTCTGCCATGATTATGAGGCCTCTCCAGCCATGTGGAACTGCAAGTCCATTAAACCTCTTTCTTTTGTAAATTGCCCAGTCTCGGTTATGTCTTTGTCAGCAGCTTGAAAATGAACTAATACATTCACTTATCTGATTCTCTCTCTACCTGTTTAAGTAGTCACCTCGCTTTGGTCTGTGGCCACTGCCATCATCATGCCACTTGCCTCAGTTGAGCTCTTCTTTAGACTTGGACACAAGCCTCTCCTCAGACCTGCTCCTTGTAGACCCTACAAAGGGAATTATAAGCACACCTTGTCTCCAGTATGGTGAGATCATCAAGCCCAAGGCAACCTACTTCTGCCTCTCGGTCCTCCATGCCAACAGGCCCAGGACCTGGCTAACCTGAACCTCAGCTCTGAGGCTCTCATGTCTTTCCTAGACCCATATGTCTTGGAGGAACTTTCACTCAAGATGCCCTTTAGGTGTTGACCTGATGCACCCACTTGACTTCTCTCCTCTCCCTCCATCAGCACTGCTCTCATTCTAGCTTCTAGACTTTCTCATTTTACTCTTCTGCTGTTTTGTCTAAAGACCCCCACCCACACCCTGCCCCCGGCCAATTTTTTTTTCTCACGCTACAAGAAAGCTCAATTTCCTCATCAGTAGTGTTGAATCAGCCATGGATCTGCTGGGAAGCCATATGGCTGCTGATTGCAACTAATATCTCCCCATATGCCTCTGACTTTCATGTCTGTCCTCAGGATGAGAGAATGCTGCTAATTGTTTTTATTAATAGCAAAGCCTGATCTTTCTTGGACTTGCTGATTAACTGTACCTGACGCCTCCTGGATATCCCTACAAATTCTCTCCACCCTACCTGTTATTCATACACTGTCATATGGCCCTTTTCAGGCAGGCTTGGATGGACTTTGTACAGGAGATACCTGATAAAGTTGCTCTGCAGGACCATACTGCATACCTCTTTCTTTTTGGTCTGGGGCTCCTGTAATTCTGCAGTACAGGGCACTCATGGAATGCTTCTGTGTGTACAACTGGGAGGCATAGGGGAGTCAATGCATATGGGCCCAGACTTGACAAATGATGGTAGTGAAGGGAAGTGAAAGAAGACTATGGATAAATACTTCCTGCCTTCATCTCCAGTACAGAGAGTTCTGAGACTACTTCTTAAAGATCACCAAAAACTCCCATGGACATTTTTTATAGCTGCATACTATTCTATGATGTATGTATATGTACCATATTTTCTTCATTGAGTTCCAGTGTTGCTGGGCATCTTCACTGACTTCATGTCCTTGCTAAAATATGTTCTTTTGTGCAATATAGATGAAGCTGAAGGCCATTATCCTAAGTGAACTAATGCAAGAACAAAAACCAAATATGACATGTTATTACTTATAAGTGGTGAAACATTGAATACACATGGAAACAAAGGTGGGAACAATAGACACTCAGGAGTACTTGGGGGAAAGGTGGAAGGTGGGAATGGGTTGGAAGGCTGTCTGTGAGGTACTGTGCTCACAACTTGGGTGATGGGTTCATTTGTACACCAACCCTGAGCACCGTGTAATTTATCCATCTAAGAAACCTGCATGTGTACTTCTGGAACCTAAAATAGAAGAAGGAGAGGAAGAAGAAGATGATGAAGAAGAAGAAGGAGGAGGAGGAGGAAAGAAGAAGAAAAAGAAGTAGAAGAAAAAAAGAAGGAAAGGAGGAGGAGGAAGAGGAGGAGGAGAGACGAAGAAGAAGAAAAAGAAGCAGAAGGAAGAAGAGGGGAGGAGGAAGAGAAGGAGGAGGAGGAGGAGAAACTACTATGTGACCCAATTAAAAAAATGATAAGACAGTAGTTTCAGCATTCAATTTGTAGTTTCAGTGAGAAAGTACATGGTTGAGAGGAACTAACCATTGTTGAGCTATGAGTAGACCACCATATTAGGTACTTTATGTTTGAGAAGTGACTGTAAAATAATGGTTACAAGTGTGAACTCTGCAGCCAGACTTACTGAGTTCAGGTCCCAGCTGAGCCATTGATGACTGTGGGCAAGTTATTACCCTAACCGGTGTTTTAATTTCTTTGCACATAAAATGAATAGTAGTAGCTATCTCATAGTGTTGCTGGGAGGACTAACTAGGTTAGTAACAGTAGAATATTTATAACAGTAGCTGGTACAGGGATTGTTCAATAATCATTAGCTGACATCACACATGCTAATTAAGTTACAAAGTCACTCTCTCTCCCTTTTCCCATTACCCAAGGTCCTATAAGGCAATGTCTTATAGGATAAATGGCTAAGTGCTAAAATGAAAACAATTCTATTGTTACAGTCCTAAAATAAGTCAGTAAATTTACTGAGTTGCTGTTAAAAAAAGAAGTCCCATGGACTTGACTGTCAGTTGTTCTTGGTGATGTGCAAAATGGTAATGCCTTCTTGAATGAACCTTCCTTCTCCAATTTTACTTTGTCCATTATTCCTCTTCCTTGGGATCACATTTCCAAATAAACTTCTTGCCCAAGAGGCATTAGTGTTAGGCACAACTTACTGCAAGAGTCAGGTTAAGACAACTATGAAAAAGGCACATAATTCAGGAAGTGGATATATAAACAAAATCATTATAAGGATGGAATCAATGCCCAGAGCACAGAAAGTTGGATAGATCACTGTAAGAAAGTTGAACTTGATCTAAGCTCCTTCTTTGGAGACTCTGGAAAGGTTGATGTGACTGAGGCTGGTCCTTTCCTAGCTTACCCCTGGAATGTTGCATGACAATAAATTCAGGAAAGAATCCTTCTCTGTTCAGCCTCATCCCAGGGAGATCAGAGACTGAAGCTTGGGGAAGAGGCCTTCTTTACCATTTCAGGCTTTGAAGAACATTTGATGGAGAGCCAAAAAAGGGAGAATCTATTTGTCTTTGTGATGTTTTGGCCCTGCCAGCTTCTGAGACTGCTTTGGGGAATGTGTTGCTGTTGGCCAGATGAAGGAGGCTTCAGGCAGACACTGTCTAGGTGGTTACCGAAGAGGTAGACACTGAGGAGAGACAGTGTAATGGTGGACAGTGGCGAGGTGGGCTTTGTGGAAATGTGACAGGTGCTGGACACTTGAAGACTATGTCTCTAGACCCCACGAAGAACATGTCACAGGACATGCAGGTAAGATTATAGGAGCTGGCTGGCAAGGCTACTGCTAGAAGAACATTATTTTTGTTACTTAGCAATATCTGAAAGAGGCGAATATGTTCATAGAAGATCTCTCTCTTTCATGAGAAGAGGAAAAAGTTCACCTACTAAGCCAGGGCAGTACTTATTCAGCCTGGGAAGATATTCAGGTTTAGCTCCTAAAACCATCATTATGACATCGGTTGCTTCTGCTTCCTCCTTATTTAGCATTTTTCCTTTCTAGAAATTTGTTTCACTACAAAGACTTTGTATAATATTATTATATTTGTATAATATTATTCAAAGAAAATGTATGTTTTCTTATGCAATAAAAAATTGGATGAATTAAGAAAAAAATATTAAGAAAGTCAGACCAAATTTTTGAAATTGTGATTACAAGAATTTTTTATTTCTCTTATCTACCAGGAAGTTCATTTTAACTAAACAGCCTCTGGTAATAAGACAGGTGCGGCTAAGGGAGAATGACCAAATTTAATTCACTCTTCTTTGAAATCAACGTGGAGGAATTCTTTCTCAAATGGAGACTCTTGTTTTTATTCTCCTTCATTTTGACATCATCGACCTAATTTTCTTCTCTATGAGGATTTCAAAATGATGTGTTGTAAAACAAAGCAAAATCATATTATAAAACATCTATACCTTCTCCCACCACATGAGAAAAAGCACAAAAGCATCAAATCATCTTCTTTTTTCAGATTCAAAACATAATCTTATTGTTCCAATATAGACGTGAATCTCAATAACTCAGGCTCAGCCACGTGGGAGATTGCATTCCCATATGGCGGAAAGTGGAATATTCCAAGATTGATCAGTATCAGTTATTTCTCAAGTTAAATATAAGTCACCTGAAATGACACATCACAAAACATCCGGTGATGATGTGTCCTGAACACCCTGCTGGAATATGTACTCAGTGCTGAAGGACTTGCTTAACCTTACAGTGACAACTGCTTGCTGATGGCAGTGGAAAATTTGAGGATTCTCCAGCTCTAGATAAAGATACTCCTTCAGTTCATTCATTCCACTGATTACTGAGTGCCTACAATATGTCATATCACATTCTAGACACTTGGGATGTGTCATGGACAATAACAAATATCTCTGACCTTATGGAGCTTACATGTTATAGGGGAGGATGGAAATAAACAATAAAGAAACATGAAGACTATGTAAATTATATATTAAATATACTACGGAAAAAGGAATAGTAGTGTAAGCAATTGGGGGTACCAAAGAGGTGGGGCTGGTAGTTGTGAATTCTCTGTGAGAAACTATTTGACTGGAAACAAATTGGAAGCCTGCTAAATTTTTAATGAAATTGTTTTGTGTAAGAAACCATGAGCCCAGGCTACAAAAGAGTGCATTTCAAAGTCCTAAAGTGACATTGAGACAGGAAGAATAGCCCAAATTGCACTGTTCCAGAAGAGGGCACACAACCTACTTCAGGGGAAGCTAATGAGAAAGGAACAAGCCTCAGGGAACAGGATCACCTTCCAGAGAGTAAAACCAATGTCATATCAAAGAATTTTCATCATCTCAGATAAAAGGGTAGACTTCAGCATGCCTTCTCAGAGGGATTTCAGAATTGCTGTAGATCAGATACTAGTTATCCCACCTTCTTCTATTTTCTCCTGGAAGTTTCTCCTGAGGTTATCCTGTTTCTGCTCCTCTGTTGCAAATTGGATTGCGGCAAGGATGAAAAGGATTGATCTTTTTACTAGTTTACTGGTCTAAGAATAGCCCACATGAAGAGAATATGATGGAGAGATTTGTATAACACCCAGAGATCCTGAACTTGGAAGTAGATGCAGTGACTGTATTGGTCCTTGTGTTGTCTCTCTTGGGGAAGAGGTGAATGTGTCTGTGGGTAGAAAGAAGAAAATAGACTTTTAGCACGCAGAAGGCTCAACTGTGATAGAGAGGTGAGAGTTTACAGATAACTGATTCTCATTTATTTCTGGGCACAGAACCATGTGCAGCTGGATGGGACCATGTGGTTGACATCTAGCTAATGTTATTGGAAATGCAGCATGTTGTTTCCATATCCAGAAAGTTAAGAGAAAGTGTGCTTCCCCGCACCTGCCATTTCTTTCCCTGCCTGCACAGTAGAATGCAGCAAGAGTGCCTGTTGATGGTGATGAGCCGTGGAACTGAAGAAATCCAAGTCCCTGCCAACCCACAATAGACTATGGCACACACAAAGCATAGAATTCTACTGTATGAAGTCACAGACATTTCCGAGACTTTTGTCACAGAGGATAACACACCCTGACAAACACATGTAACATGAGTAGTAAGTTTTGTTTGATTATTATTTATTTCTTTGTTTTGGTGGTGGGAACATTGCTTGCTAGGGTGTGATAAAAATGTTAAATTGAAAAGTAATTATAGAAACTATAATTCTACCACATTTCTTGAATTTTTTCTCTATAGGAAACTGGTACGGGGTCTTCTGGTTTGAACCCCTATTGTTTCCACAAAATTTACATGGGCAATGGACAAGCTCCAACGTAAGATCACTCCAGTTAGATATGGGAGAGATAACCTGCCTTCAGGTTGCTTCCAGTCTTCTGGAAGACACAGGACACCTCTTTCCAAGGTGACTGCAGGTGTGGATAGGAAACAGCAGGTGCTTTGCTGTTATGAGCCTGCTGCTTTAGATTCATAGGGAGGAGAATGAGATTTGGGAAGGATTAGGCTCAAGGCATTCCCAGAGGGCAGGTGGGTTCTGGGTTCAAAAAGTGTAGTGCAAATGTTCTCTTCAAATCCACTGCATTGTTTGGTGAAGGTATTATATAAAGCTCTCAACATCTCAGCCTACATTAAATGAGCTCCTATCATTTGGCAGGCAGCAGGCTGGGCACTGAGTCTACGGAGAAATTCTGAGCAAGACATAGGTTTTTACCTTCATGCTTCATGGTCCAAAGTCAGATGTGAGTCCAGGGCTCTTGGGTGTGATGAATACATGGTGTGGGAAGTACAGGGCAGTTTGGCATAGGCCGCTGCACATCTGGCTAATTTCCCAGGTTTGCCAATTGGTGCTTACAGAGTATATGAGGTGGCAGGTGTGAGGTGGTAGATTGAATATAGAACATAACAAAGAACAGGCAGATGAGATGGAATAAAATTGAGAAAATTAAGTTGGAGGCTGGCAAAGAATGAATTGGAAAAGTGGTTGACCTAGACCTGCAGTGAGACTTTCCTCAGCCAGAAATATGAAAGTGCAGGAATTCTCTTAATA
This sequence comes from Aotus nancymaae, assembly GCF_030222135.1. Classification (NCBI taxonomy): domain Eukaryota; kingdom Metazoa; phylum Chordata; class Mammalia; order Primates; family Aotidae; genus Aotus; species Aotus nancymaae. The sequence goes on from NW_026988523.1 coordinate 31,790,151, forward strand.
GCTAGTTTTTATCTGAGCCAGAAAATTTCCCAGAAATTGTGGAAGTCATAGCCTTAGGAGGAGGAAGAAACATGAAAGTATATAAAAAAAGGAAGAACATGAAGAGAAACCAAATGCACATTTATTTATCTGCACAAGTTGAGATCAGCAATTAGGCTGTGAACCTGAAATTTGCCAAACTATGCATAGTCTTGACTTCTTCAGTTCTTCAGACCTTCACGAAGAAGCAGCACGCTGCTCCCTAAATGGCTAGATCAGTGGGATCCTGCCAAGTCACAGAGGAGGAGAAAAGATGAGGTGAAAGAAGCAGCTAAGACAAGACATCTGCTTGCAAAGTCAGTGGACAAGAGGTGACCTGGGCTGTCAGGACGAATAGGATGTTGGGATATTCCAGGGACCCCAACAGAAGATCAGGCATTGGAATGGGATGTGTGGAGAGGAGACACCATAATCAACCTCAAGAAGGAAGAGGCCCACACCCTTAGGATGCTCATACAGGACCTGTGCAGAGCCTCAGGAAGGTTCGTATTGGGTAGAAAACATATTTTTCCTCTAGCTCAGCAACATCTTGATTCACTTCTATTTTTTAATATTATAATAAATTTTATGAAAATAAAATATTATGATATAGCTGGGTGTGGTGGCTCATGCCTGTAATGTCAGCACTTTGGGAGGCTGAGGATGGTGGATCACCTGAGGTCAGGGGTTCAAGACCAGCCTGACTAACATGGTGAGACCCCATCTCTACTAAATAATGTACAAAATTATCTGGGCATGATGGTGTATGCCTGTAATCCCAGGTACTCTGGAGACTGAGGCTGGAGAATCGTTTAAGCCAGGAAGACGGAGGTTGTGGTGAGCCTAGATTGAGACTGAGCCACTGCACGCCAGCTTGGGTGACAGAGCAAGACTCCATCCCCCCCCAAAAAATATATTATATAATTCATAATGTGGAAAACAAAGAGCTATTAAAATGAGCACTAACATAAAACAGCCAGAAATAACCACTGTTTATACATTGCTGTATTTATATCAGGATTTTTTATCTTCTATCAACCCACATGCATACATATATATCTTAACAAAGACACACAACATTGTAAATGGAATGAATACCAAAAAGCACACATAAAAATGCTTTAATTCACCATTTTTATGTGGGAGATATATTTTCCACAGTAAATATGTATTTTTAAAAAGCAGCTTCAAGCAATGGGAACAAGCAAGTGCATGACTTTACATTCATAATAGCCATGTGTCACAGAGTCCACTTCCCCACCCAGAATCAGCCTGCTTAGTTGTGATTGGTCCTGAAGTTATCTCTAGACTTTCTATCATAGAATCAGCAGTAATTTGAAGCCACCTCATCATGTGCATACCTAACAGACCCAAGTGACATCATTCTCTCCTGCCGGTTTGACAACTTCTCATCACTTCGTAATGATTCTTTGGAAAATTTTTGTTTGATCATTTCCAAATATTTCTGAGGTCTTGCAAAACCTATTTGTAGTACCTGTGTATCATGCAGGCGTAACCTGTCCCCTGCTTCACACTCCTTTGATATTATGGACCATGCAACTTATCAAGAAATGGAGTTTGTTCCCCAGTGATTACTGTAACCCTTCAGAAGTTCTGTCATTCTTTTTGCTGTTAGAGATCATTCTGCAATGTCCCAGAGCCACTCGACACAGATCTGCAAACCTGTCGGTCATCCCCAAAATCAAAACGACAAGGCTGCAGGAGAGAGCGGGGAACTGGGAGTCTGAGGAATTATGCTCCAGGATGATGCAGAAACACAATTTTCGGGTTACCTTAATTAATTTTTGGGGCATCGATTTCCTTATTCAATAAACGGAGCAGCTTTACTAGGTGCTCTTTTTCTTTTTCTTTTTTTTTTTTTTTTTTAGACGGAGTTTCGCTCGTTACCCAGGCTGGAGTGCAATGGCGCGATCTCGGCTCACCGCAACCTCCGCCTCCTGGGTTCAGGCAATTCTCCTGCCTCAGCCTCCTGAGTAGCTGGGATTACAGGCACGTGCCACCATGCCCAGCTAATTTTTTTTGTATTTTTAGTAGAGACGGGGTTTCACCATGTTGACCAGGATGGTCTCGATCTCTTGACCTCGTGATCCACCCGCCTCGGCCTCCCAAAGTGCTGGGATTACAGGAGTGAGCCACCGCGCCCGGCCCTACTAGGTGCTCTTTAAGTCTCCTTTCACTTCCGAGGTTTTCTAGCTTAATTACCTGCTCTTTCCTAACTTGGTGGCCAGTTATTCACCTCACCTAGATTGTGTAATCCTAATGCCTGCTTAAAACTCATGTCTTGTTTGGAATTACTGGATAAATCTGTTTCTGTGAGATTATTCTGGGGAAGAGAAAGAAAAAAAAAGGATGGGGGAGAGAAAGAGAGAGAGACTGTAGAGTGTGTATTTGTTTGTGTGAGAAAGATGTGACTGTCCTAACTTCTAGACGAGACTGCAAATTATGCAACGGGGCACTGTGCATCCTCCTCTCCCTCTTGCTCCTCCAGCTTCAGACCTCCTTGCACATGGCAGATACCCAGCAAAAGGTAACATTGCCTTGAGAGCTTGTGTGAGTGATTATGTGAGTGTGTGACTAAAATGAATCTGCCTTTTAGTGAGTGTGTGTGTATGTGTATGTCTGTATGTGTTGGGGTATCTGGAAGGTAAACTGAATAAAGAAAAACAGAATATCAAGTTCAGTTTTCTAGGAACAGACAGGAAATTAGTGGGACGAATACTAAGGATTAGAGGTGGCTTGGAGCAGGCACCACGGAACTCAGGCATAGCTCAGTTCAGTGCAAGAGGAGAGCTTATGGCTGCCCAAAGTGTCACTCTCTACGCCCCATTGCAGAACATCCATTGTTATTCCAGGAACAACCCCCAAGTGTACCCCCCAACACACACACATAGAAACATACAGTACTGGGTTGAGATAGATGACTTCTAACCAACTCCTCTGTCTATAGGTCCTGACTCACAATGGGGAAACAAAGAAGGAGGAAGATTCAGCCAATGACACACATAGCCAAGACTGGAATTAAAGGCGATTTAATGAGGACAGAGCAGGAAACATGCATTTATTTTCATTCAGATCTTCAGATGGACCCTTAGCAGCTAAAGACCCTTAGCAGTGAAAAGCCACTAAGACTTTCTGCTTAATTCAGGGACTTACAGGATTCTTCAGAGTGTGTGAACAAAAGCTTCATAGTACATATTTTTAGGATACAAATAAGAGAGAGACTATGACTCGGGGTGACAGTATACTGACTACAAGGTCTACACAGAAGCAGATGGAAAGAGGGTGTCCAGCATCTGGTGGTCAGCTTCTCAAGGGCTTGTCTGTGCACTGCATTACTTCTGCTTGGTCTTCTGCTGAGCTGGGCCTGGAGTGACCGTTGAAGGATGTGGCTCAGGGACCTTGGTGTAGCCTTGCTCAGGGACCTTGGTGTAGCCTTGCTCAGGGACCTTGGTGTAGCCTTGCTCAGGGATCTTGTTGTAGCCTTGCTCAGGGACCTTGGTGTAGCCTTGCTCAGGGATCTTGTTGTAGCCTTGCTCAGGGATCTTGTTGTAGCCTTGCTCAGGGACCTTGGTGTAGCCTTGCTCAGGGACCTTGGTGCAGCCTTGCTCAGGAAGCTTGGTGTAGCCTTGCTCAGGGATCTTGGTGTAGCCTTGCTCAGGGATCTTGTTGTAGCCTTGCTCAGGGATCTTGTTGTAGCCTTGCTCAGGGATCTTGTTGTAGCCTTGCTCAGGGACCTTGGTGTAGCCTTGCTCAGGGATCTTGGTGTAGCCTTGCTCCGGGACCTTGGTGTAGCCTTGCTCAGGGACCTTGGTGCAGCCTTGCTCAGGGACCTTGGTGCAGCCTGACTCTGGAATCTTGGTGTTTCCAGGTTGTTGTGGAACCTTTGGGTGGCATGGCTCCTTGGTTACGGGAACAAATGGTTCCTGAGGTGGAGGCTGGCTGGGTTGTTTCACCTGCTGCTGTTGAAGCTGAGGGGGTGGGGTAAAGGTCTGCTTTTGCTGGTAAGAACTCATGCTTCAAAGGATGCTGGACCTAGAGACAAAACAGCTGATTCAGTGCTTTGATTAAACAGAAATGAAGCCCAGTTTAATGACAAATATCTCTTATTTCATTCTCCTTCAGAGCTAAGAGCCTCTCTTTTCTTTCTTTTTCCCTGAGTTTGAGATCATTGGATGCTTCGATGATCCCCACATATCTTCCAGGGAAGCAGGTAAAGTTGATTTGTTCCACATCCTGTAAGTGGAGGCTTTCTCTGTGCTTCTTTCCTTCCTAGTACTTCTAAAAACCCTACATACAATGTGAAACACATGCAAATATGCAAATATATACTTCATATATACTATGAAGCTTTCACTTACACACTCTCTGAAGAATCCTCTAAGCCCCTGAATTAAGCAGAAAGTCTTAGTGGCTTTTCTGGTCTTCAGCTGCTCAGGATTCACCTGAAGACTCGAGTGAAAAGAAATGCCTGATTCTTGCTCTGCCCTGATTAAATCACTTTTAATACCACTCTTGGCTGTGTGTCATTGGCTAAATATTGATGTGAGACCTCAGGTTTTCAATAATTTGGAAAGATGTTAAAGTCAGCAGTCTAGAATCTACTCACTCGCGTCCTCCTCATAGAGTGTCATAGTTCTCCCAGGAAAACTCTTATGTAAACTTCCCCCAAGGCTCCCACAATGCCGCTCTGAGCCTCTGTTCACATCTTGGCCACTGCACCTGCTGTTTGAGAGGCTCTCTGCACCATCGCTGCCTCTCCACATGCTCCCACCTCTCATGGCTGTCCTCCCTGATGCTCTCACCTTCCTCATTTGCCACAGCATAGAACCTGCTTTCGCTCTGTACTAATCCCTCCCCATGCTATATGTTTGCAAATTTTAGTCCAGTATATGTTTTCTGATGGATTATACATTCATGGAATAAAGAAAAACTTATCTTTTGATCATCAAAATTGCCAATGCAGTGTCTTCTATATTAAAGATTTTCAATACATATTGGAGAGGCAATAAAAATGTCACTAAAAGTACTCTTGAAATGGAGGCATATTGTCTTGCTAACTTAACAAATCTTTACAGAAATCACTCCCCTTTTCTGATCCCAAGTTCTACAGCTGTAACCTGAGTTGAAAATCAAAATATGTATAAGGTCGCCTCAAACAAAAGTTGTTACTGCATTTAAAATAAATATATTCATTGCATGGCAAAGAGGTCTCAATCAAAATGAAGTACTGATGGGAGCCTATTAAGATGTTCCCAACAAAGAGACTCACCTGCTGTGCAGAGAAGGTCAAGCTGGTCAGCTCCTGGGATCTGGTGAAGAGTCTCTTGTTAGCTGGCATTTTATACAGAAAATGAGCCCTGCCTTAAGGAAACTGGATTTTTTTTAAGAATGCTCCACCTTCATTCCAGCTTTTGTGATAAATATCTCTGGCTTAACATTTTTTGTCACTTAAGCTCTGACAGTGATATCACCTGGGCCTGACCCACTGTCTATTCTTTGTGGTGTGGTTGCTGCGGGCAATGGACTTCTTGAATGGTAATGGATTAAATCAGGAGGAAGCTCCAGACTGCTAGGACCAAAAACAGCCATACCTCTTTGCCTGGGCCCTAATCTTTAGCCAGATTAGTCCTATTGGGCTTCTTCATGGTTGAAGTGGATGAAGGAATAACAATAGACATTTCTGGTTCTTCTGGGAGGCCATGGGATGGTGCAGAATAAGTGAATCATCTGAGTTTCAATCTCTTAGTGGATTCAGACCTGAGAGGGGCAATGGAAGACAAAATGCCTGCTTTGGAAATACATTGCTTTCACTCTGAAGGGAGCCTTAAGGTGACCAGGGATAGCAGATATCATTGGGATGGACGGGCAGGAGTGACTGGATCTGTGTGACACTGTGGCTCAGCCCTGAAGACCCTGCATCTTGTGGTACCCTTCTTCTCCAGGGGTGACATAGTAACAGGAGAGTGCTGATTCCCTGGATTCAGACACCAGCCATTTCCTCTGATCACTCTAGGATGAACCTCAGGTCATTAACTCAGAGTTGCCCTCAATAGACACTCTTACTAGGTGTGGCCCTTGGGAAATCCAGACATCCTTAGATTTCAGGCATGTGAACAGCTCCTCCTTTCCCACTGCTCCACCGCTGTGTTACTCCCCTGAACCTGATGCCCAGGCAGAGCCTCCACTGTCAGCTCCTTCTGCCAGGTTCTACTTTAGCCTCACACACTGCCTGGTTATTGTAGGTGTTAAGTCAGTGGACAGTCACTGGTTTCCTGAATAGAGCTGTAGTTTCATGGAAGAAAGAAAGGAAGTGAGAAAGAAACAGAGATAGAAAAAGAAGAAAGGAAGGAAGAAAGAGAGAAAGACAGACAGAAAGAAAAGAAAGAGAGAGAGAAACAAAGAAAGAAGGAAAGAAAAAGAAAGAGGAGGAAAGGAATGAAGGAAAGGAAAGGAAGGAAGAAAGAAAAAGGATGAAGGAAGAAGAAAGGAAGGAAGGAAGGAATGGGAAAGATAGAAAAGGAGGGAGGGAGGAAGGCAGGCAGCCACAAGGCAGCTTCTTGGACGTGATTCACTGTCCTGTGCCAGGCCTCCTGGTGTAAGCTGAGAAGAGGGTGAGAATTCAGGAAGCAGAAGAGGCTTCCCCTCCCTTCCACACCCATCTCCTTCCCTCTCTGCTAGCCTTTGTTTGACCAGCCACCTCCCTCTGGGATGGGGCCAGGGCCACTGACGTACCTAAGCTCTAGACTCTGGCATCACCTTAGCTCTTTTTCACGGTTGGGTCCAAGTTTCTCACCTCAGCAAATCCACCTCTCAGGAGCCATAGACCCAGGGAGCTCTGGCCAGACCCCGCTGCTCCACCTGGGATTTTCCTCTCCAGAGGAAGCTACCTGCTGCTTCTCTATGAATCTGGGTCTCCCTCATGTTCTCCCTCGATTCTGCATCTTGGTTCTAGAGGAAATTCCTTTCTGATTTCCTGTGTCCCTTCCCTGGGCGGGTTCTCTCCTCCCCTTCTGTAACTGGTGCCTCATTCACCCCAACAAAAGCATCTCTGCCATCAGCTTATTGAAGTTCTCATTTTACCCAACCCTGTTATTCCTGTTTAGTCAAACACACTCAGTGCCTGAATGTTAAGCCTCTTTCTGCCTTTCCGAGAAGCTTTGTCTTTTCTTTTCTTTTTTTTTTTTTTTTTTTTGAGATGGAGTTTCTCTCTTGTTACCCAGGCTGGAGTGCAATGGCGTGATCTCGGCTCACCCTGGCAACCTCCACCTCCTGGGTTCAAGCAATTCACTCCTGCCTCAGCCTCCCGAGTAGCTGGGACTACAGGCGTGCGCTACCATGCCCAGCTAATTTTTGTATTTTTTAGTAGAGACGGGGTTTCACCTTGTTGACCAGGATGGTCTCGATCTCTTTACCTCGTGATCCACCCGCCTCGGCCTCCCAAAGTGCTGGGATTATAGGTGTGAGCCACCACGCCCGGCCCTAGCTTTGTCTTTTCATTAGCAGTGTGGGGTGTGCTGATACATCTGGCCTTAGTTTTAGAGAGGGGACATTGAGTGGCTTCTGAAGGTGAATCCCACCTCCCCAGGTACCTTAGTCTTTCCCACTGGCTCCTTCTCTGTTGGCAGGAGGCAGTGAGTCATCCACCTGCACTGTCTTGGCACTTGCTCAGGGCTTGTGGGTGGATGGTACTGGGGGCCTGTTCGGCACTCTCCAGATCTGCTGGATCTTGCTCTGGTTTTCTACCATGGCTATGCGGACCAGTCACACACATTGCCCAGGTTCCTGCCTCTCCTCTCCTGACCTGAGGGTCTCTGATGCCCCAGCATGAGCTGTCTGTGAGAATCTGTAATGCATTTATGGGTGTGCAAGCTTGAAGTTCAGTGTTAGCATCTAGTAGCCACACTCCACCTATGGAGGACATGAGCTGGCAGATGATGCTCTCCTCTTTCATTTCCAGGGAAAACCCTTCTGTGACGTAATTCCCTCTCAGCTCAGAACTTGGAGGTCAAGTTCCAGGTACCCTTACCGACTGCCTACTTAGTAACATATTCTTTGTAATATGTTGATTTTTCCTTTTGCTTAGCTTCACACCCCCTCCCCTTTATTTCATATTCCCCTTTTCTATCATTACATTCTCAAAGAAACTAGCTCCGCATAAGATATTGTCTTAGGCTCAGTTTTGGGGGAACCCAGGCTAGGGTATATTATGAAGCACATGCCCACTTAAGATACAGAAAGAGAAACACATTGCTCAGTGATGGAAAGCAGTGCCTAGACCAAGGTCAGAGGAATCATCTGGCAGGTAAATGTAAGGGATTTGGAACTGATGTAAGGCCTGTCTTTGGAGACTGTGGAATTGAGCTGTCCAATAAAGTAGGCACTAGCCATATGTAAACACTTATGTGTAAATGTGTTAATAGATATTTGGGATCTGGATTGTGGAAGAACGGTGTGGCAAGACAGGACCTTGGCCACGCTGAGCAATTGGAACTCTGGTGTCGACCCTGTTATTGGATATTTATGAATGCTCCTCTAAACAGGATTTTCCGATCCTGATTTATTTTTGTGGAGTTAAAAACCCTGGAGTTGGCCTGGCAAAGGTAGTGCAAGTTAACATGATGATTTAGAGGAGATAAGTGCACTGGCAACTTTAGGTCTGGGTTATGTGCAGTTGCCCCAGGCATGAGGCTAGCTCAGGGAGCTAGGCCTTGGTTCTCTGTCTCCGAAGCGTGCTCTACGGCCTAATATCAATATCCCTGTTAACATCAGCATCTTACTACTGTTCTTAGTGAAAACGACTCCCACCACCCAGCAGGATTCTGATCACCAGTGCCTGGCTGCTCCACAATGATGGATGCACAGCCTTCGTAAGGTGACGTGTCCACCAGGATCCCATGTTTCAGATGTTAGTGGAAATTGAACAGCATTTGATAACAAAGTGGATTATACAAGTAACTTTTTTTTTTTGAGACAGAATCTCACTGGAGTACAGTGGCATGGTATCGGCTCACTGCACCCTCTGCCTTCTGGGTTCGAGTGATTCTCATGCCTCATCCTCTGGAGTAACTCGGATTACAGATGTCTGCCACCATACTCAGCTAATTTTTGTATTTTTAGTAGAAATGGGGTTTTGCCATGTTTGCCAGGCTGGTCTTGAACTCCTGACCTCAACTAATCCACCCGCATTAGCCTCCCAAACTGCTGGGATTACAGGTGTGAGCCCAGCCTGTACCAATAACTTGAGTGCTTCCTGCACTGCTCACTCCGTAGGACTTGTAAATCAGATGTAGATGAAGTAACACCCTTCATTGTTCACTAGTATAGTTTCGTGTTAGTGCCTTGGTTCTTGCTAAAGTGCAGGATATTTGACTCCTTTCCCCTGTTTATAGGGATCCATCTGTGCTATATGAGCAAAGTAAAAGACAGACTGTCTTATTTTTATCTTGTTATCAGTCTTGATATCACAGCCACCCTGATAGGATCTCAAGGATCCCTGAAAGCCTGCAGACCACACTTTGAAAAACACTGATCTAGCATAACAATGTCAGCGTGCCTAGATTTGTAAAATGAAGGCAATTCCCGTTGTTGGCCCAGCCACACTGGACCTTGAGGCAAGGTAACATACAAAATCTTGAGATGGGAAATACCTGGAAACTATGTAATTACGGTCTCAATAAAGTATCCTGCCCAGGTGTCTTACTCTGGAGAAGGATTAGGTAGAAGGAGGACTAAAATGACTACTGAGGATTTGAGAAATAAGACAGATTACAAAGAGAAAAAAGCTCATCTTACTATGCACTTGCATGCCCTGTCCTCACAGATATTAGGAACTAGTTGTTTCTCTGTCATTTTTGAATGCAGACATCTGATATCTTCAAAAGAGCTCATAACCGGAAATAGGCAAGGCAGCCTCAAAGAATACTGAATCTGAGAACCATAGAGACCCTCGCTGTGGAAATCACTTTCCCTGTTCAATCTTCCTGTTTGAATTTTCAGTCATTGCAATTCTCACTGTCACTTATTTGCAGTTAAAATAATGTCACTTCCAATTAAGAAACTGTTTGACAAAAGAGTAAAAGTCATTTAAAAAAATTTCACCCTTTAGAAATGTTTTGTCATCAAATGGGAAATACATGTAAAGTTATTTTGCTGCATTTCAAAGTACAATGGTTGTCCCCAGAAAAAGCATTTGTGAGACTGAATTTTGATCTGAACTAGCTGTTTTTTATAAAATGAAATTTTTACTTGAAAGAACAACTGCCAGCAAACTGGGTTTACTCAGACTTGGGTATTTTGCAGACATTTCCTTGAAAATGAACTTCAAGGAAAACAACTAACAGTATTTGTGGCCGTGAGACCCTAAGGGGGTCCCAGTGCCTCCTTCCTGGTATTTATGGTTTTATATCATCCTGTGTGTGATCTGCTTTTTTGTTCTGTTTTTTTTCTTTTCAGACAAGGTCTTGCTCTGTCAGGCTGAGTGCAGTGGCTGGAGTGCAGGGGCACGAGCACGATCACAGCTCACTGAAGCTTTAAACTCCTGGGCTCAGGTTATCCTCCAGCCTCAGGCTCCTGAAGCACTGGGATTACAGGCGTGAACCACCGAGGTTGGCCTCCTTCTAATCAACAGGCTGTAACAAACATGACAGGATATCCCTCCATGATTATGTTACCTAGGCAAGACTGACAGCAGGCGGGCTGGAGCCAGGGAGTCCCCTTGCAGGCTTGATGATATAAGGGCCCATGGAGGAAATGTTTGCTTCACAAGGATTGTGGGCTGCCTCTAGGCACCGCGGGTGCCTTCTGAACCTGAGGGAGGACTTTAGTGGGAAGCCTGCAAAAAGTTGGAGCCCTTGGTCATTGAGCTATAAGGAAATGAATTCAGGCAACAGCTTGAATGAGCTTGGAAGTGGATTCTTCCCCAGTGAAGGCTCCAGATGAGAATGCAGCCAGGCTGACACCTTTATTGCATCCTTGTGAACCCTGAGCCCCTGACCATGGAAACTATGAAATAATATGTGTTGTTTTAAGATGCTAAATTTGTGATAATTCATTATACAACAATAGAAAACTGGTACAATATGCATTCCCAGTGAAAGAATGTAAACTTTTAAACAAAAATTATGATTTTGAAAGACTCAATTAGTTCATTGCAATGTCTCAATTAGTTCATTGCAAGTTTCACAGCTTCCCAATACATAATTAATTTTCTTATGAGATTGGTGGTGGGTTAATGAATGTGATCTTTTTCTATTTGTATAAATTAATGTGGCAACATTTGTGAGATCTATATAACTCAGTGAACCAGTATTTTCAAAATGACCAATTTGTGATGCTACCAAATCAGGTATAGATGACAGGTAAAAATGCAATATAGAGCAATTAATTAAAACAAACTGTAAAAATTTTATTTTGAAGTTTTGTATCATTTCTACATGTAATACCTCCTCTAATACTTTGTAATCAATTTATTCAATTGTCTTCCATTTTTGCAGATCTTGTCAGTATTTTGCTAGATTCTTATGTCAGTTTCTGTATTCAATCTGTTGCTATAAGTATTTTCTTTACTTTTAATTTTGAAGTAATTTTAGATTCACAAGAACATACAAGAAACGTACACCTTCACCCCACCTACTCATTTTGCATAACTGTAGACCACCACCAAACCCAGAAAATTAACATTGGTACAATTCATTGAGCCAACTCAGATTTCACCAGTTATATATGTACTGTGTGTGTGTGTGTTTGTGTGTGTGTGTGTGTGTATGGCTCTGTGAAATTTTATCACATATGTAGCTTTGTGTAACCACCACCTTAATCAAGAGACAAGACCTTATCATCACCTCTAGACTCCCTCATTTACCCTTTTACAGTCACACTCTCCCTTCTCCTGCATCTCGAAACACTAGTAACTAATAATCTGTTTCTCGTTTCTATAATTATGTTATTTCATGAATATTATATACATGGAATTGTGCAGTTTGTATCCTTTTGAAATTGATGTTTTTCTCCACTCAGTATAACTTCCTTAAGGTTTATTCAAGCAGTCCTTTATACCAATAGTTTGTTCTTTTTTGTTATTAAATAGTATTTTGTGGTGTGGATGTACCACAGTTTGTTTAACCATTTCTCCTTTGAAGAACATTTGGTTCCAGTTTCCAATGATTTCTTTCTTTCTTTCTTTTCTTTTTTTTTTTTTTGACAGGATCTCACTGTCACGCAGGCTGGAGGTGCAGTGGTGTGGTCATAGCTCACTGCAGACCTTCTGGGCTCAAATGACCTTCCTGTCACAGACTCCTGAGTAGCTGGGACCACACGTGTGCACCACTACACCAGGATAATTTTTTAATTTTTCATAGAGATGAGGTCTCATTATGTTGCCCAGGCTGGTCTCAAACTCATGGGCTCAAGTGATCCTCCCACCTACACCTCCTAAAGTACTGGGATTATAGGCATGAATCATTATGCCCGACCCAGTTCTGGGTCATTTCTAATAAAGCTGCTTTGGACATTCATGTGCAATCTTGTATCTGGAAATAAATAAATTGTATTTCTTTGAGATACATGCCCAAGAGTGTAATTAATGGGTCATATACTAAGTCTACCATAATTTTAAAAGCAACTGCAAAATTATTTTCCAGAGAGGTTGTACTGTTTTACATCCCATTAACAATGGGTGAAAGACTGTTTTTCATGTCCTCACCATAATGATGTGTCATTGTGGTTTTAATGTATGATTTTTAATGGCTGAGAGTGTTGAGTGTCTTTCTGTGTGTTTATATGCCATATGTATGTCTTCTTCCATGACATGCCTGCTCATGACATTTGCACATTTTCTAATGGAATTTTTTTTATTGTTAAGTTTTGAGAGCATTTTATGTATTCTATATATAAGTCCTTTGTTGAATATGTGATCTGGAAATATTTTCTACTGGTCTATAATTTGTCTTTCTGTTGTCTTAGCAAGATCTTTTACAAAGCAAAAGTTTTTAATTTTGATGGATTCCAACTTATCATTTTTCTTTCTTTTTGGAATTGTGCTTTTGGAGCCAAGTCTAAAAATTATTTACTTAGTCCTAAGTCTCAAAGATTTTTCCTGTTTGTAAAAAATACGGTTTTATATTTTCATTTGAGCCCATTATCCATTTTGAGTTAATATTTGTGTAAGGAGTAATGTTTAGATTGAAGTTAAACATTTTGCTTTTGGCAGTCTAATTGTTCTAACATGACTTATTTATTGAAAAAGTGGCCTTTCCTTCATTGTATTGCTTTAACCTTGTCTTAAAAAATAATTTGAATGTTTGTGTGGATTTTGGGGTGTGTATTCTGTTCCTACGATCTGGGTGTCTGTCCTTTCCCGAGTGCTGTGCACCTTGATTAATGGAGCTATATAGTAATTCTGAATACTGGAAACAATGAATATACTCTATTCTTGTTTTTAATTTTTTGGCAATCTAGGACATTTTAATTTTTGGTAATAATTGCATTAAAGCTACAGATCAATTTTAAAAGTATTCACATCTTTACCATGCTGAGTCATCTAACAAGCACAGTGGGTCTCTCCAATTAGCTGTTCTTCACTTTCTTTTACCCATTTAGGTTATATTTACTGTATAACTCTTGTACACATTTAAAAAACTTATAGTATTTAACTTTCCACAGAGAAATTTTAAATAAGTATTTTTTCAGTTTTTATTTCATTGTATATATGTAGAAATGCAATTGAGTTTTTTGGTGTGTCAATCTTGTATCCTGTGACATGCTGAACTCAATTCTTAGTTCCAAGATGTTAGAAAATCTCTTAACATTGTCTATATAGAAAATCATATTTTCTGTAGAGATTATTTTATTTTTTTATTTTCTGACAAATGGATTTTAATGTAACAGACTATGAACAATTAGTTAATGTGGTTTGAGGTTCCATATTGCAATTAATCTCTAAGAAACTAGGTACTATTTGCTGAATTTGGCATAGTGTCAAAGAATATCCGTAACTATGGAAAAAGTTATTAATCTGTTTTTCAAACTTCATCTTTATTAGACCAGTTTTTCTTCATATACTTTAGCCAAAATAACATATTACAACAGATTGGATACAGAACATATAAAAGTCCAACTAACGTAACCTAAGGATGATGCCACCTCAAGCCACACCAGGCTTTGAAGGAAATGTGTTCATTTGGAACTCCCCCTAAGGGAAGCACCATTTATATGTGTTGTGTTTTGGTTCTGCAAGCTTTTGAGGCTTTTCTTGCTTTTGGGAGGGCAGCTAGGCAGTTGGAGGTGCTTTCCCACTGGCTGGCACTGTGGGGGTGGGTACTGCCGGGTGAACACTGTGTGGCAGGCAGTGGGGAGGTGAGCTCTTTAGAGTCAGGTGCTCCATAGGTGGACACTGAATGAACAAGTCCTGACAGTGGCAAGGTGAGCTCCATGGAGGTGTGTAAGGTACTGGGCACAATGTCTCTAAGCATCGGAAGGGACCATGTAGGTAGAATTACAGGTGGCAGTGGAAAGGGCTGTGCTGCCCCTACTTTTCCTCTAATTCAGGATAGTCTAAAGGAAATGGGTGAAGGTGTTAGTAGAGGTAAGATAAATCAATGGTCATATAATGCTGGGAAATTCTCTAATTTAAGAGGATAGTCTAATCATCTAAACAATCTAAATGCCAAATAAGAAGTCAGAGCCATTTATTATCATAATCATAGATTTAATCATCTAATCATCTATCATAATCATCTAAATCTGTGATTATGATAATAAATGGCTGTGACTTCTTATTTGGCATTGTTTTTTCTTTTCAGCAATTTATTCTATATTATAAAGATCCTCACCATTCTTATCCATCATTTAAAGGAAATTCTGATTTCCTGAAACAACAAATGTTGGTTCAAATTCTGGATTGTGTTAGGAAGAATTATCATCATTATGTACCATGAAACTAAAGTGCTCTAGAAAATGGTTGGGCACGGTGGCTCACGTCTGCAATCACAGCACTTTGGGAGGCTGAGGTGGGCGGATCACAAGGTCAGGAGTTCAAGACCAGCCTGGTCAACATGGTGAAACCCCATCTCTACTAAAAATTCAAAAATTAGCTGGGTGTGGTGGTGTGCGCCTGTAATCCCAGCTACTTGGGAAACTGAGGCAGGAGAATTGCCTGAACCCTGGAGGCGGAGATTGCAGTGAGCTGAGATCTCACCACTGCACTCCAGCCTGGTGACAGAGCAAGTCTCCGTCTCAAAAAAAGGAAAAAAAAAAGGAAATTATTCAGATGCTGCCCCAGGAGAACTTTCTTATCTTGTATTCTGACCTTTTTTTGTATGTTTTCTTAAAAAAAAAAAAGGACGTGGGCTGGGCACGGTGGCTCACACCTGTAATCCCAGCACTTCAAGAGGCCAAGGCGGGTGGATCACTTGATGCCAGGAATTTGAGACAAGCCTGGGCAACATGGTGAAACCCCATCTTTACTAAAAATACAAAAATTAACTGGGTGTGGTGGCACATGCTTGCAATCTCAGCTACTTGGGAGGCTGAGGTGAGAGGAACGCTTGAGCCCTGGAGGTGGAGGTTGCAGTGAGCTGAGATCATGCCACTGCACTCCAGTCTGGGTAACAGAGGAAAACTTCGTCTCAAAAACAAACAAAACAAAACAAGACCAAAACAGACATGAATACCAAGAATTCTGACTTGCTTGCTTCTCTATTACAGATCTAGAATCTAATTTTAAGAGTGGCAGCTATGAGGAATATCCAGTTATAGGGTCAGGCAGCCTTGGTCATAAAGGAGTGAAATAGCCTATACCAGGCTGGGCTGTGATTTCCTGACTAACACAGAAACCCTCCAGAATTCCTAAAAGGATCAGGCAGCCACATTGCTACACTGGAGCAAAGGCTCAGGATCGGAGATCTCGCTTCACCTGGCAATTTGAATGACTGTAGCAACTGGACATTAGAGATTCTTTAATTAGAGAATTCTTTAATTTCAGGTCAATGAAGCTCCCTTTTTAATGTGTTCATTCGTAAAATTTTCTGTACACCCACAGTGTGCCACTAGTTGGAATACATGAGTGAAGAAAAACAGCATTCCCTTTCCTCCTGGAGCTGAAATGCTAGTGGTAATGATAGAAGATTGAGTGGCAATCAATAATTACATGAAATTATAAAGCAAAAATATATATATTACTGCTATGAAAAAGCAGTATGGGTAATTGCAAGAATGAAAATGGGTGGACTGGGTCGTTATGACTTGAATGTACTGCCAAGTTTGGCCTCATTGAGAAGCTGACATTTTGGCAGAGAAAGGAGGTGAGGGAGTTGAGATATATGGATGTTTGGAAAAATAAATATTTAGTCAAAGAGAATTTCTAATAAAACAACCTGAAGCCAGAAGCATGCCCAGCATGGACAGAGGCCAGAGTGGAGAGACGGGAATGGGTGAAGGAGTGAAAGGGATGGGGAAGAATTCTGGGGTTTTATTCTAGAGGCTGAGGGTTCTGTGGTATCTGCTGGGCACAGGGAATATTCAATGATATTTCTCCTATGGACACTACTTTGAGCTGCCTAGTCTGCAGAAGCAATTACCTCAAAGTAAAGTACACTAAAGAATGTCTCTTCAGGCCAGGTGCAGTGGCTCATGCCTGTAATCACGGCACTTTGGGATTCATGAGGGCAGATCACAAGGTCAAGAGATTGAGACTATCCCAGCCAACATAGTGAAACCCCTATGCTTTCGAGTTCTTCAAAAATCTTTGTCCACACTAATGTCCTGTAGCGTTTCCCCAATGCTTTCTTCTATCAGTTTCATAGTTTCAGGTATTATATTAAAGTTTTTAATCCATCTTGAGTTGATTTTTGTATATGATGAAAGACAGGAATCTATTTTCATTTCTCTGCATATGGATGCTCCATTTCCCAGAACTATTTATTGAAGAGATTGTCTTTTCCCCAGTTTATGTTCTTGGGGTCATTTTTGAAAATCAGTTGACTGTGAATATGTGGATTTATTTCTGAATGCTTTATCTGTTACATTGGTTTTCATGTTTCTTTTTTTCTGCCAATACCATGCCTTTTTTGCTGTTGTTACTATAGCTTTGTAGTATATTTTGAAGTAAGGTAGTGTGAAGCTTCCAGGTTTGTGTTTGTTCTTTTTGTTCAAGATTGCTTTGACTATTATGTGTCTTTTGTGATTCTATGTGAATTTAAGGATTATTTTCTCTATTTTTTTGAAAAATGTCATGGACATTTGAGAAGGATTGCATTGAATCTATTGATTGCTGTGGGTGATACAGTCATTTTAACAATATTAATTTTTCCAATCCATGAACACAAGACATCCTTCCATCTTTCCGTATCCACTCTCATTTCTTTCATCAGAGTAATGCAATTTTCATTTTATAGACCTTTCACTTCCTTTGTTAAATTAATTCCTAGGCATTTTTTTTGGCTATTTTAAATGGGATTGCTTTCTTGATTTATTTTCCAGGTGGCTCAGTATTGATGTATAGAAATGCTCCCAATTTTTGCATGTTTATTTTGTATCCTGTGACTTTACTTGTTCATTTATCAGTTCATAGAGTGTTTTGGTGGAATCTTTAGGTTTTTTACTATGTATGATCATGTCATCTGCAAATAGGAATAATCTGACTTCTTTCTTTACATTTTGGATGGCTTTTATTTCTGTCTCTTACCTCAGTGCTCTGGCCAGGACTTCCAGTATTATGTCAAATAGAAGTGGTGAGGGTGGGCATTCTTGTCTGGTTCCAGATCCTAGAGAGAAAGCTTTCAGCTTTTATCTATTCTGTATGATGTTAGCTGTGGGTTTGCCACATATGGACTTTATACATTGAGGTATATACCTTCTCTACCTAATTTGTTGAGAATTTTAATTATGAAAGGATGCTGAATTTTGTGAAATTTTTTTATATGTCTATTGAAATGATCATATGGTTTTTATCTTTCTTTCTGTTAATGTGATGTATTACATTTATTGCTTTGCATACGTTGAACCATCCTTGCATCCCTGGAATGAATCACATTTGATCACAGTAAATGATCTTTTCAGCATGCTGTTAAATTTGGTTTGCTAGCATTTTGGGGGACTTTTGCACCTATGTTCATTAAGGATTTTGGCCTGTAGTTTTCTCTTTTTTTCATGTTCTAGTCTTGTGTTCACATTGGTATAATGCTAGCCTTATGGAATGATTTTAGAAGAATTCTCTCTTAATTTTCTGAAATAGTTTGAGAAGAATTAGTGTTAGTTCTTCTTTAAGTATTTGGTAGAATTCATCAGTAATTCCATCTATCACTGGGCTTTTCTTTGTTGGGAAAGTTTTTAGAGCTGCTTCAATCTCATTACTCATCGTTGGTCTATTCAGTTTTTCTGTTTGATCTTGGTTCAATCTTGGTATGTTGTATGTGTCCAGAAATTTATTCATTTCCTCTAGGTTTTCCATTTGTTGGTGTATTATTGTTCATAATAGTCTCTTATGATGCTTTGTATTTCTGTGATATCAGTTGTAGTGTATCTTTTATCAATTTTGATTTTATTTGAGTCTTCTCTCAAAAACCTCACTTTTATTTCATTAATCTTTTGTAAAGCTTTTTAGTTTTTATTTTATTTATTTCTGCTCTATCTTTATTATTTCTTTCCTTACACTAATTTTGGGTTTGTTTCATTTTTGCTTTGCTAGTTCTTTGGGATGCATATAAAGTTCTTCATTTAAAGTTGTTTTTGTTTTATGTAGGCATTTATTGACAAAAAAAAAAAACAAAAACAAAACAGAAAAACCTTTCCTCTCACTATTGTTTTTGCTGTGTTCTATGGGTTTTGACATCTTGTATTTCTATTTTTGTTTCAAGAAATTTTTAATTTTTTAATTTTAATTTTTAAAATTTCTTCATTGACCCATTGATCATTCAGGAGCATATTGTTTAATTTCCACATATTTGCACAGATTCTAAAGTTTTTTAAAAATTATTTATTGATTTCTAATTTTATTTCATTGTTGTAAGAAAATAAACTTGATATGGTTTTCAGTTTTAAAATTTGTTGAGACTTGTTTGTGGTCTAATATATGGTCTGTAATATTTGATGTGCTGATGAGACAAATGTGTGTATTCTGCAGCTGTTGGATAAAATATTCAACTTTTATGTTTTACGTACAGAAGTACAGTGTGTGTGTGCTCATGCATGTGTGTGTAGAGTGAGAAGAGTGTGTTTGTACTTTTTTGAGAGCTTATGTTTGTATGGGAAAGAGACTGATGATCACCTCTCTTAGGCTTCTTCTAGGGCAGGTGGTGTGGATTCGACTCTCCTTCCTGCTGCAGCAACAGGCGTCTTTACAGTGGGCACTCAATGAAAAAAACTAGGACTAAGGTGGTTAAGTTAGAGTGGGGGAGAGAGAGAGAGAGAAAGAAAGAAAGAGAGAAAGGAAGAGAGAGAGAAAGAGAGAGAAGGGAGTGTATGTGTGTGTGTATGTCAGTGTTGGGTGGTCTGGGAGATCCAAGTGTGTGAAGTGGTGTGCGTGTGTGAGTGAGATCTATGTGTGTGTGTGTCTGTGTGTGTTGGAATGTCTGTGTATGGGAGTATTTCCTTGTGTGTGAGTGGATATGTGTTTGTGGGTATGAGTGTGAGTGTTCAAGTGCTTGACTCCTTGTGTTGGGGGGAATCAGAAAGGGAAGATGAGTGCAGAACGGATCACTAGGCTGGACTATGCACAAGCATTATTTCTTTGTAATAATATTTAAAAGGGAATCCACTAAACAAAATAAAGATGATGATGGCTTGAAGCAGGCACCATCTACACCCACGTGTGACTCACTGTAAATCATTAAGACATAAATGTTAGGATGAAAATAAAAAGCCTTGCTCTAGCTGTGCCTACCCAAAGTAACGGATTGGTTGGGTGGTCCTGACTGTGCTCCCGTTGCCAGCCCAGGAGTGTCCCGTGTGTACAGCAGCTATACACATTCACACACATTCTCACATTCTCAGTGTCAGGATTGGGTGCCTTCTGACTACAGACCTCACAACCAGCCTTCACAGTGTTCGTTCCTGTTCACACTGAGAAAGAAGCAGAGATTTAATCAACCAGTGACACACACAGTCAGTTAAAAGTTATTTATTGAGGGAAGACCAGAGATGGTTCACTTGTTCCCCTCCCCAAATCCCTTCTCAAATGCACCCTGAGCAATAAGAAGACTAGCTCAGTCAGTGAGACTTTCAGCCTTACTCAGAGGCTCAGGAGCCCTCCATATTGAGGGTAAGGGACTTTTTTTTAGAGGTGCAAAGGAGGGATTATGATTCAGGGTGACAGCATGCTAACTGCAGGGTCAATAGGCAAATGGGACTCATAAGCAGAATGTGGTAGGGTGTTCGGTATCCAGAGGCCGGCTCCTCCAGGGCATGGCTGTGGACCACATTACTTCTGCTTGGTCTTCTGCTGGGCTGGTGCTGGAGTGACTGTTGAAGGGCAGGGCTCAGGCAGCTTGGTGGGGCAGGGCTCTGGAACCTTGGGCTGGCAGGGCTCAGGCACTTTGGGGTGGCAAGGCTCCTTGGGGTGGCAGGGCTCCTTGGTTTTGGGAACGCATGGTTCCTGGGGTGGAGGCTGGCAAGGTTGTTTCACGTGCTGCTGCTGGAGCTGAGGGGGTGGGGCGCAGGGCTGCTTCTGCTGCTGGGAGTTCATGTTTCAATTGTGTTTTTTCTCTAGAGACAAAAAGTTGACACAGTGATTCAGTTAAAGAAACATGGATACAAATTCAATGCCAAGTAGATTTCATTTCAGGCCCTTTTAGAAGAGAAAGCCTTTGTCTCCCCTAGCTCCCCCATTACATTTAAAAGTGAAATAAGCTTTGATAATTTTCAGGTCTTTTTAAGAGGAGGAGCTTAAAGGCAATTTCTTCTGCTCCATTTCGTTGGAGTTATTTTCTTGGTTCCCTTCCTACCCAAAGTACCTTGTATCTCTTCCAGAAAAATGCCCTAGGAAAGCTGGCTTCTGAGGGATGTGAGGCAGGCCCACATATTAGATCTTTTGGAAAGTGGCGTCAGACCCCTGCAGTCTATCCTCTCCTAGTACCATATAAAAAGCCTGCAACTTATAGGATGGCTTTATATTAATCTAAGCCCCTATGGTTTTGCTTCTCGTCGTTGCTTACACAGTCCCTTCTGAATGCTTTTCTTCCCATCTCTGCTTGTCCAAATCCTCACCCATCATAACTCACATCACTAGCCACCCCCCCAGGAGGCTGTTCTTGAGCAAGGTTCCCCAAAAGTACACAGCCCTTCCCTACCCTCTCCCTCATACCAGTTACCATCTACTTTGCATTTCATTTATTTATATGCATGTATTACCTTCCCACTAGGTTTTATGTTTGCTAAGTAAGTTCATTAGGCATTGATTTTTCCAAAGTGCCTAGCGTACTGCCTTAAATGGAATAAATGCTTAGTAGAGATCCATCTAATAAATTAAGATTTCTATAAATATTATATCAGGGGAAATTGTGGTGTCACTGAGAGTGCTCTGGGCCTGAGCCCTAGTTCTGCTATGAACTTCTCATGGGCACTTGAACAGTCTCCTCCCAGATTCCCAGGTCAATGACTATTTATTGAGGTGGGAGCCCTAACCATATCTCTAAGGTCCCTTCAAATCCAGACTGTAATTTAACTTAAAGATATTCCATTGTTCTCAACTCCCATTGAAACCCTGCATTAACCTTCTTACATGTTTGCTTTGGCTAATTTCTAATAATGAAAAAATAAACTAGAATTCCCAATTTGTGGCAATCAGAGACTCACCTGGTTTACAGAGCAGAATGGGCTGTGTGGTCCCTTGGGTTTGGTGTGAAGGCAATAGCCAGCTGGCTTTTATAAGATATATGAGCCCTGCCTCAAGGAAATAGAAGCTCCTGGGCGCTCTGTTTTCATTGCTCACCTGTCACACATGATTCACACTACCCTCATCACCCGTTGGCTCAGCTTTTGTAATGAATACCACCTGATATTTCTTAGCACTGGCTGGCTAACAATGATGTCACCGGCCTAGTACTCACTGCCACCCTCACCCTCAGACCCAGGTGCAGGGTTTGCCTTGAGGGAGAGATGAGCAGCAGCCTTCCGGGAGGGTTTCATGAGTTAATCCTGGGAGGAGATCTGAGTCCTATTGAGGCCTTGCCTCCTGCTGTCCTTGTCATTAAGATGGTGGTTTCCCCCATGTTCTGTGGGACAGAGCACTCTTGCACACATGAACAGGTGGGAAAGGGACGGGGAGCAGAGGAGCTGAGGTGGGCACTCTTTGTCTGCCTTAGTGAAGGTGGAAGTTAGAAATAATGAAATTGACTGATTATAGACCCCTTGTCTCAGAGTCCAAGACCATTTTCCCCATCTTTTCCCAATTCCATTAAACTACACACATTCAGAATAATTTATTTATGACTCTCCTCCCCTCCCTTCTCTCCCCCTGACTGGTTGCTCATCTGGGAAAACCTGCTTTGCTTTCACCAACACACCTTTACCCTTCTCCTACTTCAGGGACTTTCAGGGGCTACTCCCTCTTCTGGGATCACCTTTTCCCTCCACTCCACCCAGACATCTGGCCCTGGCCTTTTCCTCCTTTTTAATCAGACTAGACTTCCCCCCACCTGAAAACCCAAAAGCCTTTTCTACCTGCCTCCCTGCAGCCCATCCATGGGGTCCTCAATGCTGAATCCTTCTCACCTTTTGCCCACTTCTAGCTCCAGCCTCAATACCTAGAGATCCTGCTGGCTGCAAGGTTTTCCTCCTCCCTCTGGCTCTGTATCTCCTGGGGGCCTTCTGAGGGTCAGAGCTGTTCCTGCTCAAACCGATGGAGTCCCCAGAGCAAGGTTTGTTTCCTCATTTATTCAACAAATCTCAGCGGGGAGCTTAACATATGCCAGCCATGCCCTTCATTCCAGGAGCTCTCTGATGAGGAATCTCACTTTCCCCCTACAGACCACGAACTCTCCAGGTTAGAGACACAATGCAGTTCAGAGCCACCGAGACTGTGGATCTCAGAGAGCCTTTAGTCCACACTCCTCAAGGGATGATTGGGGCATCTGAGGCCACAAGAGATGAAAAAACTCACCAAGGTTAAAAAAACAAACCCCAGGAGGAAAAGAATTCTACACAGAAATCCTGTGTTACCCTTTGTTTTGATTCCTTGAGACTCCCTAATGTCTATGGAGGAAATTAAGCCCAGGCAGAAAATTGATTAGAGGTGGAAAGGGGAGTCCTTCCTGGCTGAGAGCTGGGTCACTCGTAGTTCTGGAAAGCCGTGAGGAGTGGCAGTGTGAGCACAAAGAAAGAGGCTTGCCTTGTGGGTGAGCCTTAATCGGTGCGAAGATCAATCCCTTTAAGTAGAAATAAAGATGCTTAATATTTGAATGGCTCTAAACAGTGGGTATTTCTGGCTCTGCTAAGGTAGGAAGGGCATGAATTAGAATTGGTGGAAATAGGCTTCTGTTTATCATCACTCAGGGACCAGGGTCAGAGGGAGGAAGGGAAAAGCCAAAACACTAAAATGCCTGCTTCAAACACGAGTTGTTTTCACTCTAGCAGAACTAGAGTGACATCGTGACATGGCTGCGGTGAAGGCACTGGGGCGGGCAGTAGGTGACCAGCCCCCTAGTGTACCTGCCCCGGCTCTCCTTCTCTCCATGATGGTCAGATTCTGAAGAGTCTCCCTGCCAAGGAACTTCTCTTTCCTGGGGACACAAGAACAGGGGTTCCCTCAGTCCTTCCATCAGCAATTCCCATGAAACTGAGGTCCCTGATTCAGAGCTGCACTCAAAACACAAACTGTTACTAGGCGTGGCCTTTGGAAAATCCAAATCATCCTTAAAACTCTGGTGTGCAGATGGTTCCTCCTCCTCATCTAACCCCTCCTTTATCCAAACACACACCTAAATGTTTGTGGAGCACCTGCCGGCTCCACAGCTGGTGAACTTGAGGCCAAGGTCAGCCTCCCACTGTGTCCATGCAGTCATTAGTCCCTATCCATCTCCATCCTCACACAGTGCCTGGCATGCGGAAGCTGCTCGGTGGCTGGCAATTATAGACTGACTGACTGCCCGGCTGGCTGGCTGACTGAATAAATGAATGAATGACTGAATGGCGTTATTTGGAAAGACAGGCTCAGGGTCTACTTTGAGAGCTGCCTAGAAGCTCCAGTACAGCGTGTACCCACTGCCCTCCCCACCCATCTGCTTCATTGTCAGTCAGTTTAATGTCCCACCTTGCTCCGGGCTGCGGCCAGCCCCAAGCCTGAGCTCCAAGCCTCTGGCCTCACTTGGCTCTCCTCTAGCTTTGTACCCAGGTCCCCTTCTTCACCAAATCCCCACCCAGGATCCCTGACGGCGGGGCTGCTGGGACCTGCTGCTATGTCTGGTAGGATTATCAGCCGTGGAGGAACCAGCTGCCTGCTGCCTCTGTCCTCTGGTGTCACCCAGCTTGTCTCAGGCCCCGGATGATCTGAGGCCAGCTCCAAAGGTGGTGTGCGCTCATGCCCTCCCTGGACCTTAGCCCTGGATGCAAAGGAATCCCTCTCCCTGGGTATCAGCTCCTGACCGGAGAGTCCTGCCTGCCTCAACACGTGCTTCCTTTACTCTACTCAAGCCTGCTCAGGCTCCAGACTCTGGAACTTCCTCTTGGTCTCTGACTTTCTTCTCCCTGTGTATCTGAAGCTTCCACAGTGAATTGTGTTAATCTTCCCTTAGAAGAAGCTTCGTTTCTCTGCCGCCAGGGTTGGGTGAGCTATTCAATCAGGCCCCACAAACTCCCACATAAAGACAGGGGAAACTGGGTAACTTTCAACAGTAAGTATAGCTCCCCGGATTTCCCAGCCTTGCACGGGAGCAAGGAACTAGGACACAGGAGCTGCTGCTCTTCTGACATTGAAAACTGCCTCTCATTTGTCCCTGGAGCTTCCATTGACTCTGAGCATTGCCTAAGCTTCATCGTTCTCAGAGCAGGAAAGATGGCCCTAAGTCTAATCAGTGATCGGGCTTTTCCCAGCATAGATTACTCTCTCCTTCCCACCTCCCTGAAGCCCAGGCCTTGCAAAGAAGGTCATGCAGAATTCCAGCTCCAGGCCTTTTCCTGTAGCGGGTGTGTATTTAAAGCAAGGTAACATTTAGAAACAGGCAGTATGGAGAGTTTTACCTTCCTCTTTTCTCTAATCACCCTGAGAAGCTAGAGAGACCCCAGAGTGTCAGCTGCTCAATTCAGGCCATAAAAATAATGATTAAAAAAAAGTCTCTGTAACACACAAGGTCTTCACCTGAGAAAGGGCAGGAAAAGGGAAAACACCAGGTCCCAGGTGTTAGGAGCCTCCTGAACACTTTGGTCTAGCAGGGAGGAAAAGCTAACGCTGCAAATGTGGATGCACAGGTGGAGGGAGGACATGAAATAATAGCACCAGAGGCCTCTACTTAGCCCCTCATCCTATAGAGAGGGAAGGAACTGGTGTGGTGGAGGAAGGAACTCATTCCAGGCTTCATGGCCTCTTTTGTGGCAGAATCAGAACAAAACCTGGGATGCCCACTTCCCTTTCCATTCTACCATCTCTCTAAGAACAGAGCATGCCCCTCACACTCACTCTTTTTATTTCTAGTCCTTGAAAGGATGGATACAAATTTAAACCTGGCTTCTCTTGCTTGAGGGATGTAGAAATAAAAGGACCCAGGTTTAATGTCTGGCCCAGCTGTTTCAAAGCCTTGCTATGCCCTTATTAGTTCGATGACCTTGAGCAGGTTACCTAACCTTTCTGCATGTTAGTAGTGTCCTCATCTTTAAAAGGAGAACTTTACATTATACTTCACAAGGTTGCTATAAAGATTAAATGCGATGATGCTTCTAACACTTTGGGACAAATGAGCTAAATATGTCTAGCAGAATTCTTGCTAGTTTGTCTCATTCTTTCCTCTCCTTCCACTTGAAATCAGATGAAACTTCTTCCTTTTGACTGTGAGTTTCCTTTTTTCTTTCTTACTCTGTGTGTGTGTATGAGAGAGACACAGAGAGAGAGAGAGAGAGAGAGAGAGAGAGAGGAGAGGAGAGAAGAAAAGAGAGAAGGAGAGAGGAGAGAGGGAGAGCACGCAAGGACAGGGCATACTTCTTCAGTGGAGCAATATTCTTGGTCTTTGTGATTGCTTTATCTCCCCTCATATTTTTACATTTCAGTTTTAGGTTTACATGTTTACCAAATTACGCCTTGAGTTATTGAACAGTGACAATGACTACACAGTTCATGTTTTATAAGCGTTGGAGCGTGAGAGGTGGCTAAAGTTACTGGTGATTATGCAGAAACCTGGACATGCCTTAGATAAGGAAACTGAGGCAGAAAGATGTTGAGTGACTCTCCCAACATGTCATAAAGGTCCGATGTGCTGGGATACGGTCCCTTGAGAACTGTGTTGTATTGCTTCTCAAGACTAGTGGGACACTGTATAAACCAGAGGGCGACTCTTAGAAGAGAAACTGACTGGATCCCTACAGTCTCACACATCTGAGCTGGTCGACTGTCTGTCTTCCACTACAGATAGAGCTTCTCCGAGTATAAATGATCAAAAGATGCAGACGTATTTTAAAATGGAAAATACTGGAATCTGGGATGGTTCAGACTGATGTGTTCTCCCTCCTACCGCTCAATGCCTCCTGGGCTGTAGAGGGGAACAGAGGAACAAGTGCATGGCTAAAAATTTTCTATGGAGAATGAATCTAAACCCACTGGAGGTGGCTGCTGTTTGCACAGGTGTCAGTCCCTTCTGTTTGCTCAACTGCACCTGCTTTGTCTCTGGTCCACCTCTGAGAGCACCTTCTCCAGAGTGCAGAGTGAACTCTACAGATTACAGGTTTGGAAACATGAGGTCCTGGATTCAAATCCTAACTCTACTACTTACTAGATGTGTGTGTGATACCAGAAAAGTTTCCTAATAAAAACAGCTACCATTTCATTAGCTTCTGCAAAGTGTCAGACCGTGTCCTAGGTACTTGACACTGATTGTCACAATAGCAGTACAAGAACCAGGTCATTAAACGTAGTCTATAGATGTGGAAGCTGAAGCACAAAGAATAAGTCACTTGTTCGAGTTTACGTGGCAAGTTTGCGGCAGAGCCAAGATGCAAATCCAGTACGGTAACTCTGAAGGCTTTATGAATCTCAGCGTCTCTTACCTGTAAGATTTGTTTTTAGAGGTATTATTAAATGAGATTGCACATCAGGCGTGGTGGCTCATGCCTGTAATCCCAGCACTTTGGGAGGCTGAGGCGGGTGGATCACCTGAGGTCAAGAGTTTGAGACCAGCCTGGCCAACGTGGTGAAACCGCATCTCTACTAAAAATACGAAAAATTAGTTAGGCGTGGTGGTGCATGCCTATAATCCCAGCTACTTGGGAGGCTGAGGCAGGAGAATCGCTTGAACCCAGGAGGCCAAGGTTGCAGTGAGCCAAGATCACACCATTGCACTCCAGCCTGGGTGACAAGAGTGAAACTCCATCTCTAAATAAATAAATAAATAAATAAGATTACATATGCAAAGCAGCTACTGTAGTGACTAAACGTAGTAGATGGATAATAGATGTAAAGCATATTCTTCTCCTTAGGGTCTGAACTACATCTGTTATGTGACTCAGAAAAAGTTAATAATTCCCTTCATTTTTGAAGTAGCCAGTCATTCATTCATTTAACACGTATTTGCGAGGCTGGATCCAAGATGGCCGCTTAGGAGGAACTCGGGAATGCAGCTCCGAGAGAAAGCACAGAGGGTGAGTGGACGCCGTATTTCCAGACTGATTTTTACTGCCCACAGAACAGGAGATTCACACGCAGAGAAGCCACACGGGTCGCCAGCGCCGCTGGCGCCGCTGGCTTGAACGGCGCAACCGCTGGGCCGGCACCCTGAGGCAACGGCTCACTGTATAAAGTGAGAGAGTCTGAGTCCCCTATAAGCCAGCAAGGGGAGCTGAAACGGGGAGCCAGGCCAGCGCCACGAATCTCAGAGCCGCGGCTTTAGCCAACGCAGCGGCTCCGGAGGCAGATCGGATGAGACGGTGTCCCCTCTTACCCAGCAAGAAGACCTGAAACACAACTGAAACCGGGACGGTCCAGCTCTGTGGAGGAGGGGCGTTCTCCATAGGCACCCTGCTGTTCTGTACCAAGGCAATCCGCCACTACAGAGACTCCGTCACTACAGGGGCGGGCCAACATCGCGGAAGCAGTTCTAACTACACCCAGAAGTTCACACGGAAGCTGGGTGGAGCCCACAGCAGCTTAGTGAAGCCTCTGCAACCTGAGTGTGACTAGGCTGCCACCTTGTGGGCAGGGAAAACAGCAACCGCACAGGGGAACATCAGAAAACAGTAACTCCCTGGGACAGAACACCTCGGGGGAAGAGCAGGGGGTTTATGAGTTCTGCCACAGCAGACTTAAAATTACCAAAATCAGAAAGACAACAACTACAAAGTCAGCAGGTGGAAAAAACCACAAAGATGGGAAGAAACCAGCGCAAAAAGGATGAAAACACCCAAAACCAGAACACTTCTCCTCCTACAAGGGATCACAACTCCCCACCAGCAAGGGAACAAGACTGGACGGAGAATGAGTGTGATGAAATGACAGAATCAGCTTTCAGAAAGTGGATAATAAGAAACTTCCGTGAGCTAAAAGAACATGTTCTAACCCAATGCAAAGAAACTAAGAACCTTGAAAAAAGACTTGACGAAATGCTAACAAGAATGGACAACTTAGAGAGGAATATGAGCGAATTGATGGAGCTGAAAAACACAACACGAGAACTTCGTGAAGCATGCACAAGTTTCAACAGCCGAATTGACCAAGCAGAAGAAAGGATATCAGAGGTCGAAGATCAACTCAATGAAATAAAACGAGAAGGCAAGATTAGAGAAAACAGGGTAAAAAGGAATGAACAAAGTCAACAAGAAATATGGGACTATGTGAAAAGACCTAATCTACGTTTGATAGGTGTACCTGAATGTGACGAAGAGAATGCATCCAAGCTGGAAAATACTCTTCAGGATATTATCCAGGAAAACTTCCCCAACCTAACAAGGCAGGCCAAGATTCAAGTCCAGGAAATACAGAGAACACCACAAAGATACTCCTCTAGAAGAGCAACCCCAAGACACATAATCATCAGATTCACCAGGGTTGAAATGAAGGAGAAAATACTAAGGGCAGCCAGAGAGAAAGGTCGGGTTACCCACAAAGGGAAGCCCATCAGACTCACTGCAGATCTCTCAGCAGAAACCCTACAGGCCAGAAGAGAGTGGGGGCCGATATTCAACATCCTTAAGGAAAAGAACTTTCAACCCAGAATTTCGTATCCAGCCAAACTAAGCTTCATAAGTGAAGGAAAAATAAAATCCTTTGTGAACAAGCAAGAACTCAGAGAGTTCATCACCACCAGACCAGCTCTACAAGAGCTCCTGAAGGAGGCACTACACATAGAAAAGAACAACCAGTACCAGCCACTCCAAAAATGCACGAAAAGGTAAAGAGCATCAACACAATGAAGAATCTGCATCAACCAAAGGGCAAAACAGCCACCTAGCACCAAAATGACAGGATTGAATTCACACATAACAATATTAACCCTAAATGTAAACGGACTAAATGCCCCAATCAAAAGACACAGACTGGCAAATTGGATAAAAAGCCAAAACCCATCAGTGTGCTGTATCCAGGAAACCCATCTCGCATGCAAGGATACACAAAGGCTCAAAATAAAGGGATGGAGGAAGATTTACCAAGCAAATGGAGAGCAAAAAAAAGCAGGAGTTGCAATTCTCATCTCTGATAAAATAGACTTTAAAGCAACAAAGATCAAAAGAGACAAAGAAGGACATTACATAATGGTAAAAGGATCAATGCAGCAAGAAGAGCTAACGATCCTAAATATATATGCACCTAATACAGGAGCACCCAGATACATAAGGCAAGTTCTTAAAGACTTACAAAGAGACTTAGACTCCCACACAATAATAGTGGGAGACTTCAACACACCACTGTCAATATTAGACAGATCAACGAGACAGAAAATTAACAAGGATATCCAGGACTTGAACTCAGACCTGGAACAAGCAAACCTAATAGACATTTACAGAACTCTCCACCCCAAATCCACAGAATATACATTCTTCTCAGCACCACATCACACCTACTCTAAAATTGACCACATAATTGGAAGTAAATCACTCCTCAGCAAATGCAAAAGAACGGAAACCATAACAAACAGTCTCTCAGACCACAGTGCAATCAAGTTAGAACTCAGAATTCAGAAACCAACCCAGAACCGCACAGCCTCATGGAAAATGAACAACTTTCTCCTGAATGTTGACTGGATAAACAATGAAATGAAGGCAGAAATAAAGACGTTCTTCGAAACCAACGAGAATGAAGACACCACATACCAGAATCTCTGGGACACATTTAAAGCAGTCTCTAGAGGAAAATATATAGCAATAAGTGCCCACATGAGAAGAAAGGAGAGATCTAAAATTGACACCCTATCGTCAAAATTGAAAGAGCTAGAGGAGCAAGATCAAAAAAACTCAAAACCTAGCAGAAGACAAGAAATAACTAAGATCAAAGCAGAATTGAAGGAGATAGAGACACGAAAAACCCTTCAAAAAATCAATAAATCCAGGAGCTGGTTTTTTGAAAAGATCAACAAAATAGACAGACCACTAGCCAGACTAATAAAAAAGAAAAGAGAGAATAACCAAATAGATGCAATAAAAAATGACAAAGGCGATATCACCACAGATTCCACAGAAATTCAAACCATCATCAGAGATTATTACAAACAACTCTATGCACATAAATTAGAAAACCTGGAGGAAATGGATAAATTCCTGGACAGCTGCCTCCTGCCAAGCCTAAACCAGGAAGAAGTCGAAACCCTGAATAGACCAATAACAAGGTCTGAAGTCGAGGCAGCAATTAAGAGCCTACCACCCAAAAAAAGCCCAGGCCCAGATGGGTTCACAGCCGAATTCTACAAGACATACAAAGAGGAACTGATACCATTCCTACTGAAACTATTCCAAATAATCCAAAAAGAGGGAATCCTTCCCAAATCATTTTATGAGACCAACATCATCCTAATACCAAAACCTGGCAGAGACTCAACAAGAAAAGAAAACTACAGGCCAATATCCATGATGAACATAGATGCAAAAATCTTCAATAAAATAATGGCAAGCCGATTACAACAGCACATCAAAAAGCTTATCCACCATGATCAAGTAGGATTCATCCCGGGGATGCAAGGCTGGTTCAATATACGCAAGTCTATAAATGTAATTCACCACATAAACAGAACCAAAGACAAAAACCACATGATTATCTCAATTGATGCAGAGAAGGCCTTCGACAAAATTCA
This sequence comes from Aotus nancymaae, assembly GCF_030222135.1. Taxonomy (NCBI): domain Eukaryota; kingdom Metazoa; phylum Chordata; class Mammalia; order Primates; family Aotidae; genus Aotus; species Aotus nancymaae. The sequence continues at coordinate 31,821,599 of NW_026988523.1, forward strand.
ACAGCCCTTTATGCTAAAAACCCTTAATAAACTAGGTATCGATGGAACGTATCTCAAAACAATAAAAGCTATTTACGACAAACCGACAGCCAATATCATACTGAACGGGCAAAAACTGGAAGCATTCCCTTTGAAATCTGGCACTAGACAAGGATGCCCTCTCTCACCACTCCTATTCAATATAGTACTGGAAGTTCTAGCCAGAGCAATCAGGCAAGAAAAAGAAATAAAGGGTATTCAATTAGGAAAGGAGGAAGTCAAATTGTCTCTATTTGCAGACGACATGATTGTATATCTAGAAGACCCCCTCATCTCAGCCCAAAATCTCCTGAAACTGATAAGCAACTTCAGCAAAGTCTCAGGATACAAAATCAATGTGCAAAAATCACAAGCGTTCCTATACACCAATAACAGACTTAAAGAGAGCCAAATCAAGAACGAACTGCCATTCACAATCGCTACAAAGAGAATAAAATACCTAGGAATACAACTAACAAGGAATGTAAAGGACCTCTTCAAGGAGAACTACAAATCACTGCTCAACGAAATAAGAGAGGACACAAACAGATGGAGAAACATTCCATGTTCATGGTTAGGAAGAATTAATATCGTGAAAATGGCCATACTGCCCAAAGTAATATACAGATTCAATGCTATCCCCATCAAGCTACCAATGACCTTCTTCACAGAACTGGAAAAAACCACCTTAAACTTCATATGGAACCAAAAGAGAGCCCGCATAGCCAAGTCAATTCTAAGCAAAAAGAACAAAGCAGGAGGCATCACACTACCAGACATCAAACTCTACTACAAGGCTACAGTAATCAAAACAGCATGGTACTGGTACCAAAACAGAGATATAGACCAATGGAACAGAACAGAGGCATCGGAGGCAACACAACATATCTACAACCACCTGATCTTTGACAAACCTGATAAAAACAAGCAATGGGGAAAGGATTCCCTGTTCAATAAGTGGTGTTGGGAAAACTGGCTAGCCATATGCAGAAAGCAGAAAATGGACCCCTTCCTGACACCTTACACTAAAATTGACTCCAGATGGATTAAAGACTTAAACATAAGACCTAACACCATAAAAACACTAGAAGGAAACCTAGGCAAAACCATTCAGGACATAGGCGTAGGCAAGGACTTCATGACCAAAACACCAAAAGCATTGGCAACAAAAGCCAAAATAGACAAATGGGACCTAATCAAACTCCACAGCTTCTGCACAGCAAAAGAAACAGTCAATAGAGTGAATCGGCAACCAACAGAATGGGAAAAAATTTTTGCAGCCTACCCATCTGACAAAGGGCTGATATCCAGAATTTACAACGAGCTAAAAAAGATTTACAAGAAAAAAACAAACAAGCCCATTCAAAAGTGGGCGAAGGACATGAACAGATACTTTACAAAAGAAGACATACATGAGGCCAACAAGCATATGAAAAAATGCTCATCATCACTGGTCATTAGAGAAATGCAAATCAAAACTACATTGAGATACCATCTCACACCAGTTAGAATGGCAATCATTAAAAAATCTGGAGACAACAGATGCTGGAGAGGATGTGGAGAAATAGGAACACTTTTACACTGTTGGTGGGAGTGTAAATTAGTTCAACCATTGTGGAAAACAGTGTGGCGATTCCTCAAGGACCTAGAAATAGAAATTCCATTTGACCCAGCAATCCCATTACTGGGCATATATCCAAAGGATTATAAATCGTTCTACTATAAGGACACATGCACACGAATGTTCATTGCAGCACAGTTTACAATAGCAAAGACCTGGAACCAACCCAAATGCCCATCGATGATAGACTGGACAGGAAAAATGTGGCACATATACACCATGGAATATTATGCAGCCATTAAAAACGAGGAGTTCGCGTCCTTTGTAGGGACATGGATGAACCTGGAAAACATCATTCTCAGCAAACTGACACAAGAACACAAAATCAAACACCACATGTTCTCACTCATAGGCGGGTGTTGAACAAGGAGAACACATGGTCACAGGGAGGGGAGCACTATACATGGGGGTCTGTTGTGGGGGAGTGGGGGGGACAGCGGGGGGGGTGGGGAATTGGGGAGGGATAGCATGGGGAGAAATGCCAGATATGGGTGAAGGGGAGGAAGGCAGCAAATCACACTGCCACGTATGCACCTAAGCAACAACCTTGCATGTTTTTCACATGTACCCCAAAACCTAAAATGCAATAAAAAAAAAAAAAAAAAAAAAAAAAACACGTATTTGCTGAATGGCAGTCAAATGTCAAGCATGAAGTCCCAGCTTTACGAAGTCTAGTAGGGAAGTAGGTAATATTCTTTGAGCTTCTGGGATCCAAATCCCACCAGTGAGGAGGGTTTCCCAACTGACCTAAGCATAAGAATCACTTAGGATGCTCCTTCCAATGAAATAGAAATAGCTGTTGGAAGGACCCGGGGATCTGTATTTCTAAAGTACATCAGGTGGTTTTTAAAATCAGACAAGTTGGGAAACACTAGATTCTAAACACAAGGGCTTTTCTACCTTGATGGCAGTTGACATCATCTGGTATCGTTAAAAAAATTTCATGTCTAGGCTCCCCAAAATTTCATTTAATCAGTTGATTTTTTTGTAATCCTCAGATAAAACCAAGATTGAAAAATCACTGCTCTGCCAGACTATCTCAGCTTCTAGGATCTGAATCTAACTGGAGAGTCCCAGTCCTATGAATAGGTGGAAGGAGGTGCAGGTGGGTGCTAAGATACCTCGGCAGTTACTGACGTTGATGCAACTAGATGCTGATGAATGTGGGTGTTTGGCCTGAAGATACTGGGAGGCTTGCAAAGTAATTAAGTCCTATCTGAGGAAGGCAAAGTACTCACACCCTTGAACATCTCCCTTCCAACCAGGGAATCACGAAAGGGCAAACTCAGGCTGGCATGGCAGGCTGGTCCTAGGGCCAGGAGATGATCCCATGTCACCTTCTCGGACATCATCATGCACATGGTATGGAGACTTTTTGGTGGGTTAAAGGCTCATGCTTCCTACCTCCAGGACCTCTGGTAGGGCCAAATTATGACCTTTGGAGGTACAAGGTACCAACCAAGTATACTGCGATTGAGGAGAAAAACTTTTTGTCTGTCCTCTTAGGTTCGATAACAGGGGCCTGCAAATTTGACTGACAGGATAGGAGAAAAGGCGTATAATTTATGTTGATGTCAATATACGTGCACAGGCACTTCACAGAAAAGAAGTGAAAACCCAAAGAAATGTTTAGGTTTGGGAGTCTGTATATTCTTCCTAAGAAAGAAAAAGTGTCTGGGCTTCAAGAGATAATAAATTGTGGAAGATGACTAGGAATTATATGGGGAAACTTCTGGAATATAAGGGCTACTTTAGTAAGGTTTATTCATGCAGACTCGTCTCAGTGCTGGCTGTCCATCTCGAATAATAAGAATTGGTCCTCTCTTCCTGGGCAAGAAAGGGGAGAAATTTGTGCTCTGCTTTTAGGCAGATAAGTGGGAGGCAGAAAACTCTTTATGTCCCTGTTGACCCTTGACTGACTTCAACTCAAAATAATCCTTGTGCCAAGTGAAACATTTTAGGATGGCGTATCCTGATCCCCGCCACTGCCCTTCCCCTCTCCTCTGCCCATCTATATGAGATAAATCTTTACTTTTCAAAATTACCTAAAACTCATAGTTGCCACTTCTTTTTAAATTTTCTAGTTACCATAGAAAATTGTTCGTGGAATCTGATCTTCATTTATTCATTTACTTACTCTCTTATTTTCTGAGCTCTACTCATGCCCAGAACACACGTACTCTGCTTATTAGGAGACCACCAGATCCACCCTCATGGGGGTAGAGAGGATGGGGTATGGAATAGGAACCAAACAAATGCAAAAACTCAAAAGAATTCATAGATCGACCTAATTTTAAGGCAGAAAAAAAAGGCATCCAACCCAACTTCTCATTTTCTGGATAAAGGATTGAGGTTAAGGAACTTGTTCTAGGTCACATATTTGCTCAATAGCAGACCCGGAACCAGAATCCAAGTCTTCTCTTTTCTAGCCTGGAGCCTTCCCAGGTTGGGAAACAGATAACAATTACTTATTAGCACAGAATCCCGAGCCAGAGTAAAAATACTTCCACAGGGCCACCTTCTACTTCTAGGCAGAGGAGTATCCTTAGCTCATGCTTTGACAGTCAGCTTCCCCAGCTGTAGATTAAACTGAAATCAATCATTTAATGAACATATGCTATATGCAGCCACTTTCCAGATATCATCACCAATCCTCCCCAAAATGCTGCAAATAATTATTAGACCCTGACAGCTTTTCATATATGAGAAAACAGGCTTTGGATCTAAATGATCCAGATCACACAGGCAGGAAATGGAGAAACTGGAATTCAATTCTGTTCGGTCTGAGAGCCCCTGCCCCTTTTGCAAAAGGAAATAGAATGTCAGAACAGCTCTGATGCAGATTCTCGGGCCTGCCCACTTTGCCTCTGAGGGCCTCCTGACCAGAACGGGAGGTGGTAGGGAATTTGAGCCTGCTGGGTGTTTGTGACAGATAGATCAGGTGGGGCATTGTTCTGTTTCTGGGGTAGAGATCCTTTTCTAGGTAATAAAAAGTTGAGAAGGAGGAATAGTGGGAGGAGGGTGTATTGAGCTATCCCTCCTCCCCTGGCAGTGTTTGGAGGTTTTGTAAATAAAATCTCCTTTCCTCAGAAGAACAGGCATGTTTTAATTGTGTTGATATGTTGTGGACAGGATATAATGGGGTAGAAAATGGATAAAGTGTGCACACAAATAGTGAGAAAAATAATCGTTTAAGCCATTCAGGATGGAAATATTGCCTAAGTACTTTTGAAATTTATATAACTATTTTTTTAAGAAAAAGAAATATAATGCTATTATACAGGAAAATGTACACAGCTCAATGAATTTGTGTGACCACATCTATCTAATCAGTTCCCAGATAAAGACACAAAACTTTGTCAGATCCCTGTAAAGCTTATCTTCCAGTCATTCTGACTTTATCAAAATAAATGGAATTATAAAATATGTGCTTTTGATATCTGCTTTCTTTCTCTCAAGATTGTGTTTGAGAGATTCATCCATGTTGTGGTGTATTGTTTGTTTTAATCTCATTGTGATGTGGTATATCCCATTGTATGAAAATTCACAATTAATTTATGTATTCTACTTTTAGTGGGTATTTGGAATACTTTTTATTGGGGTTATTACAAATAATGCTACTATAACTGTTTTCATACATATATTTCAGCAGTTCTATGTACACATTTCTGTTGTGTATACAATAAAGAGTGAAATTTCTGTTGTGTATACAATAAAGAGTGAAATTGATCCATGTGATCAACTTTAGAAATACTGTCCAATAGTTCTCTGAAATGGTTGCCCAATTTACACTACCATCAGCAGTTTATAAGAGTTCCTATTTATCCATATTCTCACTAACACCTAATATTGCCCATCTTTTTAGTTTTAGTCAATATGTTGGATTGTGTAGCGGTATCACACTTTCATTCTAATTTGCATATCTTAGGTCAATTTAAGGATAATTGACATCTCAATAGTCTTCTAATACATGAACATGAAATGTCTCCTGATTTGTGAGTTCTCTTTTAGTTTCTCTCAATAATGTTTTATATTTTTTGTATAAATGTCATATCTTTCATTAAACTTATTTAAGATAATTGATGCTATTTTAATGATATTTCTATTTTTATTGAGGTTAAACTAAAAAAAGAAAAATGCACAGATCAGTTGAGTGTATGTTTTGATATATGTATAAACCCAGGTAACTGCCACCCACTAGATTGATAACTTTTCCAGAATCTCAGAAAGCTTCATCATGTCTCCTTCCAGTAGGTACTGCCGTTAGTGGTGGCCATGATTTTGACTTATATCTAACAGACTAGAATTTCCCCTGGCCTTACGGCTTTTAACTCTCTATCTGGTGTGTTTGCCAAAGGCCCTCCACCTGGCAGGTTGCAAACTCCATTCATTGTTTTATAAATCTACTAAAAACTCCGTTCTACTTTTCAGAGACTTTCTGCTTAGGTATTTAATATCCTGACCTGACTATTCCTAGAATTCATTAAATGTTCTGAGTTGAATATCAACCACTTGCTTAAAGACCGCCCCCCAGGGGACCTATGAATTCTCCTGGTCTCTCCGTCCCCAGCAAGGGTCCTCCACGGTAGAAAGCTTTGGTTTTCATTCTTCTGCTCATGCCCAGAATCCACAGATTATCCCAGGTAAACATTTGTTGGTTCACCTCTCTGAGGCTCTCCTATCTCAGGAGTTGCAGATTGTTTGTAAATTTGGCCTAGATGTACACCAGACTGCTGGCTTGCGACAGGCTATCCTAGTCCATTCCGAAGCAGTTCTTTCTTCTGTACTTTCGAAAAGCTAGTCGTTGTGCATTTGGGGATAGTGAGGTAAACAAGACCCCTGTGCTTCAAGGGCTCATAATTTAACTTTTATTTGTTTAATTATGGCTGGGATTTTGACATAAGCCAATATTGCTTTGTGAACCTTTGAAGGGTGGAACTGCATAAAAGAATTTCTTCATAAGGGAGAAAGGATGCTCACCTACTCATGCAGAGATGGGACTTTGTCCTTGGCCATTGCTATGGAAAACATGGGTATCTCCCCTTCCCCACTGCGTTAATAACCTGAGACACAAATCACAGCACAAGCATTTATTGTTTCAATCACCCCTGTCTATCCAATTAGCTGAACACTATGCAAATCTATCAGCCTGGAACTCAAAAGTCTGTGGGAACGCTTGCCAGGGCCTTCTTGGGAGACATGAAAATGATGTGAAGACCCTGAAAAACAGTGTGTCCAAGAAACTGTCTAGGGCTTGGGTGGAAGGAAGCCAGGAAGGGGACTGCTAAGACAGACCAGGCTTTCTACTTGACAGAGGGAAGTTACTATAGGAGGCAAGGACTGGGGCACAGAAAGGCTGTCAAAAAATTCTTAGGGTCAGAAGCATTCTTTTTGAATCCTAATTGCTTTTATAATACTTTGTCTTCCCTGGTTAATGTCAGTCCCCACTAAGTTTTAAATAATTACTGCTTGGAAATATCAACCATGGATAGCTACTTTAAGGGGAAGGAGAGAAGGTGGTTATTTTTCCCTTTTAGTCCTTGTGTGTTAAGTGAGGAAGCAATTTATGATTGATGGTGGCAACTGAAATTGAGTGACCAAATCCCAGGGAAAGAATAAAGCTCAAGGGGAGAAAATCGGACCGTGTGTTCAGCCGCTTCTTCCCACGCAGGGTCTCTTCTTCAAATACTTGTCTATCTTAATATCTAGGAGGTTTGCTGACTTCTTTCCAATATAGGCAGCTGGTCTCACACGTGGGTTAGGAGGATCAGGAAGCCAGCTGTAAAACAAGCTTCTTTCATAAGCTGTGTAGAGTCGGACTGACCTAAGAAACCAGGCCCTATATACTTTGTATCAACTCTTTGATACATGGCTATCCCTAGAACAACATTTCCCTGTGTAAGAAAATGACTTTGACTTCTAAAGAGTACACTGAGACACAGGATAAATTGACTCTGGATAGCTCTGGAAGTCCAGCATGGCAGAGTGGAAAACTAAAGTCATTCTAGAACTTGCTAAATATCAGATGAGTAAGTATGAATAAGTAAGAGAATGAGCTTGAATTAGTGAATGAACAAAAAATAAACCAAATACATGAAAAAGTCATTTGCACATGTTTGTAGAAATGTCTTGCAGGACTCAGGTCGTTTATGTACGCTTTGTGTGCTTTTTCAGAATGACAACTTCCAAGAGGAAAAAACTGCATTCATCAGGTAGGCTGAGCAGTCTAATGGTAGGAGCTAAATTTTCCTCCTTTTTGATCTTCCCTAGATGGGATTAGTTAAGCAAGACTCTATTAGCCTTCTGCCAATGAGTTGCTGAGCTGGTTTTCCGTCCTCCTTTACCTGAGATATGTCTGGATCTGTTTCCCCATTGTTAGTTGCCAGAGAGTAACTGTGTCCATTGTAAGGCCGGTTGCCTCGTCGGGGGTTCGGACACACCCCCCTCCCTTGCAGGGGGCTCGGACACACCCCGTTCCCTCGCCGGGAGCTCGGACACACCCCCTCCCCCCCCGGGCCCCCCGCGCCGGCAGCCTGGGAAAAAAGCCCTGCCAGGACCTACCTGATACTATTTTGTCCTATCTGGGCCCCACTCCCTGCCTGCCATTTTGTCTTCCTGCCTACTATTTTGTCCTATCTGGGCCCCACTCCCTGCCTGCCATTTTGTCTTCCTGCCTACTATTTTGTCCTATCTGGGCCCCACTCCCTGCCTGCCATTTTGTCTTCCTGCCTACTATTTTGTCCAATCTGGGCCCCACTCCCTGCCATTTTGTTCCATCCGGGTCCCACTCCCCTCCATTTTGTCCCACTCACCTTGGGCACAGCCAATCAAACGCCTCCACTCCCTATAAAACCCACACGACTTCTTCGCCCGTCCTCTCCGGACTGCAGAACCTCACCCGGGAGCGTAAATAAATTCCTTCGCATTGAATTATTTTCATGGTGGCCTCAGTTTCTTCATTTTAAACGTGGCAAGAACCCAAGAACAAACCTTACATCCATAAGGGTGACTTCCTCGACTCCAGGGCCTGGGTGTGCTTGTGCCTTCACTTCTGTAACATGTTCCCTATGAATGAATGAATGAATCACAGAATGGGACTGGGAGTGGGGAGGGACAATTAGCCCAGGAAGCAGACACATTTATTACACGAAGCACAATTTATTGGGGAAAACAGGAAAGAAGCCCAGAGCGGGGGGCGTCATGGAGAGGAATGAGGCAGAAACTGCACCAGCCTCTGTGACCCTACTTGTCAGGGTGGAACTCCAGAAGAAGCCCAGACACTTGCCTCGCTTTGGGGAATGGCTGGGCCTTAGCTGTGGCCAAGCGGGAGCCTGGAGAGGATGGGGTCTCTCTCATGCCCACCTGGGAGAGCATCAGGGCGGGATATAGAAGAAGCCAAGGTGGTATATGTGGGGAGGGATGCAATGGGAAGAAATCCTTACAATGCTTCCTTAGATCTTGGGCAGGAGGAGATGAGAGAGGAGGGTAGACCCAGGAGGTGGAGGGGAAGAGAAGAAGGAAGAAGAGAAGGTTCCATCTGGTAGCCTGGATGGTGAATGGGTGGTAATATCTCGTCCATCCTTACTTCTGTTTACTCTTGGGGGCTTGCTGGGCTAAGGGACACTTCTGCTGGGCTGGAATGATGGTGCCCTTGGGTGGGCATTGCTTCTTGGCCTGGGGAGCACATGGATCCTTGGTTTTGGGTGCACATGTCTCTTGACATTTGACAGGGGGTGGCTGACAAGGCTGCTTCACTTGTTGCTGTTGGGCCTTCTGGGGTGGGCGCTGGTGCTGCTGTTGCTGCTGGGAAGACATTGCTCCAGGAACAGGTGAGCCTAGAGGAAACCAGGCAGGGACATCATGAGAAGTGTTCCCTCCAACTCTCCTCCCTCCTGCTTCCTAGAGGAGTGTTTTCCTCTGATAGTCGAGGGCAGACTAAGTGATTAACAGCATCAAGTTGATGAATGGATTGATTCACACACATCATTGTGATCCTTCTCTCTCCCTTTCTTTCTTCCTCTATGCTGTTCTGATTTCCTATCTTCCTTCATCCTTCCACACACTCTTGACTTACCTAAATACAAATATTTCTCAGTCTTACCAGGAAATAAGGTGGAATGTTGAGCTGATGATTAAAAAGTAGCCCAGACATTTTACAAGGTCAAAGCATGCCATCTTAGTCGACAGATCTGGACAATGTCAACTGGCTCCCTTGAATAATATGTACAGTGAGAGTGGGCAAGGATGTGGGCGCATGAGGAGAGGACAAGAACAGTCTCTGTCTTACAGGGAAGCATCATGGGTGTGTGTGTGCATGTGTGTGCGTGCATGTGTGTGTTGTGTGTGTGTGATTGGGCTGGAGAAGTATACTAAGAATGCAGAGGCCTGATCTCTAATCCCTGCGCCACCCCTGACTCTTCATGAGAGGGTAAGGCAAGTCCTATGTGGCTGTAGGATAGTGGTTTCAGCCCTCCACAAAGAACTGGGAAGCTTGAGGGCCAGCCAAATAGATCACTGGAGGCAAAGGATGACAGGAGGATGTTCTACCCAGAGGCAGTCTGGTTCACAGGAAAGCACACTAGCCAAGAAGGCTCAGGCATGGGTTCTAGGTCCATCCTGCCATTCACTGAATGGGCAACCTGCCTTCTCTGGGCCTCTGCACCTTTATTAGAAGGATGCTGGTCAGGAAGTTCCCTGAAGCCTTCCCAGCTCTGATGAGGGTCTCTGGCTATCTTTGTAGGCAGTGCTCCTTCTGTTCTAAGTTAATGATCACAGATGGGAAGTGCAGGCCTCAGAAAGTAGAGAGGTGGCAATCAGAATAGGGAGGGATGAGAGTCGCAAAGCATTGAATACAATGTTCAATGTACCTGTTTCCATACACCTGGAAGCAAAGTTTAAAGCTTACTGGTAGGGAAAATGCAGAATAGGGTATGAGAAAGCTTTAAACAGGGCTCAGAATTGCTACAAAATTCTATAGCTTCAAATATCTCCTCCTTTCAGAAGAAAAATCTTCTTGCTAGGGAGTTAAACCCAGGATCAGGAAATAAGTCATACTGAGCAATGGTGTGGAATGGACATTAAACTTTCTAGTAACGATTAGTATGCCATTTCTGTAATTGTCAGGTTTGTGTCACTTCCCTGATTACCCAAGGATGGAAGAGGAGCTTGGCCTAGCAGCTCAAAGGAGTTAAAGGAGAAGGAAAGAGCCCAGCAAATCCCAGGAGAACAGATGAGGTCCCACTTACCAGAGGCAGCAAGCTGGACCCTAGGAGAGGAGGCTGAGCCGTGGCCACAGGCAGCCACTCCAGGAGCCTTTATAGGGCCCCCAGGCTGCCCTGGAACTTGGTGTGGTCCTGATTACCACCTCTCAGGGAATTCCTCACCCACTTCTCCCACCTGCACTTCCTCCAGGAAGTTGCTTTGCTGGCCTGTTTTGATGAAAACCACCCACCATATATTTTCAGCACCCTAAGTTCCTGCACCTGAGCCCATTTAACCCACCAAAGGTGTTTGCTCAAACTCGGGGATTCAAGATCTTAAAATAGAACAAATTGAAGGAGCTGTTTGCAGATGGACAGTCATAAGAAACATTGAAGAAGGAAGTGAAGGAGGGAGAAGATGGGGTTTGGGGCAATTCTGACGAAAATGTGAACTTAACCTTTGCTGCAAATTGCTGTCATATATTAAGCACGCACTGTGAGCCCGGCATCAGGACCATGCATCATGTTTATTATTTCATTGCATCTTTATAGTCCCTCTAGGGAAAGTGTCGTTGTTACCAATTTAAAGATGAGAAAAGTGAAGCTGAGAGAGATTAAACAGATAATAAACAGCAGATGCGGGGTATGAATTCGGATCTGGATGATTCAACCCCTTGCCCCAAGTATCACTCATCCCCTCTTCCTCAATATGCAGTGTGAATGTCCTTCCTGATCCAGGGGACAGTTCACGGAGTGTCCTGTGAGGCTTCCCTAGGGCAGGTAGAAGATGTTGTGAATGGTACCCCAGCACATGGTGGTGCGGTCCCCTCTGCCCATCGGGAGTCTGGGTGCTGAAGGGTATTCATGGTGGTCACAGAACGTGGGATAGAATTGGTCTTTGTGGTAGGCTTGCCACATAAAACATAGGACATTCAGTTAAATTTGAATCTCAGCAGAATATTTTAAAAGCATAAGTATATTCCAAATATTGCATGAAGCATACTAAAAATTACTTGTAATTTATATGAAATTCAAATTTAACTAGGCAGGCTCTATTTTTATTTGCTAAATCTAGCAACCCTACTCAGGGCTGTATCCAGGTGGGAGGAAGGAGCCCTGGTCCTCCATTCAGCCTCCTAGGCCCTGGGATGGGGAAAGGCAGGCCCTCTGGGAAGCTGGTCCACCTCCAGCCCTCTAATCCAAAGATCGACCTCAGGACCCTGCCCAGCACAAGGCCATGCAAGGGCTCACTGCTGCCATTACCGGAGCAAGGGGTAGGATGGTCTGAGAAATGATAGGAATACCTCAACATACGTTTCAAAGCATTTTTCAAACCCTTTGCCTCATTTGATCCTCATGACAATTTTACTGACAGTTTAAAGAGGCAGGTCAAAAGAAGTTAAAGGACCTGTTCAGCCACACGCAGCTGCTCAGGGTGGAGCTGCGTGGGGGCCTGGCCTGGGGCTCTTTTCCACTCCATCACTGAGTCGGAGTCTCCACGGTGGACAAGTCACTGTCATTGGGTGGAGACCATGACTAATAATGTCTCCTGAGCTTTCTGTCATATGTGGATGAAATACTGTTCATTTTTCAGGGTCAGGCTCACTTTAATCAGTCCCTTAATTTTCCCCTCCAGGCCAGGCCTCCCCCACTTCCTCCTCTCAAGACTACCAACGCTAAGAATGTAATATTCTGGGTTCCAGATTCCGGTTCTGCATTCCACCTCCAAGAAGAACACCTTCTTCACCTGCAGCCCTCACTTCCGCACCCCCCAGTCTTCTGTGCTCTTGCTGATGCAAACTGCCCACAAGGAAACTATGCAGCGAGACAGATCTGCATGGACACCGACCAAGGCTTTTCATCTGCCTGTTGCCCTGAAGGCACCAGTATGTGTGTTTCCTGTGACTAGACGGGCAGCTCCATCCCTCATGTTCCAGTCACCCATGTGTGTTCACTGCAATGAGCTTTACTCCTTATTTTTCCCAATTTGATCATTGCCTTCTTATTTTATTGATAAACAATCCCTGCTTAGTTTTGAAGCATATTCTGTCATGTGATGAAACTCGGCTTGTAAAACAGCCGTTATCTCAGAGAATACCCCAGGGGTGGCCAGGATAGAGACCTAAATATGGCTGGCCTTGAAGGGGCCATGTGCCATAGATCATAAACATTCAAGACCCAGTCAACCTCATCTGCATTCGACAGGTTACACCTTTCAAAACCGCCACACTCGACATCCCTGTTGGCTACATTATTCCCATTTTACAGAGAGGGAAACTGAGACTTGGAATGAGGCCATGCCTGGCTCAAGGTCACATGAGGGCTAATGTCAAAGCCAGGGTGGAATCACAGGTCTCCTGATGTCGTAGTTTCTCTCAGTCAGCCGACAGGAGTGAAGTACTGGTCACTTTGTTTGGGGCTGCCAGCGTTCTTAGCAGAGCCTGCACTGATGACAAATTAGGAAGCTGCTTGTGGTGGTCTTTGCCTCTTCTTATCCAGTCTTCCTCCTGATTCCTCCCCTGGAAGCCAGGTACTGTCTTTCCCCGCTAGAGCGTCCTCCCTCCCTCTGCTAAGAGCCCTTCACTGATCCCTGTCACCCACTGCCAGGCACAGGTACTCTTTTTTATTAGTTCATACATCTTATCGAGCACTTCCATATGCAGTGTTCACAATACACTATGAAGAAAGATAATTGTGTTATACATTTTATGCGTGAGAAAACTGGCTCTGATGTTGGCCGGATCCATAATCCAGGAGGGAGGGTTCACCCAAGTCTCTTAAATGGGTAATAGCTGATTTCCAAACACCCTGACCGGCTAAGGCAGTGGATTATGCTTTCAAAGGAGAGGAGAGACTTCCTGGCACCCCTCAAATCAACCCCTCCAGATAAGGCGGGCCCTGGGAAGCTATGTGGAACGGTGACTGTGCAGTCACCCCTCCCAGCCCCACTGCACCAGCCTAGCCACGGGACTGTGTCCTGGCCAATCTGGAGTTCTGCATCTACCCTCTCATCTTCAAAGGACCATGTTGTATTAAAACCAGAAAGCCAGGCTCTGCATCTTCCCCCTCAGTGGGGCAGGCACCTGAGAGCAGGTGCATGCCTGTGAGCCCATCAGAGAAGGGAGGGCACAGGCAAGACTCATCTCCGAAGCTGAGTCAAAGCTTGAGAAACCCCAGCTCCACCCTGCAGGCAAACAATGGGGTGACTGGGAAGCAGAGACCTGAGCCCTGGGAGGGGACCTGCCGGAGACAGTGTTTTGTCTCTGGATTTTGAAGAAAAGAAAGGTTGGTAATGCCTCCATCTGAAGACGAATGGAACATATTTATTATGCCATTTCCAGGGATGAAAGCAGAAAACAAAAAGGAGTGTGCTGGGTTAATCATGAGCGGCTTTTGGGGGAGGAGGACCATGCTTAGCACAGAAGATAGTGGATGTTTGGGGCTGCCAGCGTTCCTGCATTTTAGCTGCCTGTCCTGTAAAGTGACAATTCAAAAGCGAGCAAGTAGCATCTCCTTTTAACAATTAGATTTAGCTGGGCATGGTGGCTCATACCTGCAATTCCAGCACTTTGGGAGACCCAGGCAGACGGATGGCTTGAGGCTAGTAGTTTGAGACTGGCCTCGGCACCATGGAGAGATCCTGTCCCTACAAAAAAAAATTTAAAAATTAGTCAGGCATGGTGGTACATGCCTGTAGTCCCAACTACTTGAAAGATTGACACAGGAGGATCACTTGAGCCCAGGAGATTGAGGCTCCAGTGAACCGTGATCGAGCCTCTGCACTCCAGCCTGGGTGACAGAATGAGATCTGTGTCAAAAATCATATCAAATCAAATCAGAATAATGTCATATTTGATTTATCTTAATTTTGGGTTGATATTTAACCTGCAGTCGTGGCTTAGAACATGTTAGTTTAGCGTTTCTCCCTTCCCTAATTACTTAACAATCTGTCAACAGACACTTTAGAAGACATTACTTAAGGAGACCTTGCAACTTTGTTTCAATGTAGGAAGTTCATTTGCAAAATGAGTCATTTCACCCCCTAATTTATCTGTTTGCATATAAGATGTTCTGATACTAATGTTAGGTGTTCTGTATGATAACATTAAAGAAAGTCCTTTTCACAGAGGGACTTCCTTGGAGGGAGAACAGTGAGAAGATGAATCTCCAGAAATATGTGGTTAACTTATCTCCTCACTCCACCCCTTATGCCACTATGATACATTTCTAGAAGACCCTAGGCAATACTAGGAGTTTGCGGGGAAATCAGCCCTGGACCTCATGTGAGACACTAGTCTCCATGGAACATCCACAGACTGTGCCCTTGGAAGCAGAGCACTGGCAGTGGAAGGGAGGGGTGAGTAGCCAAATCGCCCACCTGGGAAGCGTGCCAGGATCTGCCTCATGGAAGCTACGTGGATCTGAAGCACTAATGCCCCTTTCCTGCGACGTGACACAGTTGCAGTTAGAGACGGGGGAAGGAGCCACAGGAGGAGGGAGATAGCTCTGCGAATACTCGCCTCTCACTGGCTGTGAAATCTTGGGTATATCCCTTAACTTTCCTGGGCCTCAATTTTCCTGTTTTCCAATGCGAAGAGATTGGCCAACGTTATCGCTAAGGTCCCATTGAAAGCTAAGGGTCTATGAAAGTATGATTAGGTCAGGGAAGGCGGCCTTGTTTCATCCTGATGGAACTGACAGTGAATTGAGGGTGTTGAGGTTGATTTCAGGATCAGTGGGTAAGAGTGCCTTCTTTGGTGAAAGGTGTCTGCTATGAGAGGGGTGAATGGTCACAAGCATGCAGGTACCCACCATTCCTGATTCAGCCTAAAGCAGGGAGTGTTGTGCTAGAGTGTGTACGTAAGAGTCCTTCATGCACTTGAAGAAGGAGAGGGAATATAAATTGGTCAACGATCTTGCACAAGCTGCCACCACCTATAATTCCTGTTTTAGCTACCTTAAGACAGTTCCAGACAAAATTATTCCATTTTCCAAAACTTGCCCAATACTTTCCTGCCTCATATCGTTCAATCTATAATGATGCCCTACTCCCAGATTTCCCGGTGAAATTCGGTCTTCAGGAACCCTCTTAAACACCACTTTCCCCACAGCCCCTTTCCCCAATCTTTCCCAAAAGATGTGCTTCCCTCCTTTGTTCAGTATCCATGGCTTTTAATTTATGTTATTTGGGTGTTTCTCATCTACCCTTCACACTAACCAAGCACATATATCCACTTCATACATGTCAATCAACACATGGACACATGAATGAATGAGTGGATGATATATAAATGAATAAGCTGAGAGTTTGGCCTTACGGGCAGAACCTATGAAGTCCTAGCATGTGTTTTGGACTAATTTATCTTTTCAGATTCAGATCGATGCTTAAGTAGCTTTCCCTGTTTATCCTAATCATACATCTGGTCCTTCCCTTCCCTTCCCTTCTACATTGGAGATCTATGCTGCAATCATCCGTCACCTGTAAGAGTCCTAGTGCCTAGATGTTAATACGTGTGTGTGTGTGTGTGTGTGTGTGTGGAGTGGCTCTTTATACCCACCCAGAGTGCAAGCTCCTTAAGGGCGGGAAGGATGCTTAAGACATAATTTACACCCTGGTAAAAATGAATGTCTGGCCAGATAATAAACTAGCTAGTTGGTGAGTGAGTGTCCAGTGATTCAAGGATGCTGGTGAGTGAGCAAGTGAGCAAGTGAAAGACGGAGGGAGGGAGGAGGAGGTAGGTGCATAAGTAAGAAACGAGCTGATAGACTAGCTGCCTAACTGGCCAGTTCACTGAACAACTGACCAGCTGGCTGCTTGAGTGGTTGATCAACTGATACACTGATTGTTTGGCTGGCTGACTGGCTGATGACTAATTTTAAAAAGCAGGTCCTGGTATAGTAGAAGAAAGAAAGCCCTATAGAGGATTGGGGGGGCTGAGGGCAGAAAACAAATAGAGAATGCTCTGCAAGATGCTGGAGAGGATGTGGAGAAATAGGAACACTTTTACACTGTTGGTGGGAGTGTAAATTAGTTCAACCATTGTGGAAGACAGTGTGGTGATTCCTCAAGGACCTAGAAATAGAAATCCATTTGGCCCAGCAATCCCATTACTGGGTATATATCCAAAGGATTATAAATCATTCTATTATAAGGACACATGCACACGAATGTTCATTGCGGCACTGTTTACAATAGCAAAGACTTGGAACCAACCCAAATGCCCATGGTTGATAGACAGGACAGGGAAAATGTGGCACATATACACCATGGAATCCTATGCAGCCATAAAAAATGATGAGTTCGTGTCCTTTGTAGGGACATGGATGAACCTGGAAACCATCATTCTCAGCAAACTGACAAAAGAACACAAAATCAAACGCCACATGTTCTCACTCATAGGCGGGTGTTGAACAATGAGAACACGTGGACACAGGGAGGGGAGCATCACACACTGAGGTATGTAGAGGGGGAATTAGGGGAGGGACATCGAGGGGTGGGGAGTTGGGGAGGGATAACATGGGAAGAAATACCTGATATAGGTGACGGGGAGGAAGGCAGCAAACCACATTGCCATGTATGTACCTATGCAACAATCCTGCATGTTCTTCACATGTACCCCAAAACCTAAAACACAATAAAATATATATTAAAAAAAATTTTAAAAAAAGAAGTGTATCATGTGAACTGGACAATTATTCCCCTCGCCTTCCTTTTTTTGAGACAGAGTCTCACTCTGTTGCCCAGGTTGGAGTGTAGTGGCATGATCTTGGCTCACTGCAACCTCCACCTCCTAGGTTCAAACAATTTGCCTGCCTCAGCTTCCCGAGTAGTTGGGATCACAGGCATGCCTCACCACACCCAGTTAATTTTTGTAATTTTAGTAGAGATAGGGTTTCACCATGTTGCCCAGGCTGGTCTCAAACTCCCGACCTCATGTGATCTGCCCATCTCAGCCTCTTCCAAAGTGCTGGGATTACAGGTGTGAGCTCTCGTGCCCGGCCTGGACAATTACTTCTTAATTTTCTTTAATTCTTTCTCTTAGGAGTTTCCTGTGATTTTCATTTCTAGTGTCAAAGAAAAAAAATGTCAATGACACTTGTTGCCTTTGTTGAGGAAAGACTTTATTCAGGACCATTGTGATAGATATAGGGACCATTGCAATGGGATTTTTTCCAGTGGTGGAGAGTTTTAGCTCAGTTCCAAATGCAGCATGGGCAAATGAGAATCTATAGCCAAGGAGCAGGGTGGGAGTCAGTGGATGAAAAGTTACTAAGAGGAAACAGCAGAGCTAAGAGTAATTGTAGTTAAACCAACCCAACAGGATTCTTGCTTAAGATAAGCCAGGGTGATCAGACTTCACGTGGGGGGCGGAGTTCACAAAGAACCTGATTAGATATCATGGGTAATCAGACATGGAGGATAGGTGGTTCTTGGTAAACTTAGTAAGGTTGGTTCTTGACTAAAACTGAATTTACAAGCAAGAACACAGGTGAGCCTCAGAGAAGATTAGGAGGCTCAGAACCTCAAGAAGGTTCAGGAGCCGGACTAAAGTTTGGTCAAGCAAGGAATCTTTGTCACTGGTCAACCAAGGTCAGCAGTTGTAACGTCAACTAAAGACCAGCCAGAGCAGCCATGGAGGAAGAGTAGCTCTCTTCCTGGAAGAAGATGGTTGGGAAAACAGGACATTTCCACCGATGGCACTAACCAGCGGGAGCCTGATTATTCCCCAGGCTTTGGGCCTTGGAAATGAAGAGCTGGGGCTCCGATTGTCACTCAGGTCAGTGATGGTGGCTGAGATAGAGAACCAAAGCAACCAGACAAATTAGCTGATAGCACAAGCTGGGCCAGTCTGTCAAGTCAGCACCCTTACCTCTGACCAGCAGACCTTCTGGGGAAGCAGCTGCAACGAGCAAAGGCTGCCAGAATCAGTGCCATGTGAGCACTGAGACACAGAGTTCAGGACCAGGACCCAGAGCTCTGCGCAGCTGCTACTGGGCATTGAGATTGGCCTTGTATGTAGTCAGTAGGCTGAAATACAAATAAACCACGTGTCAAATTCATCCCTCCTGAGCTGAATGAGAAGGGAAGAGGCAGGACGATACCTTGTCTCCATGGTAAACAAGCCACTCCAAGCCTAAACCCATCAGTGACTCCTTCAGACCTCAGAAAAAAGTCCACAGTTTTTGACATGGTGTAAAAGGCCCTTCACACATGGCCCCACTCTGAGAAAACTCATGATTCAAATAAAAAAAAGAAGAAAGAAAGATGACTATAAATAGTTTCCCAGCAACAAGCCCTTTCCTCTATCCGGGCTGTATCCCTAATCTGTGCTTGAATAATCCTCTTAACGCTTCAAAAGTGGGATCATTTCTTCCCTGAACATCCCCCATTCTGTGTTGCCTAGGTCCCCATCTCTGTTCAGGAAGCTCCTCTCCTAGCACTCAACGCACTGTTTTAGAATAGAGTATCCTCTGGTCTGTCCCTCTGTTAACTGTGAGCTCCTTGAAGGCAGGAATGCTCCCTAGTTTCCATAGACTTTTATGTGTAGTATAAGCACCTGACCCATAAGAGATACACAATGAATATGTGTTTGAAAAATCAAATATGTGGTCAGTCCAGAGAGTACATGTAAGTGCAGGCTCTCCCACGACGTGGTCGTAAAGGAGAACTTAAGCCTGTTTGCCTGATGTGGAACAGCACGGTTTCCTACAAATCCCTGGGGCCCTTCCATCCCCGTGGCTCATGGAAAACGTGCCTCTAATGTGTTTCATTTTCAGTCTGAGCTTTTCTTCCTTACTCAGTAGTGAGCCTGTGTGCTGGGGTCTGTCCCACAGGCCCCAGATGCATGATGGATGAATAAATGCACTCAGACACAAATTTCCAGTCCACGAGTGGGACGAGGGGTCATGAGCCACAGAGAGAGATCACAGCTACACGACACTGACTAGTTTGCCCTCTCTCCGTTTATTCAGCATAGATTTAATTACAGAGGCTTTAAGTCAACACACTTGTAGAGACAGATTAAAGGCCAGGTTCTTGCATGTTCTCACTCATAGGCGGGTGTTGAACAATGAGAACACATGGACACAGGGAGGGGAGCACTACACACTGGGGTCTGTTGGGGGTAAATAGGGGAGGGGACAGCGGGGGGTGGGGAGTTGGGGAGAGATATCATGGGGAGAAGTGCCAGATATAGGTGAAGGGGAGGAAGGCAGCAAATCACACTGCCACATGTGTACCTATGCAACAATCTTGCATGTTTTTCATATGTACCCCAAAACCTAAAATACAATAAAATATATATATATATAAAGTAAAATAAAATAAAGGCCAGGTTCTGATGTCCAAACCAAACACCATTGGAGGGTAATCTCCCTGGTAGACCTCCCCCTGAGAGGGCCATCTGGTTTAAAGGTTAGTTTTAAGACTACACGAATAAACAAGTTAGTTAGGCAGACGCCAACAGTCCGTCGTCTTTGTGCCCTGATCTCTCTGGCTCCTGCAAAGAGACTACTCTGGCTGCCTTTAGCAGAGAACTATAGAAAAAACCCTTAGGCCTTCCAAAAGGGTTTGAGACGGTATTCTATAACTTTCTCTATTATTTTTCCCTTAATATTTTTGCCACCACCCCGAGTGAATTCCCACGCCTGTGAAGGGCAGGGGCCTATCTTTCTCATTCTTGGTTCCCTCTTTCCACTCAGTGCCTTAGAGCCACTGGCACACAGGAGAAGTTGACAAAGCTTGCTTGTGTTGCCTAGGATGACACTCACAGTTCAAAAAAAGGCAATGCTGGGATCAGTAATTCCGAGGGACAGATAATGCAGAAATCTCTGCAGTGGGTGAGGTAAACTGTCGTATTGTTCATAAACAGTTTGCCACCTGTGCCCCTCTTCCCCAAGGAGCACGTTTTCCTGCTGCACTGATGATGGCAGTCCTGGCATGTGACTTGCTTTGTCCATAAGACGTAAACCTTAAGAGCCATGGTTCACTATGCTCTCTTTCCTCTCTGCTATGAGGACTGACCATGTTCCAAACCCAGCCTGTCCTGTCAGTCTGGATCCTGAAATCTAATTAATGTGCCGAAGGGCTGCAGCTGACCCTCAGTGGACATGCAGGATAAAAACGAAGGTGAGAAATAAGCCTCTGTTTTAAGCCCCTGGGATCTGTGGTTCATTGGTTACTGAAGCATAGCTTAGTCTATCCTGACTGACATACTGGCATATACAAGGACTGACTTTTTCTCTCAAGGAGAGTTTTGCTTGACATTGGCCAAAGGGAAAGTAAATGCTTAATTCCAGTGTATGCTACCAGCAGCCAAGCCAGAGACTTAGGTGTTTGTATACACCCACTTGTGTGTGTGTGTGTGCGCGCACGCGCGTGCACACACATATGCCTATGTGACCGTGTGTGTAGAGGTGGGGGATATAGGAGGAAGGAGAGGACAAGTGAATATGGAGGAGCCAACCTGGGAATACACAGTACGTGACAAAAACTATTTGCGGGCAGCAGACATTTTTTCTACTAATAACTGTTTGTCTGTGGTTGAGAGGCTAAATAAACCATCTCCTTCCTCACTAACCGCAGGAAACCTTGCCCCAAACCACCTGTCAGCCCTCCAGGCGGTTAGGGCAGAGCGCCACCTGCTGGGCATGATGAGCCTGTGCACCTGCTTCTAATTTCAGCCGAGTTCTTGCCACAGAAGGCTGTTGGCTGACCCACAGGACCCGGGACCCTCAGACCCAGATGAGACCTTAGTGGTCTCTGTACCTTACTGTACAGGCAGAGAAAAGTAGGGACATAGAGCCCTCAGCTGTCATTCCTCCTCCTCCCACAGCCTTTCAAGCTGGACTACACTCCTCTCGGAGGAGGCACCAGTAACCTCCCCATTGGAACCAGTGCTTTGGTCCCTTTGCCAGGTACTGGTGGCATTGGGGCTTGACATAGACAGGCTGGCTTCAGTCATTACAAGTTGGGGGGAGTGAAGAAGGGTTCCGTGGAGTTCAGGAAAGTCAACCTGGGTGGAGAGCGGGAGCTCTCCCTGCAATGGCTTCCATTTGCTAAACAGCTACTACATAAAATGCAAGGCTCTCTACATTATAGCCCCGGTCTCTGTAGGAGGAGAAGCACCACCTCTGTTTAGTAAATGAGAAAACCGAAGCCCAGAGAGGTTCAGTAACTTGCGGCAAGTTGTGTAGCTGGTAAATGAATCAAGGCCGAGTCAGTTTGGCTCAAAGAACTTAGACTGAGTCACACTGTTTCTCTCGGAAACCATAAGCTCTGCATGCCTGTCGACTGCACCTTCCAGCACGGGGCATGTGGACAGGCGGGGCTCAGGCGCACAGGCCACATGATGCCAAGAAGTTCTTTGGGGGGTGAGTGAGCCGCAGAGATAGTGGGGTGCAGAAGAAGGGGGTTGCTGTGCAGATAAATGGTGTGTACAGAGAGCAGCCCTTGGCCGGAGGCTGTGTGAGGGAAAGCAGCCGCCCCCAAGCTAGGGTGAGGCTACTTCCTTCTAACCTGGTGGTGGTTCGAACATGCAGGTTCTCCATCAGTACACCTGTAAGGACCTCTAAGTGTCACTCCCTGTGTTTGGGAAACAAAGAGGTGGTGACTGCAACAAGGGGAGAAGTGACCGAGTGATTTAGACAGAGTGTGATAGTTCCTGGCCAGCTAAGTGCAGCTTACCACTAGACATCACCCAGGGAAGTCTGTAGGACCCTTAGATCTCCCCTGGGCTTCTGGACAAGGTGATACCTGAGCAAAGACCTCTGCCATCTTTTCCCTTTAAGAACTATCGGCTGGGTGCAATGTTTCACACCTGTAATCCCAGCACTTTCAGAGGGTGAGGTGGGCAGATCATGAGGTCAGGAGATTGAGACTATCTTGGCAAACAAGGTGAAATCCCGTCTCTACTAAAATACAAAAAATTAGCCAGGTGTGGCGGTGTGTACCTGTAGTCCCAGCTACTTGGGAGGCTGAGGCAGGGGAATCACTTGAACCAGGAGGCAGAGGTTGCCGCAAGCTGAGATTGCGCCATTGCACTCCAGCCTGGCGACAGAGCAAGACTCTATCTCAAAAATAAATAAAAAAATAAAAGAATCACCACCATTGCTAACCACTGTTGGTGAAGGAGCAGGGAGATGTAGGAAGTGCTGTTCTAGCTATGGAAGGCCGGGAGACACTTGCGTGTGCTCTTGGTGGCTCTGCCTCATGAAGGCAGGACAGGGGCTTGCCGGGAAGACACCCTTGCAGTGAAGCTTGTGCTGAAAACGAGCGAGCCACGTATATTGACCAGATGATCTGGCCACATGCCACTTCCATGTCCGTCGACCTTTGCTTGTGACTGAGTCTTTGGTATGTTTTTTGTTTGAAGGCTATTCTGGCTTCATTTTAGTTCTGAAGCAAGGGCTTTGACAAAAAAGAAGCCACAGTTAGCAAGAAATCTCCAAGTGGAAGGTGGCTCCCAAGAAGTATGAATTGCGCTGAAGGCCCACAGATCCTGTCTCAGAGGTGATTTCCATTGCCAGCCTCAGAGGAATTTCTTTAAATTATCTAAGTTAGTGGCGAGTTCTCACAGAGACTGCTGTAATTACCACTCAGATCTTCGTCTTCTTGCAAAGACTCCTCTGGCTTCTAGCCCTGGGCCAGACAGCCCCTCTTGGCCCAATCTGGAGATAGAAGGAGCTTGTTATCAGCCCCTGTGAGCTTCAGGTGATCTTCTATCGGCATCTGCAGGTGAGTCACGAGGCTCTACTTGGCCTCAGTACACCTTTTTACAAGCTGCTGGTGTTACAGGAAAGGGGCCCTGATCCAGAAAGGGTTCTTGGATACTGTGCAAGAAAGAATTCAGAGTGAGTCCTTAGAGTAAAGTGAAAGCAAGTTTATCAAGAAAATAGAGGAATGAAAGAATGGCTACTCCATAGACAGAGCAGCCCCGAGGGCCCCTGGTTGCCAATTTTTATGGTTATTTATTGATTATATGCCCAACAAGGGGCGGGTTATTCATGCTTCCCCCTTTCAGAACAGTGTTAGGAAGTTTAGGGTAACTTCCTAACATTGCCATGGCGTTTGTAAACTGTCATGGCAGTGGTGGGAGTGTAGCAGTGAGGACGACCAGAGGTCACTCTCGTGGCCACCTTGATTTTGGTGGGTTTTCGCCAGCTTCTTTACTGCAAGCTGTTTTATCAGCGACATCTTAATGAGTTGTACCTTGTGCTCACCTCCTAGCTCATCCTGTGGCTTAGAATGCCTTAGCTGGCTGGGAATGCAGCCCAGTAGGTTTTGGCCTCATTTGACCCAGCTCCTAGTCAAGATGGAGTTGCTCTGGTTCACACACTTCTGACACTGGTGCCTGCTGTTTGATTTGGTCTCTCCTACTTTACCCACCGTTCTCTGCTACCTGCCCTACAACCACGGGTCACCTGTCCCCTGGGATGGCAAAGCCAGCACTATTCTATTGACTGCTCCCAGTCTGTTCTAAGGAGAATCAAAATGAACGTCTTAAAAACAAACAAACAAAACAAAACAAAATAAGATTCTAATTTAACAACTCTCCTCACAGGGGGCCCCAGTGATAATAGGGCATGATGGAAGACCAGCGGGAAACTGTTAAGATTATGGTCACTGGTGACACTCTCCTCCCTGCTCATAAAGACAATAAATAGTATGCACATATACATGTGCACACACACAAACAGGTGTACAGGCACACACACATGCATGCACACACACGAACATGTGTACAGGCACACACACATGCATGCACACACACGAACATGTGTACAGGCACACACACATGCATGCACACACACGGACATGTGTACAGGCACACACATGCATGCACACACACGAACATGTGTACAGGCACACACACATGCATGCACACACACGAACATGTGTACAGGCACACACACATGCATGCACACACACGGACATGTGTACAGGCACACACACATGCATGCACACACACGGACATGTGTACAGGCACACACACATGCATGCACACACACGGACATGTGTACAGGCACACACACATGCATGCACACACACGGACATGTGTACAGGCACACACACATGCATGCACACACACGAACATGTGTACAGGCACACACATGCATGCACACACACCTGTATGTGCGCACGTGCACACGCATGCACACACACACACACACACACACACACACATACACTTTGCTCTCGAGGAGCTTAGGCAAAGGCTATCACCCAGATCATCTGGTCTCATGCTAAGAATGGAACAGGAACATTCAATGAAGACAACGGGATTGCGGTTTACTGCTTTTTATCACTCTTAAAAATCACTGACTTCCCACCCTCTCCCATCAGAGAAGCCCTAGCATGCAAACTTGTCTCGCGTTTATATTTTATTTCCTCTAGGCTATGAGAAGCAAGATAAAGGGCTTCTGGCCAGCCCCACAGAGGCCGTAACCTCCATTTAGGCATTGCATCAGGCGTACCCAGAGTTCTCTTTCAACTACTGCAATGAAGTGTAGATGAGAAAAACAGCCTTGCCTGCCCTGGAAAATATTCAGCTTAGTTATGGGGACCATCGTCAAAAAGATGGGCCAGTATGAAAGACAAACTATTTGCTTGTTATTTTTAACAAACTTTTAATTTTGGAATAAGATTAGGTTTGCAAAATAGTACAAAGGGGTTTTATATATCCTTTTTCCAGTTTCTCTAATGTTGACTTTTTTCTTCTTTTTAAATTTTTAAAGGAATTTTATTTAATTTATTTTTAATTGACAAATAAATGTGGTATATGTTTGTTGTGTACAACAGAATGTTTTGAAATATGTATATATTGTGGAATGGCTAAATTGAGCTAATTAACATATATGTTACTTCACATCCTTTTTTTTGTGGGAAGAACACAAAATCTACTCTTAGTGATTTTCAAGTATATAATACATTAGTAACTGTAGTCATCAGTTGTAGGATAGATCTCTTAAACTTCTCCTATCAAACTGAAATTGTATACTGCTTTGACCAATATCTCTCCGGTCCCTCCCCAATACCCAGCCTCGGGTAACCATCCTTCTACTTTCTGCTTCTGTGAGTCTGATTTTCTAGATCCCACATATAAGTAAATCATGTGGTATTTGTCTTTCTGTGCCAAGAATGATCTATGTTTGACTCTCAGGTCTTTCAGCTGGCCAAGTTTATAACTTCTTGGTTCTCACTTTCCTCATTTGCAAAATTAAAATTTTTACTGATATGGTAGTAATGTATATTATTGAAGATAAGTATTAAGATTCCAGTATAGTGCCTTGCTTATAGTAGTAACTGCTGCTTAAACACACACACACGGGTGCACACACACACACACACACACACACACAACTGGCCCCAGACTGTGGATGTATTGGTTCCCTGGAGGGAGGAAAGTCAGTCCGAAGCCCAAACTCTCTTTAAATACAGATTCACGTTTTAGCTTAAGCCTTCTCTATGCCTCCACGCAGAAGCACCTGGGTGGCCTCATCCCCAAACTTACCTCTTTTAGGGGTTTCCATGACGACGACTTGTTAGGAGAAGAGCTTGAATGAAGATTAGCGTGAGTCGCCTCACACAGAGTCAGAACTGAAGGAAGCTTAGAAATAGTTGAGCAAGTCCAACATTGTCATGCACAAGTGAGGACACTGGGGCCTAGAAAGAGGGAATGACTTGTCTGAGGTCCCGCAGGAGAACAGCGGAATAACCAGGACGATACTCAGCTCTCATATTCTTTGTCCAATGCGCCTCTTTCAGAGCTCCAGTGTCTCCTAAGTCCACTGAAGATGAACATTCATGTCACGCAGATCATCAGCCTTTTGTGGCAGAGGAGACTCGAGCCCAAGGGCTGCCTGGAGAGCCCAGGACAGAGAAATCCTTTTAATTTTATTTAAGAGTGAGATGGAAGCTGACATCATGTAATTCCTGATACCTGACATAAAAATTCCGGAAGACAGAGGACTAAATACCAGGAGTCGGGAGTCTGGGGTGAAAAAAATGACTGTTCTCTGTGCATGAACAAGACCCCCAGACAACAACGGGACACTTAAACACGGCACGCGGAACTGATAGCCCCAGAGTGACTGGGAGGAGTGTCAGCATAGCTGGGTATAAGCCCAGGGTGTCTTCAGTGCCAGGCGTCTGTGATTCCCCCAGGAACGTCAGGCTGCCAGGGCACACGTACAAACATGCAGCAGATGGTGGAGTACTCTGAAGCTGGCTGCACCCACAGGCAGGGCTTCCTCCAGAGGAAGACTGACTGCCGAGTGCTGAAGCTCCTTTGCAGAAATCCGTCACCAGCTGGGGTCCCCCTGCTCCCTGTGCCTTGGGCATACACAGCAGGGTGTGCACCTAGCAGTGGGATTCCCTTTCCCTGGGGCTTGTGGAGGAGGGCACGAGGAAAGGATAGAACACCACTGCTTGTCAGAAACTCTGAGCTTCAAATCTAGGGCTTGAAGTTCGAGTTACTCTCATTTTATAGCTTAGAAAGGTTAAGTTGGCCAAGGTTAATATAAAAGTAAGGAGGAGGAGATTTGAGCCCAGGTCAATCAGACTCCAAGATGGGTAGGTGCTCTCTTTCCTGCAGCATACCATGCCATCTTCCATGGAATTTCTTTGTTTGGAACAGGATAAAGAGAATATGTATACACACACTTCTCTGATGAAGGCACACCCCCTTCCAGCCCTCAGCATCACACCTTTCATCCTGAGACCTCTGTTCTATGGAAATTTCACTCAAGCCAGATGGTCAGACAACCTTGCTGGAATGTGGCAGAGGCCTGGAGAAAGGGGAGAGGACGAGTCACTAGGTCATGGGAGCAGAGCTGGCCTTGATGTCCTGGGGCTGTGCTTAACAGTGGGAATGACAGTGTGAGTATGTGTGTGCATCTGGGTGTCTGTGAGTATGTGTTAGTGGGTGTAGTCATATTTGAGTGCAGTCGACAGCATGTGTGTGTCAGTGTGTGGTGAGCCCTCACATGAGGGTTTATGACTGCATATGTGTGCGAATATGAGTGTGTGTGGGCAAACGTGCATGTGTAAGAGTGACTGTGACAGGGCTGCTATTCAGAAGATACACACCGGTCTGCAGACTTGTTGCCGAACCCATGGTTTTTGAAATATTAAAAACACTTTCATAATAGGTGGCCAATGGCTGCCACACCAACTTCCCTGCCTGCCAAGCCCTGGCACCACCCTGACTGCTTACTCAGCCCCTCACGCCATGGGGATAGGAGGAGGCTGATGCATGCCACAGCAAGGGGCCTCTAGGACTTGACCCCAGCTTCCATTCTCAAAGCTGAAGGTCAGTCTGGAAGGTGTAGATATTATTTTGATATCTACATCAAATGATATATGGACATGCATGAGTGTATATTCGTGTACATACAAGTGTAAGTGTGTGACTGTGAATATGCCCACAAATGATATATGAACATGCATGAGTGTATATTCGTGTACATACAAGTGTAAGTGTGTGACTGTGAACGTGCCCAGCTCTGCCTTTCTATGAGATGGTGGAGGGTAAAGTCTCAGAGGACAGGGTCCAGGCATTATGTTTCTCCTAGCCACTTACAATGTAAGACCACTTGCTGTGTTGCAAAGAATACAGACCAGAGAGACAGCACACACTGAGTTTGAACTTCAGGACTGCCACCTACAGGCCATTACCACTATGAGCAAGGAAGAGACCTTGCCGATCCTTAGTCCTCTATCTGTCATGGGAATAACGACACCTGCCTCAATAGGATGGTGCCACAATGCAATGGGCTGGCGTGTCGGTCAAGTCCCTGCTCCTGTGGGTGCTTCCTTGGCTTGTCAGCCTCAGCATGCCCTTTCTTTGCGTGTGTTCTCCTGGCGGGCACCATCTCCTCCTGGTTCTGTGTTGCATCCTTATGCTTCTTTGAATGTGGTGTGTATCTGTGCTGCAGAACTCCCCCCCATCTTACCCTGGTAGGAACCTTGTAAATGTCTGGGTATCTCAGAAGGCTCCAGGGAACGTAGCCTGCCTCAGGAAGACACGGCTCACTTTACAAAGCAACAAGTAAAAGTAACCATGAACCAGAGCCACCCAGGACTGCCTTGAGGTCAGGATTCATTCCACAAAGGGGAAGATTCTGGAAGAGAAGGGCAACCACCAAATGGGATTCTTATACTCTGGACTAAACCTTATTTCCCCATGAACACCTGCTCAGACCCTTGCTCCACTTAACTGATCCTTGCCCCTTCCCTCAATATGTGCTCTGCTCCCTCACGCATTTGTGTCACTGAGGACATGGACCCCATGCCCGGAGGTTGGTGAGGATAAGGGGAGGGTGCCGTCTGCAGGCTTGCTGCTTGATCAGACCTGGAGAATAGTAGTAAAAGCAATAGCTAAAATCTATCCAACGTCTGCTAGGGTCATGCCATGTTTACTTACTCACTTCCATTGTCTCACTGAACACTCCCCACCCCCATGAACCTCAAGAGGCGATTGTTTTCCCAGTAAATGAGAAAAATAAAAAAATGAGACATAGAAAAGTTATGTAATTTGTTCCAGGTCATACGCAAAAGAAGGGTGGCTCTGGAATCCAAACCCAGTGTGATGGGATTCAAAGAGGAATCAGCAAGGTCATACACTTGCAGTCTTTTTCTCACCCGAGGTCGTTTCTAGCTTATGGCTTGCCCACTTTTGCAGCATGTGTGCACACACGGGTGCATGCATGCCCACGTGCACACCTGGAGATTATGATAATTAGTAGAGGTGAAAATCAAATGAAGCCTAGAGAGGAGAAACTGAACCTCGTGTTAAGTTGCTGAATCAAGTAGGGTAAAAGCCTACACGAGAGAAATTCGGTAAAGATAACATATGCGGCTAGAGAGAAGAGACATTTTGGAGACTGCTCAATGATATACCTGAATGTGGGGAAATGTTTAAAACTTTACATCGTTTTCTGGGAGTTCAGTTAAGATTTACTTAATGTTCCACTTCTTTTCTGTATCTAAGACTTGAGTTTCTATTAGATGCAACAGCTTGGGAAGGAGAAATAGGTCTCAAAACTGGAGCCATCCTCCAAATTTCTGTGGTTTACAGCAGGTGTGAGCAACCATGCTTTCTGACCGCTCGGTCTTGGGGCTTAGATATCTACCGGAGGGCTGGCCCACCTGGGCACACCTGGATCTCACAGCATTGGCTCCTACTGTATCCAGTTCTGGGATGCTCTCTGTCCTGCCTAACCAAATCCTACTGTTCTTCCACTCAAAACTGCACCTTCTCCAGGTATTCATCACTGAACAGGCAAGTTCCTGGGAGCCCTGGGATAGATGCTATGACTACCGAGATGACCAAGTTCTCCTTCCTCCCCTCAACGGCTCTCATCGTTCTCGCTCTGTCTGTCTCTTCTGAATTCTGAGGGCACAAGTGAGGTGTTGTACCACCGTCATCCCTTCATCAGATGCTCCCTGTCTAATTGTTCTCTACTATCTTGGGTGTCTTGGCTTGGTCTTCTTAAGGGGATTGTTAAACCAACAGACCCAGAGCCCTGTGCTGTGTGTCTGTATCTTCACAGCATCCATCACATTATGGTCAAACAAGACAGGCTGCTTAACAGGGGGTGCTTTGATGCATGGTGCATGATGGATACATGGATGGATGGATGGATGAATAGATGAGACCTGAAAGGCATGGAAAGAGATATGATGGAGGAAGAAGAGTATACCCATCTGGGAAGCAATGCTAAAAGTTTTGGTTTCTAACTTTGCATTCTCCAGAGTCTGTAACATACGTTGGGATAATCTAAATTTTTGCTTTATACTATTGTCTTCTCTGGCTTCCTTTGAATACTTCTGCCAGTTATCAGTGATTCCCCGGAACCCAGAGGCATAAAAGGGGAGGCAGGTGTGGAGGAGATTCCAATACATCCATCTGATGGAGAGGCTTGGGAGTGGGTACTTGAAATAGTAGAAACCAGAAGTTTGGATTCCCTGTGGGTCCGCATTATCTGGTCACTTCAATCCTTCAGGAATTTAAAGAATTCAAAGTAGGAGGGCAGTGGGGGGAAGCAGCTCAAGAGAATCCCCAAACAGAAATAATGGGAGCTGATATTTTGATCAAACATTTACCGTCAGGTGTGTGTGTTGGGGATGCAGTATTTGCACAGGCTGTCTCCTACTTACACATTTGGTTAGCTTGAAGGAACTTTGCCTTTTTCTTTTACCTATGGGAGAATATGTAAGGCCCTATCTCAACTCCTTTTTGACCTATCAGCCCTTGGAACGTGCTCTCTGAGTTAGAACTTACCTGCCTCAATCCTTTTCCTCTATTGTGAGGGTCTTTTTGGCAGGCTCCCTTGCTCTGTCTGGGCATAGGAGAACGCATTTTCCTTGTGCATGTTCTCTGGGTGGGCACTGTCTCCCCTGGTTCTGTGTTACACCCTCATTTTCTATGAACATGGTGTGCATCTGAGTTGCAGAAGTCCTCACCTCTTCCTGGAAGGAGCCTCGTAAATGTCTGGGCGTCTCAGAAGGCTCCTCCCCATGCCTTCTTCTCCACCCGCATCCCACACCTGGCTCTTCTTGGGCTTTAGGTTGGAAGCAGGATAAACAATCTGCAGAAATGCTACATTTTCAAATGACAAAATCATCAGACCAAGACATTTATGCCAGGGGAATTCTATTTTAATTGTTTGAAAACAGGAGCTGAGGGGAAGCGTGATAGGAGAGGATGTCTGGGCATGCCGCCCACATTTCCAGCAGGGCGATGTAGATGCATGTCAGCAAAAATGATTACATAGTTTAGAACCAGATCCTTGTCTGAGGTGGAAACTGCAGCTGCTAATTAAGAAGAGTAGAGCTCGAGGAAGCCGCCAGCCTGGTGCTGCCTCTCCCCCAAGTGTGAAGTGTGGCTGCATCCAGAAGCAGGGTGAGCAGGGCTTTGCTTGGCTGATGAGGCGTGGAGTGTAAGATGCTGGCCCAGAAGGAACTTCATGATCTGTTTTTCCTGGGGGCTTGCCTCTGATTACATTCCCAGCACTTACTTCTGCTTGGACTTCTGGCACTGCTGAGGGGGTGGGCACTTGGGGGCGCAGGGCTCCTGGCACTTGGGTGGAGGCTGGCAAGGCTGCTTGGTCTGCTGGGGTGGGGGGCAGCACTGCTGGGGAGGGGGGCAGCACTGTTGGGGTGGGGGGCAGCACTGCTGGGGAGGAGGGCAGCACTCCTGGGGTGGGGGGCAGCACTGCTGGGGTGGGGGGCAGCACTGCTGCGGGGGAGCACACTGCTTCTGCTTCTGCTGAGACATTCTGGGCTGGACTTGCAACTGGAATCAGAAAGACACAGAAATGAACACTTGAGCCATAGAGAGACCGTAAGCCGAGGTGAACCTCCTGCCACATTCATGTCTGCTCTGCTTCTACCTTGCCTCGATCGCTTCACAGATTTAAGAGGAGTGTGTGTGTGCGTGTGTAAACTTTAAGTGTTTACAAGCTATTTCAACTCTTTTCAAGACAAACAAAGAAACATGGAAAGAAGGAAGACAGGGAAGGAGGGAGGGATGGAAAACAGAAATGATAGGAGGAGAAGAAAAGAAAGAAAAACATTAAACATGAGAAGAAAAGGGAGAGAGAGAGGAAAAGAAAGAGTAAAGATGAAAAGAGCAAACTGTTGTAACCTGTTGTAGCAAAACCTGTAGCATCTGGAATAAAGTGCTTGGGATTTGAGCTCTGGCTAAATCATTTTTTAACTATGTGACTTTGAGCTACTTAGGTAGGTTTTCCATATCTACCTCTCTTAGAGTTGGTGCAAAAATTAAATGAGTGTATAAAAATACATACTTAAAAATATTCATGGATACATAAATGTATGTGTAGGTATGTATGTACCAACACACACGTGCAGAGTACCAGCACATAATGAGCACTATTTAAGAGTTGTAGGGGCCGGGCGCGGTGGCTCACGCCTGTAATCCCAGCACTTTGGGAGGCCGAGGTGGGTGGATCACGAGGTCAAGAGATCGAGACCATCCTGGTCAACATGGTGAAACCCCGTCTCTACTAAAAATACAAAAAATTAGCTGGGCATGGTGGCGCGTGCCTGTAATCCCATCTACTCGGGAGGCTGAGGCAGGAGAATTGCCTGAACCCAGGAGGCGGAGGTTGCGGTGAGCCGAGATCGCACCATTGCACTCCAGCCTGGGTAACAAGAGCGAAACTCCGTCTCAAAAAAAAAAAAAAAAAAGGAGTTGTAATTTGTTAAATAAATTCATAAAAAATCTTAAAAAGAGCATCTTAACCACTCTCTAAGGCAGTTTATAAAGAGGGAACTCCAGAGATAGATGAAATGGACCATTTAGCTTGCCTCTCTCAATTACAGTTGAGGAAAGCAAACCTCAGAGAGGGAAGGAATGGCTCCACAGCCACCGGGCACAGATGGTGGGAAGACAGGTCTCCTGATTCCCAGAGCAGAGCCTCCCATGATGCCACACTGTCTTGTCCCTGCTGCCCTTTGCTCCATGGGCAAACCTGCTCCACACCTCTGCCATCCCGAGGGAGCCTGCTCTCTTTCCTCCCTGCATTCTCTTTTCTCTGAAAAGACAGCCCGGCCATTTCCTCTGCCCAGAGCTGATTCCCCTCTCCTACTGATTCCCTCTTAGCATCTGACAAGACACAACATCCACACCATGCCAGCAGCATCCTTGAGATCCTGACCCTCTTGTAGACATCCCCCCTTCTCCCTGCTCAGCCCAGCCTCCCACACTAATCTGCTGGATAATTTGCTGGACCCAAGATAGGTTTGTTGCAAATGATATGGAAAAAAGAGGTGCCCCAAACAGGCTGTCCTTTCTGACCACCACCCAGAGAATCAGCTCAGTCCATAGTTGGTTAGGGATGCAGGCAAAGTGAGGCCACTATGAGAGGTACCACCTTCCCAGACTTACCAGGGTTCACGTGCGACTGGAGCAGATGGGTGCGGAGGGGTTTGGGATGCTCCGAGCCTGTCTGCCTTTTATACATCTCTCATCCCTGCCTGAGGCTATGAGGTGGCCCAGGATTGGGGTGTCCTAATTAGTCCCTACTCACAATAGGATCCACCTACCCTTCCTCAAATTTCAGGTTTTACTCACCGCTAGGGGTGGCATGGCAGGATTTGGAGATGACAGTGCCTTAACCCTCCCCTTGCCCCACCTCCCCATCATTTTACGAGGATTGGCTTCCTTGGATTTCCAAAGCCACTCGTGACTTTTGACTTAGATCCCTGGCATCTGGGATGGTCCCGAGCAAGCATTCCGACCATGCCGAGTGTGGGGGTGGGAGGGCAGTGTTCTGGGACATTCTGGTTGGCAGAGAGGAGGGGATGGGATGGGCGGGTTATGCGGGTAACATAAGAAAAACAGTTGAGGGGGCAAACGGCTTTCTTGGAAACCCACCACACTCAGCAAAGTTATGACTTTGACTTAACCTAGGCTCAGAATCACATTCAGCTTGAGCTGGTGGGAAGACAAGGCAAGGGGCACTGGCTTTTTACCTACTGCTATTTACACACAAGACAGCAGCTACCACTGTCTGTCTGCTCTGCTATTGGAGAAATCATTAGGCCCCATTCAGGGAAGCTGGGTGGTTACAGTAGACAGTGTTTATCGCTATATCTCCCTACATATGTCACATACACATATGACTCCAGGGTTCCAGGAAAATGATTATCATAAGGTGGAGGGGGCGGGGAGGTAAGAAGCATTGCATTAGAGTGAGCTCATGGAGGAGTCACAGTGTCTGGGTTCTGGGTTCTGGGCTCTCAGGGCCCCAGTCCCGGTTCTTCCTCACTCCTGTTAGAAGTTCCGGGATAAAGGAGGGAGGCACAGGGCACAGACCTGGATGCTTCCCATACCTGGTAAAGGATGCAGCATATCTCTTAAAAATTCCCAAGTGGTGCTCAGACTGAGGCTCTGCCTTTTACCAGTCGGGTGACCTTGGGAACCAAATGTTTGCACTTCAATTTTCTCATCTGTTAAAGAGGGTAACAGCATCATTCCGCATTGTCAGTTGTAAGGATTGAAATGGACAACTTATTTCAAGTATGTGCAAGTGCTTGGCACAAAATGAATGGTCAACCCCTGGAGATGGGCTTTGAATACTAGGGCCAGACACACTCTTAGAAACATGGAATAGGCAGTTGCAAAAAGCTGAAGGCAAGCATTGGCACTTGTCACCCAGTGTCATAAGCTCTTGGCTGAAAGAGACAGGAGGAATAAGTTGAAGGAAATCCACTGGACGTCATGTTGACTACAGTTAATGACAGTATGTGAAATACATGAAAATTGCTACGAGAGTAGATTTTAAGTGTTTTCACCACACAAAAATTATACAGATATGAGGTAATACATGTATTAAACAGCTTGATTTAGCCATCTCACAATAGATTCATATATCAAAACATCATGTTGGCCAGGTGCGGTGGCTCACGCCTGTAATCCCAGCACTTTGGGAGGCTGAGGTGGGCAGATCACAAAATCAGGAGATTGAGACCATCCTGGCCAACATGGTGAAACTCTGTCTCTACTAAAAATACAAAAAGTAGCCGGGTGTGGTGGCGCATGTCTGTAATCCCAGCTACTCGGGAGGCTGAGGCAGGAGACTCACTTGAACCAGGGAGTTGGAGGTTGCAGTGAGCCAAGAATGCACCACTGCACTCCAGCCTGGATGACAGAGTGAGACTCTGTCTCAAAAAAACAAACAAACAAAATCATGTTATATACCACCCACGATGTAATTTTTGCTTTTCACTTAAAAAATATGTTAAAAAAGACTTTGAGTGAGAGAAATGGAAATAGGCAAGCTATTCCTGAGGATGGCACATTCTAAATCTCAGCCATGGAATTTAGCCATGTTTATACTATTTAATAAAAGCCTTAGGACATCCCAAGACCTCAGGAAGTCACGCTGCAACACTAGAAGACACGGGTTTGGAAATCAGTGGTCTCTCCCTTAAACCGTGGTCCTGACTTTCCGGGATCACAGGCTGTGCATGAGCTAGTAACTAAGAGACGGCCAGAGGAATTCAGGCCTTCCCAGGAGGAGAAGCCCTTCAAGCTGTTCTACTCAGACAGAAGCAACCCCAGAGAGCCTGAGAAAGGGACTTCAGCCCAGGTCCCTAATAGCAGAGAAGAAAGACCACGTGGGGTGGTTATCCTGGGCTAACCATTTACTCATCAGGATGCGATGGCTCCATGTGCCAGGCACTATGTCCACGCTGGGGACACAGGGGGAAGCGAGGATGGCCAGGCCCTTGCTGCTTCCACGGCAACAGGACAGACAGAAGCCTGCTTTGGCAAGTCTGTCCTTGTAAATCAGGCCTTTGCAGATGGGAAGGAACACTAAAACTGTGTCGCGTCCTCTTAGCTTCTTACTTACAACTCTTACAGGTAACTTTCAACTGTTAGGTTTGTATTAGACAAAAAAGTCAAACCCACATGTCACTGGAATGATGCCCGCATGACTGGAGAAAGTGTGAACATCAGCTAATTTCTCTGGCTTGGGGTGTTACATCCTGTTAATTATTTTTTGCATGTGCCCCAACCACCTAGGACAGGTTTCTTTTGTGGTGGAGTCAACTACCTCAAGAATGCATAACACAAAACCGCGTCTGCCACCAGAGGACGGAAAACGAATGTGTAATCTAGAAGCCACCAATAAATCCAAATACTTATTCTAGGTTTTGGAGTGGTGTCGATCACTGACCATCATTAGCATTACTCTCTCTTTCTCCAGTCCTGTCTCTCACACACACATGCATGCACCTTTACATTTAAACACAGGGGTCTTTCCTATACTCTGGCCCCAAATATTTGTGGGGCAAAGGCCAGCATGCAGTTGGTATAAGATGAGTGACTTTTATTTCTTTGGAAGGTTTTTTTATTTTTTGAGGCTATATTCTTTTTTACAGTTACTAGTATTAAAATTATCTTTATTTTGTAAAGTGATGGTAGCCATAAAGGGCCTTTGCCCTTACTTGGCAAAGTAAAGAGTTGTTCCTCTTTATTGACTATTTTCTTAAATTTAGGTTTAGTAAAACCCAAACACCTAAGAACCACTAATGTGGTCTCTCAAGCCTAATCACTAACAAATGCGGAAAAGGTGAATCAGAAAAGAGACATGACTTGCTTGATCAGGTTCCTACAGTTCAAGCCCTCTCTATGACATTTTGTGAAATGTCATAGAGAGGGCTTGAACTGTAGGTACCTGATCAAAACCCCAAAACAACCAAACAAACAAATGAGGACTTTAGGTGACGTTAAAATCTCAGCTGGAAATTCTCCTCCCCTCCTGGCTTCCCCCTCCTCAAAGCCAGGCCTTTGTAGAGGTGGCGGGACCAGGCTTGCCACAGCAGCCACACCCTATCCCTCCCGACTTCTCCCCAGTTCTCCAGGACACAGTGTGATGCTCTGGTCCATCCCTCTCACCTGGGCAGACGTGCTGTGGCCTGCACAGTGACTTCACTGAGACAGAGCTCAGTCTGGCTCATGCCTTTGCCCAGCCTCTCAGATCCTGGGGTATTAACTCCTTTACACCACTCATTCTCTTATCAACTCCTAGGGATCCTCTAGTTGTGAGACAGGAGCGGTTCATCTCCCCAGCCCCTGCAGCCACCTGGCTTTACCATGCCCAGACCCAGTGATTTGATCATCATGATAGAGGAGTCCTGGGGTACTTCAATACCCCAGCAGACCACAGCTCAACCTCGTCCTGTATGGCCTCAGGCTATGGAATGAAGTCCCTGAAAGACTGAAATTCTGCAGATCTGCCTCCAGGAAGCTCCTGCTCTCCCGGGAGATCTCGCTCATGCCCATGGTTCGAATGACCACCTTTCCAAGAAGGACCTGCAAATTTTTATCCCTAGGCTGGGCTGTTACTGTGTCCTTCATATCCACTATATATCCAGTTGCTGCCTTGATATCTCTGTCTAGGGTACAATGTGATGTTTTGATCTATGTAAACATATATTATACCCCATAAGTTAATAAATATATGTAATTATTGGTCAATTAAAAACTAAATACATTTATTTTAAAAACCTTCATCTAGATGTTTCAAAGCCCTGTTGATTTCAACATGTCAGGACTGAACCTGTCATCCCTCCCTTTTGCTCTCACTGTCCACCTCAGTGAACAGCCCCACACCTACCATCCACCCAGCAGCCCTGGCAGCAACTGGGAACTACCACCAACTACATCCACTTGCCGAGTCCCATTAGCCCATCTCCAGGTCGCTGACCTACGCTGTCCTGGCTTTCTCAGTTCTCGCTTTCATTGCTGAAAATATCCCTTGCCCATTCCCTTGTCTACAGGCTCTCTCTCTGCAAACTGTCTTCCACATAGAAGCCAAAATGATCATTTTAAAAGGCAAACATAAGATAATTTCTTGTTTTTAGGAAATATATACTGAAATATTTAGGGGCAAAGGAGCAAAGTATCTGCAATTTACTCTCAAAATGTTCAGAAAAAAGAAAAGAAATCATATATGAATATATATATATGAATAACATACATTTGATATATGCATGATATATACGTGTTTCTATACATTTAAATACATATACGGAGGGATAGAAAGATCGACACTTAGGAGTCTGGCTGAACCTGTGTGAAAGGTGTTAAAGAAACTTTATATTAGTCTTGAAACTTTAAAATTATGTCAAAGTAAACAATTTTCAAATGTAAATGAGATCATGTCATTCTCCAACACAGACTCTCTCAAAGGTCCCTCATTTCCTCTACCTACAGAATAAAGTCTGGACTCTGTTAGGATACGGCCTACCTACCTCTCCAGCCTGATCTCGGCACTCCCTGGTTCAGGCTCTATGCCCCATCAACAAGGACCTTCTTGTCATTCCCAGAAGGTGGCCTGAATTCTTTTTTCACATAGTCTTGCTGCTGAGCATCCCTGAAAACCCACCTGTGCCTTGCAGGCCACTGGATGAGAAGCCAGAGGATGCAAACAGAATGGTGGAAGGAGCTAGACGAGCTTCCAGTTTCTCCAAAACCTTTTTCTTCTAGATGGCTATGGTTGTTTCCCTTTTTGCTATGGGTGGCTCTCCCCATCCCTGGAATACAGACACAAGGGTTTCTGAGGAGAAACCTATAATTCTAAGTGGGAAAAAGACAGGTGCAGAGAACATAAGGAGTGTCTTCAGTGATACTAGATCTCCCAATAAGACCACTGGCCCCTTGGTTTTATCTCTCGCCACCCAAAGGACAGGATAGTCATCACCTAGTCTGGCTCTGCTCTGCACCTGATTTCCTTAAAAGAGATAACTTCCAATGAGTCTCCTCTGAAGAGGGAGCAATAAGCCCTCAGACTTCAGTGTTTCAGGTTAGTTTAAGCTGGAGGCCAGAGGCATTTGATCACTTGTGCTTGTGAGTATCCAGGGTGGGGAGCAGGAGTCAGAGGCAGATGAGCTGCACCTGCCTTCTTCCTCTAGGACCCCACCCTTCATCCCAACTCTGGGGCTGCCAACTAGTTACTTATCTTAAAAAGTATTTATGAGGCATCTCCTCCAATCAGGAGGACACTCTGCTAAGCTCCAATGATGGAGGAGGGAGGACATCCCCCAGCCTG
The DNA here is from genome assembly GCF_030222135.1 of Aotus nancymaae. Classification (NCBI taxonomy): domain Eukaryota; kingdom Metazoa; phylum Chordata; class Mammalia; order Primates; family Aotidae; genus Aotus; species Aotus nancymaae. The sequence continues at coordinate 31,861,028 of NW_026988523.1, forward strand.
AAAAGAGTCAGAGTCATAGACAAGTCCAAAATGGTAGCCTATGTAGATCTATAGGATGTTCTATGGACGTCCCATACGACATCTTTCTGTACATTCTCTGATGTGGGAGAGACTAGTTGAGTTCAGGTCTCTGTTTCCTCAGGAGCATTCGGGAGGACCACAAACCTTCTGCTAGATTTAGGTCTGATGACCTAAAATGCATCCTTACAATGTTAAAATATAGGCTTGCTTCTTGGTTCTTGAGAAAACTAAAGAGAAATGCGTGAGATAAGTAATCTGAAATATAGTTCCATTTTGAGCAGTAAAGAATCAGACATAAGGTCTGGGGTTTGTTCTCTTAGAGGCATGAAATAGGACGATGTTACAACATGGGAGAGAGGATCCCAGGTGTGGGTTTCAGGAGCCTTGGATCCCACTACCCGTGGCTCCTGGCTTCTGGCTAACTTCCCTCTGCTCTTAGCAGTGAAACTGGGGTTGAGTAGAAGGAGGCAGTGGTGTCCCCCTCCCTGCTTCCCCCTCCTTTTCCATGCACACCCTTCAGCCAGGACAATACAGGCAAGTGGGTGTGTGGAACCCAGACAAGCAGGTATCACATTTGCTTCCAGGAAGAGAGATTAGGCTCTGTGTCTGGAATTCTGGGTCATACCACAGTTCTGTGAGGGTGGGTCTCACTATAGTTGGCTACACACACACACACACACACACACACACACACACACACACTCAGTTGGTTCCCACTACTATCTTCTATGTAGGGGGCTTTCTTTGTGTGCAGTGTCCTTTGCTAGACACTGGGGGAAAGACAAATAAAATGCACTTCCTGGGGATTTGTTGAGCACCTACCATGGAAATGGAAGCCGTGTAAAAAGATCCTGTCTTCAAGCTGCTAGAATCTAGCTAAACAAAATGAAAGCAAACCAAGCGGGGAACTCATTTTTTATGAAAATATAGAATCCTAGGTTTCTATTGAGAATCAGGTTATAGACCAAGGAATAATACTGTCTGAGAAGAGGGAGAAACCTCAAAAACCTGCTCACAAAAGAATGGAATTCTGGTAAGTTGGGGTGAATGAACTGGGGATAGCCAAGGCTGCACCCACAAATTGTACTGTCTTCTTCCATCATCACTGAAGGCTCAAGAAGAAGAGAGTAGGACTGTCCTCTGGCTGAGGACCTCAGATTGAAGCTCTTAAGGAGATCAATAAGGCCTGACCAGCAGTAGGAGCTGTCGGGGAGGTCATTTGGATGTGGTCTAAGGAGGGAAGGATGTGAGTGGAGGAAACCTCAGAGTCTGGAAGAGGGCTGTAGCTGGAGTTTCCTGGAGGCAGCTGAGCCTCGAGCAATAGGCAAAGAGCAAATGGGAGAACTGTCTGGCCAGGAGGTCAAAGATAAGTTAAGAAACATGTTAGTGCTCTTGGAAATGAAGCATAGACATCAGAGGAAGGGGTAGGGACATAATGAGACATCAGCTACCACCATTTTAAATGAATAGCTTCTGATATTCTGAGTTTCTCATAGATCCAAAAAGAAAAAAAAATGATCTTGAAACACAAAATCAAATAGCAACTTCTCCATGAAGCTTTTCTCATCCACAAGGAATGCATCTGCCTAAATAGAGACTCTCTCACTTCCGTAGCCTTTCCCAGATCTACTAGGATATGTAGAATATTCTTGGTTCTTGAGACATTTGGGTATGTGATTTGTTAACCCCAATAGTGTTAAGCCCTTGAGGACAGACCACAAGTGTCCTCCCCAAGACTAACACAGAGCCAGGCTCAAACAAGGTCCTAGGAATGTTCCAGAAGTCAAAGTCATGCTGATCTTAATGAATGAGACCAGCAGCTGAGGGGATTTTTGCTTTTGGGAAGGTGAAACAGTAGTGTTTATTACCAGCACAACCAAATACCAATTTTTCAAAGTTGCCTACTAGCAAGCTTAAACTGATATGAGGCTAAACGTGATCAATATTTGTTGAATGAATGGTCCAGATAGAAGGTTATGGGAAGCTGGGGCGAGGGAGATAGTCATATAGGCAACAGCTTCTTTACTATCTATCCCAGAAGTGTGCACACATGCACACACACACACACCTCACACCATACACACATACATCACACACACATACCACAAACACATGCAACTCACACACACACACACACACACACACACACCCCGGCCCCCTCACATGCATACTTCCAGGCTTAGGCGTGTGAAGACTTTTCTGCATTTACAGATAAGTCTGTTTCACTTTAAGGAAGGGTATAAATAGAATGCTATCTTCATGACTCAAGTCCCAGATTTGCCTCTCTGGGCTCCTCCTTTTGTTGTGTGGCTATTCAAGAACCTGTTCTCACAGCCAGCCCATGGGTCTATGCAGGGGTGTGGTCTTCGATACCAACAACATAGAATGACCATTTGCATAGTAAGTCTACCTCAAGATGGTGGGAAAGGGGTGGCGTGGAAACAGAGGACTCAGCTAAACGTACTTCAAAAGTCAATTAACTCAATAAACCATGAGACCTGCTATGTTCCAGGCACTTAACTATGCACTGAGAATTCAGAGATACGTAAGACTCAAGTTTTTGCTCTGTATGTCAGAATCTAGAGCAGGTAACTGACTGAGCACATGATTTCGATCATATATAGTAAATGCTGTGATAGTTATTTAGAGGTTGTCATTGCAGGTAGGGGATATAAACCAGCCAGGTGACGTTGCCAAATGCTTCCTAGAGGGGGTAACTTCTGCTAATTCTCGTCTCCTCAATGTGACATGGCGAGCTGAAGTCAAGGACACCCTCCCTTTTTCCCTAAATGTTCCTTGATTTGGGGGATGACCCATCCCTCTGCCTCAGAAGTCTTTCCTTTCCACACTTTCCTCTCCACCCCTACCTAATGCTCTAGCAAACCATTCCATCATTTCATCATCATCCAAAACAGGCTGAGGATTGAGCATCTGTGGGGAGTGCCTAGAAATTGGCCCAGGGCACTGACTGATTTCTAGGCTTATGAACTGCAGGTTGGGGCCAGGTCTTCTTGCTACATCTCAAAGGTCTTTGTGAGGCCAGTCAGGTGGGGAGAAGCGAGAGCTACAAGCACACACAACATGTGGAAAACTCAGTTCACAGAGAGTCGGTATATTAGTAAGCAGCAAATACTGATTGAGTGCCTACCATGCACTGGCTACTTTCTTTTTTCTTTTATTGAGTTAAGATTACTTAACATGAGATCTACTCTTAACAAATTTTCAAGTTCACGATGCACTATTGTTAACTACAGACATTATGCTGTACAGATCTCTAGCACTTACTCATCTTACATAATCGAAACTCTATACCTGTTAAGCAGCAACTCCTTATTTCCCCCACCCCAGCTCCTAGCAACCACCATTCCACTCTGTTTCTATTGCTTCTATGAGCTCGACTATTTTAGATACTTTATGTAAGTGGAGTCATGCAATATTTGCCCTTCTGTGTTTGGCTTATCTCACTTATCATAATGACTTCAAGATTCCTCTATGTTGTAACATATTACAGGATTTCCTTCTGTATGTTTATGCCACATTTTCTTTATCCACTCACCTATTGATGGAGATTAAGGTTGTTCCCATATTTGGCTATTGTGAGTAACACCACAATGACCATGGGAGTGCAGACATCTCTTCGAGATCTTGACTTCAATTATTGTGTCTATAAGCCCAGAAGGGGGATTGGCAGATCATATGGTGGATCCATTTTTAATTTTTTGAGGAATCTTCATGTTGTTTTATACAGTAGCTGCACCATTTTACATTCCTACCAATGGCATATGAGGGTTCCAATTTTTCTGCATTCTTGTCAACGCTCATATATATGTTTTAAGTGGGTGCTAGGTGATATTTCATTGTGCTTTTGATTTGCATTTTTCTGATGGTTAGTGATGTCGAGCACCTTTTTGTATACCTGTTGACCATTTGCATGTCTACTCGGGTTCTTTACCAATTTTTCAATAATGTTATTACTGTTTTTGCTATTGAGTTGTAAGAGTTCCTGATGCATTTTTGATAATAATCTCTCTATTAAATATATTGTTTGCATTTTTTTCTCATTCCGTATGTTGCCTTTTCTCTGTTGATTGTTTCCTTTGCTGTGCCTAAGCTTTTTAGTTTGATGAAAGAAATAACGAACACAAAAAATAAATGGAAAGACTCTGTGTTCATAGATTGTAAGACAACATTGTTAAAACATTCATACTGCACAAAGCAATCTAAAGATTCATTGCAATACCTATCAATAACCAAATAGCATTTTTTACAGATATAGAAAAAATAATCCTAAAATTCATATGAAATCACAAAAGACCCCAAATAGCCAACACAATCCTTAGAAAAAAGAACAAAGCTGGAGACGCCACACTTTCTGACTTCAAAATACACGACAAAGCTATCGTAATTAAAAGTGTGTTACTGGCATATAAACAGATGTATGAATCAGTGAAACTGAATGGAGGCAGAGAAATAAACAAACACGTCTATGGTCAACCAATCTTCAACAGGTTGTCAAGAATGTATGATGGGGATGCAGGGCATGGTGGCTCACGCCTGCAATCCCAGCACTTTGGGAGGCCAAGGCTAGGAGTTCGAGACCAGCCTGGCCAACATGGTGAAGCCCCGTCTCTACTAAAAATACAAAAATTAGCTGGGCATGATGGCAGGCGCCTATAATCCCAGCTACTTGTGAGGCTGAGGCATGAGAATTGCTTTTCCCTCAACCTGGGAAAAGGAGGTTGCAGTGAGCCAAGATTGTGCCATTGCACTCCAGCCTGGGAGACAGAGCAAGACTATGTCTCAAAAAAAAAAAAAAGATATTGGGAAAATTGGATATCCACATGCAGGAGAATGAAACTGGGCCCTTATCTTACACCACACACAAACATCAACTTAAAATAGATTAAATATTTATATGTAAGATCTGAAAGAGTGAAACTCTGAAAGAAAACATAGGGGAAAGCTTCATGACATTGGTCTTTGCAACTAATTTTTGGATATGACACCAAAACACAAGCAACAAAAATAAAAATAGACAAATGGGTCTATACCATATTGACCACTTTCTAGGCACAGAGAATACAAGGTACATGTTGTGAGACCCATGCGGTCTTTTTTCCCTCAGAGCTTACATCCCGGTGGGAAAAGACAGATGACAAGCATATACACAATCAAGTAATAAAAAACTAACATAGTGTCAGATGAGTAACGAGGGCTATGAAGAAACTACAATGTGGTCATGTTTAACTGGGATGGTCAGGAAGTCCTCTGGGAGGTAAAGACACAGAAGTGGGGCCTGAATGATGCAAAGATGGTCATACGAAGGTCTGTGGACAGAGGCAGAGGAAGAGCAAGTGCAAAGGCCCTAAGACAGGCAGGTCTTGGTGTGTTCAGTGAGCCCTGTATGACTGCAGCAGGGTGGGTGAAGAGCAGGGGCTTCTGAAAGCCAGGCAGGGACCGCTCCCCGAGGGTATGGGGGCTGTGGAGGGATCTGAGCTTATAGTGACTTGATCTGAGTTTTGCTTGAGAAATGTCACTCTGCTCCTGGAAGTTAGGCTGAACCAAGGCAAGATTTGAGACTCCTGTCTTCTCCCTTACCTGGGATCCTTATCAGAATCCAGTGAGGGGGATCAGGATGCATATGAATCTTACGAATTCTTATTCTAAACTTAGCCAAGAAGAAACCAATGTTTAGTAAGGTAGTGGTGATCTACTTACTGATGACGAATGCAGATCTCTTTGCCATGTATTGAACGTCATGGCTTTTCTGGAAAGGTGCATCAATTTAAAAAGTACAATTTTGTCCATCTAAGCACATTCAACTCTGTCAGACCACAGATGCCCATGTGAGGCCCAGAGGAGAGGATCACTGCAGCCACATGGCCTCTTGCTGGAGGACTTTCTCCTCATGCCCGTCTCCGCAGTAGAGCTTCTGCCTCAGACCAGCCCTACTGCACTGTAACATGAGCCTCATCCTGTTCTCCCACTGCTGCCCCTCAGAGTCCTTGGGCAATCTGGTGCTTCCCTGCTGTCCAGTAAGAGTATTCATGAGGCTGGCAGGATGTCTTTCCACATGGGCTGAAAGTCATACCTCTTATTTGATTTTCAACTCCCTTATGCCTATTGCAAAAGAATTATGGAAAGGTATAGTGGATGCAAAATAGTATCGAGGTCAGCCTGCATCTCTGTTTTGTCTCCCTTGGCCAAACTAAACCATTCTTTGCAATCACACCCACAATGTCCCTCTAACCCCCATCTAGGCCTTAGCTCAGGTGGTTCTTTCTGGGGCTCCATCTTCTTTAGGTATTCATCCCTCAGTACCCATTCTTCAAAGCCCAGTTCATATACCATCTCCTCCGGAAAGGTGCTCTGAGAGTACCCAAAGCCTCTGTGGGATTTCCCACCTCAGTGCCCAACGCATGGTATGGGCATGAGCTCCGGATTCAGACAACTGGGTTTGAATCTCAGTGGCTAGCAGAGTAACCTTGATCAAGCAGCTTGTCTTCTAAGAACCTCAGTGTTCTTGTCTCTCAGATGAGGAGGATATCGCATCAAATCGTGGCATTGCTGTGTCAGAAAGATGAGACCATCCACGTAAAGCCTTTGACACTGACGTGTAGCAATGCTCAATAAACGCGGGGCAGTTATTGTTAGTAAAGTCTTTTATGTATTTGTTTCCTATGCATGCTATTTCTGAATCCTTCAAGGCACAAATTGTCCTGTTCATCACCGTTTCCTTGGAGGTGTCTCACACAGACCCTGGATGCCCAAGCTTGGCATTTAGGAGCCTCCCTCAGGTGAAGCTTTTGTCTCAGTCCTGCAATTCTACATCACAGCCCTAGAGGGCAGCAAGAGATCTCAGATGCTTTGGAAGACTGGCAGGCATCCTGAGTGCTTTTCCTCTTTAGCTTCCACTCATTACAGCTTCTTGCTCAAACTGTATTTTTATTCCTTTGAGCTAGGAACATCCCAAAAGCAACAAGCCAAAGCCTATCACTGTAGTCCCTTGAGGAAGCCTCCTCACTTCCCGACAGACACAGTTTGCTTTATCTGGTAAGTTAAGCAAAATCAGTTCGGATTTCCTAGTACATATTATGTGCCCTTTACTGGGTTTCATTTCAAGGGATTAAATGGATTCAAGAATGCAAAATGCTTTGAACGATTCCTGGCACGTAAGAAAGAAATAAAGCCTGTTTTCATGGTCCAGTTAGACATGAGTAAAAGGCAAAGGGGAAAACAAAAGGAGCTTCCGAAATCCCAAATATGCTGTGTCAACCATTGCTTCCATTTGCTGAGGCCCTTTGGTGTGCTTTGCAAGTGTCATTTAATAACGAAACCAATGCGGAAAGGTCAGTATTTTTGTCTGCATTTTAATACTGAAGAAACAGGTCCGAGATAAGCAGAGGAGCTGGTTCACTCTCAAGTGTGTGACTCCAGTGGGCATCCTTTTAACCTCCACAGCAGTGCCTCACCTGGTTAGGTTGTTTTATTTGCTCACAAATTATTTATTCTTTTTGTTATTACCATTACCTAGCAGAGTTGTCCAAATGCTGATTTCTGAGGGATAAGAGACAAAGTTGTCTTTCCTATGTGAGATATTGTGGCATTACTGTAACTTTTATTCCTTGACAGGACAGTCTGGAGGAGATTTTAAAATGCTTGGAACTAAACAGTAACATAAATATTGTATATCAGAACTCACTGGATATACAGAAAAAGCAATACAAGTAAGGAGATTAAGGCTTTAAAAGTTTGTATAAAATATGGAAGGCTGAAAATTAACAATCTACTACAGGAAAGTGGAATTAAAAAATTAGATGCCAAAGAAAGTATATATAAGAAAACACTAAATATAAACCAAAAATTAATAAAATAAAAACCAAAGATATATGAATCGACTAAGCCAAATTGATTTTTTGAAAAGGTGAAAAAAACAGTCAAGATTAATAAAGTTGACCAAGATAAAAAAACAGAAAAAAATTAATATGAGATGTTTAAAAAGAGTTATAACTATAATTAAAACAGAAATTACAAAAAGAACCAAATTTATAATAAATCTTATACTTAAATGAGAAAGAAAAACTATTAGGACGATTAATCAGTTGCTGTTGAACTTTCTTACTATAGAGAGACTTTATTCAAAAGGATTATTGCCAGGAGGGAAGGGACCATTGCAATAGGAAGACACTCAGACTACAAGGTCCATAAGTATCTCCCGTCAAACTTTTTAGATGCCTGCAGTCTAACATTTTTTAGGCCCCACTCCTGTTTTCTCAGCTCACCATTTTATCTGGACCGTAGCTACGGCAACCACATATGTTGAGGAATTTCCCACAGCACCCCGCTTCAGCTGCACTAGGTATCTCTCACGACTGCCCCAGGGCTCTTAACAGCCATGCTGTGGAGCGCTCACAGAAGACTACTCAGTCACGCTGGTGGAAGCACAGGGTGGAAGCGTGAGGAGGTTACCATCCTCCGGACAGCCACCGATTACCAGACATAGGAGTATACAGAGAGCAAGCATTCTTTTTAGTATCTCTGCAAACAGAGATACTGTACCCTCTAGATGGCCCTTGGAAACTTCAGGGTGGGTGCAGTTTAGCTCCAGTTACCCACAGGAATACACAGCTCAACAGCACACCACTGGACCAACTTTTTCCCCTCTACTGTTTTATTCTTTCTAGTGGTCCTGACTTCTGCTACTTGGGGTCACATCTCAAAATAAACTATTTGTACACATTCACTTGTCTCAGACTGTGCTTCTTCAGGGAACCAAGCTAAGATATCACTTTGGAATGTTTTAAAAGTTCTGCACTGTTCGTTACACTTTTAAGTTGAAGTCTTAATTTTTTTATTATATGTACAGTTACAAAAGATGTGATTTTTATGTTATATATGTTAGTTTACTTCAATAAAATTATTATATTATTTTAAAGACATTTCAGTGGTAATTTTAAACATATAAATGAACAGAATAGTAGAATAAACCCCATATACATCAATTAGGTTTAATAATTGTCGAATTATGGAGAATCTTGTCTGTTTTCTCTCTCTTATCACTTGCTTCCTATAGTGTTACTTTTAGCAAATCGCGGACTCATGTCATTTCATCTCTATATATCTATATTTTTTCAGTAGTTACATTAAATATTATCACACCTCGAAATATCCATTCAGTGTTGACATTTCCAATTATCCTATACATCATTAACTTACTAATGACTTATTTGAAATGACATCAAAATAAAGTAGATACATTGCTGTTAATTAATACATCTATATATCTCTTAAATTTATTTTGATCTATAGGTTCCCTGTTTATTTCTTTTCTCCCCTTGCAATTTTTTGTTGAGGAAACCATACTATCTGTCACATGGAGTTTTTCAGTCTGGATTTTGCTGACTTCATTCTTATGGTGTTGTTCAGCACCACGTAGGTTTGGGTATGCTTTTGCCTTCATTTGCTCCTATCTGATGCTTCTTCAGATGAATGTGCTTAGACAACTGAATTTGCTATGCCCTCATATGCACAAAGCCTGAAGTACCAAACATGTCTCACTGGAGCAGCCTTTAGCCGGTGACTTACAAGTATGAGAGTATCACAGCCTAGCTCTCTTGCCTCATATGAGTACAGCTTTTCTTTTACATTCCAGAGTTTTCTTGCAGAATCAGGATGAAGTTACCTGCACACATCTTTGCCTGAAATCACAACATGGTTTCCTCTCTCTTTCTGTTCTGCTACTCCTATGCCGTAACTAGTTTCTCCTGGAAGTACTGCTTTAATAAATTATGTGCAAATAAATACTCATCTCAGGATGTGCTTTCGGGGAACCCAAACAATGACAATTGGTAGCTGCGGTTCTAGGAAGATTCTAGCTGTGGGATTCTGGAGTTGGCTCCCCACAAGAAAACAAGAACCCCTTTGCTGGTGGAACAGTGATAGCCCTTGGCTTATTGTAGTGCTGTAATTATGATCTCTTGTGGTGACTTAGGACAAGGTGCAGCAAAAGGCAGTGCACTGACTTGATAAATAACTTTGACATTTGAGAGATATTGAAGAAATGGACAAAGGACTTGGCTAATGTTTCTGGATGCTCTTGGTGCTTTAAAGAGAAAAAAAGGACAAACAACTCAAGTCTTTCATTTATTGTCTTAAGACATGATGTGAAAGTCAGAAGGGCTCCATAGTAGTGTTTAAAGAGAACGTCATCTCTAGCAGAGGGAAGATGGTGTTAAACGTCAGGCACAGGAACTAACAGTAACCTTTATAGGAAGCTGATTTTGCAGCATCTGCACATTTCTTATGCCAAAGGCAGAGTCCTGATAGGGAAGAAATGGGACCTCGAGACTTGGAATGGGAGTATATTCATGGGTGTGCTTGATATACCTGATTTTTCTCAGCCTGTACAAGTGGTCCTTCTTGGATGGATGATATCAATCCCTACATCCCATTGGCTGAAGATTACAAAGAGCCCTCAACTGAAACAGGTGCTTTGGAAGACAGTAGTTGTCTAACTCAAGATCGGGCCCCACCTCCTTTCTTGCACATTGGTTCAAGTCTTAGAAGAGCCAATTGGGTTAGTGCTTGTTCTGCTAAGGGAGAGAATTATTCACTGAAGGATCGGCAGGATAATATGTACCAGCACAGGTAGGGATTACCAAGGAGAGGAACTTGAGCGTGTTAAATTGTAGGATGTGGGGTATGAGAATGATTAGGGGAATAATTACTAATATGGGGAATAATTACTGATATGGGGGCAATACATATGACTCAGTTTCCTAAAGTCCTTGTATTCTTCCAGGATGCCTTTTGGAGCCCAGAAAAAAAGTTATGGCACATATTAAATGAGATGGAGATTCTAGAGCCATCTTGGCAGAATATTGAGATAAAGATTAAAAGTTTGAGAGGCAGGTGTTTAAGAACAAATCTATTACATAATCCTGAAACTCAGAAACTGTGTATGTTTTACAAGAGGTCCCAGAGGACACTTATTTCATTAGCGTTATAAGAAATGTGCTGGTGATTTGGTGGGGGTCACTGTCATTATTGAGAGGCTCAATTGTGACTGTCCTTTATTGCCTTGGCTGAGGTAGAAAATGTTGATTGAACTAGATTCCATAGTGTCAATGAGGATGAAAGGGTGAAAAGGGAATAGCAGAGGATACATTGTGTTAGTTAACCATCAGAGGTAAAGTAGTTGTGACTACCATGACGGCCAACAAAATTGGAATGTGAGAATAATCACTAAAATGTCCTGACTTACAGGAATCTAGACCAATGGATAGTAGAATATGGCCTTCTTAAGGACAAGATAGATGGGAAGTCATTAGGGACATTACACACACATACACCACATATGCCACACCTCAATTTATGGTGGGGCTATGTCTCAATAAACCCGTTGTAAGTTGAAAATATCACAACTTGAAAATGCATTGAAAATACCAAACCTACAAAACATTATAACTTAGCCTAGCTGCCCTTAAATGTGCTTGGAACACTTACATTAGCTGACAGTTGGGTAAAATCATCTAACACAAACCTATTTTATAATAAAGTGTTAAATATCTAATGTAATTAATTGAACGCTATGCTTAAAGTGAAAAACATGGTTGCATGAATACTTGAAGCACTTGTAGTATTTTATCAAATGCATATCACTTTCACATCATCAGAAAATCAAAGAATTGTCAGCTGAACCATCCAAAGTGAATGTACTGGCCTCATCCAATCAGTTGAAGGCCTGAATACTACAAAAGGCCAGCCTCTTTGAGCAAAAGGAAATTCTCCAGCAGACTGCCTTGGGACTTCACTTGCACCAACAATTTTCCTGAGTCTCCATCTACTGGCTTTCAGAATGTAACTGCAGCATTGGTTCTCCTGGGTCTTGAGCCTACCAGCCCATAACACAGATTTAGACTTGCCAACCTCCATAGTTGCATGAGTGTAAGCCAATTCCTTATAATAAATATATTTATATATGTAAGCATATATATATTTGTGTGTGTATATTATGTATATAAATACACTCACACACATACATACGTACATACACACACATACCCACACACACAATGTATTGATTCTGTTTCTCTGGAGGATGATGACTAACACAATAATAGTAGACTTCCACAAACTTAACCAAGTGGTAAAGTCAACTGCAACTCCTTTATGATATATAAAATTTTAACAGAGCAGATAAAAATAACTTCTAGTATGTAGTCTATAGCTCTGATGAGTGTGTTCTGTTCAACACCTAGGAGGCAGGAGAATAAGAAGCGGATCACGAGGTCAAGAGATCAAGACCATTCTGGTCAACATGGTGAAACCTTGTCTCTACTAAAAATAGAAAAATTAGCTGGGTATGGTGGTGCCCACCTGTAGTCCCAGCTACTGGGGAAGCTGAGGCAGGAGAATTGCCTGAACCCAGGAGGTGGAGGTTGCAGTGAGCCGAGATTGCACCATTGCACTCCAGCCTGGGTAACAAGAGCAAAACTCCATCTCAAAAAAAAAAAAAAGCAGTATATTCATCTATGATGAGAAACAATATACATTTATATCTTTCCTTAGAACTGTATTAACTCTCTTGCTCTCTGACACAATTAGTATGGCAGAACATTGATCATCTGAACATTCCATAAAACATCATGCTAATCTGTTATATAAATGAAATCATGTATTATAATATCATAATAACTAGACATTATCAAGTAATGAGACTGTCAAGTAATGAGGCTGTCCTGGTAAGATACTTGTGTTCTACTCAATGAATATATTCTTTATTATAATTTTAATATCTAAATAATCTGTAATGATCTTAACTCTTTTATTCACTATTTGGTCATTTGTGTGTTCTCTCTTTTTTTCCCTGATCACTCTAACAGGAAGTTTATCAATTATGCTTGTGCAAATTCTATTTGAGGAGTTCTTAGGGATAGCCAAAGATAACAGAAGAGACAAAACCTAGGACAGTAGAGCAATTTGAAGCCTTTGGTACCTACAGATACAATAAACATTAAACACAGCCCAGATCCTATCCATATTAACAGAAAAACATCACATTAAAGGCCAATACACCTATAACTCTCTTAACTAACACATCATGTCTGGCTTAAAAAAAGTTATAAGCCATGCAAGAAGGCAGAAAACAAAAACAAAAAGTAAAAAAACAAACAAAAACTACAGACTGAATAAATGAAGCAAGTATTAGGGCCAGATTTAGATATGGCACACATTTTGAAATATTCAGACAGATAATTTAAAATAAATATTATTAGAATTATAAGGGTTGCAATGAAAAAATTGCAGTACATACAAGAAAACCTGAGTAATGCAAGTAGAGAAATGGAAACTCTAGGAAAGAGTCAACACTAGGAAAAAAACTGACTGAAATGAAGATTCCTTGGTGGGTTCATCATTAGGCTGGACGCAGCTGAGACAAGAATCAGTGATCTTGAAGACGTATCAATAGAAACCTCACAAACTGAAATGCAAAAGGAAAAAGAGAATTAACAACAACAACAGAATTATCCAAGAATGTGGGACAATTTTGAAAGATGTAACATACACGTTACCGCGATACCAGAGGAAATGAAATAGCAAATGGAGTAGACAAAATATTCGAAGTACTAATTGGAGTTTTCCAAAATAGTGATACATTAAACAACAGATTCAGGATGCTCAGAGAACACCAAGAAATCTACACCTGGGCTTATTCTATTCAAACTGAAAAAAACAAAAAGTAAAATCTTAAAAAATTCTGCAGAATAAAAAAACCTTACACATAGTGGAACAAGGACAAGCATTACTTTCACCAGGCTTCCTGTCAGAAACCAGACAAGCAAAAAGAGAGTGAATAAAATATGTAAAATGTTGAAAGGAAAAACTCTATACTTATATATCCAGTGATATTATCCTTTATAATTGAAAGTAAAATAAACATTTCTGAGACAAATGAAATTCTGGGAATTAATTGCCAAAAGCCTTGCTCTGCAAGAAATGTTAAAAGAGAAAAAAACATTTTTAAAAATGTTGAAAGAAGGAAAATGACATAAGTCAGAAATGTGGACCTATATAAAATAAGAGGGAGATTCAAAAAAGATAAAATAACATGCTTATTTTTTCTTATTCTTAATTGATCTAGTAGGTATTCAAAGTGAGAATATATTAATGTGTTGGATAATTATAGAAAATGGATACATGATATGAATTACAGCAGGAAGAATTGAGAATACTGTTATGAGTTATCTGCACTACCTGTTATGCAGTATAGTTTTACTTCAAAGAGGACCTAGATTTATTGTAAATGTATATTTTAAACTCCAGGGAAATCACTAATTTTTAAAAGTAAACATCTATATAATATATAAATATATAATAAATATATATAACAAATTAATATATTTATATATGATATATTATATTATATAATAATATAATCTATTATTTATAATAAAATAATATATATTACTATATATTAATTATTATGTTTATCAATATATTATATATAATAAATAATATATATTATAAACATATATTTATATTATAAATATATTATGTTATAAAATAATAATTATAAACATAATATGTAATATATATAAAATATATTTAATAAATATATTAGAATATATAATATAATATACATATTTATAATTATGAATAAATTATATATAGTAATATATACTCTATTATATATAGTAATATATAATAATATTGTATATTGTAGATATATATTTTAATATATTTTATAAAATAAATATATAAAAGTAAACATATAATCATATGCCAACAGAGAAGATAAAATAAAAATAATAAAATATCAATTAAAACTAGAGAAAGCAGAAAAAGATGGAAAAAGCAAAAGTACGATGACTATAAAACAGCTTTAAACATGGTAGATAATAATCCATTTATATCACAAATCACTTCAAATGTGAATGGTCTAAATACACCAATAAAATGACAGTGATTATAAGGATAGATTAAAACCAATATCCAACATATGTTGCCTAGAAGAAGCCCAATTTAAATGTAAAAGCACTCTAGAAACAACCTTTCCGACACATGGGAATCAGTTACCTGAGGACCTGTGGAATATACCTCTCAGTGCAATGCTGCTGAACAGCCAGTCTGACTTGGCATCTCCTTTGGCAGAGTTACAGTACAGAATTTTCAGGCCTGGGGATGGTAGTTCTACCCCCTACTTTGTTTCTGGCTGTCCTCAGGGATATGTCTCCCTTCAGGCATTTATGATGTTTCCAGTGGGGCTGAAGCAGGGACAGGTCTCCTGCCAGGGAACCCAAGATGGTGGGGAAGCTGATCGTTCACCTGGATCTTACTTTTTCCATTGTAAAAAGCATGAGTTGGAAGAATGTTTTTTCACACTTGGTGCCAGGCAGATTGAATGGGGGCAAAAGGGGGTGTCCTGTCTTGAAACAATGGGATATCTATATACAAAATAATGGCTTGAGACCTATCAATTCGTTGTATCATAGTCCTCCTAAATGAAGGATATAAAATTAAAAGTTCTAAGGGATAACATGGGAGAAAATCTAAGCAGCCTTGGAATTGTTGATGAGTTTTTAGATATAATACCAAAGTGTGATTCCTGAAAAAAAATTGGTAAGTTGGACTTCATTAAAGTTATAAACTAGTGCTTTGCAAAAGACATTGTTAACAGAATGAAAAGACAAGCCTCAGACTAGGAGAAAATATTTGCCAAACACATATATGATAATCCCAATATAGAAAATAATTTTAGAAACTCAACAGAACAAAAAAAAAACCTAGTTAAAAAATGGGCAAAAGATCTGAACAACTCATAAAAGAAGATATGAAGATGGCAAATAAGCCTATGAGTATATGCTTAGCATCATGCATAAGACAATTGCAAACTGAAACAATGAGATATCACCACACACCTATTAATATGGTTAAAATTATAAAAGCTAACACCAAATGCTGGTGAAAATGAAAGACAACAGGAGGAACTCATTGCTGGTAGGAAAGTAAAACAGTACAGTCACTTCTGAATGCTGAAAATGAATAGTTAAGAAAATAGATGACAATTGGGGGCCAGGTTTCTCGTAGCTGGAGTGAGGATTTTCAGATAAGAAATGAGAGGACAGTAGAGTGATCCATGTGGTAATAAATTATAGTTGGAGACGTTAGTATGAACTCTGTTTAGCTTAATATAGATATAGATCGTTACCAGAAAACACACATACATGCCCACCCATACACGTTAGTGTACACATATATACTTCCTTTGCCAGTTAAGAGGGCCTAAGGGAAATGATACCCCAGTAGTAATGGCCATACCCAGTTCCCAGTTCTTAGTTTCTAATACCATTCTCCAATAAAATGAAACAGGAGTCCTTGAAGAAATTGTTAATTCTAGGACTGGGGCAGGAAATATACAAGATGAGCCTGGAGTATCTTGTAGTGTCAGAAAGTAAGGAATATGCAAAAACAAAACAAACCGAACATAAATGCATACATAAAAATAAAATTTAAAAAAACCCACATTGGTGGAAATATATTTTAAAGAACACAGGAGCCAATGAAAGAGCTCACAACGGCCAAAGCTGGAACAATTTGAATAAATAAAGTACTATTGGGCTGTAGCCCAAAGTAAAAAATAATGAGTCATGAGTCCATATTGATATAAATAAATGGGGTGGGAACAAATCTGTACTGAAAATTCCAAATAATTTGTGAACTTATGTAGATTCTCCATCCTCAATGATGGGAAGCTTTACACTCCACTTTTTAGTGGTGAGCTTTGCATAGCGACTTCTTCCAGAGTACAGTATAGAAGGGGGCGTGGGGGGAGGGTGAGGAGAGTAACTTTACAGTGGTGAAACTGACACACATTGTCTCAGCTAAGCGATTGAGTTTAATAGCAACTGTGATGAGTTATGTCTGATATACGTATACTTTGTATGACGTGGTGAGAATGAATGACACTTATTCATTGAAGACCACAGTGAAGATGGTCAGTGACCACAGTCTTCCTCTGCGATCTTCCTCCTAAAAACCCACACCCCATCTAATCATGAGAAAAACATCAGACAAATATAATACAAATTGAGGGATATCCTACAAAATATTTGACCAGCACCCCTCACAACTGTCAAGATCACCAAAAACAACAAAAACAAAAAATGTCTGAGGAACGGACTCTGTCAAGGGAGAAGCCTCAGGAGACAAGACAAGCACTTGCAATGTGATATGCTGGACAGGATATTGAAACAGCAAAAGGTTATTAGGCGACACTAAGGACGTCTGAATAAACCAAGAACTTCAGCTAATAATATCATATCGAGTTGCAATAATTTGTAGGAAATGTACCCTACTCATGTAAAATATTAATAATGGGGGAAACTGTGTGTGGATGATATGAGAACTCTAGTATTTTCTTAACTTTTCTACACATCTAAAACTGTCCTGAGAAAGTCTATTTTTTAAACATCGACAAGAAAATTTGCACATACACTGGGTGCTTCTGATTACTGTGCCTTCTGTCCCCAGTCTCCCTTCCCAGTCCTACCCAAGTCCTGCTGTTAGGAGGACTTGAGCCTGCCTTCTCATGGTGTGTCATGAGAACCACTGTCAAGTGCTGACCTAAGGAGGGTTGTGGTTAGAACAGAATTTTAAGTAGAACACCCTGTCCTCTGGGTGATGAGTGGATTGCAGGGTGTGTGGACGTAGAGAGCAAGAGAGACTAGCTGGAAGGCTGTTGCAACAATTCAAGTAAGAAATGACTTCAGGCAGAGCTCAGAAGGTGTTGGTGGAGATAGCGAGGACTTGATCCTTGATGGGGGTGGGTAGGGAAGATGAGGAAGAATGAGGAATAATTGTGAATGCACAGATGGCAGTGGCGGTTTTCTTACCTTAAAGAGAGAACACCTAAGGAGGAAACACGGCGAGTGTTGCTGGGGTTGGGTGGGGAGGAAGGAATGTCAAGTGCTGTGCTGTGCAGATCTGGACACCTCAGTAGGGAAGTCTGATATATCCTTGTGCTGCAGTAAAATAGCTTTGAAAAGCTTGAGACAGCCTGCCTAAAATGTGGTGGTTAAATAATTAAAAGTGAGCAATTTGAAAAATTAAAGGCAGTGCTTTTCCCAGGAAAGGAGAAACCCTGGTCCTGATATGATTGATGGCAATGAAGACTATGGAGATGTCAGGGAGCCAGGTAACAGGAGGGTGACATCTGCAGTGGCTGGGTCTGTATTTCTCCAGCTTGGTCAGTAGTTTTGGCTTCCACGACTGCACTGGCCTGATGTTTACTTCCTTTAATAATGCTGTCACTTTCCCTCAGAGACAATCTGGAACACCTCCTCTCCCCACCTTGCCCAATTCTATTTCTATCGCTTTTCTAAAGTCTTCCTCAGCTAAGCAGCAGACCATAAGACTTTTGGAAATCATGAGAGAAACCCCAGGCAGAAGAGCCTGGAAATGTTTCCAGGGAAGAGACCAGAACCTAGATGGAGCCTCCAAGCTTTCCTAGTATCTTCTCAGTTCCCCTCCTGAGAGGAGCTGAGTCGGGAGCAGAAGGTGGGCTCTGCCAGGGGTTGGGTGGGGTGTTGGATTGGGATACAACCGGAACCACACATCTCCATTTCATGACTGGCAAGTGTTGTTTTCAAGTGCATAAGTGAAGTTGTTTTTGTTTTTGTTTGATTAGGGTTTCATTTCTTTTTCGGGAACTGTTGGATCTATTGAGTGGTTTGGGGACCAAAATTTAAAAAAAAGATTAAGATGTCTGTCCTCCTTTGAGAAAGGGCCATAGGAGTCTCTTGCAGTCATTGACCCATACACAGGTTTTTATGTGGTGAGAGAGAAGAAAAAGCTAAAGAGAATACAGGATCCCAAGACTTCCAGGATTTATTATGTATCATTGTACACACTCACTGATTCAGCTTCAATACTGGGGAAGTAGGGATTCCTATCGTAACAGTAGTCCCTCAAGTAGAGGCTCTGCTCACCCGAGGTTGGGATTGGGCTCATTAAGGGTGGCACTGGACAATAATTCCCTCTCTCCCTCACCCTTACCCCATTAAAGAGACATGTGGAGGGACAGAGTCAAGTTCACAGATGAGACGGGACACCTAGGGGACCCGAAATAATTGGGATCATGGCTCTCTCTTCTCTTGTATGAGACGATCTGAGGGCCTCTGGACACCGCAGGTGGTTACTTATGTTGCCACTGCACCTCCTGCTTCTGCTGTTGCTGCTCTACAGGAAGCAACACTTCTCCCTTTGGGGGCAGGGCTTGTTGGATGTCTTGGACCTGGCCTGGAGCTGGGGCAAACACGGGCTGCTCCAGCTGTCTCTCCTGCTGTTCCAGGCCCTTCAGCTGCCCCTCCTGCTGCTCCTGAGGTTTTAGCTGCCCCTCCTGCTGCTCTGGGTGCTCTAGTTGCTTCTCCTGCTGCTCCAGGTGCTTTGGCTGCCCCACCTGCTCTGGGAGCTCCAGCTGTGCCTCCTGCTTCCCCAGGTGCTTCAGCTGCCCCTCTTGCTGCTCTGGGTGTTCCAGCTGCTTCTCCTCCTTCTCCAGGTGCTTTGACTGCCCCACCTGCTGCTCTGGGAGCTCCAGCTGTCCCTCGCGCTGCTCCAGATGCTTTAGCTGCCCCTCCTGCTGCTCCAGGTGTTCTAGTTGCTTCTCCAGCTGTTCCAGGTGCTTTGGCTGTCCCTCCTGCTGCTCCAGATGCTTCAACTGCTCCTCCTGCTGCTCCAGGTGCTTCACCTGCCCCTCCTGCTCCTCCAGCTGCTTCAGCTGCCCCTCCTGCTGCTCCGGGTGCTCTAGTTGCTTCTCCAGCTGTTCCAGGTGCTTTGGCTGCCCCACCTGCTCTGGGAGCTCCAGCTGCCCCTCCTGGTGCTCCAGATGCTTCAGCTGCCCTTTCTGCTCTTCCAGGTGCTTCAGCTGCCCCTCCTGCTGCTCCAGGTACTTCGGCTGCCCCCTCTGCTGCTCTGGGAGCTCAGACTGCTTCTCCTGCTGTTCCAGGTGCTTCAGCTGCCCCTCCTGCTGCTCCAGGTACTTCAGCTGCCCCCTCTGCTGCTCTGGGAGCTCAGACTGCTTCTCCTCCTGTTCCAGGTGCTTCACCTGCCCCTCCTGCTGCTCCAGGTGCTTCAGCTGCCCCTCCTGCTGCTCCAGGTGCTTCAGCTGCCCCTCCTGCTGCTCTGGGAGCTCCAGGTGCCCCTCTTGCTGCTCCAGGCGTTTCAGCTGCCCCTCCTGCTGCTCTGGGAACTCTAACAATTGCTCTTTCTTTGTTCCCAGTTGCTCATCTCTCTTGGCTAGTTCTTGATCTGGTTGCTGGTCCAAGAGCTTCTTCTCTTCTTCCAGCTGACCCTGTAGCTGCTGCTTCCCCCTTTGTGCTTTCTCCTGCTTAAGCTGTTGCTCAGGGTTTTCTGCTTTCTGATGTTCCTCATCCTGCTCCCAGTGCTGTTGCTGCAGTTTCTGCTCCTGTGGTTGCTGCTGCTGCTCACATTCTTGCTCAGGCGCTCCCTTTACAATAGTCATGTGTTTTTCCTCATGCTTTGATGGGCCCTCCACTGGGAGCTCGACAGGCACCTCCTGGCACGGGGGAGGCAGTGGAGCTGGCTGCTTCCTTTGCTCCTGCTGGGTATTGACTGGAGGAGGAACAGTGTCGAGGAGCTCCTGACTGAGGGCAGGGGGGAGGGTCACTGGCAGTGTGTGTTGTTGGGACATCTTAGAAGCTGCTGTCAACCTGAAAGACAGGGGTCTGATGCACAGACTGAAGGCAAAGGAAGTAGATGAAACCTTGGAAATCTGCAGAAGTACCTGGTTTGGTTTCTTAGCATCCCGTCTTCCCTTGAGCAGGGTACTTACTATCCTACCACCTCTGGACTATCATTCCCCCAAAGCATCAAAGAGTGAAGGGTGGAAATGGGGAGGGGCAGGGAAATGTCCTCCTAGGAGCCTCCTTGTTCCCAGGTGAGAGCCAACAGGGAGATCTGTCTGCAGGGCTATTCTGCAAGGGTGCTGGCTGCCATCTCACTGTCTGCTCTTGTCTAATCCTTGTGCCCACCCTCATCACTCCACTGACCAAGTAGCAGAGATACGTTCTGGGATTATGTCACAGTGAGAAGTAAGGCGTTAGGGGATAAATGTTCTCTTAGAGGACACCAAGTCCAGAAAGCCAATAGGCTGTGCCAGAGAGGGTCTGAGACATCATGACATGAGCTCCAGACTGGAGCCACGTGACCTATTCTGGGCCTGCATCTCCCACTGAGTGCTGTGTGTTTCTGGGCGAGTCACTTAGTCTCCTAGGCCTTGGATTTCTCCTCTGCAAAGCCAGCAGGTTGGCCTGTTCAACCCCAGGGCTTCTTTCTCTCCTGACCTTCTGAGGTTTAGCTGGAGTCCTGGTGTCTGGGATGGGGCTGAGGGGAGCTGGAACGTTGCTGAGAGTTGGCGCTTGTTCTTCCAAGTCTTATACTTCTAAGTTGGGTCTTTCTGCCCCTGATCTGCCTAGGTTTCTCCAAATAGAAAGTTTTCCCTATTCTGCAGTCCCCTCTGTGCAGCATAGCCTCCCCCAAAAAAGGTAGAAGGTTTTCCCTGAACCCCTTGCCTCCATAAAGAAGGCAAAATGATGGTCAGTCTAAACCCAAGAGGTTTAGGAAAGAAATTGACTGCTATTCCCCTTCTCCCTTCCTTCCTTCTCTCTCACACACAAATCCAAAAATATGGTCACAAGAAAAGACAGGACATAGGATGGTTTCTCTCTGTTCTGCATTTCTGTGCCAAAGCACTTTTCTCTCAGTACAGTGACCCGAGTGCCCCTAGAAGGAAAGTCCAGTTGAAACCAGCCCCAGAGCAATGCCCACCCCCACCCAGGCTGCCCACCCCAACCCCATCGTATGCTGTTGGAGGTCCCAAGTCCCAGCCCTGGTTCTACCATCCAACACTTACCAGACTCACAGTAAGGCTGAGGCAGAGGCTCTGGTGGAGTGCTGAGCTGAGCAGGAGTTAAGGCACTCTTTATATCATTCCCCAGCCTGGCCTCCCTCCAGGTTGAAGGTGATGGACAGGTTTCACCACTCTAGTTGGTCAACTTCCTCTAGCCCCTTCCTGACTCACCACAGGCATCTGAAGCAGCAACCCTTCAGGGCCCCATTCCCAGGGACACATAGCTCCTGCCTGGCCAGATGGCTCTGGGAGCCCAACTATTCCTGTGATGCTTTTCTGACCTGGGCGCAGGGAAGATGAGGGAGGCATCATACTGTTTTGTGACCTCAGCCAAACTTCTGCTCTGAATCTCAATTTTTCTACTTTCAAAATGAGTTTGTTCTCATTATTAGAGATTAACTTTCAACTTCATGAAATGGAAAGTTATGTGTCTTTCGGGGATGTCCAGGCTGGGTTATGTGCTTTGAAGATAGAAAGGGTCACTTCCCATGAAAGGGTGGTATTTCTGGGGCATTCTCTTGGGCCACGAGCCCATCTCTCTCAAAACGTATTTTAAATTTTATTCTGTGTGGAAATAAACTCTGTCTTTGGTGGGGGAAGTCTGACTTCAGGCCAAGTAGAGTCAAGTAGAAGAGACTTCTAGGAGACTTCTGCTGGTGCCACTTGCTGCCCAGCCTTCATGCCCGATGCTGCAGTTAGAGAAGTTCTCGGGAATGCCATGATCATAAGAACTCCTAAGCATGGCCCACTCTAGGCAAGGAAACAGGATTGAATATACACAATATAAAAATAAGTATTGCTTTTTATAATGACAAATCAAACCACTTTCTTAAGTACTTTTTAAAATTCATGAAGATATAAAGATCAGAATCAAGTTGTACATTGACTGTTCTAAACCATGCTCTAGAAATAGCTTAAGAAATCTTTCAGAGTGGGTATTTCAGCACATCTCTCCCCAGTGCCAACATTGAGCCAGCACACTTGAAATAACATCCAAACTCACAGCCGTGGTTTAAAAGGCCCTGGATACCTGGCTTCTGCCTTTCTCTGGGGCCTCAATTCATGTCAGTGTCTTCCTGAGAGATGTATTACTACCTCGCGGAGGGTCTTCAGTTCCTGAGATGAGCCCAGAGCTCCCCACCTGGGGGCTTGGCACCTGCTCTCCTTCTGCCCACAGGCCCCTCCCCAGGTCTCTGGCTCTTTTATGCCTTTCAGCTTCAGTGTCAATGTTGGGGCCTGTCAGAGATCCTTCTCTGTGTATCGTATCTGAAGGATTGGTACTTCATTTCACCTGTAACTGTCTAGAGTTATTTTATTTGCATTTGTTCACTTCTTTATTGTCTGTCTCTCCCACTGGAAAGTAAGATAAGAGCAGGGTATACCTGGTATCTTTCACTGTGCCCCTATAACCCATCAAAACCACTGCATATAATACGTGCTCTACAAGTATTCATTGTAGAGTAGTGAATTTTCCACCTGAAAATGACTATTAAACATTTTAGTGTTGATCAGTGTTTATATGTGTGTGTCTGTGTGTGTGTGTAAAAACAAAACTGATTTATTTCTTCCCTTTCTTTTTCATGGTTGGTTAATAGTTTATTTTATGGACATCATTCATTTAAACTCTCTTTTTTACAATCTAATCAAAAAAAGAAGGAATTATAAAGACAATACTCAGCAGGGCTAATTTTGAGAAGTGTGCTGATTCCCCATAGTTTTCCTGACAGGCACCTTTCTCTTAGCCCCAAGTAAATCTATTTAAAGCACTGATTTTGTCATGTTCCTAGATCATGTCTGAAAAAAAGATGGAGGACTCACAAGGGACCCTTGATTTCTACAATGCTATCCTCTCCTCATGACCTCTCTGTTCCCTGAGCCCACTCAGGGACCTTACATTCTTTTTCCCATAGAACAGAGACTGTGCCCTTTTCTGGGGCAGAGAAAGCACAACCCACTCTGCCTTGAATAACTAATCAAGCATCCTCACATGGGCACTGATGCCCTTGTGCTCTGCTGCTGACCTCATCTGGGGGGAATCTGCCTCTTCTCAGCCCGTGACAGTCAGTCTAGGGCAGCAGACTCAGATCAAGGAAGTCACACCGGTCTTATGGGTTAGCAGGGGCTCAGTATCTGCCAGATCTGCCTCCCGCCCGCTGACTCACGGCATAATGAGAGCCTTAAGGAGAAGATGGTATGTGTGAGCCTTTGACCGCTGAGCAAAGCTAGGGTGTGGGAAAGAGGGCAGTGGATGAAGCTGAAGGAGTGTTTGTGTATGTGTGTGTATGCAAGGGAGGGGTTGGGGAAACCTCAACATTCTAGGGCTCAGAAGCCCCGTATTCTGCCCTGAGGTTGCCCCATTTGGGAGACTGTATATGGGGGAAATTCTCTCACTGCCTGCGTGAATGACCTCATAAGCTCCATTTCCACATGACAGGTCTGGGTAACTGTCCAGACCCCACCCAACATAATGAGGATGAGCTCATATCCCATGACACATGGAGAAGCTTTGGCCCCAACTCTGCCCCAGCTCAAGGATGCCCTGGCTATTTCACATTTGGAGGCAGAAACTGGCTGGATCGTCTCTCCTGAGTGAGGCAACCTATTTGAACTGCTGCTTAGTTGTAGGGGGCAGAAGAAATTGGTCATGGTGATTCACTGTCCTGTGGGGAGGGATGCTGAGGACAGTTCTTAGCAGGTTGCCATAGGGGTCATGGCAGATGGTCCTGGAAGATGACTTGGGCCAGGAAATCGTGTATTCCCGTCTTGGGTAGCCATGCTTCATCTGCTTCCTGGCATGGCACTGCCGCACGTTCTGAGGCTGCTAGCCTCCTTCCCCTCTCGCAGGCCGCCTCCTCCCCCCAGGGCACTGTCTCCTACATCGGCAGCTCTCAGTCTGAAGCCTGCACTAGCTGCTTCCCAACATACTTTTTTTTTTTGAGACAGAATCTTGCTCTGACACCCAGGCTTGAGTGCAGTGGCGCGATCTCGGCTCACTGCAACCTCTGCCTCCCTGGTTCAAGCAATTCTTCTGCCTCAGCCTCCCGAGCAGCTGGGACTACAAGCATAAGCCACCATGCCCAGCTAATTTTTGTATTTTTAGTAGAGATGGGGTTTCACCATTCTGGTCAGGCTGATCTTGAAATCCTGACCTCGTGGTCCGCCCGCCTTGGCCTCCCAAAGTGCTGGGATTACAGGTGTGAGCCACTGTGCCCATCCCTCCCCACAAACTTTGAATCCTGCTAGTCTTCCTCCATTGCCCCCTGGGCCTGACCTTGGCTCCTCGCTTACCTTTTGTGCCCGTCTACTGTTCATAAAAGGGACATGAGACCAAGAAAGGGCCAAGAGGGCTGACTCATCCTTTCTGGGCTTCTGGGTGGACCCATCTGTCCTGACCTGCTTTCCTCTCTTACATCTTCTTACAGCTTTCTCTCCTGGGCCTGCTGATTGGTGGATCTCAGTCACCAGTGCTGGCCTTTGCTCCTGGATCTGAGAGCTGTGGAAGGACAGCCACAGCTCTGTTCTAGGTGGCAGCAAGAGGAGCCAAGGCGCAAAGGCAGTCAGTAGCAGAGAAAAGAGACTCAGTGCCCCCTTCTCCACCTAAAGGAAATTCCCTCCCTTTTGGGCTCATTGATGGGGAAACCACATTTTGTGTAGTTGACTCTCTGTGCCAGAAGACAGCAGAATGTCTGAGATGGAAGAGTCCTCAGAGAATGCATGGGAAATGCCTCATAATGTGCCGGGTGCATAGGAGTTTGTTTATTTATGTATCTAATAATACCTAATAATAATAATTTAAATTCATAGAAACAGGAAGCAGATTGATGATTGCCAGAAAATGAGGGGAGGAGAGAATGGGATGTAGCTGCTAATGGGACGATGCGAATGTTATAGAATGACATAGGGTTGGTGGTTGCACAATATATGAATGTACTAAACACCACCAAACTGTTCACTTTACTTCGTGTTATATGAATTGTACCTCAATAAAAAAAGAAGTAATGCCTTTTCCTAATAGCAGGTCACAAGGTAAAGTTGTTAATATAATTGATGCGTCCATTCAGCCAATACTTACTGAGCCTCTACTATGCACAAGGCACTGGAAATAGGGTTATGAATAGAAAACACACACAGTCCCTGCCTTCAAGTAGCTTAGAATGTAGGCACTCCTTAACACATAGGAGCTTCTAAACACACATATGCCTGCTCCTCACCATTGGGGCTCATCTGCCTTCTGACAAGGATTGAAGTCTGGAGAGAATAAGAGTTGCCCAAGAGCCTACATCGAGGCTGTGATAGAGCTGGGCTGGAACCCATGTGTCCTGAACTTCAGTCAAGGGCTCTCCTCCCCATCAGGCTACCTTGCTAGGTGCTTGAGCATCTGATGGCTGTGACAGGTTTCACTGGGTGACTTCAAAGACACATTCCAGCTCTGAGTTAGTCATTTACCCCAACACGGCCAGTTCTGGGTTTTCTGGAGGGAGTGCCAGTTTTCTCCGGCTCTTATTCAGCCAAAATGCCCTTGGGGTGACCTTCTTTGGTCCTGGGAATAGGGAGCTCCACTTCCTGGCTGGGTCTGGTGTTTAAGTTATTTCAGCCTAATCCAATCTAAAAAGGAGGTAACTGTTCAATGGTGGGTACGGGCTTTGCTATCAGACAGGCCTGGGGAGCACAGGGACAAAAGGGGAGCACAGGGACCAAGTCCAGCCATGCATTCTCCCCCTGAATTGCACCTGCACATCTTATTATCTGGACAAAACATTTCACCTCTATGAATTTCAGTTTCCTTGTCTGTAAAATGGGGATACTAACAACTCCTTAGAATTCCGTGAGAATTTGGTGAGGCAATATATGTGTTAGCACATAGGTCGTACTCAGTAAGTTGGCTATTTTATTGTTGGGGGCCATTGCAAAAGTTTGCTGATGAATTACAGTGTGTTACCTGCCTAAAGATAGTTTTAAGGATTTAACTTCTTTAAAGTTCATCAGCTTTAACTAAGTCATTTTGCCCATGAAAAACATGAAGCCCCACAGTCACACAGTGCGTAGGAGTATCGTGGGGAGGGGAGCCAGGTCGCCTGCCTTCCCATTTGGTGCTCCCTCCAGTCTGCTGCCGCTGAGCCTCAGGCGACGATTTAGTCCAGCACATGAGACTCTGTCTTATGCTTTGATGAAGGCCTATGTGCACTGAGTGTGCTCCCCTGAGTGGGAATCATGGGGACGTTAAGGTGGCTTTGCATTTCTAGAGAGCATGATAGTACGTGGAGGTGCCTGGGATCTGCATAGGCAGAGGACAGACAGTGGTTCAGAACAAAATTTTATCTGGAAAAAGGAATCTAGTGATAGAGTGAGGAGTGTACATATAGACACAGCCCATCAAGTCAGAGATGAAAGGTACGATTTCAGCCAAGCACATGGAATAGAGATGATTGGCAAAATACCACGTAGGGTAAGACTTCACAGGGCTGTGTGAGAAAGAAGCAGGGCTGTGAGGAGCACAGCTTGGTTAAGGGCAGACAGGAGTGCCAGGACCCTTTGGGTGCAGAGAATGGGGGAGGGACAGTTCAGAGTTGAGGAAGAGACAGTCACAGAACAACAGGGAGCATAGGGACCAAGTCTAGCCATGCAGCCTCCCCCGAAGTGTCCTCAATTGTCAGGCAAGTAAATGGAAGGGATCAGGGATTTTCCAGGACTTTGCCCAGCTTCCTGATTTATCACTCTTCACTCCTTCTTTCTCCCCTGCTAATTAGGGAGTGGGGGGAACACCTGATCCTGCATCAGCTGCCTCCTGAGAGGCGTAATTGCTCTTACAATTACTCCTGAAAGCAGTTGCAGAAGCCACTCAGATGCATGTGTGTGCGTGTGTGTGCATGTGTGTGTGTGTGTGTGTGTAATCTGGGCAAAATATCTGCCTCAAGACTTTACCAACACGAGTGAGCTGCACACATTTTCCTGCCTGGAATGGGCCCTGGTGAGCCCCCCATGAACTAGTCTGTATTTATGGACAGTTTGTCACAAAGCTATCTGACTGCTCCAGACCTCCAGATGAGTTGGTCTGGTCCAAAGTAGAAAATAGTGCCTATGCCTCCCTCCATAAGACACATGCCCCCTGCTTACTGTCTCACATTAAACTAGGTCACAATGCTGAGAGTCAGGGCACGTGTAAGTCTCTGGGATCCCAGCTGAGCTAGTGTGCTGGGGAGGTCTCTGGCCTATCCTCCCTGTCTGACAGCGAGATACAACCCCTGATCTCAGGATGCTCTAGATGTAGTAGAGGATCGTGATTCTGCCCTCAGGGAACTCGGAGCCTGATAGAGAGACAGGTGCAGAATCTGAGAGATGTGTGCAATTCAGTGCCATGCCAAGTGAGCACTCAACTAACTGGACCCTGCATGGATGCAGCTGTAAACAGAAGCAGGGTTGGAAAGTCTGCCTGGAGAGAATGCAGGGGAAAATGCAAAGGGAACAGGTCTTCTTCCAAATCTGCTGTTTGCTAGACACGGCGCATCCATCCCTTGTTCACGCTCATGTAATAACCCTTTATGCTTTACAGAGGAGGAGCTGAGGCTCAGAGTAGTGCAGTAGCTGGCCAGTGCTCCCAAAGCTAGCAGGCGGATCAAGCCCAAGTCGCTTGCTCCCCAGCCACCCTCTCCACTGAGGGCAGAGATGTCCACAGAGTGCATTAGACACTGAATCCCGGTATGCCCCAGTAAAAAAGAGCCCAGGGCTTCCATAGGGGATGACAGGAGAGCTGCAAGTCAGAAGACAGGTAAGCTGGAAATTGCTGGAGTAGCTGCAAGTTTATTTTCTTGCCACTCAGGTTTTACTAGAAAGCCTGCTTGGGGTGGAGTAGGCAGGAAGGGGAGACAGCGGTCAGAGTGCTGTGGGGGAGAAGGGCGAGCCCATTTCCTCTCTTAGGCTAGAAGGTGCATGCTCAGCTCCAGCAACCTTTCCTTCTTCCCGTACCTCCCCTACCCCTGCCAGGAGCCCTAGGCCCAGTAACCCCAGGGCTACCGCCCTACCCCGCTTAGGGTCCAAGTCCGAGGATGCTAATGCTGGAGGGGACTTCAGGGCACCGAGTTCAGCCCTCGCTTTACAGAGGATGACATAATCTCAAGAGGGGAACACGGGAAGGCAGGGCAGATCTCTAGGTCCCAGGTCTGTGGACCTTGTGCTTTCCATCCTTCCTCTTCACTGGAAATGCCTTTCCTACCTTCTTTCTTATTGGTTGATTTTTTCATTCAAGTGCCGTTTCTTGAGAGCTTCCTTGTGTGCCTGTGTTCTAGGTCCTAGGGTATAACATGGAACAAAACAGGCAAAAATCCCTGCCTTGCTGCAGCTTTCATTCCAGTGGGGCTGGAGGAGTTATGCAAAATAAACACACATGAAATATAAATCAATGTATGCAAAATAAACACATACCTGAAATATAAATCAAGTTAAATATTCGGAAATTCTGTGTTAAAAAATATGGCAAGAAAGAGGTTTACGGAGGGTTGGGGGAGGGCCATGTCGTTTATTTTAAATGCAGTAGCCAGGCAAGGCCTCACACAGGAACCTGGACAAAACCAGGAGTTCAGCATGAGGAGGAGTTGCAGGGACAGGACACAGCAGCATCCTGGAGGCAGGAGTACTCTGAAACCAGAGAGGAGGCTGGTGTGGCTGGGGCTGAGTGAACGAGGGAAAGAGTTTTGAGAGACCAGGTTGGAGGCATGGGTAGAGGTGGGCAGTGAGGAGAAATCATGTAGCAACTTTAGCTTTACAGTCAATGAAATGAGAAGCTGCATTTTTAAATGAAAGGAATAATTCATTATTTGTGACATTATTTGACTTTGACTTAGTTTTAAAAGGCTCTCTCTGGCAAGGGTGGAAGCAAGAGGAACTGTTAGAGAAACTCTAGGAATCTAGTGATGACTTGGAAGCAGGGTGGTAGCAGTAGAGGCAGAGAGAGGTGAGCGGACTATAGACAGGTTTGGACCCTGGAACCGATAAGACTTACATCTTACAGGTAAGACTAAGATATAAAGTATCAGTGGGGAACAACCTGAATGACCATAAGAATTCATTAACAGAGATGGGGAAGACCACAGGAAGGGCCGGTTTTGTGGAAAAGGTCAGCAGTGAGCTTCGAGACATGTTAATCCTGAGACACCCATTGGACATCCAAGCAGAGTCGTCAAGTAGGCAGTTAGGGATACTAGTTCTGAATTCGGAAGGAGGTTTATGCTGTGGAAATACATTTGGAAATCATCAGCATATAAATGGCATTTGCAGACATGAGCCAGAATGAAATCACCAAGGGAATGAATATGGAGAGGAGAGAGAAGAGGCTCAAGCATTAGCCCTGAATCACTCCAGCATTAGAAGATCAGGGAGATATAAAGGAACAGTTCAGGAAAATTGAGCAGGGAAAGAGCAGGCTGCAAGTTAAGAAACACGGCAGGATAGTGCGGTATTCTAGAAGATAAGTGGACATATTGTCAAGGAGGAGGGATGAACAGCTGGGCAAATGCTGTACAGATTCGTGGAATCTAATAAAGTCAAACTTAAGGAAGCAGAGAGTAGAGCAGGGGTTTTCAGGGACTGGTGTGGTGGGGAGGCTGGGGAAGTGGGGACAAACTTTCAGTTATAAGATGAACAGTTAATTCTTTTTGTTAATTCTTTTGATTGTGGCAATTATTTCACCAGTGTGCACATATGGCAAAGCATCACATTGCACACCTTGAGAATATACAATCTTTGTCAATTAAATATGTTTTACAAGATGAGGCCTAAGAATGCCCATGGGATTGGGCAGCACAGAGGTCATTAGTGACCTTGACGCTGGCCGTCTAAGGCAGTGGTGAGGATGAAAGCCAGATTCGGGTGGATTCAAGAGAGAATGAGAAGAGAGTGCTTGGGAACAGCAAGGATAGAGAACGTTTAAAAAAATATTAAGAGAAGCAGATAAATGGGGTAATAGCCGGTTCTGACTCTCTCCAGCTCCTTGTAAACTCTGCTCATCACTCCACCTTTCCTTCCCTGTAAAGTTGTTACTGACAAACCAAAGCCCATGACATCCTGACTGTTCCACAGCCCCTCCTCATTTCCACCTCGCCTCCCCACTCCTCAACTCCTATTTGAGGAGGGTTTGGATCCAGTCTTGCAGTTTTTCCACTTGTTCTCTGATTCTGGAGAGCTCTGCTGCAAATATCCCAGCGAATTACTTCTTCATGTCATTCAGATCTCTACCCAAATGTCACTTTTCTGAGATGCCTCCTTTAGCTTCTCTAAAATATTAGGTTGATGCAAAGGTAATCGTGGTTTTTGCTTTGTTGAAATTTGCCATTTGATATTGGAATACATTCTTAAGCAAATGTGGTTATGTTATACGTCGCTTTAATTCACATTTCTCGCTTTATGTTTTCTTGCTAATGACTTATCACTTGCTGTTTATTTTATACTTATTTTAGACATGGAAATGATGTTAGACAAAGGCAAATTGAAGCAATTTTCTTATTCAAGTTCAAATGGGTCATCAAGCAGTGCAGACAACTCGCACCATCAACAGCACGTTTGGCCCAGAAACTGCTAACGGACATACAGTGTGGTAGTGGTTCAAGAAGTTTTGCAATGGAGACAACAGCCTTGAAGATGAGGAGTGTAGTGGCCGGCCACCAGAAGTTGACAATGACCAATTGAGAGGAATCATCCAAGCTGATCCTCTTTCAACTACACAAGAAGTTGCCAAAGAACTCAACGTTGACCATTCTATGGTCATTTGGCATTTGAAGCAAATTAGAAAGGTGAAGAAGCTCAGTAAGTGGGTGCCTTATGAGCTGAGTGGAAAAAAAAATCATTGTTTTTGAAGTGTTGCCTTCTCTTATTCTACGCAACAACAAACCATTTCTCGATCGGATTGTGACGTGCGAAGAAATGTGGATTTTATATGACAACGGTGACAACCAGCTCAGTGGTTGGACCTAGAAGAAGCTCCAAAGCACTTCCCAAAGCCAAGCTTGCACGAAAAAAAGGTCAAGGTCACTGTTTGGTGGTCTGCTGCTGGTCTGACCCACCACAGCTTTCTGAATCCCAGCGAAGCCGTCGCATCTGAGAAGTATGCTCAGCAAATTCATGAGATGTACCGAAAACTCCAACACCTGCGGCTGGCATTGGTCAACAAAAAGAAACCAATTCTTCACAACAATGCCTGGTTGCATGCAGCACAACCAGTGCTTCAAAAGTGGAATGAATTGGACTACGAAGTTTTGCCTCATCTGCCATATTCACCTGATCTCTTGTCAATCAACTACCACTTCTTCAAGCATCTTGACAACATTTTGCAGGGAAAATGGTTCCACAGCCAGCAGGATGCAAAAAACTCTTTCCAAGAGTTTGTTGAATCCCGAATCACAGATTCTAATGCTATAGAAAAAAAGCAAACTTATTCCTCATTGGCAAAAATGTGTTGATTGTGATGGTTCATATTTTGATTAATAAAGATGTGTTTAAGTTATTTATAATAACTTAAAATTCACAATCCAAAACGACAATTACATTTGATCTTGTAACCCATGCCCCTCTTCGTCTCTTTAGAGCACTCACCATGATTGGAGCTTGTGTTATTTGTTGGGTACCTGCTTCCCTAGAATGTAAGTTCATGAAAGTGGGGCTCTTGACTGTGTTTGACTTCTTGACTTCCCCAACACCTAGAGCTGTGCTTGATGCAGAGTCTCTCCAATGCATCCAATATGACACATTTCTAAATGTTTATTGAAGAAACGAGTACTCCTGTCAAGAAGATATAAATGCATCTTCCCATAAATAAACTTAACTTCTAATATCCAGTCACTATTCCTGTTACATTACAGAAAGCAATGTGCTCAACTCTTAGTAAACTCAGTCAACTCTGGCTTAACCTTATGCAGTGTAGAGTCTTCTCTCCCGCTTCTTCTCCCCTTACCTGAGATTTACTTAAGACTGCTTTGTGAAGAGCATACGCTTTTAGATCTCTGCAATAAATCCCCAAAGCCTGCTTAGAAACTTAAGAGTCTTTGTCCAGAGGATCCAGCTCTAGACCCTCCCCTGAGTAGTATATGCTGCTGACTAGATGGGATGGCACCTGAGGAAGCTTCGTGTGAGAGAAAAGATGGGCTTGTGGTATTCCAGAATTTCAACTCCCTAAATAGTCTCTCAATTTTTTGGCAATGCTGATCATATGACTTCGTAAACATCCCTTTCTCCCCACTAATAGCCCCAAGCTCCCAAGAACAAAGACGAGACCCCATTTTTTCCTCTTTCACCTGCCCTAGCACTTGGTTAGTGGGTTTCCTGTGCTTGCAGTTTCACCTCTTTACTCTTTTCCTCCAATCCCATGATGTGAGAAATTACCACCATCCCTTACCCCTGTTTCTAAGCAGCTCTGAGCAACTGGCTAACTAGTCATGAGGCCAAAGAGAAATGGGAAATCTGCATGTAGGGATGAGGCAAGGAAAGGCAGGCCTGGCATCTCCACAGGCCCTGGATGGCTGATACAGCTAAGCCAGCCCAGCTTTCCTGAAGAGTCTGTCCTGTGCCCACCTCCAGGAGGTAGACAAAGGGGGAGGGGGAGGGGAGCTGCACCCAGGGGGTTTGAAGCGTGATTTTACATGAGGAAGGAGGAACATTTTGTCAGACCAAGGTTAAAGGATCCAATCTTCAGTGTTTGACCTGGTATTGCAGCCCTCTCGGCCTTGCACAGCACAAACATCTCTGCTGTGTGAATCATTATACCAGTATTTTAAAATAGAGTTTATATTTTTTGTTCTAAATGAAACACAACCACTTCATCCAGTACTTAAGCAAGCAAACATCAGTTGATCCAGGGTTGAGCGCAGGAGGAACTAGTTGTACTGGACTTCTAGAGATACCTTTGTAACTTGAGTTTTCTGTCATTGAAAGTACTCCCCTTTATTCAAAGTGTTTCTTCAGCTTTCCCTCCCTTGCCGTCCCCTGAATACACCCTCTTAGAGTGGAGTGGATCACAGTCTTAACATTAGGGCTGCTGTCTTCTGTTTCAGAAGCAGTTGGCTACTTTGAAGCTCTGGATCTCAGGGATCATAAATCTGAAATTTCAATATTTATTTTCAGTGATTTCACCACGGCTTCTCACCAGTATTTAGTGAAGGGCCCAAGAGACTTTCTTACCATGTATTTTAAAAGTCGCCAGCCCTATCTGTGGCCTCATGAATGATTTCAGTCTTTGCACCCAGCTCACAACCAGATTTTCACTCCATGAAGACGCAGTTAGGGAGAAGCCTAAGGAGACCCCTAGAGAAAGGATATATGGGCAGGAAAGATGAGGTTGTTGGAGTTAGGAAAAAAACATGCTTCCTACCATCACAACAACTACACCTTTGTATCTGCTTTCCTGTCTTGCTCTCTGTGCTGTAAGCATCACAAAACAGACTTGATTTATTTATTTCAGTGTCTGAAGTGTATCACATAGAACCCTGCAATTATTTGATGCTCAAACAAATGATTGGTAAAACAAAGTGAACTGCTACTCCTGGTGAAGATAAAGTAAAAGGGGCCAGATTTACCTTTCCACCAAAGAAAGAAAAAAAATACCTGAGACAGTGGTTGTCAAGATACTAAACACATCAGGCAACGAAGGACAGTGAGCCTTGACAGACAGATGAGGTGGGCCCTGATTGCTCCAGTTTACTCTTAGAGAGTTTGCAGGCTGCTGTGCAGAAGGAGAATCCAGACACGGACTGACTATCTCCCAGAGTGGAGATAGAACTGGGAGGCTGGGATGCCAAGGCAGCTAGAGTTTGCCAAACACCAGAGAGAAGAGAACTGTGCACAGAGAGAATTCTGTAGATCTGGAGAAGATTTTCTTGAGTCTTCAACTGAGCACTAATAGGCACATTCATATGAAGAAATTACATGAGACAGGAGAAAGAATTACTTCAAATAATTAAGAGGGAAAATCCCTGGAGACCACAGAGCCAGAAATACTTCCTGCTTCTACCAGTCAGAGTGGAAAAATGTGTAATTCACATGGCTTTAGATAGGGTACTCAGAAGAGTTATGCTTCAGTAGTGGATACAATTTAGCTTTAGATTAAAAGTCTTTCTGGTCTTAAAAAAGACCTGAAGGAATCAAACTGCTGCCAAGTAACTTAACTGCATCTCAACACAGAGCTTAAGTATATTTATAGGGACATAAAGATATTTGGCACCCAGAAAGACAAAATTTACAATGTCTGACTTCCAAATAAAAATTGCCAGGCTGCCAAAAAATAGTAAAATGTCATCAATAATGACAGAAAAATAAAAACAACCCAGAAAACACATAGGATTTGTATACAAAGCATTGAAACAATTATTATAAATTCATTCTATATGTTTAATAAGCTAAATATTGACCACATTCAGTAAATATATGAAATATATATGTTTTAAAATTAAATTTGTGGAGATGAAAACTACTGTGTCTTAAATAAAAAACACCTTGGATGAGATTAATAGCATATTGGATAGTACAGAAGAAAATACAGTGAATTTGCAGATGTAGCAATAGAAATTAACACAAAACACAGAGAGGAGGAAAAAAGACAAAAACCAAACAAACAAAAAAAACCTCAAATAGAAAACATCAGTGATATGTGGGAAAATTTTGAGGATACTAATATAAGAACAGTTGAAATCCTTGAATGATAGGGTCAATGGGGAATTATCAAAAATTTTCAAAATTAGCAGGGTACTCTAAATCCACAAATTCGAGAATATTAAGAAACCCAGAAACATGAAGAAAATTATACAAAAGCACAAGGACAATACAATTGCTTCGAACATGTGAGACAATAGTCATAAAAACAGCCAGATAAATAGACACGTCGCATGAAAAAGAAACAAATGAGAACAAATTTCTTACTAGAAACAATACAAGCCAGAAAACAGAGACGCAACATCCTTAATGTACTGAAAGAAAAAACATACAACAGAAAAAACAACAACAAGAAACTGAAATTCTAGATTTCTATATCCAGCAAAATATATTTTTTAAATGAGATAAAGTATTTTCCAGACATTTAAAAGCTAAAATAATTTCATGCCAGCAGACTATGAATTATACAAAATTTTAAAGGAAGTCCTCAGGATGAAGGAAACTAATATCAAATGGACCTATGAATCTACACAAAGGAAGAAGAACACCATAAATTGTAAATACCTGGATAAAACAAAAGACTTTTATTTCTTACAATTCAAACCTGCTGGACGAATAAGTAACTATTTAATCAAAATTGAGAGCAATGTATTATGAGGATTTTTAACATATATAAAATAAAAATGTATTATAATAATAGCACAAAGGTCAGAAGGAGAAAAATGGAAGCAAATAGCTTATAGGTTCTTACACCACAAGCAAACTGGTGTAACATAAATGTGGACAATGCAAAGTTAAAAATCTAAACAATAGAGTCCTAATGCAACTACCAAAACAACACAAAAATGTTACAGAGATTAAGTCAATGAAGGAGATGAGATGGGATTATATAAAAGGCTCACTTCAAAACAAACAAACAAACAAAAAAACAAAATGTAATAAAGAAAAAACAAAAAATAGGTGAGACAGGGAAAACAAACAGCAAGATGGTAGATTTAAACCCAACCATATTTACTAATCACATTAAACTACTGATCTTAATACTCCAATTAAAAGGCAGAAATTATCAGATTAAATAAAAAAGACCCACCTATATATTGCTTAGAAGGGAGCCACTTTAAACATAAAAACATAAATAGGTTAAAATCAAAATAATGGGGAAATTGTCTTGTTAATGCTAATCAAAAGAAAGCAAATGTAGATATATTGACTTCGAAGTAGATTTTAGAGCTAAGTTATTATCAGGAATAAAGAAGATAATTTTGTAATAATAAAGAAGCAATTCATGAAGAGGATACAATAAGTCTTAAATCTTTATGCTTCTAATAGGAGAGCCTCAAAATACAGGAAGCAAAAACTGCTAGAATTGCATGCAACTATGGAAGAATTCACAATTATGTTCAGACATTTCAATGCTACACATTTAATACTTGATAAACAAGTTACCAGAAAATAAGTAAAGATGTAGAAGACTCAAATTAAATGGTCAAATTAACCTAAACAAATTAATCTAATTGACATTTATAGAACACTCCACTCTACAGCAGTAGGATACACTTTCTTTTCAAGAGCACACGAAGCATTTACCAAAATAGAGCATATTCTGAGTCATAAAATAAATGAGTGATTTTTTTTTTGAGACAGAGTCTCGCTCTGTCGCCAGGCTGGAGTGCAGTGGCGCGATCTCGGCTCACTGCAACCTCCACCTCCCGGATTCAAGCAATTCTCCTGCCTCAGCTTCCCAGGTAGCTGGGATTACAGGCACGCGCCACCACGCCCAGCTAATTTTTTTGTATTTATAGTAGAGACGGGGTTTCACCATGTTGGCCAGGATGGTCTCCATTTCTTGACCTCGTGATCCGCCCGCCACGGCCTCCCAGAGTGCTGGGATTACAGGCTTGAGCCACCGCTCCCCACCAAATCTCAGTGATTTTTTAAAAATTCAAGTCATGTAAAAGTATGTTTTTTGATTGCAAAGGAATAAAATTAGAAATCAAAAACAGAAATATCTCTTGGAAAATCTCACAGCATTTGAAAAATAAATAACACTTCTAATTAACCCATGGATCAAAGTAAATAAAAAGGGTAAATAAGAACTCCTTTGAACTAGAAATAGAGACACAGCATTCCAAAATATTTTGGATGTAGCTAAAACAATGCCTAAAGAAAACTTTATAGCATTAATACCCATATTAAAAAAAAGAAAAGATTTCAAAATAATGACCCTGACTTCCACCTTAAGAAATTAGAAAAGATTACATCCCAAATAAGCAGAAGAACAGAAATAATAAAGATCAGAGTAAAAATAAATGAAACAGAAAACCGATAACAACAAAAACAATGGGTTTGTGTTCTTTGCAGGGACATGGATGAATCTGGAAACCATCATTTCAGCAAACTGGCACAAGAACAGAAAATCAAACACCACATGGTCTCACTCAAAAGTCGGTGTTGAACAATGGAACACATGGACACAGGGAGGGGAGCATCACACACTGGGGTCTGTTGGTGGGGGACTAGGGGAGGGATAGTGGGGGGTGGGGAGGTTGGGGAGGGATAACATGGGGGGAAATGCCAGATATAGGTGACAAGGGGATGGAGGCAGCAAACAACATTGCCATGTGTGTACCTATGCAACAATCCTGCATGATCTGCACATGTACCCCAGAACTTAAAGTACAATAAAAAATAAAAACAAAACAAATAAACAAAGAAATGAAACAAAAAGCCAGGGATTTGAGAAGATTGATTACATTGATGAAAACACTCTCTAAACTAAGTAGGAAAAACAGAGAGAAGATGTAAATTACCAATATAGGAATGAAGGAGGTAAGCTTACGACAAATTCACATACATTAAAAATAATGACATCTTATGAATAAATTTGTACCAATAAATTTTAAAACCTAGATGGAATGAATGATTTTCTTGAAAGGCAAAAAGTAGTAAAGTTCATTCAAAAGTAAATAGATAATTTGAAAAAATAAAATCGATTAAAGAAATTGTATTTTCAGTTAAAAACCTTCCCACATAGAAACCTTCAGGCACAGATAACTACACCTGGGTTCCATCAAATGTCTAAGAAAGAAAGCACACTAATTCTCTACAAACTGCTCCAGAAAATTGAAGCAAATATGTCTCATTTCATAAGGAAAGCATTACTTTGACCAATATCAAAGATATTACAAAAAAGAAAACTACCATCATGACCAATATCCCTTATTAACATAAAGCCAAAGCTTCTTAGCAAAATTTTAGCAAATCAAATCCAAGAATATAAAAAAGATAATGCAACTTGATCAAATAAGGCTTATCTCCAGTATGCAAGGTTCCTTTAACATTCAAAAATCAGTCAATGTAATTCACCACATTAGCAGATTAAAAATAAAAAAATACATAATCATTTCAATAGATGTACAACTAGCATTTTTCAAAATCTAACATTCATTTCTGTTATAAACTCTCCACAAAGTAGAAAAAGAAGGAAAATCTTCAAATGGCAAAATAAAGTGATAAAATACATTGGAAAGAAAGTGGTCAAATCTGTGTTAGGTGGCATAATCATTTGTAGAAAATCTTTTGGCATTTACTTGAAAGTTATAAAAACTAAAAAGCACTACACAGGTTGGGTGTGGTGGCTCACACCTGTTATCCCAGAACTTTGGGAGGCCAAGGTGGGCAGATCACCTGAGGTCAAGAGTTCAAGACCAGCTTGGCCAACATGGTGAAACCCTGTCTCTACTAAAAATACAAAAATATGCTGGGTGTGGTGGCACATGCCTATAATCCCAGCTACTCGGGAGGCTGAGGTGGGAGAATTGCTTCAACCTGGGAGGCGAAGGTTGTGGTGAGCCGAGATCCTGGGTGGCAGAGCGAGACTCCATCTTAGAAAAAAAGAAAGAAAGAAAGAAAGAGAGTGAGAGAGAGAGAGAAGCAATATACAAGTTTAATATACAAATATACAAAAAGAATTGCATTTCTGTATACTAACTGAATTATCGGAAACCAAACTAAAAATATCATTTATAATATGATCAAAGTATATGGAACACAGAGGAAATATGACAAAATTCTGGCAAATTTTAGGGGAAATATGACAAAATGCATGCAAATTGTTCACCAAAAACATAAATGTTTAAAAAACTAAAGAAGACATAAATAAATGG
The DNA here is from genome assembly GCF_030222135.1 of Aotus nancymaae. Classification (NCBI taxonomy): domain Eukaryota; kingdom Metazoa; phylum Chordata; class Mammalia; order Primates; family Aotidae; genus Aotus; species Aotus nancymaae. Next base: position 31,900,772 of record NW_026988523.1, read on the forward strand.
AGAGAGAATCCATGTTCATGAATCAAAATAGTCAGTACAATTAAGATGTCCATGTTCTCCCAAATATTTAATCTATAGATTTTTTAAATTGCAGCATTTACTTTTTAGAAATTGACAAGTTTAGTCTAAAATTAATATGGAAGTGCAAAAAATTTAGAATAGCTAAAACAACTTTGATAAACAACTGAATTAGAGGACTATATACCTGACTTCAACACTTGCTATAAGGCTACGGTAAACAAGACATCAGTGCCAAGACAGACAAATAGATCAATGCAAAAGAAACTCAAAGAAATATGACAAGGTGATTTTTGACAAAGATGCAAAGGCTAGAGAAAGGACAGTCCCTAATAAATAGTGATAAAACAATGCGATATCCCTATGCTTCCCTCTGCCTCTCCCCCTACAAAAAGAAACAATGAACCTTTGTTCATACCTTCCACCATAAATAAGCATACCCCATTCTGTTGCACCTTTCAAATATTGATTTTTTACAGATTGAAGTTATATGGCAACCCTGTGCTCAGTAATTCTATTGGTAGCATTTGTTCCAACAGCAAGTGTTCATTTCATGTCTCTCTGTCAAATTTTGGTAATTCTTGCAGTATTTCAAACTTTTAAAATTATTATTATATTTGTTATGGTGATCTGTGACCATCAATCTTTGATGTTATTATTGCAATTGTTTTGGGACACCATGAACTGTGCCCATATATGATGACAAATTTAATTGATAAATATTGTATATGTTCTTACTACTATAACAACCAGCCATTCCCTTATTTCTCTTTCTCTCATTGGGCCTTCCTAGTCCCTGAGACATAACAATATTAGAATTAAGCCATTTAATAACCCCACAGTGGCCTCTAAGTGTTCAAGTAAAAGGAAGAGTCACACGTCTCTTACTTTACAACAAAAGCTAAAAATGATTAAGCATAGTAAGGAAGACAGGTCAAAAGTTGATATAGGCCAAATGCTAGGACTCATGCTAAACAGCCAAATTATGAATGCAAAATAAAAGTCCTTGAGGAAAATTAAAACTGCTACTCCAGTTAACACACGAGTGATAACAAAGCAAAGTAATCTTATTACTGATATGAAGAAAGTTTTAGTGGTCTGGATAGATCAAAACAGCCACATCATTCCCTTAAGCTGAAGCCTAATTCACAGCAATCCATAGAAATAACTCTCTCTTTAATTCTATGAAGTCTGAAAGAGGTGAGGAAGCTGCAGGAGAAAAGTTTGAAGCTAGCAGAGGCCAGTTCATGATGTTTAGGAAAGACGTCTTTTCCATAGCATACAAATGCAAGGGGAAGCAGCAAGTGCTGATGTAGAATCTGCAGCAAATTATCCAGAAGAGCCAGCTAAGATAGTCCATGAAAGTGGCTACACTAAACAATTGATTTTCAGTGTAGATGAAACAACCTTCTATTGGAAGAAGATGCTATCTAGGACTTCATAGCTAGGGAGGAGAGGTCAATGCCTGGCTTCAAAGCTTCACAGAACAGACTGACCCTCTGGTTAGGGGTTAATACAGCTGATAACTTTGAGGTCAATGCTCATTTATCATTCCCAAAATCCTAGAGCCCTTAAGAATTATGCTAAATCTATTATTCCTGTGCTTTATAAATAGAGCAACAAAGCTCTATTGACAGCACATCTGTTTATAGCATGGTTTACTGAATATTTTAAGCCCACTGTTGAGACCTACTGCTCAAAACAAAAGATTTTTTTCAAAATATTACTGTTTATTGACAAATGTACCTAGTCACTCAAGAGCTCTGATAGAGATATAAAGGAGATTGATGTTTTCATGTCTGCTAACACATTGTCGATTCTGCAGCCCACAGATCAAGAAGTAATTTCAACCTTTAAGTCTTACTATTTAAGAAACACATTTTGTAAGGCTATAGCTGCCATAGATGCCATAGACAGTGATTCCTCTGATGGACCTGGACAAAGTAAACTGAAACTCTCTGGAAAGACCATTCTAGATGCCATTAAGAATATTTGTGATTCATGGGAGAAGGCAAAAATATACACACCAACGGAAGTTTGAAAGAATTGACTCCAACCCTCGTGGATGACTTTGGATGGATTCAAGACTTCAGTGGTGGAAGTAACCACAGATGTGCTAGAAATAACAAGAGCACTAGAATTATAAGTGGAGTTTGAAGATGTGGCTGAATTGCTGGAATCACACAATAAAACTTGAACAGATGAGTAGGTGCTTCTTAATGAGCAAAGAAAGTGGTTTCTTGAGATGGAATCTACTGGTGAAGATGCTGCAAACATTGTTGAAATGACAACATAGAATTTAGAATATTCTGTAGGCTCCGTTGATAAAGGAGTGACAGGTTTTTAGATGACTGACTTGAATTTTGAAGGAAGTTCTAATGTGCGTAAAATGCTATCAAACAGCATCACATGCTAAACAGAAATTTTCCATGAAAGGAAGAGTCAATTGATGCAGCAAGCTTGATTGTTGTCTTATTTCAAGAAACTGTATCTTGAGAATCACTTGAAAAGGCAGATGTTGCAGTGAGCTGAGATTGCACCGCTGTACTCTAGTCTGAGTGACAGAGCAAGACTCTGTCTGGAAAAAAAAAAAAAAAAAAAAAGAAGTGTACTGGCCACTCCAGTCAGTAGCTATCAACATCAAGGCAAGATCCTCTCCCATCAAAAAGATTACCACTTGCCAAAGGCTCAGATGATTGTTAAGATTTTCTAGCAATAAAGTATTTTTAACTCAGGTATGTACATTGTTTTTTAGACATAATGCTATTGCACATTTAATAAGTTATAGTATAGTGTAAAACTAACTTTTATATGCTCTGGGAAATAAAAAAAAATGTGTGACTCGCTTTATTATGGCAGTCTGGAGCTGAACCAGCAATATTTCCAAGGTATGCCTGAACAAAAATTAACTTCTAGAAGAAAATATAGGAGAAAACCCTTGTGTCCTAGAATCAGGCAAAGATGTCTTAGGTATGATAAAATAAGCAAGACCATAAAAAACAATGAAGTGGACTTTATCAAAATTAAAAACTTCTGCTATTTGAAAAAATAATTTTTAAGAGAACAAAATTATAAGCCACAGTCTGGAGAAAATATGTTAAATAATTTATCTGATAAGACATCTGTATCAAGAATATACATATATATGTATACACATACACACAGATATATATATACACACACTCATATGTATATACATACACACATACATGTGTATACACACATATCCCCTTAAAGTCCCGTAATAAGAATCCAAATAGTTCTAAATAGTAAAAAAATGGAGGAAATATTTAGGCAGATAATTCACCAGAGAAGATACATGAAGGCAGAAGAGCTCAAGGAGAGATGTTTCATATCACTAGCCATTAAGAAAATGCAAGTTAAAGCCACAATGAAGCAACACTGCATGTGTATTAACATGTCTGGAACTATGTATGTTTATTGAAATGTCTAGAACTAGAAAAAGTGGGCATACAAATAATCCGCAAGGCTATGCAGCGACTGGAACTGCCATACACTTCCTGTGGGGATGTAACATGGCAGAACCATTTTGGGAAATGGTCAGGTTCTTAAGAAGTAAAACATACACCTATTACGCAACACAGTCATTTTCCTCTTAGGTCTTTACTTAAGATAAATGAAAGCATATGTTCATACAAAGATTTGTGCATGAATGTTCATAGCAATTTTATTTGTAATAGCCCCAAATTGGAAACAACCCAAATGCCCATCAAAGGATTAATTGACGAACAAAAGTGATACATTCACAATAGTGAGGGTATCTGCTACTCAGCAATGAAAAAGAATGAACAGTGGATACATGCAAAAACATGTCTGAATCTCAAAATAATTTAGCTGAGTGAAAGGGGCCAGGCATAAAAGAATGCACAGTGATTTGGGCTGGGAAGAGGCAAAGGAGGGACTTTGTCTTGCAGCCAGAGCACCCGTGGGGAGTGGCCAACCCAGAGAGCTGCCTGGAGACTCAGGAAGAGGACAGGGAGCGGGGCTGGGATGGGGCAAGGGCCAAGGGGCAAGGGGCGGGGGTGAAGGTTGGAGTCTCCAGGCTGGGCAAGATCTTCCCACCATTCCCGCAGCCCCACAGCCTCCCCTTTCACTGAGGGTGGGATAATTACCGCTGTCTTCCCCAGACCCCAGCAAGGGAGAGGCAGATGAGCCAGCTCTGCCAAGATCTTGTCCAGCTGCATTGGGCCTGAGTATGGCAGTGCGGTCCAGTGTAGCCGGACTCTCACTGACTTCCACTGATGAGGTTGGGGGTGAGGCTAAATTGGAGGCTGGCACCACCAGGAGGGTGGAAGTCTTGCCTTGGAGCCCCAGTAATCCCTTTGAGGGAATGTGTTCTCTTTCCTGGTCCACGAGGGGGAGTAGTTTTAAGGGCAAAAATTTCCCAGCACCATGCCCCCCTCCCATCTCTCTCCATCCGGGAGATTTAACGGTTTATGTTTAAATTTCTCTGGGCGCAGGAAAAACCTGAGTCAATCACCCCAGCAGAAGTTTAAAGGAACTCCTTTCATTGGCCAGAGGAACTTGGAAAGGTGGGAATGTCTCCCAGGATAAATTCTCCTGCTCCTTCACCCACGCCGGATTTCCTGCTCTCTGGGATCTCCTCCCACGTGGTGAGAGCTCCCTTTCCCCTCTGGGATTTCCCCTCTGGAATCCCCTTCCACAGTCTTTGTGGAAGTCTTTCTCTTCTTCTCCTTTTCTCCTCTTTTCTCTACCTAAATGAAATCACCTTTCTGCAACACTTCTTGGGTCCGATATTTACTTTTACGAGCATACGTCGCACCTGCAGTGGTCCCATCGCTTGTTCTTTAAGAGATTGGAGGACAAGAACCCACAGCATTCTCTCAGGAGAGCTCTGCCTCACCAGCACCCAAGAAAAAACCTGGTTAAGCCTTGAGCACGACAGCCAGAGGAGGCTCCCAGGGTGGAGAGTGGGGCACCTGCCACCTGGGCTGCAAAGAGCAGCAACCCTCCAACTACTGCAGCAACCACAAATCCCCCAGGACTAGGTAGATGGAACACGTGGAAGCCTTCAGGAGCCCAGTGCTGAGGGATCTCAAGATTTCTCCCAGCTGGTCAGATTCTTGGAATGACCTGACCTTGCAGGTCACTAGCCACTTTGAGAAGCTCCTAAACTGTGCTGTCCCACTTCTCCTGAAAGTTTACATGCAAGGAATGGGCTTTTGTCCTTTGCAGTGTGGGAATACAAAATAATTCAGAGTCGCCATGACCCAGAACAGAAACAGAGTGGCCCACATTACATGCTTCATGAAAATCTGTTGACATTTTGAAATCTGAAACTTAGCATTTACAAAAACTTTGGAGAAATGGCTGCCCACCCTCCTAGAGGGAAAAACAAACTACTTCCAATATAATCTTTTATTTCTTTACTATTATTTTTTTTTTTTAGAGACGAAGTTTTCCTCTTGTTGCCCAGGCTGGAGTGCAATGACGCAATCTCGGCTCACTGCAACCTCTGCCTCCTGGATTCAAGTGATTCTCCTGCCTCAGCCTCCTGAGTAGCTGGGACTACAGGCATGCGCCACCACACCCAGCTAATTTTGTATTTTTAGTAGAGAAGTGGTTTCTCCATGTTGGTCAGGCTGGTCTTGAACTCCCAACCTCAGGTGATCCTCTCGCCTCCGCCTCTCAAAGTGCTGGGATTACAGATGTGAGCCACCACGCCCAGACTACAACATAATCTTTGTAGGACTATGAAATTGTTCCAGTTTAAAAAATTTTCTCCCATAAACTAAACAAAGTGCGGGAATATTCTGTGGACCACCGGTGCATTGTTGCTAGGGGATTTCTATTTTGAAATTCCAAGTAATTGAAAATGACTTTTATAGATCCTAGATGGTACCAAAATGGAAACTGCAGTTTTGAGCTACTTTATATATGAGGTGTTTGTGGGGGTGGCGGGGTGGGGGGAACCTGCTTTGAAACAATAAATTCTCAGCATAAAAAAAGCATACCTATTGTGTGATTCTACTTACATAAAATTCTTAAAAATACTAATTTGTAGGGACAAAAGTAGACCAGTAGTTTTCTGGGGATTGGTGGACAGGGAGAAGCATGAGAAAAAGAGAGAGAGAGTACAGAAGTGCACTTGAAAAATTTTTAAAGTGATTTTTAAAAGTGATATGTTAAACACAGCAGTAAAAATGGAAGTTTACAAGTACGCTGAATGAGGTTGATTTCTCTATTTCTACCTGTCTACCTGGACTAGTGGGGGTATCTTGGAGACAGATGATTGGAGGCTGATGGCTTCTTTACAGGGAAATACAGCTTTGTGGCAAAGAGGAGTTTGAGAACTATGCACACTGAATAGCCACTCGGTGTCAGACCCTATATTAGGCACTCTAAATGGATTATCCCTTTTAATTCTCATTTAAAAAAATCTTTGCGGTAAGTACCACTAGACATGAGGAAAATAGAGCCTCAGAGACACTGAATCACTTGCTTTAGGACTGTTACTCTCTGACCGAGGAGCCAGTGCTGATGCTGGAAGCTTTCGCTCTTTGCCACCAGCCACTGTGCTTTGCTGAGTCCTGGGGACTCTACCTCCATCTAAAATCTCTGGATTAGGGGTGGAATCACTCCAAGGGATTTACATATTTTTGCTTGGTCTGGGGTGCCATGCGGTACCCAGGGACCCAGGGGAATTATTATTCTTGCACTTTGGTTGACCAGTCATCATTTTTTTTTCTTTTTTAAATGAGGACTGAAGGCGTTCCTGGAATGCAGGACTTTCATTTTAAAACCAAGATGAGTCAGTCAACTAAGCTGCAGCTCAGCAGAGGCTTTGTTCTTCAGGATGCTAGTTCTTGCTCCTTGGACCTTCAGGACATGCCCAGAATATTTTCTTGGGCTCTAGGCCAGGCTGGTGAGATGGTTTCATAGGTAAGTAAAGGAACAAAGGGAGACAATGTTCTTTTTATTGCTCTTTTATTTCTGTGCTGTCTGAATGTCAGGATCACTAGGAAAAATGATTCCAGCCTCTTCAACCTCCCATTTCCAGATGGAGGCCTCCCTAGGGAGGGAGCTATGAAGGGAAGTAGAAGCCTCTCATTGGATGGAAATGGTAGTTACTGTGAAAACTGCTTCTCTTAACATAGGTCTAGCCTGACTCTCAATAATCCCCTACCCTACAGAGTGATAGGCATGACCCCAGGAACAATCTATTTGTGTGACTTCTGCTCTCATTTCCTTAGTCTGGACTCGTATTGTGGACTATGGGGCCGCTGCTGGATTTGAGAGCCCTTGTCTTGAGTTTGGGGTGAGTTGGGCTCAGACTCCTTATTAACAGGTGAGCATTCAGGCATGGTCTCCAAGCCACAGCACTTGGCCCGGATGCAGCACTGATTGCCTTTTGGCTGGCAGCTCTGGTTGGTTGTTGGCGGGCAGCACTGATTGCCTTTTGGCTGGCAGCTCTGGTTGGTTGTTGGCGGGCAGCACTGATTGCCTTTTGGGGGGCAGCATTGACTGTGTTTTTGTTGGTCACACATCTTCTGGAGACTTGGAGGTACTAGAAAAAGAAAAGAATAGTCTCATCAGAAGGAAATCTGGGTGCCTGCTTTTTTTCCCTCCTTTCTTGATACCCAAACACATCCATCTTCAATTTAATGACTCAGACCAGGGTTGGGCAAGCCAGCTGGACCCCGCAGAGGGGCCAGCCAGCCCCATACTTCCACCTTTGCATGTGCCATTCTGTTTGTTTTTGCTAGGTTGTCATTTGCCAGATAAAGAATCAAAAGACCAGAATATGTAAGAAATGTGCCTAAGGTATCTTAGCTAATGAGCAAACAGTGTGACCCTCAGTCTCCAGATCCTGAGTCAAGTGTCAGGCACTTCACAAACATCAGCCCATGTGATGACTGCTACCAACCTGAGGAAGACATTTTTAGTCTACTTTACATGTGAAGACCACTGAAGTTCAGAGATCACCTCAGTTGCTTTGCAGTGGATTCAAGCCAAGCTCCATCCCACTCCAGAGCATGTGCTTGTTCTGGTCTCTAATGTGGCACCCAGGGACCGGGGTGCGATGGAACTCTTGCCCTTAGAGTGACCTATCGCCACACCCTTCCTGGATGCATCATCTTGTCCAATGCAGGAGCACATGAGAGGTCAGCTGCTGCTGTGGTGGTTACAGCAAGATGAAACGGAAAGGACAGTGCTCTTGGCATGGCAGGACTTGAGTTCCAGGCCTGGTTCTGCAACTCCCAAGCCTGAGGGCTTGCACAGCTCTCTTCACTTCTCTTTGTAACTCTATAAAGAGGCAGTAGTCGGGAGGAGAGAGGGAGAACTGGACCTTGTAGGCTCCTCAAACTCAACCATTCAGCAGTTTTATAATTTCCGGATTCTTCTGGGTATAGGGAAAATCCAAACAAAACTCTTGTTTTACTTCTATCTACCTTCCTCCACCCAGGAATCCAAGTTCTCCCGGGAAGGTCCCTAGGCCTCAGCCCCAGTAAGCAGCCCCTGGGGAAACCCCTATATGGTTTCTGCCCTGTCCCTCCTATGGCACACGATGAGAGGATGAACGCCACTGTTGTGGCCCCAGAGCAGAATAGAGGGTCTAAAAGTGGCCAGGAAACAGCAGACAAGTGAGCAAATCTAGCCTCCTCAGGGAGATGTGGAAGGAGGGAAATGAGCCTGTACCCCTTCTGGGGACTCAGCTTGCAAAGCCACAAACCCAAGTAGGGGAGGTGACAGGCCTGTCAGAGCCCCGTCACTGGTGGGGGAAGATGGGTGTGGGATTTGGAGTGACAACTGCTGAGGTGAAGTCGCAACCGTCTTCCGGCATCTGGCATCCTTGGGATTGTGAGAAAAGCCTCTTGCCCAAACTAGCTTTTTTTTTCTCTCTCTCTCTCTCGTTGCCCTGGCTGGAGTGCAATGATACAATCTCGGCTCACTGCAACCTCTGCCTCCTGGGTTCAAGCGATTCTCCTGCCTCAGCCTCTTGAGTAGCTGAGATTACAGGTGCCCTCCACCACACCCAGCTAATTTTTGTATTTTTAGTAGAGATGGGGGTTTCTGCATGTTAGCCCAGCTGGTCTCAAACTCCTGACCTCAGATGATCCACCCATCTCGGCCTCCCAAGGTGCTGGGATTACAGGTGTGAGCCACTGTACTGAGCCCCAAACTAATTTTTTAAACTGAACCAATTACTGCTGTGGGCTTTCCACTAAGCACACACATGCCCATATCTCTGTGAATGTGTGTATGTGTGCATGCATGTGAGTGCATGCAGTGTGTCCATGCATAATCATAGGTACGCAGAGAAGAGAACTTGAGGTTTGTGATGATGGCTGTTTAGCTGAATCAAATTGAGATTATTTCATCTTTCTCGTGAGTCTTCACATTAGAGCCAGTATGAATAGCTCCTAGCCAGGGCCAGCCTCGGTCCTGGCCCTCTCTCTCCTGCAGGACGCTCCCTACTTGCCCTCCATCAGATCCTGACCTGCTGTAGGGTTGCTTCCCTCCAGCCCTGCTCCGAACACTCTCCCTGGTGTTTAGAAAGCCACATCCCTGCTCCAAACACTCTCCCTGGTGTTTAGAAAGCCACATCCCTGCTCCAAACACTCTCCCTGGTGTTTAGAAAGCCACATCCCTGCTACGAACACTCTCCCTGGTGTTTAGAAAGCCACATCTCTTGTCTCGTCCTCTTTTTTGTGTCCTGTAGATAGAGGGACTCCTGGGGACAGTAGCCACAAATCTCTCCTCCCACTAAAGTCTTTCTGAGGGAGGGCCAGGCGTGGTAGCTCACGCTGTAATCCCAGCACTTTGGGAGGCCGAGGTGGGCGGATTACCTGAGGTCAGGAGTTCAAGATCAGCTTGGGTAACATGGTGAAACCCTGTCTCTGTTAAAAATACAAAAATTAGCTGGGCATGATGGCAGGCACCTGTAATCCCAGCTACTCAGAAGGCTGAGGCAGGAGAATCACTTGAACCCAGGAGGTGGAGGTTGCAGTGAGCTGAGATCATGCCATTGCACTGCAGCCTGGGCAACAAGAGAGAAACTCTGTCTCAAAAAATAATAAAATAAAATAAAATAAGACAGTGTTTCAGGGGTTACCTCATGATACGGTTTGGCTCTCTGTGCCTCCTCAAACCTCATCTTGGATTCTAATCCTCATGTGTGGAGGGAGGGACCTGTAATCCCCACATGTTGAGGGAAGGAGGTGATTGGATCATTGGGGCTGTTTCCCCGATGACGGTGCGTTCTCACAAGTTCTGATGCTTTTGTAAGTGTCTGACATTTCTCTACTCTCACTTCTCTCACCTAACACCATTGAAGAAGGTCCTTCCTTTTTGCCTTCTACCATAATTGTAAGTTTCCTGAGGCCTCCTCAGATGTGTGGAACTGTAAGTTGATTAAACTTCTTTCCTTTATAAATTATCCAGTCTTGGGTAGTATACTTATAGCATTATGGAAATGGACTAATGCACCCCAGTAGGACAAACATCTGTATCATCCTCTCCTGAAGATGTGCAGAATTCACCAGAAAGGTGTTGCAAAAGGGTGCCTGTCAGATGACCTACTTTGCTATCTGAATCACCCCAGTGATTTTATAGAAGATCCAGGGCTGTGGCTGTCCTGAATGATAGGTGACATGCTTTTAGACTCAACCCTTTTTTATTTGGGGATTCGCCCAAATCCAGTTCATAGTGCACAAACTGGGTCCCATTGATCCAGGTGTGGCCAACACCTCCACCCACTAGAAACAGTAACTTTCGGACTCACACGTTGGACTCAGCCCCAGCCCAGCCTCTCTTCACTTCCACTTTCTGAACCATTGAGTCAGGCACATGCCAAGGACCTCCTTTCCACAGAGAAACCCCGAGAGTTTCTCTGAGAAGGAGGGAAGCACAGTGGCACCTCCTATAAGGACCCCTATGTTTGAATCTCCTGAACTAGAGCATTAGGGTGATTGGGAAGGAAGAGTTATCTCTTAAGGCCCTGCCACCTGGTCCAAACCCTTCATCTCCTGAGTCCCTGGCTATATGGCTGCAGCCTGAACTGGGTCAAGGGCAGTTCCCACCTAAAAAAGGGAGAGTGTCTTGGGTTAGGGTGTTGGCTTTAATTCAGTCATGATTCTATCCCTGCCAGTTGTTCCAGGATTCATCCCATCTTTCAAAAAAAGGCTCCTGCTTCCATTTAAGAGGAAAACACTGGAGCAAGACTCCTAAAGAATGGGGGTGGGGACAAGTCACCCCATTGCTCCTTGCAGGTCAGAAAAGCTGCAAAGAAGCTGAGGTGGCAGATACAGGCCGTGCGATGCCTTGACTTGCCCCAGAGGGAACAGGAAGGAGAGAGGTGAGCAGTGGAGAGGCACACCAAAACCGGAAATAGGACAGACACGCCAACATAAAAATAGGGAAGACGTGAGAGAGTACAGGGCCATGTTCTCTACCACCTTCGCGGTGTTCAAAGCTGTTTGACAGGAAGTGTGTGTGTCCACAGGCACACACGCGCACACACTTGGGTGTCCCTGCAACTACAGGGGTGAGTTTGGGTGTTCAGACGTACACAGGAGCCCAGTATCTGTCCCCATCTCCTTGTTGTTTGAAGTTTCTCCACTGGGGATCAGACCTAAGACTAGGTTTTGAGAGGGACGAAGGAGGAGTGAGCCCCTTCTGTTTTTATTTTCTGTTGTTTCTGTGTTTGTTTTTGCCTTCTTTACTATTTATTCTCTCTGCCTCTCTGTCATTCTCTGGTCCTTCATCCTGTCTCTATCTTTCTGTCTTCTTTCTCTGGTTTCCCTTTCTCTGCTCTGAAAGTCAGTGCCCTGCATTGACCAAAGTGCAGAGTCTCATCATCAGTTTGTTAGGATCCATTCTTATAAGTCCAGGCTGAGCTTTTTCTACAGAAGCAATTCTCATTCCAGTGACCAGAGGTGCACAGGCATCAGAGGGCACCTGGAGCCTGGGTCCAGGGCCTTGCCTCACCAGTCCCTCCAACATCCCTGCTCCAAGCATGTGCCTCACAGTCAGATCCTGGGAATAGGTCCTGAATGTGGAGGTTGTGTCATATCAGAGAAGGAGAGCAGGTTAGAAACCAGTCTTGTTCACTGTAGCATAGGGAAGGCAACAGCAAGTCCTTCTTCAGCCCCACCCCCATGGATGCGGGTCCTGCCCCTCTGAGCCAGAGCTGTATCCACTGTCTTCCTTTGCCTGGTGAACAGCATCTGTATCCTCCACTTTCAGAATCCCGGCTCCTGTCCAATAAACATGCCTCCTGGACCACTCTGCCTCCTGCAAGAGTTTCTTCTTCTTAAGATTTTCTCTTTTGCCGGGCACCGTGGCTCATGCCTGTAGTCCCAGCACTTTGGGGGGCCGAGACAGGTGGATCATATGAGGTCAGGAGTTCGAGACCAGCCTGGCTAACATGGTGAAACCCCATCTCTACTAAAAATACAAAAATTAGCCAGGAGTGGTGGCGAGCATCTGTAATACCAGCTACTTGGGAGGCTGAGGCAGGAGAATTGCTTGAATCCAGGAGGCGGAGGTTGCAGTGAGCCGAGAATGCACCACTGCACTCCAGCCTGGGTGACAGAGTGAGACTCTGTCTCAGAAAATAAATAAATATAAATAAATAAATAAATATTCTCTCCAAGCTCCATTTCCCTTCTTTCCTGACCAAGCTCTGCACAGCCTGCCTCTGGAAATCTGCCTGATCACACCAAACACCCATGGCCCAGGGCCAGGGCTATTTTCCCAGCTCTTCTTACTGCTCTATTCAGTGAGGATTAATACAGAGTCCCACCCAGATCCAGAAGGGCCCTGGCAAGGCGCCCTCTCTCTGCCATCTGCCCACTGGCCCAGCCTCAAGTCCAGCCACTGTTTTTTCAAGCACCAGGCTGGCTCAGAGCAGACACCTGCTGAATTTTCCCACCTCTTTCCAGGTCTTTGAACGTGCTCTTTCCCAGCTTAAACTGTCCTTCCTGGGTCTCTGTTCCCATATGCTCACTGAATATTGTTCAAACCTGAGGTCTCTGCTTACACATCGATACCTGAGGAAAACTTCCTTAACCCATAGCCTCCGTCTCCCTGACAGGCTTCCTTGGATCCCCTGTGCTTCTCACTACATTTTTATAGTGGTTATTATTTCCTTAATTGTCTGACTTCTGTGGTCTGTTAGTTCCATGAGCATAGACATCCTCACTATCCCCACCCCCAGAGGTTCCAGTGTTTTCCTCTTAAATGGAAGCAGGAGTCTTTTCCTGAAAGATAGGATGAATCCTCTCATCCAACACACGGCATGGCATTGCATGGGCCTCAGTAAGTGAATATGTAATGAATGAATGAAGACACGAGCAAACCATTGAGAGAGGACTCAAAAGACAAGGTTTCTCTGTGTTACCTGGTCTGGCCACAAACTTCTCAATTCACCATTTCCATCCTTGACTTCTCATGACTGGATCCAGTGGATATTATTGATCTTCCTCAGCAGCCTAGTGAGACCATGACTATCAGAAACCAAAGTCTTCTGAAGGAAATGGGTTCCCTTTCCTGCTAATGACAAGATTCTAAGCCTCTATGACATCATAATCCTCTCCCCAGGACTCTATGCCTAGCTCACTCACCAGCGCCCCCTGCCTGCTGGAGAGTCTGACTCTTCTTGGTTTCTTTCCTGAAAGATACAAAGAAAGCTCCCTAGCTAACCCATAGGCATGCAATTACCTAAAACACAAGCTTAAAACACAAATCTGTATCGAGTGTCTCCTCTCTACCAGGCTCTGGCCTAAAAAGTGAAATGTAGCTCAATGAGATGTAGTTTCCATTCTCAAAGATCTAATTCAATTAAGGAGGCAAATCAATAGACAACTTCAACACTGTGTGATAATAATGATCGTAGGATAAGCACAGGGGTCAGGTTTGGGAGTCAGACATGCCTCCTGGAGGGAGAGACATTTAAGCTGAGACTTGGCAATTGGAAATAGGACATTGGACATGGGGGTGTGCCTGGGAGGACATTTTCAGATCCAGAAAAATGAAAGTATAGACTATTTGGTGGAAAAACTCAGTGTGGCTGGAGCAGAATGGGGAGTAAGGAGAAGGGGGAGATTCAGTCATATAGGTAGGTAAGGCTGTGTTGGTGAGGACCCTTTATGCCTTAAGAAAAAAGAGTTTGGACTTTATCCTGAGGACAATGGGAAGCACTGAAAGATTTCAAACGGGAGAAATTGGAACAACTTAGGGGCAAGGACCCTATTCCATTCACAGTGCCTTGTGGCTCACTTGGCACATAAAAGATTCTGAAACTGAAACAATTCAATAGTGAATTGGCTAAAACAGTGAGAAGAGAGAAGCGTTTCATTATGTTTGCTCTTTCCCTTTCTTACTCTTGCATGGCCTCTTTGAGGACAGTGACTAGGAGCTTATCTTCTCCTGGAAAGCAGACCACCATAAACATTTGTAGGACACCAGGCAAGAGCACAAACAGAGGCTTCTGACCCCGTGGTTCACCCCTAGTTCTCTTCATCGTGTGCCATGAGGAATCTCGGGTGTGCTGGACTGTAAATATCCCAGCCCATACATGTGCTTTGCATACACAGATCTCTCAAACTGCCCCTCTCTTGGTCACTGAGACCTAGAAGTGAGCACAGTGTTGGCTGTTTGAGTCTTCAGGAGGATGGACACATAGAGGTAATCTCAAGGCCATTTGCACAGAGATTTCTTGGGTCCTGGATAGCTGAAGTGAGGGAGACAGCAGCTCTGGGCCTGTACACTGGACCTATCAAATTATCCTATGGGGGTGGGTCATGGCTGGAGGACAGCCAGAGAACACTATTTTTTTTTTTTTTTTTTTGAGACAGAGTCTCACTCCGTCGCCAGGAGTGCAGTGGCACGATCTTGGCTCACTGCAACTTCTGCCTCCTGGGTTCAAGCAACTCTCCTGCCTCAGCCTCCCGAGTAGCTGGGCCTACAGGTGCATGCCACCACACCCAGCTAATTTTTTTTGTATTTTTAGTAGAGATGGGGTTTCACCATGTTGGCTAGGATGGTCTTGATCTCTTGACCTCATGATCTGCCCACCTTGGCCTCCCAAAGTGCTGGGATTACAGGCAAGAACTCTTTAGAGTATGAAGTCCAGGATAGAACCACCTTGGCTAAAGGTTAGCACTCCTGGGAAGTATGTGAATTGTGCTTTTCATTCTATAATAGCCTATTCAAGTATTTCTCTTTCATTTGACTTCTTCAGGTCTTCATGCTTATAGTTATCTCCAAAATTTATTCTCAGTCAAATGTCTGATCTCATTCACATCTCCCAAAGTGTTTAATATTTAGTTGGGACCAAAGCCTTAATCTATAAGAATTAAGTTATTTCTAGGAAGAGCACGGAGAGGGAGAGAGAGGGAGAGAAAGAACGAGAGGTGGAAATGACTAGCAAACCTATGAAGAAATGCTTATTCATAAATAAAAGAATGCAAACCAGAAGATCCATGAGACACTGGCTTTTCCATGACAGTCTGGCAACAAATATGAAATTTTGGTCATATTGTTAATGAATACGTTGAGAAACAGATATTTTCATATTCTGTTAAGGAGATTTCATTTTACAATCATGTAATAGGATAGTATATAGCTAATAAAAGTATAGAGTCCACTTGTAGATGATGCTATGAAAAATTCTCCTGTGTAGTCAAAGAAAGAAGCAATCCAGTAAACAGTGTGTTAGTGTATCCCTTTTCTTACAAAAAAGAATGTATACATAAAGATATATAAAATAAGATAAACGTATATATTAGTATATTTTAGTATACACAAACATTTTCCTAGAAGAATCACATACACACAAACTATTTGAATTTTTAACCATGATGCATGGTAGTTTATTCAAATTAAGCTAATGAAGGCTATCTAGGAGGTGAGGCTAGGTATATTTTCTGCTCACCATTTAATTTCTAGCTCCAACACGCTGTATGGAACATCCTCGGTACTAAATCCCCATTTAGTGAATAAACACATGGAAGGATAATTTTACCAGGACATTAAGTTGGAACTCTTTGTGTTCTTATTCTTCGGCCTGACTACTTCTTGGTGGAGTCCTTGTTTTTTTTCTCTCCTCCACCTACACTTATTTTCTTGGTTGGAGTGTTCAGTCTCCTGACTATGAAGGCCATCTATATGTCCATGATGATGGTGTCTATTAATAACAGCTCAGACATCTCACTAGAACTTCAGACTTTCATATCCAACTGCTTATTTAATATTCTCACACAATATCTAGTAGACATCTCATATTTAACTTGCTCACAACTGAGCTGTTGATATTTTCCTGAAAACATCCTCTACTCCTATACATCTCAGCTCAGAAGATGCTAACTCTACTCCTCCATTCGCCCAAGCACAAGACTTTTGAGTCCTCCTGGGCTTTGTTTTGTATAACTTACACTTGGTTAATATCAGTAAATTCTGTTAACTTCAAAGTGAATCCTTCTGTCTTTGTGGCCAGCCTACTCTGAGACACCATGATCTCTTGCTGACTTTCTTTTTTTTTTAAATATATTTTATTGTGTTTTAGGTTTTGGGGTACATGTGAAGAACATGCAAGATTGTTGCATAGGTACATACATGGCAATGTGGTTTGCTGCCTTCCTCCCCGTCACCTATATCTGACATTTCTCCCCATGTTATCCCTCCCCAACTCCCCACCCCGCACTGTCCCTCCCGTAGTTCCCCCCCACAGACCCCAGTGTGTGATGCTCCCCTCCTTGTGTCCATGTGTTCTCATTGTTCAACACCTGCCTATGAGTGAGAACATGCGGTGTTTGATTTTCTGTTCTTGTGTCATTTTGCTAAGAATGATGGTTTCCAGGTTCATCCATGTCCCTACAAAGGACACGAACTCATCATTTTTTTATAGCTGCATAGTATTCCATGGTGTATATGTGCTACATTTTCCCTATCCAGTCTATCATCCATGGGCATTTGGGTTGGTTCCAAGTCTTTGCTATTGTAAACAGTGCTGCAATGAACATTCATAGATCTAATCAGCTTTTAACTGCTATCTCTGCTCTATTCTTGGTCTGCTATTGTCTATTTTCAGGAGGGCAGCTGGAGAGGACTTTAAAACATAAATCATGTCATGTAATTCTCCTGTCCAAAAACCTGAAGTGGCTCTCCACACCTTGCTGGGTAAATTGAAGTCTTCACAATAACCCACAAGGCCCTGCATCATTGACCCCCACATCCACACACACCTTGGACCTCATCTCTTACTGCTCTTCCTGTCACTTGCTCTGCTGCAGCCACACACACCTCCTTGCTGTTCCTGTAGCAGCCCAGGTCTGTGCACATGTGCACATGCCTACAAATGCACACAAAGGTCACTAAGGGTCTTTTGTTTGTATTTCAAGTATTTGCTTAAATATCAATTTCTCAATAAGGTACACACTGAGCTTTCTAATGAAAACGACAATCTTCCACACTTGCCCTCACTCCAGTCAGCTTTACACAGTCCGGTTTTGTTTTCCTTTGGTAGTACTTTTCATGTATGATATAATATATGCATAATATAGAGACCAGTATCTCCCAGCACTCAAAGGAACTAATTTTTATTTGCTATAGTTTTATGTGCTGTCTTCTCTCATTAGAATGTCATTGCCAAGAAGGCAAATGTTGTTTACTGATACATCTCAAGCTCTCAGTTAGAATCGTTCCTAATACTTAGTAAATACTCAAAAAATATTAGTTGAATGCATGAATGGTGATTGTTGGTCTTTTTTTAAATCAAAGTTTGTCTGCCTGTAACTCCCAACTTGCTTGTCCAAATTGAGGAACTCATTTTTTAAGGCTGCTTTCAATGCATCATTCAAGCTTGGAGAATGTGTCCTGCGGCCGACCACTCCTACCTCTTTATGGTTTTCTGCCTCTGTTATCAAAAGTGGGGAAGAGAATGACCATCTTTCTTTGCTGCATGGGCTATGTTAATTGATGGTGAGAAAAGTTGAGGCCAGTTTGCATGAATTTGCTGATGTAATGATGTAATTAGCACAAGTAATGGAGTGAGTCCTTATGGTGCTGTCTCCCTGGGTTCCAGCATTTGAGGCTTTGCTTCCTGTAGGTCTCCTTTAATGTGATTTATTTTTTTACTCTTTTTTTTTTGAGACAGAGTCTCGCCCTGTTGCCCAGGCTGGAGTGCAGTGATGTGATCTTGCCTCACTGCAGCCTCGGCCTCCTGAACTCAAGTGATCCTTCCACCTCAGTCTCCCAAGTAGCTGGTACTACAGGTGTGTGCCACTACACCTGGCTAATTTTTGTAGAGATGGGGTTTTGCCATGTTGCCCAGGCTGATCTTGAACTCCTGAGCTCAAGAGATCCTCCTGTTTCAGCCTCCCAAAGTGCTGGGATTACAGGCATGCACCACAGCACCTGGCCCTTCTCCTTTAATATTCTTAATAGTGATCATTATCACACATTAACTTGGGCCTAAAATCAGAAGTTACGAAGGATACACAGTGAAATCCCCCCACCTTGCTACTCCAATTATTTCAGTTAACAGGGATCAATTTCTGAAATATCCTTTCAGGGATATTTTATGCAGGAAAAAACCCACACGAACATGTATATTTTTTCTTTTTTTTAACAAAATAAGAGTAACTCCACATCGTTTTGCTCATTGCTTTTTTCACAATAGCATCTGTTAGAGCTCATTCCATTTCAGTACATTAAAAGTTTCTCCCTTTGTTTCCCAGTCTGGATAATAACCTGTATATATATAGAAGTTCCCAGTTTTGGCACTTGCAAATAATGCTGCAGTGAACACATTATTTATACAGCATTCCTCAGGAGGAGATAGACTATATTTATTTAAGTGCAATTGCTGACTCAGAGGCTAATACTTTTGTAATTTGATCAATACTTCCAGTTTCTTCCATCTGAGTTTCACTGATTTATTTCACTCCCTACAATGTATAAGACTGCGTTTTTTTCCCACAAACTCATCAAAATAATGTGTTCTTAAATTAATTGTTCTTGGCAAGAACAGTTAATTAAAACAGCTGGGAGGTTAAAAATGGGATCTTAAAGTAGTTTTGAGCTTCTCTTAATAAGTAAGCTCAACTATATTTTATTACAGTTAGTGAACCACAGCATTCATTTTCTGGGAACTGCCTGATGATATAACTTACCTAATACTTAACTGTATTCTTGACTATTTTACTATTGATTTGTAGCACTTATATGATGTTGGGAGAAATTAACTTAATTTTGTGCTATAAGAAACTAAATTTCTTCCTGTGTGTTTTTTGACCTTTGACTTTGTTATATTTCAGCCATATAGGAAATGTTAATTATGTAAACACATTTTTAAATATTTTATTTTATAGTTCTTGTTAGTTGTGTTATAAAACGGATCCCCACTTTGAAAGTGTAGAAGAATACCCCCAGATTTTTCTTAA
This sequence comes from Aotus nancymaae, assembly GCF_030222135.1. Taxonomy (NCBI): domain Eukaryota; kingdom Metazoa; phylum Chordata; class Mammalia; order Primates; family Aotidae; genus Aotus; species Aotus nancymaae. Next base: position 31,920,220 of record NW_026988523.1, read on the forward strand.
GAGTTAACTTCTAATGTTTTAACCCTTTAAGAATTAATCCTAGTATAAAATGAGAGGGATTTTTTTTTGTTCATTCATGGCTTCCCAGTTGTAGCAACATCATTTATTGATTAATTTATCTTTTTTCACAGATTTGAGGGTATGCTTATCATGTACTAGCTTCTTCTGTATATTTCTTTTCTTTTCTTTTCTTTCTTTTTTCTTTTTTTTGAGACAGAGTTTCGCTCTTGTTACCCAGGCTGGAGTGCAATGGCGTGATCTCGGCTCACCGCAACCTCCGCCTCCTGGGTTCAGGCAATTCTCCTGCTTCAGCCTCCCGAGTAGCTGGGCTTCTTCTGTATATTTTGTCCCAGCTCTGAACTTGTTATCATGCTCTATTGATCTGTCTGTATATTCATGGTCCAGAACCAACTGTCTAACTATAATAGCTTTATAATATAGTATAAATCTAGTAGAACTAGCTCCTACACATGACTTTTATTTTTAAGAATTGTCCTGGATATTTTTACATTTATTCATTTGTGTGCATTATTTTAATGTGGTTTTGTTGAACTGTAACATGCATGCATTGAGAATACAGCCCAATGCATTTCAGCCAATGCACTTAAACAAAGTAAAACGTCTGTGTAACTACCACCCAAGTCAGGAAATAGAATGATACCCTTCTGCACGGTTTCTCCATCACAGAGGAGTTCCAGGAATTGAATTGGCAAGAGAAAGACTGGCAAAGTTGTAGCTACCTCTGGCAATGAAAGCAGAAAGGCTCTGAAGTTGAGCTTTCTCTTGGCCAGGTTTTAGTGAAATTCTACAAAGGGGTGCACATTGTCTCTTTGCCAGACTCAGACACTCCTTCCACATATGGTCTGGTTGTCCCTGCATCTGCTTGGTTTTTGCCCACTGAAGTGAACACAGTTCATCTCAGATGCTTCCAGAAGTGCTGCCTTACCTCCCACATCTATTGCAGTCCCTTCCTATGGGCCTTAGGCCTGAGGAACACGTGCTTTCCCCAGGAGCCGACTCTTCAGGGTAAAGATTTAAAATCAGAGATTGTGTCTCTGCTGAGGCACCTTTGTGTTTAATATGAGCAATTGTCACATTTTCAATATTGTACGAAAACTGATTTGACTAGAAAAATTTGCTATTTTATAGAACTGTCACTGAACAATCTAAGGAAAAACAGAGGTGCTTCTGTGCTGCTGCGCTTTCAGACAAGCCTCCTGGCTGCTCTTCTTGCCTACTCTGATTGCTGTCCCAAAGCCGTGGATATATTCTCGAGCCACCCCCGGGTCCATCTAGTAAGCTCATTACCTCTGGGGCCAGTTGCCGCCAATATCAGAACAAGTACAGGGCCATCTCAGGTCCTCAATATTCTGAACAATCTGTGAATAATTTCTGAATTTGCATTAGCTTCTTGTGGTCTGTAAAAAGCCTGAAATAGAGTAGCGAGGTGACTAGCAGCATCTCCTGTGTGTCCCATGAGGTGACCTGGAACCAAAATTAAAGCTGCAGGCTTCAACTAAGCCCTCAACTGCCCTTCTTTGGGATCTGGAAACAGGTCCTCTCTGTCACGCTTCTGCTTTCAAGAGGTTGAGGTATCACAGCTTTTTCCTAAGTACACTCTACATCTTGGATCCCAACTTGAGTTAGAACTATTCCTGGAGGTAATTGTGGTTCTCTCTTTTTTCTCCTCAGGCCTGATCAAGGTGATCAGTATAAGAGTATCCAATAAGGTGATGAGTATAAGAATTTTCAGGAAATTCCTGACTGCACATCACAGCTGCAAAGTCTGGGTGAAGGCTTGGCTTTGCTGCCTCCTGGTGGAAGACACAGCCATCCTTAACAGTCCCGAAGCATGACAATGACTTCTCTGTAATTGATTTATCTTATATATGAATGCCAGAAGTCTCCATGGAACTGTGTATGGGAAAGTGAGTGTGTGTGTGTGCAAGATAATCAGCGTGCCAGTTATCAATTTATTGTCCCTCAGCTCCAAACACACCCTTCGATTTGTGCTCTGGATCAACAGTATAATCCCTTGAATCCTTTCTCCACTAAAGTGAGAACAATGCTACCCTTTCTCCATAGGAGGCGCTGGAGGGACACTGTAGTTGGAAGAGGCAGGTAGGGGGAAGCGTATGGCCGTCCGATGGCGCCCATGGCTGTGGCGGGATCCTTTTGCCTCCTTGCAGCGTTGGCATGAGATGACTTTTTCACAGCCTTCTCACCCTGAAACCAAAGCCCCTCCATGGCTTGAGCTGCCCATGATCAGCTGTATGGGGGTGGGTGTAGGGCAGTCCACCCAGAGCTGCGGGCCCCCTTTGCAAGCCTCCTTGCTGCCCACTGCTCTGAAGGGAATCTTGGACTCCCACTGCACATCCAGGCCACGTGGTTCCCGATGTCCGCCTTGCCCTGCATTGGGAAGGTGACCTATTGTTTGCCCCCTGTTGGAGGGTTAACTCCAGACCCACCCCAGCTAGCTAAACCAGAGCACTTCCCTGCTGACTGGTGACTGAACCTCACCTTTCCCAATAGGTATGACCCCTTCTACTTTTGTCCTTCTTCGGATACCCTCCCTGAGCCTTTTTCTTGTGTCTTATAGTTTAGTCTTCTTTTATTATTGTTACTAATTCTTACATTGAACTCCCTCTGTCTAACTTACTGCATTGCTTCTGTCTACTGATCGAACTTGCTGCAACAGTGGAACAGCTTAGACTCGAAGCTTGGTTCTATAGTTTGCCATTGCCAGCTCTGGGACCTTGAACACATTTCTTAACCTCAGATTCCCGGTCTATAGAAAGGGAATGGACACAGTACTTTTGTATGCAGTCGCTGTGAGGATTAATCAGATAGAACGTATTAAGCTCCTTGAAGAGTGCTGATACAGAGTTGGTGAGCAGCTACATAGGGCCAACTCAGGGAACAGAGAGAAAGGGAGGAAAGAAAAAGGGATCAGAAAAGCAAAATAAGCCAGGAAAATGCCAGAGAGAACAAAGAGTAGCAAAAAAATGTGCACATAGACACATCAAGCTAAATCCAATTTATCAATAGGCAATAAGGTTAGGGAAAAAAAATTGAATATATTACCTTATTTAATCTTCAAAATAGATCAACTTAGTTAGTGTCTCTTGTCATTGTTGACATTGTTTCCATTTTCAAATGTCTCAGATTAGGCTCCGAGAGGTGTTCCAAGCCACACTGCTGGCTTGTAGATTGGAGGGCCTCAACTCCCCGTGGAGCCTGTGGTCTTCCCGCCACTGCCCTCTTGTGGTAAGGTGCATAGCAACACCTGATACTACACAAACCACATTTCTGGGCCCCAGGCCACGCAGAGGGTTTAGCTCTGGTAATTGTTGGTCAGTTTTCATTTAGGCCGACTTTGGTCCCCACAGAAGACTACATGACATGAGAAGGTGTCCACCATAACTCAAAGTAGTATTTCTAATTATTGTCCCAACTTTTAAAATTTTTATTTTTTGTTTTCTGTTATATTGTAATTAAAGTTTACATAGTAATATGTGTATATAATTCATTAATAAACAAAAGTACACATACTGCTTACTAATGGAGTCTTGAATAACATTGCTCCAGAACTACATTTCCCAAAATTATTTGAACACAATATATGTCATATTTTAAATTTAATAATGAAATAATACGTTTAACTTTTTTCAAGAAATACAGATAATGCCCCCTTTGTATTATGGTTGAGAAAAAAATGCAAAGGTCACACAAATTTATTTTCTCAGTAACACATCAAAGCGGAATACATTTGTGAAGTAAAGTTAATAATATTTACTAAGGTTGAATAGTATCTCAAGAATATGCTGATATTGAAAAATAAGATATATCTTATAAGATATAAGAAACTCTGCATGCAAATTCATGACCAAGTTAAAGGTGATGTGTTTCCAGGTCAGATCATTTGTCAGTGACTTCTGGCCTTCTCCGATTAGGCATATTATTTTCTTAAATGCAGATTGTATGCTAAGAATAAAATTAGTATGTGTTATTTTTATCACATTGATACTCATATTGTTTACAAAATTTGTGAAGATAATTATCACGTGCAATTATTATTTTCACAGAACGCCTATTAACAAAGCATGGACTCTCTAGTAGTCTGTGGGAGACTTCAAATAGTTTAACAAGTGCAATCATTTGTCTAATAGAATGTTACATTGAGACCACTATACATAAACAGACAGGAGCTTATTCATTTATTTAAATTTATCTTTTACGTTAAAATCAAGTACTTGAACAAGTGCAATCTTTTGTCTAATAGGATCTTACATTGAGACCACTATACATAAACAGACAAGAACTTATTCATTTATTTAAATTTATCTTTTACATTAAAATTTATATCAGCTAGTTAATTAAGAAAAATCGGGTTATTTTGATGAACATACAAAACTCACTTCATGAAATGCAGATGACAGTTGTAGTGTTATTAATTAGTCTCTCATCCACTCTTTTTCTGTATTTTTTCTTTCTGGTTGGGCTGTACTGGTGAAATAAGAGTTACTTTGCAAGTGGTCCTTGGGGCCCCTGCTTGGAGCTGTGCGGATTGTGCACTACACAACCCAGAGAGCACCAGTCACAGCACCAGCTGTCAGACAGTTGTCAGGACTTGTTTCTTGCTGTTTTGGTTTTCAACAGCTTACTTTACAATTTCAGCATATTTTGCTATTAGATTAACCTCAATATTTGAAAAAAGAGTTAGAAAGGATTTGGAGACAATAGCAGAAATGTCTGAGAACTGTTCACATTCCTTGACTGAAAAGTGTTTAATGACAAAAGAATTTTTAAAAAGCGACTATGTCAGACAATGTAAGTGTTGAACAGAGAAATACTTGATACGCTATGACTTGACAAGATTTATGACATTATATAAGGCAATGTAATGTATTACTCGCACATATACAATGTGAGACAATCCTTGTTGCTATTCTTAACATTTTAAGATTCCTCAGTTCTCGACTGTAACCTTTTAAAAGCAATCCAGCCACAGCCAGTAGGAATGGAGGTGGTGAGGAGTGGAAGTGGCGGTGGGAGTGGACAGGGCTCTGCTCACCCTCCTGGATCCTCCTCAGCACTCACAGCCTGCTCCCTCACTCTGCCTTGATGACACTGGTCATGCCCTCTGCCTGTTTGTCTCAGTCACCAGCAGAAGCTCGGGACTTCCAAATTGCCTGCCATCACCAGGATTCTTCCCTTCCCCGTAGGTCTGCCCAATCCCTAATGGGACTCCATCTTCCATCCTTCTCCAGTGCCCCAAATCCCCCACAGGCCCTCAAGACTCAACGCTGTGCACACACACAAAAAAATACACTCTATCAACCAGCTCTTCTCACAAAGCCATCTCCATCTTCTTGCCCAAACTGAAAGCTGGGTTCTGCATAGTCCTCTCAGTCTGGCTGTTTGCTTCTTGCCCACCCACGGCTTTGTACTCACTGGGCCGAGGAATGGGCTGGGCATCCGTTACACCAACCACTGCTCCTCTTCTTTGTAAATCCCCAGGTAAGTATTTGGCACTCTGCTCACTCTTGCTCAATCCAACACTTTCTGTCATGGTCTTTGGTGATTTTAATATTCACAAAAATGATTCCTTTAATAATCTGCTACATAGTTCTTCGACCTGTGCACCTCTAACTGGTCTGTCTTTCAGCCTCATGTTCATCTACTCCTATGTCATACCAGGCTAGACCAGTCATTATTATTAACAACTACAACCCTTCTGTAAAACGAGTTTCAAATTGTCCATTTCCCAAACCTCACCTCCTGTATTTCCAACTCACTTGCTCTGGTATCTCAAGTCTGAGAAGTCTTTCAATGTGCTGGGAACTGCAATTTTCTTTCTTATATCCTTATCCCATAAGTTTTTTTCCTTTTTTATTAGCAACTAAGATCCAGACACGCACATTAGCCTAGGCCTATGCAGGTCAAGATTATCAGTATCACTATATTTCACTCCCACATCTTGTCCCACTGGAAGGTCTTCAGGGGCAGTAACATGCACGGAGCGGTCATCTCCTATGACAGCAATGCCTTCCTTCTTCTGGATACCTCCTGAAGGACCTGCCTAAGGCTGGCTTACAGTTAACTTATTTTCTATCAGTAATGGAGTACACTAAAATAATGACAAAAATCCAGTGAATGCACCAAAACCAGCAACATAGACATTTAGTATCATTATCAAGAATAATGCACTATACATAATTATACGTGCTATGCATTTATGCAGCTGGCAGTTGGGTAGGTTTGTCTGCACCAGCATCACCACAAACACATGAGTAATGCCTTGCACTGTGATATCACCATGTCACTCTGTCACTAGGGGATAGGACTTTTTCAGCTTCTTTATCATCTTATAGGACCACTCTTTATATGCGGCCTGTAATTGACCAAAATGTCTTTAGGTAGCACGTGACCATATATGTTTTTCTCTCATATACAATGTGAAACACACTTTAGATATAATATAAATGTGTTTTCCTTGCCAGGTTTTTGACTATACTTTCAAAATTAACATTTAACTGTTTATCAAGTCAATGTATGTTTTATAGAAAAACGATATTTTTAATTGTCAATAAATAATTGGAATAAAAGTTTCTTGTGAAATTTTACTGCGTAAAACATATCAGCAATATAACCTATTCTTAACTATTACAAAAGGTACATCCTGGTGATTAAAAAAAAACATGATTATACTGTGTTATTTCAGGACAGAGTCAAATACACATGACATTAATTTTCTATACTTTAATCAATATAGTTATCGCTAGTTGAATACACTTACTGCCAGTAATGCATAATTTAGTTTATTTTAATCCTGAACATTCTATTGGGTACAATAATAATTATTCTTTTAAAATGTTATCTGTTTAATCAGTGACAAATTTTTAGTATAGGGTCATTATTTTACCTTTACCCAAAATAAGCATTTATAAACATGAAACACATAAGGACAAGAAAATTTATGCTAGATACTAAGATTAGCTTCAGCATGATATTTTTATACATAGTATAAGATTTATTTGTCAGCTGTTAAAATGATTTATCATGAGCTGTTGATGCACCTGGACTTAGCCAGTATTGTGTTTAATGCAATGAGCTGTAATACAATTTGTGTGAATAAAATTTTACATAACTAGATGTACAAACGGCGGGGTGGATTCTATACACAGTCACACTCTGTAATATTGGGATTTTTGAGTGGGTTAATTAATCATATGTCTTTCCTCTCCAAACTCTTAAACAGTTGAGAAAGAGAATGGTTTAAGACGGAGAGTTATAAACCAGAGCTTTGGCAAATGTAACTTGTATCACCACCAAAATGAACTTTATAATGTTTATTTCAAAGTCTAAATCTTGGGGCCTGCCTTGGGATAGGATTTGACCCACAGAGAGACGTCCTTCCAGTAACCAGAGTGAGCACAGCAGAAAAGCAGAGGCAAGGGAAGGCAGGTCTCTTGCCATTTCGCCTCTCAGATGACTCGCTCATTCTGCAGTGGAAAGGAGTGTGAGATGGAAGAGATCCTTTTAAAAATGAGGCTACAATACAGATAAAAATAGCACTTTCCCTTAAATCAACTATGATTAAAAAGTGAAAAATATACACAAAGATGTTACACAATTTGTACTCTGCAATCTACTGTTTAGACTAACTGATAGTTAACTAGTTAGACTGACAGCCCAGATGAACGTGGAGAGCTGGGTGACATCTCCTATACCTTTGTTATCATTGTCACCTGTTACTTAACATTTTTGAGCAGGCATTCTGAATATTCTCCAAGGTGTCAACACACATATACACACACACACATATACACACACACACACACAGAGAGAGAAATCTCAAGAACCCCTGAAGAACCTCTCTGGAATCCTACTGTTCCTTTTGTCGTAGGTTGGAAACCACTGATCTGGAAGTCCTCCTTGGACTGAGCATTGGGATATCAAGGATGGTGGTGAAGTCTGCCTTCATTCTAACCCTCAGAACTCCTAGTGCCCTGGGTGCCCCAGGCCAGCCATGACCTTTTTAGTAATTGATTTTAGGCCAAGGGACAGCCTGGAACAGTCTCTCTTCTGCTAGGACATACTTAGTGGGTGGCAATCAATGTGTGAGACATTCCTCTACCTGAAATCAGATGTTTTGACAGCATAGCTATGGTTTAGTTATTCTAAGCTGCGGATATGTGCAGTGTCCGGGGTTCTGACCATAACCCTATTTCTTTGTTTCCCACTGACCTGATAGGCACTGAGTGTCTCAAGATTGTGGCTAAGAGCTATAACCCTGGAGGATGGGCAGCAGCATTGCTGTGGCCTGTGACCAATGCCTGCTCTTGGGTCAGGAAGGACATTGCTTTAAGAGCAGGCCCTACACCTATGCCATTTGCCTTGTTGAATATAAGAGGGAAAAACCTGAAAAGGGTAGATAGCAACACCGAGGCCAGATGTCCCCTGGGTGTTGTGCTGACTGAACAACGAACAAACTCCCCCTCATCCCGGCTCCCGAGTGAAGACATGGAGTGAGGGACTCAGTTGAGCTAATATGCCCCCAGGAATGTATTTCTCATGGTTTCTGAAACTGAGATCTGAGAAGTAAAAGCATTGCTGTACCATCTTCTTCCTGAGCATGAGATTCTCTCAAATAAGAAGGGTCTGGGAAGCAAAATGTCCTCAATAAGTAGAAAGAAAACTCGGTGATCGTGGCACCTGCCGCAGCGGCTGTGGAACACGGTCTCTTACATTTTGGAAACTCTCCGTAATCTTCCCTTCTGAATCTCGGCTTTTCACAGCCTTCTCAAATAACTCAGATGCTGGGTCTACCTTGGTGGGAATTCCCACCTGGCTGGCACCTTGTGGGAGTCTGCTTAAATAATTCAGATTAACGTGAGCTTTTCAGAGCTGAGGATGGAGGATCGACGAACATCCATAAGAAGAGGACATCGGGAAAGATAAGCTTTATTTTAGCACACTGATCATGCTTCAAAAAGCAGATTTTTCTCTTGCATGCAGGTCTCCTTGATCTAGGAACAGAGCCAAGGCCAAGAGGCCCGAGGTTCTCATCAAAAGGGGGAACCCATCCCCTATGAAGCTAGGCAACTGAGTTCAGGAGGAAAAGGAAGGAGGAGAGTAAGAGTGAGGGAAGACATCAACTCAGGGCTGGACCTTGGCTGTGATTCTTTGGTTCCTGAAAGGTTACGGGTCAGCTGCAGTCCCCAGAGCTATGGCAACAGGAACATCTGGAAGGCTCGTGCTCACAGCAGTCAGAATGCTGGGGCTGACGCAGGTAGAATCGTGGAAACCGGAGTGAAACGACAGAGCAGTGGCCTCCAAAGCCAGAAATACAACAACTGGGAACACAGCACGAGGGAGCTGGAGGCGGGCATGGAGCTGGACATGGAGCAGAAGCCTGAGGGGCCTGCGGGGGGCACTTGGGTGGATATTTGGGGAGGCACTTGGCAGGGAGCTGGTAATTCTGCTGGTGTTTCTGATAGGACATCTTGGAGAAAGTCCAGTTACTCTAAAAAACAATGCAAACATTTCAAAGACCTAATTAATATAAACCTTGTTTGTATCAACAGTTTTTCTACAGAGCTTGAAATTCTACAGTTGAATATGTGGCTCTGGAAGCCACATCATTATAGGCAGAGCGGCCCTGCTTTCCCTGACACAGGAGAGATTCAGCAGTGAGTAAGTTAGTTTGGTGACACCTTCTCCTGTGCCTGGCTTGATTCTCTCAAGAATCCTGACTTTGAAGGCAACAGCTTAGGGCACTAGGTAGTCCCCTAAATCTTCAGTTACTTACTATCATATCCTCTAATTTCTGCATTCTAAAAACCACATTTTTAACCTGAGTCCAGGGTTACATCACCTCTCATCATCATCTCCCTTTTTTTGTTCTTGCATCACGGGCTGTGCCTTTAGCCCTACTCTTCAGTCCTGTGTGGCTGTCTCTTGTCCTACAAACTAGCTCCTCTTACCCCTCCCGACTCTGCACGGCCCCAATCTCTGGTTAACTTCACTCCTGGGTTTGCTGCTTCTGAACCACCTCGATGATTGCCATGAATCTGGTGTTCCTGGAATGACCAATTTTCATTCTCTCCAGCCTCAAATGGCTTTTCCCAAAGGAGGTGTCACAGCCCCACTCATCCTCAAACTGCCATCAGATCAGTAAAAACACTCACCTTGTCCTCGTAACCTTGGCAAGCGATGGGACTGAGGATACACTGTGAGTGGAAGCCTTTTATACACACACTGTGCTGAACTCAAGGGAATGAGCCACAGATGATGTGAAAACTGTTTCCCAACCAGGTGGTTGTGATGACAACTTCCCACATTCCAGTGACTCTGTCACTCTGTCACTTTGTCACCCTGTGTCACTACCAGATCCCCCAGAGCATCCTTCCCCTTCATAAACCCTCAGTATTTCCATAACGATTAGAAGATCATGACTTAGAAGGATATTTATAATGACATAGCTTGGGAATTGAAATTAGGGTTTCTGGAGGAATCCAAAGAATGACTGGGCATCTAAAGTCACAGATGTTGGATCAATGCAGGCACTGATCGGGGTTTCTGCAGGTTTTATCAATAAGATTGGAACCAATCATCTAAGCACACATGTGCCACTACTGAGGGCTCAGTGCATTTGATTCAGATACCAAAGTACCTAAAATATTGATCAACAATGTGACGTCATAGAAAGTCCCAGCTGCAAGGTGTTTTAGGTTACTCCCACTCTACATAGACCAGCAACGTTAGCCAGAGGGGGCAAAGGAGGCCTCAAAGTTGTGCAGAGTCTGAACTAGAAGCCATATCTTCTAACTCTCTGGGATCATGAATTTGGGCCCCCATTTCACCGCCCCTTCTTTTGGATTTGCTTGGGTACATCCACTAGAATCTGCTTCTCCCCTGCCCACAGGCTTCCTCCATTCTTCATGCCACTCCCCACCAGGTTCACTTTTCTTAGTTCATTGTTTCAGCTACTCATTTGCCAATATGATAAACTTTCTTTTGTTACCCATTTGGCTTGTCACTGTATTTGACTGGCAAAGCCTCATCTCTGGCTGTATTCTCCCTGCTATGCCTAGTTCCCATAAAAATGAAAACAAAAACAGATGTTTTGGCAGGCTGACACCATCATAAAATCATCATCCACCTTGGCTGGTCCAAAACATGGATTGATGGTCCCCATATACCCCCCTGTATTCACCATGCACATACATCATGCCGTTTCATTTCCCTTGAACCTTCCAAACCTTCACCACTGCCTCTAGATAGATGGTACCGCCTCTACCACACAGAGCAAAGAGCTGCTGTCAAACATGAAGTGCTTCTGCTTCCTGCTCCTAAGTCTTCAAGCCCACTTACAGCTGCAGCCATCCTTCATGACTTCCTGTGTTACCAGGGAGGAATGGCCCCTTGTCTTTTGCAACACCTATCCCTACACTTTGCTCTGGATCCTTGCATCTTCAACCTCAATTGTATTGTTTCTCCTGTGAAATGCTCCCATGGCACCCTGTATTCTGGGTAACACTTGCTTATATTTGTTTTTCAATATCTATCTTTCTGGATAGAATGAAATCTCAATGTTCATGGGTTCACTCTTTATCCCCAGTACCTATACAGTATCTGACATAATACAAGTGCTCAAAAATATTTGTTTAATGAATTAATAGGTGATCTGTGGTTGGGGCAAAGGTCTCCCCTCCTTTCACTCCTTGAGGAGAGTAGCCTGGGAGGCAAGGTGAGTGGCAGGCCTGTGGGGCAGGTGTGGGAGGCTGCTCCTGGGATGGTGTCAGCAGCAGGAGCTTTGCACTGCGAGTCAGCGCTCTGGTCCTTGCTCTGCTGCTCCCTCTGGGTTTCCGGAGAGGCTGGACCAGATGATCTCAGGTGTATCTTCAAGTAGGTATTTTATTTATGAGCCTCAGACCTCCACAGAGCTCACACTCAGCCCAGGTCTGTATTTCCCAGTCTGATCTTGTCCCTGAACATATTTTATCTGGGATTGGAAATGGCAGTGAATTTGATGAAGAGGGTGGAGATGATGGCTGGAATGTTGACTATGTCAGCGTGTGAAATACTAATAGTTGAAACTAATAGTTGGAAAGTAAGTCACATTATGGTGGAGGAACGCCATACAGTTTATTCAGTTTCCCACTTGTCAAATGAAATGACTTACTTAACGTCTCGCCCTGATGTCCCAAAGCAGAGTGTAGTGTATATATGTGATTCTCGCCTGGTTGTGCCTTTTCTGGCTGAGTGTGAGCCACCAGATCTATAGAGATAGGCAAGATAATGCTCTTTCCCTGAAATATTCTCAACAAAAAATATTACAAATATTTTTTTAAAAGGTTGGAAAACACCATTCTATTGTATTGGTCTAATAACCATCAATGACCTTCTGGTTCAATAATGAAAAATTATTTTTCTTGACAGAAATTCCATTTTTGTGGTAACTTCTCAAATGCTATTTTTAAAGATATTAATTCTTTTATTGAATGCCTGATATGTGCAGAGTTTTGTGAATTCAAAGAAGATTAAGATATTTCCTTTTCCTTAGAGAATGGTCCAAGTGAGATGATGTAGAGAAAGAAAGTAATTAACATTTATTCTCAACCTAGCATCCATCAAATATGTTATTTGAATTATCACAGTATAATAACTCTATGGGTGTCTTACTGTCAATCCCATTTTACAGGTTTTTTTAAAAATGAGGCTCGTGGCTCACACCTGTAATCCTAGCACTTTGGGAGGTTGAGGCAGGCGGACCACCTGAGGTCAGGAGTTCAAGATCAACCTGGCCAAAATGGCAAAACCCTGTCTCTATTAAAAATACAAAAATTAGCCGGGCGTGGTGGCAGGCATCTGTAATCCCAACTACTCGAGAGGCTGAGGCAGGAGAATCGCTTGAACCTGGGAAGTGGAGGATGCAATGAGCAGAGATCGTGCCACTTGCACTCCATCCAGCTTAAGGAATAGTGTGAAACTCTGTCTCAAAAAAGAAGCTCAAAAACATTATAAAACATATCCAGGTCTCAAGTCCCAATGCCCTGATTCTGGGTCACAGACCCTTCCAGCTTCTATGCTGTGTAAGATGTGAAGCCAATGCCGTAGGCAATGGTGGAGGCACGGAGACAGGGCTGGAGAGTGCGCAAAGGCAGAAACTTGAACTGTCTGGGAGTGCGTCTCTTGGAAGATGAACGGGAGTCAATCATGGGGTGAAGGGGAAACTGGCATTCTAGCAAAAGGGAAGAAGAATTGACACAGGCACAGAGATGTGGATGAGCTTGGTCTGTTCTGGAAACAGATCGTGGCCATAATTTTGGGCACATAAGAATCAGAGGTGGGATGTTTGCTGGACAGAGAGGAAGGAGAGGCCTGAAACATTAAAAGTTTTACTTGCTGCATTGTGTGATTTTAGCATACGTTTATGGCTTCCAAATTACGTTTCATAAAACTCTGTTGCTTAGGATGCTAGATCATCACCTCTTTTGAGAGCCTCCAGACAGCAGGAGCGTCTCTGTCTTTGTGCACTTCCCAGCCCTCCCTCCATGCCTCCCCCATAGCCTATTGTGTCAGCTTCATGTTTCACATAGCATACAAGCTGGGAGAATACGGGTCTCAGAATCAGGGCATTGGCATTTGAGCTGTGGATATGTTATTTAACATTTTTTGAGCTTCATTTTTAAAAAATCTATAAAATGGGACTAACAGTAAGAAACTCATAGAGCTATTGTAATGTGATAATGTAATTAACATGTTTGATGAATAGGAGGTTGAGAATAAATTTTAATTCCCATCCCATCAATATGATGGTTCCAGAAATTTTTTGAGCTCCACTTAAAATACCATTAATCCTTGACTGTTTGGGCTGCCTGGGAAGGAGACCCTGAGCAGACAGCAGTGGGGGCCTTGTGCCTACCCCCCGCTGCAATCAGAGTAATTACACCTTTACCTACTTTATATATTGGAGACATATGTATGATTTAACGTGAAAACAAGGTGATTCGGCTTTCAAAATTTGACCAGCGACAACGGGGCATCTCTGACCATTTAAACAAGGGAGAAGTATGATCAGATTTACATTTTTAAAAAATTACTAGGATAAGGTGGTCTTAGATGTCTTCATTCAGTTATCCACAAAGCTGAAGTCTGTGGTCAATGGCCAGCCCGATGGTTCAATGAGGATCAGAGTTGGACTTAGGGGAGCAGCTTTGTTGATGAGCTTCTAGAAAAGGGGAATTATTGGAAGATGACTGGAAGGTCTTTGCTTGGCCAAGGCCATCTGGGCACAGCTGGTGCATTCCTGGACTCCCATGCACTGCCCATTCTCATCTGCCCATGCACTTCCTCACCATCCCGCCTGCCTGAGGATTCAAGAATGTTAAGGATTCCCATCTGGCTTGGGTGTGCCCCTTAATAGAAGGGTGAGGTGCCAGCCAAGCTAGCATTGGCATGCAAGAGATTCTTATCAAGCTAATTCCTAAGTGATGAGAGAAAGGAAAACAAGGATTATCCTTCTGCCTGAGCAGTCAATCCTTTGAACAGTCCTCCTATGGGCCAGAATCTCAGTGGGCAGGGAGCATATGTGGGTCTGATTGGCAGACAGCACTGGGAGAGGATTTATGGTCCTCCCAAGGATGATGGGATTCATACCAGGGCCACTGAGGGACCGATGCTTTCTGTGTTTCTCTTGGAGCACGGAGAATGGTCATGACCCATGATCAATAACCTGCCTCATGGTCCTGTGCCCATCTCAATTAGTGGGTAGAAGAAAGGGACAGTAACTATTCAGTATAACATCTTCTCATCACCTCTATTGGGTGGCCTCAAAACAGTCATTCCACCCTATCTGTATAGTGTGAACTAGAGAGGTAGGCCCATCATGTGTAATGTGGTGGTTAAAAGAATTAACTGTGCACAAAGAAACCAACACAGTGCCCAACAATCAACAGATATTCCATAAGCTGTGATTATAACTATAAGCATTATTGTTACAGTCCCAGTTATTCTCCAGATGCTGAGCTCTGTTCCTTTGGGATTGGGGGAGGCACACCAATATCATCTGGTACCAGCACTCTGGCCCCGCTTTTCCTTAATATCTCTAGTCATAGAAAACTCCCTTGCGTAGAAGCAGCAGGTCATCCCTGGAGCACAGGCCTAGTCCTGACTCCGACCAGCCGTGGGCCATTTGCCTCTTCTGGGCCTCAGGCTGTTCATTTGTAAAATGAGTGTTGCTGTTTTCATCTTGATCACTGAGGTAATTATGAGATCTCTGTGCTTGTGGTTGCTCTAGACCCTATTAGAGCCTTGGTGACTCCCTGATTTATCATCTCTGATAGCTTTGCCAATCCTTCTCCTCTGTAACACACGGAACGATGGACTCTTTGGATCCTGGGCCCCACCCTGGCTTTTTGGTTAACTTCAGCGAATGAAGCAATAGCTAAAACATCTTACCAGGAGCCTGTATTTACACATGTCACCATCAAGTGATGCCTGTTAATCCTAAAATAGGAAGGGATGAAGAATGATCATCTTGCCTGTCATTTGCTTGCAACCCAAGAATATATTTCAAAATAAGACTATATTTCCAAGATCCCAAGAATGTATTTCTAAATCTCCCAAGAAAGGAGACTCCACTGCCTACAGTGACAGAGATTTCTGACCCCTGTGAAACTTCATGTCTTTTTGCAGATGTTAAAGAAAGATGGGTTCCCCCAACTAAGGTGAGCAGAACAGATCTGTGGCTCCACTGCCCTCCCATTCTTGGGGACAGCTGTTCTGTTAACATCTCTGGCTCGTCACAACCCCATGCCATTGACCTCTCCATCATTTTCTCCCTCATGCCTAAAGGAGGTAACCCAGCTGGACTGTATCTTTCATCCTGCAATTAAACATCTTAAGAGAAAGGTAGGGAAGGTGAATCTCTCTTATCACCATCCTTCACCTCAAAGGGCAGTGTCAGGAACTGATACCTGAGGGTGTTTCAAAGTCCCTGGGGAGTGCTTCTAAACATCTAGTGCTTTTTTTTCTTTTAACTTACATGTTCTTCATTTAGTCTAAACAATACAGCATTTAAAATAACACATTGAATATCAAATATATAAACTTTTTCTGTCAAAATAAAGTTTTTTGAATTGATGTAAAAATATGTAAGATTTTAAACATTTTTTAAAAGCATAAAGTTAGATATATTCTAAATAAAAGGAATTATACCACTTACCTAGTTTTGTTGTTGCTATAAACTTAAAAAATTTTGTATATAGGAAATTTTAAAAATACCATGTATTTATTTAATGGAGAAAACTTGTGCTGTATATATTTAGCATGTACAACATACTGTTTTGAAATAATGTGTACATTGTGCAATGAGTAAATCAAGCTAATTAGCATGCATTATCTCACATACTTACCATTTTTTTGTGGTGAGAACACTTAAAAATACATATATATTTATGTATAGCTCTTATACATAAAATGTATATATGTGTAGATTTATAGAACATTTTGTATAAAATATAAAGTCTGCATTTTTCATTACTTATTACTATAAAACAAAGTACAATGTACATATAGTATTAAAATGAAGCCATATTTAAAAGGTACTCTTGGCTGGGCACAGTGGCTCACGTCTGTGATCCCAGCACTTTGGGATGCCAAGGTGGGTGGATCATCCGAGGTCAGGAGTTGCAGACCAACCTGGCCAACATAGCGAAACCCCATCTCTACTAAAAATACAAAAAATTAGCCAGGTGTGGTGGTAGGCGCCTGTAATCCCAGCTACTTGGGAAGCTGAGGCAGGAGAATCGCTTGAACCTGGGAGGTGGAGGTTGCAGTGAACTGAGATCGCACCATTGAACTCCACCCTGGGCAACAGAGCCAGACTCCTTCTAAAAAAAAAGGCATTATTAATATTGACATTTCTGATGTGCAGGCATATTTTTGGAATTGTGAATAGTCAAATACAGACTTTATAAAGAAAAACAATAATTAAATCATTAGTTTATTTTTCGGGATAGTAATTTTGAAATCAATTTGACACAGACTAATTAGTGTATCTATAGAATAATACATTGGTTGAACACTTAGCACAGGGAATCCAAGTACTTACTAGAGAAAGCCAAATAGGCCAAAATAGTAAGTAATATTCTTGTCAAAGAAAAATAGTTTCTGTAAAACTTTTTTAAAAACTGTCATTTGGTAAATGCTTTCAATAAAGAGCAGAAATGCAATGTAGAAAAAAAGATATTCTTACACATTGAGCTTTACATAATCAACTCAACATTGAGATTTTGTGTTTTTCCTAGGGAAAAACGGGATTCTTTTCAAAAATCTCTCACACAAATATATTGAACATTCAAAATGATTATTTAAAAATCTATCAGCTAGATACAAAATTTCAAACAATGGTATATCAATATTCATAAGATATTGCTTCACAAAATATAAATTACTCTTTTACCCTATAAAGAAGGAGGCATCTAAACTTTTTTTAAACTATAGATTTTTATGACGGTAAGTAGGTGGATATCTATCAAGTTTCTCCGGAAGTGTTTCTTCTCACAAAGTGGACTTCTTCCACTATAAACTGGGGCAGTCCTTTAACATAGCACTCACTTTTGCTCTCAAATAAAAGAAATCCCTGCCACCATATTTAATTTCTTAAGTAGAGTAATTTTAATCGCTCCCAAAATGCAGTCTTGCTGAAGAGTCTGAAAACGTCTTCATAAGTTTGCTAACTCTAGAATTACAATTCTAAAAACTTATTATAAATGGGAATGATTATTTTAAATTACAATGGACAGGAAGTTCAAAAACAACATAAAAGCCTACTGTTAGAGAACTGGTTACGCAGACCACAGTGTGTCAGTGGATATCATGTGTAAGTGGTGTTGATCAATATTTACTAACATGGAAGAGTATTGAAAATCACTCTTGTTCAATTTTACCACTTACTTAACAGTAAAAAAAAAAGTGGGTTATAAAATACTCTGAAATGAACCCATTTTGTGATGTTTAAAGGTTTACAAATACATCTATGAAATGATTATTCATGATTATTTTTAGGTGATAGGATTTTAGGTTGGTCTTAGTCGTCTTCTGTAAGCTTATCTCCATTAACAAATCTTTGTACGAGTGTGTGTCATTTGTTTAATGAGAAAAAGCAGCATATGAAATTATAATTATATATAATTATGATGCATATCTGCATATACATGTGTTTATTCACAGAGGTAACATCATGTCCCAGCAATGAGGAGAATTACTAAGCTCTGGAAATGAGAATTCTACATACTGGATATTACAGGTTGAAATTCTACTCTGAGCCTTGTCAATATAATCTATTGGGTTGGGTACTTTGTTAAAAAATTAAATGCTTTCAATGTCCCACCAAAAATGTAGATCAGCAAAAATATTTATATAAGCTTATATTTATATGCATCATAGTTGGGCTTCAAGTCCCCTTTCAGGCCTGTGTATTTTATGTCACGCTCCCCTCATCTCAAACTACCAGACCCTGGGCTTGGGCCCAGACTTTTCCCAGAGGTACGATCTTTTGGTAGCTGATGTTTAATACCTAAAGCTGGTTTGAATTGTCATGGAGACGTGGGGTTATGAACTGTGTGACATCTCTCATCTTACACCTGGCACTCCAGCCAAATTGAAATTCACACCATTGGCAAGTACCGCCCTTGTTACGCATTTGTTTATGCTGACCACCTGGATGATCTTTCCTCCTCACTCCACCTCCAAGCACCAAGGCCTGCTATCTTTAGAGGTCTTATTTAAATGCTTCCTGCCCCAGGGAGTCTCTTCTCCCCACTCCCAGGTGGGATACTCTCTTTCCTTCCAAGACCTGGGAAACCACCTTAGATCTACACCATCAAATGGGTCTCCTCTCTCTGCTGTCTTTGACCTTATGTACTTTTTAAATTCCTGTTTTCGGTTTTTCTGAACACAAATTGAGAGATAAAAATAAGTTAATCAGCTTAAAATGATATCTATTAATCCACATGTTTCTATCTGGAGTGTCCATTGCATCTCCTACTGGATTATAAGCTTTCTAGAGCAGAGACAGATTTCCCACTTACATCTGTAAACACAGAGGCCAGTACACAGTAGGTGCTCAACACATGTTTATTGAATTGTCGTCTTTGGTGCTAGAATTATGCAAAGACATAGGCTGACGGCTGTGAGGCTGTTTGAAACTGAGACATAAATCCCAAAGCATCTGCTTTTTAAAAATACCATCAGCTGTCTTAGGAGGAAGGAGGAGAAGCAACATCCACCTGGGTTGAGGCGGGGGTCTCAGCACAACTGAGCAGGGGTCTTAACAACTCACAGAAGTCAGGGCTCCAAGTAAAGCAGCTTTATTGTTGCTGAGCTGAAGGGGCGAGTGGAAGAGAGCAGCAGTAGCGTGGCTCAGCCTAGTTCTAGCCTCTGTGGAACTGGGGATCAGGAAGTGTTTCCCAGCCCAAATGAGAGGTTGAGGGCCTGGCTTTCCAAGGGGGAATTAGCACCCAAAGCTGGGGTAAAGCAACTGCACCTGTGCCTCAGCTCTTCTGGACTCAGTCACCAATGCACTCTTCCTCTTTGCAGTGGTAGGTCGTGCCTCCACTGAGGCAGCGCAGCTTTCGACGAGCCCTCTTAGGCTTCTGAACCTCAGGCCTTTGGGAAATGGAATGACAGCCTTCTGAATGGGGAGCACCACCAGGAGCCAGGCAGGGGTTTGAGCATTGGGGAGTGGAGCACCGGGGATCATTTGGAGGCTTCCAAGATTGCTGCTTCTGCTGTGACATTGCCGGGCTACCACGTCAAATCTGGAAGAAAAATAGTTCTGTCAGGGACTCAGGCAGCTTGGGCTTCTGCTTCTCTCCTCCATAAGCTGGAGCTGTCAAAAATAGAGACCAGCATTTGCAATCCACTGAAATCCATCTCTGGAGGAGAAAAACGACTTGAAAGGACTAAATATTTGGGGAGTAAATCTTCCCAGGGGACTCACTTTCTAACAACCATGTTACTGATATATGTTTCCTCTAAAAAAAAAAAAAAAAAAAAGACAAATTTTACCTAGTTGAGCTGACAGTTTACTTTCCCCAGGCCAATGTCCACCTGGTCAAAGAGAGCCAAGTCTTTGCTCTTTCTTTACCTAGTCTTATTCTGTCCCCAGACTCCTAAGTCTGACTGTCCCTTCTCTGCTTTTCTGGCCTTCTAATTTCTATGGCTTTCTCCCATGATGGATGATTTGGGGTCTTTATTTTACAGGGACCTACTTCTCTTCCCTTCTTTCTACCCAAGGATCTCCTAGCTAATTTTTCAGCTCCCTTGGAAGCGATAAGACGAGAGATCAGGGCTGCCTTAGCAGCACTTGAGCTACATCCAAGTGTCTCTTCATCCAGAAGTAGCCTTACCCTAAAGGAAGATGTGTGGACAAGTTATCCCAGGAGGCGTCTGGAGGCCTTGTGTTGCCAGGAAGTAAGAGGCTCTTTTATATATCCTCCAGTTGAAGCCTCCAGGCCACATGTTATTGGAGGACAGCCGTGGAGTGGATGATTGATCTGGATATTTCACAATTCCCAGTGCTAGATTCCTCAGCTACATGTAGCTGGGATGTGATTCAAAGGCATCTGCAGGTGGATGAGGGAGCAGAAGGCTGGGGCCTTGAGATTGGCTTACCTACAGGAGGATACACTGGCCAAGTCTGGATGACATCCTTTGGGGCTGGGTGGGTTGAAGCTGCTGTTGAATTCTATGTAGAACTGGAGGGAAAAATCAGATTCAGCATCCCCCAGGGTCTGAGGAAGACCCTCCTTGTCTACCCCCACCCATCATCCATGACTGCCAGCATCCCATTCCGTGCCATCACCTCCATGGAGATTGGCCCAGCGCCCCTCCCACATGAGTCCTGCATCCTCTCACCTTTATACATACATCTCTCAGTCTTTAGCATTGCTTTGGGTCACGTGACCAAGATACATATCCTATCTCATCTGTTATACTGTTATTTGATGACAGGGACCTTGCCTTTATCACTTCTGCATTCCTAGAGGCTGATGTTGTATTGTCCCTGACACAAAGACAATGCTCATTAGCATCTGTTGAATGAAACAGTCTATGCGCCATTAGAAAAGACTTCGTGTTTCAGGAGAACAAAAAATAGGAAGAAAATAAAGCCCAACTCATTTTGTTTTGCGGATCAGACCTTGACTTCTTGTTTCCATCATTCTCCCCTAAGGCACTTGTAAACGCCATTTCTGAGTACAGGGAGCTCTGTGGGTGGCCCTCACCTTACACAACAGGCTGAGCAGAGGGTGGAAAGTAAAACCTTCACACACCTGCTGCCTCTTAAATCCTAAAAGGGAGCTGTTCTTGGAATTATCAAGGGACATTGTGGTTTTAAAAGCTTTCCACAGAGTGAAAAGTTCTTCTTCACCTTTCATGAAAATTGAGATCATCGTGTTTTGGCAGTGCTTAAATTAGGAACATTCTCATCTAACTAGAGTCCTTCGCCTATGGACGCTTCCATCTCAGAATTGCTCCTGGTGTGCACAGCTAAGTTAAAAGGCACTGATGAAACTCCCTGCCGCTCAAGTCCGTGCCTCACCTGCCTCTGTATTCCTGATGCCTGACACATAGTAGGTATTCAGGAAACAGTTGGGTAAATAAAAAGATGAGCAATTACAACAAACATTCTGACTGTAGGGGCAGTCCTCAGAGGCCTTCAAATCATATATATGACAAATGTGAGTAGGGCTGGAGTGTGGGAGAGGGGATGAAGACCAGGGTGTAGCACAGCGAATAGGACGAAGCCAGAAAAGGAGCAGCTGTTATAAATCCCCAAATCCAGCAGGACAGGATCGTCAAGTGTTAACTGGTTCATCTGGGAAAGCTTTGAGATGCAGTTTGAATGGAGGGAGAAAAGATCTTTGTGAGTGAAACAGCAGGTGGTTGAATGGTATGAAGCCTCACTCACCCTGTTAGAGCAGAGCCCTGGAGAAAGAGTGCCTGATTTAGAGGGCCTCACAGATTAGACCCCCATCTTCCTTCACTCCCTACTCCCTCTGATCTCTCCTTCTCTTTCTCCTCCTCCTTTTCTCTCTCTCCTTTTCTCCTCTTTTCTTCCCTCAGACACCAGAAATAACTGATTGCTTCTCAAAAGTGCTTCCCTTGCACTAAGCATTAGTGGGAAGGCAAAGTAACTCTGTCTCAATGCACCAGTTTCTCCTCTTTCCCACCCAAGACCTGCACCACATAAAAACATGCTTGAGACACCTCACACATCACAAATGCATTTCTTTGAGGTTAACTAGCAAGTACTCAATCCTTACTGTCTCTATCTAGGGCTGAGGGTTCTTTCTAGGGCCTCTGCTCTAGGCAAACTGTACTTCCTGCCTCCTCTACATCTCTCCCAGATCACCTCCCATAATAAATTGTCCACAGAAATTTCTAAGCCTACTCGTTTTCAGTACAGTGAATTTCATCACATATAGGATGGAGTATATTTAGCATCTAGACTTGCCCAGCTCATAAAGTGAGCCTGTTTGAGGCCCGTGAGCTGCACTGTCTTCCAGATAGACTTACAAGTCCAGCCAGGTGTCCTTTGTAGGGACATGGATGAACCTGGAAACCATCATTCTCAGCAAAATGACACAAGAACAGAAAATCAAACACCGCATTTTCTCACTCATAGGCAGGTGTTGAACAATGAGAACACATGGACACAGGGAGGGGAGCATCACACATTGGGGTCTGCGGCAGGGAACTAGGGGAGGGACAGTGCGGGGTGGGGAGTTGGGGAGGGATAACATGGGGAGAAATGCCAGATATAGGTGATGGGGAGGAAGGCAGCAAACCACATTGCCATGTATGTACCTATGCAACAATCTTGTGTGTTCTTCACATGTACCCCAAAACCTAAAACACAATTAAAAATATATATACACATGTGTGTATATATTTATGTTATATATATATATAATCAGGACCACAGAAATGTTATGTTCTTCTTTAATCCCACTCTGTCTCTCTTCCTGGTTCAGATTGTGTCTGTGAGTATAATTCTGTGATTTGATATTTATTAACTTCCCACCATATACTGGATACATGAAAAAATAAGAACTCCATATCATGTTTCAAAGCTTTCACTCTAGAGGGAATACAGACAAATTAACAGGTGACACAAGATTGTAAGTGAAAGATGGGCAAATAGGCGAATTGCAGTTGTAGGTTGAGAATAGAACTAGTTCTCTTAAATGTACCAAATTACAGTGATAGGGTCTCATGAGATGTGTCTCCGACCACTATCAAAGTCCCATCCTGGTCTGAAGACAGGAGCCCATCTCTGAGAATAATCCCATCTCATTCCTGGTCTCTATTCATGAGACTGTTTCTCTAAGCAGCAGATATCTCCAGATCCCCAGCCTCAGATGAAGTTGCTTGGCCTCCCAAGTGTCTGGGTTTCCCTTCGGTCAATTTCTCTCTGGTATCCCAAATCATTTGGCTATTTCTGAAGTAACTCCTCAAAAATATTGTTTAAATCTCTTTTATTTTGCTTTACGCTTTTATGAATAATTTCCCTGTTAAGTGTTCTTCCAGAATGCTCTGATGTCTTCAGGATAAATTTAAATTCCTGTAGCCAGCATTCAAGTCCCTGTGTATACTTACTTGGACCTATCCCATCACTTTATGCTTAACTGCTGGAACTTCCTTTTATTATATCTCCTCCTCTGCTGAATAGATGGATTTGTCATATGGTGAACTGGCTTTTATCTTTGCTGATGTCTGTCTGTGTCCATCTCTCTTTCATCCTCCCTTTCCCTCTCTGTCTCTTTTTCTTTCCTCCTTTTATTTCCTCAGCCCACCTGCCTGCCTTTCTTTCTTTTTTCTTTCTTTCTTTCTGTTCTTTCCTTCTTTCTTTCTCTTTCTGTCTTTTTTCTTTCTTTCTTTCCTTCTTTTTTTTCTTTCTTTCCCTTCCCTCCCTCCCTCCCTCCCTTCCTCTCCTCTCTTCTCCTCTCCTATCCTCTGCTCTTCTCTCCTCTCCTCTGCTTTCTTTTCTTTTCTTTTCTTCTTTCTTGTATTTCCTGGTTCCTCTTCTGAGAATACTTCAGAGGGCCGGTCCAAATCCCCTGTTCTCTGTAATGAATTTCTGGACAATGCCTGGCAGAGAAATTCTTTCAGAGCATTTATTGCTTGTTATTCATATAATTTATTACCATAAACAATTATACTTGCATGTGACATTGTTAATACCTTGAACATGGGGCTATGACCTGTATATTTCATGTCCCATTTCAGCGTACACATGGTTCATTACAGTTACTAGTTATTAGGTTTGTTAATTATTAAGTTTTTAAAAATCCCCATCACAAACATTTGCAAATAACTTTACAGTTTACAGAATGCTTTTCAAATGTTCCTGAGTCAGTTAATGCTGGTGAAATATGGACTTGGCCCATGACAAAATCAGACACTTACAGTGAGGTTGGAATTGTCCACATCACACTGTGGACGCCTCAACTGTATTTCCTGAACATTATTATATTTTTACCTAGACTGTCCCAAGGAGTTTAGTTTGAGGGGAGTGTTCAGAAAATCTACATAATGTTTTCTGCAGGTACTTCTTATTTTAGAATCCAGCCCTGCTCATGTTTTCTTAGGAGGAAGTGCCAAGAGATCTCATCCTACCTTTTTTTCTTCAGGTCAGATGGTATGCAAACCACAGATTATCCCAACTTGTACTCAAGACTATAACATCATGAGGACTGGCTTGCTCATCTAGACCAAGCTTGTTCAACTCATAGCCTGTGGGCCGCATGTAACCCAGGACAGCATTGAATGTGACCCATCACAAATTTGCAAACCTTCTTAAAACATTATGAAATTTTGTGTGTTTTGTTTGTTTTTTTAGCCCATCATCTGTTGTTAGTGTTAATGTATTTCATGTGCGGCTAAAGACCATTTTTCTTCTTCCAATGTGGCGCCGGGGAACCAAAAGATTGGACTCCCCTGATGCAGACCATTGGGTATAAGTGGTTTAGTTTCCATTTCAATAGAAAAAATCGTCATTGGCAAAAGAAGGGCTTAGTGTAGTGTTTTCTTCATCAAACTAGTAAATGTCTTTTTTCCCTCTTTCACTATCCAGAGAAATAGGAGAGAAAGCTTCTAGGATTTAGAAGAAAATAATTAAAACTGTGTTCAGAGCTTAGGTTGTTCACAACTCTTTATTAAAACTTTTAAAGAGTAAATTATAAAAGAAATCTATGAATACATAAAATCTCAAGTCAGAGTATTTTTTAAAAAGCCTTGTAGAAAACTAAAACAAATGAAATAAAAAACCCTTTAGGGAGGACTTTCAGAACAATGGCATGAAGAACTCCTTAGACCCTTCCCCTAGCAAAACAATTAATCCTTGAAAAAAAAAAAAAATTAGTCTTCGTAAATTATCCTAAGGGTATTCAGCAAATTAAAAACCTTTTATTCAAGAAAATCTACTAAATCATAGTAACAATAGCAAGAGTCTGTGGCACTTGAATCACAACTTGCACCCTCCCTAGTCTCTTCCTGGGCACGATGGTAGCTCCACTCTCGGAAGAGGCAAGCAATAAGATAAGGCTCCATCCCCTTTTAGCTCCAGATCATGATCTTCAGTGTCTTCCTGTGAGGGGGAGGCTGCCAACATTTCTTACACCTCTGCCCCTAGTTCTGTGGCACAGAGGGTAAATTCCAGGAGGGGGACTCTAAGAGATCGGGGGCTTTCTTACTCTGCCATCTCCCACTCTTGGGGCGGGCAGTAAGTCTATCTCAGGTGCAGCAGGGCAAGAATATTGAGACACCAAAGGCCTTGGTCCCAGCTCACCTGTAGGGTGGAGGGTTGATGGTGGGAGAAGCAACCCAAGAAGGGAAGAGGTTGCCACCCCATTAAAGTACTCTGCTCATGAATCAGCAGTGAGCTCCAGGAGACATTTGCCTGCAGCTCAGGAGCAGCAGCTAAGAGAATTTGTCCAGGGAAGAGGAAGGCCAGAAAACCCAGAGAACTCCAAAGTTCTCACCAGAGGAACTGACTACATTTGGAAAAGAGTGTAGGGACGTTGAAGCCTAAGGGCAATCTGGTAAGTAGGAGAGATTTTGTTGGCAAGCATTTAAGAGGAGGTGTTGAGTCATAAGAGCAATAGGCTGAACCATAGGGCAGCTTGTTTACCAGAGAAAACCAAGGGAAGTGAGGGCTAAGCACAGTCTTCCTGGGTGTAGAACAAATTTCAAACCTGACCTCAAACACTACCCTTGCAAAGGGACCCGGACTTAACTGGATCCAATTATGAAGAAATTTATGTACCAGGACATTATCAAAAATAATAAAGCAATCTGTCAGCAATTAGTGAAGCCTAACAGTTGTGTGTGATGCCCACAGAGATAGCTTAGCACAGAAATCAGGGAAGAGACAACCAAAGAGAGCTCTGCTAAACCTACTGTCATTCAGGGTAACATGAGCAAGCCCAGGGTTGAGCCCCCTGAGGAGTGACATCAGAGACGTCACACTTCAGGAGAAATAGACTACACTAATATAGTCTATCTAAATGATCAAACATATCAACAAGCAACAGCGCACCCTGAGGGGAGAGGAAGATTATGATACAGAGTTGCTACATTGTAATGTCTAAAATAACCACTTTTAAAGAAAAAACATATGATACATGCAATAAACTGGAACGTATGACGCTTATACAGGAAAAGAAGCAATCGACAGAAACTTCCCAGGAGAGGGCCCAAAGACTGGACTTAAATGAAGATTCCAAAGTAGCCATTGTAGCCACTTTTAAAGAATTATAGGAAACTACGCTTAAAGAAGTAAAGGAAGGTATGGTAGTGTTTATAAAACAAAGGATGTCAATAAACAGGTAGAATTTTTTTTTAAAGAACTAACTTGAAATTCTGCAGTTGAAAAGTAAAATAATTTAAATGAAAAATTAACTACAGAGGCTCAATAATATATTGAACTGGTAGAAGAGAGAATCAGCAAGTGAAATGGATCAATAGAGATTAAGCAATCTAACAGAGAAAAAATGATGAACAAAAGTAGGCAGAGCCTCAGAAAAATTTGTGACATATGGACACCAACATATGTGTAATAGGAGTACAAGAAGGAGTGGATAGAGAGAAAGGACACAAAACAGAAAAAAATTCAAAAATAATGATGTAAAATTTACTAAATTTGATGAAAAACATTAATCTATTCATTTAACAACATCAACAAACTCAAAGTAGGAAATCCACAAAAATATTCACATCTAGAGACATCATAGTAAAGGTATTGGGGGAAAAAAGCAAAGAGAAACTCCTGAAAACAGTGAAAGGAAACTGATTCCTCGCTTACAAGGGAACTCCAATAATATTTATAGCTTATGTTTCAACAAAATCAATGGAAGCCAGAGGCATTGGAATAGCATTTTCAAAATACTGAGAAGAAAAACAAAAAACAAGAATTAAAACAAAACTGTCAACTAAAGCCACACACAAAGAACAATGGAAGAGAATTGAGTGTCAAAAATAAACCATAAATAGATGGTTATTGATTTTTTGACAAGGGTGCCAAAAATTTTACTGTTTCAATGAGGAAACAGTAGTCTTTCAACAAATAATGCTAGGGCAACTGGAAAACCACAAACGAAAATAATAAAATTGACCCTTTTAACATTAACAAAATTTAACTCAAAATGGATCGAGAACCTAACTGAGGGACTAAAACAATAAACGTCATAGAAGAAAATATACAAGAAAATATTCATGACCTTATGAAAAAAACACAGTCTTAGCTTTCATGGAACTCTGGTCTGACATGGCTACATAGCACCTGTCCTTAGCAGGGAGAAAGAAACTTGGATCTTAGAGTGTGCCTGGTCCCAACTGGAACATTCTTTCCCTTCTGGGGAATGGTATCATCTGTCACTTTGGACAACAATCAGCTCCATACTTGTTAATGGGCTAGTTGAATTCTTTGGAGGGGTTCTTCTTGTTACTGAAGCCAAAGGGAGTATATCTTCATCTAGTCTCCCCGGATAGTCAAGAGGCAGGCACATGGCTGAGAATCAGTGTACTGGATGTTCCCTCACGGGACTTTGAATCTTGGGTGACTGACCAAAGACACAGCGACACCTAGAGGTAGTATTAAACAAGGCATTTGTGAGGTACACATTAGATTATTCCTAAATGTTCTTGCTGTCTGATTTGCCAGACACCGGCGTTTTTTCATGGTTTAAAAAGTAAATGTAGGGCTTTGTCCACTTATCCAGTTCATAATAAAATTATTGAGGCATTATGCACACAAAATAAAGTTAACAATTATTCAATCTGATGTAAAATTTGTCATTGAAAAAATGTTGATGAAAAATCAGGACTTCTTTACAAAATATAAAAATGAAATATTTGACTGGAAAGCTTGAACTTGGGACTCTGGGAGAGAAAAATAGAACATCGATTTTAAACTCCTGACTCCCTTTCTATGGATTTTTACGTTTTCTAAAATCATATTTACTACACGTTATATGCATACTTGTAGTTAGAATGGTCTAAGATTCATGGACTATTTGCAGAAAGTTTATGTATAATTTTCTAATTTTTTTTACTGAAAGAGAATGAAATTTGGCAGTGAGTAGGCAGTATTGTAAACGGGAGGAGGGGGAGATGGATGAAAGAATGGGGTGCACATCTGTCTCCCTACCATACCCTGGGGACCAAGTGGGGCCCTGAAGAAAGTCCAAAGCACAAGGCTCTGTGTTCCTGAGACACCAGGAGGGTGGGCCCAGGCAGAGCCACATAGTGATTCCCTGACATAAAGTGTCAGAGTAGGAGCCAGAGATTTTTTTTCTCCCCTTCTCCCTACCTTTAGCTATGCGACTAGCAAGTCTCTGATTTCCAAAGCCTCCAGGCAGCAGGAAAATAGATAGCAGTGAAAAGAATACTGGAGACACAAGCAGGCAAGGAGCAGTCCAGAATAAATGGCAAGAAGATCTTTTGCTTTATTGTTTCACTTGAGGCTGCAGGAAATGAGCTGGAGAGTGAATTTGAGTCTGCGGTTTGGGATCCCATAGTAGACAACACAGTTGGTGTCGGAGCAGCAGATAGGTTTGTGGGAGAAGAATCAAACTTCTGGATCCCTGGGGCAGAGGGATCCTCCAGGCCAGAGCTCAGGGCCTTGACCAGGGCATCTCAGCCACTCATGCAGGCCCAGGAGGAGAAAGATGAGGAGGAAATATCTATCTGACCACTCCTTTCACCCACGGCTGCTCTTCTAGGTGCAGGGTCCACTTCAGCAGCAGCCTCCAGAGTGTTGGCCGCTGCCCCCTCCGCAGCAGCTGGAGCCCCCTCCGCAGCAGCTGGAGCCCCCTGAGGGCTGGCTGCAGCAGTCAGAGCTCTGGGGTCTGTGGCGGTGGGACCTGTGGCGCCTGTGGTGGCTCAGGCAGCAGCCCCCTCCCCCAGAACTGCAGCAGCCCCCAGAGCTGGAGCCACAGCAGCCCCCAGAGCTGACACTGCAGCAGGAAGACACAGGAGGGCACTTAGGGGGACACTTTGGGGGGCACTTAGGGGCGGGACACTTGGGAGGGCACTTGGGGGTGCACTTGGGAGGGGGCTGCTGGCACTGCTGCTGGCTCTGCTGGCAGGACATCTCGGTGGTGGGTGTTCAGGAGCTGAAGGAGGATCAAACAGCAAGTTAGAGCCAGGCACAGAGGCCACTCTTATTGTCTTTTTACCTTCATTCATTTTTGCTACATTTTAAAAACCTGTTCAAATAAGTCAGAGAGAAATTATCTCCAAAATTGTTTATCAGATGCTTTCACAATATCTTATAGGATCATCAGGATATTTTAATAAAATAGACATAGATTATCTTATTTTAACCAAGCAAGACAATGAGGACGACTATATTAACAAACTTGCCCAAAATTAATGTCCTTTAAGTGGAAAAGGCAATTTGACATTCACAGAATCTGACTCACGTCTACACCTCTGCACCACTCAGAATTCTGAAAATGTCCAATCTAGAAGCCAGTTTAAAGCTGCGGCTCTGCTTTTTAAAAAATAAACAAGAAGACCCTATCTCTATAAAAAAAGAATTAGCTGGGTATGGTGTCACGCACCTGTAGTCCCAACTACTTAGGAGGCTGAGGCTGGAGGATCGTTTGAACCTAGGAGGCCAATGCTTCAGTGAGCCAAGATCATGCCACTGCACTGCAGCCTGGGCAATAGAGAGACACTTTGTCTCAAAATAAATAAAATAAAATAATAAAATAAAAATAAAGATTCCCTTTTGGAGGAGCTTCTCAAATGGCTGTATTTAGTTGACACAAAAACACAATATATTATAGTCAAAATTGCAAAGAGTCATCATATGAGTTGGTTATTCCAAGCCATAATATAAATGGAGAAATGAGGTCTAAAGCCAATTGCAGCAAGCTGGCACATGACCCTAGATTTTCTGGTCTGGTGAACCCAGGCCTTGTGAAGCTCCCTCTTAGAACCCACAGATTCCTCCATCTGCTACACTGGCAACCATAAATTTCAACTTGTTACTCAGTGTTCAACATTGGGGCTTCTGATACAGATGCCCAGACAGCATTCCCGACCAACTGACTCCTGATGAAGGTGTAATGGCCATGTATCTCTGTTTATCAAGCTCCAAATATGCTTCCTCTGGTCTCTGGTCTCCATTATTTGAGAACAACTATAACCTCAGTCCAGGCTTTGGGGAAGGAACACAGTTGAGTTGCTAAAATCTACTCTCTGAAAGGAAAGTTTGTTTTATCTGCAATAGGAGACACTAAAAAAAAGACAGAACTAATTTGGATTAGAGCATGAAGCACAGACATCCAAATCATCCAGGTTCTTCCAATCTCTCCTGCCCCACAGCTTAGACTCCATCAGAATTTCTAAACATTCTCTGCCTTTTCTAATCCAATTACCCCTCACCAGCAAAGCCCTGCCTAGTCTTCCCTCCTGCCCTGGTCTGGGCATTCCTCTGTGGAAGCCCCTGCTTCTCTTCCTAGTGGACACTTACCGAGGTCACAGGCAGCACAGGGTCCTTCAGCACCTCAGGAGGTGAGTGGATGGCGTGCTCTGGCCACGAGCCCTTATATCCTGTCCTTGGGCTCTGCCTCCTGCTGTGAGACAGGGCCTGGGCATGAGATGATCTGTCTCCTGACACCTACCTGGGTCCTGTGACAGGGGGTGAAGGGCAGCTTCTCATCTGCCTTTCTTCACAGGGCTCAGGGGAGCTGTTCCTAGTGTGGAATATGACTTAGAAATGGGGCGGGAGCGAATTCCTACCACCACCTGGCACCATATTCTCCTAGAGGTGCCTGCCTCTCCGTTCTCGCTCTTGAGCGTGGTCTCCCAAACGTTCTCCTTCTTCCTCTAGCAATGTCAATTTATGAGCTCCAGGCATCCAGGTTTGAACAAAGAAACACTGAAACCTCTCAGCTTCTTCACGTGTGTCCCTCCACTTTGCTGCTGGGAGTTGTTTACGTGTGTGTGTGTGTGTGTGTTTCTAAGTGTGGTGTGTGCATTAGGTGTGCATTGTGTGGAGCACATGTTCAAAGCAGATCTGCCTCTGAAGATCAGGTTGAGCTTGGAGAAAGTACTTGGAAGTTAGCTTTGGGGCCTTGGAGCCAGACATCTTGAAGATGAATCCTAGTTCTGATACTACTTAGATAATGCAGGACAAACTATTTAATCTCTCTGCCTCAGTTTCTTTGACTATAAAATGGGGATTTTAATGACTTCCCCTTCATGAGCTTTCAGGAGTATTAAATGAGATAATACACTTAAAGCTCATAGAACTATTCCTTGGACATTTTATCCATACTACAATTTATCATCATCATCATTATTTTTAAAAGTGTGTGTATACACACACACACACACACACACACACACACGCATTTATTTTTTGGCCAGGAATGAAGCCAGCATTTGCACAGCACCATAGAGTTTATGAATAGTTATTCCACATGACTTAGGCCATCAGCCTAAGAACCTGGAGCATGCAAACACACATGCTGAGGCTATGTCATCCTGTAGAGATCCGTACCTATGCTGCCTGAGTGTGACTCTTCTTTTCCTGCTCCGGTTGTGACAAAAGGCTTTGTTATAAGGGAGTGTTCAGGATATCAATACCTTGGCTCATAGGTAAGTCTTACTCAGAAGCAGACCTCACTGATTCTTAGGATTCTTGGCCTGAGGGACCACATGATCCACGCCTCTAGTGATGTGGTACCCAATATATCTATCAATCTGATTCAGATCTGGATGGTAAATTGGCAGCATGTTTATAACCTCATAAAGCTTGATCTGCTTGCCTCAATTGTATGATGGCAATGACTTAAATTTTATAAAATTTTTATTAAGCAAGTGACTGGCTTTTTAGGTCTTCTGTTATCAAGACTGAAGTAGATGTGGCTGGGACCTAGAATGTAGCTATGAGGCAAATCAAAAGTAAAGCATTATGTCCCACATAGGAATAGCTGTAATAATATTTTTCTAGTTGTTTCTATGTCCATCTATAGCCTGGTTATTGATTGACACATTTTTGGAAATGTTTAATTTTTAAACAATCACCCGAACTTCATACTGAGTGGTATTTTACTTTATGCTTTACAATCAGCACCATGTATGTTAATGGGTTATTTTTTCACCCATTAGATCCTTTTTTTGTAGCATACATTATTAAATAACACTCTTAAAATAGAAAAGGATAGTTCATTATTTCTTATGCCTGGTGGCTCCCAAAGCCATGATACCATAGGAAAATGTGATGTTTATTTACTTCTGAATAAAAGCGCCATGTGGAAAAGAGCAACATATAAACACTCCTGAAAGAGAAATGACCAATTGAGGTGAAATTACATCACACATCCCAAGAATAAGACTACATGGTTGACAGGCAAATATCCTTTACAGATTAATAAGAAAAAAATTCCATGAAAATAATGGACGAAAGAGATAAGCAGGCAATACAAAATGTTAAATTTATAGATTAAAAATACATGTATAAAAAGACATATTTTATTTTTCTATCAAATATATGCATTCATATTAAATAGGCAAAGATTTAAAAGTTTTACAAACCAAAGGTGGATATGGGAGGGAAAAGGTACTCTGGTTGGAATACCTTTCTGAAAGGCAAACTGGTGATTGACTCATTCAGATAATATGTACTCATGAGTTAAAATAATTACAGTGTAGAATGTACATGCACTTTGACCACGTGATTTTAATTTTCAAGCTTTTATTTCATGAAGCTTATCATAAAAATATGAAAATCTAAATATTCAGTGGTGTTAACTTTGATATTGTAATAAAGTAAATTGGAAACGCTTACTGCGTAGTAATTATCTTTAATACTTAGGGTGTTAAATTGTGGAACAGGCAAACAAAGGCACATATAACAATAATTAAAATTATTTTGTGGTTCTAGGTTTAGGCATAAAAAGATATTTCCTGACTGAAGCTGTTATAATATAGAACACATATACACCAATGATCAGAAATTGTTATTTAAAAATAAAAACATAGATATCAGCAACAAAAATATGAGACGAGAATCAATATCTCAAAAGACAAACAAATGTAAACAACAACATTTTATTGAAAGGCATTAAAGTAGACCATAACGAATAGAAAACTACGTCATATCCATGGGTTGAAAGAAGCATTGTCTTAAAAAGGTCAATTTTCTACAAGTCAACTTGTAGATTCCATGTAATTCTAATAAAAACCACAAGAGGGAGACCAATGGAATTTAAGGAGCTGATTCTATGACTGGAATGACACAGCAAGAGGCCAAGTGTAGACAGGATAACCATGAAGAAGACGACATGGGAACTTAGCTCACGAAACATCAAGCAATTGTCATTAAGACTGTGAGCAATTGATTAAGGAACAATGTGACAGGTTATAGGAACTAAAAATAATTCATTAATGTATAAATCCCTGAAATGTGTCAGAGGCAGGATTACAGAAAAGTGGGTTAAGAGTAATCAATTCAGTAAATGGTACCATACCAACTGTTTATTCATTTGGACAATGAATAAATACCTCTGCTTCACACCATATAATTAAAATAAATTCCATGAATCAAAGAACTAAGTAGTAAACAAAACTTTGAAAATATATTAAATGTGTTCAAAACTGATTTTTAATAGAAGAACCTTATGGGCTTTTAATGGAAAAGATTTCCTAAATAATATACATGTTCGCATCAGAGACAAACGTGATATAAACAAACAAAAACCCATGAGTTTGGTTATATTAAATTTTCTCTAACCAGAAAACATCACAAAAGATGAAAATACAGATTATGAAAAGGTATTTGCAACACATATAATTGACAACAAATGAGTATCTAAATAAAGAACCCTACAAATCAGTGAGAAAAAAGCAATGGCTCAAAGGAAAAATTAGAAAAACACATGAAAATTGATTTTCAGAAGTGCAAACCTGAAAAACCCATAACCAATAAGTGTTTGAAAAAGCTTTTCAACCTTGCTAGGAATCACAGAAAAGCAAGAAAAAACCCTGATGGTATATAATTTCACATCCACCTCCTTGGTGAGATTGAAAAATTCTCACTGTTTATTCTTCTCATTGATGTCGAGTAACGGAAATTTTCATGTACTCTGATGGGCGTGTACAAGTCATACGACTTTTGAAGAGTAATTTTGCAATATCTAGTCAAGTTGAAGGCAGATACACGGAATGACCTGCTGATTCTTCTTGTAAGTCTATGCCTTAGATGCAAAGCTTCCAAGGGATGTGTAAGAATGTTAGAAAGTAGCACTTTTTATAAAGCACAAAGTGAAACCAAGGTAAGTATCCAATTTCAGATGAATGCATGAGTAAAGTATGAATATTCTTACACTGAAATGCTATACAATAGTGAGAATACATGAAAATGAAATTGAGTCACCTGTATTAACATAAATGTCTCAAAGTCATGGAGTAGATCATTTTTAGAAAATTAAAAATACAAATTATAATGAATATAAAAAAGTTATAAATAAACTGTAGCTAAGTACAAATATATAAGTATAAAGGAATTGTTACATTTTTGACTTATAAATAAATTGTAAGTTAAGGTTAAATAAGCACAGAAAAGTGTATACATTACACAGGAAGAAAAACAAAAAAACAGAATACTGAATATGTCTAGGAAGAAGAAATATATAAGGGGATGGTTTCAATCATATTTCTGATGATTTATTTCTTAATTTCAGTGGAAAATACATGCAGGGGTGTTTACCAGGATACCATTTTAAGTTTGTAGCTGTATAAAATATTTTGTTTAAGAAATTTATACATATGTAAAATTTAATACACACTTATATAATAAGGTATTAGTCTATCATATTTCATATGTATTAAAATATTCCAAAAAATTATTTCACTATTAATTTTTTTTCTTCTCTAGCAAAATATTTAATATGCATGTATTTGTGTCTATTTTTCTTTATAATTTCTTTGTTTTTAGATTTAGAATGTTTTTCTTAATCCTGAGAGAAGATAAACATTTAGCTATAAGTACTTCTTTCTTTATAATTTGATTTCCTTAAAATATTTAATCCTATGGAATTTGTCTTGCATCTAATACCAGATGAGGGTTTTCATTTTCTTTTCAGTTAACAAAATTTTCTAGCTCTAGATATTGAATAGCTATCTCTGACCCATTGAGAACTGTCACCTGCATCATCATATTTTAAATCCCTATATACATATATCTAGATTTAATTGTATATATTTACATAAATGTGTATATATACATACATAAATGTTTATGTGTGGGTATATGTGTGTGTGTAGGTGTGTGTTGTGTATGTATATATACACACTATTACATTTTATAAAAAATTTGCATCAGTCTCAAGGTTTGGGGTTTCACTATGTGAAAGTTACAGATAAGTATTTTATCAAATTGGGACTTGTGGTGGATAAGAAAGATCCTCTAGATTTCTGGCAAATAAAAAGAAGAAAGAGAATTTCCTAGGACTAGAAGCTTAGGATCCTGCCCTCTTTGTCCTCCCAGGGAGGAGTTTGCAGGTGAATCCCTGATATGCGGGGTATGCAGAATGAGGACCCGACTCTTCCCTTAGGAAACATGGAGGAAATGAAACCAGTTTTGTCATCTAAGCAAAGATGAATTTCTGGTACCTCTGCAAGCGTAGGTCAAATGATGCATCAGTGTTTTCTATGACTGGATGTGGTTCACATTGGAAAGACCAACTGGTCTTGAGCCGTTTATCCCTTATCTAAGAGAAGATTTCAGAACCAAGACTGAATTTTGGGAAATCTACGGTGGAGAGATATCACTCACATCACAGATAGAGGGGAGACACTAAAATGCCCAAGAGAGGAGGAGTCAGAAATTGGATTCTGCTTCCTGGTTGCTCCAGTATCACAAGAAATTGTGCCTACATGTCAGTCTAAGCCTCTTCTTTGCTCTCCATTCAGAAAATACATTTGGAAAGCTGGAGAAGGACAGACATTAGGTGGAGAATGAGTAGAAGAACCAGGCTCCCTTTCTCTGCTATGCTGGGCCAGCCCACTGCATCAGAGACATGGATAAACACGCCATTCAATCAAATTTGGTGTGGAGCACAGTGGCTCATATCTGTAATCCCAGCACTCTGGAAGGCTGAGACAGGCAGACCACCCTAGGCCAGGAGTTCAAGACCACCCTGGACAACACAGCAACATTCTGTCTCTACCAAAAAATACAAAAATCAGCCTGGCATGGTGGTGTATGCCTGTAGTCCCAGTTACTCAGTAGGCTGTGGAAGGAGGATCATTTGCGCCTAGGACGTTGAGGCTGCAGTGAGCCATGATTGCACCACTACACTCCAGCCTGCACAACAGAGTGAGACTCTGTCTGAAAAAAAAAATCAATAAATCAATCAATCAAATTTGGCATTGATATTGTTTTTCCAACTGGATAGTTCATTACTGAACTGAGACCAAGTTTGTAATTTTTTTTTTTTAGAGATAGGGTCTCACTGTGTTGTCCTGCCTGGTCTCAAACTCCTAGGTTCAAGTGATTGTCCCTCCGGGGCCTCCCGGATTGCTGGGATTATAGGCATGAACCACTTCGCTGGGCCTAGGTTTGTGATTTCAAGTAACAAATCACTTCCCATTACTTGGAAAGAGCTATAAAATCAGCCTTTTAACTTTTCATTTAGGAATCAGAAAACCATCTCACTGAGTAAAATTTTAAGGACAATTTTACTTCAAAAATTTCTTAAATTTTTAAAAACTATAATTTTATTACATACTCCAAGCTAAGCTTGCTCAATGTGAGGGTTATAGATAGATTATTTAACATACACCAGTTTAAGAAAACACACAATCAGATAAGATTTCATAGAAGGATGACATTTGAGGTGAACCTTAAGAGAACGGCAGAATTATAAAATGTTCAGATGGTGGAGAGAGATTTGGAGGAACTTCAGAGAGAGGAAATAGCAAGTAATCCTGTTAATAGCAATAGTAAATAGTGATTACAGTAGTTAGCAGTGGTACTAACAGTAGCAGTAGTAGTAATGGCAACACTTAGAAGCTATTCTTTTTTTTTTTTTTGAGACAGAGTCTCACATTGCTGCCTGGGCTGGAGTGCAGTGGCATGATTTCAGTTCACTGTAACCTCTGCCTCCCAGGTTCAAGTGATTCTCCTGCCTCAGCCTCCCGAGTAACAGAGATTACAGACACCTGCCACCATGTCTAGCTAATTTAAAAAATATTTTTAGTAGATAAGGGGTTTCATCATGTTGGCCAGGCTGGTCTTGAGCTCCTGACCTCATGATTTGCCCACCTCACCCTCCCAAAGTGCTGGGATTACAGGTGTGAGCCACTCTTTATTGAAGACTTACAGTATTCTGGATGTGGAGCTATGGATAGTAAATTCAACTTACAGCTTCCCAGAAAAAGAAAAAGCGCATGAAAATATACAAGTGTAAGTTATATCTGTGCAAAGGTGAGTTGCTCAGTGCAGCAAGAACATGGGAGTCATGGGAAGTTGAATGGTAAACCTTAGAAAAGAAGTTGGAAATAATTTCTGTTGAATTTCGAATGTAATACTTAAGAAGCACATGCATTTTTCTGTAGAAAGCCACTGTTTTTGCAGAAATAGAGTGACAGTTCAAACATGTGGTATAGGGAATGTGTTCAGGAAAAAAGTGCAAAGAATTTAATGGAGATGCAAGAGGAAGAAAGAGACAAGATTTAATGGAAGGTAAGTACAAGTGCAATTTTTACATAAAAATGTGCCTAGAACTAAACTGATTGCAGAAGTAGTTAGTGGGAAAAGTGTATTTTCAAAATATATTTGTTTTTTTCTTCCTGTTTTATTAATCTATTCATCGATTTTTCTTTCCTTTTTTCTTCCGTATGCACATATGCATGTATGCATGTGTGTGCATGTGTGTGTGCACCTGTACATGTGTGGAAGTGTATTTGCGTGTGTGTATGTGCATACACGTGTGAGGGAGGAAGGATGCTGACTGGGGCTAGATCAGGAGGAGCAGATGGCACTCACAGAGGGAGAGGAGCATGAAGAGACCAGTCAGGGCCTTGAAGGGGACCAGAGGCAAAGGACTGTGTTTACAAAAGACATTTCCGACTTGGTCACAAGCAATGCTGCTTCAGGCCGATTGACAGAGGACAGAGAGAGTTGGAGTTCCTTTCCCGCTCCTGCCCTCATTGACCCCAATTCAAGCCAGAGTGCCCTGCTGTCCCCTGAAGTTCCAAGGCCATCACCCACAGAGGACAGGGCGAGGAGAACAGTAGACACTCAAGGAGAATAGGGGAGGAGGTATGTACATAGGTCTCTTTAAATGAGCAAAAAATGTAAGATATTTGTGTTCCATATGCAAGTTTACTAAACAATAACCTTAGCAGAGACTTTAATAGATACGTGGGTAGGATAATCTATTCTGTGGATACCAGTCAGACTCTTTGCCCAGCCTCTCCTGTCATTTCCCAGTGAGC
Organism: Aotus nancymaae; assembly: GCF_030222135.1. Classification (NCBI taxonomy): domain Eukaryota; kingdom Metazoa; phylum Chordata; class Mammalia; order Primates; family Aotidae; genus Aotus; species Aotus nancymaae. The sequence goes on from NW_026988523.1 coordinate 31,959,256, forward strand.
TCGTGAACACGGTGGCCATGGTGGCAGGTAAGACAGTGAAGTTGTATTGCTGCCCTTGCCAGCTGAAAACAAACAGATTCTGGTAGTCATTACTAATAGGTAAGAGGAAAAAAAAATCTAGATCAATAGCTGCATAATAGAGGATGTGCTAATTAGCTCAAGCAAATAAACCACATCTAGTACAACATCTGTAAACGGAGTCACCACCTGGCTAGGCTTATAATAATTCGGTGTATTCATCTGCTCGAGCAATCATAACAAAATACTATAAATTAGGTGGCTTGAATAATAGAAATTTATTTCTCATAGTTTTGGAGGCTAGGAAGCCCAAGGTCAAGGTGCCAGTGGATTTGGTTTCTGATGAGAGCGCCTTTTCTGGCTTATGGATGGCCACCTTCTCACTGTGTCTTCACATGGCTAGAAAAGAAATCTCTGGCATCTGCTTCTCTTCTTATAAGAGCACAAGCCCTGTCTCATAACTTTTCACTCATAACTTTATCACCTTCTTAAAGGCCCTATCTCCAAATATTGTCACATTGGAAGTTAGGACTTCAACATATGGATTCTGGGGGAACATAGATCAATCCATAGACACTCATTTTCATTCTCCAAGATTCAACTATTTTCTGAACAAGTTAAATAGGTGAGTTGAGCAGGGATGTGGTGAGAATAATCATCTCTGTATATTTCAGGTCTTTGATAATGGCACTAAAGCTGCAATCTCTCCAGTAATATGGTGTTGCTTTTGATTCGTTATTTTCCTAGGTGGAAGCAGTTCTAAAGGCTTCCCTTTGGTCTTTTCTACCAGAATAGCCAACACTCCACAGGTCAGGGAACTGATAAGAGGATTCTGCCAGTTGCTGAGTATGCCTGTTAAACTTAGGCTTCTGGAACTAAGTAAATAACCACAGAATGGGTTCAGAGACACACTGTGAGGTGGAACTGAGCTAAAATTCCATGGATCACTTAACTTCCATAAGCCCCTACTCTGACCGGTGGAGCAAAGTGGCATTTTAAGTTTCTTGGAATCAGTGTCAATTTAGAACCAGTATCCCGTTATCCAAAACAGTCTGATTATTTCCTTTTTCCCAATGCACAGCCACCCTGTTAAAAAGCTGTAGGTCCCTTTAGGAGAAAAAAAGAGCCAGCATTCTACATGCCTGTGAGTCAGAATATTCTGATTACTGCTTGGACTCTGGTGTCCTTATGGTACCCACACCCACTTTGCCTTTGGTGATTAGGTGCCCTTCCTTGGCCCCTGACACCCAGGGATCCAAGTTTCCCCATATCTTTTAGGTTTTCCAATTCAGTAATGGCAGATCCCACTGAAATTGTTGATCTACAGACAGAAGGGCCATCTAAGCTTTTTTTTTTTTGAGACAGAGTCTTGCTCTGTTGCCCCAGGCTAGAGCGCAGTGGTGCAATCTCAGCTCTCTTCAACCTCTGCCTCCCAAGTTCAAGTGATTCTCCTGCCTTCGGCTCCTGAGTAGCTGGGATTACAGGCTCATGCCACCATGCCTGGTTAATTTTGTGAATTTTTAGGAAACATGGGGTTTCATCATGTTAGTCAGGATGGTCTCGATCTCTTTACCTCGTGATTGGCCCACCTCGGCCTCCCAAAGTGCTGCTGGGATTACAGCAGTGCCAGGCCAATCTAAGCTTTTGAGCTGTTCAAGAACGCTGAGCCTTTCTTCACAAATGTATTTTTCACAATTGTGATGAAAGGTGAATCATCTGGACCTTCCAAGGTGGGTGATTTGTCATTTAATGACAGATTAATTCTAATACTCCAATCTCCCTAATGCTCTGAGTCTCTTCCTCTGCAGCAAACCGAGACAGGTCTGTCATTTCTAGGTCACACACACTGGGCCACCTTTTGGTCCACATTTTGGGCAGCCAATCAAAGTAACGGTTAAGGCCTTTTCTTACTCCCTAAACTGTAACATTGCCTGAATCTCTGCAATCAGTTCAGCCTCATCCAATCTTACATTCCTTCTACAGTTGTACCATGCTCTTAATATCCATTCCCACACGTATTCCCTGAATGTCTGTCTGTACAGCCTGGAAAAACCATGTGGTTCTTTTGGAGTGTAGTGTACCTTGTCATGGGTCACTTGTACCTCACCTTTGGAGGCCTGCTGGGACCTTAGTTTAGAAGCAAAAAGAGGTGGAAGGGAGGGGTCCTGAGAAAAGTCATCAATGTCTTGCAAGACAATTGCCTCACAGGAGCCCATTACAGTCTCCTTAGGAAAATCAGCGACAATCTCCTCAGGTGGGGGTGGAAAGGCTGCTTCTACTGGCAAAAAAGACTCAACCAAATTCGGGGGTATAGTGTTTCCATTGTCATCAGGATTTTCTCATTGGTCCCCATTTCAATTTTCAGGGCCCCATTTCTTCTTATTATTATTCTTTTTTTTTTTTTTTTTTTTTTTTTTTGAGACAGTGTCTCACTCTGTAGCCTAGGCTGGAGTGCAGTGGTGCAGTCTTGGCTCACTGCAACCTCTGCCCCTTGGGTTCAAGTGATTCTCCAGCCTCAGTCTCTAGAGTAGTTGGGATTACAGGCATATGCCACCATGCCAGGCTAATTTTTTTTTTTTAAGTAGAGATAGGGCCTCACTATGTTGGCCAGGCTGGTCTCAAACTCCTGATCTCAAGTGATCCACCCACCTTAGCCTCCCAAAGTGCTGGGATTATAGGCATGAGCCACTGAGTCCAGTCCCCATTTCTTCTTAATCCATGGCCTCATTTTAACTGTATACATGCTGAGAATTGGAAATTTAATTTGCATTGTAATTCAGCCACCCACTGATAAGATTTTGGGTTTAGTTTTTAGCAGTCTCAGCTCTGAAACTACAGAAGATAAAGGTGTCTTTCAGGACAGGCATAGAAAGTTTCAGGTTATTTATGTGGTGCACAAACCGAGGATTCAATTCCTGGACCCCGTCATTTTCTTCTCCCACCTCACTTAGTACAATGAGGGGCAGCCAGCCACTCACTTTATATTCATTAGTTTGACAAAAATATTCTCAGGTAGCAAATCCATAGCCACTCAAAACCTTGTCTCTTATGAGCATTTGATCAGAAGCATCTAAAAGTGATATTTTGCAAATCCCTATAGCCACATTTACTATCAGTATTCCCTTCACTATTGGGAAATAGAGTTCATTCGTGCATTTAAATCTAGTTAGGCCAGAGAACAAATTCCAGAAATCCCAGAACTCATTCAGAAAACTTATCCTTAAAACTCTCTTCCTTTAGATTCTGTTAGGTTTTGGTAAAGTGAGTGTGAGCAAGGAAGATGGAAAGAAGATTATTTTGCAGCATTAGCTCAAGTGACTATCAGGGATGGCAAAACAAAAATCTGTAGGGAAGGATGGCAGAATGCAGATTCAGGGGAGAGCTGATCTTGCAGTCTCAAGTCCGTAACCATTCTGGAGGCAGATTTTGTTTTAACTTTTATTTTCAGTTCAGGGGTACAAGTGCAGGTTTGTTACAGAGGTAAACTTGTATCATGGGGGTTTGTTGCATTTCATCACCAAGGTACTAAGCCTAATACCCATTAGTTATTTTTCCTGATCGTCTCCCTTTTCCCACCTTCCACCCTCTGACAGGGCCCCGTGTGTATTGCTCCCCTCCATGTGTCCGTGTGTTCTCATCATTTAGCTTCCACTCATAAGTGAGAACATGCAGTGTTTGTTTTTCTCTTCCTGTGTTACTTTGCTAAGGATAATGGCCTCCAACTCCATCCATGTCCCTGCAAAGGACATGATCTCATCCTTTTTTATGGCTGCATAGTATTCCATGGTATATAGGTACCATGTTTTCTTAATCCAGTCTATCATTGATGGACATTTAGGTTGATTCTATGTCTTTGCTATTGTGAGTAGTTTTGCAATGAACATACGTGTGCATGTGTCTTTATAATAGAATAATTTATATTTCTTTGGGTGTATACCCAGTAATGGGATGGCTGGGTTGAATGATATTTCTGGTCTTTGAGTAATTGCCACTCTGGCTTCCACAATGGCTGGACTAATTTACACTCCCATCAAGAGCATATAAGCATTCCTTGTTCCTGGAGGCAGAATATTTTTTCCCTCACTGGATATCAGTCTTTTAAGACCTTTGACTCGCTGAGTCCAACCCATATTATGGAGGGTAATCTGCTTTACTCAAACTCTACTGACTTAAATATTAGTCACATCTTAAAAAAATATGTTCACAACAACATTTAGACTGATGACTGGTGCTAGAGCAAGAACTGGGAACCATAACCTAGCCAAGTTGACACATAAAATTAACCATCACATAGGTACACACACACAGGCAAATATAATGGCAAATAAAATTCAAAAAGGCCTGGCACAGTGGCTCATGTCTGTAATCCTAGCACTTTGGGAGTCCTAGGTGGGTGCATCACCTGAGGTCAGGAGTTCGAGACCAGCCTGGCCAACATGGTGAAACCCTGTCTCTACTAAAAATATGAAAGTTAGCAGGGCATGGTGGCAGGTGCCTGTAATCCCAGCTACGTGGGTAGCTGAGGCAGGAGAATAGCTTGAACCCATGGGGAACAGGTTGCAGTGAGCAGAGATCGCGCCATTTCACTCCAGCCTGGGCAAAAGAGCAAAACTCCGTCTAAAACAAACAAAAAACAAAACACTCAAAGAACATGTTTAACTTTACTGATATTCAAACAAATGCAAACAAAAGAAAAAAGAAATATCTTGAATTTGAGAAAGGAGGCTAACAGATTCATTTAGTTATTTCAAAATGACAAATATTTTAATGACTAACAAAATAGCGTGTGACAATTTGTGGTAATACACATATTTTGAGATGGTAATATAAGTTGGCATAACAATTCTGGATGGCAATTTGATAGTTATTGAGGTGTAATGAGTTTAAATTTATAATAAGCATATCTTTCTACACAAAAACATCGTGTTCTAGGAATTTACCTGAAGATAGAGTTGTGATATAGAAGAGATAAATGGATAAGAATGGTCCTCACAGGAAATTAGATATAATAAGAGTTCAACAAGAAGAAATTGTAATCGCCTTCATTCAAGTAGTTGCACTGCAGGACACTGCTGATTCTTCTCAGGACCCATCCTCACCACCTCTCTTTGCTTTACATATATACATAGACTCAGGGTATGAGATATAGTTAAAAATCTATACTCAATGTTACCAGCAACATTACAGTAATAATAGTTTTGTAAAAGAACATCGATTATATTTAAAAAGTGTTGGGAAAATGTTTATATTTTAAAACAGAACATCGATTATATTTAAGAACATCGATTATATTTAAAAACTGAGGAAAAAATAAATGTTTGGGCTGGCTGCTGTGGCTCACCCCTGTAATCCCAGCACTTTGAGAGGCTGAGGTGGGCAAATAACTTGAGGTTAGGAGTTCATGACCAACCTGGCCAACATGGTGAAACCCCATCACTACTAAAAATACATAAAGTAGCCAGGCATGGTGGCGCACACCCAAAATCCTAGCTGCTCGGGCAGCTGAGACAGGAGAAATGCTTGAACCCAGGAAGCAGATGTTGCAATGAGCCGAGATCGTGCCACTGCACTGCAGCCTGAGTGAGTGAGACTCCAACTCAAAAAAAAAAAAGCTGAAATATTCTCTTCTTCATAAAATTTTATTTCAAAGAAATAAATGTTGAATTTGCAATGGAGAAAGCTGGCAGACCAAGTGGTGGAAGTTGTATCTCCAGGAATGGGACAATTAGACACCATGTGAGGCTTGATATCATGCTCTAAGGGTAACATCACTTTTGTGGATCTTTGCAAAAGTGCGTAATCTGAACCTGGTCAAGAAGAAACATCAGACAAACCCAAATTGAGGCGCATTCTACAAAACCGATGGTTCTTTAAAAAAGTCAGTGTCATGAAAGACAAAGAAAGAGTGAAGAACTGTTCGAATTGGAGGAGACTGAGGAATCATGGCAACTACTGTCAAGGCAATGAAGAATCCTGGATTGGCTTCTGAATCAACAAAATTGTCTTTTGCTATAAAGGACATGTAAGAAGAATGGCTAAATTTGAATAAGGTCTGTAGATAGTGACATCTTTGGAGAGCCTGGAGATGAGGACAGAGTGTGAAAAACAATGAAGAAATAACAATCAGTCAAAGCAAAAAGGAATGCGTATTTCTGGTTTTATTGTTTTACATCAGGCTGAGCTATGCAAAAAGACAAGCTACAAAGGGACGTAGGTCTGTGCTTCGGGCTTCCCAGAGCAACCACGCATATGCAAAACAAGGTCAGTAAATGGTTTTGTGGGAGAAGTTTTGAGCCCCTGAGCTCCAAGACAGAAGAATCCTCTGTGCTTGAGCTCAGCCCTCACCAAGATCTATCAGCAACATGGGCAGGCTCAGAAGGAGAAGGAAGAGGAGAGGGAAATATTCGGCCATTTGTGTTCTTTTAGGCACAGGGTCCACTTCAGCAGCAGCCTCCAGAGTGCTGGCCGCTGCCCCCTCCGCAGCAGCTGGAGCCCCCTGAGGGCTGACTGCAGCAGTCAGAGCTCTGAGGTCTGTGGCGGTGGGACCTGTGGCGCCTGTGGTGGCTCAGGCAGCAGCCACCTCCCCCAGAACTGCAGCAGCCCCCAGAGCTGGAGCCACAGCAGCCCCCAGAGCTGGAGCCACAGCAGCCCCCAGAGCTGACACTGCAGCAGGAAGACACTGGAGGGCACTTAGGGGGACACTTTGGGGGGCACTTAGGGGCGGGACACTTGGGGGTGCACTTGGGAGGGGGCTGGCACTGCTGCTGGCTCTGCTGGCAGGACATCTCAGGGGCGGGTGTTCAGGAGCTGGGGGAGAGTCAGACAGCAAGTTAGACCCAGAAAGAGACCATTCTTGCTAATTCTTAGAAAGTTATTCCCTTTCAGCATAACTTCTAATCCCTTCATTTCGATGAACTGCTTAAGTGTAGTTGTAGCTAATTAATCTCTGGAAGTTTCATTATTTCTAATAATTGACTACACTTATAGTCTCTGTTTTGAACCTAATGCTCTTAATATACTTATAAAATCATAAAGCATTTTCAACTATTGTATAATTAGAAAAGTGAGCCCAAAAGATATTAAGAAAGCATTCTCAAAATCAAGCGTGGAGCATGAGGAGGAGACATTCTTCTTCAACTATGCGCCTGAATCATGAAAACGGTCTAGAAAGGGGTTTGGAAATAAAATGGTTTTTCAAGGGAAAACCGTTATTCTATTTGAAAGGATTTTCTAGATTATCTTGTTGTAAGGACATCGAAGTTCAGAACTGTAAAGAATGTTGGAGAACTGAGGAAAAATATCATTTAATTAAGTTGAGACTCTTATCCAGATTCCTGACTTAGTCCAGTGCTCTGACAGTTTCAGCAGACAAACACCTGTACCGAATGCTCAGCACTTACATATTTTTTTGTCTACTTTGGTTGTCTCACCAAGTACCATTAAATGTGAGTTTAAGCGAGTCAGTTAGCTGCGATACCCTCTACACTACCTGGGAACCACTGTCTCCATCTCAACTTTTCAAGAAAGAACAGTTATATTTTCCAAGATAAATATCCCTTTCTAAAAACAGCTACAGGTGAACATGACAGACAATGTTGCAATGCCTTCAGACGAGAGACCCAGGAACTCTAGATCCATCTCGTTTCTCCAGAGCACCAAGTCACCATCACAGGACTTCCTCTTCTCAAGTCCACTGTCTGTCCCCATTGCCCTTCTTCAGTTTTTTTGAGACTCCCTCTTTTACTCATATGGATGCCAGCACCGCCTCAGTCCTGGAGGCCATGCCTGGCCTCCCCTCCTGCCCTGATCAGGGCATCCCTTTGTGGAAGCCCCTTCTCCAGTACCCAGGGGACACTTACGGAGGTCACAAGCAGCACAGGGTCCTTTGGCACCTCAGGAGGTGAATGGATGGGGTGCTCTGGCCCTGAGCCCTTTTATCCTGTCCTTGGGCTCTACCTGCAGCTGTGAGACAGGGCCTGGGCATGAGAGGACCTGCCTCCTGACACCCACGTAGGTCCTGTGACGGGTGATGACTGGCAGCTCTGCACATGTCTGCCTTCATAGGTGTTCAGGGAAGCTGCTCCCATCATGGAATATGGCCATTTTGAAATAGAGGCGGGGTTGGAAAATCCCAACCATCATCTCCTGTTTTAATATCTCTGGAGGGCACCTGCTTTTAAGGCTCTCACTTCTCCTTTTTGGAGCCTTGAAGTTTTCACCCTAATACTGCCCTTCTTGTCTCTCCAATGTTAATGAGCCCATGCGATCTGGTTCCAATGTACTGCTATTATATGTGTTGTGAATATATATTCTAAGAAAGTATGTTCTTGTTTGCATTTTAATGATGTCATTTGATAAACTAGTGTTTTATTTTTAACATAGTTGAATTTCTGCAACAATAACTATGTTGTTTGCACTTTTCATGATTTTAATAAATCTCAACCATTTGTAAGTTCAGAAATCTTTTCCCTATGTTTAAAAAGTTGAAATTTTTTTCTTTTTAAAAATAAAGTTTTTATTCAATCAAGAAAGGAATTTTTGTACATTTTAATATATTTTAAACATTTTTCTGAATGGATAACCAATTGTCTTAGTATTGTAATCAAATATTCCATTTTCCCCACTCATCTGAAATACCTCTGGGTCAGAATCAATTTTTCACATTTCTGTAGATTTATAATTGGGTGGACAATTTTTGTCATTGTCAGTTTGTCGACACCTCTGAGAACATCCGGCTGCCTTAATTACCATAGGTGTATAATCAACTGCGATATCTAAATCACACAGTTTCCATCATTTTTTAAGATTGGCTTGGTGATTACTAATAACCTTTGCTCTTTTATGTAAGAACTGGAGCCAGTTTGTCATGCCCTACACAATGAAGATGAAGCAAAGCAAAACATTAGAATTTTGATGAAAACTTCATTAAGAATATGCATTAATTTATGGACAATTGTCATATTTTATTGTAACTTTTTTCTACTCACCCAAAAATATGGTGTATCTCTCCATTATGGTATTCTGTAATGCTGTTTAATAGTCTTCTCATTTTGTCAAATATATTTTACATTAAAATTATATTTTAGATTTTATGTATTTTTTTCTATTTTAAATAGCAACTTTTAAAATTATATTTCTGAATTATTTGTTGCTAGTTAATATAGATTTATTCTTACATCTTGCAGCTTTTCTAACTCAATGTTATTTTAATTTTCTATAGTAATTATTCTTGTCTATATATGTTCTTTCTCAAAGTTTTTCTCCTTAAGTTCTTGGAAGTACAACTGTTGGATGAAGAGTATGCTCATTTTAAATTTTAATTTGTATACACAAAATGATTATTTGTTGAGTAATGGGTCAGCAAATTTCATCCGAATTTTCATTATTGTGCCAATTTAGAAGACCCGTTTCCTATCACCTTCAGCAATACTCTTTGGTTATTGATTTTAAGTTTCTTCTAATTGATACAAAGGAATAGCTTCTAATCCTTATCGTCCTTTAAATGAATGGGCTGTGCTTCTAGATAAGAGATACTAATGTGAGCTGAGTAACCAATATCGTAACTACTTTTGCATTAAATACATTGTTTGGAACAACATAAGCCACAGCCAGGTAATTCGGTGGCAGACTCAGACCTCATCCTCGAGAGACCATCCTTGTTTTATATACAAGTCTTTGGTTACTTGTATAAGCAAATATGAAATGATAAATTTCAAAATGTTTTGGTCATTTGTATTTCTTTCCAAGCCATCAGTTTTTCTCATGCATTTTGCCCATTCGTTTGTAGACAGGCTTATTTCTTTTCTATAAAGTTGTAAGGATGTACCATTTATCATAGATTTTAATACTATTCCTGACTTACATATTTTACTTTTTCTCAGCTGGTTATTTATATTTTCCACCTTTTAAAATTATGCTTTCTGACACACAGTTGTCATTTACTATGTGATGAGATTTATCAATTTTTTATGCTTAAATATTTTATCCAATTACTTATAAAGAAATAATTAGACATGCTGTATATTCTTCTAATGACTTTGGAGTATCAGTTTATTGTTACCACTCTATGCAGGGGTTGCAGAGGAAGAAAAATTAAAAATCACTTATGTGTGGTGCTGGCTCTGGGACACAGAGTAAAATCCACTAAGTCTAAGTTAATTTTTACAAGGTCTCAGCATTCTTCCAACCTATCTTTTGTGATATGAGAGCCTGACAACATAGAAATATACTCTCAGAAAATCACTCCTTTGCTAGTGCATATTGTTAGTATTAAAATGGTAACGAATTCAATAAATTTCAAATGCTGTTGAAATCTGGCACCAAACATAGGGAAACAATCCTTATGGTGTTACATCATATTGCTACCTTATTAACCCAATGCATGTCAGATTAATTGACAGATTGGGTGCTACCCTTTGTGGTATCAGAGTCATGGATAGAATAGCTGCTAATCCTCATGATCCTTGGAATGAATGGGCTGGGCTTCTAGATCAGAAATGCCAATGTAAGCTGAGTAATCAATATCTTGATTACTCTCTCATTAAATGCATTCTTTGGAACATCATAAGCTATAGCCAGGTAATTCAGTGGCTGATCTGCGCAGCATGATAAGGCCAGTATAATGTAATGTAGTATCTCAGAGTGAGAATTCCAATGATGATGGCTTAAGTCATGCACAAAGTTAAGATGATGTGAATAGTAATCAATTCATTTTTAAATTGCTTACCCATGGAGTTCACCTGTTTTAGAAACTGTTGAGGGGTACATAAATATAAGAACCAAGCTGCAAAACCAAGGATAGTTTATTGTAGTCATATTTGAAAATTAAGATTCATAAAGAAGTTACAGTCGAATGGCACTGTTTTAGAAATGCATAGGTCATGGAATAAAACCCGGATGTTGGAGAAGGAGGGATACCAAAATGAATATAAAGTGTTCTATCATTAAGACACATCAATGTGTATGTTCAGTCCAGCACTATTCACAATAGCAAAGGCATGGAATCAACCTAAATGCCCATCAGTGGTAGACTGGATAAAGAAAATGTGGTACATATGTACCATGGAATAGTATGCAGCCATAAAAAAAAAAATTATGTCCATTGCAGGAACATGGATGGAGCTGGAAGCTATTATCTTCAGCAAATTAATTCAGGAACATAAGACCAAATACTGAATATTCTCCCTTATAAGTGAGAGCTAAATTATGAGAACATATGAACACAAAGAGGGGAACAACAGACACTGGGGCATTTCTGAAAGCAAGTGGTGGGAGGAGGGAAGGGAGCAGAAAAAAAGAAAACGACTACTGAGTACTAGGCTTAATGCCTAGGTGATGAAATAATCTTAGCGACAAACCCTTATGACGCAAGTTTACCTACATAATAAACCTGCTTGTGTACCCCGAACCTAAAATAAAAGTTAAAAACAAAACAAAAGAGAGAAAACAGGTCATCTCACCCTAAGAAGAGCATTTCTACAGGGAGACAGCAAAGCCTACACTGGAGATGTAGCAAAGGATCGTATTGCATATGCCTCAAACACGAGTTAATAGAGATTGGAGCTCACGTGGACCCAGTGGGGACATGAAGTTGGTATTTCCTTAATGATCTGGGGAAATGTTTGAGAGGCTTGAAAGACAGAGAGAGAGCTTTTCAGGAACTCAGTGAAGAATAGAGAAAAGGAAGTACAAGAGAGATGAGAAGCAGAACAATTTCAGAGAGGCGGAACACAAGACAATACAAGATACTGACAGATACGGTAACATACACATACGTTCATATATGCACACACAGTTGCATATGTGGTTCCCTTCATAGTCTCTGTAATATCTTTAAGTAGAAATATATAGAAATACACACATCTCAGCCACATGCTACCAGTGTTCCTACTGCACAAAGTGACTCAGGTATTATCAAGTCAACATGCACTCAGGGTCCAGGGAGTTCCAGAGGTCTCCAAGTCTGGAAGGAAGTAGGCTTTCTTTGCATATCACCTCCAACTCTAATTTGCTTTCATCTGATAAATTAGTTTCATTGTTTAATAACCTTACAATACCATATATGGGATTGTTATTATCTAAATTACTATCAGAGGTAAGCTCTAGCCCCTTCCCTTAATCTCCTGAAAGTGTAAAAATGCTAATATTTTTAAAATCAAAGCCTGCGTTCATGCAGATAACTGAATTGAGACCTTCCAGCATTTGAGACAGGCTTAAAGGCACAAAGAAAAGGTTCTATAAAATGTTCGATACTCCAGATCTTCAACATGTTCCAGTCTCCACCCACCAGGAACGTCCTTCCCCTTGGTCCGCTACACCAGGCAGAGCCCGTTTTACACAATCTCACCATCTCCCCCACCTTTCCCCTTCTTCATCAGTGGGCTTTACTTAAGCCCACCCACATAACCCCTTCCCTGGAAGATCTTAATTCTCACTCTCATTAGCAGATCAAGTCATCTCTCTCTACCTCCTCTGTAAAACTTTATTCATTTATTCCTTCATTCCTTTATATAGTCTCATTAAAACCTCAACAAAACAAAAGGGTCTTATATTTTCTAACCAAATCCATTCTCCTTAGAAAGCAGTTATAATTTAAAAATGTGAATGCGTTGGCATTTGTTTGGAGAAAATGACATGTTATAAACTCTCCACCAGAAACTTCCTTTGCTTTATTTCATTGACTTTCAGCCATCCCTGGACAATGTTTTTTATATTATCTCTATTGCAGACTTGACATGAGAACAAGGGCGATGAGCTATTCATATTTTTCACAAGGTCATGCAGGCAGTAAGTGGCAGAAATGCAGGAACACACACACACACACACACACACACACACACACACACACACCACTGTAAGAGAGTTGAGGGTTGGAGCATTCTGTAAAACTTGAGTTAAGCCAGGTTGCCCAGAGCAACAGAGGCAAGATTTTGGAGTTAGCAAAATAGAGAACTCAAGCTCCAAAACTAAACAGATTAAATGTTCTCCACAGAAAGCAAGACAGGAAACGATGGTCGGGATTTTCCCACCCCATTTCTATTTTTAAGTGGCCATATTCCAAGCTGGGAGCAGCTTTCCTGATCCCCAGGGAGGAAGGCAGGTGAAGAGCTGCCAGTCACCTCCCACCTCAGAACCCACGTGGGTGTCAAAAGGCAGATTCTCTCATGCCCAGGCCCTGTCTCACAGCTGGAGGCAGAGCCCAGGCCAGGATAAAAGTGCTCTGGGCCAGAGCACCCCATCCACTCACCTCCTGAAGTGCTGAAGGACCCTGTGCTGCCTGTGATCCTGGTAAGTGTCCTTTGAGAATAGGAGCAGGGGCTTCCACAGAGAGTTGCTCAGCCCAGGGCAGAAGGGGAGGCTGGGCAGGGCCTTGGGGGTTGGGATCCATCTGGGTAGAAGTCAAGACCTCAGGAAGATTAAAGGAGAGTGTGCACAGGAGGCATGAAGAGGGCCAAATAGTAACACAAAGTAGAATTAGATGTCTCTGTCTTTGCGCTTCAACTGGCTGAGTTTTAAAGTCAGAGGGAGTTGAAGCCCAGGCAGCCAGACTCTGCTAGAACAGTTTCAAAGAGGACACTTACTTTTCAGAGCAAAACTGTGACAATCCTTATAAATTTCAGCTAGAGATAGTAGCTCTCAATCAGTGGAGTAGAGATAATTACAGGATCTTTTAGGGCTTTTGGAAACCCACTTATCTCTAGATTCAAATTTGAATGGAGAATCTCTTCAAGTAGTTAGACATAGCAAGTTGAGGATCACTGTGCCGAGATGTTACCGTGAGGCCTTTGTGTGCTGAACATGGCAGTGCACCAGCCTCGAGCCAGGGTTCCTGAGTTCAAATCCCCTCTATGCACCAAAAATACTGTTCTTCAGCATCTTCCTTAACAAAGGGAGCCTGTGAGACCAGCCTGTCTCCAAAGCCATTTACAATTCTACATGTGCAGGTTTTTACAAGATAAAGTCACCTAGGAAGTTACTTTAAGAGAAAATTCTTCATTATCTTTTTCCAAGAAAATATTTATATCTCCAGGTTTCTATACTGAACAGTTTCAGAGTTCTGTTTGACACAATGAGAAAAATTGCTTTCTTTAATTTACTAAACGTTTAATCTTTACAGATAATTTTCATATGGCGTGTTGCCTCAGTTTCCTTCTTTGTAAAAGATACAGTAATTCTTGTCTTAAGATGAAATTGTGGGACTCAAAAGATAGTGTGAGAACACTTGCCAAACCACAAGAAATAACACAATTTTTAGTGATTAATGATCTACCACTACAGTTAAACAGTTTTTCAAACTAAGGAAATAGAAACAATGTTGGAAAGGACAAGTCAGCCTGGGTCTGACTTGTTATTTGTTTAGTCTTAGTTTACAATTATCTGACATTCAAAGATGTCCTAAGCTTGAAAAAGATGATATGAGAGTTTGAGGAAGTCATTGGAAGTAAAACTACTGAAGATTATGTTTTTGTACTTGAGTGATGCTAAGAGTGTCACAGGGACAGAGGTGACCTCTACTTGGGTCTGATTTTCTGTCTGATTCTCCCTCAGCTCCTGAACACCCGCCACCGAGATGTCGTGCCAGCAGAGCCAACAGCAGTGCCAGCCCCCTCCCAAGTGCACCCCCAAGTGCCCTCCCAAGTGCCCTGCCCCTAAATGCCCCCCAAAGTGTCCCCCTAAGTGCCCTCCAGTGTCTTCCTGCTGCAGTGTCAGCTCTGGGGGCTGCTGCGGCTCCAACTCTGGGGGCTGCTGCAGTTCTGGGGGAGGTGGCTGCTGCCTGAGCCACCACAGGCGTCACAGGTCCCACCGCCACAGACCTCAGAGCTCTGACTGCTGCAGCCAGCCCTCAGGGGGCTCCAGCTGCTGTGGAGGGGGCTCCAGCTGCTGCGGAGGGGGCAGTGGCCAGCACTCTGGAGGCTGCTGCTGAAGTGGACCCTGAGCCTAGAAGAACGGAATCCTGTTCTAGGACATCCCCCTTCTCCTCCTAGGCCTGCCTGAGAGGCTCACAGTTCCCAGGGAATGCTCTGAACTTACCAAGAGCATATCTTCTCCCTGGAGTCCAGAAACTATCTCCTGGATCTCCATCCTCAGGATGATCTATCTCCTGGATCTCCATCCACTGGCCTTGGACTTCACGTTTGTGGCCACCCTCCCACCCTCTGTGTAAGCTCCTAGCTCACTCCATGTCGTATCTTCTTGCAGTGTGCATCTGCTGATGAAAACAATAAAACAAGGAATCTGCTCAGTGTCTTGTTCTATGAGAACCCTATTCTCCTTGAGTGGCTATTGTTCTCTTCATTCTGTCCTCTGCTGGTGGTGGTCTTGGAATCTCAGGGGACAGTGGGGCGCTCTGGAGTGAATTGGGGTTAATGGGGGCAGGAGTGGGAAGGGATCACTGCTCCCAACTCTGTCTATCCTATGTCAAGTAGCCTGAAGCAGCATTGCTTCTGACCAAATCTGAACTGTCTCTTATAAGCACAGCTTCTTTGTCTCTGGTCCCCTTCAAGGGCCTAACCAGTCTCACCACACTTCTCTCTCTCTGTGAGTGTAGTCCCATTCACAAAAGGAGAGAAGCATGGAGAGACTGGTCCTAGCTGCACCCAAGATCCTTCCTCCCTCACATATATGTGTGTGTGCACACATACATATCACATGCAAGTACACATACTTCTGCACATTTTCAGGTGCACACAGAAACATGCACACATATGCATGTGTATACATGAAAAAGAGCAAAACCCATGAATATGTTTTGAAAATACAGTTTTCCCACTGACTACTTCTGCAATAAGTTTAGTTCTAGGCACATTTACATATAAAAATTGTTTTTCTATTAACCTTCCATCAAATCTTGTTGCTTTCTTCCTTTTCTATCTTCATTAAATTATCTACACTTTGTTCCAGAACACACTTCCAATACTATATTTCTCAACTTGCCACTCCACTTCTGCAAAAACAGCAACTCCCTGTAGAAAAAAAATGCATGTGCTTCTTAAGTACTACATTTAAGACTTAACAGAAAGTGTTTCCCACTTCTTTTCTAAGGTTTACCATTCATACCTCCCATGAAACCCCACCACTAATGCTGCTGACAGGATTTAAAAAGTCTTAACCACCCATGTGGCCATACTTTGTACTGGTAGCTGATGGGGACTACACAATATAAGTCACAAGCTGTGCTGTCAAAAGTTTCATTAAAACTTGATTCATGAGGTATGTCAAGAAAAAAAAAAAGGAAAATTGAGCAAGTGAGATTTGAACTGCAGTGTCTCAGAAAGAAAAAATATATACTGAAATAAAACATAGAGGTAAAGTAGGAGGAGACATCTTCAAAGTATAGCTAATGGGCAGTCCTGCTTAGCAAAGCATAAATTAGAGGAATTGCACAGGGTCTTATGCACAGAGCCTTGAATGTCAGTCAGCGGGCATTGACCTTGATCCTGAACACAGTGCAGAGCCCTGGGATGAGACTTTATTAATGGTCAGGGGTCATTATTTCTGGAGTGGGGGATGGTGTGGAAAGATTATTTTTGGATTCCAATGAAGATTAGAATCATAGAGAAACCCTAGAGAAGTGAGGCAGTGTAACTTCAGGGAAGGTCACGTACCTTGAGATATATGATACTGTAGTAATAGAACTAGGTTGATTATATATCTATATCTATATAATCTACTTCTGTATCTATGCCTATGTCCATATACATAGCTCAGATATTGATTTTCTATACCCATTATTACCTGGATATTGGTATTATTGTGGCAATTTTAACTCATCACACGTTCTGAAGAATTGCTTTTGACGCTTCCTGAAAAGAGAACTTTTTCACATGATTACTCCCTGGTCTAATTCGCTTTCATCTAATTAGTTATTTTATTTTTTTAAATAATATTGCCCTCAAGATATGGAAGGAACACCTGTTATATACCAAATTGACATTGGTAAATCTTAATCTCCTAAAAATGTTTTTAAATAGACCTTCAGACAAGAACTTTTGTTCATGTTGAAACAAAGAAATAACACTGAAACTTTCCCATCGCATTTCAAGTCCTCCTGCTTTTTCAGGTCTTCCAGCCTCCTCCACTAGAGGTCTCTTTTCCAGGGGTCCTTCGCATAGTGCCCCGGACTTGGACCATCTCAAAAAATATTCCTTCCCTTTAAAATTATTGATAGACAGATATTTCATATGAGGAGTCACTGTGTTCCAGGAACTTTAATGAGCATTTTCTTTCTATAATTTAATTGATTCTCATGACATCCTGGAGACTAATCTTTATTATCTTTATATCTTTATTATTCTTTATTATTCTACTTTAAATTTAAATATCTTTATTATTCTCCTTTAAATTTCAGGAGACAGAGGATGAGATAATTTGGGATTTTCAGAAGTCACACAGCTAATAAGTGACAGAAGCAGGATTCTGTCCCAGGTGTGTCTGACTCCTACCAGGCTTGTAAAAGTGATGGTATAGACACGTATTTGTACACACACACACACACACAGAATCTGGGACACATCAGTGACATTAAAAGATTTCTGTAAAATTTTGGTTTAAATGATACTATCAGGGATATAGAAAAAGAGCGCTTGGGTGGCCAAACTCCAAGGAAAAGACCTAAGGCAGCTCCAAGGAGAATGAGGTGGCACTAATGTGAACAATTCTGATCCCAGGTGAGAAGCTGCTAGTTATCACCTGGTCATATGACCCATGTAGGTGCCAAGAGGCAGGTCCTCTTATGCCCAGGTGCTGCCTCACCCATCGGGGGCACAGTCCAAGGCCAGGATAAAAGGGCCTCCTTGATACTGTTCCAATGTGAGATTCAGGAAAAGACTCTCTCATCTCCATAAATAATTAACACTCAGTCATTAGTAAAATCTTGCTCAGGATTGCACACCATATAAGGGTAAATGTCCAAATTCCTGCAGTGAAATAAGACCTTGTGTGTTTCCTCTAGTTTAAGCCTTTGCCATGTGCCTTCAGAAATGACCTGAAGCTGAATTGGATTATTTTTTGTACTTCAGTTATGCTTCTCTCTGCAATGCAAGCCATGGTCTCTGCCTTTCCAGGACAGTGTGGCTCAATTCTACTTTTTTTCCTTCCTGTGGCATATCATTCTAATGAGATAATAGTAAATTCTTTGATGACCTGCCTCAAGTGTTTTATATTTCTTTACCTCAATTACTCAACACAAGGCCATGCGCACAATGGATGTTTAATGACTTTCAAATCCTCTTATTGGTATTAGCATTGATTTACAGTCTATAAATAACTATTCCTTATGACTCAGGCCACCCTCACAGGAGACACACTCTGAGACAGGCTCAGTGAGGCGTGTGGGCCACATCAGCCTGAGAGATCTGCCACCTTCTCTCCTGGGTATGATATTTGTTCTCCTGCTCAGATTGTTCCAAAGGGCTTAGTAATGAAGGAGTGGTCACGATATTAGTTCCCAGGTTGTCACGATGGCAGGTCTACTCAAAAGCTCAACTCCTGATATCTAGGATGATGGGGCTGGGTTGCCATCTGGTACATGCCTCTGCCTTCGTGCAGGGCAACACCCAAGCCCTCAACTGACCTGACCAGGATGTAGGTGATAAGTCAACAACATAGTTGTATCAGGAAGACTGGAATTCAAGTCTTGGCTTTGAGAAGTCATAGACTAGCTATCAGGTCAATACAGACATGTTGATCAGCAAAGCACTGACTTTCTGAGGGTCAAGGCATTTATCTTTTACATCATCAATATTTTATCCTAACATAGGATGGAAGAAAACATTACTGAGATCTAACTGGAAATATAATAGTTTAAGCTGAGTTATATTTTTATCTCTGCATCAGAGCCAGCACCAAGGAAACTGTTGATCTTTTTTTGCTTTCTTATCTTGACAAACTCTTAATAATTGTACATGAAGGAACTCATACAACTGAATGGCAACAACTAAACAACCCAATTTAAAAATGAACAAATGACTGAATAGATATCTCTCAAATGTCTAAAACAAATGTCCAACAGGTATACAGAAAAAGGTATCAATCTCACTAATCATCAGGAAAACACAAATCTGAGCCACAATGAGATACCACTTCATGCCTGTTAAAATGGCTATTATCAGAAGGATGAAACATAGTAACTGTTGGCAAGGATGTGGCAAAATGGAAATCCTTGTACACTGTTGGTAGAAATACAAATTGGTACAACCATTTTGTAAAACTGTATGGAATTTCCTAAAAATATGGAAAATAGTACTACCTCATGAGCTACTAATTCCACTTCTGGAAATAAAATCAGTATTTTCAAGAAATGCCTGTACTCCCAGCCTTACTTCATTATTTGCAATAACCAGGATCTGAAAACAACCTAAAATGTCTGTCAGTGGATGAATGAATTTTTTAAATTCTGAATACTATATAGCAGAAGGAATATTATTCAGCCTTGAAAAAGAAGACAATCCTTGATTCTGCTGCTGTGGATGCATTATGTTAACTTATTTGCATATGTTGAACCATTCTTGCATTTCTGGGGTGAATCCCACTTGATCATGGTGAATAGCCTTTTTAGGGGAGTGATGAATTCTGTTTGCTAGTATTTTGTTGAAGATTTTTGCATCTATGTTCGTCAGAGATATTGGCCTGTAGTTTTCTTTTTCTATTTTGTCTGTTTTTGATATCAGGATGATTCTGGCCTTGTAGAAGTATTCGGTCTTCTTCAGTTTTTTGAAACAGTTTGAGTAGAATCAGAATTAGTTCTTTTTTTTAATGTTTGGTAGAATTCAGCAAAAAATCTATCAGATCTGGGGCTTTTTCTTGATGGGAAACTTTTTATTACTATTTTAATCTCATTACTTATTATTGGTCTGTTCTATTCTTTATGGTTCAATCTTGGGAGGTTGTCCAGTAATTTTATCTGTATTTTTATAGGTTTTCCAGTTTGTTGGTGCATAGTTGTTCATAACAGTCTCTAATTAATCTTTATATTTCTGTGATATAAGTTATTATGTTTCCTCTTTCATCTGATTTTATTTATCTGGGGCTTTTTTTTCCTTAATCTAGGTAAAGCTTTGTCAATAGATGCTGAAAAAGCATTCAATAAAATTCCACATATCCTCGTGGTTAAAAACCTTCAAGACATTATGTATAGAAGGAACATACATCTACATGATAAAACCCACACCTAATATCATACTGAATGAAGAAAAAATGCACTTTCTATTAAGTATAAAAGAAGATAAGGATACCCACTTTTACCACTTTAGTTCAACATAGACTAGAAGGCCTAGCCAGAGTAATTAGCCAAGAAAAAGAGATAAAGGGCATACAGATTTGAAAGGAAGAGGTCAAATTATCTTTTTTGCAGATAACATATTATATTTAGAAAAACTAAAGACTCCACCAAGAAACTCTTAGAACTGATAAATTTAGTAGAGTGGCAGGATACCAAATCAACATACAAAAATCAGTAGTGTTTCTATACACTTACAGAAATCAATCTGAAAAAGAAATCAAGAAAACAATCTCATTTATAATAGCTGCAAAAAATAAAGTAGCCAGAAATAAATTTAACCAAAGATGTGAAAGAACTACAATGAAAACTAAAAGCATTGATGAAAGAAATTGAAGAAGACACAAACAAATGGAAAGATGTCCCAGGTTCATAAATTGGAAGATTAACATTGTTAAAACGTCTACAGTAGTCAAAGCAACCTACAGATGCGATGCAATCTTTGTCAAAATTCCATGTGAGTCAATTCTCCCTAATAAACTCCCTTTCGGATACATATATCCTATTAGTTCTGTCCCTCTGCAGAATGGTGACTAATACAACATTCTTCACAGAAATAGAAAAAAAAAGGCTTAAATTTTTTATGGACCTACAGAAGACTCCAAATAAAGAGAGTACTCCTGAGCAAAAAAGAATAAAGTTGGAGGCATCATGTTACCTGATTTCAAATTATACTACAAAGTTATAGTAACAAAAATAGCATGGCACTGGCATAAAAACAAACATATAGACCAATGAAACAAAACACAAAATCCAGAAATAAATCATAAACACATAGCCTATTTTTAAACCTTCTGCAAATAGTAATTAATAAATAATCGACTACATTTTTAGAGTGTTGCTTGCAATTGTGGTTACAAGAGTGTATACATTTGGCAAAACTAATTGAATTGTATATTTTCAAAGAGATTTTATTCTGTGAAAATTATACATCAATAAAAGTGATTTAAATTTAAAATATAACGATTTATTCCATATAATGTGTGCATATGTAAATATGTGTGTGTATATATACACCTATATACACACTTTTATTCATATGTCTACTACATGTACATATAATCTGAAGGAGGAGTCCAGGGAGCTTGTTGGTGGAAGGAATGGGGAACTAGGAACACAAGAGTGAAGTGGTGACAGTGGGAAGGAGAATGAAGTTGGCCTCCTGGCCATGGTTGGGGGACACAGTTACATACATGAAGGGAACCAGAAGTTGAAAGAACAATGCTTCCCAATGCTACTTCAGTCCCTTGCTTTAAAATGAAAACACAGAAAGAAGAAAAAACACAAAACACAAAAATGCAAGCTTTTTCCTCCTGACCCTTTCCCCACCCTCTGTCCACCGAGGCCTCAGCAGCCACCAGCAGATACAGGAGAACAGAACAAGGAGACACAAACAGAAAAACCAAGCAGGCTAGTAACAAGTTGGGGAGCAGATTCTGGATTTTATTTCTTCAGTTCAGGCAGCAGAATACAGCAGCATGAGCTGCGGAGGAACTAGGTGTGTGCTTTGGAGCTCCCAGGGCAGCCATGGATATGCAGAAGGAAATCTCTAAATGCCATTAAGGTGAAAGATTTTGGGCTTCCTGACATCAGACCAGTGAGATCCTCCAGGCAAGGCTTCAAGCTTTTGCTGGAACCTCTCAGCCCTTCAGGCAGGCTAAGAAGAAAGAGGAAGTCAAGGTCCACTTCAGCAGCAGCCTCCAGAGTGCTGGCCACTGCCTCCTCCGCAGCAGCTGGAGCCCCCTCCGCAGCAGCTGGAGCCCCCTGAGGGCTGGCTGCAGCAGTCAGAGCTCTGGGGTCTGTGGCGGTGGGACCTGCGGTGCCTGTGGTGGCTCAGGCAGCAGCCACCTCCCCCAGAACTGCAGCAGCCCCCAGAGCTGGAGCCACAGCAACCCCCAGAGCTGACACTGCAGCAGGAAGACACTGGAGGGCACTTAGGGGGACACTTTGGGGGGCATTTAGGGGCAGGGCACTTGGGAGGGCACTTGGGGGTGCACTTGGGAGGGGGCTGGCACTGCTGTTGGCTCTGCTGGCAGGACATCTCGGCGGTGGGTGTTCAGGAGCTGAGGGAGAATCAGACAGAAAATCAGACCCAAGTAGAGGTCACCTCTGTCCCTGTGACACTCTTAGCATCACTCAAGTATAAAAACATAATCTTCAGTAGTTTTACTTCCAATGACTTCCTCAAACTCTCATATCATCTATTTCAAGCTTAGGACATCTTTGAATGTCAGACAATTGTAAACTAAGACTAAACAATATGGCAAAATGCGTCTAAGATTCTAATGTGTTGTCAGTGGAGGAGGAAAGTATTACAAATATGTCTTCAGATGGAAATTGTCTAATTTACAAGTCATTTAAGGGAAAATTATTTCTAAAAGGAAAGAAGCAGTCATTCTCTCTTGTCATAACTTGCAAGACAGTTTTACTTGGAAGGTCAGCATTGCACAGGATCTTGGAGACTACTAGGTCAGTAAACTCACTTCAATAGAGACAGATAAATTCATCTACTGCTGCACATCTAGTACTGGAAACCTGGCCTCTTGATCTCAGTTTGGAGCTCAGACTTCCTCAGCTCACCACCTGCTCAGGCTGATGGCTGACATGGTGGCTCTCAGGCTTGGTGTGTCTTAACCAACCTAGGAAGTTTGTGAACAAGTCTCAGATCCATAAAAATATGGGGTTCATAAGCCCAAAAGAGCCTTTAGTCCCATGTCCATGGCTCTAGCTCTTCCCTTGCAGGCAGAGACAGGGTTGTATCTTCCGAGGTAGGCTTCCCTCCTGTGACCTGCCAGAGTGGAGCAGGTCTCTGTGTTTCAAGCTCCCATCTTGGAAGGCCCACCTCATCCCACAGCAATTTGTTTCCTCTAGAGTTCAAAGGCACATGGCACAGCCAGCCAGCTCTTTTCTTCTTCTCCTTCCTGTTCCCAGTTAGCGCCCAGACCCCTTTTTGCCCCCTACCTCTTCAGTCTTTTCTAAACTCTCTACCTCTGACAACATGGCCGTAGCCCAGAGGCCCTTCCCCGCCTCCCCTCCTTCCCTGTTCTGAGCATCCCTGCTCCTGTTCTTACCGGAGTCACACGCAGCACAGGGTTCTTCAGCACCTCAGGAGGTGAGCGGATGGGGTGCTCTGGTCCTGAGCCCTTTTATCCTGGCCTGGGCTCTGCCTCAGCTGTGAGACAGGGCCTGGGCATGAGAGGACCTGCCTCCTGACAGCACGTGGGTCCTGTGACAGGGGGTGACTCTCTCCCCAGGCTCAAGGCAGTCACTCCCACGTAGGAAAGTGCCTACTTGAAATGGGGTTCCAGGATAACTCCTACCATCACCCACCTCATTTACTTGAAGGCTGCTTGCCTTGAGAGCCTCTCAGTTCTCTGTCTTAGAACTCAGGCCTATCTCACTTCTGTCTCTTCCAAAAGTGCCTGATGCTCCATGTAGCCTGGCTTGAAGTTGAAGTACTAATCCCTGAGGTTTCCATGCTTGTTTATTTCTCTCCCTGTGCATCACTAAACTGTGTGGCTGTGGGTGCAGTGTGGACATCTACACAAGTAAAACCCTGGAAGTAGAACCCAGCCCAGGACCAGGCCCTGTGAGGTGGGACTGTTGAAACTATTTAGCCTGTATCATTTTCTGTTTTTAAAACCCTAAAGCTGGAAGATCAAAAAGAATTAGTTAAAGAAGAATTAGTTGGTTGTGAAAATCAATGAAGTAACCCAAAAAAGAGAAAGGGTGCCTGACAGAGAGACTGAAACGTTGTAGGCTCTGAATAAGTGAAACATTCGTACTTTGCTGAATACAGAGTGAAGATACTGATGTTTGTTTAACAAAGAAGCATAGCTTTTTTTCTGATGAGAGTGAGTCTGGTTGTTTGGTGATCTGTTTGCTTTTAAATAACCCTTTTCTTCTGGTGGGGACCTTGATGTGTCAGCATTGAGATGTGAACCCGGAAGCAGCTCATTAGAGAAACGAGAAGCAGCAGCTCTGCTCTTTGTATTAGTGTGAGAATTAGGACTTTTCTAGGGTCACATTGGGAGCACCGGATGATGGTCACAGATGAGAAAGAGGAAGAAAAGAGACATGGCTGTGAGACATTCTAAGTCTACTCCTCCATGTGGGGTCAAATGGCTGGTGGGACCCTGTCCCGGATCATAGGGGGACAGGTGCCTTTTAAGAACAAGAGTCCTTAATATTTAATGTGAATGTGTTTATGTTGCTACTTTGGAAGCCCCTGTTCTCTCTCTCCCCTGGGGCCACTAGCTTTCTACGTGTCCACAGGATTTATATGAATGGAGTGTTTTGAATTTATACATTTTTAGGATATTAATGAAACACACTGCTATTCATTCTAGGACACGGTGGCCACTGAGACAGCCATGACTGCAAGGTAATCCACAAATTAAATTATTTCTTCAGATGATGACCAAGAAAAGCCAGATTAAATCACATGAGGGACAAGTCCTCTTCTTCCCAGCCCCTGACGGACTCTGGATATGCCCAGAGCTTGGGAATGATACCTAGGTCACTATGGACATGGTGACCCTAACCAAAACATAGTGGAGATATGTGTGTATTTATAAACACATGTACAGAGCTTACATATTTGGAGAGAGGTGTGTGTGTACCTCCTTTCTCAGAGCATCAATATAACAGCTGCCCAGACTCCCCTGACAACATAGTCGCTCCAAACACTTGTAGTGTGTCTTTGCTTCTGTTCCTTTATGACGTCCAAGAAAACAGTCTCCCATCCCTGTACAGAATTAACACTACATTATTAGTTGTCTTGTTCATGATTGGACACTGTATAAGCGTAAATGTCCAAATTCCTGCAGTGAAATAAGACTTTACGTCCTCCCTTTAGTTTAAGCCTTTGCCATCTACTCTCAGAAATGTTCTGAAGCTGAACGGGATTATATTCTGTATTTTGATTATGCTTCTCCCTGCAATGCACGTCATGGCCTCTGCCCTTCCAGGACACTGTGGCTCAATTCCACTTGTTTTTTTAACCTTCATGTGGCATATCACTCTGAGATAATAGTAAATTCTTTGATGGTCTGCCTTGGATGTTTTATGATCCTTTACCTCTATTTTTCAACAAAAGGCTATATGCACAATGGATGTTTAATGACTTTTAAATCCTCTTATTGGTATTAGCATTGATTTACAGTCTATAAATAGCTATTCCTTATGACTCAGACCACCCTCATAGGAGACATACTCTGAGACAGGCTCAGTGAGGTGTGTGGGCCACATCACCCTGAGAGATCTGCCACCTTCCCTCCTGGGTATGACATTTGTTCTCCTGCTCAGATTGTTCCAAAGGGCTTAGTAATGAGGGAGTGGTCTGGACATTGGTTACCAGCTTGTCACAATGGCAGGTCTACTCAGAAGTTCAACTCCTGGTACCTAGGATGATGGGGCTGGGATGCCATCTAGTCCATGCCTCTGTCTTTACGCAGGGCAACACCCAAGCCCTCAGCTGACCTGACTGGGATGTAGGTGATGAGTCAGCAACATAGTTGTATTAGGAAGACTGGAACTTGACTCTTAGCTGTGAGATATCATGACTTAGCTATTAAGTCAATAAGATACCTTGTCCAGGAAAGTGTTGACTTTCTGAAATGTCCTATTTGTCAAGGATTTTATCTTTTACATAGTCAAAATTTCACCATCTTATGGGATGTGAGTTAATACTGCTGACATCTAACCAGATACAATTCAAACAGAATAGTTTTTTTCTGTGGGTTCTATAACCAGTAACAAGTTAAGTTAGTAATCTTTGTTTTGATCATTCCAAAGCTACAAAACCTTTAAACAATTACAGTGATGAAAAAACTATTAAATTCTAGAAGAAAATTCTATTCTTTTAAAAATATCTTTATTGCTATTATTGTTATAATTGTTAATATATTGATATCCTATACTGCAGCTGTACTGAACACTCCTAAATTCTTGCAGTGAACCCTTTAAAAAAATTTGGCAAAATATATAACCCCAAATTCACTGCCTTAATCATTTTTTAGTGTACGGTTCAGTAATATTAAATAAAATCACACCATTGTGTAACCAATCTCTAGAATTTCTGTCTTCTCGCAACACTGAAACTCTACACCCACTAAACACAAGTTCTCCCTTACTCCCTCTCCCTAGCCCCTGGCAACCACCATTTTACTTTGTGTCTATGAAATGGAGTACTCCTCGTGTCTCATATGAGTGGAATCATACAGTGTTTGTCTTTTTGTGACCGGCTTATTTAATTTAGCATATCTTTGGGATTCATTCATATTGTAGGATGTACATAAATTTCTTCCCTTTTTAAGCCCATTTAATGTTTCATTGTGTGTATATGCCTCCTTTTGGTTCTGTAATCATTCAGCAGTGGACACTTGGACTGCTTCCACCTTTTAGCTGTTGTGAATAATAATGCTGTGAACATGGGTGTGCATGTACCCTGGCAAGACTCTACTTTCAATTCTTTGTATTATATATACCCAGAAGTGGAATTGCTGGATCATATGTTAATTCTG
This sequence comes from Aotus nancymaae, assembly GCF_030222135.1. Lineage (NCBI taxonomy): Eukaryota > Metazoa > Chordata > Mammalia > Primates > Aotidae > Aotus > Aotus nancymaae. Next base: position 31,986,073 of record NW_026988523.1, read on the forward strand.
TTAACTTTTTGAGAAATCAGCATGCTATTTTTCATAGTAATTATACCATTTTACCCGGTCACCAACCATGCACAAGGGTTCTAATGCCTCCATAACCTCATCAACGCTTGTTATTTTCTGTTTTGTTTTGCTTTGTTTTTTATAATAGCTGTTTTCTTGGGTTTGAGGTGGTATCTCATTGTGGGTTTTACTTTAAATAATTTAATCTAATTATGAATGAGAACATATTTTGGATAGCAACCCATTACCAGATATATGATTTGCTAATATTTGCTCCCATAACAAAGATTTCCTTTTCATGGTATTGATTTTGTTCACTGATGCACAGAACTTTTTAATTTTTATATAATCAAATTTATCTATTTTTATATTTGTTGGCTGTGCTTTCGGTATCCAAGAAATCATTATCAAATCCAATGTTGTGAAGATTTCTTCCTATGTTTCCTTCTAGAACTCTTTCTTTTTTTGATACGGAGTCTCACTCTGTTGCCCAGGCTGTAGTACAGTGGTGCAATCTCGTCTCACTGCAACCTCCACCTCCCAGGTTCGAGTGATTCTCTTGCCTCAGCCTCCCAAGTAGCTGGAATTGCAGGCGTGCGCCACCATGCCCAGCTAATTTTTGTATTTTTAGTAGAGACAGAGTTTCACCATGTTGGCCAGGATGGTCTCAATCTCTTGCCCTCATTATCCACCTGACTCAGCCTCCCAAAGTGCCGGGATTGCAGGCATGAGCCACTGGGCCTGGCCTGTAGCTGCAACTCTATGTTTATGTCTTTGATCCTTATTGAGTTAATTTTTGTGTAGGTGTAAGCTGAGGGTCCAGCTTCATGCTTTTGCATGGGCATATCTAAATTTCCCAACACCACCTCTTGAAAAGATTGTCCTTTCTCCATTGAATGGTATTGGCACCCTTGTCAAGAATCATTTTGATTAGGTAGGCGTGAGGGTTTGTCCCTATAGTTCCAGCTACTTACAAGGCTGAGACAGGAGGATAGGTTGAGTCCAGGAGTTTGAGTCCTGCCTGGGCAACATAGCAAGATCTTCTTTCTGGATGAAAAAAAGAATTATTTGACCATATACGTGAGGGTTTATTTATTTTAAGGTTCTCTTCTACTCTTCTATTTCATTGACCTATGTGTCTATCTTTATGCCAATAACACACTATTTTCATTACAGTTGCTTCGTTGTAATAAATTGTATTAATTTATTTTTATTTTTATTTTTAGAGATAGGGTCTCACTATGTTTCCCAGACTTGTCTAGAATGCCTGGGCTCAAGGTATCTTCTATCCTCTGCCTCGTGAGTGGCTGAGACTACAGTTATGCACTACCATATCTGTTTGTAATAAGTTTTAAAGACAGGAAGTGTGTGACTCTAACTTCATTTTTCTTCTTCAAGATTGTTTTGGTTATTTGAGAAATAATTCAGTTAGTCACAGTGTATAGTCTTTTTAATGTGCTGTTGAGGATTTCTATCATCCCTCAATATCATCGGAGATATTGATGTACGGTTTTCTGGCTTTGGCATCAGGATAATGCTGGCCTCAGAGGATGAATTCATGTGTCCTCTTTTCTTTTGGCAGTATCCTCTTTTTAATTTTTTGAAGCATTGAGTAAGAGTAGTGCTGCTTTCTCTTCGAATGTTTGGTAGAATTAATGAGTGAAGCTGTCTGGTCCTGCATTTTATTCTGTTGGCAGATTTTTAATTGCTGATTCAGTCTCTTTGCTAGTTATAGGTTATTGGTTTAGATTTGTTTCTAGAAATCTATCCATTTTATCTAGGTTATCCAATTTGGCATACAATTGTTCATAACTTAAAGTTATGCAAACATTTCCATTAGATAAAACGCAACGTTTTTAAAGTTTTTAGCTGGGTGGACAGCATGGCTTTACTTCCTATTTCTTGATATTTCCTAATCTTGTTAAAAAAAGTTTTTCTCTTTCTGAAAGGCTTATTTCAGTGAAAGTCCATCTGCAAAATCTGTTACATATTTAAATTAGAAAATAACTAAAAGTGCCATTGACTTTTTTTTTTTTTTTTGCCATATGAAAATTGATTAGTACAGTGTTTTCATCATTAAAACTTATGATCTTGGTCTTTCCTTCTTGCCTTTGTATAGGGCCAAAAGAGAGACATTGGCTGCTTTGACAAACTTAAAGCGGACTCCAGGAATATCACTAACAGCACAACCTTTGCGACCAAATCCAGCAACCAGAACTTCCTCGTTTTCCTCCATAAAGTTCAAGCAACCATCACTGGGAACAAAGACGGTGATTTTCTTGCCATTCTTGATGGGTTGGACGCTGACACACTTCCCAGTGGCAGAATTTGGCTGCTTGGCTTCAATTCCTAGTTTTTCCAGCAGGATTCCCTTTGCATGAGAAATACCTCCAAAAGGGTTGGCCTTCAGGGCTGTGCCCAAATAGGCTTTCTTGTACTGTTTATCATGCCACTTCTGGTGTCCTTGGTGGCTACGGAGCTTCTTAGCAGTACGAAGTCCCGGACACTTGCTCACCCTGCCGGCTTTGAGAGTGACCTAAGGCCACCTCTCCGGTCTGGGGGCTGCCTTCTGAAGCCTGGCTTCTGCACCGCGTGCCTGGGTCTGGAAGTCAGACTCAGGGCGGTGCCGCAGCGTGAGGCCTTCAGCCCTAATAGCGGGATCGGGACCGGGATCGCTCAGGCCGCCGGGGGTTGCGTCTCCCGCCTCTTTTTTTTTTTTTTTTTTTTTTTTGAGACGGAGTTTCGCTCTTGTTACCCAGGCTGGGGTGCAATGGCGCTATCTCGGCTCACCGCAACCTCCGCCTCCTGGGTTCAGGCAATTCTCCTGCCTCAGCCTCTTGAGTAGCTGGAATTACAGGCCTGCGCCACCATGCCCAGCTACTTTTTGTATTTTTTTTTTTTAGTAGAGACGGGGTTTCACCATGTTGACCAGGATGGTCTCGATCTCTTGACCTCGTGATCCACCCGCCTCGGCCTCCCAAAGTGCTGGGATTACAGGCGTGAGCCACTGCGCCCGGCCGTCTCCCGCCTCTTTAACCTGGCAGGGGCGGTTCAAGTGGTGGGGGGAAATCAGCGAGTTGCAGGATCCAGGGCTGGTGCTTTGAACGTGAGGCGGGGGGGAGAGAGGGATTTCCCGGTCCCCGCTGCACTCCGTCCATACCCCTCGCAGCCCCTAACCGGGTTGTGCGGTCGAGGGGGCGGGTCCCTTTAAGGCCCCGCAGCGCCTGCGCCTGGGGCTGTCGGCGGGGCGACCCGGAGGAGCCGGCGGGCTGCAGTGGGAGGGTCTGCGCGGCGGTTGAGACAGCCGCGGTGCCGGGAGGGGTCGGTCAGGGTCCCGAGGTGGCCTGAGCTTGAGTGAGCCCGATGCTTTTGGAAACGCCGGACGGGCGAGCAGCGGAGCCGGGAGCCGGGCCCAGGCGCGGGGCGCGGCTGCCCTTTCGATGGGAAGTTAAGGTTTCCTGCGAAGTCCACCCAGCGTTTCCGAGGTGAGGGCGCCGCGCCAGGCCGGGCGAGCGGTGAGTCCCGGACCGCCGGCGAACAGCTGGGGCGCGGCGCGGCTTTCGGGCTGCCCCAAGTTTTGCTGCGCGAGCTGGCGGGCGCGCCGGCGCCGCCAGGGCCTGTTTCCAGGCTCCATTCCTCGCCTGCCGCTGCAGCCCGCCGCCCTCCTCTCGTGGGCGCTGGGGAAGAACTCGCGGCGAGTCCTCCTGTGGCAGCCCAGGGGGTGGAGGGACGGAGCAGCTTCGGGGGCACATCCTCCTAAATCCTATGGAGAACACTGACCCTGCGCCCCACCTTAAGGCCAGAAATCCGTTCCCTCTTGGGACCTGAGGGACGATTTTAAATGTGCAGGTGGTCCGGTGCAGTAGATCACACCTGTAATCCCAGCACTTTGGGAGGCCAAAGTGGGCAGATCATTTGAGCCCAGGAGTTCCAGACCAGCCTGGCAACGTGGCAAAACTCCATCTCTACTAAAAATACAAAAATTAGCTGTGTATGGTGGTGTGTGCCTGTAGTCATAGCTACCGGGGAGGCTGAGGTGGGAGGATCACCAGAGCCTGGGAGGTTGAGATTGCAGTGATCCGTGATCATGCCAGTGCACTCCAGCCTGGATGGCAGAGTGAGAGCCTGTCTCAAAAAAAAAAGTACAGATAGTGAATTTTACTAAGTGAACTACCACAGACCAAGAAATGGAACATTACTAGACTGGGGTCTGGGGTATATATGCAGGAGTGGCATTTTTGATTTTAGAGATATATGAATGATAAAACTTTAGTATTAGACATTGTTGAACATTTTCCCAAAGTGGTTGTACCATTTAACAGAGAATATTCTGGTTATCCCACATCTTTGCTTATGCTTGTCAGTTAAAAATTATTTTGCTATTCTAGTAGAGGTACAGTAATATATCAGTGTGGTTTCATTTTACATTTTCCTGGTATTGAGATTGAGTATTTTTTATTGCCATTTGTGTCTTCTTTTGTGAAGTGCCTGTTAAATCTTTTTATCCTTTTTTCATTAATATGCTTTTCTGTTGATTTGTAACACTTTATTCTGGATGTGTGTCCTTTCTAGGATATATATGCATTGCATTTCTTTTTTTCCAAACTGTAGCTTGCCTTTTCATTCTTTTAATGATGTTTTTATGTGAATGGAGATTCTCTAATTTTTTTTTTCTTTTTGAGACGGGATCTCACTTTGTTGTCCAGGCTGGAATGCAGTGGCACAATCACAGCTCAGTGCAACCTCGACCTCCCAAGGCTCAGGTGATCCTCCTGCCTCAGCCCCCAAGTAGGTGGGACCTTCAGGGGAGCACCATTATGCTCAGCTCTTTTTCATATTTTTAGTAGAGATGGGGTTTTGCCACGTTGCACAGGCTGGTCTGGAATTGCTGGGATCAAGTTACACACCTGCCTCGGCCTCCCAAAGCATTGGGATTATGGGCATGAGCCACCACACCCGGCATGTTTCTTAATTTTAAGGAAATTATACTTTATCAATCTTTCCCTTTGTGGTTACTGCTTTTTGTGTCCTCTTTAAGAAATCAATGCCTAACCTAAGAAAATGAACATATTTTTCTGTGTTAACGTTATAGCAATTTTATTTTAGTTCATGCATTTTTTTTTTTTTTTTCCAGACAAGGTCTCACTCTATTGCCCAGGCTGGAGTGCAGCGGCATAATCCCAGCTGACTGCAACCTTCACCTCCTGGCTCAAGCAATCCTCCCACCTCAGCCTTTTGAATAACTGCGACTATAGGTGTATGCCACCATTCCTGGCTAACTTTTGTATTTTTTGTAGAGATGGGGATTCAGCATTTTCCCAGGTTGGTCTCAAACTCTTCGGCTCAAGTAGTCTACCTGCTTCAGCCTCCCAGAATGCTGGGATTACAGGTGTGAGCCACCCCACCCAGCCATGATTCACTTTTTACTATATGGATGTGACTGCTCGATCCAGCACCATGTATTGAAAAGACCATCCTTGTCCTTCTGTACTGTGTGTACTTCTTTTTATAAATTGGATGACTCTATGGTCATTTGATTTATGAAATTAATGTGGGTCTGTTTCTGGACCAACCTGGGCAACATAGTGAGATCCTGTCTCTACAACATATAGTAAATAATAAATACATAAATTTTTTTAAAAAGTGGGTAGAGCAGATGGAGTCATAGGTGGCAATTTATAAATGATTGTCAATTTCTTGGCTACATACAGGTGTTGGTAAGTCAGATCTGTTGGGTGTTCAAGCAAAATGTATTAAGTGAATTATATGGTGTTCAGAATGATGGCTAGATGTTCATTGTGACTTGAATTAGATGTTATTTGGGCCTCACAGAGCTGCAGTTTTGACTCGTATTTATTTGTCTTTTTAAAATTTTTACTATCTTCCTGTCAAGGCAGTAACTCTTTTATACTTAATTGTTCTTGGGTATACTTAATTACCAGGAAAACTTTATGGATCATACCTAAGTGTTAAGCCACTTAAAGTAAAGGGCTGATGTGATGTGATGTAGACAATAGTATTCTACATAATAGTTTCAGGACTACATCTGTTAATTTGTTTGTTTGTTTGTTTTTCTTGAGACAGGGTCTTGCTCTGTCACCCAGGCTGGAGTGCAGTGGTGCAGTGGTATGATCATGGCTCACTGCAGCTTTGACCTCTCAGGCTCAAGCAGCCTCCCACCTCAGCCTTCTTAGTAGCTGGAACTACAGGCGTGCACAACCATACCAGACTAATTTTTTATTTTTTGTATACAGGGTCTTCTTATGGTGCCCAGACTGGTTTCAAAACCCTGGGCTCAAATAATCCTCCCATCTTGGCACCCCAAAATGTTGCGATTACAGACATGAGCCATCACGTCTGGCCATTTTAGTTTTAATAATTTTTACATTTTTCTAATTTAAAATATTTACGAAAATCTATTATTTATTAATATAGTATTCATTATTGTTATGATTATTTTGTATGTGTTTAATGTCCTTTTCAATATAAGCTCTTGGAAATTAGAGAACTTGTCTCTTATTCGTTACTGTATTCTAAATACTTGACCTTGCCTGGTATGAAACAGATTTTGATTAAATATTTGTTAAATGAATGAATGAACATACTGATACCACATTCAACAATTCTCCGAATATCACAGCTTTTACCATCTAACAAATAAAATAGCTTGTATAGCGCAGAGCCACAGTCAACCTGCCATGAAAGAAAATGTCAATGAAAATAAACCCTTTTATGTGTAGAACTAGAGTTGGTTGGTTTCTGTCATATGCAGTCAACCGTCCTGGCCAGCCTGGGCAACGTGATAAGACCCTGTCTCTGAAAATAAAAAATTAGCCGAGCATGGTGGTGCACACTTGTAGTCTCAGCTACTCTGGAGGCTGAGGCAGGAGGATTCCTTGAGCCTTGAGTTAGAGGTTACAGTGAGCCATGATGGCACCACCACACTCCAACCTGGGGGGTGGGAAAAAAGAGTCCTGACTAATTACTTGAGTAGCCAGAGAAAATGCTTACTTTTCACAAAGTACTATTTGAGGTAGATCTTACTGAACAGGAATTCCATTCTTTCTGTTAGGAAATTAAGAGAGTGTGGGTGTGGTTAGTTAATGCTTGTTGACCTATCTTTGGAATCTCATCTCCTGCTCTGTCTGGTCTATTTATATATGTATATTCTACCTGCTATCTTGTTGAGCTTTGCTAGTTTATGCTGCAGTAACAAAAGCCCCAAAATCTCACCAGTAGATGAGATTCCAAAGATAGTTCAATCAGCATTAACTAACTACACCTACAGTCTCTTAATTTCCTAACAGAAAGAATGGAATTTCTGTTCACTAAGATCTGCCTCAAATAGTACTTTTTGAAAAGTAAGCACTTTCTCTGGCTACTCAAGTAATTAGTCAGGACTCTTTTTTCCCACACCCTAGGTTGGAGTGTGGTGGTGCCGTCATAGCTCACTGTAACCTCTAACTCAAGGCTCAAGGAATCCTCCTGCCTCAGCCTCCAGAGTAGCTGAGACTACAAGGGTGTGCCACCATGCTCCGCTAATAATTTTTTTATTTTCAGAGACAGGGTCTTACTATGTTGCCCAGGCTGGTCAGGACAGTTGATTGCATATGACACAAACCAACCCACTCTAGTTCCCGGCCCCTTTCAATCTGCTCCTTTCTCCATCTTCCCAGTCTCAGTAAGTGGCACTTCCATCCTTCAAATTGCCCAAGCCCCGAATCTCAATGTTAACCTTGATTTCTCTCTTTTATCTCATAGCCAATATGAAGGCAAATCATGTTTAGATCCAGGCGAAGGTTCCTGGTGACCCAGACTCTCACCAGCAGATTGTCCCTTACCATCTTCCTGAGGGTGTCTGGAGCTTCAGTGCCGTGTGCTCTGGGCCTCCATGCTGGGGCACCACCGATTCCTGCTGTCCAGGCTTCCAGTGGACTCTCCGAGGCACTGATGTAGAATCTTCCCCATTCTGTGCACCAAGAGCAGCCTCATACGGTGTGGGCTGACATGAAGAGCTGCCAGATCCAACAGGTAAAAATCATGAGGCACTGCCAGCCAGATGGGGTCAGAGAGTCCTCCCTCTATTGGGATTCAGATGAGAAGGGGAGATGCCATAGGCCCTAAATATCACAGCATGACCAGCACGTGCCACCCACGAACTGCAGTGCATGGTCAGGTGGAAGTTATTTGACTTCAGTAGAGGACAGTTCTCTTCAGGACTTTTCCTCAGTGGCTGGATCTGCGTCCCTCTCCTTTCTCTTCCCCTCTCACCCCCCAGTCTCTGTCCCCATTTCTCTCTCTCTTTCCACCTTGCTATTTGCTTTCACCTGCTTTCACCTCTTCAGCTTTCATGGTTTCCCCCACTCCCACATTTCCCAGGCTAAGGCCCCTGCACTGTCCTCGGTGAAGAGATGTGTCTGGATTTAGGTGGTGCCATCTAGGTGTGTCCGGGATGGGGAAACATGGCTCAGCTGCCAGTATAAGGGTTTCAAAGAGTGGCCACTTTTGAAGGCCTTTCACAGCTCCCATTCTAGAATCGTGTAGGACTTAAAACTGATGGGCCACAGTGGAATTCTTGGTTCCTCAGGACCTTGTGGTAGACGCCTTCTTTCACTGAGCATGCACAAGGTGGCTGTTAGGTGCCAGGCCCTGCTCTGGGCTAGGGGCCCCATTGTGAGCAAACCTCAGTTCATTGCCCCGTGGAGGCCCACCTCTGAAGGCATCAAGAAGATGGTGTCGACCACATCCACGAGTGCTGAGCATCAAGGATGATGAAAGCTAACAGCCGGCTGGATTTGGCAATACGATAAGTAAGGACTTGTTTGATTCTGAAGAAAGCAATATCAGCAGTGGGGAGGAGAAAGGAGCCTTACTGCAGGGAGCTGAGGATGCTTAGTAGTGAGGAAATGAGGAAAAGGGTGAGCTAGCATTTATGAAGCAAGCTTTGCTCCCTACTTGGTATTTACACTTTTCCCAACTTTCACATTTGGGTTTAGTCCCTAGTCAGAAGTGAGTCTGGACTGGACTTGCAATGTTCCTGAGTCGTTGTCTTTGTTTGCATTCCTACCAGAACCCCTGGTGACTCTGCAGATCATGTTTAATGATAATGTTGACACTAACTCGTTGTGAGGGTAAAATATGAATCTGGTAACAGAAACGTTTCGGTGGAGACAGGTGGGGCCGGGAACCAGGACTGCTGCGGCTTCTCTCTGCCCTCACTGTATAGCCTTACAGGCAGCTCAAATCACTCCAAACCCAGTTTGCAGCCAGTACAGACTTGCCTCTCCTTCCCAGTCTTCTTTCTTGCTGGTGACGGGTTGGGGGAAGGGGAAGATCTAAGAGATAAGGGAGGGCCATGAAACAAAGCATGAATTATTGCGGTTGCTATACAGGTGTGGTCCTCTCAGTCTCTCTGCCTGAATTCTCAACAAATCTCTCACCAGGTTCCTGGATGGTACAATAGGGTCGTTGTAAGGTGGGTAGGTGCAGTGAGTCACTGAGGTCTTCCTGAGGTGCAGTGCGACAGGGAGAGATCCTCTCCAGTGTCACTGGAGCTGGGCCACAAATTGGTGGTAGAATGCCCAGCTTCAGGGTCCATTTGCACGGCTGTATATTTCAGTTACAGAATCTCTACTTGGTTCTTTCTTTAATGTACTCTTGTTCTTGTTTTATGCATTTGATTTATTGCTTTATTTATTTGACCATTTTAAACACAGTCATGCTAATGTTCTTCCAGATTGCTCTCCCTCTTGTTACCCAGTTCGAAGTCTCTAGTCTGTTGCCTGTACTTGTCATCCCTCTTGTGTCTGTGAGCTTATTTTAAGAGAATTTATCTCCTGTGGACACCCTGCAGATGTCTGGAGGTGTCTCCACGAGGTGGCTTTGCGTTTGTCTAGGTGCTTTTTATTACGCTTACAACTCTGGAGCAGTTTTTGGTTTATTTCTTTAATAGTGTGTGTTTGAACCCCATGCCTTCTGGGAACACAGGTGCAGTGCTCTGATTTCTCTCAGATGACTTTGCCCCTCCCCAGGGCTTGTTCTGTGTCTTGAGAGGTGGTGGGCTGAGCTTTCTGATCTCCATCAGTGACAGGCAGCTCTCCCCTTTCACTAAGAGCTCACTTCTAGTTCTCCACCATGGCCTGGGCCATGCGGCCTCCACTCTGGGACACTGTATCAGCTATCAGTTCCCTTTGTGCTTCTGGAACTTGAATAATTATCTTTCTGCCTTTTAATTGATCAAATATTTTGACTTTTTGAGGGGAAGGGGAAGATTTTATGTTATCCAGCATTATTTGTGGTAGGAAAGGGGTTTTCTGTATCTTCTCCAGACTAAATCTTGGCAGAAGTCCTACCACCATGGCCCAAATCTCCATCAAAAGAGATAGATATTTGCTTGATTTTTTTCTTTTTGTTTTTCTTTATTTAAAAATGTACATTGGATTTGGCAATGATTTCTTAGATATGACAACAAAGACACAGGCAGTACAAGAAAAAGAATATAATTTGGACTTCATCAAAACTAAAAACTTTTGTGTATCAAAGAACACTATGAATAGAGTGGAAAGGCAACCCACAGAATTGTAGAAAATATTTGCAAATCACATATCTAGTAAGAGCTGCTCTGTCACTGATGGAAACTGGAAAGCTCAGCCCACCACCTCTCAAGACACAAAATGAGCCCTGGGGAGGGGCAAAGTCATTTCAATATCAAAATGAAAATTGATATTTATAAAAAGGGTATTTTATTTAACTTAAAACATATATATTTGCCAAAATTTTGCTATATTATCTTTCTTGCATAAATTACACTCACAGTGGATTTTAGTACAATTGTAGCTGCCTGTTGGATGTGTTCCTTAATTCATTAGCAGCAGAAGAGGGAAAATATATCAGTTGTCAGTAAATCTCCATATTATTCCTTTAGCAGGTGTACCCTGTATTAAAAAAAAAATCTATCACTATCCCCAAAAAACAGTGAGCTAGGAAAGAGATGGAAAAATATTAGGTACTCTACTGTTTCTGTTTGCTACTTTACCAAGAAATCGGGCCAGGCATGGTGGCTCATGCCTGTAATCCCAGCACTTTGGGAGGCCAAAGCAGGCGGATCAGCCTGACCAACATGGTGAAACCCCTGTCTCTACTAAGAATACAAAAATTAGCCGGGCATGGTGGCGCATGCCTGTAATCCCAGCACTTTGGGAGGCCAAAGCAGGCAGACCAGCCTGGCCAACATGGTGAAACCCCTGTCTCTACTAAGAATACAAAAATTAGCTGAGCATGGTGGCGCATGCCTGTAATCCCAACTACTTGGGAGGCTGAGGCAGGAGAATCCCTTAAACCTGGAAGGTGAAGGTTGCAGTGAGCCGAGATTGTGCTGCTGCACTCCAGCCTGGGCAACAGAGCAAGACTATCTCAGAGAAAAAAAAAAAAGAAAGAAAGAAATCACTGGCCATGGCTTTAAGACACTGGGCTAAAGAGTACTAACCAGAAAGCCTTCACTTGCTTGGGCCCTCAAGTTTTGATAAGTAAGATCTAATCAATACCAAGCTTCTAACTCAAGATTCAGATCAACAAACCCCTATGGAGTACTCCCTATAAGCAAAGTGAGTGGCGGAGAGAGACACCAGCAGGAAGGGTTGGTTTGGGGAGGAGATAATGAGCCCAGTGAGGGCATATTGTGTTTGTCCTGTTGGCAATGCCCAGTAGGTATTTGCATTCACAACTTGAGTCTGGAGAGAAGATCTAGCTTGAGAAGCAGACAGAGAGAGAGGGGAGAGAGAGACAGAGAGAGAGAGAGAGAGAGAGAGAGAGAGAGAGAAGAGAGAGAAAGAAAGGAGGGCCTGGGAATGTGTCCACATTAGGGAGATGGGGTAGTGTGATGGTTAATATTAGATGTCAACTGGATTGGATTGCAGGGTGCCTAGATAGCTGGTAAAGTATTGTTTCTGGGTATGTCTGTGAGGGTGTTGCCAGAGAACATTCACATTTGAGTCAGTGGACTGGGAGAGGAAGACCCATCCTCAATTTGGGTCTGCATCATCTAATTGGCTGCCAGCATGGCTAGAACAAAGCAGACCAAAGAAGCTGGCTTCCTGAGTCTTCTGGCTTTCATCTTTCTCCTGTGCTGGATGCTTCCTTCTGTTCCTCCTGCCCTTGGACATCAGACTATTTTCTCTCATCCCTCACATGCAACCAAATCTCCAAGCCCATCTGATCCTCCACCCAAATATCCCTTGAATCCACCCCCAGCCACCCGCTGTCCAGGACACCCCCACCTCTGATCTGGATACTGCAGCAGCTTCCTGCTCATACTCTTGGCTTTGCCCTGGCACAGTGTCTGGAACATCATAGAGACTCAAATATCCATTGCATGATGCAGTGGTCAGGAAGGATGAACAAAGGCTGCTGAGCCAGTGACTGGTAGAGGAGAAGTTTCAGTAGAGTGCTGAGGGTGAGTGTTAGAACTCAAGGGGTTCAGGACTCAGTGGAAGAAAGGAAATAGAAACTTTTGGTGTAGACACATATAAAAACGTAATAATTTTGACCAAAGGGAAATGTCTAAGGCAGCAACTCGAGGGTGTAGAAGTGTTGAGGAGTCTTGTTTTACTTTTTTTGGTTGCAGAGAACAGATAATGCTTTAAAGAAGAGTATAAACTTAAGAAGATTAAAAATGTTTGTAAAGGAATATAACATTCATTACAGGAATTGTTAGGGAATCAGTGGGAATATATTTTAAGAATTACAACTGTGTGTTAGCTATCTATTATTGTGTAAAAAATTACCACAAACTTAATCGCTCAGCAATTTCGCTGTCTCACAGTTTCTGTGGGTCAAGGGTCTGAGCATGGCTTAAGTGGGCTCCCTGCTTCAGGGTCTCCTAGAAAGCTGCAGTCAAGATGTTGTCCAGGGCTGGGGTCTCATCTGAGGCTCAACTGGGAAAAAATCGCTCCCAAACTCACGTGGTTGTTGGCAGGATTCAGTTCCTTGAGGGCTGTTAGTCTGGGGACACTAACTTCTAACTGGCTGTTGCTCAGAGGCACCCTCAGTTCCTTGCCTTGTCAGCCTCTCCAGGCTTGCTTCATTAAAATGTACAAGCTGAGAAGGGAATAGAGACCCTGCTGTCAAGATGGAAGACAGTCCTACGTAACCAAATCGTGGAAGTGACATACCATCACTTTTGCTGTATTCTAATGGTTACAATCAAGTCATAGGTCCCGCTCATATTCAGGGGAGGAGATTGCATAAGAATGTGAATGTGAGAGTAGGGGATTACCGGGGGCTGTCTTAGCATTCACTCACCACAAGATGTATTGCAAGAATTTAAGAGTAAGTGTAGCTCTGAGAATGGGAACACTGACATCATAGGAACTGGAAGAAAGTTACAAAGATACCTTCCCACCCCTACGTTCTACCTTCTTCTTTCTCATCACTTCACAATCCTTCAAAGGAGTAGACTACCTTGTACTGCCTTTACTTCCTAATCTGCCCTTTAAAAAACCCTCCCTTCAAACGATTTTGATGCAGGTGGTTGACAGACCATATTTTGGGAAATTCTTCTCTGCTCATTTTCCCTGGGTAACCTCCAAACTCATGGCTTTGGTCTATGTGCAGATGACATATAATTCTTTATCTTCAGCTCGACTCTCTCTTTCTCAAATTCCCAGCTTATCTGTTTAACCTAACATCTCTACCTGGCTATCCCATAGCTGTGATTCTTATTGTTGCAAGTGATAGAAAATTCAATTTAAATTGTTTTAAGCAAAAGCAGGGATATACTGACTCATGTAGCTGCACAGTCAAAGGACAGATTTAGCTTTAGCACAGCGTAAGAATTACAACTGTATGTTAGCTATTATTGTGTAACAAATTACCAAACATAATTACTCAACACAATTTCACTGTCTCACAGTTTCTGTGGGTCAAGGGTCTTAGCATAGCACTAAGGAGCTGGTATCTTTTTACAATTTCTTGGCTCTGTTTCTCCAATGTTGGCTCCACCCTCAGATCCTTTCCCTGTGGTCTTGAGATGGCTATCGGCATGTCTAAGGCTACAAACTCCCAGATTAGAATCCACCGAGGAGGAATAAACAATTACCTTTATCCCAGAATTCTCAGCAAAGGTATTGAAAGTCCCTTTATTTTGACCAGCTTAGATCACAATGACCACTCTAGGCCAATGGCTGTGTCCAAAGGAATGCAGGGCACTCATTGGCTTCGGTACAGGTGTGACCTTGACTCTCAGAACTGGGGAAGAACTCTACCCAAACTCAGAACACCAAGAGATGGGGAGTGCAGAGCAGGGCTTGATTCAAGAATGCATGCTGCAAAAACAAGGAGCAGGCACACACAAGGAACACACGTCAAAGACAACATGTTTTATTTGTTTATTTGTTTAGAGGCAAAGTCTCATTGTGACACCCAGGCTGGAGTGCAATGGCGCAATCTCGACTCACTGCAATCTCTGATTCTCGGGTTCAAGCAATTCTCTTGCCTCAGCCTCCCGAGTAGCTGGGATTACAGGCATGCGCCACCACACCTGGCTAATTTTTGTATTTTTAGTAGAGATGGGGTTTCACCATATTGCACAGGGTGGTCTCGAACTCCTGACCTCAAGTGAGCCTCCATCCTCGGCCTCCCAAAGTGCTTAGATTACAGACATGAGCCACCATGCCTGGCCAAATACAACATGTTTTAAACTGGACTCCACTCTACCTTTTGCTCCTAAAGCTTAACCCCCTTGCTTCATTGTTGATTTCAGGGAATTGCATCATCATCCATCCAGTTGTCCTCCTAGGCTTCTCTTTCTCACCACTACATTCAGGCGGTCATCATTTCTTGTCTCTCATATACTCTTTCCCTCCCCTCCTGCTTCTTTGCCTTACGTCAGATTCCTAACTGACCCACTTTACCATCTCCCCATTCTCTCTTAAAAAAAAATGTTGACTGGTGGCCACAGAACCATGAATGTCCAAGGCCTGTGGATAACTCTAACAGTCCACACACCGTTTGCCAACCCAACAATGGGATTACGTGTTCGCTAAGAGTGGATTTGTAATTTGTCCCAAACCTGTTTCTGTTTTTCTTGTAAGGTACAATTTATTTATATATTCCACAAGCCAATAAAATATGGGTGCGAAAAGATAGTTTTTATCTTTATGAAAGTTAAACTGAATTCTTTTCAAAGACTCGATGAGACAAATGTGCTGAAGATAACTGCGGCTGCCGCAGGTGTAGCTGAGACAACTGGAAATGGCTGAGGCAGTGGCTCACCCTAAGCACTGGCCTTCATTTTGGAACGTCAGAGCCCAAAATGACCTCAGATGTGGCCTAATCCATCTCACCGAATTTATGAAGGAATAAACCATGATCTAGAGAGATTTTTGCTAATAAGTTAAAACTCACATAAATGGATAAGGAATTAGAGGCTTTCTGGAAACACATCACTTTTTCCAGGTGCTTCTTAGTAATAATTGCACATTGCGGAAACCTGCCCTTCTTTTTCTCTCTCTCTGCTCTAACCTGTCATCTTTAACCCTGGGTCAATCTTCTTACCTTCTTTCTGGGCTCTCTTTCCCTTCTGCTTTATCAGAGGGCTTAGAAAATGAAAACTAATGTTAGGCCAGGCACAGTGGCTCACACCTATAACCCCAGCACTTTGGGAGGCCGAGGCGGGTGGATCACCTGAGGTCGAGAGTTCGAGACCAACCTGACCAACATGGAGAAACCCCATCTCTACTAAAATTACAAAATTAGCCGGGCATAGTAGTACATGCCTGTAATCCCGGGTACTCGGGAGGCTGAGGCAGGAGAATCGTTTGAACCCAGGAGGCGGAGGTTGCGGTGAGCTGAGATCGCACCATTGCACTCCAGCCTGGGCAACAAGAACAAAACTCTGTCTCAAAAACAAAACAAAACAAAACCCTAATGTTAACACTAGCTTAAGCCAAGCCAAACAGAAAGACCTTGGCAACACCAGCTTCCTTTCTCTTCCACAAACATCCTAGATCCTTCTCGGCTTTGGAGGACCTTTGCCCTTCCTGTTGCTTCTCTTGAAATCCTTCTCCTTCTTTTCACGTTTGCTCTTTCTAGTTCTTCAGATCTCAGCACAAATGTCATGTCTGCAGAATAGTGCCCTCCCATAGTCCCCATGAATCCGTAACATAATTGTAATCTGTCTTTCCTAGGATTTATCATACTCTGATAGTCCTTTGTTTATTTAGTGACTGTTCTCCCCTAGCTAGAATTTATACTCAGTGAAGGCAGGATCTTGTCTGTCTTGCTGGTTGTATTCTCAGGACCTCTGACAGTGCCAACAGGGGTAGCAGTGAGTGACTAATGACAGTAAGTGACATCTCTCTATCAGTCCGTAATGAGATGATTCTGGTTGTAACATTAGTTATGATTATGTGTATACCAAGATGCATTGTTCTTATTTACTGTGCAGCTTCTATCAATCTCATTTACATTCCTCCCACTTTCCACCCTCCTTTGCACAAATTCAGCAACTCTCCAGTTCATGTTTTAAAAAAGTGACATTGTTTTATTACTATCTGCAGGTGGGGCCTACATGAGGTGGCTGGTGTGCTGGGCTCAAGGGGTAATGTGTGGGCTGTGGAGATGATGACAGAAAGGCTGGAAGGAATTGGGGTGGATTTGAAGGCCAGGCCTAAGGGGTCCTCAGGTCCGCTTCTGGGAAGGGACAGCCTTGAGGAAGGAGTCATGGCAAGCCATAGCTAGGCCACCAATCAGATTAAGAAATTCTGAGAAATCTAGCTGGCCATCACTGTTGGTGTCCAGTTTCTTCATCATGCGGTCAAGGACACCAGGGTCCTTCTGGTTCTGCAGAGATAATAATAATACCTTTATATTGCATCTTCTAAGGTCCTTTCAAATATGCTGCCACATTTTATTCTTACAGGCTTATAAGATACAGGATAGGGATTATTAATATTCTCATTTTCTAGATGCAGAAACAGACTCAAAGAGGTGAAGTGATCTACCTAAGGGGCAGACCTGGGGCTTGAACCAAGGTTTTCTCACTCCTAGTCCAGGGCTTTTTCTATGACACCAGGGGCTATTCAGTTTTGTGAAGCCAGTGGAACACTTCTTTCAAGTGTTGCATGCAACTCCAATAGATCAACTATATAAAAGTGCAACGGGTTCAGGTGGAAAGAGGCCGCAGGCCCTGCCTAATCAATCTCTTCCTCCATTTGCCCAAGCTGCCAATGCAGACACACACTTAGAGCCACTGGTTACAATAGATTTAAATTAACTAATTTACAAAGTCAGTCTGTTAGTCACACTAGCCACGTTTCAAGTGCTCAGTAGGCACATGTGGCTGGTGGCTACCATATCGGATAGAGTAGCTCTAGAATGTATTTCTACCATTGCAGAAAGTTCTATTGGACAGGGATGTCCTAGAACCTTTGGGGTGGAAGAATAAAATTTGAAAACGATTCCATTATGTCATATATCATTTCATAGATGTCTTCCTAAATAGGAAAAACTCCTGGCTTGGAGTAAGTTAAAATGGAGTGAGTGCAGGACGTCAATTGCTGGTCCTTCATTCCTGGTCATTCTTCCAGGGTCTTGTTTCATGCTGTGGGTAGTTTGGGGAAATAGGGGAGATAGGGACCAGTACCTTTGTGAAGGCAGCCAGTTCTGTATTCATGAAGCTCAGGAACTCCGTCTTGGAGAGAGAGTAGTTATAACCATCTTTTCCAGCATACTTCTGGAAAACAGCAATCAGGGACTCGATGCACCGCTCAGTCTCTGTAGGGCTGGAGATTTTTGCCTTTGGAGAAAAAAAAACAAGGGAAGATGTCAAGGGCTGGATACCGAATAAAATTGCAGGGAATCTTATTTCCAGTCAAAGCAGTTTCCTAAAAGACTGAGTCATTTTTTTCGGGGGACTGAAGGGTTCAAGACAACCACAAAAAGTCACACTCTGTGACTTTCCATCCTACCTCCTCCACATGTTTATTCCAGGTGAAATATATGAGGGTAATGTGGAGCATTGCAGGCATGTTTAGAAACAGTAGACTGCCTAGATGAGAATGAGGGTGGCAAGGCTTACTCATATTTTTGGAATGTGTGGATAAATACATGTGTAGCTCTGTATCGACAAATCCATATGCACACCAAACACTGTCTATAGGTTAATAATTTGCTATTTTCCAAGATTGTATGGAGGCTTTTGTGATTAATGAAATGTCAGCTCTTTTTAAAGCAATACTGAATTCCTGGGACTCACACATTTCCTTAGAGAAAACTAAAACTATAGCTATCATTGTATATGCAGTGGGAGACAGAACTTTTTAGATGCTCGAAAATGGCTTTCATATTTCAGAGTTAGGAACCATTAATCTTAAACGTGAGAAAACGGACAGGAGAAGGGAATGGATATGGCAGAGCCAGCCCTAAAATCTGGGCCTCCCAGTTCCTTTCTGCAGTCCTTAGCCTTGGTGGCTTCCACTTCCTGGTGGAAAACAGTGACAGAGAAGGTGGAGCTTCTCTGGAGGTCACTCCAAAGCAGGAGGTTCATTTTGAGGCTCTCAGGTTGCTGCTTACACAGCATGTACAATGTAAGATATTGAAATCCTGTACTGGGCTCTTCTTTCCTCACAGGAGAATCCTTCAAGGAATTTCTATAGGGCCCAGTCATCCAGTCATTCCAGCAGGGACTTGGAATCCCAAAGTGAGGAGCTGTTGGGCTCCCTCTGGTGGATAGAAGCCACAATTACAGACTTTCCGGGAGACCGGCCTGGCCACACCCTTCCTCTGAGGCTTCGCCTCTCAGCATTAACAATGATTTATGTTTGGATGGTGACTTTGGCAACTTAGCATTTAACCTTCCATTTGTTCTTAGGATGGACTTCCTGGAGCCCAGAGCTAAAGGCTTTCACATTCCGTAATTAACACGTTCTAGGAACTGATCTGAGCCTTTAGCTGCACAGCTGCAGGTTGGTCACTCCTTCCTGTGCAGCCCTTATGCTACAGAGATCCTAGCTAAGATTCTTCTTCCCATTGCATCATAGAACATTAGAACCCGGGAATCCTAACAGAGGTGGACTTTTTCGCAAGAATTACATTGTTGGAGGATGATTGTTTTGCCCTAAATTGAACTTCTCCTTAAGGAAAAAGGAAAGTGTTGGTAGTTCAGGGGCCTTTAGGGGAGGAACAAAATACCACAGCCTAGAAACAGATGTATTTGTTTGTTACAACATGCCCTTCCTATCAGGACTGAAATCTCCCCGTCTTACTAAGGTATTAGATGACAGGAAGGAGGCTGGGTGGGAGGCCACACCAGGGTGAGGAGTTTGGGCTTTGTCAACTTTCTCTGGAACTACAGATTCTCCCCCTGCCCCTTTTCCTTGCAGAATGCAGACAGTTTTGCTTTTCCAGTTTCAAAGTGCCTTTCTGCTTCACGTTTTTCTCTCCTTAACATCAGTCTAGATGGTATTTAGAGATTATTTTCTTTTGAAAACTGTTGCTGTTGCTATCAGCCACAAGGAGAAAACTAAAACCTCTTTGCATTCCCCTCCGAGGTATAATTCTCCAAAGCAAAAGAAAGAAACACAATTATGCAATTACTGAAATGGAATGACATCATTTTAGAGCTCCAGGGCACTTTGGAGTTGGGTCCTGAGGACGCCCAGAGACCAGAAGGCTCTGCCCAGGGTGGCGCAGTAGCTGAAGGAGAGGAGAGCCGGCACTCTGCACACCTCACAGCACCCTTGGAGTCTTATTTGGTGGAGATGGCGATAACAAGGAGAGACCATTATGATAAATGGATACTGTGAAACAATTTTTAAAATGCATGCTAAGCACTCAACATTTGAGGAAAGAAAAAAAATGCAATGAAAAAGAAGTAGCAATTTAAAAAACTTCAACTGTTTTCTCATTCTTAACCGACACCCTCTGAGCTTTCCGTCCCTGCTGTAGCAGGACTGGAACCCCAGACAGTATGGAAGGAAGGGAACGGGCGTGGCTGTGCTCCAATACTTCATCTATGGACGCTGAAGTTTGATTTCCACAGTTTTCACATGTCAGAAAGTATTTTTCTTCTTCTGATTTCTTTCAACCAGTTACAAAGGTAAACTTGTAGTTTGTGGGCAGAACAGAAAACCCGATTTGGCCTGTGGGCCAAAGTTTGCCGACTCTCCTCAGTAAGGAGAGGTATAAAGACAGGCAGATTTTGGAGGTGGATTTGTGGAAAACATGAGTTCAACGGGGAGATGAAAGGAGATGAGAAGAGAAAAGTAAATTATGCCGTGGGTGCCTACAAAGATGGTGGGGTAAAAGAGGAAGGAGGAGGGGGCTCAGCTGGGACCGGGTTCCTCCCACATTCCTGGCCGCGGCGCTGCAGGCGGCGACGCGCTAAAGTTTCAGTCCCGTTGGGTCTTGGCCGTCTGCCGGCTGCTTATTGAAACTTTGATTTTTCCCCGTTGCTAGACGACCAAGTTCAGAAATGTCCTTTTTCTGGACTATAGAAATAACTAATGACCCCTCGCAGCTTTCCAGCCCCCGGCCTTCAACTTGCTCCCAGGCGTCCTCGGGCTCCCGGGAGACCATGGGCGAGGGGGCTGCAGGCTCCGACCCAGGACGCGCCCCCTTCCCCCTCCTCCGCCCCCGCCCCCGCTCGGAGAGCGGCCAGCGCTTCCCGGCCCCAGGCCTCGCCGTGACTGGGGAAAGCCAGAGAACCTCCGCTGCCACCCTAGGCGGTCACCACAGGGATGATTTTAGGGCTTGTTCCTTCCATCCCTTCTTCCCCAGTTCCCTCCCTCGAGGCTGATTTTTCCTGCTGTTTCCTGCCACGTCCACACGTAAGTCAAAGATAAAGTCTGCCGGAAAGTATGTGGGGTTTTTTTCTTTTTCTTTTCATAGAAGAAGAAGAAGAAAAGTGAGGCTTACCATGTTGGAGCTGAGCGAGGCGCGCGGGAGGCTGTGGCTGGGAGTGGCGCTGAGAGCTCTGGGGCGCAGCGTGCGGGTCTGGAGCCTCTCCCCGACCCACGCCCTTCCGGGCCCAGCCTGGCCCAGCCTTACTCAGACGGCCTCAGCGCCGCCCTGCCCCGCCTCGCCTCCTCGCCCCGCCTCGCCTCCCGGGCTGGGCCTGGGACTGAGGCCTGCAGTAACCGCAGAGCTGCGCCTCAAGACTCACAGAAACCCACCTTCCTCTCCAGAGGTTTAACCAGTCTCCCTCTCCCTCCTTTCCCTCCTCTTCCTCCTCTTCGCCTGGCGCCCTCCCCTCCCCAAAGTCCTGTAAATATTGAAGATTTTTGACTTTTCAGAATTACAAGTTTTGCCCAGTAGTCTTCGGGAAGTCTGTTCATGTCTGTGGGTCTTTCCCATGTATGAGCTCATTCTGGGCCTTTAGGTTAGATAGGCAGAAAGGTCCCTTTTAAAAACAAGAGTGGGCCAGGCACGGTGGCTCACGCCTGTAATCTCAGCACTTTGGTAGGCCGAGGCGGGTGGATCACTTGAGGCCAGGAGTTCAAGACCAGCCTGACCAACATGGTGAAACCCTTGTCTCTACTAAGAATACAAAATTAGCCGGGCGTGGTGGCACATGCCTGTAATACCAACTACTTGGGAGGCTGAGGCAGGAGTATCACTAGAACCCGGGAGGCAGAGGTTGCAGTGAGCCGAGATTGCACCGTTGCTCTCCAGCTGCCTGGCAACAAGAGCGAAACAACGTCTCAAAAAACAAACAAGAACAAAAAATAAAACCAAGAGTGTTAGGACAGAGTATGTATCAGAATTGTAGACAAGTTCCTAGGAGCCGGGGCTGTCTATTGCTCCACGCGGAAGATATTTAACAGTAAATAGTGGTGAGTATTGCCAAATCAATTGCCACGGGATTATTGGGGATTATTGTCAAGGGATCATTGCCACTCCTCTCTCTCAAACTTTTCTATAAACTGAGGACGGCCAAAAAGACAAAAACCGGAAACCAAACTACTACACTTAAAAATTGATTCGTGCTAATAAGGCATTTATCTGTGTGCAGTTTGCAATGAAATTGGTAGTTGTATTAAGAATCAGAAGCCCTGGGTTCCAGTCCTGTGTCTGTTACTTCATTGCAATACTTTTTATTTTTATTTATTTATATATTTTTTAGAGGAAGTCTCACTCTTTCACCCAGGCTGGAGTGCAGTGGCACAATCTTGGCTCACTGCAACCTCCACCTCCCGGGTTCAAGCAATTCTCCTGTCTCAGCCTTCTGAGTAGCTGGGACTACTGGTGCACACCACCACACCCGGCTAATTTTTGTGTGTGTGTGTATTTTTAGTAGAGACAGGGTTTCACCATATTTGTCATGGTCAGGCTGATCTCAAATTCCTGACTTCAGGTAATCCACTGCCTCAGCCTCCCAAAGTACTGGGATTACAGGCATGAGCCACCGCGCCCAGCTCTTCATTGCAATACTTTTGACAAGACTTGTCACCCACCCCTTTGAGCTTCCATTTCCTTATTTGTAATAGGTCTTGAGATAGGCCTTTCCTGTTTCATAAGATTGTTAGGACTGTCAGATGAAGTAAGGGCTTCGAAAGGTCTCCAAAATCTGCAGAGTAGATGCGAATGAAAGATAACGGGCTGTGGGCATTGTGTGAACTGCTTCCCTGCACCTGCTCTCACAGGTGCCCTGAGCACGTGAGACAAATCTCCATCTCAGTTCACAGCTACTACAGACCCACATTTTCAGTTGCTTGTTTATGAATCCACTTGAGAGTCCTGCCTGCATTTCAGAATCAGTAATTCAAGAATAACTAATTTTCCCAAACCTGTTTCTCTCTTCTTCTCTGCTAAGGGTACTATCACTCTTCCATTTTCCCAGCTTGAGAGCATTGGAGCCACTGAGTATAAATGCCTTTCTTACTCGCAATTCTTATCAAGTGCTAGGTAATAGACTTCAAACCTCTGGTCACCACCAGAGGTTTGGGTGTTACATGGACGGCTGCTGGGGTTCCTTAATACCTTAAAGTTATATGTAAATTTTCTGCATCAGAGAAGTTTTTCTGGGGAAGAATCCATATCTTTCATCTGATTCTCAGAAAAATTTATGATCCCAAAATATTACAGAATAATTTGTCTGAATTACTCTGTAGCTCAATCATGGGGCCTTTCACACCATATTTTTTTTTTTTTTTTTTTTTTTTGAGACAGAGTCTCACTCTGTTGCCTAGGCTAGAGTGGTGCAGTGGTGCGATCTCAGCTCATTCCAATCTCCATCTCCTGGGTTCAAGTGACTCTCCTGCCTCAGCCTCCTGAGTAGCTGGGATTTCGCCACTATGCCTGGCTAATTTTTTGTGTATTTTTAGTAAAGATGGTATTTCATCATGTTGGCCAGGCTGGTCTCAAACTCCTGACCTCGTGATCTGCCTGCCTTGGCCTCCCAAAGTGCTGGGATTACAGGCGTGAGCCACCGCACCCAGCCACTACAGTTCTTTTTAAGAGAAAATGCCTCACTTAGAGCCTCTGCTCAGTTCAAGGGGCAGCCCAGGTGGCCAAGTTTTGCGTGTTTTGACACACTGTGACCCTGTTAGAGTGGATTGGGTTGAGGTTAGCTCTGGACGCAAGCACTGCCAATCTATAGGATGGCCAGTAGTGGATGTTTCATGATGTGACGTGGAAAGACGAACTAGGGCCAAAAAGCTTTCTGTTCTTGGGAAGCTGAAATTAGAAGCACATAGAGAATTAGGCATTTAGAAGAGCTGAAGCTGAACATTTGCATAGACAGAACCATGAAGTCATAGCAAATAAAAATTATAGAGAAGACATCGAGAGTAAGTGGAAGCTATGAAATTTGGAAGACATATACAGAGGAGAATATAAGCCAATTGCTAACTGTAAATTAAAGAAAGGGCTACTTGGGTGTTTGCTGAGTTGTGAAAACGGCGAAGCACTGGGAGTGAAGAGCCAGAGCCTGCAGTCTGACTCCATTAGTGCTTTTGTTCTTCCTAGACCTAGGTGTTAGTTTTTCTTATTTTCTCTAAGACATTTATTCTTTCAATAACTCTATCCCCATGAAGTAGCTTGAATGAAACCAAATAAAAAAGCTAAACTAAATAAGTATGACTTGTCCAGAGCTAGGTTGGGGGATCAGCCCCACCCAGTTAGGGCTGCCTGGCAGCCGCTCCCCAGGTTCACGCTGAAAGGGGTTCATTTCTAGGTTATCAGTCAAAAAAGGAAGAGTTCAGGAAAGGTAGCAAGCAGGGTAGATTTGGCAAAGTAGGCAAACAATGAGTCAAACTGAAGGGCTAGAGCCAGCAAGGAGCTGAGGATGAGTGAGAGCTGGTAAACTGACGGCAAGAGACAAAAATGATACACAGATGAGCAAAAGGGCTATCAGGTAATAAATGTAGGAACTCCCATGGCTCAAGGTAAATGTGCAATCTGATCTCTGTGTAGGGTTGGGTTGATTCTGAAATGGACACAGTAGAGTGTGACAAATGCAATAGTAGGTGTGTCACCAAGACACAGTGACAATGCTGGGAAAAAAAAAATGAGAGGTGAACTCCGGGAGAGCAGGGAAAGTGCTGCTTGAGGTGGGTATTGAAGGGTAAATAAGAATTCACCAGGTGGATGAGCATGGTAGTGAAACAAGGTGAACTCGGGCAGGATAGCACAGTATTTACAGCCACAGACTCTGCCAAAAGACTGGGGTTCAAATCCCAGTGTCACAACATATTAGCTATATGAAATCTAGCAAGTTATTTGCTGGCTCTGTGTCTCAGTTTCCTCATCTGTAGAATGGAGAGAATAGTAGTTGTTGTGAGGAGTAAGAGTTAATTCATGTAAAACGCTTAGGACTTACAGCAGTAAGAGGAAGTTTTACAGAGTGGCTTGTGCAGAAGTAAGATGGGATGAAACATTGTGTGTGTTCTCATTACTTGCAGGTGGTTCAGTAGAACCAGACTTTAGGGTATGGGGTGATGGTAAATGTGAGGCAGAAGATGTGGGATATCGATGGGAGAGACAAGGGTCAGCTCATTAGGATATATACTTGGAAGTCTGGATTGTAACCTGAGGGTTATAGATCAAGGAACACTGAAGATTTTTAAGCAGAACAGTGATGTGATCCCCTTCACTTTTGGAAGTGTAGAAAACATGTTCTAGAAAGAAGAAAGACTAGAAGCAAAAAATATTACAATATTATTGCAATAACCAAGGAGAGATGGCCATGGAGATGGGAAGAGGGAATTGCCAAATACTGAAAAGGCAAAACCAACCTAACTTGGCCACTGTTCAGTTGTGGAGCATCAGAGAAAAGGAGGCATTAGGGTGAATCCTAGGACTCTAGCTTGATGGCCCCGTGGTGGTGGTACCTTCCCCAAGGTAGAGAACATAAACTGAATAACATTTTGGGGGGCTTAAAGGAAGATGATGTTTCGATATTGATCAAATTAAGTCTGAGGTAAGCAGGACAATTTGGTGCTGGAGGAATTAAGCATGTCCAGTATCTATCTCATCTTCTCCCATAGCTGCTTGTATCATAATTCCTATGATACTCTACTGTTATTTTATGTCTATTTAATCGTCCTCCTCACTGGACTGTAAGCTGCTTGAGGGCGGAGATGGTGCCCTGTTCACTCTAGTATTTCCAACATCCACTCATTCATTCAGCAGACAACACGTAAGAAGAGTCTTCATGTGTGTAGAGCTATCTAAGCATGGAGGCTGTGGTAGTTAATGAGACAGATGAAGTCTCTGTTCAGACGCTGCTCGACCAGCTCAACCTGGGTGAATAAACAATATTTACAGAGCAAGTGGAGGAAGATGATCCAGCATAGAAGAAAGAAGAGATGATCAGGGAAGCAGGAGGAGGCTTCTCTGGTGTCATCAAAGCCCTTGAAGAGACACTTCCAAGATAGAGGGAGTGGTCAACAAAGTGAAAGACTTCAGCGAGGCAGAGTATGATGAAGGCTGAGATGTGTCCACGGGATTGGCAGTCATATCCTTGGAGACCTTTGCTGGAGCAGTTTTAATGTGGTGGTAGGAAGAAAGATGGCAGTGGACTGAGGAAAGGGAGATGAAGAGTAGAGATGTGGGTGTGGATCAGTCATTTGATCAAATTGAATATGAAGAAAAAGAGTGGCAGCTAGAGGGGATCTAGGGTCAAGGGTAGATTCAAAAGTATATAGGTTTACAAGCTGTGGAGAAGGAGTTATCAGAATGAGACGTCAAAAATTCCAGATTGAAAGAATAAGAACAATAAAGCAAGACCCCAAAGGGAGTTACTCCACAAAGGTGGAGAAGGAGAAGAACAGGAGGGAGGCTGTAGATAACTTGTAGGTTTGAGCGAGCTGCAGAGGGGCATCCCTTCTCATGCTGTTTTCGATGCCATGAGGCAGGAAGTAAGGCATCTGTAAGTGTAGGCTTTGGGTAGGGGGCATGGAGGGCATAGGCATTGGGTAGGGGACTTGAGGAGTTCGTGTGGTCTCAGAGGAAATGGAAAGAGGATCTGATCCAGAATGGCTGAAAGGAAGCTATCATTTTGTGGTGACTCCAGTCCACATGGTTGTGTGATTGTGTGGCTGTATGGCTTCTTCCAGGTGTGCTTTGGAGTTTAGTCATCAATCCAAGAGAACGGGCTGTGGAATGAATTTAGGGTTGGGGTGTCTGCATGGCTGTAACCAAGGACAAAGGGGTGAAGGAGTTGAGATTGTGGGTGAGAAAGGAATTCACTTGAGTGGCACTGCACACAGGACGAAGAAGGAAGGAGCAAGAACACAGAAGGTGGGTGGGCAGGAAGGCTCCACAAAATCAAGGAACAAGGTAAGTGGAAAAGAGGGATGGAGAGAGCTGGGAAATAAGAAATTATTGGTATAGTCTAATTTTTCAGTGAGTTTAACATGTTGTAGGCAGAGCCCTTATAAATGATGCCAAAATCTTAGCATGAGGACTTTTATATGACAAATGATTCCAGTTTAAGTGGAGAGGGCATTAAGGAGGTTAAGAAGCTGGATGCAGTGGCTCACGCCGGTAATCCCAGTACTTTCGGGGGCCGAAGTGGGCAGATTGCTTGAACCCAGTAGTTCAAGACCAGCCTGGGCAACATGGTGAGACCTCATCTCTATGAAAATTAAAAAATTAGCCAGATGTGGTGGAGTGCGCCTGCAGTTCCAACTCTTCGGGAGGCTGAGGTGGGAGGATCGCTTGAGCACTGGAGGTTGAAGCTGCAATGGGCTGTGATCATGCCACTGCACCCTGGCAACAGACGGAAACCCTGTCTCAAAAAACAAAATAAAAACTCATGACTTAACATTAGATAACTTGTTGCGTCACGAATTGTTTGTATTGTTTTTCTTTTTCTGGGCAGAGGGGGAATCTCAAGATATTTCCAAGGGTATTACATGTATATTCATTTATATATTCATTGTTACTCAACAAGTATTTGCTAAGTACCAGATCCTGGTCCAAGGATATGAAGATTTCAAAAAGTCATGATTCTTGGTTTTCTGGATTCCCAAATCTAATTTGATGAACAAAACAGGGTTGGGATGGGATCTTTCTAGAAACTGCTTGAGCCCTCTGCACCCAGAGGTGTGCACCTGATCTCTAGGGTGAGCCTCTTTCTTTTTAAGTCCTGGGAGAGAAGGTTTACCCCTTGAAGAACTGTAAGGGGAGATACTTAGGTTTCTTTCACAATCTACAGCTGCTGCCTGGAGCACTGACGCCACATTTGTAAGATTAACAAATAACCCCAGAGTCCCTGAGGCCACACTAGGGTAAATGGAAATGCTGGACAAGGAATCTAAAGGCCTGAGTTTGAGTTCTCTCCCCTGCTAGATAAGCTGTTTTCTAATGGCTTCAGTTTTCTCAGGTGTAAGAGGGGGCGAATTAAGGAGATAATGGATAAAAAGTGCTCTTTCAATGGTGTAGTGTTATACAAATGTTAATTACTCCTCACAGTATTGCCGTGTGGATTAAATGAAAGTGTGCCTTGTAAATGGCACTTTGCAAATATGGAGGGTCATGATTGTTATCCCTTTGAGTGCCTCTCACTTTCTGCTGCCTCTGCCCTAATCCCTGGCCCTCGGCTCTCTCAGGTGTTCTGTGGGATGGCTTCTTGGAGCAGGGAGTCTTGCTGGTGGGAGTTAACCATTTGCTTTCTGCCATTGTCTGCACACATTTACATTTCTCTTTATTTTCTTCTAGACATCTTTCATGCTTATGGTTGGAAGCCATTAAAGTATTCCCTCATAGTTTTTTTAGGTCTTCATTGTAGTTAGGGAGACCTGAGAAATTTTCTCTTTCACAATGACCCACAGCAAGTTGTCACATATATGCTAAATTTCTATTCCAGGGAAGCCACACCATGTCAGATACATGTTCAATCCGTTGTGATCTGAACGTATCATCAAAATATTATCAGTGGATCTGTATTACTTAATTTTTAAATCCAAATTCGTTATCTTGGAATTCAAACTCCTTTGTGGCCTAATTCCAGCTATTTTTTTCATCATTTCCTTTCACTCACTGTGAACTCTAGTGAAGTGGAACTTTTCACTGTTGCCTGTAGGTAGGGTTGATTTTCTAGCCGGTTCTCATTAGTAAGAACTGGTTCTCACTGGTCTCCAGCCACACTGGTTGTTAAAATATGGAAATTCTTCTCTATCTCTTGCTAAATAGCCTCTTGAACCCCTAAGTGCCATCTGCCTGAAGCCCCAGCTATCCCAGTCTCTCTCCTGGTCCACCCAATTCCCATAACCAAGTAACATAAGGGTTAATGCATGTCTTGACAGAGGGTCTCTAGGACTTGCTTCAGCCCTGTAGACTAGTCACTGCTTAATTGGCCAGTGCTGGTTCACATTTTGAATATCTTCCAGCCTTTAGGAATCTCACAGTTTCCCATATATTGGTTTTCATTCTTGTGATCCTTCCTTCCATCTAGAATGTTCTTCCCATCTTCTCATATCTAAATTCCAGCTATACGAAGACTCAACTCAAAAAGCACCTTCTCTGTGAGGCTTTTACTGATCTCTTCCAACTAAAAAAATTTGTCTCTTCATTGATATATAGCACTGTATCTGCACTTTTCTTGTGTTGAGTAATACAGGCAATTTTGAATTATAGCCTTTTTTTCTGTTAGGCTGTCAGCTCCTTAAGGACAAGCTCTAGCACCTTCATCCTGTCTTTTGTGAGTGGCACCACCTACCTTCTAGAGGGCATTCAAAGACCTTCTTACTCATACTTTGGGTGTAGGACAAGGACGTGACGGATTGGTACCAGGCATGAGGACTTTTATGTGACAGATGAAGAATTTAAAGGTTCTTATGGTCTTTTAGATGGTTTATCATTTTTGTGCTAGAAGACTTCCTCTGGTTTCACCTTTCCCTGGCTCCTATACCTCACCTCCCACTCTTGGAAGGCCTGGCAATGGCAGGTTAGTTTAGCAATGTTAGGAATGTTAGGAATACATTGGATAAGCTAAGGAGATTTTGGATGAAAGAGATAGAAGGGTTGAGTGTTCATAAAATTACTATTTATTTTCTCCATAACAGTAGGTCTTAGGGCAGAGCAGTCTCCAGGGCTGGTTGACTCAGCATCTTAGTGATGTTATCAGGGATGAAGCTCTTCAGTCTTTTTATCCTGAGATCCACGTTTCCCTCGTAATCATAGGACGGCCACCAGATGCAGGTGGCACATGGCATATAAGGAGCATGTATTTTCTTGTTCAAGTGGGAGAAACTTACTTCTTTTTCCCAAAAACCCTGAGGAAGCTTCTTTTGAGTCTCACTGCTCAAAACTGTTCAGTCCTGCCTAGCCCTGAACCAACTGTTGGCCAAAGAGATGAAATTGCCTTAATTAGCTAAGATGAATTGTTTGGGATGGAATCAATGTTGAGCAACTTGGTAGATTGTATTTTCCCCAAATGGGCAAAACAATATCTGCCTCCCACATGCTCTTATGAAGTGACCTTCACACTCTTTCCATCAAGAAGTAGGTTCTATGTTTCTTCCCCTTGAACCTGGGTAGGCTTGTGACTGTTTCAGAAGTAATGCTACATGATTTCTTAGACTTGATGTTCAAAGGTGAGATGCTGTCTTCCTGGTTTTCCCTTAGGATACTCACTTTTGGAACCCATCCATGATGCTGTGAGGAAGTTCAAGTAGAAGGGAATCAAGAGCAAGCACCAAAGTGACAGCCATATGAGTGAGCAGTCTTGGAAGTGGATACTTTAGCCTCAGTGGAGCTGGTCCAGCTGATGCCATGTGATGTCAGGTGTAGCATTTTAAATATTTTATACCATATTTTTACCGTACCTTTCTCTGTTTAGACACACAAATACCTAACCATTGTGTTAAATTGCCTGTAGTATTCAGTACAGTCACATCAGTCACATGCTGCACAGGTTTGTAGCCTAGGAGCCACAGACTATACTCTATAACCTGGGTGTGTAGTAGGCTATACCATTCAGGTTTGTGTAAGCACACTATGATGGTCGCACAATGACAACATTTCTCAGAGAGTGTCTCTGTTGTTAAAAGACTGTTTTGTTTGATTTACATGTATGGAGTCACACTGTATACATTCATCTGCCACTTGCTTTGTTTTCACTTAATGATCTGTATACCGGTGCATATCTCTCTACCTTCTTCTTAGTGACTACGTAGTATTCTATAATACAGATGGAATATCAAATATCTAATATTGGGTTTTTTTTTTCTTTTTTCTTTTTTTTTTGAGGTGGGGTCTCACGCTGTTGCGTAGGCTGGAGTGCAGTGGGATGATCTTGGCTCACTGCAACCTCTGCCTCCTAGGCTTAAGTGATCCTCCCATCTCAGCCTCTGAGTAGCCAAGACCACAGGTGTACACCACAACACCTGGCTAATTTTTTGTATTTTTAGTAGAGACAGGGTTTCCACATGTTGCCCAGGCTGGTCTCAAATTCCTGAGTTCAAGTGATCCACCTGCCTCCACCTCCCAAAGTGCTAGGATTACAGGTGTGAACCACTGCACCTGGCCAAATAGTGGGTTCTTAATGAAATACAATTAGAGGGTTTCATTTTTTCCCTAATTATTGTTTGAGAAATCCTGTGTATGTCTGGGCATATCTGAGGAAAAACCCCTGAAAGTAGGCAGAATCTATGGTGTCCAGATATGAGCCTTGAAGATGTTGACAACTATTGCGAAATTGCGCCTCAAGGGTTAGTACTTTTTGATAGGAAAAGCAAGTTACCTCTCAAGTCTGTGAGTCAGCAAGTTGGCTGAGACACAAAACATCAAAAGATGCCAGGGCATTGAATGTTGTGGTGGGAGGCGGTTCTGGCGCTTGTCACCTCTGCAGGGGTCTCTGTCCTGGCTGGCTCCTTGTGCCTCATTTCCTAGCTAAGCCCGTGGAGCTCTCTCCCTCCACTCTGAGTCTCTGGGGC
The DNA here is from genome assembly GCF_030222135.1 of Aotus nancymaae. Lineage (NCBI taxonomy): Eukaryota > Metazoa > Chordata > Mammalia > Primates > Aotidae > Aotus > Aotus nancymaae. The sequence continues at coordinate 32,017,452 of NW_026988523.1, forward strand.
CTGATAAAATTCTCCTCTGTTTTCAGTCACCTCTTGATTGGGAGCCAAAGCACAAAACCAGTCAGCCCCATGAACAGGAATTACCTGTTTCTCATCAACTCCGCTTGCCAGAACGGTCTGTGACTTCCCAGTTATTTTTCAGGACCTCTCCTTGTGGTTTGGTGGGCGCTGTCTAGAGGAAGAGAGAAAAGCAAATGCCCTTCTAGAGCAAGTTTGAGTTTTAAATGGCAAACTTGAAACACAAATAAAGCAGGTTGAAGATGACAGTGTGTGCTGGACCTAAGGGGGTGCTGGGCAGCGGAAAGGCACACCCTGCCTGCAGCCTCGGGAGCTGGTCGCCTGGAACCCTGATGGTATCCTTTCTAAGGCTGGCTGCTCTGCTCCTCCCTCCAAGCCAGGCTGGCCAGTAAAGAAATCTAGCTGTGGACAGGAAATGAGTGGTTTTTGTGATCTGAGTGAAAAGGGGGTTTTAGGTCTGGAGCAGAGTGGAGGCCCTGAGCCACGGCCCAGGAAGTGACTCATCCATCCTGAGGTCTGAGTTGCTGCTTCCTTTATCTCGCAGGAGGGCGTGGGGGTGGGTTCCTGGGCTGTGCCTGCGAGTGGAGCCGCTAGAGGCTGCTGGCTCATGGGTCTCAGTCCGGGTCCAGCCCCGGTCGCAGTCCTGCTACCTCAGTAGCCAGAACTCTGAATTAGATTTATTAGTACCGCCTGTTACAGATATTTGGGGGCAATAGAAATGCCAGAAAACCCAGTCCCAGAAGCTGCTAGAGGGAAATACTGTTGTGGTGCCTCATTCCCTCCACCCACTTTCATTGCCCCACAGTCCCAGAGGGTGGCAGTTCCGGTGACTTCACCAGCTAGGGGCAGGGGGAGGGAGGAGGTGGCTGGAGTCCCGGAGAGCTGCAGAGCCTGGTGGGGAGGTTGGGCCCGTGCCTCACAAAGTCCACCAAATTCTTAATCTCTTTCAGGTTTACTTAACTAATAAGGAACTTGTTGAGTTACAGCAGTCATGTGAGGCCTTAACCCTCAGAATACCAGGAAAAATAATCACCTTTTACCGTTTAGGTCCAATGGGACCCTTAATTATTTATTTGTGTCTGCCTGTCTATCATCTATCTTTTGATTCATTTTATAAATAACTTACAGAAGTAAGAATAGAAAAAAAAAACAACTTTATTAGAAATAATAGGTTGGGTGTGGTGGCTCATGCCTGTAATCCCAGTAATTTGGGAGGCCTAGGGGATCAATTGAGGTCAGGAGTTCAAGACCAGCCTGGCCAACGTGGTGAGCCCATTTTTACTAAGCCAGCTGTGGTGGTGCACGCCTATAATCCCAGCTTCTCCGGAGGCAGAGGCAGGAGAATCAGTTGAACTCAGGAGGCAGAGGTTGCAGTGAGCTGTGATCGTGCCAGTGCACTGCAGCCTGGGTGACAGAGCGAGACTCCATCTCAAAACAAACAAACAAACCAAAAAAAAAAACAAACAAAAAAAACAATAAGAATTTAGATATAGCAAACCTGAAGCTACACACATATTTGCTTATTTTGTGTGTATTTGGATGCAGTTAATTGGTCATCAGCTGTCATGCATGAACCTGGCACATATCCATTTTGTAAATAGCTGACTCCAGATTTCAGATACATCTGTAATAGGTTCTAGCTTAGCATTACTTCTGGTTCTTGTTGCATCTGCATTGTTAAAATGCAATACTTTAAAAACCCTCAATGACTTATAATTTTATTAAAGAGATGATGACCACATTCTTTGTTCCATAGTTGCAAAATATTTCATTTGTAGATTTATAAACATTAATTAAAATGGCTGGTCCAGTGAATGCTTTTATGTCTGTCATCTATTTTTTTTCTAATCACCCTGTTACACACATCTGTTTTTAGCATTAGTCCACTTATGAACTGTATCAAGTAAATTTTGGTGTGTAAACATTGTCAGAAATGAAGAATAATGTCATACCTTTTGAGCCAAATGGGATGATTCAGGTTCTTGCAAAATATTATGTGAAGCAGTTCTTCCTGTTGCACGACTAAACATGAGAACAGACTTTGGTTTTTACTGTTATGTGAGATCATGAAGCCTCAGCAACACGTGGTAATATAAGGAAAAATAAAGTGCTGCAGTAAACTGATAACAGCAGCAATAGTAAAACAAGTCTCGCTCCCGTGGAGATTACAATGTGCACATGTACTTATGTACATGTTGCACACATAGAAGATGTAGATAGAAAAAAAATAAAGCTCCCTCAATTTTATCATGCAGGTTAATTTTCCAGGGTATGTTCTTCCTGACATGTGTCCTATGCTCATATAAGCATTCATATTTTACTCTAAAGTGGGATAAAAGTTGATTTTTTGTTGTTGTTTGAGACAGGGTGTTTCGCTCTTTGTTGCCCAGGCTGGAGTGCAATGGCACAATCTCGGCTCACTGCAACCTCCACCTCTCTGGTTCAAGCGATTCTCCTGCCTCAGCCTCCCAAGTAGCTGGGATTACAGGCATACGCCACCACACCCAGCTAATTTTGTATTTTTAGTAGAGATACGGTTTCGCCATGTTGGTCAGGCTGGTCTTGAACAGCTGACTTCGGATGATCCGCCTGCCTTGGCCTCCCAAAGTGCTGGGATTACAGGCGTGAGCCACCATGCCTGGCCCATAAATACCTTTTCATATCATTAAATATTCTTCTACCTTGTCATTTTTAATGGTTTTGTGGTGTCACTGGAATCTATTTTATCAGAATTTTAAATTGGCCAAGAGTACCCCGTACCTCACTGTGCAAGTGTCAAAACTAAAACACATCATGCTTATTTAGGGTAGTGGTTGTCAAACCTTAGTGTGCACCAGTCTCACCTTGGGAGCTTAACAGTTCAGGTCCTTGGACACCACACTCAGATTCTGATTCAGCTGGTCAAGAGTCTGCATGTTAATAATTCTCACTCATCAACCAGGGGATTATGAGGGAGGTGGTCCCCAGGGCCCACTGTGAGGCTCTTTGGTATGACTTATAGAATAGCACTTTATAGGGTCACAACTCTCTGCTCCACTTCATGAAGGCTTTGGGAGTTAGAGCCCCCTCAGGGTAAGGTGGTTTCAGCTACACTAAGCCTTTACAGAATGAATCAGAGGGTTGAACTTAAGTTGGTATGAAGGACTGTTGGAGTCAGAGCTAGGGAAAATACCATACCAAATCTAAGAGGCAGGAATGTGTTTGAAACAAGGAGATCAAACTGAAAGTCAGCAGACAGGAGGAACTGGAATAGGATGGAAGCTGGGAGGAAGGAAGTCCCAGCCATATCTGTCAATTAGTGTCAGCAGTGCTGGTGAGTGCTTGATCCATAGGCAGGTCAGTTTGGCTTAAAGGTGTCAAGTCAAAGGCGTATGAGAGTTTGCAAAAGCCCATGCTATATATTACCCATGTGTGATCTAGAGATTCTCTGACTTTCAAGAGTAAATAAAATTAATACGAATCATCCTGCTACATCCATGGCCAGCAGGAGTCCCAAGTCCTTCTGGGTGATCTCAGTGGGTCCCCAGGGTTCACATTCTCATGGCTGTCTCCTCCTAGTGTAGGCTATCTGCCTGCTTGACACGGATAATTAAGTCTCTTCTTTTAGATTTCCACCAAAAAACCATGCAAATGTGTGTGTGTGTGTGTGTGTGTGTGTGTGTGTGTTAAGGACTTGGGGGTCTTGGGCATGGTCATGTCAGGCCTCACACAGCCTTCCACCACCTGTGGGACTCCTCACTTCTTTTCCTCCCCTGTCCAGCAGCCCAGATTCCTCTCTTCCCATGACTAGCAGTTTATCAGTCATCTTTCACTGCTTGTGTGAGTCCTCTGGGTGTCACCCTCCACCCTGAACTCATGTCGAGACATTTTTCTGGGCGGTCCTACTCTGTAAGAAGAGACAGTTTGTTATAATAACATTTCCTCCTTTCTAAGGTACATGCTTGAGCCTGTGCCTGTGGCAGGGGTGGGGTGGGGAGGAGAGGCATTTATTCCTGGCTTGTGGGTTCCCACTCAGCAAACTGCAGGCTGGAGATGGTAGCCCATTCTCAGTCTACAATCTTGGTCACTAGCAAATGAACTGCCAACTGTCAGCTCTGCACAATTCCATTAATGGAAGGTTGAGTTATTTTTACAGCCTTTTTGAGATGGGGTCTCGCTTTGTTGCCTAGTCTGAAGGGCAGTGGCATGATAATAATGGCTCACTGAAAATTGACCTCCTGGACTCAAGCGATTCCACCACCTCCTGAGTAGCTGAGACGATGGGTGTGCACCACCATGCCCAGCTAAATTATTATTATTATTATTTGTAGAGATGAGATCTTCCTATGTTGCCTAAGCTGGTCTTGAATTCCTGGGCTCAAGTGATCCTCCCACTTCGGCCCCTCAAAGTGTTGGGATTACAAGTGTGAGGGACTGTGCCCAGCCTATTTTTACAGTTTCTCTCTTGGTCCTTTTGTTTTTTCAGCAGGATAGCTGGCAGGAGGACTCCTCTGGGTAGTGATTTTTTAAATACTTGCCCACCAGAGCTAGCCAAAATATAGAATCATTGATGCTGAAGTAAACATGTAGTAGACTCTGCACTCCCGTTCGGATTTCACCGATGAAAGCCATATTCTAATACGTATTTATTCATATGTTTTAACGTTTCTCAAATCCAGGCGTGTCTTAGAATTGAAGTGTTCATTTAATATAATAGTCACCTCCTGCCCTCAACTGCTCCTTTTTAGTTGATGATGCCTCTTATCATTTTAAAATCTAACAATGCAGTAGGAACACCACCCTGTATCCCCGAAGGAACTGAGTTTAAGCTTGTGCAGCACTCTTTGCCTTAAAATCTAAGTTCCAGATAAATATGAGAAGGAGAGAATTTCCATTTGAAATTCCGAGAAGGGGCTGGGTGTGGTGGCTCAAGCCTGTAATCCCAGCACTTTAGGAGGCCACGCCAACAGGATCGCCTGAGCCCAGGAGTTCAAGACCAGCCTGGGCAACACAGCGAGACCCTGTCTCAATTAAAAAAAAAAAAAAAAGAAATTCCAAGAAGGAACACAGGGTTTAACCCATCACAGTCAGCCCAGGCCAGGGTGGTGAAGTGAGGTTTTTTCCTCCACTCCTTATTGCCTAATACGGGATCTACATGAGACATTGCAGTCAGTCACCACCAGGTGGCGCACAAGCCATGGGCAAGAAGTTCTGAGGGCCGCGCAGCTCCAAGACCGGGTTCTTTCCAGATGGCTGCTAATGGGGAATTTAGCGGCTAACTCACAGCAGGTGAGCTGGCTGGGCCTGTTAAAGACAGATTTCGTGGAGTAGCTGGGAAAGGGTTTGTATAGCACGGACAGGGAGAGAAGTTAGGATTCATTCACTAGAGTAACGATATCTACGGAACGAATGCCTGCAATTCCCCTGCCGCGCGGGAAAGAAGATTGCACCGGAAGGGTGTTTTAGAAACTCCTGGCGGGCGTGGTGGCACGCGCCTGTGGTCCCAGCTACTCAGACCAAACCCCCAAGAAACTCCTTCAACGAGTTGAAGTTTAATGTCATTCCCTTGCCTTCTACAGAAGATTACTGCAATAATGGACATAGAATAGATTCGTATTCTTGGATTTTGTTCAGTGCAGGTTGGTATCGTTTACGCCGTTGTCACACATGTAACTAGGAGGGGACTCAGAAAGTCTGGGACTGGTCTCCTCCTCAGGTGGAGGCACGAGAGGGCAGGGGCAGGAGGAAACAAAGCTGCCCCCCAGTGTGGTTTCAAGTCTCAGGGCGACTCGGGTGTTTTTCTCCTCAGGATTCAGTGTGTTCCTCACTGCTCTGTCTCTCAGCAGATGGCCTTGTTTGCTCTACCACCGGGAAGACAGAGCTGTTAGGCGGCTCCTCCAGCTCTTTCCTGCCCCTGCGCGACACATTTATCCAGCCTTGTCATCTGCACTCCCTTCGCCATATGCACTCGCTCTCCCACTGCAGAGGGGACCTGCTCCTCCCCGGGGCCCTGGACCCCACGCCCTCCTACCTAGCTCCTCAGTCTTCATTCATCAGTTATCCCCTTTCTTTCCTGCATCTTCTGCTTTCTTCTCTCTGTTGCATTTTTCTCCTCACCAAATAAATAGCCCTAAGCCAGCCCATCAGCCCTCTCCCTACCCCGACTCTGTTTACCGACTCTGTTTAGCTATGTCCGGGTCTCCCGCTTCTTTTCCAGCCAAGCTTCTGCGAAGACTGAGCCTCCAGATTTGGAAATATCTCCATCATTTAATACTAAATTCTCACAGCTAGACTTGGATATGTTTCTGGCCTTTTCATTGTTCCACTGACTTTTTCTCTCGTTTATATTACCACGGCTATCACACTATGTTAATGACTTTAGCTTGTGATCCTTTTAATATACAATAGGATGAGTTCTTTTTTTTTTTTTTTTTTGAGACGGAGTTTTGCTCTTGTTACCCAGGCTGGAGTGCAATGGCACGATCTTGGCTCACCGCAACCTCCGCCTCCTGGGTTCAAGCAATTCTCCTGCCTCAGCCTCCCGAGTAGCTGGGACTACAGGCACGTGCCACCACGCCCAGCTAATTTTTGTATTTTTAGTAGAGACGGGGTTTCACCATGTTGACCAGGATGGTCTTGATTTCTTGACCTCGTGATCCACCCGCCTCGGCCTCCCAAAGTGCTGGGATTACAGGCGTGAAGGATGAGTTCTTTTATTGACACCTTTCCCCAAATTGTTCTGACTACTGTTTCCTATACGTGCTTTCTGATAACTTTTAGAATCATTTTTATACAGTTCCAAACACTTCATTCCTGTTCAAGGTGTAGACTAAAAAGGGGATAATTGACATTCTTTTGGTGGTAAATTCTCCCATCCAAGAAAAAGGTGGCTCTGTGAACATAACGAGAGGAAATATAAATCGGAGTTTCCTTTATGTTCTTTAAACCAGTTTTATATCAGAGGCGCATTTCACATTAATTACTCCCAAGTGCATATTATATTATATTGTCGTTATGATTGTGATAAACAGAATCTTCCCCTGATATTATTTAACAGGTTTTTATGGATATATATGAAAGTTACTGGTTTTTTGGGGGGAAGTTTGTTCTATAATTACATGTTACTAAATTTTCTGGATCTCATACCTTTTCAGTCAATTCCTTAGATGTCCTAAGTAGAAATACTGGCGTCTTAAACAATGACCATTTTGCCTCTTCCTTTCCAATTTGTGTACCTAATTTCTTTCCTTCTTGTTCTTTCAGCATTAGTGAAAAATCCTGTGGGCGTGAAACGTGCTCCCTTTCCAGTCTGCATTTTATTCTCCTTGTTTTTCTGTTTTATAGCACCCACTCTTTTTCTTGCATAACTCTTATAGTTTATAATTTTAATGGCAGTCCTTACTAGTCTGCCAGCCGCAAAGCTGCTTCTTCCATCATCGTGTAGCCTGTGCACTGCCATTACCTGTCACATGGCAGGTGCTGCATAAAATATTTGTGGAATGAAGGAAATTTCTTAATTTTAAAATTAGTGCTTTGTTTTACCATTGTTAATGTTAGATAGAGTTCTCCTTTCCTAATTTTATTTATTTATTTTTGAAGCAGGGTCTCACTCTGTTGCCTAGGCTAGAGTGCAGTGGTGCGATCACGGCTCACTGCAGCCTCCACCTATCCAGGCTCAGGTGATCTTCGCACCTCAGCCTCCTGAGTAGCTAGAACTACAGGCTTGCACCACCACGCCCAGCTAAATTTTTTATTTTTTGTAGAGGAGAGTTTTCACAATGTTGCCCAGGTTGTTCTCGAACTCCTGGACTCAAGTCATCTGCCTGCTTTGGTCTCCCAAAGTGTTAGGATTATAGGTGTGAGCCACCACACCTGGCACTTTCATAATTTTAAATTAAAACATATAACATGGATTTTTAAAGTTTCATGTCTCCATAGAGATGATCGCACAGGCTTTCTCCTCTGCTAAGTTTAGAATGCGTTGCATGAATGGGTTTCTCTTAGAGAACTGGGATCTTCTGAAATGAAGCATGCATGGTAGCATGGAGTGTTGCTCATGGAATCCAAGTGAAAAGAAACGCTGCTCTTGTGTATTTGTTCAGGGGTTTTCATCTATATTTACATGTAGGACTGATCTGTAGTATTGAGGAGCTTTGGAATTTTGATATTAGGGCTGTGTTACCTTGGGAAAAAAACTGTAAATCTTTCTTGATATTTGTATTCTCTGACATGGTTTAAATAGTGTAGGAATGATTTGTTCCATAAATGTCTGAAAATGTTCACCTGTGAAACTGTCTTGCCTAAAGGGTAAGAGGGTAGTTATTTGACAACTTTTTCAAATTGGTTATGATTACACTTCTTTTGAATTAATTTTTCTAAAAGAATCCATTTTTTCCAGACTTTTTCTTTTTCTTGTTTTCCATGTTTCTAAGAATAATTGTTACAAGTCTATTCTTCTGTATCTGTAGCTAAATGTTTTTGGTATCTATATATCTATCTGTAAATATATAGACCTCTGTCTATCTATTTGTCTATCATCTATTTATCCACTTCTTTTTCTATCTAGGTAACTAATCTTTTTCTTTAATTATTTTAATTGTTTATTTAATGTCTTGAGTTCTTTGGCTTATTCATCAATTTCATGGCTATTCTATTTTTTAGTCCATTGCCTTAACCACCTGGCCACAATATCTTGTTTTCTACTTCATGAATTTCTACTTCAAACAAATTCTTTTTCTTGCTTTTCTTTTTAAACAAATTTTATTGAAGTATAATTGGTATATTGACAAAACACACATATTTAATGTATATATCTTGATGAGTTTGGACATATGCATACACCACAACCATCACCATAACCACATCGAACACATCCATCAACTCCAAAAATTTCCTTGTGTTCTTTTGTGGTTTATTTTTGGTAAGAACACTTAACATGAGATGTTCTTTTAATGTATTTTAAAGTGTACAATACCATATCATTCACTCTAAGTACTATGTTGTACCTAGATCTCTAGAACTTATTCATCTTCCATAACAGAAACTTTATACTCATTGAAAATAATTACTCATTTTCCCTCCCCCCAGTCCCTGGCAATCATCATTGTATTCTCTGCTTCTATGAGTTTGATTCTTTTAGATACTTTGTGTAGGTGGAATCATGCAGTATTTGTAATGTTCTCTAGCTTTATCCATGTTGTTGTTGCAAATGGCAGGATTTCCTTCTCTTCTTATTTATTTTATATAGAGACCGGGTTTTGCTCTGTTGCCCAGGCTGGTCTCAGACTCCTGAGCTCAAATGATCCTCCTGCCTCAGCCTCCCAAAGTGCTGGGATTACAAGTGTGAGCCACTGAGCCCGACCAGATTTCCTTCTTTTTAAAAGCTGGCTAATACTACATTTTCCTGCTTTTCTTAAGTCTGTTTGTGTCTTAGTTTTCTAACTGATTGAATTGAATACTTAGTTTATTCCTTACTTACTTCCTCTTGTTTAGTAAATTAGTTTAGTAAATTTAGTTAGTTTAAGGCTGCAGCTATAGATTTTAATATTTAGTGACTTTGAATTGTTATTTTAAGAATGTAATGTATTTTGCAGTTTTTCTTTCTTTTTTAACTTGAGTTATTTAGGAGTGTTTTAAAAATTTCAAATATATTTGATATATTCATCTATTATTAATTTCTATTTTATTGCATTATTATCAAACATGTTACTTGCATTATGTATGCTTTCTGGAATTAAAAAATTTTTTTTTGTTGTTCATTTATTTTTGAGAAGAAATCTTGCTCCATCTCTTAGGCTGGAGTGCAGGGGTATGATCTTGGCTAACTTTTGTATTTTTAGTAGGGACAGGGTGTCACCATGTTGGTAAGGCTGGTCTCGAATTCGTGGCCTCAAGTGATCTGCCTGTCTCAGCCTCCCAAAGTGGTGGGATTACAGACATGTGTCACCGTGCCTGACATGCTTTTTGGAATTTATTGAAGTTTTAATTGCCTTATGATCAGTTTTTAAACTCTTTCATTCTACTTAAAAATATGTGTTTTCTCAAGTGAATGGAGTTCGTTATATTAGATAAAAATATTTAACAAGATATTAACTAACATATATTGATAGTTATCTTCCTACACGGTAGGCATTGTGTGAAGCATTTAATGCATTATATCAGTAGGTAATATTATTTTTATCACTTTTATTTTGAAGATGAGAAAATTAGTATTTAAAAGGTTTTCGTGGCCGGGCGCGGTGGCTCAAGCCTGTAATCCCAGCACTTTGGGAGGCCGAGGCGGGTGGATCACGAGGTCAAGAGATCGAGACCATCCTGGTCAACATGGTGAAACCCCGTCTCTACTAATACAAAAAATTAGCTGGGCATGGTGGCGCGTGCCTGTAATCCCAGCTACTCAGGAGGCTGAGGCAGGAGAATTGCCTGAACCCAGGAGGCGGAGGTTGCGGTGAGCCGAGATCGCGCCATTGCACTCCAGCCTGGGTATCAAGAGCAAAACTCCGTCTCAAAAAAAAAAAAAAAAAAAAAAAAAAAAAAAAAAAAGTTTTCGTGCCCAACCTCATAAAAGGAGTGTGATGAAGCCACAAATCGAAGCTGGGTTGGTTTGCCCGCAAAGCCCATGTTCTTCTTGACAATGTTAAACAAATTTTCTTGAACTTATTTATTTTCTATTTTCCTGCTAAAGATGGAGACGTATGTCCCCTCTTCTATTATTTTTCTGTGAGTCTCTCCTTGTATTTCTAGCTTGATTGTTTTTCATTTGGATCCTGTATTCTTGGGCATATTTGACACACGACTGTCCACCTAACTGTAAACTCCATGGTGGGGAGGCTTTGTCTTGTTTGTAGCTTATCCTCAACACCTAGGATAGTGCCTGACACATAGTAGTTGCTCAATAAATAGCTGTAGAATGACTGAATGACAGTTTTATCATTCTGGTGGATTGTACTGTTTGATAATTAGAATGGATTCATTTATTGCTTTTATGTTGAATTCTACTGGTTAGAACTTAATATTGTAACCTCTGCTGTATTAGTTTGCTTGCATTTGTGTAATCTATTTTGTCCCTCCTTTGACTTTTAACTGGAGAAATTTTGTTTTAGAGGTGTCTTTCACAGCAGCACAAAGCAGGATTTGTTTTTGCTTTTTGTGGGCTCTAATAGGTAAACATGAATATTATTGAGTGAATGGATAAAAAATACGTTTTATGAGTGAAAAATAAGCAATGTTCCAGAGGCCATGACGATGATGCTTTATCTCAGTTTTTAATCTGAGACTAGAAGACCAAGGAGAAATTAGTGCTTAGTAACTGTTTCTTGTACTTTTTGTAAGGTTTATAATTTGACTTTACAATTTGAAATACCTTTCAGAAGAGCCTAGAGATAGTTATGATTTATTGATATTAAAATCACAGGTTATTTAAGACTATTATAGAGCATTTAATTTTTATTTTCACCATATGCCTTTCTTAAAAACTATTAAAGTCCCAGAAACCAAAAGTTGAAGGATTGGACCTATGACAGACAGAGTCTGAGGTTTATGGAGGAAGAAAAAGCCAAGAATGCCTAAAAAAATCAATCAGCTCAGCCAACTGGGGAGGTGATTTTTTTTTTGTAGCATCTGGCTATGACTTTAGAATTCATCCTCAGAGGATCCAGTGTGCTTGTCAGATTTCCAACTATGATAGACATCATCCAGCTGGTCACCAGCATAATCTTCCCATCTTTCTTCCTCATCCTGGTACACATATTCTTCTTCTGGATCCCAAATTGGGTAGCAGCAATAACTTGCCCCATTCTTGTGATTCTTACAGATCTCCAAACCTGTATCATTGAGCCTATTTCTTGTATTTGTTGTTTCAGATGGGTCATGTAGACAATAGCATAACCAGTTACCTTTCTTCTTGGAAAAAAAGTATACCTCACAAGTTATTGGCCCAATTTTTCTGGTGGATGCTAATTCGCAAGGATCTAAATCTCTAAGCTCAACTTTCTCCTGCTTGGGAAAATGCTTTTGATCTTGTTCTCTCCCCATCTGCTCTTTTGTTTCATGGTCAAATTCTCTCACAGATATGCCTCTTTCAGAGTTTCTCTCATTTTTGCCCCTAATATGACCCTCATCCTTTTTAGAAGGCGATCTTTGCTCTCTATCCTCTTGTCTTTCATCATTCCTGGGTTCTGGTCTCATGTCTCTTACCTGGTGTCTTCCATAATTCCTAGAGTCTGACCTCAGATCTCTCTCTTGGTTTCTTCCATCATGCCTTGGTCTCATTTCTCTGATTTGGTATCTGCTATCATTCTCGGACTCAAGGCTCAGGTCTTCCACTTGTCTTCTCTCATCATCCCTTAGTGCAAAGATCTGGTCTCTATGTTGGATTCCTTCATATTCTCTTGTAGTTGGTCTCTGTTCTCTAACTTGGCATCCCCCATCATTCCTGGGTTCAGGGCTCAGGTCTCTCATTTGTTTTCTCCCATCATGCCTTGGTGCTAGGATTTGAGATCTCACTTGGTGTCCCTGATTTTCTGTTGGAGCTGGTGTTTGATTTTGAATGTAGTGTTCCCCAGCATTATCGAGTTCTAGGCTCAGGTCTGTCATATGGCATCTCCTATCAATCTCAGGTTCAGGACTCAGGTCTCTCAATCGGCTTCTCCTGTCATCCCTTGCTGTGGAGATCTGGTCTCTATGTTGGAATCTTTCATTTTGCCTTGGAGCTAGTCTCTGTTCCCTAACTCGACTTCTCTCATCATACGTGGGATTTGGTCTCTGCTCTTTAATTTGGTGTTCCCCATCATGGCTGGGATCAGGATTCAGGTCTCTCACTTGGCTTCTCTCATCATTCCTTGGTGTGAGCTTCCAGACCCTATGTTCGGATCTGTCATATTGTATTGCAGCTGCTCTCTTCTCCTTAACAGGACTTCTGCCATCACTTCTGGGTTCTGGTCTCACGTCTCTCAGTTGGTATCTCACATCATTCCTGGGATCAGGACTTAGGTCTCTCATTTGGCCTCTCTTCTCTTCCCTTGCTGAGGGGATCTGGTCTCTGTGTTGGAATCCTCCATATTCTCCTGAAGCTGGTCTCTGTTCCCTAACCTGGTGTCTGTTTCCATCATTCCTGGTTTCAGGACTCAGGTCTCTCATCTGACTTCTCGCATTATTCCTTGGTGCTGGGGTTCCGTCTCTCACTTGATGTCTCTGATTTTGTGTTGGACCTTGTCTCTGTTGAATGTAGTATTCCCCATCATTATTGAGTTCTTGGCCCAGATTTCTCATATGACATCTCCCATCATTCTTAAGTTCAGGGCTTGGGTCGCCCTCTTGGCTTCTCTCATCATCCCTTTGTGTGGAGATCTTGTCTCTCTGTTGGAACCTTTCATATTCCCTTGGAGCTGGTCTTTGCTCTCTAACGTGACTTCTCTCATCATATCTTGAATCTGGTCTCTGCTTTCTACCTTGACTCCTGCTATTGTACTTGGGTTCTGGTCTCTCCTCCCTAATTTGGTGTTCCCCATCATTTCTGGGATCAGGGCTCAGGTCTCTCACTTGTTTTCTTTCATCCCTTGGTTGGGAGATCTGGTCTCCATGTTGGAATCTTTCATAGATTGGAACTGGTCTCCACTCTCTAACTTGACTCTTCTCATTATCACGTGATTCTAGACTTTCATCAGTCACTTGATGTCTCTCACTTTCAGTTAGAGCTAATCTCTGTTGCCTAAAAGAAAGTCTCCTTTCATTCCTGGGTTGTGGGGTCAGGTCTCTCACTGGATATTTCCCATCACTTCTAGATGCTGGTTGTTCATCTCTTGCTTGGTGTCTCCCATCATTCCTGGTCTGTGGGCTCAGGTCTCCCACTTGATATCTCTCATTATCCCTTGATGTTGACCTTCCATTTCTTGCTTGGTGCCTCTCATCATTCCTGGTCTGTGGGCTCAGGTCTCTCACTGGATATCTCCCATCATCTCTTGATGTTGGGCTTTCATCTCTTGCTTGGTGTCTCTCATCTTCTGTTGGAGCTCTTCTCTGATCCCTAACTTGGTGTCTCCCATTATTCCTGGTCTGTGGGCTCAGGTCTCTCACTGGATATCTGCCATCATCTCTTGGTGCTGGGCCTTCATCTCTTGGTTGGTGTCTCTCATCTTCTGTTGGAGCTGATCTCTGATCCCTAACTTGGCAACTCCCATCATTTCTTTTCTGTGGGTTCAGGTCTCTCACTGGATATCTCCCATCATATCTTGATGCTGGGCTTTCATTTCTCACTCTGTGTCTCTCGTCTTCTGTTGGAGCTGATCTCTGATCCCTAACTTGGTATCTCCCATCATTTCTGAGCTGTGGACTCAGGTCTCTCACTGGATATCTCCTGTTGTCTCTGGATGTTGGGCTTCCATCTCTTCCTTGCTGTCTCATATCATTCGTGGGTTGTAGGCTGAGGTCACTCACTGGATATCTCCCATCATCTCTTGATGCTGGGCTTTCATATCTCACTTGATGTTTTTCACTTTCTGTTGGAGCTGACCTCTGTTTTCTAACTTGGTGTCTGCCATCATTCCTGGATTGTGGGCTCAGGTCTCTCACTTGTTTTTCATCATTCCTTGGTGTTGGGGTTTGGTCACTATTTTGGAGTCTGTCAGATTGTCTTGGAACTGATCTCTGCTCCCTAAAGTGACATGTCACACCATTTCTGGGTTCTGGGCTCAGGTCTCTGACTTGGTGTCCCCCATCGTTTCTGGGTTCTGGTGTCTGCTTCCTAACTTGATATCTCTCATAATTCCTGGGCTCTGGGCTCAGGTCTCTCACTTGGCATTTTTCATTATTCTTTGTCACTATGGTCTGAATCCTTATCTTGTGTTTCCCAGTTTTCTGTAGTATTGGTGTTTGATCACTGACTTCCAGTCTTTCATCCTCTCTTGGAGATGGTCTCTGCTCTCTAATTTGCGGTCTTCCACTATTTTGAGTATATGAGCTCACTTCTCTCACTAGATGTCTCTCTTCATCCATTGGTGCTGAAGTCTGAGCATTCATCTGTTGTCTCTCACCATCCTTCACCTCTGGTCTTTGTTTTCCAATTTCTTGTGCTTCATTACCTCCGGGTTGTGGAATCAGTTCTCTCATTGGGAATCTTCTTTCTTCATTTCTTGGTGCTGTGGTCTGATAAGAAACTTGCTGTATCTCATTATTTCTTGGTTTTAGAGTCTGCTCTTGTTTCCCTGGCTGATCTTGTGATTCTGGTCTGTGGTCTTGTACTAGATGTTTCCCTTAATTGCTTGGAGCTGGATCCTGGTTCCTTGCTTGTTTGCTGCCAACATCCTGAGATACTAGAATCTTGTCTTCTCTCACTTGATGCCTCCCAGTATCCCTTGGTGTTGGGTTCTGGATTCTTACTTGGTGATGCTCATCAACTCTTGTTTCTAAGATCTGCTCCCTACCAGATTGTCTTAGATAATCTTGGAGTTCTAGCCTCCTGTCTCTCACTTGAACACTTCTGTAATCACTTTGCGTTGAAATATGATCTCTCTCTTGGTATCTCCCAGAGTCCTGGGATTCTAGGCTTGGGTTCCTTACTTGTCGTTGCCCATCACCATTTGCTGTTGAGATTTGGTTTCTCAGTTGGTGCCTTTGTACATCCTGGGACTCTTGCCTCTGATCTCTCTCTTGAAGACTGCCATCATTCCTTAGTGGTGGGATCTGGTTTTTAACTTGATTTCTTCTAACATCACAGATCTCAGAATTTAGGTCTCTCACTTGGTGTTGCCTAAAATCCTGAGGTTTAGGGCTCGTGTCTCTTATTTGAAGTCTCTCAACATCCTGGGGTTCTACACTCTGGTCTCGTACTTGATGCCTTCTGTCATGCCTTGGTATTGGGATCAAGTCTCTCATTTGGACTCTTTCACCATCCTGGGTTTCAGGGCCCAGGTGTTTTGCTTCACACTGTGGAACATCCTGCAACTCTTGCCTATGGTCTCTAAGTTGATGACTCCCCTCAGATCCCAGTGTTGTGATCTTTTCTCTGACTTGTTGTCTTCCAACATTCTGAGATTCCAAGGTCTGATCTCTCATTACATGAGTCCCATTATCCCTTAGTGTTGGGATCTGATTTCTCATGTGGTGCCTTTGAACATCGTGGGATGCTGGGTTCCAGTCTCTTATTTGATGCCTTCTGTCATGCCTTAGTGTTGGCATCTAGTCTCTCATTTCGTATCTACCAGCATCCTGGTATCTTAGGCTCTGGTTTCTCCCTTGGTCCCTCCTATCATCCCTTGGTGTTTGGGCTTGTTCTGTCACCTGGTGTCTTCCAATATTTTGTGGTTCAGGGCTCAGGTCTCTCACTTGGTGCCCTCTAACATGCTGTGATTCTTGGTTATGATCTCTCACTCCATGACTCTCATCATCACTGGGTGTTAGGATATGGTCTCTCACTTTATGACTCTGAACATCCTGGAGCTCTTGGCTCTGGTCTGTCCCTTGACATTTTTCTTTCTCTATTTGCCTGCCTTTGAGTCCTTTTGCTTGTTGTCCTTGAATTTCAGATCTCTCCATTTCCTTTAACTCAGGACAGAGAAGAGGTTTTATGCATGCATAATAGGCTTTTGCCACTGTAAACACCAGCAAGATGAATTCACTGAAATCAACTGTTTGTGACCATCTTGATCCAGCTGTTGGAGGATTTTTTCTGTTGTCTCAGAATTATTTGTTTTCTATGAGAAAAAGAATCAAGAAAGTAGTTTATTAATCATTTGCTATTTTTTTCCTTCTCTTATGTTTTCTTTGTTACCAAGAAAATTCCTTAGGGAACGTTGAAGAATTCTGTTTTCTAGTTCTTTTTATAGTTATTCACTGGATATTATTTTCTTTTTCTTTCTTTTCTTTTCTTTCTTTCTTTCTTTTTTTTTTTTTTTGAGACAGAGTTTTGTTTTCATTGCCCAAGCTGGATGGAGTGCAATGGCGCGATCTCAGCTCACTGCAACTTCCGCCTCCCAGGTTCAAGTGATTCTCCTACCTCAGCCTCCCGAGTAGCCGGGATTATAGACATCCACCACCGTGCCTGGCTAATTTTGTATTTTTAGTAGAGATGAGATTTCTTCATGTTGGTCAGACTGGACTTGAATTCCTGACCGCAGGTGATCCGCCCGCCTCGGCCTCCCAGAGTGCTGGGATTATAGGCATGAGCCACTGTGCCCAGCTGGATATTATTATCTATGGCAGTATTATGTATATTTTTATATTTTGAGATCATGGTAACTGAAATATATATTCCTAGTATTAATAAAATATAGCATTATGTTATTACATATTTACTACCCATTAATGCACCCTTGTTTCCCCCAACTCTCAATGATGACTCCAGTTTATAATGAAATCCAAGTTGCCAAACTAGAAATCTCTTATCTATCCAAGCAAAGGAACAAACTTTCTTCAATGTGTACTCTTTCCTGAGACAGTAGAGGAAGTTTTTCTCTTTCTGTCCAAAGCAAATCCATCTGTACCCTGAAGTTCATGCCCTTTACTTTATAAAAGACTGAGTTACTTCTGATAATTTCTCTTTCTCTTGACTTTTTGAAGCTTTAGTCTCCACTGGATCATTCCAGGCAGAGAAGCAGTATGCTTTATTAGCTACGATACCTTAAAAATTTTTCTATGGGCTAGGCTCAGTGGCTCACACCTGTAATCCCAGCACTTTGGGAGGCCAAAGAGAGGCAGGTGGATCACCTGAAATCAGGAGTTTGAGACCAGCCTGGCCAACATGGTGAAACCCCATCTCTACTAAAAATACAAAGATTAGCCAGGTGGTGGTGGTGGTGGCAGGTGCCTGTAATCCTAGCTCTCAGGTGGCTGAGGCAGGAGAATCGCTTGAACCCAGGAGGCAGAAGTTGCAGTGAACCGAGATCATGTCACTGCACTCCAGTTTGGGTGACTGAGCAAGACTCCATCTCAAAAAGCAAAAACAAAAAAAACCCAAAAAAACTTCCTGTGCACCACATTCTCACATCTCACATCTCTTTCTTTCTACCACCCTGTATCTCTTCTTACCATTTATTGCCAAGCTTCTTCAAAGAGTTATCTATAAATGTTTCTACTTCTTTACTCTTCATTCTCCCTTTAATACGTGTCATTTTGGTATCCATATTCACCACTATACCAAGTGGTTTCCTTGGTACCAACTACAGTAGACACAATCTTTTTTTTACTTGGCTTCAGCTTCAGTTGACGCAACTGACTAATCTTTCCTTTGGAAACATTTTCTTATCTTGTATTTCATGACATCCCACTCCCCTGGTTTTCTTTCTATATCTTTGGCCCCATGTTTCCATTTTCTATTTTAATTTCTCATTTTCTACTTAGCCTCTAAATGTTGGAGTTACTCAGGATGTAGTATTGGACACTCCTTGTCTCCTGTATTTTTACATTCTCATCTATTCCCATAGCTTCATACCATCAATTAGCAGATGATAATTAGATTTTTGTCTTTGTGCAAGCCAGATCTCTCTTCTGAGTTCCAGACATGTATGTCTAGCTGCTTTGGTGACATCTTTTCTGTGATATATCACAGGTAGAAGAAATTCAGCATGTCCAACTCTTGATTTTCTTCTTACATCTATTTCTCATCATGTCCACCCCATCTCAGTAAATGGTACCACCGTCCTTGTAGTTCTCAAGCCAGAAGCTTGGTAGCTGTATTTGATTTTTTTCTTCTTATTTACCCCTACAGTCCAGCTCATAACAAAGCCTTTTGTTTATACCTCCAAAGCATTATTATCAACCCATCCACTTCTTTCCTTCTCCATTGCTTGGACTCCTCAATCCAACCTACCATCATCTTTTGCCTATACTGTTGCAGTAGCCTTTTATTTATTTATTATTTTTTTTACAAGTCAGGGTCTTACTCTCTCACCCAGGCTGGAGTGCAATAGCATTATCATAGCTCACTATAGCCTCAAACTCTTGGGCTCAAGCTGTCCTTCTGCCTCAGCTTCCTGAGTATCTGGAGTTACAGGTATAAGCCACCATGCCTGGCTCTGCAGTAGTGTTCTTGTTGGTTTCTTTGCTTCTTCTTTTGCCCCTTTAAAACCTATCTTCATCCAAACACCAAGTGAATTTAAAAAATTGTAAATTAGATTTTGTTATTCCTCTGCTCAGAACTCTTTAATGCCTTCCTGTTACATTTGGGGAAAATATCTAAATTACTTAACATGGTCAAAAAAGCTCTGCATGATTTTGTTCCTGCCTGGCTCTCCACCTTCATCTCCTGCCATTCTTTCTGCCCAGCCACACTGACCTTCCAGTTCCTTAAGCACAAGAAGCTATTTCATTACTCAAGGACTTTATTTATACCCTTTCTTCCCCCACTGGAACACTCTTCCTATTCTTCACCTAGTCAACTCCTACACATCCTTCAAGTCATGACTTAAATGTCATTTCCGCAAAGAATCTCCTCTGACTTCCTGACAGAACATAACTCTTATTATTGGTTTTGTTTGTTTGCTTTTAATTTTTGAGAGGGAGTCTTTGAGATGGATTTCTGTCACCCAGCCTGGAGTGCAGTGGAGCAATCTTTTCACTTCAAAGTCCTTCTCCCAGGTTCAAGCTATTCTCCTGCCTCAGCCTCCAGAGTAACTGGGACTACAGGCACGCCAGCATGCCCAGCTAATTTTTGTGTTTTTATTTATTTATTTATTTTAATGGCCAGCAGCCTATCGAGCTGAGAGCCTCAGGGGATGACAGCTTTCCAGGCTGAAGACCATTTTTGTATTTTTAGTAGAGATAGGGTTTCACCATGTCTGCCAGGCAGGTCTCCAAATCCTGACCTCAAGCAATCCACCCATTTGGCCTCCCAAAGTGCTGGGATTACCAGCATGAGCCACCATGCCTGGCCATGTTGTTTTTAACTATATATTGTTATGTTTATTTTGTTTATTATCTGTAAGTTTTTTTTAAGGCAGGAACCATATCCGTTTTACTGGCTACTCTTCCCAGAGCCTACAGAGGTACCCGGAACATATGTGATGCTAAGTAAATATCAGTTGAATAAATGAATTATATGTAACAGGAATAATTCCAGGTGCTAGAGAAACAAAGAAAAGCATAAGAAGACATGTTCTCAGGCTGGGCGCGGTGGCTCACGCCTGTAATCCCAGCACTTTGGGAGGCCGAGGTGGGTGGATCAAGAGGTGAAGAGATCAAGACCATCCTGGTCAACATGGTGAAACCCCGTCTCTACCAAAAATACAAAAAATTAGCTGGGCATGGTGGCGCATGCCTGTAATCCCAGCTACTCAGGAGGCTGAGGCAGGAGAATTGCCTGAACCCAGGAGGCGGAGGTTGCAGTGAGCCGAGATCGTGCCATTGCACTCCAGCCTGGGTAACAAGCGTGAAACTCCGTCTCAAAAAAAAAAAGAAGACATGTTCTCTGCCTTCATAGACAAGTAAACAGGAGATTATAACATACTGTGATAAGGGCCACAGGGGTGAAATGGGAGCCTATAAGACAAACACCTAAACAGGGTCATTTTGGCTGCACATAGGTAATAGATTGTGGATAGTGTTGATAGGGAGGGGCAAGAATGGGGGGAAGAGACTGATTAGGAGGTTATTGCAATAATTCAAGTCAGAGATACTGGTGGCCTAGACACTTCAGGGGCAGTGGTTGAGGACAAAAGTGACCAGGTCTGAGAGATGTTTATTTAGAAGTCAGAATCAGGAGGGCTTGGTGATGTAATTAGATGTAAGAGATGAAGTAGATGGAGGTGTCAAGGCTTGCAGTCAAGTTGGCTTGGACAAATGAATGGGTAGTGCTTCTGTATTTGCCATATTTATAAGATGATGTTTACACAGGTTGAATTTGAGATACTTGCGCCATATCTAATGGAGATGCTTGCACCATATCTAATGGAGATGCTCTATGGGTCTGAAGCTGAGGAGAGAGATCTGGTTGATGAGGTGACTGAAAGTTTCAGCATACAGAGAGTGGTTTCAGCATACAGACAATGGTTGAGGCAAGTAGAGTCCATGAAATCCCCAGGAGACATGCATAGAGTGAGAAGAGAATTCCAGAGCCTATCAACTCTTAAGTGATGGGCAGAGAAAGAAGAACTTGAAATGACTCTGAGAGGAAACAGCTGGAGACATAAAAGGAAACCCAGGAGAGGGTAGTGTCACTGGAGTCAGGAAGACAGTCCCAAGTAACAGAGTAAATGTGTAAGGAGTGAGTCCCTGTCCTTCTTACCTCCAGGGCCATTCCAAACTCTTGTCTGAGAAGTGTCTTGAGTTTTGTCGCATTCAGCCTCTGGCAGTCTCCATCGCTCTCTGCGTGCTTGTGGAAAACATCGATGATACTGATGCTGCTTCTCAGAAGGCAGGGAGGCATCTTGTTTTACCAACTGGAGTGCACCTGGAATGCACCAAAAAATATCTAACTTGTTTCATTTTTCTGAATCTCTATCATCCCTTCTGTAAGGCTGGTTGCCTCTCGGGGAGCTCGTGCACCACCCCCTTGCCGGGAGCTCGGATGCTCCCTCCTCCCTCAAGGAGCGCTCGGACACACCCCCCTTCCTTGCGGGGAGCTGAGACGCTCCCCCCTCCCTCGCGGAGAGCTCGGACACACCCCCTTCCCTTGCTGGTAGCTCGGACACACACCCCCCGCCCCCCGCCCCAGGAGCCTGGGGGAAAAAAGCCCCGCCAGGACCTACCTGATAGCATTTTGTCCCATCCAGGCCCCACTCCCCACCATTTTGTCCTATCTGGGCCCCACTCCCTGCCTACCATTTTGTCCTATCTGGGCCCCACTCCCTGCCTACCATTTTGTCCTATCTGGGCCCCACTCCCTGCCTACCATTTTGTCCTATCTGGGCCCCACTCCCTGCCTACCATTTTGTCCTATCTGGGCCCCACTCCCTGCCATTTTGCCCCACTCACCTTGGGCACAGCCAATCAAATGCCTCCACTCCCTATAAAACCCCACGTCTGAGAGGAGTCTGTGCGACTTCTCTGGCCCTTCCTGTGTCGGACCACAGAACCTCACCCGGGAGCCTAAATAAATTCCTTCGCATTGGATTATTTTTGTGCTGGCCTCAGTTTCTTCCTTTTACACTCAGCGAGAACAGACCTTACACCTTCTCTCTTCATCTCTTGGAGGTAAGTTACAGTGTAAAGAGGCGACCTATTTGATTGTTTCCTATCTGACTCCTTTAGAGATTGTTCTTTGAGAACTAGGACCATGTCTTATCTATTTTTTATTTATCCAGGTGCCTCAAATATAGTAGAAGTTCAATAAGTACCTGATGAATGGATACAGAAACAAATGAGTGAACCCTGGTTTGAGTGGTATGTTGGATTAGGTCTGTGGTTCCCAAACTTTGCTGTACTGTGGAGTCTCCAGGGGGAGTTTAGAGAAATAAAGACTCCAAGATCCCCCTCCAGAGAGAGTAACTCTATAGTCCTGGAGTAGAGTCCTAGACTCGGCAATTAAAAAGCTCCCCACTGATTCCTTTGCAGCCTCAAGAACCACCTGACCTCGGTGATCTTTTGTAGATAGAAGGTTTTGCAATGGCAATAATAATGAATTAACTGACTGAGCAAGCACTTCTTAATTTCCTCTGTGCCAGTGCTGCACTATGTCCTGGGAATGGGAGATGAATATGAAACAGCTCCTTTCCTCAAGGAATTCAAAGCTTGGAGGAGGAGATGCAGTTATCTCAGTACAGTCTCATAATTTACAAGTAGCAGTGGCTGGGGACTAACTAAGACAGGAGCTGTTCTTAGATGATGCCCTTCTTGAAGATGATAGAATATTTTTAAAACATGGGCAAAGTCCACTAGGATATTGCTCCCGTCATTCTAATTACAACTTGTCAGTGTTAGAAATGTCCTAGAATTCTCCAGAAAGCCAAAACTATATCTGCAAAGTCTAATTGTCTTTGTAAAAATACTAAGAAAGGAAAACATTTATAAAAACAGAAATAGAATTTTTTTTGAGGACTTACCTAGATTGCCAAGAGAAATGGAGGAGTCAGGCCTGAGAGCTTATGGAATACTGGGCTTGGGGATCCTAGTACTTATATAGGGGTTTTAATTATACCCTTTAACCTGACATCTTTTGCAGACAACACCCTTGGTGTATAATAGACTGATTCATTGCCAACCAAACCCCATTCCACCTGTTTCTCCTCTCAGCGGGGCTTTCAAACTCAGCATTTCCTTGAATGCCACCCCTATTTTGCATTTGTTCTGTGTCTACAGCCTGGCTCCTGAGGGACAGCTACATCTCACATCCAGTGCTGCCAGGATGTCTTGACTGTGCTGAAGTACTCTCAAGAAAAACCCTGTGAACCAAGAGTGACCTCATTTCCTAAAAGTAAAATAAGTCAATTCGTAACCTGAGCCATTTTAGTCCTGAACGAGGTCTCTTTCACTGTCTGTAATTGCACATTTTATTTGGTTATGTTGAAGGTGAAGTGCCCAGTTGCATTAGATGCTTGCTATACTAATGACGTAAAACAAAAATATGGTTCTGTCTTATTCCCCACCTGGCCTGTTCCCTTGACTGGTGGTTCTGTGCCTCATGACCCCTCTCCTGTGTCTGTCTGCTGTCAAAACATAAGATGTTTGCCCTGTGTGAGAGAGAACAACTTTTATTTTTGATGGTGATAGCAGCAAAATGTTGGACGCAGGGAATCTGTGGGCTGCAGAGTTGGTGGTCTGTTGAAACGTCACTGCTTGAAAATTAAAAACCATTTTCAATTTCACCAGCTTATAAATTGTTTCCTTGCTTCTGAAGAAATTACGTATAGGTGGATGCACTCTAATGGAATCCTTTATGATAATAAAAATAATTTCCACTCACCTTTTAAAAATTTATCAGTTTTTATTTTAAGTTCCAGGGTACATGTGCAGGATGTACAGGTTGTTACATAGGTAAATGTGTGCCATGGTGGATGGCTGCACAGATCAACCCATCACTGAGATATTAAGTCCAGCACCCATTAGCTGTTCTTCCTCATGCTCTCCCTCCCACCACTCGCTCTCCACCTACCTTTACTGCAGACATTTTGTAGGATTCTTTCAGAGATAGCTGGTTCTGTAATCTTGTTAATGGCTATGAGGTAAGCAGTATTGGAGAAATATCTAATAGCCTATGGATATGACAAACAGATTGAAGAACTGTAAAATCAGATAAGTGAATACAGACAAATGTATTTCCTGAGGAGCATGGTAGCTTCTTTTTCTGCTGCCCACCCTGATTTTGAGGATAGCTCCACAAGGAGACACCTTTCCTACGTGGGGATACTGAGGCCACAGGCTGCTGTTGTTTCCCAAAGCACCCTGAATTCTAAATCTTTTTTACATCTAATTTGGTTTGTTTGTTTTTAAGTCTCTTACATGACTTCTAAAATTGTCTGTAATAAAGACATTTTGAGCCTTTCCCGATGTCTGTAATAAAAATTTGAAATGTCACTTCTCTTCAGTTTCTCTCCTGAACATCCCCATGGCCCTGGGCAGTTTATTTTCCTAGAATGTCTGAAGTATATTATTTGTTCAAAACAAAACAGCTTTTGTGAGGAGATATTCCAGATACTTGACTCGATAATATTTCATCAGTTCTGAATTTGTGTAGGAAACTCTTTCATGCCGGTGCTCAGACAGCCCCAGGCATGGGCGACTACTGAAGGAGGAGGAGGGAGGTCTTTCTCACCGGCTTGCATGCCATGCACGCTGGGCGACTCTGGAGGAGTTGGCTGCCCTGTGTCTAAAGGGCAGGGGCCTGATGAATGGACTCCCTGTGGTCATTAGTTGCTGTCAGGGTGATTAATAAGAGTAATAGAGATAATTATAATTCTTGCTTTGAAAAGACTTGCTTTTGAGAGGAATTGTCCTTGTGCAAACGTCTCCCCACCCTCTTGGTAAATCGTTTTTGGCAGCCTGACCTGCACCCTCTGGGTTTTGCCTGTGGTCTCCAGGCACTGTTGCTGATACAACCAGTCTGCTGCCCTTCTCTTCTGAGTTTGGCTCATCTGATTCCTGAACCTTTTTGCTTTTCTCCTCTCTTTCTCATTTTCCGAGGGTCTCTCTCTGTTCTGTTTTCTGTCTTCCTTTTGTCTTCTCCTCCCTTTCAATGTTTCAATCTCTTTCTGTTTCTCATTGTCCCTTTCTTACCATGCCTTTTCTTACCTCTGTCTCTTCTACTCCCTACTCCCACCCCATTCGTTCTAGACCTGACGTCTCCATTCAGTTAGGTCTTCTTTTTCATTCTTTTATCTAAAAACTTACTAGTCTCTATCAGAGAAGATGAAAACCAAGTAGATTGAAAATGAATACATCCAGTTCTTGCTATGAGAAGGGAAAGGGATGCTTGCTGCATGTCCACACCAGGAGACAGCCTTCCACAGTCACACAGCAGGGAGGCCTGCTTGGTACCAGGACCCATGTTCTTTCCACTTTACCACCCACACTGCCTGTATGAACAGGACCTTCTCTGACCCAGAGTCCATGCCCAATGGTGATAGAATGACTTCTGTGGTGACACTCTTCTGGTAATGTGGTCTTCACCCCTCAGCGTCAAGATTTGTCTTGACACTGCCTGGGAGGAGTTTCCTGGAAAATGTCCACAGCCATGGTTACAGATGAGAAGAGACTACCAGAGTCATTTGAAGGCATCGAATTGTCTGTAGGAAAAGCTTGGTGATTGGGAGGAGTCACTGCTGGGGGTGGCTACCCTGAGTGCCCATTTGGACTTGGCTTGCTCTGCAACCTCAGGCATCTTACCAAATCTCTCTGAGCTTCAGCAGTGGGATCTAGTGGTCACCATTTCTGGGGTTTCTTACGAGGATATTATGTGGCTCAGGGAAACACTGGATTATAATGTGTTTTAAGCTTATTCAAAGAAAAGCACTGTGCAAATCCCAGTTATTATGTTTATTATGAGGTTTAGCGTGATTAATGCAAAGCATTTGTTCCATCTGAATGAGGCTTTTAAAAGTACACTGGGGCCAGTAATTACAGAAATATAGGCTCCCCTAAACATGCTGCTATTAGGAAGGGATGTAACTGAATGAAATGGGGCATGGCAGGGGACTCTCAGATCCTTGACCTGTTCTTGGTCAGCTCAGTCAAGCTTTTCTTGATCAGAAAATGGAGAAAAGCAGAAAACTCTTGTCCGTTGTGTCTTTCTTAGAAGAAGACAATAAACTCAGTGGCCAAAGAATAATAACATTTAACTGACCTTCCTTATGTATCAGGATCTTTTTCTGAAACTATGATTGTTAAGGATTTCAAGTAAGACCCAAATCAGTATGGGGTATTATTCTTTTGTTTGTGATTAAAACATGTAGAAGTAATTATAGATCTCAAAGTAATTTTTATTTACACTCAAATAATACATACATTCCTGATCCTTAAAAAAATTAAAACATTACAGATAACATCTAAGACTTCTTTGACTACTGTTGTCTCTCCTGATTCCCTTTTACTCTTCTCAGAGGTAATGAGCATTATCAGTTTGGTGTTTTTTGTTTTTTATTTATTTATTTATTTTTATTGCATTTTAGGTTTTGGAGTACATGTGAAGAACATGTAAGATTGTTGCATAGGTACACACATGGCAGTGTGGTTTTCTGCCTTCCTCCCCATCACCTATATCTGGCATTTCTCCCCATGTAATCCCTCCCCAAGCCCGCACCACCCGCTGTCCCTTCCCTATTTCCCCCCCAACAGACTCCAGTGTGTGATGCTTCCCTCCTTGTGTCCATGTGTTCTCCTTGTTCAACACCTGCCTATGAGTGAGAACATGCGGTGTTTGATTTTCTGTTCTTGTGTCAGTTTGCTGAGAATAATGGTTTCCAGGTTCATCCATGTCTCTGCAAAGGACACGAGCTCATTGTTTTTTATGGCTGCATGGTATTCCATGGTGTATATGTGCCACATTTTCCCTGTCCAGTCTATCATCGATAGGCATTTGGGTTGGTTCTAAGTCTTTGCTATTGTAAACAGTGCTGCAATGAACATTCATGTGCATGTGTCCTTATAACAGAACGATTTATAATCCTTTGGATATATACCTAGTAATGGGATTGCTGGATCAAATGGAATTTCTATTTCTAGGTCCTTGAAGAATTGCCACAATCTTCCACAATGGTTGAACTAATTTACACTCCCACTAATGGTGTAAAAGTGTGGCCGATTGGGAGCAGCTCTGGATCGCATCTCCCGGCGAGAGTGCCAAGGGTGAGTGGACACCACATTTCCAGACGGATTTTTATTGCCCACAGACCAGGAGATTCCCAGGTGGAGGAGCCCCATGGGTCGCCAGCGTGGCTGTTTTGGCCAGTGTGGCAGGTCTCCGCACAAAATACAGAGTCTGGGCGCCGTTTTAGTTTGATGTTTTTCTTTCCGAGCTTTTCCCACTTTAGAGGTAGAGAAAACCAAAGTGAACGTGGTATATGAGTCTCCACATGGTTTCCCCTGCAGTTTAGCCTCATTTCCTGGGCCAGAGTGTATGCTTCTTGAGACCAGAAACCACACGAACTTGTTGATCTGATTCCATGCCACTCCTAGGCCTGGCGAAGAATCATGGAGGAGTGAGGGCAATGGTGAGGAACGTTAACTAAACCTTTGAGAAAAATTATTGTCCTGCAGTTTACTCAAGTAGAGCTAGTAACTCGCCTGGGCAGGTTTCAGATTCTGTTTCAAAACCACCTCAACCCACCCAGTGGAAACCAGAATATTCTTAACGGCTTTTTGAAAAATGCCTGAGCTTTAAGTGTAATCCAAAGGGCTCGACACAGAAGCATTGCCGCTGAGAGGCTTCCTGTCTGCCTCGGGCTCCCTGTCTCGGCCTCCAGGTATCCTCATCCTCATGCTCCACTTGTCCAGACATGAGTCTAAAGGAAACTCCCATCCATCTTTGTGGGGGCCCCTTCAGGGGCAGTTATGTGTCGTCCGCCAGCCTCAGCACTGGCTCTGAAACATTCCCCAATTTCTCCTTTAGTGGTTTGTGGAGGTCGGGAAGAAATGCGTGTGGTATTTCCTGGAGGTTCTTGACAAACCTAATGTCATGAAACCTGCTGACCCCTTCAGGCAACATGTATACCCAGACACATATCGATAGTGATGGAAGAATTCCATCTTTTCTTCAAATTCTATTTTCTTTCTATTTTTACTTTCTTTCCATAAAATGGTGTCTTATTTTCCCCACTAGAATGTAGAAACATGAGGGCGGGACTTGGTCTGCTTTGTTCACCGCTTTATTCCCAACACCTAGAAGTTGCTTACCAGGTGGCAGTCATGTAGTAAATATTTGTTGAAAAACAAATCAACAACTCTAAATTACCATATTTTGCCCCCCTTTAAAAAAAGTTTCTACACTGTTTCGGGTGCCATGCCCAGCCAGGTCTGCGCTGAGGTAGCTGGCAGGAGTTGGATGATGAAGCTTTATTCATGCCTTGGGCTGCACGCTCTCCAGTTGTTTCTCTGGAGCAGGTCTTGTCTTCTCAATTATGTGAGCTGCTTGAGGACAGAGATCAAATTTTTTTCTTCTTAACTACTTAACACTTGAAATGGGTCTAGGATCCATTAGTGATTGTTTATCTGTTTATTGTTCAGTAAAAGGATTAGAGGTTGCCAATGGGGGAGTCACGATGTGTGCTCATTAACTGCTTACTGACTGATTAGTGATGGCAAATCCTGATGAGGTCAAATTGACCCTAAAGACAGAGTGGATGTGGCTGTTGAAGCTGCATTTGGGTCCTTTATGTAGAATTCTGGGTTCTTCTTGCAGAGTGTGACGTCTCTGACTGGTTCCTGAATGTCCTTGGCTCTTTCTTCCACCATCCTAATATAGATTCTGACAAACATATTCCTGGCATTAAGAGTGGTTATAAAACTGGAAACATATCACTGTATATAAACCAAAGCATGTCTTTTTCTACTACTTATAAAGTAGTCTTTGAGAGAGACTTGATTTTTCCCTTTTTAGTGTATTTATTTATAGCCCCTGCATATAGATTTGAAGCTACTTATCATACACAGTAAAGTGGTTAAATAAAAAGAAGTAGAAAATTAGAACTAGAGAAAAAGAAAATTCAGATTTGTCAATCATAAAGGTCAACACAATTGCTGTTATTACTCTTCAATCTTGGCTCAGGGCTTTCTGGCAGCAATTCCCAAAGGAAAAGACCATCAGTTAAACGGCCTTCACAATCAGAAAGTAAGATAACTATGTATACTTTTTCTGGCAAAAGAGAGAGTTTCTCAGAGCTGAACTCTAAAAGGAATATCTCATGGGGGACTTTATACATTTGGGTATCTCATGATAAAATGGACAAAGTTCTCAACAGCATTTTGATAGCCAAAGAAGTGGTGACTTTCACATGTGTATTTCTTATAGTTTTGACAAAAATTGAACACGTGAATGAGGAGGTTTTATTCAATGGGCATAAAAAAATTAAGGATATGACTTCAATATGTAACTCAATGAAAGCTGTTATGAATTGTAGATGAATGTGGTCCCTCTGTGTGGCTTTCTTGAGAGTTAGTTGTAGCCAGTGGTAGAGTTTAGGTTATGTGAAGAGTGAGGAGATTTTTGTTTCATACTCAATCATCCATATTCCTCTAGCAGGAGTGTCAGGGTTGGCGTTTCTGCATGGTGCTTCCTCAGCACTGTGGTGGAGTGTGGATCTTCCTGTGTTAAACCCAGAGGAGCAAGTGTTAGGCAGAATGACATGAAAATGGAAGTGCTAAGGCAGTCCTACCACCTTGTAAGAGACAGCTGCACTGCAGGGAGATGGGCCACAAGGGCTATCTTTCTCTTAATTACATAGTAGCATCCTGGACTTACTGAATTCACTGAGTGATTTGGAATGATGGAAAGCAGAGTGCACGTCGGTGTGGATCAGCCAGGCAAGTAGAATGAGTATTAGATTTAATTACTGGGTGATTCTGATTGGTGGTGGGAACTAGCCTCCGCCTACACTGTTTGAAGGCTTTGATCAGGGAACACTATTCAGTGCACTGGGATCTTCAATGGGTCCCTCAAAGTCCCTGCAACAAGGGGTGTAGTCACTGACTCAGCATGAGATCTCCCTAGGCAAAGCTGGGCTAGAAGGAAAACGTGGCATTTGTGAAACTGTTTTGGTTAGACTACTCCTTTTGTGTCATGGATCCAGATTTGAATGCCCTCCTGATGATCAAACAATGAAGTAATATGTGGATGTATCCTGTGCCCAGAGGGCCAAAATCTGAGATGTAGAAGAAGCTAAGGCTGGGAGCTTGGGAAGCCTGTAGATGCCTTGCTTCTTCTCCTCCAAGCACACACCACACACACACACACACACACACACACACGCACCGGGGATGCTAAGTGATCTTGGGTGAGTTGATCCCCTTCTTTGGGTCTCACTCAGCCTTTCTGCCAACTATTAGCAGACCTCTTGTTCTGATGTTAGGAATCCCTAGAAAAGGGTTCCTAACCTACTTTTAGGAGTAGTTGGTGAACTTCTTGAGATTTTGTGTAACATTTTAAGCACATACACAAAATGAAGCACAGAGGAGTTAAGGAACTTGCCCACAGACACACTGTAAGTGACTGGCAGATTCAGAATTGATTCTGATTTGGGCATAGTCTGACTCCTGAACCTGTGTTCTTAACCACTACTCCCTTCTGCCTTTCTCATTTCCCCACTTCTTAGATTCCTGTCTCTTGATATTTTGAGGAGGAATTATGAATTTCTATTTGCCATTGCCATCTTAACCAGTAGAAGTAATGCACTTTGAATGGTATAGGCATGCCTTAAAGGTAGACACTGAGTGCTTTGTGGGCATTGATCTGCAAGGGTTGATCCTCCCAACCTTGCTGTCCTAGGGTTTGGTAGTCAATCATGGAAATATGCCACCTTTTTTTTAGACAGGGTCTCACTCTGTCACCCAGGTTGGAGTGCAGTGGTGCAATCATGGTCCACTACAGCCTTAACCCCCGGGGCTTAAGCTATCCTCTGGTCTCAGCCTCCTAAGTAGCTGGGACTACAGGCTTGCACTAGCAGACCTGACTAATTTTTGTATTTTCTGCCCACCTCAGCCTGGGAATTATAGGCGTGAACCACTGCAGCTGGCTGGAAATATGCCACTTTCTCAGGGAGAAACATGCCATTTTTTCAGAGATCTATGATCCTCAGATTAAATTAGGTCTCCCTATTAGTTTATTTTCTCATAGCACTTGTTGACATTTGTACTTATGCACTGCTTTTGTGTTGATTTTTTAGATGACTCTTCCCCCATCAGACTGTATGCTCTATGAGGTCAAGAATTGTCTATTTTGTTAATCATCATATACCCTGTATACATAGTTTAGTAGGTGGTCAATTGTTGAATTAACAGATGAATAAAGTGTCTCATATTTGGTACTTTCCAGGTTCAATGTTTAATAGCAAACAGATACATATTGAGCACCTACTCATGCCAGGTGGTTTGCTGGGCACTTTCATATGTATTATTCCACTTATTCTTTTTAAACATATTTTCTTATTGAAGAATATTCAGATCATAGGTGTATAACTTGATGAATTACTACAAAGTAAACACTTCCATGTAACCACTGACCAAATCAAGAAATAGAATATTAATCAACACCCCAAAGTCCCCATGTTATACCCCCTCCCTCCTCCCTAGTGGTAACATTATCCTGACTTCTAATACCATAGATTAGCATTTGGTTTTTGTTTTTATTTTTGAATTTTATGTAAATGCAGCCACTCAGTGTGAAGGCTTTTGTTCTGGCTTAATTTTGTCAACATTATGCTTGTGAAGTTCTTCTATGTCTCGTTGCCGTGTAATAGTTCATTGTATGAATATAGCTCAATTTGCTGTTGTCCATTTTCAGTTAGTAGATCTTTGTATTGTCTTCTCCTTTGGGCTGTAACAAACCATGCTGCAATGGATATTTTTCAACATGTCTTTTGGTGCATTTCTGTTGAATTATCTACCTGGGCTGGAGTTACTCAGTCATGGAGTTGGCCTATGTTTAGCTTTAGAGATACTGCCCTACAGTTCTCCAAGATGATTATTATATCAATTTATTCTCCTACTACTAGTGTGAAAGTTCTAGTTGCTCTACATCTTTGCACACACTTGACATTATTGCTTGTAAATTTCAGACATTTCATAGGTATGAATGGTTCTCACCCTGATTTAATTTGCAATTATCTGATATCTGATGTGGTTGAGTATCTTTTTTATTGGCCTTAAAATTATCTTCTTTTATGTCATTTCTTTTTTTAGAAAAGAGATTGCCTTTTACTTATTGACTTATAGGCGTATGTTGTATCTTCTGCCTACTAGTTCTATTTCTTTTTAATTCTTTGCAATAACTGTGAGTTATAATGACATTTTATACAGGCAGATACTGAAGTCACAGAAGTTAAGTCATTTGCTCAAGGACACTTGGTGGTATTAGGGTATAAAAATTATTCCTTCTCTTCAGTGGCTTATAATCTATTTGGTTGGGGAAATAATGCTGAGAACAATTAGTGTGTAATATTAGCTAGCAAGTATTAAAGTATTAATCTGGGTGGTGCAGACTATGAATGATATAATAGTTAAAGGATCAGTGTGAGCTTTCTAGTGGAGGTCAGATTTAGTCTAAGTCTTGAAGAATATAGATAATTGAGGAAGCAGAGAGGAAATTAAAAAAAAAAAAAAACATTTCAGGGAGGGTGACCACAATAGCAGAGGCATGGAGATGGAACTAATACTATTAATAACAACTTGCCTTTGAATAGCTCTTTGCAGAACTTTCCGCCTGTCTTATGCAGGGACGTGAGTGCAGGGACCATAACTGTTCCATTCACTCAGGTATGTCCCGTGTACACTGTGGTGCTGGTACATGACCAGTGCTTAATAAATATGTTCAAATAAAATGAATGAATGAGTGAATTCAATCCCAATCGTGCCCCCTGTAAACTTAGTAGGATAGAATTTAAATGATTAAGGTGAGGGTTAAAAGTTAAAAGACAATTAGATGACCAACCTATGGCTTCTGAAAGATTTCTATAGAAACTAGTGGTAAATTGTAATTAGAGAGATGATTACAGAGAATCTGATCAGTTTAAACTTGATATGGCATGTAGAAAAGCATAAAGCGTCACTGAGAGGTCTTGAACAGAGGGAGGTGAAAAGGTGCAAATGATGTTTTGCAAAATTCATGAGTGATTGAATGGGGACTGGACAGAAAGCAGGGGACAGCTAAGCAGAGGCTGTTGCAAGGATATAGGCATTCATTTACGTATTCAGCAAACATTTATTGAAACAGTAGAATATATCTGGCACTAAACTTCATGCTAATGAAGAATAAGAATAGCAAGATGTGTAAGTTGTGAGCCTCGCCATCAAGGAGTTTATAGTCTAAGAGAAGAGCTTAGACAAGCATACGAATAATTATAACTCAATAAATAATGATTTTTTTAAAAGGCCTAAAGACTATGGAGTTCAGAGGGGGATAAGATCTTCTCTAGCCAGGGCATCACGAAGGATTCAAGTGCTCTGGAACCGCGTCCTGCCTGCCTCTGCCTCCCTGCTCCTCTGCCTCCTCTCTATCACGTTACCTTCTGTTATTACCCAGAATTATCTTGTTTATTTATTGTTATTTGTCTCTCCCTTCCTTCAGTAGAATACAAGCTCCAAGATGATGAGCCAACTTGTTTTGGACACTGCTGTATCCCTAATGCTTCACCTAATATCTGGCTAACTAACATGGATTTTAAAAAAAATTTGGAACGAATATATAAAATGTCATCAACATTAGATCCCATAAGAACAGGATTTGGTCATTCAGGAAAAGTTGTGGGGAAAGATATTATTTTAGGTGGAGGGTACATGAAATCCTACAGGGAATAGAGAATGAAAGATGGATCTAGAATATGGGCTTAAGAAAAACTACTGAGATAACAGTAGATTAGATATGAAGAATGAGACGAGGCAAATGACTATTCCAAAGTTTGTGCCTTTGAAACGTGATAGAACGAAGATAGAATGACAGTAGGAAGGAAATTGAGAAGAAAAGCCAGTTTGTCTGGAAGTGGTTGACAATAGAAGGCATTGTATCTGTGAGCATTTGTAGAGACTGGATTGAAGTGCACAGTCAGGTTTGAACAAGGTGAATTGAGACTCATCAGTGTGAAAGAGATAATAGTAACTTGAACCAAGCATGGGTTCTCATGAGGAGAAAGTTCATAAAAAGAAGAGTCCTTGGAAAGGGCCCACAGTCTTGGGAACTGGATGACAGGAATTAACTAGGGAGATGGAGAAAGTCCAGTGAAGGGAGTATTTCGGGAAAGACAGTCATTGGTGTCTGCTGTCCAGAAATGTGGAAGTTGGAGGTCTTTAGGCTTATTGGATGGAGGGCAACATCACCTTCAAAGGAATACTTCTTGAAGGATCATGGCAAAAAAAAAAATGTCCAGCTAACTTTTCTTCCTTCTGCCCACCATTCTATTAGGGCTGATTGCTAGAATGCTAAGAGAATGTTTAAAAACTGTTGCTATTAAGTTTTTTATTTTTTCAGTTAAGAAAATAAAATACGCTTAGTACAGAAAATTTTGATTTCTTTTTCTATTTTAGTAGAGATTAGATCTCACTATCTTGCCCAGGCTGGTCTCAAACTCCTGAGCTCAAGTGATCTTCCCATCTTGGCTTCCTAAAGTATTGGGATTACAGGCCCGAGCCACTGCCCATTAATTTAATGCCCTCAGCAAACCATATAGGTAAATGTTTCTGCTTTTCAGCTGTTCCTGTTCCCCTGTGAATTGTACATCCTCTGCTCTGACTACCAGCACCACTGCCACTGGAGCTGTTTTGTCAGTCACATTTTCTTCAATATCAGTGAGGATTTCAACTGTTTATTGGCCATATATATAGCTTCTTTTGTGAATTTATTAATCATGAAGTTTTTCATTTTTATGGACTTAGGTACCTATTGCCACATTGCTTGCTAAAAGGGATGTTTATGCTCCAGTGTGTGTGTGTATATATATATATATATATATATATACACACATATATACGCGCGCACACACACACACACACACTAAAATTATATATAATTATATATTAATTAATTATATATAATTTTATAAACTAAAATTATATATGCATAATTCTTTTCTTTAGTAAGTCTATAGTATATGTGTGTGTGTATATATATCTATACTAGAGCATAGACTAACAGAAAAACATATGTATTTTTCTTTTTTGTGAATTGTTTCATCTCTTGCTCATTTAAAATAATACGTATTTTTTCAGATAGTGATATAATTCATGTTTGAGTGTAGAATGAAAAGACTTGAAAATATTGGAGGGGGAGGGTATATACTTGGATTTTTGGCTCTGGAAAATGTAAAGGTTGATGTGGAAGAATACCGAACCTCAAAGGCAGAATGCAATAGGAGATGGAGGCTTGGACTGCTTTTTGGCTTCAGGAAACATAGTATGATAACAATTTTATTCCTTTCCTGAGTCATGACTAAGCTTGGAGAGTATCATACTTTAATTATAGTCTTTTGAAAAAACACAAATAACTAAGATTGTTTTTGTTTTTGATCAGTGTCTCCAAGGCAAGTTAGAGAATGAAGGATAAAAAAAAAATGAACGAACAAAAGAAATTGATCATCAGGTTGTTTAATTATCAATTTGAATTTAATGCCCTCATCAGACCATATATGTAAACCTTTAGTAGACTCACTGGATGGTTGGTTACAAGAGCTTCTTATGAAATCAAGCACACTTTAGATTTGTGTTTTCTCTCTCATAATTATTCTGATTGTTTATTTGAGCCAGAAGCTATGAACAGTTTGTGTAAGGAGTGGGATTTAATAAAAATTTGTTGGATGAGTAGTCAAGTGCTAGAAAACCATAATTAAGTTATGGTGATATCTAAAGTTATTCTGAAGGATAAAATTTTAGGATGAACTTGAAATACTTCTAGGAAATGTCACGAAGCAGAGTAATCTATATCTATGAATTAATATTTTATGATTATGAGAGAGTATTGCAGAGTCTCATAATTTCTTACTGCTACATTTTAAATTCAATGAATCAGTTGGAAAAATTGGCACCTGCTAAAGATATGGAAGGAATTTTTCTATTTTTAATGACAGGTACATTGAAATACATTGTCTCATGACAAAGCCCATTCTGGCACTTGGAAGTAGCATTATCTGGTAGGAGTTTTACAGACTGTATTTGTTTGGTCAGATGTTTCTTTGGTGGTGGCTCCCACTGCTGAATACTTTATTATTTGCTCTTGTAGAAACTTAGGAAGGGAATTTAAAAGATTGTTAATCTGAATATGAATGTGTACACGTGAATATTGAGGGTGATTGGGAGAGAAGATGGGAGCATGTTGAGATGATAATGATTCATTGCTTTGTGGTGCTTGCCTCCCTTTGTGGTACCAGCCTCTCTCTCTGAGGGTGACCGGCCTGGGGAGCTGGTGTTTCCTGTGCACCAGCAGGACTCTCATCAAGTGGAAGTCCCCTGGTGTATGGTTGTGTTGCTTGGCTGTAGTTGAAAAAGACAGAACAATCTGAGATCTCACTGGTGAGGGATACACCGCAAAGCCCTGGGCCTGATGCCTGAGCTATCTGAACTTGCTTTTGATGCTCCTCTTGGTTTATGTTTGTTTCCTGCAGTATCTTCTGCTGTAGGTACTGGTATAGTGGACTGGAATGGACCGTACTCTTCTCCACAGAATGGGGCTCTTGGTCTCTCTGCATCTGCTTTTTAAGACTTGACCAGGAGACTGAAGAATTGTGCTCTTTCTTGGTTGGACTTTGTTGGCTATCACCTTCTCCTGACAGCTCTTGGGGACTTTCATCTTCCTCCTCCAATGTTACAGGTTCCTCTGTTTCAAGTTGTATCTGAGGGGAGGCTGAATTGTCCTCATCCAGCCTTTTTAACAAAGTATCCTGGGCCTCTGGTGTATTTCCTTTCTCTTCTTTGCTACTTGGGCCTTGGACCTTTAATTTATTTCTGCTCTCTCCCTTTCCAGGGAGCTGCATTAGAGAAAGCTGGTCAGTGAAGTCTTCATCCAGGGTACCTGTGATCTCTATTTCCAGGGACTTTCTGTTTTCATCTCTTGTGGATTCCTGTGCTTCTGGGTGTCCATTGGGCTCCACAGCTGCACTTGGGCCTTTGGTTCCTGAGCCTTGACTCTTGTGTTTTTCTCTGGCAGGCTGTTCCTGGTCCTCTGTGAGCTGTATATCCTCTCCTCTGACTGCCAGCACCACTGTCTCCTGAGCTCTGTTTTTCTCACCAGGTGTTCCCTGCCTCTGGGTACCTGGGTTATTATTGTGACCTCCTTGCACAGACTCTCCATGTGGGTACCCTTGACTATGGGAATCCCCTTGCATAGGCAGTTCACCTGTCTTTGAGCTGCTGTTGCCTTCCTCTGAAGCCAGGCTGTTGGGAGTTTCAGAAGACCCCTCATCGTTCTGTGTGATTGGTGACTCAGGGTCCTCCCTCTGGTAACCATCCTCCTCCTCAACTGGTTTGTCATGAGTCTTGGTGACCCTCCTGTTTTCTCCTGCAGACTGCTTCTCAAGTGGTGCTAAATCTCGCGTCTTTTCTTTTGCCTCCAGTGTCCCTTCTGCCGCAGGTGCTTTTTTGCTGTTCACAAATGCTTCTGCTGTGCCTTCTTCAGTGTGTTCTGCCTCTTCTCCTGAGACTGCTGCTCCTTCAAGTTCAGGGTGAGGTTGATCTCCTCCTTCTGAGCTTAGATATTGTGTCTCAGAACCTTTTTCAGCATCTTTTGATTTTGATAATCCTTGGAGTTCCTGATACTTCCCATCCTGTGTTTGGGTTTCCAGAACTAGTGGCCGAGTTTTTCTGTCATGTTCTTTCTGTCCTGCTGTTCTATGCGTCTCAGGGCCTCTCCTCTCTTTCCTTTCATCTCTC
The DNA here is from genome assembly GCF_030222135.1 of Aotus nancymaae. Classification (NCBI taxonomy): domain Eukaryota; kingdom Metazoa; phylum Chordata; class Mammalia; order Primates; family Aotidae; genus Aotus; species Aotus nancymaae. The sequence goes on from NW_026988523.1 coordinate 32,055,372, forward strand.
ATGTCAGATGATTCTGAACCATTTCTGTGACCACCTTGGTCTTGCAGGTCCTTTGTTTCACATTCTTTTTCTTGGGCCTCATATGTTCTACCATAATCCTCAGTTTCACCTGAATTCTTTGTCTCAGCTGGTGTCTGGTCAGCATCCTTTCCTGGTTCTTGATTGTCAAATGTTCTACAGACATCCTCAGGATCAGTTGATTTCTGTGTCTGAGATGGTTTCCTGGCAGCAGCTTGTTCTGGCATGTCAGCATGTTCTGAATTGGGTTCATCTTCCCCTTGCAGGGGTGGTTCTTGTGTGTTAGAGTGTTTCTCCTTTTCTATTCTAACTTCCTGGTCTTCAGATGGTCTCTGTGTTGCTTCTTGTGCTGGTGAACTTTGGGTTCCCAAATTTCCTTCCTGTTCTCCAAACTGATCTCTTATCTTGGAAACACTTTGCTCCCTGGCTGGCTCATCTCTCTCTCGGGGGACCTCCTTATCCTGTCCCTTTCTCTCTGTGGGACTGCTGGTCTGTTTTGATTCTTCCATTGGCTTCTTTGTCTTAAGTTGGCCTTCATTGTCTTCTGTTGTTGGTACATCTTGGGCCACTTCCTGACTCTGTTCATCTCCTTGCAGGTGTTGGTTCTTAGGGTCATTGTGTTCAGATGCTTCTCCTGAAAAGTTGTGAGTCTTGGCTTCTCTCCATGGGTCCACTCTGTTGTTTCCAACTGCTCCATTTTCTTCAGGCATGAGCTGAGATGAGGATGCCATTCTTGAAGGAAGCATCCTCTCTTCTTGAGTTAGTGAAGTTCCTGCTGTCCACTGACCATCTCCAGTGGCTGTCTGAAGATTCACATCATCTGGCTTCTCCTTCTCTGGTTTAGTCGCCTGTCTTAATTCTGAACTTAGTAATGATTGTACGTCAAGATAACAGAGGTTCAACAAGTTGAAGATTGCAAGAACAAATTCATCAAAACTGATGATGTAATTACTGTCAATGTTCAGAAGATTCAATTTTTTTTCCACAGCATAAAGGACACATGGCTGCATGAAAACACAGTGAGAAATTAGCTTATTTTTATGTGGTCCAGTGTCCTGAGTGTCTCCCAAGAATTCTATTTTACTGAACCCATTCCTCAGTAACTGGTTAACTTTCCCAGAATAGCAAGAATTTATTGGTTCTGCATGCCATTTTTTTTTTTTTTTATCAGAGAGCTATGCCCAAGAAGGAGCATTTATATCATTTGTGAGTTGTATTTTGATGCATAAGGGTTTGTGACTCCTTTCAGAAGACAGCTTTGTGGAAGCAATAATCTCAGTGATGAAAAACTCATTTTCTCTAAGCAATTGCACAGAATAGGGAACTGAGATTGGAAATAGTCATTCAAGAGTCAGTGAGTGCTGAGAGCTGGTAGCTAAGTGTAAAATGGATGGGGATCACACATGCTCATCTTGCTTGGAATGTAAAGAAAGGGTGAGTGGGAAAGAATTTCCACAGCTCTATGAGTAGCTCACCTGAAGAAAGTCCCCAAACTCGCCCTGGAGGAGTTGCTTCAGTTCTCTGCCGGTCAGTGTTGTCTGGTTACTGTCCTCACTGGCATATTTGTGGAATGTCTCAATTACACAGAGGACATCTCTCAGGAGCCGAGGCATCTTTACAAACTCAAGAGAGGCTGTGAGAAAGAACAGACAAAGCTCATTTTCCAGGATGGGTCCTTCAGGAAGGAGATACCAAGGTCATCCTTTTTGTTCCTCCCCCATCTCCACTGCATCCCCTGCTCTATTCTGTATCTTAAAATATTATATCTGAACTCCAGGGGTGATTTAGTTTTGTACCAGACATTGTGGTGAGATCATATCACACCACAACGCGTAGGTAGGTATTAGAAGAGACAATTCTCCCCACCCTTCAGTAAACAGCAGCATTCATGTGCTTAGATAAAGCTTCATTGCAAAAGGAAGGTGGTAAGAAAACTCAAGCATAAGGATTAAAATGCACAAATGAAGCCAGTAGAGTTGAACCCATTCTTCCAGCCTTGTCTGAGAATGTCTATCTGCTCTTCTCTCCCTTTGGCTCAGTCTAGCCTCTTCTGGTTAGGAGGGTATAACCTTTAAAGTTAGTAAAGCTTCTAGTGGAAAGAGAAGTCACACCATAAAAATCAACCCCTGTGTTTGCAGGTGAAAACAACATGCTTTAACCAAGAAGACACGATTCTGTGTCCCAACCCCTTAGTCATTCATTTCCCATCCTTTAAATATTTCTACATTTTCATTGTATTAGAGATATGATCCTGTGCCTTGTTGAATAATATTCATGCCTATGACACACAAATAATTTATATTTTTTTTAAAAAGGAAAATGATCAGAGAAGTTTATGGAACTCCATAAGCAAGGAATGCATTTGGGCGGTGGGTGCTCCCAGTTTATTATTAATAGGGGTTGACATAGACTTAAAGTGCGTTTCCTCTGAAATCCTCTCACAATCTCACACATAAGAAAAACAGCAGCTGAAATCCCAAGTATGCTCAAGCAGATGGACTTACCTGGTTCACAAGTGAGAGCAGGTAGAACGTGGGGCAGCGGGTTATGAGCTGACAGCAGGAGCTGGAACCTTTTATTGAGTCCCTAATTGCGCAGTTAAGGAGACACCCTCTGGGTTTAATGACCTGATTTATCACCACCAAACCCAATCTTTCCTCCTCTGTTATCAGTTGTCTTAATTTTATTTCCTTCTTTTTTCAATGAAATCTTAGCTTCAGATGCATCAAAAGAAAGGGGAAGGGGTTTCTTGATTCATTTACTGACTTTGGAGATTATAGTTTTGAAGGATCTTCAAGGTAGTGTTGGCTTCCCTCCCTTATTTTTTAACCTAAGGACATAATTACATTTCTGTTTGACAAATCATAGTGCTGGCAGGGACCTCATAAGTCATCTGATTCCTCTGTCTGCCCACAGGATGACCTGTATTTGACCCAACCCTGAGAGAGGGGTGTCAATCATGTGTTTAAAAATAAAGACCCCTATTTAGCCATGTGACAGAAGTGGAGATACCAGTTGATTCAGGTGTTTCAATGCTCTGCTCTCCTAGCCCAGAGGCAGAGTTAGAAAAAAAAAAATCTTGCTTAGTGTGCAAGTCTTGCTTACTTAAGATGTACTATTTTAAAAATGTGATTGAGATCTGCTTTTTAAAGACATTTTTACTATTCAAGGAGCTTGGAACTGATCATCTGTATTACTGTGTTCTCTCTGTAAAGGGGAAAGGGAGATGTTGAAATCATCAAGCTAAGAACCGAGATGAGTCTGAGATGCTGAACTGGCAAACATTTTTATCATCTCCTAGATTTGGGTCCTTCTTAGTAGAGAATATTTAATGAAAATAAGAATTGGATTCAATTTTTTCTTAGCTATTTAAAGAAAATAGAGGATGTTTTAAAACACCCTTGCCTCCTCGTCCAAGGATGAAATAAACAGACAAAAGATCAATGCAAACAAGTATAAAAGATATAGGCCAAGTTAATGATGGGGTGGGAATAAGGGTAATTATATCAGAAAGCTGAAGCTAAGCATTGCTATTGAGCAAAAACCTTGTTCCAAATTTCCTGATTATCGAGAAACATACAAGGGAACTATATTTTGGGGAAAAAAATCCTTACTGATAATTAACACCTATAAACAATTTCTCAGCATCCCCCCAAAGGGAGAAGACTTCTGGGAATTGGAATTGGCATGTGAAGGTCATCTTAGTTCTGATTAGTTAATATTGCCTGAGTACCAACTATTTCTCAACACTATGCAGAAACTGGAGTGTTTAGAGTTGAGTAAGTTATATCTTCCAGCCCTGGAGCTCATGGGCCAGTCTCCTGATGAAGTGGGTATGTTCAAGGCTGGATTGGAAAGAAACACTTACGGGAGACATAATAACTGTCTTCAAATACTTGCAGGGTTTTTATGGGTGTGGAAGAGAAAGGAATTAATGCTCATTGAACACTTATGACATGTCAGGAGCTTTACATGGGCTATCTTAATCCTCACAGCCCTTTTAGGTAGTTATTATCCTCTTTTAACAGATAAGGAAGTTAAGGCTTTTAGCTGTTAAGCAATTTGCCTACAGACATGTACCTAGCAAATGGCAGAGTCAAGATTCAGAATTGAAATGCCTCAAGAAAGCATGTCTCTGAACCCATAGTTTTTTCATTACCTTGAGTTTCTTATTTTGTGTAATGCCAGGTAACACAGCTGGAATCAATGCTTAAAACTTTCTAAAAAGCAGACTCTAGTTCTAAAGAACTTTCTAAGGAGCAGAGTTGTCTGACAACGACTTGGACCATTACTAAAGCAATGAACTGTTCCTATAGAAGCTGTATCATGATCTGTTGGCAAGGTTATGAGAGAAGTCTTGCCATGGGAAGAATTAAGGGAGGAGTGACTTACAGTGAAGGGTACAGAACTCTTTCAACTTTAAATGTCTATGGTTTTGTTATAGTTTATATTTAGAAAGTTAGAGTTGGATCTTGCCTTGTCTCTAAACAGTAGCTCTGTGACTCTTTTACAGGCATTCCCACTTTTTTAGAGCTTACTCAAGACCATTTAATTAATACCCATACTCTGGGTGGGTGGTGACTGAGAGGAATGACAACAGAAGGAAAGAGATTGCTCTCTGTCTAGTGCTTAAAAAAAGTATTTGGATTTCTATACAAAAAGTCCCAAACAACTCAACCATTACCAAAGAGAAGATTTGGTTGCCTTTTCTTCTTTTTTGAAACAGATCCATCTAACAGCCCTGTCTAATTTTGTATGGGGATAGTATAGAAAGGAAGAGGCGAAGTGGGGTTGGGAGACTGAGGGAGAAGAACACAATAAAAATATATTGATTAATATAGAACTGTCTTTAAGGGCCAATTACTCTTCAAAAGTCACAACTGAAGTCTTGAATGAGGGCTTTGGATAAAACCCATGATGGCTACTTTGAAAAGAAATGGCTAACAAAATAATTTTAAATGATTATAATACTGGAAAATTTGGCAAGCAAAAAAGAGGGCTTCAGCTTATATTTATATTTTAAGTATCTTTTTTACTTATAGAAGTAAAAGGAGTTTGTTTAAGATGATGATGGACTAAAAAATATATATATTCTAAAATCCCTAAATCTTCTAAAAGGTTCAATATACAAAAAGAAAAAAATAAACTAGAATTATGAACAGAAATAGAGGAGAATCATAACTGAGTAAGAGATTTCAGTAAATTTATGGAAAATGGAAAGTGGATGGTAGAATGTTCATTATTGAAATAAATGTAGAAAGCCTCAGCCAAGAATGTATTATGAGGGCATGGCAGAGGTGAAGGCAGATCTGACCATCTGAACCTGGAAAAGCACTAGACTCAGAATTAGCAGGTATGATGGAGGTGTGAATGAGAAGTGGGACTGTAAACAGGCACAGTAGTTGAAGGTTTGTATAAGGGACTCTTTCTCAGTGGTCATTCCCATCTCCCTCCTCTACTTTATAGTATAGAGCATAGACATATGGACATCTACTTTCTAATCTCTCTAGCAAAATCCCACATGACTCTTTCCAAAAGAAATTGGACAAACTTCTTACAAATACTAAATGTAAGTTCCTTGAGGGCGGGATTCATGTGCTTTATTTTCCACTTTATCTCCTATATAGAAATATCTCCTACATATATCTCCTATATAGAAATATAGGAGAGTACCTGGACTGTAGTGGGTGCTCTGTCAGTATTTGTTGACCAACTAATAGATTGTCTGAAAGGCATCTAGTATAAATATTGGTGCTATGGGAAAACCTGCTTTATTATAACATTTAGAGGTAGGAGAAGTTTGCAGCCTGAGAGCCATTTTCTTGCAAATTGAAAGACTTCTTCCCTAAACCTGTCACAAAATTTCTACTTAGTATAAAAATGGACCTGTTTATGCAAATCAGGAAAAAGATAATCTTTTTATTGATATAAATGGGCAACTAAGATTATTTAAGCATATGAATAAGTCAGGAGCAGGAAATAGAAAGAGCAATATTATATTTTTAAAAACTGACCCTAGAGGAAATAGAAATAATTCAGATAACAGAAGAAAAGTTAAAAACTCTAATTAATATTTTTAATTTTTTGAGGAGCCTCCATATTGTTTTCCATAATCATGGTATCAATTTACATTTTTACCAATGTGTACGAGGGTTCCCTTTTCTTCATGCTCTTGCCAAAACTTGTTATCTTTTGCCTTTTTGATACTAGACGTTTTAAAAGATGTGAGGTGATATCTCATTGTGGTTTTAATTTGCATTTACCTGATGATTAGTAATGTTGAGCATTTTTTCAAAAAACCTGTTAGCTATTTGTTTATCTTCTTTTGAGAAATATTCAGGTCCTTTGCCCATTTTTAAATTGGATTGTTTTCTTATTATTGAGTTGAGTTTCTTATGTATTTCTTATATTAACCCCTAGCATTCTACTTCTGGCTATAAATCCTAAGGAAATGTAATCAGTATGTCAAAGAGATAATCTGCACTCCCATGTTCACTGCAGCACATTATTCACAATAGCCAAGAAATGGACTCAACCTAAGTATCCGTCAATGGATGAATAAAGAAAATGTGATACACACACACACACACACACACACACACTCAATAGAATACTATTCAGCCTTTAAAAGGAAGGAAATGTTGTCATTTATGACAACATTGATGAACTTAGAGAACATTATGCTAAGTGAAATAAGCCAGGTACAGAAAGACAAATACTGCATATCTCCTAAGTTGAACTCATAGATGCAGAGAGTAAAATGGTGGTAACCAGGGACTGCATGGAAAGGGCAAATGAAGAGATGTTGGTCCAAAGATACAAAGTTTCTGTTAGACAGGAGAATTATGTCTGGAGATCTGTTTTACAGTATGATGACTATAGTTAATAATAATGAATTGTGTATTTGAATATTGCATAGAGAGTAGATTTTAAATGTTATTATCACTAAAAGATAAGCATGTGAAGTGATGGATGTGTTAATTAGCTTGATTTAATCATTTCATTATATATGTATCAAAACATCACATTGTATATCATAAATATATGCAACTTTTCTTCTTATTTTCATTTAAGTAGGTCTTTTGTTCTTCATAAAACATTTGTACAAATTTATGGGGAACGTGAAAGTTCATTACACATATATAACAAAATTCATATAGTGATCAAGTTAGAGTATTTAGGGTGTCCGCCATCCAAGTGCAATACCTTTTTGTACAATTTTGGTTTATCTATTTAAAAAAAAAATAAAAACAATTCTAATTAATGTATTTCAAAGAGTTTAAATGAGACAAGACCAAAAGGCAAAAGAGGCAACTGGAGAACAAAAAAGTATTTTTAGGTTCAAAGTAACTCTAAAATAAAAAAAATTAAAAAAAAAAAGTTGACAAAAACTTTTGCAATAGTATTATCCAATAGAACTTTAGATATTTGCACCATCCATTATAGTAGCCACTAGCTATATGTGGCTATGGCTATTAAGCACTTGAAATGTGACTAGTGTGACTGAGGAACTGAATTTTTAGTATTGGTTAATATTTATTAATTAAAATTTAAATATAAACAGGCACATGTGACTAGTGACTACCTTATTGAACAATACAGTTTAAAATATACAACAAAAAGAGAAATAAATGTAAGAGGTAGGAGAAAAGAAAAAACATATATAATCAACATAAGAGATCCCACTTACAAGTAATAAGAAACTTGGAAAGATAAAATGGGAAAAAAAATAGGAGATATATTTTTCAAAGAATTGATGATTATTTCTTAGAGACTTTCACAAAATATTCCCTAGGTTTATCCTTGGACATTTTAGAACACCAAAGATGAGGAAAAGAAAGGTCAAATATCTTGCTCAAGGCTATAAAGTTAGTAAGTGGTAAACCCAGTTTTTGCTCTCAGGCAGTCTTACTTCTATATCTATGTTCTCAATATCACAAAATAGATATTTATTGCTTGCCTAGTGTATTATTCCATTTTCATACTGCTAGGAAGAAATACTCATGACTGGGTAGTTTATTTTTTAAAAAAGTGGTTTAATGGACTCACAGTTCCACATGGCTAGGGAGGTCTCACAATCATGGCGGAAGGCAAAGGAGGAGCAAAGGCACATTTTACATGAAGGCAGGCAAGAGCACATGTGCAGGGCAACTGCCCTTTATAAAACCATCAGATCTCATGAGATGTATTCACTATCATGTGAATAGCACAGGAAAACCCACCCCAGTGATTCAATTACCTCTCACCAGGTCCCTCCCATGACACATGGAGATTATGGGAGCTACAATTCAAGATGAGATTTGGGTGGGGACACAGCCAAATCATATCACCAAGTATTAGAGTCTGTCCATGGAAAAAGTATGGCATGTTTGCTTGTATTAGAAATGTAAAAATATAAGCGATACAGTCAAAAGTTGATGGAAAAAGCAAAATAAGTATATTACTTAGAATTAGAAAAGTAACAAAATTGAAAAAATAAAAACATCAAACATTGAGATAAAGAGAAGAGAGGTAGTGTAAGTGATTGAAATCCTTGCCTGCAATACTGGAGATATTATTTAAAATTGGTAATTTTTACTCTCAAAGGTTGCTGCCAGAAGAATAAAAACAAAACATTTAAAGAGAGTTCTCCTCTGAAGAATGGTTGAAGAAATGTGGAGCAGGACACTTATTTATTTATTCATTTTTATGATAAGCTTTTCTATGTTATTTGATATGTTATCATTTACATTCTGAATTAGTTTAATATAATTTTTTTTAATTTTGAATACCTATTACAGAGTATACAGAGGAGAAATTAACATTTACCAACTATCCTTATATAATAAGCATTTTATATGTACAAACCTTATCTTCCCAACTACATTTTAAATATCTGAAGGGAGAGACCAAATTATAGATTATTGTAATTAGCTTTTCTAGAAGAAATATAATGAAAAAAATAGTCACTTGAGTTAGAATTAGACAATCTGGGTTCAAAACCCACCTCTACCACTTATCATCCATATATCACCAGTGTTTACATTTTGTGTATATATTTTTTCTCATTTTCTCTCAAATTGCTATTACAAAACTAAAATCATTCTGTTCATACCATTTTATAATTTGCTTTGTTTTATAAGATGAACAGATTTTTAGTCCATTACATATGTTTCTACATGTTTTGATATGTACATTTCATTCTATGACTATACTACCAAATATGTAACCATCCTTTTTTAATATCTTGTTTCCAGTTTTTCAGTATTATGAGCCATGGTATGATGAATATCTTGTAGCTAAATCTTTGTGCACACTATAATCAAACTTTTAAAGAGCTGTAGTCTCCTCCAAATTATCCCTTCTTGAAAGGCTCTTTATAACAAACACAATTTTGAAAATGAAATGATTGATGCTTGTTATAGCTGCCATATCATTTTGTTTTTAAGCAGCAAAAATGTTTTCATGAGTTGTGCAAGCACTTAATACTATATTGAGGCCCTTTTGTAATCAACATGTGCAGTGTATTTGTGTCTATATTATAGAAATTATTTCAGTGCCTATTAGGTGAACAGAAATAACTGTTGAATAAACAAATGAGGAATTCCATATTGATTTACTTCTGAACTTTAGTAATCATCTAATCTTAGACAAATTTCTAAATCATTCTGAGTTTGATTTCCTTATTCAGAATGGGGAAGGGGGATATCATTGTCCAGAATTCCAGAATTGTAATGTCAATTACAAGAAGTAACATATTTAAAAACATTTAGTAAAAATGTTTGGTTTGTAGTACATTCTGCTGAATTAACAACCATGAGAAGGCTGGGACTATGTCTACTTTTGTCACAGTTATATCACCAGCCTGGTGCCTGAAACATTAGGTGCTCAATAAATATTTGTTTGTGAAAAAAGATTGAAAGAAGTGTACTAAAATGAAAGATACCAGAATTAAAAGAACTAGATGTATTTCCTATCTCTAGTTCTACAAATGTGAGTCTTTACTTCTGTAGATTTAGTATCCTCATGAAAACTCAAGTGGATGGGCTAGATAATAGTAATCTAATTTATTGACTACTTACCTTATATTTTACATACATTATTTCTACTTTTCATAATTCTGATAATTATGGATTATTATAAGGAAATTGAAGCTTAAAAAGATTATGTAAACTACCTGGATTTTCATGACTCCAACAACTGAATTCTTTCTGTTATACTATGTTACCTCCCTGTTAATAACCAGAATTCTCACTTAGTCAGCCCAGGCTGCTATAACAAAGTACCATAGACTGGGTGGATTACAAATAATAGAAATATATTTCTCATGGTTCTGGCAGCTGGAAATCTGAGATCAGGGTGGCAGCATGTTTAAGTTCTAGTTCATAGATGACCATCTGTGAATCTGTTCTGCTTCCTGGTTCATAGATGAACATCTTCTCCCTGTATCCTCATATGGTGGAAAAGCTCTCTGGGATCCCTATTATGACAGCATAAATTCCATTCATAAGGGCTCCATACTAATGACTTAATCAACCCCCAAAGGCCACAGCTCCTAATACTTTCACATTGGGGGTTAGGAATGAGTTTTGAAGGGATACAAGCATTCAGTTCATAGCAAGTCCCCTCTAACCTCTAAAAGCTTATGAATCTGTTCTATCCTAAACTGGTTACAAATATATTTAGTGGGTCAATCAGTATTTTAAACTTCTAGAAACAATGGTAGGGAAAAATATTTGTCTAACTATTTTATAAAGAAGTATTATTTTGTTACCTGTTACCCTGGAACTTATCATTATTTAGAATCACCTCTACGTCTGTAATAAGTTTATAATGATGATCTATCTGTTAGATTTCTTGTTTTGCTTATTTGTTGCTTGTCTCATTTCCTTTAATTGCTTCTCTGTATTTTCTTGAAGTTCACCAAGCTTCCTCAAAAATTATTTTGAACTCTTTGTCAGGTAGTTCATACATCTCTGTTTCTTTAAGATCAGTGACTGGTGCTTTATTTTGTCCCTTTGGTGATGTCATCTTTCCTTGAATGTTCCTGATCCTTGTGGCTGTGTGGCTGTCTATGAATTTGAAGAGGTGAATATTTATTCCGGTCTTTGGAGACTGGCTTTGTCTGGGAAAGCCTTTCACCATCAGCTGTCCAGAGATGCTGAGCAGACTATCTGGTGACTGGAATAATACATATAGTTTTCACAATTTTTTTTCCACTGCCTCCTCTCCTTAAAGCTCCCCCATTTGCTGATTCTCGATACATTGGATTTTCTGTTTCATTGGAACCCATAGTACACACATTTATCTTTCAGTCTCTGACTGTATTCACTTTTTTTTCATGCTTACATTCCGTAACTGTCAATTTTATATGTCAATACTGCTGGGCCACAGTACCCAGATATATGGTCAAACATTATTCTGGATATTTCTGTGAGGGTGTTTTTGGATGAGATTAACATTTAATTATCTGGACTTTGAATAATGAAGATTGCCTCCATAATGTGGTGGGTAGGCCTTATATAGTCAGTTTAAGGCTTGAATAGAAAAAACAATAAAAGACTGACATCCTTGTTAGTGAGGAAATTTTGCGAGCAGACTATTGGGCTAGAACTGCAGTATTGGATTCTTCCCTGGGTCTTCAGTTTGCTAGCCCACCCTGCAGATTTTGGACTTGCCAGCCTTTGTTATTGGGTGAATCAATTCCTTAAAATAAAGCTCCTTTTATATATACACACTCTGTGTGTAAAATAGATTGTTTCTCTAGAGAACCCTGACTGATACAGACTTCATGGTCCATTACCTCAACAAACTCAATTCTTTAAGCATCCTCAGTTCCCTTTCCCTGTTTATCTTTCAGTCACATCTGCCAGGAAAAATCTCAGTCCTGGTTGGGTCTTTGTTTTCTGCATCTGTGCTACTGAGCATGGCTAGAGAAAAGTCCCATAGCTGAATATATTGGTGCCATGACAAATTCATAACTTCTAACTTCAAATGGAAACTCATCACTTTTTGGTGATCATACAGCTTCTATGGTTAGTTTTCTGTATTCTACAATAGTTATTTTAAACCATCTATACTCTTCAATTATTTGACCCTTTCCTGTCCCTTCTCATAAAAGGTGGTCTTGTCTCTATTTCATAAAGAAAATACAAATCATACCATGTAATACTACTCAGCCATAAAGAAGGATGAAATAATGTCTTTTGCAGCAACTTGGATGGAACTGGAGGCCATTATTCTGGGTGAGTTAACTCAGGAATTGAAAACCAAATGCCGCATATTCTCACTTATGAGTGGGAGCTAAGCTATGGGTACACAAAAGCACACAGAGTAGTATAATGGACACTGGAAACTCAGAAGCGGGGAGGAAGTAAGGAGGGTGAGGAATGAAAAACTACCTATTGGTAGTTTTTGTTATACCTATTAGGTATAACATACACTACTTAGGTGGTGGGCATATTAAAATTCTAGACTTTACCACCATCTAATTCATCCCTGTAACCAAAAACCACTTGTATACCTAAAGCTATTGACATAAAAAAAATTAACAAAAGAAAAATCAACAAATCAAAATCCCTAAACTTTTACTGAATCACAAACATGCTGACATTTATTTGCATTCATATTTTCTTTCTGTTACATCAGAAAAATGTTCATGTAAGCCTAATCTGTCTCCCTGGATGCTATCTTCTCCTGCCTTCTCAGGAAACTTGCTATGTTGATCATTTCCTCACTTTTCTATACTTCAGTCTCTCTTTATTGGTTTTTTCCCATCAATATTTACACATGCTCACGTCTCTCTCATTTTGCAAAATCCTGCCTGGTACACACAACCTTACTTGATCTTTCTCCTCCCCTTCATAGTTAGTATTCTTTTTTTTTTTTTTTTTTTTTTTTTTTGAGATGGAGTCTCTCTCTGTTGCTCAGGCTGGAGTTCAGGGCCACGGTCTTGGCTCACTGCAACTGCCACCTCCTGGGTTCAAGTGATTCTCTTTCCTCAGCCTCCTGAGTAGCTGGTATTACAGGCACCTGCCACCATGCCAGATTATATATATATATAGTATTTTTAGTGGCGATGAGCTTTTACCATGTTGGCCAGGCTGGTCTAACTGCTGACGTCCTTCTTATCAGGAGGAAATTGTTGTCAGGTGGCATCCTTGTTGTCAGGTGATCTGCCTGCCTTGGCCTCACAAAGAGCTGAGATTACAGGTATGAGCCATCATGCCTCACCATAGTTAGTATTTTTGAAAGATTTATCTTCTTATGTTTTTACTTATTTTCCTTGTATTCCTCAACCCATTCCATTGACTGTCACTGATCACCATGTTACCAAATCATCAGGTGCTTTTCAGCACTTATCTTACTTGACTTTTCGGAAATACTTGATGATAATTACTTCCTCTTTCTTGCAGCATGTTCTTTCCTAGCTTTTGTGACATCATATACATCATATATACCTGGTTTTCGACCTACCTCTCTGACTGCTTCCTTTAATTCTCCTTTTTATTTATTTACTTACTTTTTAGCTTTTGCCATTTTTTAAAATGTTGCTGCTCCTCAGGGTCTGTCTTAGAGTTATTCTCCATCTTTTTTTTTTTTTTCAATGCAACCTATGCCTCCTGGTTCAAGCAATTCTTCTGCCTCAGCCTCCTGAGTAGCTGGGACTACAGGCACGCCCCACCATGCCTGGTTAATTTTTTTGTATTTTTGTAGGGACAAGGTTTCACCATGTTGGCCAGTCTGGTCTTGAATTCCTGACCTCTGGTGATCCACCCACCTTAGCCTGCCAAAGTGCTGGGATTACAGGTGTGAGCCACTGTGCCAGGCCAGTTCTCCATCTTTTTGTCTTGAATAATCTCATCTACTCTATGGCTTCGATTACTATTGATATGTTGATATTTTCCATTTACATATAAAATCCAAACCTATCACCCAAACTCCAGACCCATGTAACCAATTGCCAAAAATATATCAGTTTTTGAAGCCTCAAAGGCACCTCTAACTCAGTGTAGGTAAAACTTAACTTGTCATCTCCCCTCACTACAGTTAAGCTCCTTTGTGCTTTCATCTCAATAATGACACCACTAGCCACTCAGTTTCCCCAGCTGTAAATCCCACATCATCTTTTATCTCCTTCTCTCCATCATCCTTCAATATATTACAAACTCTTATTGATTTTAATTCTCGAATGTGTTCATTGCTCTCTTTCCCCACCCCCATTATCCTAGCTGGGCCATCATTGTCTCTAATGGAATGACTGTAATATCCTTCTGATATTTTCCTTGCTTCCCTTATGACCATCTCCAACCTATTGTCCACACTGCAGTCTGAGTGATTCTCATAAACTGTCAATCTGGTTAATCACTTTGCAGGTTAAAATGACATTTATTCTTTGTTGCCCTCAAGATAAACTTAATATGGTTTGCAAGGCCCTCATAAACCTTGCTAACTTCATCTTTTCCATTTATCTCTTGGTGTTCTAGGTTGTAGTCAGATTTAATGCTGACTTCCTTGAACCCAATGTGCTTTCTCTTGCCCTCGGACTTAATTTTACTCTGCCTGGAAAGCTCTTTCTTTTCCTATTAACCAGGCTAACTTCCTCCCTATCCTCAGGTTTCAGCTTTAACATCAGTTCCCTTAGGGAAGCTTTTGTTGACCCTGCTAAACTGAGTTAGATATATCTGTTCTCATAACCTCTGGACTTCTCTGACCATAGCGTCTGTAGCAAGATGGTATGAAATTCATCTCCCTAGCTTACTTCTAGTCATCTCCTCTCTACATATGGTAGAGATGAAACCTGGGGATTGACTTGGTCATGGTCTACATATTAAAGCTAATGTGGCTGGGTGAAGTGGCTCATGCCTGTAATCCCAACATTTTGGAAGACCAAGGTGGGCATATCACTTGAGGCCAGGAGTTTGAGACTAGCCTGGCCAATATGGCAAAATCCATCTGTACTAAAAATATAAAAATTAGCCAAGTGTCATGGTGCACTCCTGTAGTCCCAGCTACTCTGGAAGCTGAAGCACAAGAATTGCTTGAACCTGGGAGGCAGAAGTTACAGTAAGCTGAGATGACATCATTGTACTCCAGCCTGGGTGAAAAAGCAAGACCCTGTCAAAAAAAAAAAAAAAAAAAAAGCTAATGTGAAGACATTTTGTAAGGTGCTCCAGGGAAAAAGGGAGGCAAATGTACTCTTAGCATAATAAGACCAAGGTTATTGTTTCATAGAAATAGGGTCAAAGTAATGTTAATAGGAAGAATAAAATTTAGGCATATATACTAGAAAAGGAAACTTTCAAAAGGAAAATACTCCTCAAAGTAATGAATTGTATTTGAACTCAAGTGCAGGAGAAAATCAGTCACAACCTGGAATTAAAGTCTCACTTCTGTTTCTCACTGCACGCACACCCTAACAATACATGGAACAAGAATCATCTTTCCTTCCACCTACACCTGCATTCTCATCTCACTAAGGGGCACTGACAGATGCTGAGACCAGCACTCACTCCAATTCCCAGACAGAACTTAAAATGAAGAAGAAATAATGCCTCGGTAATGCCCAAGGTTGAGGAATTTTCAAGATACAAGAAAGGACTTAGGGCTTCAATATTTAGAAGGGAGGGATGCGTATTTTACAGATAGGCAGTAGAGGTCCTCAACAGAAAAGAGCTATAAAGGATACATTATTTCACTCATTTAACATGCATCTATTGAGTGTCTGCATTGTGCATCTAATTCTCATGAGTCCTTGAGTCATATTTTAGCATGAAGTTAAGAAAGCTTCACTGTACCTAGGAACTTTTGAAATCCCAGGCCATGTTTTTGACTATATGTATTATATATAGTCAAATATATAATATATATATTAAGTGAGATAGTCCACACATTTCCTCGGAATGTCAGAGTTGTATTGCTTTAAAAAAAATTTTTTTTCCTGTCACTGAGGCTGGAGTGCAATGGTATGATCATAGCTCACTGTAGCCTCCACCTCCTGGGATCAAGTAATCCTCCTGCCTCAGCCTGCTGAGTAGCTGAGACCATGGGTACATGCCCTCATGCCCAACTAATAGAATTTGTGTGTGTGTGTGGATATGGGATCTTACTACGTTCCCCAGGCTGGTCTTGAATTCCTAGCCTCTAGAAATCCTCCAACTTTGACTTCCCAAAGTGCTGGGATTACAAGCATGGGACAGCATGTCTGGTCCTATTGCTTATTGTTTATTATAGAAAGAATGTACAAAATAAAGAATGTCCAAGTTATAGTCTCTGTTTTCAAAGTATTTACAATCTAATTGGGAAGATGAAGGAAGTATAAAGCCAACTCCTGAATGTGGTAAAAAGGGAACACTTTTATGCTGTTGCTGGGAATGTAAACTAGTACAACCACTATGTAAAACATTGTGGAGATTCCTTAAAGAACTAAAAGTAGATCTATCATTTGATTCAGCAATCTCACTACTGGCTGTCTACCCAGAGGAAAATACATCGTTATATAAAAAAGATATTTTTACACATGTTTATAGCAGCACAATTTGCAATTGCAAAAATATGGAACAGGCAAAATGCCCATCAATCAACAAGTGGGTAAAGAAAATACTACACATACACACACACACACACACACACACACACGTATATACAAACACATACCATGGACTACTACTCAGCCATAAAAAGGAACAAAATAATGGCATTCGTAGGAACCTGAATGGAATTGGAGACCATTATTCTAAGTGAAGTAACTAGGAATGGAAAACCAAACATCATATGTTCTCACTCATAAGTGGGAACTAAGCTATGAGGATACAAAGGCGTAAGAATGATATAATGGACTTTTGGGACTCAGTGGAAAGGGTAGGAGATGGATGAGGGATAAAAGACTACACATTGGGTGCAGTGTACACTGCTCAGGTGATGGGTGCACCAAAATCTCAGAAATCACCACGAAAGAACTTACTCATGCATGTAACCAAACACCAACTATTCCCCAAAAACCTACTGAAATAATAAAAGAAAGTATAAAGCCAACTAAGGCAAAATATTGTAACCAATTAATGAATAGTGAAGATAATAGACGTTTGTCTTAGAATCTCAATGAAGAGAGAGATCATTGTGTGTCAGGGTGATTAGGGAAAGATTTTAGGGAGGAGGTCGGACTGAGACTAGGTCTTATAAACTGCATAGAAATTGCCCAGATAGCCAGGAAGGAGAGAAGCACTCCAAACAGATAAAAGTATGCCAATATGTCTTTGAAGTAAGGACAATCATAAGGCATCATGATGACAACAAATAGACTAATACGGTTTGAACATATGCTTGGCTCTAGAAATTATCATGGGAGTCAGAGTTTAAAAGGTGAATTAACACTCAATTGGGGAGGGCCTTAAATTAGAAACTGAAAATCTTGGATTTTATCTTGCAGAAATTGCCACACAATTTTTTTTTTTTTTTAAAGAAGAGTGGTGGCAAATCAGATTTTTAAAATCTTTTGTTATTTGAATGCTTGCCATGGATGTTTTAAGGGTTCAGAAAATAATAACCTGCTCAAAAATCTATCTTTTGGGTTAGTTTGACATTATTGCATGTGACTGTCAGCTCTTTATTAACAAGGGAAAAGTGCTTATTACATATTGCATAGATTATAATCTTTGACAGAGTATACTTGCTGAAAAAACTCATAATTACCATGATTTAATGCAAATATTAGCAATGTGCAATTAGTGCAGAAGATGGAGTACTTACAGAACTTAACTAATGACTACTAAATTTTAGTTTGAGCAGGACCAAATTCTAGAACTCAGTTTAGTTTTCTTCTCAGAAAAGAAAGAGAATAATTAAATGCATATGTCAAGTTCATAAAGGGACAATGATCTTTGGTAGTACTAGGGTCAAAGAAAATGGGGTAGGTTTAGGGTCTTTTCTTTCAGTGAATAAAATTGGGATGATAGGAAGGGGCTCTGAAAAAGAATCTGGGAGACTAATGGAGGAAGTTCAGAGCTGATTGGGTAGAAAGGGAAGATCTTCAAAGTCAGAACTAGGCTCTGATAATCACTTTCATCAGTTATAAGTTTTTTATTTTTTGTTAACTAAAGGTAGAAGTTGGGGTCAGGCATTATTTGAGTTTCTTTGAGAGTTTCCATTGAACAAGCTGAATGTTGGAATTAAAATTAAAATTATTTTATTTTATTATTATATTTTTGAGACAGAGTTCCACTCTTGTTGCCCAGGCTGGAGAGCAATGGGGTGATCTCGGCTCACTGCAACCTCTGCCTCCAGGGTTCAAGCGATTCTCTTGCCTTAGCCTCTTGAGTAGCTGGGATGACAGTCAGGCGCCACCATGCCCAGATAATTTTGTATTTTTAGTAGAGATGGGGTTTCTCCTTGTTGGTCAGGCTGGTCTTGAACTCCTGATCTTAGGTGATCCACCCACCTTAGCCTCCCAAAGTGCTGGGATTACAAGCGTGAGCCACCCGCCCGGCCAATAATTTTAATTTCAGTCCTGAGAATAACCTTGGTGATAGCTATTTCAGCCTCACAATTTGAAATACAAAATAATGGAGGCCCAGAAACCTTAGGTGGCTTGGACAAGGACATACAGATAGTAAAGTGAAGAAACAAGTCACCATATGTATATTGCCTGGAACAATGCCTGGCATATAGCAGGAGCTCAGTAAATAATTGTTTAGTGAATAAATGAATAAACCCAAGGTGTTTGATTTATTGTAGCATTCTTTCCACTCTATCATATAAACTATGGCAAACTTAATGGGAAAATAATTTATCTTTGAGGAACCAGAATCTGCTTGCACAATGTCAAAGGATAATGATCATTATGATACAGAAAGGCTTACCTAGCAACATAATGCCACCTTACTGATACATATTGTATTAGTTTGCTTGGGCTGTCATAGCAAAGTACCATAGACTAGGTAGCTTGAACAATAGAAATTTATTTTCTCACAGTTCTGGGATCCAGAAGTCCCAAGATCAAGGTGTTACCCGAGCTGGCTTATTCAGAGGGCCATGAGGGAAGGATCTGTTCTAGAACTATATCCTTAGCTTGTTGATGACCATCTTCTCCCTGCAACTTCACATCATCTTCCCTCTGTCCGTGTCTGTATCCAAATTTCATCTTCTTATAAGGACACCAGTCATATTGGATTAGGGCCCGAACTAACAACCTCATTTTAATTTAATTACCTCTATAAATACCACATCTCCAAATATTACATTCTGAAGTACTGAGGGTTAAGACTTCAACCTCTTTGGGGGTGGGGAGGTCACAACAACACGCAGAGACTGGCTTTTCTATCATAGCATATTAAACTCTTCATCCCATTTGCCTGCAGCAGCTTAAGTGATGTTAATAGAGTTCCCAGTTTATAATTAAGTAGACAATTGCCCAACAGCCTTAAGGTTCTGCCCATGTATGTGCATTATTCAGGTGGAGCATGAGGCTTGGCCTTCATTTCCCTTGCCAGCATGCTAAAATAACAGGTAGAGGCCATGGGCTGGCTGACACTTTTTTTTTTTTTTTTAAGCTACATGTTATTATAACTGTGATGAAACAATACTTTCTTTTTTGGAAATTGTCTTTACCTTCTTGTAAGGTGCTACAAGTCTGCAGGGCTTTATTTTTACCATAATCATCATTGTTAAACTGTAGTGTAGCTGATGAAGTGTATATTTCAGAGGTATCCTGAGGCTGGGCATTTATAAGGAGGCTCTTGAATGAGTACCCATAGAGGGTCCTGAGGAAAGTCAGTGAAGCTCTTACAGAATTTGTTTGAAGATCTTTAAGTAAGAAACAGAGTATACTTTAGGGGAAAAATAGTTTTGCAGTTAGAAATCATTTGAAATAGATGAAATTCCAAGACAATGTCAGGGGATTCCCAGGTTCTGTCTTTGATGGGCATCTGCCATTTACTGAAGTGAGAGAGAGAGAGAGGCTGTGCTTCTTGAAGAAAATGCCATGTTACTCTATCAGAATGATACTCAGGAGCTATAAGCTTAGCTTGTCTCCACCATTGATAAAAATTTTGAGTGACTATAACTTTAGGGCGTCTTCTCATCATGACTCTCAAGATTAGAAATGATATTGTTTTGATTAGGGCCTTCTTGGACTTATTTCTAGTTATAAACTGTGGATACTAAATGTAAGACTCCAGCAGGCAGCACAGGGGTGTTTGGATTATTAGATAATAATTCGATACTTGATTACTACTGATTACTACTAAGTACCTTCTGACTCAGTCACCTCATGGATTTTGTGTAGATGTCAACCGGACATCTACAATTTTTATAGTGCTGATCTGAAGTTTGAAGCCATTTTCTATTATTGGCTCATCAGACATCAGAGACCAAGAAGCTGCTGCTTTCTCTGAAGGAAATATTAACAAACATTGGGAGCACCAGTATTTATCATGACTAGTGAGTCACTGCAAGAAATGGTATAGAAAGCTGTGGGGTCAAGAATAAAAACACTCAGGAAGAGAATCTCAATGTGCAGATAGAAATACGGTTCAGTCTAACTGCAAAAAAATTGTTGGGGAAAAACAAAGAATCCCCTCCCCTCTCTTTTATATTTGGACATAGAAAATGGTAACAAAATGCCCTTATGTGATTGGGAACTTGTGTTAGTTTCCAGACCATGAGATCTTGAGTTATGATTGATGTAGAGTTAAAACAGACAAAAGTAGTTATTTGCCAAACATTTATTATTATTTTTCACAGTCCAATTATTTCAACAACAACAAGAATGCTTCCAAGGTATTATAAATAGGCCTCAAATGATTGTGGGCTGATGGGTCTTGTCAAAGGGCCTCTAGAAAGTTGCCCCTATGTTCACACATTTTTCCTTTTTACACCCCCAGTATGCTCTCTGTCATCTCTTACTGGCCCTAGAGGAAGCCAGATGTTTATGGGATTCTGAACAGCTTCCTTATAATAAGCTAAAATTAACAAAGTTTTGTAATATTCTCAAACTCTTCAAAACTTGGGGAAGTAGAATGAACACTGTAGACTACACCAGACACAATTTTAAAATTTGAACTCTGAAGTTGTTTGAGAAACACCTCATTTTTGCTTCATGAGATTATGTGTGTAAGTGAAGTTGAGTGTAAAAAAATCTAATTTGAATTCTAAATCTTCAAAGCTAAACCTATCCTTAACAGATATTTCTTCCAGTAATAGGCTGATTTCACAGAAAGTTTTCATGCAATGGTTACTCCCACTGCACTACTCAAGGGTTATAAAAATTCAGTTACCTGGAATCTGTGCTAATTATGCCACAAAAGATGAAAAGCTGTTTGGGGGCAAAGATCAATTTAGGTTTAAGAAGAAATAGCAACTTGAACATTAAAAATATCTGCACTTTCCACAAGATGGGTCAATCATTAAACAAACAGACCCATTGTTTAGAATCTCAAGTCATTATTATTATTGTTACTTCTGAAAGCAATAAATGAACATGTTCCTCAAACAAAACTCCTTAACAAATTAAATTATTTATGGTTTTTTTTTTTCAAATGCACACCACATCTGCATCAAAGAGTAAAATAAAGACGTCTTGCAGTAAAGAACTACTTGAGGAAGAATAAAAAGCAGGAGTACAAAGTACATAAAATGAGAGTAGTTTAAGATTTTGGAAGAAAAGACATTCTAACATCAGAGAGTTTTCCCACAACCTGAAACATCTGAGTTATCACTTGGTACCCAGTGTTTCTCATTTTCTTGTGCTCAAAGCTTTGGCAGGTGTCAGGATATTGGCAATATCTCTTAAGGGCGATATTGAGATCTCTGCTCTTGGATGTACTCATAGAGAGGGCTGGAGCGCACTGGGACGTTGGCAAACTGACGAGCGCCAGGCTCCAGAAGCCGCCCATAGCCCTTGCCTTCTTGGGATTGGGTCTCCCGGACTTGGCGGCGCCTCTGTTCTTCCTCCTGCTGGCGGCGGAGCTGTTCTTCCTGGAATTTCCTTTCCCGTTCCTGGCGACGTCTCTGCTCTTCTTCTTGCCACAGTTCTTGTTCCTGATGACGATTCTTCTCCTGCCTGGCAAACTGCTCCTCCGCCCGGTACTGCCGGTCTCGCTCCTGTCGGCGCCTCTGCTCTTCCTGCTCCTCAAGCTGCAGCTGCCCTTCTTCCCGGCGATACTTTCTGTCCCGCTCTTGGCGGCGCAGCTGCTGTTCCTCCCTCTCCTGGCGGAGCTGCTCCTCCTCGCGGAATTTTCTGTCCCGCTCCTGGTGGCGCAGCTGCTGTTCCTCCCTCTCCTGGCGGAGCTGCTCCTCCTCGCGGAGTTTTCTGTCGCGCTCCCGGCGGCGCAGCTGCTGTTCCTCCCTCTCCTGGCGGAGCTGCTCCTCCTCGCGGAATTTTCTGTCCCGCTCCTGGCGGCGCAGCTGCTGTTCCTCCCTCTCCTGGCGGAGCTGCTCCTCCTCGCGGAATTTTCTGTCCCGCTCCTGGCGGCGCAGCTGCTGTTCCTCCCTCTCCTGGCGGAGCTGTTCCTCTTCGCGGAATTTTCTGTCACGTTCCTGGCGCAGCTGTTCCCGCTCTTGGCGGCGCAGCTGCTGTTCTTCCTCGCGGAATTTTCTGTCTAGTTCCTGCCGACGGAGCTGCCGATCTTCCCTTTCCTGGTGGAGCTGTTCTTCCTTGAGGAATTTTCTGTCGCTTTCTTGGCGGCGCAGTTGCTGTTCCTCCGTTTCTTGGCGCTGCTGTTCCTCCTCACGGAATTTTCTCTCTCGTTCCTGACGGCGCAGCTGCTGTTCCTCTTCCAGGAATTTTCTGTCACGCTCTTGGCGCAGCTGCTGTTCCTCCCGTCCCTGGAGCAGCTGTTCCTCCTCGCGGAATTTTCTGTCGCGGTCCTGGCGCAGCTGTTGTTCGCGCTCCTGGCGGCGCAGCTGCTGTTCCTCCCTTCCCTGTAGCAGCTGTTCCTCCTCGCGGAATTTTCTGTCACGCTCTTGGCGGCGCAGCTGCTGTTCTTCCCTTTCCTGGAGCAGCTGTTCCTCCTCACGGAATTTTCTGTCGCGCTCTTGGCGGCGCTGCTGCTGTTCCTCCTCGCGGAATTTTCTGTCGCGCTCCTGGCGGCGCAGCTGCTGCTCCTCCTGGAGGAATTTTCTGTCACGCTCTTGGCGGCGCAGCTGCTGTTCTTCCCTTTCCTGGAGCAGCTGTTCCTCCTCACGGAATTTTCTGTCGCGCTCCTGGCGGCGCAGCTGCTGCTCCTCCTGGAGGAATTTTCTGTCGCGCTCCTGGCGGCGCAGCTGCTGTTCATCCTCGAGGAATTTTCTCTCGCGCTCTTGGCGCAGCTGCTGTTCCTCCTCGCGGAATTTTCTGTCGCGCTCCTGGCGGCGCAGCTGCTGCTCCTCCTCGAGGAATTTTCTGTCACGCTCTTGGCGGCGCAGCTGCTGTTCCTCCCTCTCCTTAAGGAGCCGTTCCTCCTCACGGAATTTTCTGTCGCGGTCCTGGCGCAGCTGTTCGCGCTCCTGGCGGCGCAGCTGCTGCTCCTCCTCGAGGAATTTTATGTCACGCTCTTGGCGGCGCA
Organism: Aotus nancymaae; assembly: GCF_030222135.1. Lineage (NCBI taxonomy): Eukaryota > Metazoa > Chordata > Mammalia > Primates > Aotidae > Aotus > Aotus nancymaae. The sequence continues at coordinate 32,078,909 of NW_026988523.1, forward strand.
GCTGCTGTTCTTCCCTTTCCTGGAGCAGCTGTTCCTCCTCACGGAATTTTCTGTCGCGCTCCTGGCGGCGCAGCTGCTGTTCATCCTCGAGGAATTTTCTCTCGCGCTCCTGGCGGCGCAGCTGCTGTTCCTCTTCCAGGAATTTTCTGTCACGCTCTTGGCGCAGCTGCTGTTCCTCCCGTCCCTGGAGCAGCTGTTCCTCCTCGCGGAATTTTCTGTCGCGGTCCTGGCGCAGCTGTTGTTCGCGCTCCTGGCGGCGCAGCTGCTGTTCCTCCCTTCCCTGTAGCAGCTGTTCCTCCTCGCGGAATTTTCTGTCTCTCTCCTGACGGCGTCTCTTCTCTTCTCTTTCCTCTGTCAGCAACTGCTTTTCCTCTTGGAACTTCCTGTCGCGCCTGTTGGCTTCCTTTTGCTCTTCTCGCTTCAGCTGTTCTTCCTCTGGGAATTGTCTGTCGCGCTGCTGCCAGCGCCTCCTCTCTTGCTCGCGGTCTCTCTCGTGCTGTTCATCCAGCAGGGGCTGCAGATCCTGCTGGAATTGTCTGTCACGCACCTGGGAATCTTCCAACTGCCGGAGTTGTTCATTCTCTCTACGTTTGCAGTAAACCCTGTTATTACGAACTGCATTTTCTTTTTCTGGTTCCCACTGCCATTTCAGATCACGGCGCTGATCCTCATCCCGGTATCGCCGCTTTCTGTCCTGGCGCTGAAGCTCTTCCTCCTCCCGATACTGCCTCTCCCGCTCCTGGCGCCTTCTCTTCTCCTGTTCTTCTCTCAGCAGCTGCTCTTCCTCCTGCTGCAGCTCCTCTTCCTCGCGGTATTGTCTCTCCCTCTCTTGGCGCCTTCTTTTCTCCCGTTCTTCTCTCAGTAGCTGCTCTTCTTCCTGCTGCAGCTCCTCTTCCTCGCGGTATTGTCTCTCCCTCTCCTGGCGCCTTCTCTTCTCCCGCTCCTCTCTCAGCAGCTGCTCTTCTTCCTGCTGCAGCTCCTCTTCCTCGCGGTATTGTCTCTCCCGTTCCTGGCGCCTTCTCTTCTCCTGTTCTTCTCTCAGCAGCTGCTCTTCTTCCTGCTGCAGCTCCTCTTCATCGCGGTACTGTCTCTCCCGTTCCTGGCGCCTTCTCTTCTCCCGCTCTTCTCTCAGCAGCTGCTCTTCCTCCTGCTGCAGCTCCTCTTCCTCGCGGTACTGCCTCTCCCTCTCCTGGCGCCTTCTCTTCTCCTGTTCCTCTCTCAGCAGCTGCTCTTCTTCCTCCTGCAGCTCCTCTTCCTCGCGGTACTGCCTCTCCCTCTCCTGGCGCCTTCTCTTCTCCTTTTCCTCTCTCAGCAGCTGCTCTTCCTCCTGCTGCAGCTCCTCTTCCTCGCGGTACTGTCTCTCCCTCTCCTGGCGCCTTCTCTTCTCCCGCTCCTCTCTCAGCAGCTGCTCTTCCTTCTGCTGCAGCTGCTCTTCCTTCTTCAGCTGCTCTCGTAGGGCCGGCTTGGCGTACAGCGTGTGGTGGCGTCTCTTCCTTTCATCTTCTAGTTGCCACCTCCATTTTTGGTCGCGGCGCTGTTCCTGGCGTCGCCTCTTTTCCTGATCCTCATGGAGGCCGTCCTCCTCCTCCTGGAGCTGTTGGGCGAACTCCCGCCGCTGGAGCTGCTCTTCTTCCTCCAGAAACTCCAGCTCTTGCTCCCTCTCGCGACGCTGCTCCTTCTCCTCCTCCTCCTGGAGAAACCGTTGTTCCCGCTGCAGGCGCTCCTCTGCCCTCAGCTGCCTCTCCCGCTGCTCCCGCAACGAGGGCCTGACCAACAGCCTCTGTCGGCGCCTCTCGCTCTCTTCCTCAGCCTGCCACTGCCATTTGAAGTCCCGGCGCTGCTCCTCCTGCTGCTGCTGCGGGCGAGCGAGTTCCTCCTCCTGCTGTTGCAGCTCACGCTCCCGGCGCCACCTCTTCTCCTCCTGCTCTTGGCGGCGCCTCTGCTCTTCCTGCCTGCGGGGCCTCGAGTAGACTTTGCTTTGCCGTGCGTCGGCCTCCCTTTCTAGCTGCCACTGCCACTTCGGGGTGCGGCTCTTAATCCGCTCCCGGACCTGTTCCTGCTCCTCCTCCTCAGCCAGCTCCTGCTCGCGCCTCTCTTCCCCCTGCTCGCGCCTTAGTTGTTGCTCGCGCCTCTCCTCCTCCTGCTCGCGCTTCTCCTCCTCCTGCTCGCGCCTTAGTTGTTGCTCACGCCTCTCTTCCTCCTCGCGCTTCAGCCGCTGCTCGCGCCTCTCCTCCTCCTGCTCGCGCTTCAGCCGCTGCTCGCGCCTCTCCTCCTCCTGCTCGCGCTTCAGCCGCTGCTCGCGCCTCTCCTCCTCCTGCTCGCCCCTTAGTTGTTGCTCACGCCTCTCCTCCTCTTGCTCGCGCTTCAGCCGCTGCTCGCGCCTCTCCTCCTCCTGCTCGCGCTTCAGCCGTTGCTCGCGCCTCTCCTCCTCCGCGCGCCTTAGTTGCTGCTCGCGCCTGTCCTCCTGCTTGCGCCTCAGCTGCTGCTCGCGCCTCTCTTCCTCCTGCTCGCGCCTTAGCCTTTGCAGCAGCTGCTCTTCCTCCTGGCGCTCCCTCTTCAGCTCTTGCCGCTCCCGCTTCTGTAGCTGCTCTTCTTCCTCCTGGAGCTCTCTTTGCTGCCGCGGTTCATCTTCCAGGAGCTCCCTTTGCTCTTGCCTCTCCCGTTTTTGCAGGTTCTCATCTTCCTCCCGGAGCACTCTCTCGCGCTTCCTCCACTCCTTCTCTTCTTCCTCCTGGAGCACTCTCTCTTTCAGCTCTCGCCTTTGCTGCTGCTTCTCCTCACGGCACTCCCTCCTCAGCTCCTGCCTTCGCTGTTGCTCGTCATCTGGAAGCTCCTCGTCGCAGCGCTGCCTTTCGCGCTGCTCAAGTCGCTCTTGTTTCTCCCTTTGCTCCTCTCCCTCAGTGAGCTCCCTCTCCTGTTCCTGCCTCTTTTGCCTCTGTCGTTGCCCAGGTTCTCCTTCCAGTTGTCTGCCCTGGTGCTCGAATCTCCTTTGGTCTTCTTGCCTGCGATCTTGTAACAGGTTCTCCTTTCCATCACAGAGGGTTCGCTTGTCTTCATCTAGTCCCGTGGCCTGGTCCAGAGCATAGTAACAAGCTTGAGCCACTTTGAAAATGAATAGGAGGAATTCATTGAAATCGACATGCCCGTTACAGTCACGATCCAAAAGTTCCAGGATCAGATCTACCGTCTTGGGGTCATGTGGTCTCTATAAAAATGATGAAAACAAAAATTTTACAATGTACTGTTTACAGGTAGTAAAATTGTATTCACACATGATATATTTTATGCTATGCTCACACTCAAGAGACATTCAGAGCAATTAGAAAAATGCCCGGTGTGTATCAAGTCTTGTCCCCATGTAAAATGTCAACCCTCATCTTGGGAATTTTTCCGTCTCGTAATTTAGTGCTGACCAAACTGGAGGATGTAGAAAGAGAGACACAAAGTAGAATAGCAGGTAAGCCTACACACCTTAGAGACAGGGCTTGAAGTGAAGATTCAAAACTACGTCATGAACTTATGTGTAAAATTAACAAAAAAACTTATGTGTAAAATTAACTGAACCTCAAGAAAGAATAAACAAGTTCTCTTTAATTGAGTAAGAATGAACTCATCTTTGAGAGAGCTGTAATGGAAATTAACGAAGATTTGCAGTAGTCACTTCTGTCTGAAGTCGCCAGTACTCTTGATTTGGTTTCTATTCCATATTAGAAAACAGAACAAAACATTTATGGGTAGCACCATTTTAGCAGAGATCAGGCTGATCTCAGTCTTGAAATTGGAAACAATTTAAGTTTCTCCAAATCTAATTTGATTTGACGTCTTTTGTGGTAATGTCCCATGAAGAGCTCATTTACATGGCCACACCATCAAGTACATGAAATACTTTATTATTCAGACTACAATGCCAAGTAAGTACCTTCTGACTCAGAAATGAATGGGGGATGTAGTATAGACGAGTTGTTGTGTAAAATGAATATAAAGCCACCATTCCTTGCTCTGGTCTCCTCAGAATAAATCTCATAGTCTTAAGTCAATAGATCTCCTTTTCTTATTAGTTCTTACCTTAAGTACAGCTCCAAATTCTCTTTCAAGGAGGTTCTTCAGGTCTTTCTTAGTTAATGCTGCTCCATCACAATCATGTGAGACATATTGATTGAAAATTTCAATGATGTCACAGATGCTTCTCAGAAGTGGAGACATTTTTTTCTTTCTTTCAAGTTCAAGTAAACCTAACAATAAAATAAGATCCAGAATCAAAATCTCATTTCTGCTCTTGGGAAAGCTTCATCACACTATTTCAGGCAGATCTCTAAATAATTTGAATTTATAGCAGTATTTTCAACCTGGACTTTCAGAGCATTTTAACCTTTGAATATTGTATCAGAAAGAGAAAAAGCGATCCTGAGAAATTCCAAGCCAGGGAATCATCTTCAGGCTATCCTGTAGTCAGCTTTTGATTGTCCACCCAATGTGGATTATCTATGTCCTTTTCTTCTCTATTTCCTCCAGCTCTCCAGCATATTTCAGAGCAGACAATAAAGATAGGAGTGCAGAAATCAAAATTTGATATATTTCTACTCATAAACACCTTCCTTTAAAGTTGAGCAAAAAGGACAGGTAAAAGCCAAAAGGTGAAGGAAGACTTGAGAGTATCTCAAAGTGGATAGTGGTAGTGGCCATGTCAGCAAAACGTTTGGTAGAAAATAGAACAATGAAGGGAATGTGAATTGTTCCCCAACATTACAGTCCATAAGGAATTTAGGAACTCTTACAGAATTCATAAGTCAGCAATTTTAAGATTAAATAGTACTTCTTCCTAGTCAAAAGATGGTAACATTCAGATACACACATGCAGAAAACAGAGAGTGTATGTTACCTGCTCCAACTCAGATATAATATAGATATTCAGATATTGAATTATTGAAAGCTTCTGAGGGGTCCTTTCTGAACCAAACAATCCAGAAAACTGTGAATGATATTGGTTTTCTTGGAATCGTGGCTTTTTAGAAAACATTAGCCAGCAGTAGGTCAATGTTATAAGAATACATGGATGGCATTGCTGACAGGGTATGTGAAGTGGTTCATCTAGCTAACTTCTTTATCTGCTTCTCAACTCCAATATCTTAGATGCTGTGACTGTATGAAGATGGCTCATATTAGGTAGAACCAATGTAAAAGAGAACAGAGGGTTGGCAAACTTTTGAGATGGAAGTTTTTAGGAAGATGAATCCTATCAGAGCCACACATGATCATCTTCGATGTGTGAAAGTATAGAGTTCAGAGCCCAAGGAGAAGGGTTATGTTTCAGTTCAAGTGATGGCTCCAACCATAAGAAGATGGAAAAGAATTAGTAAAATTTTATCCCTGTGAGATACTGATATCTTCTGGCACATAGAACCTCCCCCAATACCTCAACATCTGAAATAGCTATAAAAATGGAGAATCATAAAGAAGACCATAATCCCACAGAATGGGACTTACCCACTTCACCACAGGAAGAAGTCCAGTGCTCGCTGACACCACGGGCAAGTGTACTGGGTAACTGGAAGCTGGGCTTTTTATAGGGGTTTTAATTGTGCCCTGGAGAGCAACTTGGGAAGGAGACGCCCACTCTGTGGGATGGCCTGATTCATTCCTAACAAGCCCAGCTCCACCTCTGTCTCCACAAATGGCTTGTTTATCTCACTATTTGCTCACGTAGCTTTTTGGCACAAGGTTCACAGACCTTGCTTCCTGACAATCAGGGTACTGGCCCCACCTAACATAAGAGGGTAAAATATTTGGCAGAATCTCCAATTTTCTTTAATTGTTAAAACTAAATTAAACAATAAAACAAAGGTATTAAATCTTTAGAATCTTAATTGCTTATTACTTCATTACAAAGGAGTGACCCCTAAGCCATTTGCTTTATAAAAGATACAAACTTTAGTTTGGGATTAAGCAGAAACTTTGAAATAAACTGATGAAAACCAATTAATTTCTCTATGGGATGTGACAGTCCATGGTGAGCTGCTCATAAGCCCTGCCAGAAGCAATTGCTTCAATTCTAGGGCAATGAGAGAGATGCAAAGAATTGGTTAGTTTCTTCTCTAAAAATTCAGATGAGAAAAATTTTTACATTTGTATTCCTGGGTCTTACGAGGGTTTTCTTACAGACTGGGGACTGCCTCCTCAGTAAACAGTTTGGGAGGGTAACTTAGAAATATATTTTTATTAAATCATTCATAAGAAAACTTGAAATCTGTGAAATTTCATTCTTAGAGATATTAAACTTAAATGAAGTTTGTTCATTTAGTTTTCTCATTAGCATATTGATGCCCCTGGGGAAAAAGAGCTGGTGTAATGCATTATTGTAGATATAATCATCCTACTTAGCCTCAGTTACTAATGATTATGACACCTAAACACTTGAGTCTGCTTCTCCTGGAAGCACATTGAGGTAATCGGTTATTCTAGCCCATTATATCCATCAGGGCTTTCTCAGTTCGGTTGATCATTTGCAAATTTCAGTGCTGTTTTATTGTAAAGAATTGGATTTTATCCATGGTTGTCAGTGACTTCCATCCTTACATTTCAGACTATATGAAACTTTGACTATAGTCTGAAATGTAAGGTTTATGAAGACTATTAGATGATTCAATGGCTTCTCTGCACTTTTGTTTCCTCCTTTGTCCAAGAGAGGCAAGTATTGGTTTTCTGAATTTTGAGGCAACTGTAGGGTCCTTCAATGGCATGAGTGAAAATTTGGAATCTAATTCTTGGTGGCTATTTCTTTATGTGCAGATTGGTCCAAATTATAATGGAATTCAACTCTATATGCCCCCTCACTTGCTGCCATCCCAGATGTGGGGTTAAGAGGAAGGTAGAAGTGACAGGGAATGGTAAGACAATTATAAGCATGGCTCATTTCTGCCTCTTAAAGGCTTCAACACTGAAGTCTAGGATTTTATGCAGATCTCTTACTCTTTGGATTCTAAGATAAGACCATCATAAGCACTGACCACACTGCAATCATGAGTGTTCTTCAAGGAATAACCTGGGCAAGGCTTGCCTTAGGTCTGCTTTTGTTTGTATCCTCCAGTGTGTGATGTATTGGGAAACCTCATTATTTTTCTATAGGGAATAAACCCAAAAGGGAACTGGAAATTGTTAGGTTCCATGAAAATAAAGAGAAAAGTAGCATTAACCATTCTAAAATTATAATTAGAATGGCAATTCCCCCCACCCACATGCTTTTGAACAGCCTTGCAAAATACCCCAAATTACATTCATTATAACAGAGAAACTCTTCCTCCTCTCTGAATGAAGCTAGATTTTAAAATTCAGTGATGGTTCTCCTACCCACTGTTACTAAAAGTTAGTTCAACATAAGGGAAAATATTTAAAAACCTGCGTTAACCTAAGAAAATTGACCTCCATTCCTGCTCTTGGTTCATCATCAGAAAGTAAAGTAGATTAAGATGCTAAATCCAAAATCAAGTTTGAAATTCTCCTAGTGAAGTATCTTCATTGCTACATAATATTCTTTTAGTTTATACACTGTCATTATTTGAGAATATCATTTTAAAAGGAGTCAGTGACAAAGTTTGGACAGGGAAATAGTTTCCATGGCCTTCTAGTTTTTCGAAAGGTTGGTAAAGGCTAACAAATGTAGAAAATTATCAAATCCTAACCAATTGGTTAAGTCTATTTTTAGTTGAGACCAACTGAGAATTCTTGAAATGTAGTAGTGTTACTTTACTGTGGACCATCAAAAAATAAAAATATTGTTACAATCTGAAAGATCTCCTTATTTTTTATAGACTAAAAGCTCCAATATCACTCTTTTTTAAGACTGGAGACTGACGCACTGAAAGGTCAGAGAATATTGCTGACTGGCCTGGGAATGACCCAGGTCTTCCTGCTCCATTTCTGCAAGAATGCCCTTCTTTATCAGAGCATATCTATAGTATTATCCTGGTATTTGGTGTTGAGACTTGAGCTCTTTATTACAGAGGAATTAAAAAGAGAAAATAAAATTTATGTTACTTAGATGCTTTAATATTATATTAATATGAATCCCCTGTCACTTTTGAAATCTTTGGGGGTGGGGCTCTGCTGGATTAATAAACAAACACATAAAAAACTAAGAGTATTAGATTTTCCTAGTCTTTATCTCATTCAAGGGCTCATCTCCTATTTTCTCCTGTTAGAAGCCAGAAAAGAAGAGATAGATTTGACATTCTGTGACATTTACCTGGCCCAGACCCTGACTTAGCTCAACTGGATAACTTCCAGAGTGAAGATTTAGATAAAGCAGAGAAGTTTCTATTGTCATCTTTAACCTAATGGACTTCTCCAGAACCCAGTATGAACTATGATGTTGAAATTCTGGGAAAATGTTCAAAGAAGGGTAATTCTACATGGCTTTGAAAAAATATAAGTTGCTTCAAACAGCTCTCCATCAAAGACTTCTTTAAAAAACTATGTGTTAAATCTTTCAAGTTTTTCTATCGTTTCATTGACCCACCTCTTGGATCTCACCTCTGTCAATCCAAAACCTAGTATAGTTTCTTTCAGGTCCCAGAGAATTTCAGTCTCCTCTTCAAAACCTTCTTTGACCTTTACATGGAATGATCTTTAAATTAAAAAAAATTTTCCCCTATAGCATACATAGTCAGCATCATACAATTTAGTACTAGTTAATGTGTAATTTTTATATTCTTCTCTAGTTTAATGGGTGCTTGTTTTGTCTTCTCAATTAGGTTTTAAGTTTTTTGAAGGTAGTCATGTATCGTTTATTCCTAATAGATGTTTAAAAAAATGCTTGCTGATATGATATAATTTTATTGCACTGTGACAGTTTAAATGGCCAACAGGTTAGAATGAGATGAATCACTTGATCCTGGGATGGACCAGTTGTTTGTGTGATGGCTTGGGGATGAGGGTACTCACCTTAATAAGAGTCAGCCTTTCTGGGGCCTCTTTCTAGTTTCACCACTTACAGGACAGATGACAGAGGAGGCAATACTCCACCCCCTTCTGCCTTCCCTGATGTCCATTGCTTCATCCCACTGTTAAATGAGGAACTGTAAGATATGAATCCCTTCCTCAGAGGGGAGCTGTGATAATTATAGCTTGTAAAGCATTTTGTGATTCTTAGATATAAAAGAGCTGATTATTACTGCCATTAATAATTCTTAATTTTTATCTTCTTTAAGGTAAATTACCCTTACTTTAATTACACCCCCACCCTGGTGGTAATTATACCCCTGAAAGTCAGCAGATGCTTTAATCTTACATCATGCCATACAGGGTGACTGGGCACGGTTGCCAGAAAGGATATTTCTACCACCTGCCAGCTCCTGCTGTCACCTAGAGTAGCAGAGGGCTCCTGGCTGTCTTTGTTGTTAAACTGGTTATGGATTTCAAGTGATTTGTATTCTCTGTTCTATAACAGTATCTTTATCCTAACCAGTAGCTCCCCAGTTTCATGAAGACACACTAAATGGTACAAATGAATTTTTGTTATTTGATGAATGCTGTGAATTAAGAAAGCATATATCTTTCACTGGGCCATAGAGGCTTTATGGTATTGATTATAAAGAGGTTCTCAACTGCAGTATGAAAGAAGAGCCGTAGCTCCTCAAGGGTAGAGGTGCTGTGTGACGTTCCAGATTCTTCTTGGACTTAGATGTGCTTCTAATAGAAATTGTAAGCCACTTTTTGGGATAAGAGGATTTCTATGTGAAGAACTGAAAAAAAAAGTTTTTGAGAAACATGTTGCTTCTGACAAAAAGGCATACCATAAAAAGTTTGGAACTGAGGCTTCACACATAATAGATACTTTGGGTGTGGGAATAAAGGTCATGGCCTCCCAAATGTGGAAAAGAGGACAGACAGGCATGTGTCCATCTAGAGTGAAATGTTTTCTCCAGGCCCAAACATCCTGTAACTACTTCATGTCATGATATAATTATGGAGTCCTAATACTGGGTGTTTCAGCACCATGAATCCTACTCTGTCCTGGAAGTAAGGATGGCAGTGGGAACAAGGCAGGAGGGTGGGTGGCAGTGTTGAGTGTTTGGTGACCTTTCTGATCCTTCCTCTCAGAGCGGTGCATGCTTCTCTGGAGCTCCACCTTCCCTTTCCCCCTCAGCATCTCTTTCGGTTTCTTTCCTTTCCTCGTTTCCTCTTCTCTTCTCCTTTTAAATTTCTCTTTTCCCATCTCTCTCAAAACCATTTAAATCTCAGGTAGGGAAATAGGATAGGGATGAAGAGACCTCGAGGGAACCAGTCAAGGTCTGTGTGCCTTTGCCTCAGGTGAGGAGCTGATTGAGTTCATAGTATTGGTGAAGAAGCAGAAGACAGGGTATGTCCTTTTTGGTTCTTCTCTCAGTGAGGCTCTTTTGGTCCATAAGCATTTATTGAGCCCTTTGCTCTACCATAAGCATTGTTTACAGTAGCAGGAGACATTCCACCCTACCTGCCGATGATTTGGAGTAGGATATGTTATGTAAGAAAAGTTTAATTCCAAAAATAAGACTATATATTGGTATTTTCTTGTACATGCTAATTTTTTGTAAGAATTAGAAGCAAACAAACAAACAAACAAACAAACCTAACAACAGTGGTTACCTGTAGGGAGAAGGGTGGGGAAGCGCCTTTTTACTCTATACTTTCTTATATGTGTTAATATTTAAACCATGTGAATATATCACCTATTGCAAATTAAATACATAGAATATTTTAAAATAAAAGTTTGATTTCAAGAGAAAGGAGATGAAACAAAGAGAAGACAAGAATGTGTTTTATTTACTCAGTTTATATTGTACTTAGCAGGACACTCAGCACTTAATACATTTTTAATAAAATTTTTGTAAGTGTAATAAAGTTAAATGGCCCTTAAAAAACCTTAATAGTCACTAAAGTGGTTGTACAATAAGCGTTTGTGTTAGTCTTTTGGCTATTTTGTCAGAGGTATGATTAGAACTTTACAAATTTTTTCTGAGGCTCTTCCTTATCTGCAGATGAAGAGTGCTGTGGGTGCTGCTTCTTTGGGCATCTGACCAAGCCCAGCCTGGCTGTGGACTCTCAGGGGGACTCATTGTTAGCTCTGGGCAAAGGGTAACCACTCATATCTCATCTCCAACCAGATCTTTGAGAGTATTTCCTAAATTATAAAAAACAAATACTTTTAGGAGCACAAACATGATCTTTGAAGTGAACCACATCCTATAGATATTACAAATGGGGAATAATTACAACTTCTCATAAGACCAAAATTCAGTTATTCTAATATAAATGTAATCCCTACTTTCAGTGCCAACATTTCAAAATCAGTTTTTAAAGTCTCCTTTGTTGTGTTTTTCAAGGCGCAAAACTCTTTGAAAGTCTCTGAATACAAGCCCTAGATACTGATTTCATCATTCTAGATAATTTATCCTCATCTGTTCCATGAATGTTCATAGTGTCTTGCTACTTGGCTAATCAAAAACTTCCATTAAGAACCTGATAAATGGAAGGTGAAAGAATGGAGAGCATTGGAAGAAAACAATTTGAGGCATTCAGAAAGTATAATATAGTTGTGAAGTTCAGTTATAATCCACAAGTGCTCTACAAGTTAAATGAGAGAGACTACTGCTGGGTAAAGTGGTGTAGGAAGGCTTCAGGGAGGAGATGGGAGTTGTTCTGGATAGGGTGAGTGAATTTCAGGCAGGCCAAGTGGAAAGGAGGTATTCCAGGCAGTGTGAGGAAAGATGGGGAGTAGGAATGGGCAAAGCATATTTTGAGAAAAAGATAGTTTAACAATTAGATCATAGTGGAGACTTTATCACTCTTTGGCAAAGGGCCATGTTGCCTTGATCGTTTCAAGGGTTGACCTTGCATAAGAGAAAGTTGATTTCAAGCATCCACCCATTCAGGAAGGAAGGAATTGAAACAGTAAGATGCAGGTTCCATAAAAGCAGGTTCCACTTCTGTTTTGTTTGCTGTTATATTCCCAATGGCAGAGAGCATGCACTCAGGAAATATTTGTTGATTGAACGAATGAATGAATTGTATTTATCTATCATACTCAAGGCCATATGCAAATGCCATGACTAGAAAGTAGCCCTGTAAGAGTTTAGAAGAAGTCACTTTTTGATAGGGAGAGTGTAAAGAAGAGGTGGAGTAGAAAAGGTTCACTTGAGAGAAGTAGCAATAAACCATAAGATGGAGAGAGAGTACAATTTTATTTTTAAAAATCTTTCTGAAAGTACTGCATGATTGACTAGATTGATGGGACACAACAGGTGGGAGTGAGAATGAGGAGGGCAAGAACAGTCTATTTAAATAGTTAGTAGGATATTAATATTAAAATTAATATTCTAGTTCTTCCTACACTGGCCTAATCAGTGCCGTTCCTTAGAGATTAAAAATAGAGGTTGGAGAAATGATTTTGCCATGGGGCTGGCTTCATATCTGTATCTTAAAAGCAATTCAAGGGTATCATCTGAGCCAGTCTGAACGTCCTCTGCTATTATTATTCAAATAAGGATTTGAATAAGCAGAATTTGCCTCAGTGAGGAAACTGCCTCGGACATCAGCCTAGGAGAGGGTAAGTGAACTGGTTTTGCCCATATGTATTCAACGGCTCATGAAAGAGACCGCATCTTTTCTTCTTTCTTTCTTTTTTTTTTAAACGTGTCAAAAAATTTTATTAAACTAATTCAATTTGTGAGGGAAACCCTAAGACATTATAACTAGTTTGAAGGAGAATTCAAAGTGCAGACATGTATAGAGGTCATCAGGAATGAGAAAATGGGCTGGACGCAGTGGCTCATGCCTGTAATCTCAGCACTTTACAAGATCCAGGCATGTGGATCACTTGAGGTTAGGAGTTTGAGACTAGCCTGGCTAACATGGTGAAACCCTGTCTCTACTAAAAATACAAAAATTAGCTGGGCATGGTAGTGCATGCCTGTAGTCCCAGCTGCTTGGGAGGCTGAGACAGGAGAATTGCTTGAACATGGGAGGCGGAGGTTGCCATAAGCCAAGATTACGCTGCTACACTCCAGCCTGGGCGACAGAGCAAGACTCCATTTCAGGAAAAAAAAAAAAAAATGAGAAAATGAATTTGCTAAATTGATGCACAATCAATCAATAGCCAGGGCCTGTCATCCACAGTCACTCCACCAGACACACACACGCATTCCTATGGTTTGTCCACAACTCCTAGAGTTGAAGAGTAGCTCAAAGATGCAAAGAGCAGAGGTCACGGGGAAGGGCTGAGCCACAGCTGAGCAGAGCTCCTTCGCTCCCCATTTCCATGGCTATCAGCATTTTTCTCTGGCAAATCTTAGACAAATTCTAAGGACTGAGTAAATCTATAAAAGTCATTAATCACGGGAGTGCAATGTCTGATAAATTATTCCAAAAGTGTTCCTGGGCACTCAGTCTCACTAAGCATACATTCTGAAATCAAATGCCATTTCTATCCAAAAAGTGTAGGCCATCAGTGTTCTTAAATGAGGCAAATGGTTATTCTGAGGTAGAAAACATTCTCCAATGTGGATAAGGATGTAAATACCAGATAAATGCTATAGTTGTGTTCACACTAACAAAAAACTATAGGTGATGTGGCTCAGAGTCAATCAATGAATAAAAATCCAGAGATATTCTGAGGTCACAAAAATAATTTTAATGTTAGCTAATAAAAAGAAGTATTTCTTAGTGCTCATTAAAAACATGACTTTCCCAGTCAGATTGCAAACCAACCATCTCACTTTATCAATTGCTATTGCATGTTGACATCAACACTGAGGAGAGTGATACAGATGATCAATATAAATATATGTATAATACATACATATGTACACATGAACCATATACTTATATGCATACATCGTTTACATTTTCCAGCTGGGGTTTCAGCAAAACTAGAATAAAAGAGAAATGATCTTCCAGTTTGTCTTGGAAAAGTATATATCTTACCTGTACAGATATGCATATATCTACATACATCTACATGTAATAATGCCTGTATGTGTATTAACATACTGATATATATGTAGGTATATATTTGCATGTACATTCACTTTATGACATACTCCATCACCTTGATTTTTGAGATGGTAATTCAAGTTTGATCTTTGTTCTGGGCTTCGTTTTTGTCTCTACTGAGTTTCTCTCAACTGTCAAGCCACATTTCATCGACACTTTAGGGTGGGGCAAACCCACACAGGATGGAAAGGCAGACCTTAGGTAAAGGCTAAGATCACTGTGCAGGTTGGGATTTGGGAGGTGTTGCTTTCCTTTCCCTTTCCCCTAGCAGTGTGGACCATGAGAATGGGCTGGGGACGACCCTCCCTCTCACTCATAGGGGAGCAAACAGCTTGGGCTGGAAATCCTGCAGGGAGTTCAGCACAAGGATGGCCTTTTTCCTCAAGTCTCAGCTCAAGTTTCTGTTTGAAACCATCACCACCTGCATCCGGGCTGCCAGGGCCACCTCTACCTCATTGGGAGCATCTTCAAAGACAAGGTACTTCTCCACAGGAGGACAGAGAACCTCTTGGCACAAGCTAGGAGGGTGTTGGGGTCTGGCTTGCTGTGCTGCACTTCGGGGTCATCTCCAAGCATGATGTGAGAAAACAAGCTGAAGAACTCCTTGTGTCGGCTCACCTTCATCTCCAGTGAGGCAGACCCTGAGCTGGTGGCCATGGCAAAGGGGATGCTGTGTTTCTGCAGGTGGACGATGAGTTTCTCAGACCCTAGCATGAGCACAGCTGTGGGGGACACTTTCTTTAACTTCATTTGGCTTTCTTCTCCAGCTCTTCTTTGGACATCAGGAGCTGCAAGATGTGTGTTATAATCTGTGTTGCCTCTAATATTTGCTTACTCATAACCAGGGACTTTACATCCCAGCTGTATTATTTTTCATAGCGATCAGATATTTCTTGAAACACTACTGAATATAGCCATTCAGTATGAAGGCTATCCATGTCAAAGATGAGGTAGGTGATAGGCTGCAGTGGGGGTGTGGGCAGGGGTGCTGCCATGGTGC
Source organism: Aotus nancymaae (assembly GCF_030222135.1). Classification (NCBI taxonomy): domain Eukaryota; kingdom Metazoa; phylum Chordata; class Mammalia; order Primates; family Aotidae; genus Aotus; species Aotus nancymaae. Next base: position 32,093,934 of record NW_026988523.1, read on the forward strand.
TGCTTTCTCAGTCACCATGAGAGTGGGGATGAGGAGCAAAGAGACCTCACCTTTCTAATCCAAGCATCTGACACATTTCATCCTGATCTTCTGCACTGAGCATTATATGATCAATTCAGTCTAATCAAATTTAATGGGCATTGGTTCAGGTTCTGAGAACTAAATATGGCCAAATATACCTCTGCCCTGCATCTCCAGTTTAGTGGGGGAAGTTTTGGCCTATGAGACATGGTGATGGGGACTCTATTTTTTGTCATGATCGTCGTTATCATCAACAATCACTATAAGCCAGAAACAACAGTAACTATTGTCTCTGTTATTTAATTCTTACACCAATCCTGTGTAGTAAGCATGAATAGTCTCATTTTGTAGATGGAGAAACTGAGTCTTTGTGATGCTAAGTAACTTACCTAAGGTCAATTAAGGTGGCAAGTGGAAGAGCTGGAATTTGAATTTGGATCTGTTAGCCTCTAAAACTCTTACTGTACCATTATTCAATACTGGTGCTTTTAATTCCTTGCTGCCTGCATGGAGATAATAATAATTTGCTATGGAAAGTACCAGTTAAAAGATGTTATCTTTTGTAGTTTGGTGAGTGCTTTTGCCCCTTATGATTTAGTTAGAACAAGCCTATGCTCTGCAGTGGGGTGACCTCTGCAGCAGGTGCCAGTTTCATGAAAGAAGTCCTCCCAGCCACAGGGAACAGAGATTCATGATCTTTAGAAGCTGGCAGGATTTTATCTCTAATGAAACATGGTGATGATTAGATCAAGACAACTTGACTGCAGCAATGTTTTTCCTCTGACAACTTTGTGTGAAGAAACCAGACACAGCCAAGACCAGTTTGTGCAGCTGATGGCACCGGAGCAGAGGGTGTCTTTTTATCAGATACCAGCACAATGACTGCTGACTGTCATGTGCAGACCTTGCAGACTTCTAGCTATAGCTTAATTATAATTATTAAGTTTTTACAGGACACTGATTCTATTGCCAAGGGATTTATTATCCTCTTTTTATTAGCTGTTCCCTATCCAGCCCAGCTGACAGAGCGGCTACCTCCTCTGCTTTCAGATGTGTAAATGGGGCCACTCTGAGGTTAAGTTGCCTGTCAGAGGTCACCCAGCTTCTGAGATTGGGTTCTAACTTGCTGGATTGGCCAAATGAGGTCTGCTCCTTTGGGTCAATCAATTAGTTGATATAGGAGCCATGAAGATTTAGAACTAATGAAATTATACCTTATAGGTCTGGAAGATTTTGTGGTTTGAAATTTGTGTTTTGTCTTCCAGTGTGAATTTTTTTTTTGCTGTCAAGAATTTGATGAATCAAAAGTAGAAGAGTTCTGTCATTCTTCTCTCTTTTCTGAGTTCTCCCTTTTTAATATACCATCTTTTCCTCTACTCTCCAAAAGAAGGAATTGGTTCTGAACAAGTGATTCCAAGTTTCAGGCATTTAGAGAAGGGCACAGGTGGTGGGTGGTTCTGATAATACTCATTAGAGGCCATTGGAGGAGCTCAAGGTAACTCCCTTTTGCTTGGAGGTGGTATCATGATAATGTCTTAAACGTCATAGGCTTCTAGTTAAGACACTAGTTTCATGGGATCTTTCTAGGCATTCAGGTACTTCAGGCACTAGTTTTAACTAAATTTGTGAACTTGCGATTAAGGAAATTGAAACAAGTTATTTATTTATTTATTATGCATGTATAGGATGTATGTGGTGAGTTTCCAAAGCGGGTCTATAGATAAAGCATTTCTGAAACTCGTGGACCACTGACTGTCTCTCTTCTTCCCATCCCTGATCTATCATCTGATGGTGACATTCTGTAGAATACCCCTGAGGAAATGCAACTGAACGTGCCTCCTTCAGACAGGCAGCATGCAGTCTAATTCCTTGTTTCTGTGACTCCTCCCTGGGTTTCATTCTGTTCCTTGGAGTCCTAGAACAGGAGAAAATGCTATCTTCAAAATTCTGACAGGAAGCACAGGTGAAATATCTTCCTTACTGCATAAACCATTTAGACATGAATTTGTACCCAAAGCCAGAAAATAAACTCGATGTCTTCTGAACTGAACTTTTCATTTTTGCCTGTCCCATTACATCAACTGTAACATGATAAGTGAATTTTGACTATAGGGTATGTGTTAGGATATATGTTATTATGGGGATCTTAGGAGCATACAAATATTATGGACAATACCTTGAAATCATTTGTATCAATAATTCAAAATAAGAATGGTCTTTGTGTATTCTTTTTTTTTTTTTAAAAGAAAGAAAGAAAAAGCATAAAGAAGAGGAAGAAAAAGAGAGAGAGAGAATGGGAGTATTGCTTTCTTGCCCAGGCTAGAATGCAGTTTAGTAATGGGTATTGAAAACCTCTTTTATACCAATAATTATACTTGATGTAAACAGGAAGGAATAAGGGAAGAAAATAACAGACAAGCAGCCAACCAATATTTCATTTAAACCTATGAAATGCTATGCGATTACTGAGGAGTGATTTACTTCCAATTATGTAGTCACTTATGGAATAGGTGTGAGGTGGTAATGTATGTTTTATGTATTTGAAGTAGAGAGTTCTATAAATGTTTATTAAGTTTACTTGTTCCGGGTCTGAGTTCAAGTCCTGGATGTCCTTGTTAATTTTCTGTCTCGTTGATGTATAAAATCGTTAGCTCTTCTTGTTACATTAATCCTTTTGCCATTATATAATGTCCTTCTTTGCCTCTTTTGCTCTTTGTGCTTTAAAGTCTACTTTATCAGAGGCAAGAATTGCATCTCCTGCTTTTTATTTATTTGTTTATTTTTACTCTCTGATTGGTTGATAAATCTTCCTCCTTCTCTTTGTTTTGAGTCTTTGTGTATCATTGCATGTGAGATGGGTCTGGATGCAGCATACCAATGGGTTTTGGCTTTTTATCCAATTAGAATATATATAACTTTAATACTGGCATTTGATGCTAGCTGGCTGTTTTGCCCATTAGTTAGTGTAAATTTTTCATTGTGTTAATGTTCTTTTCTTTTTGATATATTTTTGGAAAGACTGATATTGGTTGTTCCTTTATATGTATAGTGCTTCTTTCAGAAGCTCTTGTAAAGCAGGCCTGGTGGTGGTGAACTCTCTAAGTACTTGTTTGTTCGCAAAAGATTTAATTTTTCCTTCTATTATAAAGCTTAGTTTGGCTGGATAGGAAATTCTGGGTTGAAAGTTCTTTTCTTTAAGGATGTTAAATATTGGTCCCCACTCTTTTCTGGCTTGTAGGGTTTCTGCTGAGAGATCTGCTGTAAGTCTGATAGGTTTCCCTTTATCGGTAAGCTGACCTTTCTCTCTGGCTGCCCTTAGTATTTTCTCCTTCATTTCAACTCTAATAAATCTGGCAATTATGTGCCTTGGGGTTGGTCTTCTTGAAGAATATCTTTGTGGTATTCTCTGTATTACCTGGAGTTGAATATTACCCTGCCTTGCCAGGTTGGGAAAGTTTTCCTGAATGATATCCTGAAGAGTATTTTCCAACTTGGATTCATTCTCTTCATCACATTCAGGTACACCTGTCAAACGTAAATTAGGTCTTTTCACATAGTCCCATATTTCCTGGAGACTTTGCTCATTCCTTTTCATCCTTTTTTCTCCAATCTTGTCTTCTTGTTTCATTTCACTGAGCTGGTTCTCGACTTCTGATATCCTTTCTTCTACTTGATCAATTCGACTGTTTAAACTTGTGCATGCTTCACGAAGTTCTCGTGTTGTGTTTTTCAGCTCCATCAATTCACTTATATTCCTCTCTAAATTGTCCATTCTCGTTAACATTTCGTCAAACCTTTTTTCAAGGTTCTTAGTTTCTTTGCATTGGGTTAGAACAAGTTCTTTTAATTCACAGAAGTTTCTTATCACCCATGTTTTGAAACCTGCTTCTGTTATTGGAACACACTCGTAATCTATTAAGCCTTGTTCCGTTACTGATGAGGAATTGCGATCCCCTGTAGAGGGAGAGGCATTCTGATTTTGAGTATTCTCTGCCTTTTTACGCTGATTTCTTCCCTTCATTATATATTTATCCGTCTGTTGTCTTTGTAATTACCAACTTTCTAACTAGGTCACTGAGCAGATGTCCAACTTGTTGATTCCCAGCGCCGAAATCTGAGCAATCCACTGTGCTGGCCAAAATAGCAGTGTTAAGATTGATGGTGCTTTTCTGCCCGGGAATCTCCGGACTCTGCACCAAAAACTGGTGTGCTAAGGCACCAGCAAAACCGCGGCGCTGGCCACAAGAGTCGCCCTGGCGACCCGTGGGGCTCCTCTGCTGGGAATCTCCTGGTCTGTGAGCAACAAATATTCGTCTGAAAGTGTGGCGTCCTCTCGTTCTCTGCGCTTTCACTGGGAACTACGAGCCCGAGCTGCTAGTGATCAGCCATCTTGGATCTCTCTCTCGTGTATTCTTTTTGTACAAGATTTCATCAGAATGTAAAAGTTTGTCTTCTTCAGCAATTGTTATTTTTTTAAATATATTCTAGCTGGCCATGTGATAAGTTGAGAGCCCAGGGGTCTCAGATATGGGTACAGCTGAGAAATTGGTATTCTCTATGACCTTACATGAGTCACCTAAACTCTTTGGGCCCCAGGTGTCTGTCTATAAAATTACAATAATGACTCCTGCTTCCTCTCTGGGATGGAGAGTGGAGTGTGCTAGAAGGAATGCGACCATAAACTGATAGAGGACTGAACTAAGATACTTTTGAATTTATAGGAAAAAAAGCAAGAAGAGAAATGTTAAGTTTCTTCATGTTTTTCTTTCTTTAGTCTCTAAATGCAGATTCCTGGGAACAGATCCATGAAGAGAGAGGTGAGGTCAAGAAGAGACTCCTATGTGTGTAATTGGTAGAGCCTTTTTGCTTTCACAAGCCTTCGTGTGGAACATTGCCTTCCTTGAAACCACTGTGAATGCTGTGAGTTTTGTGCTCTTTCCTTCATCTGTCAATTGATAATCAGCTTCTGTTACTCTGGGTATTCAGTCTGATTATTTTACATTTCTGCATTAAATCTTTTTCCTACTACATGTTAGGATTTGGGACAATGTCTTGTCATTAAACTTTAGTCAACACCCACTTGCTGAAATTCAAGAATGTTGCTGGAGATTTGTTCTTCCATTGGCCTTTTCATTCCATGTGCCCAGGAACTCCAGGACTGGCATCTTAGGATATTTTTTACCTCAGACCATTAGGATCTGACATCTCAGCAGCTTTGCACTGTCAGGAAAACAAGCTATTTAGTTTTCTACTGTGCCTATGTTATCACAGTGCCCATTTTCAGAGCATCAGATGGAGGTGGAGGTTGGAAGGACTTGCCTGAGGCCACAGGGTGACTCATAAGCATAAGAGAGAAGGAGGGATGTGAGTGAGAGATTCTTCCTTCCTGACCTCATGCCTTTTAGTCCATTTCTTCCCATGGACCTGCCTGCTTGGAAATCAGGTTCCAAAGTTGTTTGTTGCCCTCTCCCAACCATTGTTAATCTTTGATGTAATTCATTTATCTAAAGCACCATTTACCCCATTATCTCCTTGTGGTTCTCACTTAGTTGCCAAGAGTTTCCCACCTCTCTTTCTACTTAAGTACTAATACAAGTTTCAGTAGGTACAACTCTTTTACTTACCCCAATATCTTTGGACTCTGGTCTTTGTGTCAGAGGCTTGGGATAATATCTCATAAGAACAAGTATAGAGTGATTGCTCAAGATGGAAGGAAAACTATAATTTATTGAATGCCTCCCATTTGTCATACTATATACAAGACACAAAAATAACATCATAAACCTATGAGTGTAGTATTCATATTTGGCAGATGAAGACACTGAGGCATAGAAAGGCCAAATGATCTGCTGAAAGTTACATGACAGTGAAGGAGTGGAGCTGTCATTTGACCCATGCTCTTTTTCACTATGCCCTGCTGCTTTGGGTTTTACTAAAAATTCTTTGGTGGCTACACATCTTATTTGCATAATTAAAATTTATTACATTTGTATAGTGATTTATGTATTCAGAAAATTTTCAAAATTTTTATTTTATTATATTTTATGTCTGCAACATATAAAATATAATGTATGAAGTAGGCACCACAGACAATGATATTCCAATTCTTTTAAATGAGCCCTCTCATCTACAGATGCTCATGAAGTTTAGTATTTATACAATGTCCCTTATGGAGTGACAAATCTATACCATATACTCCATTATCAAATCATTCTTCCTCAATTAGTATTTTCATTTATGTTATTCTTCTGATAAAGAAACTTACAGTGACCTTCTATTGCTAAATGTACAATTGTCAATCAGTTGTAAACTTTCTTTAACAGATGGCCTTCCTCAGCCATCATTCATTCATTCATTTGTTCAACAAGCCTTAATTAAGCACTTGTCATATGCAAACAATCAGATATATAAAGAGGAATAATATATGATCCTAGCCTTTGAGGAGATTACAGTGTTGTCAGGGAGTCATCCAGGTCAACCCATTATTTTAATCCAGGATAATAAAGGCTATGATAGAGGGCATTATGGGAGCTCACTGAAGGGACACCTCACCCATATAGTGGGCTCAAGGTAGGTGGCTTAGAGAAGGTGGTGTTTGTGACAAATCCTGTGGGACAAGTTGGGTATAGGGTGTAAGGTAGAATGGGATGAGAGCTGAAGTCAGGAGAACTAAGCAGGGGAAATCATGAAGGACTTTGTGACCAAAGATAAAGAATGTAGATTTTATCCCACAGGCTATGGAGAAGAATTATAGGATATTAGGCAAGAGATGATGACATAATCAGATTTGCATTTTAGGAAGGTCTCTGTGGCAATAGCATTAAGAATGGGTCAATGGAGGGCAAGATAGAATACAGTGAAGTCACTTAGGAATCCATTTTTAGTAACATAGATGAGAAATGGAGGGTTGAACAGTTGGGCAGTTGCAGTTGGGCTGAGAAAAAAAATATATATTTGAATTGGAAAATCTTAAGAAATAGAAACCGGCAGGGATTGCTGACATATTGGATATAGGAAGTAAAAAAGAGGAAAGAATTGGGGACGTCTGGGTTTTTGGCTTGAACAGCTTGGAAGACAGTAGGATTGTTTACAGGTAGAAGGATATAGAAGGAGGTGTTGAATTTTGAGCATACTGAGTTTAAGATGCTTGTGAGACACTTAGGTAAAGGGATCCAGGAGGTAGTAGTAGATCTATATCTGAAACTGAGGAGAGAAATCTGGACTGGAGATACAGATTTGGAAGCCATTAGGAGGAATGTGATGAGCAGATGAGATTGACCAGAGAAAGTGTGTAGGTCAGTGGTTCTCACCTTTAGCTGTATGTTAGAACCACCTGGGGAACTTTTTAAAAATCCAGATTACCAAGGTCACACCACTGACCTATAAAATTATAATCTCTAGGAATAGAACCCAAGCACCAGTGTTTCAGAACTCTCCAGATGATAAAGTGGCAGCAAGGGTTGAGAAGCACTTGATTGAGAGGAGCAGGAAACGCCTCATTAAAGGTGACTAAATAAGGGAGAAGCCTAAGACATTTCCAGAGGAATAGGATAGAAAGAATAGGAATAAGAAAGCAACTAGCACTGCTCTTCTAAACAATCTTCGGTTACTCCTTAACATTACTCTTGCCTCTAGGCACCTAATCTGTTTGTTTTTTCCTGCATTTAACTTGGTAGATGCTCATCTGTGTCTCCGCTCCAACTACTACTGATGCTTAGGATTCCTGCCCTTCTTGAGGATGTCAACCCACATTCAGCCATGCTTAAGATTTGGCTCAAAAGCTCCTCCTCTGAGAAATATTTAATCAATTTTACCCAATTCCAATTACTCGTCTTTAGATACTCCCTTATGCATTTAGTTCTATGTCAAAAATGGCCCAGCTGTGAGACAGTGCCAAGAGTCCTGGACTCAGACTCTGAAGATCTGAGTTCAAGCCCTGTTTCTGCTACATGTTAATAACCTGAAACATCTTGAGGAAGTCATTAAAGTGCATTAGTTTCTGTATCTGTAAGGTGTTCATAGAATTAACAACTTTTAAGGATTGATATGAGTTTTGAGAATGTAAAAAGCTACACATGGGAAAATGACATCAGCAAGATGGCAGAATAGGAACTTCCATCACTCATCTTCTCACAGACATCCATTGAACAACCATCTACACATGAAGATGCCTTCTTAAAAGCTAAGGAATCCAAATCAGAGATTATAGCACTTGGGTGGAGTGCAGAATTAAGAAAAGACACATTCAAGAGGGTAGAAAGGACGGTTTCATATTACTCATGTCACCCCTTACCCAAGGCTGTGCAGCACAGTATGAGAGAGATATCCTTCACATGAGGGAAGGAGAATGAAAGGAGCACTTGACTTTGCCATGGACCTCAGTACCAGGCCAACTTCCATGGGCCCAAGGTAAAGTTTGACCCCTGCAAATCTAAACTCCAGGCTAGTTCTTGCAAACCCAAGCTCCAGGACTGTCCAGTGCCAGATCACTGCCCATGGAACCAGGCTCCAGACCTGCTCCTTTATACGCAGGCACCAAGTACACCCCAGTGCCACACCAGCCCTTATGGTCCCAGATTCTAGGCTAATACCTATAGACTCAGGTTCCAGCCTGGTCTCCTGGGACCCAGGCTTCAGTCTCATTCCTGTGGGCTCAGGCTGAAGGCCTATGCCAGCACCAAGTCAGGCTCAGAGGCTCCAGGCTCCATGCTGGCCTTTGCAGACCTGCCAGGCTTGCCCATGTGTATCCAAACTCCAGTCATCCCCTAGTGGACCCAGGTACCAGGCCCCACATGCCCACTGACCCACACACCAGCCTAGCTCACCTGAGGACTCCAGCATTAAGCCTACCCAAGGACGCTGACAGCTGGGTCACACAATATTTCTAGATGGGCGGACTGATGAAGGACTTTCTCTGTAAAAGCCAGTCTGCAAATACTGAAAAAGATTTCTACTTCTTCAAATGTTCAGACATTTATACAAAGGGCCCAAAGATCATGAATAATTGGGGAAACATGATACACCCAAAGGAAAAAAATAAGGCACCAACAAATCTCCCCAAAGAAATGGAAATCTGTGAACTGCCAGACAGCTCAGATTTAAAAATCACCAAGAGAATTCAAAAATGATCATCTTGAAGAAGCTCAGTGAGCTACAAAAGAACACAGATAGACAACTAAATGAAATTAGGAAACTAACACATTAACTAAGTGAAATTTTAGTGAAGAGATAGAAACCATATATAAGAACCAAACAGAAATTCTGAAGCTAAAGAGCACAATGATTGAACTAAAAAAATTGAATAGAAGATTTCAACAGTAAATTTAATCAAGCAGAAGAATTAGCAAGCCTGAAGATAAGTTATGTGAAATTACATAATCAGAGAAAAAAAAGAAAAAAAAATAATAATAAAAGGTGAAAAAATCCTGTGGAACTTATAGGACACTATCAAGTGAGACAATTTACGCATCATAGGAATCGCAGAAGGAACAGATAAAGAGAATGGGAGAAGAAACCCTATTTAAAGAAATAACAGGCCAGGCACAGTGGCTCATGCCTGTAATCCCAGCATTTCAGGAGGCCATGGTGGGGGGATTGCCTGAGCTCAGGAGTTTGAGATCAGCCTGGGCAATATGGTGAAACCCAGTCTCTACCAAACATATAAAAAATTAGCTGGGCATGGTGTCATGGACCTGTAGTCCAAACTACTTGGAAGGCTGAAGTGGGAGGTGGAGGTTGCAGTGAGCCAAGATTACAGCACTGTACTCCAACCTGGATGACAGAGTGAGACCTCATCTCAAAAAAAACCCCAAAAAACAACAACAAAAAAAACAAAACAAGACTTTCCAAATCTGGGTAGGGGAATGACTATTCACATATATTAGTCTCTAACAACTCCAAACAGATTAAACATAAATAGAATTCACTAAAACACATTATAATAAAATCCTCAAAATTTAGGCAAATAGACTTTTGAAAGCAGCAAGAGAAAGCAACTTACAAAGGAACTTACTTAAGACTATCAATAAATTTCTCAGCAGAAATCTTATTGACCATGAGAGAATAGGATGATATATTCAATGTGAAGAAAGAAAAAAAGTCACCAACTAAGAATATGATACCCAACAAAGCTGTCCTTCAGAAAGAAAGAAGCAAAAAATACTTTCCCAGACAAACAAAAGTTGAATGACTTTATTACCACTAGACTTACCTACAAGAAAGTTTAAGGAAGTTCTTCAAGTTGAAATTAAAAGACACTGACTGACAACAGGAAAACATATGAAAGTGTAAAACTTACTACAAAGGTAAAAATATAGTGAAATTTAGAATATTCTAATACAATATTGATGGTGTATAAATCACTTTTAACTCTTAATATAAAAGTTAAAAGACAAAAGTATTAAAATAACTGTAGCTGCTATAATTTTTAATGAATACACAATATGAAAAATGTCTTAATTGTGATATCAATAGCATACAATTTTGAGGGAAAAGAAGTTAAAGTGTTGTTGTATGGGTCAAAGTTGCTGTTGTAACTTAAAATAAACTGTTATGACCATAAGATATTTTATGTAAGCCTCATGATAATCACAGAAAGCATACAGTAGTTAAACAAATGATAAAAATAAAGGAATCAAGGCCATGCGCAGTAGCTCACACTTGTAATCCCAGCACTTTGGGAGGCTGAGGTGGGTGGATCATGAGGTCAGGAATTTGAGAGCAGCCTGGCCAACACAGTGAAACCCCATCTCTACTAAAAATATCAAAATTAGCTGGTCATGGTAGTAGGCACCTGTAATCCTAGCTACTTGGGACACTGAGGCAGAATTGCTTGAACCCGGGAGGCAGAGGTTGCAGTGAGCCGAGGTTGCAGTGAGCCAAGATTGTGCCACTGCACTCCAGCCTGGGCAACAGAGCTAGACTCCATCTCAATAAATAAATAAATAATAAAGGAATCAAAGCATACCACTATAAAACATCATCAAACCACAATAGAAGACAAGAAGAGGAGAAGAGAGGAATAAGATAACTACAAAACAAACAGAAAACAATGAACAAGTGTCAAAAGTCCTTACCTATCAATAATTACTTTACATATAAATAGATTAAATTCTCCAATTAATATATGTGGATTGGCACAAAGGACTTTTTTTTAAAAACCCGATCCTACTTTTGGTGTTTTAGTCATGAAGTCCTTGTGTATGCCTATGTCCTGAATGGTATTGCCTAGGTTTTCTTCTATGGCTTTTATGGTGTTAGGTCTTATGTTTAAATCTTTAATCAATCTGGAGTTAATTTTTGTATAAGGTGTAAGGAAGGGGTCCAGTTTCAGCTTTCTGCACATGGCTAGCCAGTTTTCCCAACACCATTTATTAAACATGGTATCCTTTCCCAATAAATGGCAAAAACATTGCTTGTTTTTGTCAGGTTTGAAACCAAAATAGACAAGTGGGATCTAATTAAACTTAAGAGCTTCTGCACAGCAAAAGAAACAATCAATTAGAGTGAACCAGCAACCAACAGAGTGGGAAAAAAAATTTGCAAGCTATCCACCTGACAAAGGGCTAATATCCAGAATCTACAAAGAACTAAAACAAATTTACAAGAAAAAACCAAACAACCCCATCAAAAAGTGGGCAAAGGATATGAACAGACACTTCAAAAGAAGACATTTATGTGGCCAACAAACATATGAAAAAATGCTCATCATTGCTGGTCATTAGAGAAATGCAAATCAAAACTACATTGAGATACCATCTCATGCCAGTTAGAATGGCAATCATTAAAAACTCTGGAGACAACAGATGCTGGAGAGGATGTGGAGAAATAGGAACATTTACACTGTTGGGAGTGTAAATTAGTTCAACCATTGTGGAAAACAGTGTGGTGATTCCTCAAGGATCTAGAACTAGAAATACCATTTGACCCAGCAATCCCATTACTGGGTATGTACCCAAAGGATTATAAATTGTTCTATTATGAAGACATGCACACATATGTTCATTGTGGCACTGTTACAATAGCAACCCAAATGGCCATCAATGATAGACTGGATAAAGAAAATGTGACACATATACACCATGGAATACTATGCAGCCATAAAAAAGGAAGAGTTCATGTCCTTTGTGGGACATGGATGAATCTGGAAACCATCATTCTCAGCAAACTGACACAAGAACAGAAAATCAAACACTGCATGTTCTCACTCAGATAGGAGCTGAACAGTGAGAACACGTGGACACGGGGAGGAAAACATCACACACTGGGGTCTGCTGGGGGGTGGGGGGCTAGGGGAGGGATAGTGGTGGGTAGGGAGACTGGGGAGGGATAACATTGGGAGAAATACCTAATGTAGGTCATTTCATTAAATGAAACATTAACAACAACAAAAACAAGATCCAATTATATGCTGCCTACCAGAAACTCATTTTAGTTTTAAGGATATGCATAGGCTGAAAGCAAAGGAATGAAAACAGCTATTCCATGCAAATTGTAGCTGGAAGAGAACAGAGGTGACAATACTTATATCAGAAAAAATAGAATTTCAGTCAAAAATTGTCACAAGAAACAAAGGTCATTATATAATAATGGAGTCAATTAATAAAGAGGATATAATAATTTATATTTATCCAATATCACAGAGAGAGAGAGAGAAAGAGAGAGAGAGTGTGTGCAAATATTAACACAACTGAAGGGAGAAATAGATAGCAATACATCATCAGAGGAAACTTTAATTCCCCACTTTCAACAGTGGGAAGATCATCCAGACAGAAAATCAGTAAGAAAACAGTGGACTTAAACAGCACAATAGAGCAAATGGACCTAACAAACATCATATAAACATTCATCTAACAGCAGCACATGGAGCATTCTACAGTAGAGCCCATATGTCAGGCCACAAAACAAGTCTAGCAAATTTAAGAAGACTAAAATAATATCAAGTATCTTTTCAGGCCACAGTGGTATGAAACTAGAAACCAATAACAGGGCAAAACCCAAAACATTGACAAATATGTGAAATTAAACAGCATACTCCTAAATAATTCATGGGTCAAAGAAGAAATAAAAGAGAAATTTTTTAAAATCTTGAGTCAAATGACAAATACAAACACAATGTACCAAAACTTAATGGATACAGCAAAAGCCATTCTAAGACGAAAGTTTATAGTGATATACTGCTACATTAACAAAAAAGAAAGCTCTCAAAATCCTTCACTTTGCATCTCAAAGAAGTGGGAAAAGAACAAAAGAGAAGAAAGAAGGAAAAAACAAAGACCAGAGCAGAAATAAATGAACTCAAGACTAGAAAAATAGTAGAAAAGATCAGCAAAAACAAGAGTTGGGTTTTTTTGAAAAGTTAGATAAAACTGACAAACCTTTAGCTAGACCAAGAAAAAAAGAGAGAAGACTCAGATAAACAAAATTGAAAATGAAAGAGGACACATTACAACAGGCACCACAGAAATACATAGGATTAGAGGAGACTACATTGAACAATTGTAAGCCAACAAATTAGATACCTAGAAGAAATAGATAAATTTCTAGAAACACACAGCTCACCAAGAAATAGAAAATTTGAACAGATAAGGAAGTAAGAGATTGAATCAGTTATAATAATAATAATAATAATAATAATAAAAACCTAGCACAAAGAAAAGCCAAGGACCTGACTGCTTCCCTGGTGAATTATAAGAAACATTTAAAGAATTAATGCAATCCCTCTCAAATTCTTCCCAAAAATTGAAGGAAAGGGAATGCTTCCAACTTATTTTATGAGGTCAGTTTTATCCTAATACTAAACTAGATAAGGACACTGCAATAAAAGAAAATTACAGGCCCAAATTTCTGATGAACGTAGATGTAAAAATTCTCAAGAAAATACTAAAAACCCAAATTTGCTAACACATTAAAAGAATGATACACCATGATTAAGTGAAATTTATTCCTTAGATGCAAGGATGATTCAGTATATCCAAATGAATGAATGTGATACACCAGATTAAAAAATGAAGGGAAAAAGATCACACAATCATCTCAATAGCTGCAGAAAAAGCATTTGAAAAAAATTCAACATTCTTTCATGATAAAAACTTTCAAAAATGAGGTATAGAAGAAATGTACCTCAACACAATAAGGACAATAAATGACAAACATTCAGCCGATATCATACTCAATGGTGAAAAGTTAAAAGCTTTTTCTCTTTGATCAGGAACAGGACAAATGTGCTTACTCTCACCACTTCTATTGAGCATAATATTGGGGTCCTAGCTAGATCAATTAGGCAAGAAAAAGGAAATAAAAGTAATCCAAATAGGAAAGGATGGAATAAAATTGTCTTTGCTGATGATATAATTTTAAGTATAGAAAACCCAAAAGACTCTACTTCCCCAAAAAACTGTGAGAACTAATAAATAAATTTAATAAAGTTGCAAGATACAAAACCAACATACAAAAATCAGTTGCATCTCTGTATACTAACAATGAACTATGAGAAATGAGGAGGTATTTGTCAAAGGGTACAAAGTTTCAGTTATGCAGGATGAATACCTTCTGGGGGTCTAATGTACAGCATGGTTTGACCTTAGTTAATAATACTGTATTGTATATTTAAAATTTTCTAAGAGAATAGGTCTTAAATATTCTCACTACCAAAAAGGTAACTGTGAAGTGATAGATCTATTAATTAGCTTGATGGGTGGTGATCATTTAACAAAACATCATAAAATAAAACATCATGTTGTACGTGTGATATAGCATACAGTGATGTTATTAAATTTTATACCTGTAGTTGGTTGTTTGCAATCATTCCAAAGTGTGTGTGTGTGTGCGCATGTATGTGTGTGTATTTGTTTGATTTTTCTAATTGGATTATAAACTTGGAGACAGAAATTATATTTTGTTCCTTTTCTGACCCTGTTTAGCTTAGTGGGCTCTCGTGATTCTTAGATAGCCACATAACATTGGCTGGCTCACGCTGGTTAACCAAGCGCAGCATCCCTGATGACGTTGCTCCTAGGTGACCGGAACTCTGGACCATTGAGCAGAACCAAGAGTTAGATGACAGCCTGCAGAGGCATAGGATGTCACTTGAGTTGGTATCATCTAGCCCAGATCTGTAGGCTCCAAACACATAAGGGAAAATCCTAGGTGTATGCAGGAAATGGAAAAGGTTTGAGGCAAAACCACCTGATGACTCTTCCCCTTGCTCTGAAGAAAATCCAAAGCTCTTAAGCCAACCAGACCCCGAACGATTAGTGGGCCTAGAGTTACTTCTCTTACCTCATGTCCTGTGACTACAGCCTTACTCACTTTGTATCCACTTGCCTCTTGGCTATTCTCTGAACACATCTGGCATGCTACTGCCTTGGGACCTTTGCAGCTGCTGTCCCCTCTCCTTGGAATCTTCTGCCAGATATTCATTTGGTTTTATCTCTTACCTTCTTCAGATCTTTGCTCCAATGTTGCTTTCTCAGGAGACCTTCACTGGCCATCTTAAAGTTGTGACCCTCAACATTCCTTATCTTTTTTTGTTGCTTTATTATTTTTTCTGTAGCACTTGTTATTATCTGACATAATACGTATTTTACTTATTTATTTTCTGCTACCTCTTCATTAGGATGTAAACTCCATATGGACAATGTCTTTTGTCTGTTTTTAAAAATTGTTGCATCCCTGGTGCCATGGTAGGCACTCAATATTTATTGAATGAATAACTTAGCAAATAAATGCTGAATAAAGTATACTTATCAATGGCCAGGATATTTCAAGCTGGTAGAGACCCAGTAGGTTGTCAAGGAATCTGACTCCTTTCCTTATATTAGTTTCCTGTTGGTTTCTTTATAGAGTTTTATTTAATCAAATTATGGTGAAAAGTCTTATTAATTTCCATGGAGAGATGGGTCTTCAGCTTTCTGGCTTTTTTTTTTTTTCTCTCTCTCAAAGTGAACAAATTATAAAGAGGAGTGTTTAGTAGTTTACTAAATCGTATTTCAAGCTCCTGAATATGGCTCCTAGTCTTCTGGAAATTCCTGTCTTTCTTGGGAGCAAATTTTATAAAAATAGAGGACCCTTTCTTTGAACTTCAAAGACAAATGAAGGGAGAAGAATTAGGCCATTTTGGTTTGTAGATGTGGGGAAATAACTCTCTGAAGAGGTTGGCAGAGTTGGAAGTATAGATGTTTCCCAAAAGAGCTTGGCTGAACTTAGAGAATATAGGATGATATTGACTTGCTTGTGCAGGGTCATTCTAATGTATATGGCTGCAATTCTCTCCCTCTGCTTTTTTCAGAGCAAGCATACGGTCAGTGGCTGCATAGACCATTGGACTTACTAGGAGAGCAACCGTGGTGTGATTTACAAGCCCCTCAGTGCTCTGCTAAGACACACAGAGGGATTAGGTGTCAAGCGTGGCTGCTTCTATTTCTCAGCTGACTCACCACAAACTCATCTGGCTATACGGTAAGTGGGAGTAAGATACATGAGTGAAAATATCCCTTAGCTTTATTATTTTAAATCTACGTTCTGACAGAGGCTAAGAGACTATTGGCAATTATGTCAAGGCAGAGATTTCCAGGCTATGTGGGAGGTTGCACTAGATGACCCCTTTAAATCACTGAATCATGGAGTTGGATCATCTAGTTTAGCTTAGAAATCATCTAACTCAAATCCCACCCATTGCAAAAGCCCCTCTGTGATAATCCTGCCTGGTGGCCATGCAGCCTTTTCTTTTGCAGGGCTAGTGATGAAAAGATCACTACTTCCTGAAACAGTGGGCTTTGTTTGGGGGCTGTTATAAATATAAGGGCATTTCTCTTTAAAATGGGTAAAATTGACTTCTTTTAAACTTGTACTTGCTGGCTCTCTTAAGCAATGTAAAATAGCTCCTCAGTCCACATGACAGCCTTCAGATACTTGCAAATGCCTTTAACCTTCTGTAAGTCTTCTCTAGGAGAGGAGTCCTTATCATGGTCCTCTAGAACTCTAGCTTGCAATGTTCCTCATAATGTGTGGACTGAGCAGTGGCAGAGCAGAGAGTTCTATTTCCTTCCTATCTGGACACTACTTCTATTAATTTAACCTAAGGTTGCTTTAGCTTGCTTTTTTTTTTCTTAAAGCAATAATTTGCTGTCTTCCTATTATGATTAGTATCAGTGAAAAGCCCCAGCCAAATCTCTCATACCTATTGTTGTTAAAGCTGGTGACCTTCATTTTACCTTCTCACTCATTTGTTTCTCTAAAGCCTACTCATTCTTAAAGGCTAAGGCTAAATCCTTCTTCCAGCAAATGTCGCATTAGTATTTCCCAACCAGATGTAATTTTCTCTTCACCTCTGCTCCCCTGGTCCTAGATTATAGGCCTAGCACAGTATTCTTCGAATAGTGCTTGATTATAGGCCTAGCACAGTATTCTTTGAATTAAATGTGTTGATTTAAATATACTACATCTCTCAGTAGGCTGTGAACTCTGAGGGCAGAGGTGGTTTGATTCATGTTTGTGCATCGTGTCTTATGTGTGGCTGTTCTAGCAAAGACTTGGCTTGATTCAGTTACATACAAGATTCTGCTCCACGGATTGCAGGACCCATTGTGTAGGCTCTTCTCATTGGTTTGGGAGGCAATGAAAGGATGTTAAAACATAGACTTCTGAAGTCAGACATGGATTTGAATTACTTTCTCTCCACTTAGAATATATATGACTTTGGTTGCATTATTAATCTCTCTATGCCTCAGCTTTCTCATCTGTAAAATGGACATGATAAAAAGCACCTAACTTACTGGAGTTCACGAGAGGATTACATGGAATAAGGATGCATGCAGCACTCAGTACTGTGCCTGCCACACATTCAGTGCTCAAGGAAAGCTAGTAGTTATTACTTTTTTTTTACTCCTATTTGTAAATAATTGTTTTATTCTTTTGGATTAATCACATGGAATTGTGATTGTCTACCTGCTCATAGATTGAGAATTCTTGATGGAATACATCCAACATCTTTACCCCTAGTGCCCAGCACAGTGTCCAGAAAATTGTTGTCATCGGTGTTTGTTGAATGAATGCATGAATCTAAGGCTTTTGAACTGCAGCCCTGCCTGATGTACATAAGTAAGATGTTGCTGTTATTAGTAGGCATTGCATTGCTGGGCCTTAAAAATGAATAAGACCAGTGCTTTCCTTGGCTTTAGGGAGTATATGATTGACTGTGAAAGGAACACTTGCAAATTATAAACTTTAAAATAAGCAGAATGATTAGAATTCCACAACAGGGGATTGAGAATAGGAGCAGAGAGGTGGAGTGGAAAATTGATAACGAAGGTAGGAGTAGGGAAATGGCCTTATGGAGATGAAATATAAAGTGAGATGTTAAGGAGAAGGACAATATTAATCTGCCTATTTAAATTCTTACCACTCATTAAAATCTAGGACAGTTGCCTTCTCTGCAGTGAAGACATTTGTCTTACCCCATCTCAAGCGATCTCTCCCTCTTTTGAACCGCCATGGTGTTTTCTTTCTTAGGACCTTATCATCTTCTGTTAGAGCCCTGGGAGTACATGAAGTGATCAGCAAATATTGTTACATTAAATCATTGTTATATGCATAACTTAGCACTTGCCTCTATCCCTGCCTAATTGCAAACTCTTTTAGGGCATGAGTTGTGTCTTCACAGTTCTCTAGTGCCTACAACACACTGGGTTCCATGCCAGGCACCTCACAAATCCTTACAGGCAATTGATAAAGAAGATATTATTGAAATTTTAAGGTGAGGAAACCAAGGCTCAAGTCACACAGAAGTTAAGTAGGTGATCCAAGATTGGAAGCTATTTCTATTGGACTCTAAACCTCTGCTCTTAACTTCATAGCATACTACATCTATTTGCACAGTTAGGGAATCTAGTAAAATGCTCAATAGCTATTTGTGATTGAATTTATTGAATGAACTGAATGTATCTCATTTAGTGCAGGCAAAAGTAGAGCAAGGCCCTACAATAATTGGGCTTGGGGCAGTGATATAAAAAGCCAAAAAGACAAAAACAGTTGCCAGGGACAATCAGGCAGCAACCAGCACGTGTCCCTTTTCACATCAATAACTGTTTCAGCAGAAACTGGTGACCATCTATATGATCAAAGTATTATTTGTTCACTGCGCGGAGAGTGCCAAACTGTGACCTGTTGCCTTTGCAACAGTGTTTGTCACTTTGCCTAGACATCTCTTAAGGAGGGACTGTCTTAAGGAATCCATTGTCCAGCAGGTGGCACTAGAACCGCATGGAATATCTTTCTCCAGTTTGCGTCCAGGGTGTTTGGAGCCTTTGGAATATTTATTGTACTTAACCAGGCTAGCTGATTGATCTAGATATTTAATCATGAAATCATAGCATTAGAGTCTTGAAGGAGACATTGTAGAGTGCACTGCGTCAGCTCCTTATTTTAAGGATGAGAAAACTGGAGCACAGTCTGGGGACATAAAGGATCCAAGGTTGGATGTGGTATTAGTAACATGGCCAGAACTAGAATTCAAGTTTCCTTATTCCCAGTTCAGGGTTCTCTCTTTCTCTTTGACTGATGATCTTTAAAAAATCTTTTAAATTTTATATAATTTTTCCTCCTTAATTGAAGTATATTTGATAAACAAAATTGTATAAATTTAAGGTGTACAACCTGATGACTTGATATACATACACATTGTGAAATGATTATCATTTCAAGTTAATTAAAACATAGTACCTTTTTTAGAGTTGGATACTATCATTTGCAGCAACATGGATGGAACTGGAGATCACTATGTCAAGTGAAATAAGCCAGGCACATCGTGTATTCTCACTTACTTGTGTCATATAAAAATCAGAACTATTGAACACATGGAGATAAATCATAGAGGGATGGTGACCAGAGGCTCAGAAAGGTAGTGGGGTTTTAGGGCGAGGTGGTGATGGTTAATGGGTACAAAAATATTTTGAAAGAATGAATAATACCTAGTATTTTATAACACATCCAAATGACTATAGTCAAAATAATTTAATTGTACATTTAAAAATAACTAAAAGAGTATAAATGGATGGTTTTTAACACAATGGATAAATGCCTGAGGGGATGGATACCCTATTTTCTATGATGTGATTATTATGTGTTGCATGCCTGTATTAAAGTATTTAATGTACCCCATAAATATATATACCTACTATTTACCCACAAATATTAGAAATAAAAAAATGTTAAAAGTTACCTTTTTCTTTTGTGGTGGGAGCATTTCAGATTTATTCTCTTAGCAAATTTCCTTTTTGTCAGAATAGAATATCAGCAAATTTCAAGTATACAATACTGTGTCATTAACTACAGTCACCATGCTGTACATTTAGATCTCCAGAACTTACTAATCTTAGACCTTCACTCCCCAGCACCTGGCAGCCACCATTCTACTCCCTGCTTCTATGATTCCACGTATAAGTGAGTCATACAGTATTTGTCTTTCTCTGACTTACTTCCCTTAGCATAATGCCCTGAAGCATCTTCTATGTTGTTGCAAATGGCATGATATCCTTTTTTTTTTCTTTTTTGAGATGGAATCTCAATCTGTCACCAGGCTGGAGTGCAGTGGTGCCATCTTGGCTCACTGCAACCTCTGCCTTCCAGGTTCAAGCGATTCTCCTGCTTCAGCCTCCCCAGTAGCTGGGACTACAGGCACAGGCCACCATGTCCAGGTAATTTTTGTATTTTTTTTTTTAGTTGAGACGGGGTTTCACCATGTTGGCAAGGATAGTCTCGATCTCTTGACCTCATGATCCGCCTGCCTCGGCCTCCCAAAGTGCTGGGATTACAGGCATGAGCCACCACGCCCAGTCAAGATATCCTTTTTTATGGCCAATTACAGAATACACACATCACAATTTTTTTTATCTATTCATACATTGACTCATACTTAGGTTGTTTCCATTTCTTGGCTATTGTGAATAGGGCTTCAATGAATATGAGAGGGCAGACATCTCTTGGAGATACTGATTTCCTTTCCTTCAGATATGCACTCAGAAATGGGATTGCTGCATCATATGGTAGTTCTATTTTTAATTTTTGAGGAAGTTCCATACTGTTCTACACAATGGCTTTACTGGTTTGCATTCCCACCAACAGTGTACAAGGATTCCTCTTTGTCCACATCCTCCCCGACACTTGTTATTTCCTGTTTCTTTGACAGTAGCCATCCTAACAGGTGCAATCTCATTGTAGTTTTGATTTGCATTCTTCTAGGAGTTCTATGGTTCCAGTCTTACATTTAAGTCTATTATCCATTTCAAGTTAATTTTTGTCAGTGGTATGAGAGGGGTTTTTGTGTTTGCTTAATTGTTGTTTTTAGTGCCTTTTTCTCCTAAGAATGCAAGTTACTTTTTAAGAGATTGTATTTTGACAGTAGGTACTCAGTAAATGCTCAATTCAAGTTAGGTTCCTACTGCCTTAGTAAGTCTCTCAATAAGTTAGCTAATAACAACGATGCAAATTCATTTTCCCTTTGGCTCTCAAAGAAAACAGGAGACATATCAACTTCTTAATGACTTTATAGCTTTTAGGAAGGATGAAATACATGACAAAAACAGCAGAAGAACACTTGTATACGCTGACATCAGAAAGCAAAATGCACACGGTGCAGCCTGAGTACATGAAAATCAACAGTGGAAAAAAGGGCTTGTCACTGAGGGATGATTACAGAAGATAAGTTTTGAATCGGCCTTTCAAGGAGTTGATGGTTAGAAATTGTTGGGTGTGAACTCCAATGGAGAAAAAAAATAAGGAAGTGTCTATGGAGTGAGAAAATAGAATGGTCACAATCTGGGATCCTGCAATTCAGAGAGGGCATTGGTGGTGCTGAGGGGACCCTAGCTACCCCTTAGGGATGCTTTTTAAGTGAGGCTTGTTAGGATGCAGTAAACAGGAAATCTGAGAGAGAAAAATGTTGGGTACTGTGTATTGGGAGAAAGTGAGGTGACTGAAAGCAACATTACCAGTAGGTTACAATAATGGGCATAGAATGGTGGTGCCAGGCATGGAGGAAAAGAGTCATGATGTGATGGAGAGAGTCTGTTCATTTGAATTTGATTTGGCA
Source organism: Aotus nancymaae (assembly GCF_030222135.1). Taxonomy (NCBI): domain Eukaryota; kingdom Metazoa; phylum Chordata; class Mammalia; order Primates; family Aotidae; genus Aotus; species Aotus nancymaae. The sequence continues at coordinate 32,116,042 of NW_026988523.1, forward strand.
AGCATCTACCAAATATTTACCTGAAGTATTCTAGGTGATACAATGATATACGGAACAAGGCACAAACCTTTTCTTGAAGAAATGTGTATTAGTTTTGTGTTGCTATAAAGGAGTACCTGAGACTGGGTAATTCATTTAAAAAAAGAGATTTATTTGGCTCATGGTTCTGCAGGCTGTACAAGCAGCATGATGCCAGCATCTGCTCTCTTTCTGGTAAGACCCTTAGGAATCTTACAATCATGGCACAAGGCAAAGGGAGAACAGGTGCATCACATAACAAGAGAGGGAGCAAAAGAGAGAGGAGGAGGTGCCAGCCTTCTTCAAACAACAGCTCTCACATGAGCTAACATAATAAGAACTCTGATTACCTGCAAGGGCACCAAGCCATTTATGAGGGATATGCCCTCATGACCCAAGCACCTCTTACTAGGCTTCACCTTGAACATTGGGGATCACATTTCAACATAAAATTTGGATGGGACAAACATCCAAATTGTATCATTTTACCCCTAGCCCACCACATTTCGTGGTATTCTTCTCACATTGAAAAATATAAGCATGTCTTCCCAACAGCCCCAGAAAGTTTTAACTCATTCCAGTATCAAGTCCAAAGTCCAAAGTCTCATCTGAGACTCAAGACAAGTTCCTTTCACCTATGAGCTTGTAAGACACAAAACAAGTTACTTACTTCCAAGATATAATGGTGGCACAGGCATTGGATAAACATTTTCACTCATTGGCTGGGCATGGTGGTTCACAACTGTAATCCCAGCACTTTGGGAGGCCAAGGCGCAGATCATGATGTCAGGAATTCAAGACCAGCCTGGCCAACGTGGTGAAACCCTGTCTCTACTAAAGATACAAAAAATTAGCTGGGCATGGTGGTGTGTGCCTGTAATCCCAGCTACTCAGGAGGTTGAGGCAGGAGAATCACTTGGAACTTGGGAGGTGGAGGTTGCAGTGAGCCAAGATTGAGCCATTTCACTCTAGCCTGGGTGACAGGGTAAGACTTCATCTAAAAAAAAATTCCTATTCCTAGAGGGAGAAATTGGTCCAAAAAAGGGGCAAAAGGCCCCACACAAGTCTGAAACCCAGTGGAGAAGGCATTAAACCCTATAGCTTCAAACTAATCCTTAATTCCGTGTCCCACATCCAGGGCACACTGATGCAAAGGGCAGGCTCCCAGGGCCTTGGGCAGCTCTGCACCTGTGGCTTTGCAGGGTGCAGCCCCGGTGACTGCTCTTGTGGGTTGGAATTGAGTGCCTGTGGCTTTTCCAGGCTCAGAATGTAAGCTTCTGGTGACTCCACCATTTTCAGGTCTGGAGGGCAGTGGCCCCACTTCCTACAGCTCCACTAGGCAGTACTCCAGTGAGGGCTCTTTGTGGGGTCTCCAGCCACATTTTTCTCCTTGGAAAGTCCCTAGTAGAGTGTCTGTGGGGTGGCTCTGCACCTGTGGCAGGCTTCTGCCTGGGCACTTGGACTTTCCCATACATCCTCTGAAATCCAGGTGGAAGCTGCCACGTCTCCTAATGCTTTCATTGTGTGCACCTGCAGACTTAACAACATGTGGACACCTCTAAGACTTATGGCTTGCACTCTCTGGAGCAGGGCCCAAGCTGTACCTGGGGCCCTTAGATCCCCATCTGGAGCCAGAGCAGCCTGAATGCAGGGAGTGGTGTCCTGAGGCTGCATGGCATAGCAGTGTCCTGGGCCTGGCCTTTGAAACCATTCTTTCCTCCTAGGCCTCTGGGAGTTTTTTTCTCATTCTGTTGACTATTAGCAATTTAATTCCATTTAGTCATTCATATCTCTGCCAATTACCCAGTTCCAAAGCTGTTTCCAGGTCCAAAGCTGTTTCCAGGTCCAAAGCTGTTTCCACATCTTCAAGTATCTTTATAGCAACACCCCACTCTCAGTACCAATTTTCTGTATTAGTACATTTTGCATTGTTATAAGAAATAAATGAGACTCGGTAATTTATAAAGAAAAGAGGTCTATTTTGGATCATAGCTCTTCAGATTTTATAGGAAGTGTGAGGCCAGCATCTACTTCTGGTGAAAGCATCAGGAGGCTTTCAGTCATGGTGGAAAGTGAAGGGCAAACAGGCATGTCACATGGTCAGGAGAGGGAGCAAAAGAGAGAAGGAAGAGGTGCCAGGCTCTCTTAAACAACCAGATCTCACATGAACTCATGGAGTGAGAACTCACTCATTACCACAAGGACAGCACCAAGCCATTCATGAAGAATCTGCTCCCATGACCCAAATACCTCCCACTGGCCCCACCTCCAACATTGGGGATCACACTTTTAACATGAGATTTGGAAGAGACACACACCCAAATCATATCAAAATTTATTTCTTAAGCTTCTATTAAAATAATGTAGGAGAAGAAAAGATAAATACCAAGTAAATGAGCAAGAAGAGATCAGATTATAAGTTGCTTTTACATATAGCATCTGTATTTATCTTTAAGAAACTTTGGAATTTTTTCTTCAGCTTTTATTTTTGCTTTAGCAGTTACATGTGTAGGTTTGTTATGTAGGTATATTGTGTGACACTGAGGTTTGGGGTATGAATCCCATCACCCAGGTGTTGAGCTTGGTACCCAATAGGAAGTTTTTCAATCCACACTCATTTTCCTCCTTTTCCCCTCTAGCGGTCCTCAGTGTGTGTTGTTCCCATCTTTATGTCCATGTGTACTCAGTGTTTAGCTCCCACTTATAAGTGAGAACATGTGATATTTGGTTTCTTGTTCCTGCATTAATTTGCTTAGAATAATGGCCTCTAGCTGCATCCATATGTTGTAAAGGACATAATTTTGTTCGTTTTTATGGCTGTATGTTATTCTATGGTGTATATGTACTACATTTTCTTTATCCAATCCACCATTGATAGGGATCTAGGTTGACTCTATGTCGACTCTATGTCTTTGCTATTGTGAATAGTGCTGCAATAAACATACAAGTGCATGTGTCTTTTTTTTTTTTTTTTTTGAGTCAGAGTTTTGCTCTTGTTACCCAGGCTGGAGTGCAATGGTGCGATCTTGGCTCACTGCAACCTCCACCTCCTGGGTTCAAGCAATTCTCCTGCCTCAGCCTCCCAGGTAGCTGGGACTACAGGTGCACACCACCACGCCCAGCTAATTTTTGTATTTTTTAGTAGAGACGGGGTTTCACCATGTTGATCAGGATGGTCTCGATCTCTTGACCTTGTGATCCACCTGCCTCGGCCTCCCAAAGTGCTGGGATTATAGGCGTGAGCCACCGGCATGTGTCTTTTTTGATAGAAGAATTTATTTTCTTTTGGCTATAATGGGATATAGCTCTGTTTTAAGTTCTTTGAGAAATCTTCAAACTGCTTTCCATGGTCGTTGAATTAATTTATATTCCAACAACAGTGTATAAGTGTTCCCTTTTCTCTACAGCCTTGCCAGCATCAGTAATTTGTTGACTTTTAAATAATAGCCATTCTGACCAGTGTGAGATTGTATCTTATTGTGGTTTTGATTTGCATTTCTCTGTTGGTAAATGATGATGAGCATTTTTTCATATTTGTTGGCTGGCTGATTGTATGCCTTCTTTTGAAAGGTGTTTGCTCATGTCCTTTGCCCATTTTTTAATGGGGTTATTTGTTTTTTGCTTGTTGATTTAAGTTCCTTATAGATATTGAATATTAGACCTTTGTTGGATGAATAGTTTGCGAACATTTTTTCCATTCTGTAAGTTGTCCATTTACTCTGTTGATAGCTTCTTTTGCTGTGCAGAAGCTCTTTAGTTTGATTAGGTTACACTTGTTAATTTTTGTTTTTATAAACTGGAATTTTTAACCTCACTTTACAGATGAGAAAACTGAGACTTAAAGAGATATTTTTTTTAAGATCATAAAATTGGTAGGTGGTGAAGCTGGGTCTCAATAAGTCTTTTTAAAAATTTAAATCACAACTCTATCTATATAATTGGTCAGTCACTGTGCTTGATGTGAAATATACAACTGTAAATAAGATATAATTTCTGTCTTCTAGGACCTTACTGCTTGATGGAAAACAGATGGGTTTAAAATTTACTTTAATGCAATGTTATAAGCTCTATGCTGATGATAGGTTCAGAAGGTGATGCCAATCCCAAGATCAGGTAGGATTTTGTCAGGCAAATATCAGGACAGCATTTAAGTGGAAGAAATTGTATAAGCAATGACATGGAGGCTAGGAAGTTGTCCAGTTAAGTTGGAGTCTAGGGGCATTGTTGGAAACTGAGCTGGAAATATACATTGAAGCCAGATCATGGAGGGCTTCTATGAGCATTCAACCAACACTTATTTATTGGACATACATCAAGACGAGCTACTGTCTGAAATGCAGAGAGTACAGCAGCAAACAAGACAAACCAAATCCTTGTTCTTATGGGCCTTACATTATAGTAGGGAGAAAAAGACAATAAATGAGCAAAGTAAAAACAAGGTATCAAATATGAAAAGTGTTAAGAACATTGGCAACACAAATGAGGAGTATGTGATAGAGAGTGATTGGGGGGATACTCTCAGAATAAATGCCAGAGAAATCTTCTCTCACAAGGCAACTTTTACACTGAGACCTGAATGAAATAAGGATCGAGCCATACCAAGATTGAGAAAAAGACTATTGTGATCAAAAAATATAGCTGGTTCAAAGGTTTCCAGGTAGGGATCAGCTTGTCCTGCTAGAATCATGGAAAGAAGGCCAGAGTGATTAGAAAATAGTGATGCAGAGGAGAATGGTGAAAGACGAGGCTTTTCAGGGCCTTATCCTATAGGAAGGCCCTGAGAATGAAGTTAGATTTTATTCTCAGTATGGAGAGAAACTACTGGGAATTTCAAGTAGGGAGTGGCACAATGTTGTCTACCTTTTTAAAAGGGATGGGGAGTCCCATCAGGAAGCTGTATTCTAGGAGAGGTGGTGGCCTGGACTGGAATGATAGGAGTAGAGATGAAAAGGATCATGAATTTGGGATATTTTGTATTTTTAGATAGAAAAAAAGGACTTGCACGTAGATGGTACAATGAATGTTGAGCAGCTTCCAGATTTTGAGTTCTTTCACTCTTATTCTCCACCTTTTGATTTAGTTTGCTAGGGAGAGTCTAAGTTATAGAGAAGATTTGTGAAGGAGACTCATCTTACACATGAACAAATATGTCATTTAAATGGAAGCCAACATATGGATGTTCTCATTGACCTTGAGGCCCAGGACAAGCTATGCCCTTTATATTTCTCTCTCCCAGGATCACAGTCCTAGCTTAGATGCCTTTCCTCTGTGAAAGACTTTCTCAGTTCTTCTAGGCATAGCTACTTACTCCTTGGTGTCATAACAGTAATTTTCTTATACTTATGACATTATGTCTTGCATAATGGTTGTTTGCTGTATATATTTGTCTTACATTATTTTTATTTCCTTCAGGAAAGCAGCTATTATTATGAGTTATTATATTCTTCCTATAGTAAATACAATCCAATGGCCCTCAGCATCCATTCCTATCTCCTTCTATATTTCCTAGACTTCTTTGCAGCTAGAGTTCTCGATGTGAATTAATGTTTTTTCAGTTAGGCATATTTGCATCACATTTGGAAGGTGAAAGTGAGTTAGAGACCATCATACAGAGATTTTGGCTTTTTTTTTTTTGACAAATAATGTTATAGAGATGTTGATAGGCAATTTTGGCAGCAATGTCAGAAGCTTCTGAATCACGTTTCTGATTTTTGGATTGCAACTCTGGTGATGTATTGAACTCAATACTCCCAGGGGTTGATTTCTAATTTCTAATAATTCAGCTTTTATTGTTCTAGGCAGTAAATCCCTTATTGTTGAACAGACCTAAAAAGGTTACTGTTTCATTCATTGAGTCATAACTAAACAAATTCATTCATTCAGTCTCTCTTGTTTGTCCCTGTGGTTTATATACAGTAGATGCCCAATTAATGTCCAGTTGAATTTATTCCAAAGTCAGACTTATTTCCTCCATCTGTCCACTTATTCAAAAACAATGAGTACCACTAGACATCACTGACTATAGTAAGTGCTGAGCAGTACAAGTTTGAATAAGACATGGTCTTATTCCCAGTTTTGCAGGAGAGATAATTACCATAGAGTGTGGACCAAATGATATAATAGAAGTGAGTGTGAACTTAGAGAAAGCAGAGTTTGGAGAAAGTCTGCTTAGAATAGGTGATGTTTTAGTTGGGACCCAGAGTATGCCTAGGTTTTTGCCAGGCAGAAAATAGCAGGGAGGCAATCCATGCTGATGAGATGGTATATTCAAAGGTATGAAATCATGACAAATCAAGTGTACTAACAGAGGGCTAAGTCCTTGGTGTGGCTGGAACATTGGATTCTCCTGGAAGGGGCCTTTCATGAGACTAGGCTGGGTAGGTCATCTGATCAGATAGTGAGGCCTATGTGCCACAATGAGGAATGTGAATTTTTTTCTCAAGTCACTGGGGAGCCACTGAGGAGAAGGGCCATTAAGGCAGTGGAGATGGAGACATGAGAAGAGACTCAAAAGTTATGGGGTTGTAGAGTTGGGAAGACTCAATGACAATTTGAATGTAGTGGTGAGTGAGTGTTAAAGGTAAAATGTGACTCAGTAGGGGGAGAAGGAGCTAAAAATTATATTTAGATAAGTTTCACTTTGACTCTGTTATTTGTTCTGTCTGATTCTTATTTTTTTTCAGTTTCCAGGAACTCAGGGAACAAAGACATTTTAGAAGTCAAGAAATGAGGTCTTAGTTTTGGAAAATGGCTCAAAAGTGAAAATAGCACAGCCCCACAGTGAAGAAAGAAAGGAGCCATCAAAGTCATTGCTCATCGATTATTTATTGGATATTTAAGTACAATTTCATAGTCTGCAGATAGATTATCTTGAAAGAGTTTTCAGGTCTTAGGATCTATTGATTGACAGTTTTGGTGCCTTGCAATTTGCAAACATATGGCACATACTTTCTTTCTATTTTATATAATCAGAAACTATAAAGGCATTGAGTTGGAATGGGTCTAGTCAGCTCTAGTGGTAGGCACTAATGGACAGTCCCTCTGGTATGGAATGAGAGCCTGGAATGGGAGATGTAGTCAAGATCAGCGATGCACTCTGTGTTTCTGGCTCTCCTAGCAGCCTTGCACTGAGTTTCATTCTAGTCTAGACTATGAAGCTTGAAATTCCTTATGTTTTATCCACAGGAGCCAAAGCTCACCAAAACCTAGGTTTCCTCTCCTCAGTTGTAATGTAAATCTTCAGAATACCTTTTCTGTTTCTGAACTTTAGGGAGAAGTGTTCTGCCTTTCAATGATTCTGTCAGGTCTCATCTACACAGAGGGCAAACCAGGACATTATTTGAATACCCAAATGATCAACATTAAGATATGGTTATCTCACCCAACTTACCACCCAGATTTTGCTGAATCAGAAAACCCTAGAATTGCTGCCCAAATAACTGAAAAACCCTCAAGTGAGTACTAGTCCTCAAAAACATCCTTGCAGGTAGATACAGGAGAGAATAGAGGGAAGGAATACATTCTCAATCTCTTAAATAGAATTAAAGATGAACTCAACATATAGGTTTCTTCTTTGGTTTGTGTTGCTTTATGTCTGGTGCTCACATAGGCTAGTACCGATAGGATTTCTGCTCTTGCACATAGTCATAGAGAGGGTTGGGAGCAGTAGCTGCCTTGGAAGGGTGACCACGGTGTTCTCTGCTTTGGGGCTTCCCACTGCTCTGGGTTGGGTAGAAGGATGGCTCAGTGTATCTTCCCTGTAAGCCCTGGCTCTGGTCGTCTTCATTCATGTAGAATTTTTCTCTGTTAGGACAGCTTCCCTGGGTCACTTGAGATTTTTGATTCTGAGATCCTTGATAGCTCTCTTTCTCCTCATAGATTTGTCTATTCTGTTGTTGCTGATGGTTTTGATCCTCTTCCTGGGTTTGCCTGTCTCGTCTCTGATGGTTCTGCTCATCTTCATGGGTTTGCCTGTCTCGTCTCTGACGGTTCTGCTCATCTTCGTGGGTTTGCCTGTCTCGTCTCTGACGGTTCTGCTCATCTTCGTGGGTTTGCCTGTCTCTCCTCTGATGGCTCTGCTCATCTTCATGGGTTTGCCTGTCTCGTCTCTGACGGTTCTGCTCATCTTCGTGGGTTTGCCTGTCTCTCCTCTGATGGTTCTGCTCATCTTCATGGGTTTGCCTGTCTCGTCTCTGACGGTTCTGCTCATCTTCGTGGGTTTGCCTGTCTCTCCTCTGATGGTTCTGCTCATCTTCATGGGTTTGCCTGTCTCTCTGATGGTTCTGCTCTTCATGGGTTCGCCTGTCCTGTGTTCCATATGGACCTTCCTGACCCTCATGGCTGTGTATATCCCTGTTTTGAGGACCCTGCTCTTCCTCTGCCCAGTGGCTCTGCCTCTCACCATGACTCTGCCTGGTCTGGGCCTGTCTTTGGCCCTGCTTACTGCTGCACGATTGCTGGTCTCTCCCTCTGTGACAAAGTGGTCTTTCTTGTTGGATGTGTGCTAAGAGTTTGTGTTGGTGGTGTTGACTATCCTCTTCAGGCTCCCATACCTGGTGGCCGATCTGCTGTGAGTACCTAGACTGGAATCCCTGTCCTTGCTTTTGGTACACTTCCTGTCCTAAAGTCTGTTGACTTAGCCTCCCTGATCTTCCTGATTGCTCAACATAAGAGGCTTGTCTTGTTCCTTCAGTCCCTTGGAAGTACTTATTTTGCTCTTGTATTTCCCCAGTCTGTGACTGACCATAGTGGGAATTCTGGCCTTGTCTGTTTGTCTGACCATAATGATAACTCTGGCCTTGTCTGTCCTTCTGACCATAGTGGGAACTCTGGCCTTGTCTGTCTGTCTGGCCATAGTGGGAACTCTGGCCTTGTCTGTTTGTCTGGTCATAGTGGGAACTCTGGCCTTGTCTGTCTGGCTGACCGTAATGATAACTCTGGCCTTGTCTCTCTGTCTGACCATAGTGGGAACTCTGGCCTTGTCTCTCTGGCTGACCGTAATGATAGCTCTGGCCTTGTCTGTCTGTCTGACCATAGTGGAAACTCTGGCCTTGTCTGTCTGGCTGACCGTAATGATAGCTCTGGCCTTGTCTGTCTGTCTGACCATAGTGGGAACTCTGGCCTTGTCTCTCTGTCTGACCATAGTGGGAACTCTGGCCTTGTCTCTCTGGCTGACCGTAATGATAGCTCTGGCCTTGTCTGTCTGTCTGACCATAGTGGAAACTCTGGCCTTGTCTGTCTGGCTGACCGTAATGATAGCTCTGGCCTTGTCTGTCTGTCTGACCATAGTGGAAACTCTGGCCTTGTCTCTCTGTCTGACCGTAATGATAACTCTCGCCTTGTCTCTCTGTCTGACCATAGTGGGAACTCTGGCCTTGTCTCTCTGGCTGACCATAATGATAACTCTGGCCTTGTCTGTCTGTCTGACCATAGTGGGAACTCTGGCCTTGTCTGTCTGTCTGACCATAGTGGGAACTCTGGCCTTGTCTCTCTGGCTGACCATAATTATAACTCTGGCCTTGTCTGTCTGTCTGACCATAGTGGGAACTCTGGCCTTGTCTGTCTGGCTGACCATAGTGGGAACTTTGGCCTTGTCTGTCTGGCTGACCATAATGATAACTCTGGCCTTGTCTGTCTGTCTGACCATAGTGGGAACTCTGGTCTTGTCTGTCTGTCTGGCCATAATGATAACTCTGGCCTTGTCTGTCTGTCTGGCCATAGTGGGAACTCTGGCCTTGTCTGTCTGTCTGGCCATAGTGGGAACTCTGGCCTTGTCTGTCTGTCTGGCCGTAATGATAACTCTGGCCTTGTCTGTCTGTCTGACCATAGTGGGAACTCTGGCCTTTTCTGTCTGTCTGACCGTAGTAGGAACTCTGGCCTTGTCTGTCTGTCTGACTACAGCCTGATTCCTGACCCAGCCTCCCAGACTGTCTATAGTAAGAGCTTGATTTCTGTTGATTTGTCTGGTTAAAGCAAGAGTCTTGTCCAAGTGTTTCAGATTGTTGTGCAACCCTTTCAGATTGACCATAATGAGAATTCTGAACTGGTTTTTCACATTGATTTAAGGCAAAGATATGTCCCTGCCATTTAGCCTGGCCACTGCTAGATTTGTGACTCAGGTTTTCACCAGAGCTGGAATCTTGACTTTGTCTTTCTGAGTGATCAAGGCTGCAATCCTTGTCTTGTCTCTCAGACTGACTGTGGTGTGATTCTCTGTCTTGTCTCTCAGGCTGACCATGGTGGGAATCTCTGTCTTGTCTCTCAAACTGACTGTGGTGTGATTCTCTGTCTTGTCTCTCAGGCTGACCATAGTGAGAGTCCCTATCTTGTCTCTCAGACTGACTGTGGTGGGAGTTCTGCCTTTCTTCTTCATGCCTCTGTCTATGTTGTCTACCTATGTTACCTGGGACCTTATGGTCTCGTGCTCCCTCCTGCCCCCTTTCTTGCTGGGAGGTCCTACCTCCACGTGACTTATTGTCTAGCTTATGATGGCAGGCTTGGACTAACTGGAACACCAACAAGAGGTACTCATGAAAATCAACATGTCCATCCCGGTCTCGATCTAAGAGATCCAAGATGGTTTCCACAGTCTCTGGGTCATTTGGTCTCTGTGAGAAGACAGAACAAAGAGCAAAATCAGATGCTGTCCTGTGTATTCTAAGATGTGTATCAGTGTTCATGACCCAATCTATTCAATGCTGCATGTACCTCCCTAGGTTGAGAAACCATTAATCTGAAGTGGCGTGGACTTGGCGCTAGTCTTTAATCAGCTGGCTCTCAGAACCCTGCTGGATCAATGAGAGCATGACCATAGGGAGTAGATACACTTATTTAAAATCAGCTCCATTAGTAATTAATTTGATTCATTTCAAAGTTATCCCATTCCATCACAGGCTATATTCTAGTTGTTTACCTCCTTTTTTTTTTTTCTCACTGCCTGTGAGATCCTAAAAAGAGAGGAAGCTGACTTTATTTGTGTTTGTATCCCTTGTGCCTAGGGGCATAGAGCAGGTGCTCAGTGACTCTTTATTGATTTGAATGAATGAATACCTGAGAAGCTGTGTGGATAGCACTAAAATATAGAACTCAAGGTATGAATCTCAGGTTTTCTTCTGAGAAATTATTCCTTGTTACCTTGAAGTTTGTACTCCCTTCTGTTCAAACTCAGATACAAGGGGTGTGTGTGTGTGTGTGTGTGTGTGTGTGTGTGTGTGTGTGTGTACTCTGGGAGAGAATTACTAAGAAGCTGCCTGAAACTTTTTTTGTTACAGGGTGAAGCATGACCAAATAAAACAAAGCATCCAATCCTGGTTCAGGTGTCAGAGCCATTCACACATGATTCCATGGGGCTATGTGTCTGTGTATCTTACCCGAAGGATGTCTCCAAACTCAGTGAAGAGCAGTTGCTTCAACTCCTCCTTGCATAATAAGGCACAGTCCCCATTCTCTTTGGCATATTTGTGGAACACCTCTACCACATTGAGTATGCTATTCAGGAGTTGAGCCATTTTGACAAATACAGGTGAACCTAAAAGAAGAAACAAGGTTTCTCCTGCCCTAGGATAATGACCAAGAGACAGCATTACCAGAAGGAAAGTGACCCCTCTAAATCTGGAAAAAAGTTTAAGAAGTGAGAGAACCCTTCCTTGCCCTAACTCACAGTCAGGGACCAAATATCATTGCTATGGTGGGAGATGGTGCAAACTTAGTTCCCCTGCTATAAAAAGAGGCAATTTCCTAAAAGCCAAAAAATGCATGGCAGGTATTTTACTTATCCCATCCTCTACTCCAGTTAGGACTTTCTTGATTGAAACTCTCATGTTAGAACAAAAGGAAGGGAGGACAGGAAGCTCAATAGAGGCAGGGCTGGAAGCCAGCATAGTAGGCCATAATTTTTGAATAACAACTAGCAAACTGAAGCGGGCACTAAATAGATCCCACTGAACAGCTTTCAGCCTTGTAACAAGCCTTCCTTAAGCAAGGAAGAAGGATGAAAGCCTCTCTCCATGGTCTAAGAAAGCTTTCTGGGAGGCTAAATTCCGGCAAATACCTCTGGTCTGGATGATTTGGGGACATGCTTATAAAATGAAAATAATGACTATAAAAGCTGTTACAGATAAAAATAGCAAGTGGATACATAGTCAAATTAAGGGGACAGATTATAAGAGGTATATATAATCAGTTAGGTCCACATTGGCCATGCTGAGACAGTTGGGTCTTTTGGGATCTGGATCTTAATTACATTTTTTTCTTGTGGCATGAAAAATCCAGTTAGTGGGTTTATAGGCCTCCAAACTGAAGCCCTATCTGCAGAGCATATTGAACTGCCAAAAGCATATAGTGATGTCTGTAAGAATAAGTGATGAGTGATGAATAATAGATCATGTGGGACAAGCTGAATTTGTTGCTGCAATTCATCACAATGAGACTTGAGCAATCCTGGGCCCATGGTCCAGGGCCTTGGCCCTAAACTATTAGGTCTTTCCTAACTTGCACAAAAAGTAAACGCTCCACTATGGGAAACTAAGCTATTCATCAATAGTTCTAGCCCTCAGTTTTGAGATACCTGGGACACATTGAAGCGAAGGCACTTGCATTTCACAGGCACAGAAGTAGTCAACCCCAGCTATCATCGTATTCTCAGATAGAGCCAGAAAAAGGAAGCAGAAGGTATCCAAGTCTATTACCCACAGGAATTAGTCTCAGACCTCCCCAGCCTAGTGTATTATGTGACTCTCGAGAGCCCTGTAGATACTACCATTGCTTCCCCGTGCATGTCGTACCTGCTTGAGGAGGAAGGAGCAGAAGATTCAGGAGTCAGAGAGGATACTGGAGACCTGAAAACTCGTCCTATTTATAGGGGTTTTAATTATCCTACCAGGCCATCCCAGGAGACACCCATTCTGTGGCAAAGCCTGAATCACTCTGGTCCCAGCCCAGTTCAGCCCAACTTCACCTCTCCCTCTGCAAACCGTTTGGTTTATTTACTTCCCCCACTTGCTCATGAACCTGTTTGTCCCTAGAGTAGGTGACATTATTTAAGTTCCAGCCCCATTTAATTAGGAGAATGTGTGTGTGTGTATGTGTGTGTGTGTGTGTGTGTATGTGTGTGTATGTGTATGTATTTGTGCTGTGAGGGTCCCAAAAGACAGAGGTGTTGGCTGAGTTCATCCTTAATATGTGTCACTTGCCAATGCTAATAGAGAGCAACAGTCAACTCGTACTGAAGGAAGGGTATCTATGTGGTCATTTACAAACATATGTCAACGTTGGAACTAGAGAGTCTATTTATTTGACCAGAATATAGTTCCTGGAAAATGTTTCTTTTACACTAACCTTTTTCTTGTGCCAGTAGATATTTGGATATTAATCTGTTAACCTATTTTGAATTACTATTATTTTTAATTTAATAGCTCCACGGGCTATTTGGGAAAAGTGGATACATGGTCAGTTTTGGGAGTGAGGGGCGCTGATGGTGGAACTTCTACCACTTAAGCCTTCTAAGACTTACTACTAAAAAGTTTGAGTTGAGGGACAACATGGAAGTTTATGATATCTGTGAGACAGAAATGCTGCTAGAGACCCGGACCTCTGTTCATTTCCCATCTCCATGCCCTTGGATTCCAGAATAGTGTCTTGAGCATGGAAGATTCTTAGTAAATATTTTTGGGGTAAATGAATTATTGGATTATGGAAGCACTGGAGAATCTTATGTAAGGTGCAAAAAATTGTATACTCACCTGTATTTCTACGTTTGTCTCACATCTAGATCCCTGTTTGGACCTTTTCCTATGTATCCATCAACCAATAGGTTATTAGTAATAACACTTGCTATTACTTAGTATGAGTTCGGGATTCTGCAAGGGAATCACAACAGTGTAGAAAGATTTTATTTCAGTTGGAATAAAGAAGCTTCACATAGAAAAATATTTTGAACTCCAGGGATAGTACATTCTAAGTGCTGAGTATTAGAAACCTAGGTGCCTGTGGTATCCTCATGGCTGGGCCTGGATATCCCTTAGGAGGTGAGTTTCATGTTATTCCTGAAAGGATTTAGGTGGGCAAAGAAGAAAGCAAAGAACTTCTGAGTGGGGAGAAGGGAAAAATCAAAGGTACTAAGGCGAGAGTTTATATTTTGTGTTTGGATTCAAGTGAGCTGGTAAGTCTGGCTTGAGCAGAGGGATTTAGAAGAGTAAACTTAGAAAATTTTGAAACTGAAAGGGAAATCTAGTCTTAGCCTCTTAATTTTATAGATGAGGAAACTGCGATTCATCTAGATTGAGTGTATTTGCCAAGGATTTCACCACTATGACTAAAGCCAGGCCTGGTATATTTGTCTCCTCACTCTAGCCCAGTATGCTTTCTGAGACATTCTCTGAGGCAGATATGAGGCCTACTTTAGGGTTTATTTTAATGAGAAAGGAGAAGCAGGGTTTTGGTCAGGAAAAATGACATAATCAAAGCATCGTTCAGAGAAGAATCTAATGGCTCTGTTGTAGGTGGTCAGATGTCTCAGTTTGTCTGGGACTAAGGAGTTTCCCAGGATATGAGACTTTGAGTGGGATAGTTCTGGGCAATCTGGACTGAGCTGGTCCCCTTAAACTGTGGTGTACAAGATGAATTTGAAAGAGGAGTACTAAGCAGTGAGATCAGTTAGGAGTCTATTATATGGCCTGGGTGAGAAGTGACAAGGGCTTTGACCTGGATGCAGTAGATCAAAACTATAGGAATGTAGATGGATAATAGCAGAAATAAAGGGATGGGGTTTGGGGACAGATTAGATGAGGGAGAGGGAAGGTGGGAACATTAGGTGAGATTCCAAGTCTTTAAGTCTAGATAACTACAAGAACTGTGGTACACTGAAGAAATGTATCTTCTAAAGGGCGACTCATGGGCTTAAGATCCAGTGCTTCTATTGGCATTTCCCAGGCCCTCTGCCTTTTGTAGTCTTGTTATCCTCCCTCCAGCTAGCATCCTTGGCTGTCTGGGGTCTCCCAGCATGGGTCAGGACTTTCTTAAGTCTGTTATAAATTCTGAGAATTGGGTTACATTAAGGTTCTCTTCCTACTTTTGCATCTCTACTTAGTGCTCTTCAGTTATGTCTTTTCTCACCTGTTAGAAAAAAAGACCTAGAGAAGATTTGGTTGTCCCAGAGGCAGATAAGAGGAGTGGTGGTGGGATGGGCAGGGGGGTGAAGACAATAGCCATCATGACACAGAACAGCAATGCTGTGTCCTCCTTTCTCTTGGCATGTTCCATGGTTCTCTAGCAACTGTTTCTTTTGGTTAGATAGACAATTCTCTTTGTTTGATGCTGCAGTGAGAGAAAGAATATGTTCTTAAGTGTAGGATCTGCTGTGTGTGCATTCATTTAACACTTAATACATTCTGACAGAATGGGCAGAGAACTGTATTGATCAGCCAGTCAGTTAATCAATTTATGAGCATACAGAGGGCACCCTTTTGTGGGCTCTGAGATAAAATGTGGTCTTTGTCCTTAAAAACTTTCAGTATCACTGGGATTGAAAGTTCAGTCTCACTAAGATACACGAGATCTTTCTCTGTGGTTCAAATTGCTTCACAGGTATTACTGTCATCGATAGGGTAGAGAGGGGTTGACTAGAGGGAAGAATGGGGAAGCCACAGGGGCTAGAAATAAAACACATTTGAAGGAGGCACCAAATGTGACCTTTGTTTCTTTATCTGTAAAAGGAGAGGGCTGGAGCTTGCTTTTGGCATTGGCATTCTGAGATTCTGTGATGCCAGTCTTAAGGTTGGCAGTGGCTTTAGGGGTAATATTTAAGCATGGCTGTATTCAGAAATTCAATAAAGCCCTCAGAACTTTGTGCTTCTCAGTCTTTCTCTGTGGAAAATGGAGGAGGCAATTATGGGTGTTCTGTCTCTCATTAACATTAATTGCATGAGGATGTACCCTATTTTTAAAAATGATTTTTCAATGTGTTTTGCTGCTTTAAAAGCAGTCATGTTGTAGTGTGATCTTTGGTCTCAAAGGCAAGATGTTTTTAAGCTACAATTTACTGAAGTCTTAATGTGTGCTATGCTCTGCATTAAGCTTTTTATATATTATCTCCTTAAAATAATTTCAATTTTTATTGCATATTCCATGGGTATATGTGAAGGTTTATTACATGGGCATGCTGCTTGGTGTTGAGCTTTGGGATATGAATGATCCTACTGCCCAGATAGTGAGAATAGTACCCAATAGTTTTTCAACCTTTTCTCCCCTTCTTCCCCCTTCTAGTAGTCCCCAGTGTCTATTGTTGTCATCATTATGTCCCTGAGTACCCAAAGTTTAGCTTCCACTTATAAATGAGAATATGCGATATTTTGTTTTCTGCTCCTGTGTTAATTTGCTTAGGATAATGGCCTCCAGCTGCATCCTGTGCATCTGACAAAGTCTAATATTCCAAGTCTATAAGGAACTTATTATCTTGTTTAATTCCCACAACAACTCCATGAGGCAGAGAATATTGTTTTCATTTTTTCAAACAAGGACACTGGGGCTCAGAGAAGAATAAATAACTCACTCAAGGACACACAGCCTGCATCTAGTTGAGCTGAGGTTTGAACCCATGTCTTCCTGATTCCAAAGCCCTTGTTTGCAACCCCTATGTTATGTTGCCTCTTTTAGAACAGGACTGGTGATTACTCCCTCACCAATGAGAGAAATAACTTTCCACATAGACCGAAGTGAGTAAGACCAAAGTAACTTCCTTATGACATGCTGTGAAGGAATCTGACCTTGAAATGAGAATCTCCTGACCCTTAACGAATCAAACATATATTATTTTCCTATGCTTCTCCAGAACTTAGATGGCTTTAATACTAATGGATCTTGTCATCTATTTGGGGAGATAAGACAGACGTTTCTATTTACAGAAATAAAACCTACAGAGAAAAAAATACCCTTTTCTCTTTACAGTTGACAGCTCAGGCACTGGCTTGGCGTGAAACTGAAGAAGTTCCACTTGCTGCCTATTGCCTGCAGTTCTTGATCCTATTGTAAGCCTTTGCTGTCCATTTCCCTTGGGATGCAGATGTGCCTAGTGGGTGTGACAGGTACTATTTTGAGCTAATGGAGTTTTCAGGGAGTCTCCTTGTCATATTTTGGCCAAATCATTAAGGATAATTATCATGGACTTCCTTTTTCCTTCTTTTGAGATGTTGGGTGTCTATTGAGATGAATCCTACAGGATTCAGAGGATGGCTGTTGTATTACAAAGGAAGATCTCTGTGTAACGCTGGGGCAGGCACTTTTTCCTGCTTAGCCCTTTGGCGTTAAGCAGGTGGATAAACTGCAGATAGGGTAAAGGAACACCTTCCCCTGGAGAGGAGCACGACTAATTAATAGACATAAAACCCTTTGAGATCTCTTGATATTGAAAGGTCATTTATTATCATCTGCACAAAGAAGTTTCTATTTGAAATTTTTTTTGCAGGTGAATTACTATCCTGTTAATTATAGGCCCTTTCCTTTTTAATAACATCTGTGGGAGTCAGTGGTTTCTGAAGGTAACTCTGATATCAGCGATATTTTTACTTTGTCAGAAAATGTGTTCTGAGCCGAAGGAAAGAAGCTTAGGTTTCCTGGGGATTGAGTGCGCAGGTTTCAGTCTGGAGCTGTGCTCCTCCTTCCCAGCTTGCAGCCAGCCCTTTCTTCTACTGTAGGCTTTTGTTTTTTGGACACAAGAGCCACCATCACTCCCTTCCCCAACATCGCATACCATATCTTCTCCATGATGAAATGAGCTAGCAAGTGTCAGAAATCACTGTTAACACAGCCCATGGAATTTTAGGTAATTCCTAGCACATGGCTAATAAGTCAAAACCGATGTCTTCCAAGTGGCTGACCATGGCAGAATTTGGATCATTCAGGTCAGGTTTCTGAGTTTCTTCTTTTTCTTTTAGTTAAAGAGCTTTAGTGAGATATAATTCACATACCATACAATTCACTCATTTAAAGTGCACGATTCAATGTTATCTAGTATTGTTCACCTATTGCCAAGATCCTTCTGAAAGAAATTCTGTGTCCATTAGCAGTCATCTGCCATTCTGCCCTCTTCCAGCCCTTGGCAGCCACTAATCTGCTTTCTGTCTCTATGGATTTGCCTATTCTAGATATTTAATGCAACTGGAATCATACAATATGTGGCCTCTTTTTTTGGACTAGCTTATTTCACATAACACAATGTTTTTAAGGTTCACGTATGTTGAGGCAGGTTTTAGCACTTCTTTCCCTTTAAGTCTGAATAACAGTCCATTGTACAGATAGACAGTGTACCACATTTTGCTTCTGCATTCATCCATTGGTGGCCATTTGGGCTGTTTCCTCCTTTCGGCTATTTGAATCATGCTGCTGTGAACATTCATGAACAAATTTTTGTGTGGATGTGTTTTCAGTCCTCTGCAACTAGGCTTCTGCAACTAGTTTCAGTCCTTTGCAGCTAGTTTCAGTCCTCTGCAACTGCGGTGGAGTTGCTGGGTCACATGGTAACTCTACATTTAATTTTTTGAGGAACTATCAAACTATTTTGAGTTGTTTTTGAGAAAATTTCTGGAGCAGGGTGGTTGGTTTAAAAGGCTTGACATGAGGATGCCAACAGGCTAAACCTGCCCGGCCGAGACACAGCTGGGCAAAGGCAAGGGTTGTGGAGTTGAACTGTGGCTCTGGACCTCCCAGGGGTCTTGCGCAACCCAGGACCCAGCAGCTACCAGAAAACCCACAGGAGCAGGCACTTGATGGTCTGTTGACTAAAGGAATGCATATGTCCTGAGTTAAAGTGGGAGTGGAGGAAGTGGGGTAGGGAAGATAGGTAAATAGCTTTGTAATCTGTGATGTTCCCATTGTATTTTAAGCATTCTTACAATTCCTTTGGGGTACCATCAGTGTTTTCAGTTCTCTCACTGCTCCCATCCTGGGTCAATTCTATCAGGATGGGAAGAAGTGAATTTAGGGAAGATGGTATGTGGAAGCCAAAGTTCAGGCATTTGCCTGTTCCCCTTTTGAGAACAGTCAGGTCTCCTCCTGATTTTCCTTGCAGCCCTTCCTGGCCTTTCCTTTCCCTGGTGCTCCAGAGAGCCCTTGAATTGAGACTTGGAAGCCCTGGCTTCTCTTTGGGGCCCTGAGTGTACTTTCACTGTGAACTTGGGAAAGACATTTCCATTTTGTGACTTTATTTCCCCCTTTATCTATAAAACGAGGAAGGAGTCTGAAGTGACAGCTGGATTAACTGGATGACTTCTGCCTTTGCAAGTCTGTGCCTCCAGAGGTCTCTTGTGCTCCGAGACTCTGTACAAACTTGTTTCATGTCTCTCTCCCCTCCTCATCTTTATTCCTGCTATCTCTCAGGAGAGGTCCTGGTTACTATTTGCTTGGACTTTCGTGTAACTATCAACTGTCAAGATTCCTGCCTCCAATCTTCCTTTCTAATTTATTTTCCACACTATTCTCAGAGGAATTCTCTCTTCTCAAGAAGGATTATCATGTCCTTTAAGAATAAAGGGTTATAATCTTACATAAGAATCAAGTCCCAAAACTTTATCATGTTATTCAAGGCCTTCCATGGCAAGCAGATTTTTTTGGTGATGTATTCTTACTTCTTTCCAACCACACTGGATTTCTTGATGTTCTCTAAGTCAATCCTCCATTTTCTCTTGTTTCTGTTTTATTCACTTGACTTCTTCTTCCTGGATCCCGTTCTCCCTGTCTTCTATCAAAATTCTAACTATGTAAATACATTTAAATATTACCTTTCCTATGAAAACATTTCTGAGTCTTCCTAGTCAGACTCTCTCTCTTCCCCCATCCTCTGCAGTCCTCTTATGGTGTTTATAATATTCTATTTTGTATTCTTATAAATGGCTGGGTCTCTGCCTGCCTATCTCTCTGGACTTGAGCTCTATTGTTAACGGTGGAGGGTGTCCAGGTTCTTGGTATCTTGAACAAAGAACTGGAAAAAATGCATAAACAAAGCAAGGAAGGAAAGAAGGGATTTATTGAAATGAAAGTACACTTCACAGTGTGGGAGCAGGCCTCAGCATAGGGGCTCAAAGGTCCCATTACAGAATTTTTGGGAGTTCAGTACCCTCTATTGGGATATGCTCTATGTAAATGAAGAGGATGAAGTAAAGTTACAAAGTCATTTGCTTGATGTATGCCCTATGGAGAGGATATTTCCTCTCATAGCTGAAGTGTGACTCGGCCTTGTGTTCCCTGCCTCCAGACTGTATTTTTCTGCCTCACTATGAAAGAGAGATTTCTCCTCCTTCCTCTCTCTGTCTCCTATAAACTCTCTTTGTTGTTATCAAGGTAGGTGTTCTTTAAATGTGAGATTGACTAGCTCTCTCTAGCTCTGATGCCTGTGGTAGACTGAGACTCTAAAGCATACTAGGCTCTTATTTCATGTGGCTCTTTAGCTCTTTCCGTTGTTACCTATTTGTAATTCTTGCCTCTGAATTAGATGACGAATTCTCTGAGGGAAGAGGCCTTGATTTCTCCTCCTGATTCTCCCATGAGCCCTGCCATAGTGCTGGGACTCAGTGGGTGGCTGAACTGGATGACGTTTCACCTCTGCAAGTCTGTGCCCCCTGAGCAGTATTCATTTTGGATTTAGAACTTATTTGCAATTTGTTGGCTCTTGGAAATAAAAAGAATAAAGTGTGAAAATTCTAGGGCCTTACAGAGTATGGGGCAGGAAGATGGTGTTGGTAGATGAGCCAGTAGTGGGCTGTGATAGTTTCAGGAGGTTTGGGAGATGGCTGCTGATGTCTTGAAGAGTTTACATGCAGAAATAACAGAGGAACTGCTTTAGTTTCTTCAAAAATATCTGGATGCTAAGATTTCCAGGCCAAACTGAGAGGTGAGACCTGAGGCACAGCCTAAGAGCCCCAGCTTTCACTCAGCAGGGAAGCTGAATGCATGTGTGATACTGGTCATGCATACAGGGAGCAGCAGGCAAGTTGAAAGCAGTAATTGGTCAGAAGCAGATTCATCAGGGCTTCTGGAGGTCATCTTTCCCTGCTTCTGACCCAGGTAGGTCAGTGCCCAGTCTATTCTTTGTAGGTGTCAATTCAAAGGCTCCCTAGAGGAGCAGATGGCCAACTGTCCCCAAGAAGCTCATGCCTGTGTCTTATTCCCTTAGCTGTCAGGCATAGTAGGATGCCAGATCCAGGTCCTGAGAGAGCAGGGAGAGAAAATCAGGTAATGCCATAGAGCTTTCATGAAAGATTGAGTCAGGAAAGTAATCCTTCTGAGGTCTTTGCCAGCAAAACACAGCAAGAGTATTAGAGGCTACTAGGGGATGGCGTAGGGGCTTTGGTGGAGATTACCTGGGACTGGGGAAGGGTGGTTCCCCCAGTCCTCTGTGTTATATTGCCTGGTCCCGTAAGTGGGGGCAGTCGATGCTTGTATAATATATCTGCTTGTCTTATCCACCTAGCAAACTCTCAGCATAGTCAAGAAACAAGAAGATAGGACTGAGGGGTTGGAAGTCAAGTAAGAGTTTTCTTCACTGGTTCATTCATTCACTTACTCATTTATCTTCTTGACAAATGCTTAGTGAGGAAGACAGAGCTGTTAATAGTCAAAAGGATTCTGGGAAGAGATTATGGCAAAGCTGCGGCCAGGCTGGAATAAGAGCAAAACTTCATCATGATCAATTCTTCTTGCACAGTAGGACTAGCCCAGACAAGCGCTCTCTCTTCTGCTGCTCTTGCCCCTAATGCTTACACCACAGCAACTTCACACCCTTCTGCATGCCTGAGTCATGCCTTGACTCAATTACCACACCACTTTGCCATGGGAATTCTGCCTAATCATCCTCCTTTAATCTTCAGTCTCTTTATTGTGGTCACAGATGCTCCACATGGCCCCAGTCACCCCGCAGGAAAGAAATCATTAGCTCTGTGCAGCATCAGAATTAGCAGCACCTTCCTGTCCCAGGAGAAGAAAGGAGGGGAGGATGGAACAGTTCAGGGCTTAGGGGAGGATAGGGGAGAAAAAGTGGCAGCAAAGGGAGAGGCCCAGGCAGGATTTTGTTATGACATGTTACCTGGGCTGCTCCTGCTGTATGCAAGAGAAGAGGCTGGGAGTCCCCTCTGAAGGGTGTTCTGGAGCCCATCTCTGTGCCATGAGGAGATGGGCTGTTGAAAGCGAGTGCAAGGAGGTTCCTTGTCATCTCAAACCTCTCAGGATCCATCGTACTGTTTCAAGTACCCAGAGCTTTCCTGCCTTTGAAAAGGGAAAAATTATCTCAGGAGAGAGAGTGTGATTTTTGCAGGTTATGCAGGGTCACACAAGAAGTTAATAGCAAAACTATAGTCAGAATTCAAATGTCCTAATACAAGCATATGACATGTGTACTTGTCCCAAGACTCTGTGTTCTACATTTTCCTCTTGTCACATTTATGGATCCAGTCCAAGGCAGAGAGAAGATGAGTATGAGGTCAGACTGATCTGCGTGGGAATCCCAGTTCCACTCAGATTGTTGTAGAAATCAAATGAGCTCGAGTATGTGAGTGCCTAGCCTAGTACCTGGCACAGGGGGTTATGCAGGCAGTATGTTGCTCCCCTTCCCTTCCAAGGTGGCCTGGCTGTTATCTCCTTTCTGGAAACTCACTGAGCATCAGCGGTCCTGACCTCCTCGGGCACACCCCTGAGGTTATTTAGGCCTCCATTTATAGGATGTGTCAGGAGCTCAAGTACTTTATGAACAGAGATTAATTGCTCTTATGATTTAATGCATTAGCCACCCACAGTGGTGAGATGCTCCCAGAACTTCCCTATTTGAGAAACAATGAAGGAACTTTGTGAGGCTAATAAGATTTGTGCTGTTAATTTAAGTCTTGAGGATGTGGACTACAGAGAGTTTAACATTTTATAGAATTTGTTTAAAGCTACACTCTCACCTTTGCCATAACCTGGCCTTTCATAATACATTCCCATGGCCACCTAGCATCATGGGTAAGGCTCTCGTCAAATGCTTCTTGGAGAGCAAGGCACCTTGCAGAAGAGGAGGTGGGCAATTTCCACAATGGGACTATGAATCGGGTGGGAAAAGGACAGGGAAGCAGGGGAAGATCATTTCCATTATTTGTTCAGTGGTGATTTTAGGTGAACATCTCTCTTTAGTCCATAATGGGCAGGGAAGTGATATGAATTTCAAATGTGGGCAAATGCAAAATAATATATTTAGTAAGAAATATAGTGTGAAGCACATGAAACTGCACTGTCAGGAAGAGAAGTTGAATCTGGGGTCAGAAGAACTGGTTTCTATTCCTGGTTTTACAAACTGTCATCAAACTTGAAGGACTCATTCTGAGGCAGAAAATGAATAAATCATTAGCTTTGTGAAGCATCAGAATCAGCAGCTTCACCTGCCTTTGAAAAGTACAGAGGCCTTGAAGTAAGAGATTCTTTGTCATCACCTTCTAGTTACCTTTTTCTAACATTTCAAAATTACTTCTTACTTAAGAGTTTTGGAGGCCAAAACCCTTCCTGTCCCAGGAGAAGAGGGAAGGGAGGACAGGGGAGAAAAAGTGAGAAGGGAGACTGACAGACAGGGCAACACTTATATACCAAACACTGTGTATTCAAGTAGATGCTAACCTGCTCTGCAATCTGTATATGCTGAGTCATGTGTAATTCAGTCAGTCACTTGTTAACTCTTACATTTTCAGCAATAACTAGTCATGTGCCTCCTGGTATGGGTGGGCCAGTCTCTAATACCAGATCAGCAGCTTCAGGTTCATCCAGAGTCCTTCCTTTGAAAAGCCAGCTTTTGCTTCATTTTGTTACAGGATCTTGATCTCATGTTGGTGTCTCTCTGCCTCAGTCTTCCCAGGATGCAGGAATTCTTGTCCATAATATCAGGCCAATATTTTTGTTGTAGACTTATTTCAACAAAACTTTATCCACCTTTTTTTCTTTCTATTATTCAGCAAATGCCCATCTTTAGATTGTGAACATACAAGATACTAGCCTTTACAGGACCTCTTATCTCTGTCACAGCATGGAGTTTTCATGACAACAAAGAGCTGAGAACTCTGCTGGCACATAGTAGGCACTCAAGACAGGTTAGCTGCCTTCAATATTATTTTTCTGTATGTAGATGTCTTAGCATGATGCTTCCCATGTGGTTACTTAATATGTAGTAGCATTTATAATAGTAATAATAATAATGAAACCCACCCAAATTATCCATATGGAACAATAGGCTCTGACCCAGGAAAGGGGGGCCCAGGAATTACTGTGCTGCCTGTTGAGCACGTGCCTTAGTGTGTACATCTGTCTGCCAGCCTCTTGGCTGTGTTTGCCTGCACTGTGTTGCCACCTCCTGTGCAGCACTCATCTTCTGTGCTGCTCTCCTGGCTTGCCTTGCCTCCACGCAGAACTGTGGCCTTCCTAAGGGCTCCATTGGTGGTTTATTCATCTTTGTTTTTCTAGTTCACAGCTCAGCTCTTAACATACAGCATGCCCTGGGAAATGCCTTAGGGTGAATAACTTAAAAAGGAGATATCTAAAGGATTATAAATCGCTCTACTATAAGGACACATGCACACGAATGTTCATTGCAGCACAGTTTACAATAGCAAAGACCTGGAACCAACCCAAATGCCCATTGATGATAGACTGGACAGGGAAAATGTGGCACATATACACCATGGAATATTATGCAGCCATCAAAAATGATGAGTTCGCATCCTTTGTAGGGACATGGATGAACCTGGAAACCACCATTCTCAGCAAACTGACACAAAAACACAAAATCAAACACCGCATGTTCTCACTCATAGGTGGGTGTTGAACAGTGAGAACACATGGACACAGGGAGGGGAGCACTACACACTGGGGTCTGTTGCGGGGAAATAGGGGAGGGACGGTGGGGGGTGGGGAGTTGAGGAGAGATAGCATGGGGAGAAATGCCACATATAGGTGAAGGGGAGGAAGGCAGCAAATCACACTGCCACGTATGCACCTATGCAATAATCTTGCATGTTCTTCACATGTACCCCAAAACCTAAAATGCAATAAAAAATAATAAATAAATAAATAAAAAGGAGAACCAAATGATGGATGCCACTGAAATGTGTACTGCAAATGAAACAAAAACACTCTTAGCTACCCTGGCTCTAGAGCCAGACTGCCTGGGTTTGAATGTTGGCTCTGGTGCTTATGAGCTGGATGAGCCTATAGAGTGACTGGTACATAGTAAGCCCTCAGTGAATGTAAACTATGATTATTTTTTATTATCATCATTATAAAAAGTCTTTAGTGGACTGGCTTCTAAAATACTGGACACAGTTTTGGCCTCCAAAATCCTTAAGTAAGAAGTAATTTTGAAACGTTAGAAAAAGGTAACTAGAAGGTGATGACAAAGAATCTCTTACTTCAAGGCCTCTATACTTGCTGTTTACACCTTCAGAAATACTGTTCCCTCAGTCACATGGTTGAATTCTTCATTTAATTCAAGTGTCACCTCATCAGAAAAATTCCTGGTCATCCTGTAAATAGCAAACTTTTCCCACCCATCATCATTTTCTAATTCTCCATTCTATTACTCTGCTTTATTTTTCTCCTTGGCACTTACTACTGTCACCTGAATTAGAACATATTTGTTCATTTATTATCTTTTTCCCCCACTAGAAAGTAAGCACCTTGTAGCCTCAGTGCCTAGGACAGTGCCTGGCATGGTAGGTGCTCTGTCATGGTGGGTAAATGCTTGTTGATAGGATTGAGTGGTAAAAGTAAGTCTCTTCATTTAGAGAGAATGACAGCAGAGAAGAGTTAAGTGGAAGACTATAAGATCAAGAAAGGCCTGTATTATATGAATATAGTTATGCTCACAATTACCTAAAATACTAGAATAAGGAAGTCCCCATCTTTTTAAGACTTGAGATAGGTAAGATTAAGACAAAAAAAGAGGAAGTTTTGTTTTACACAACAGGGCATAATTTAGGGGAATTCCTTGATCCAAGAAGTGGTGTCTTGTGGAAAATAAGAATTTGTTCATAGATTTCTGGAAGGTCTGGGTTCCTCTCTAGCCATTTAGCACCGGGGGTTTCCTTCGCCTTCTTGCATTGTGTTCCTGGGGCTTCAGTTAAAGGCAGGCTCTTGTGTGAATACACATGGGCTGGTGTCAAATTGGCCATTTTGGATGTTTCTATGAACCAATATAATGGGAGAGAGAAGTGAGAGGGCAAAGAATGGAGGTTGTTGAGAGCAAAGAGGAGGAATGGAGGGTTGGAAAGAGACCAAGTGGAGAATAAGGGATTGCTATTTCCCCTGGGTCTTCAGGAGTGGGAGACACAGGAAAGAAATCCTGGAGGAAGTGTTTACATTGCAAAAGTTTGGAGGACTACCATAGACCTTGGGTTAGAAAGGGTCATTCATTCTGTGGTTTGTTCATTTAACAAATGTTTATTGATAACCTACTATGTATCAGACACTCTTCTAGAGGTGAAGGTTGCAGCAGTGAAATCCTGCCCTCATACAGCTTTTACATTCTAGGCTGGGGAGACATACACTAAGCGAAGAAGTGACAAGTGTGTACGTCAGTGCCAAGTGCCATAGTGGGAAACAAATGGAGGAGGGGACAGGAAGTGC
This sequence comes from Aotus nancymaae, assembly GCF_030222135.1. Lineage (NCBI taxonomy): Eukaryota > Metazoa > Chordata > Mammalia > Primates > Aotidae > Aotus > Aotus nancymaae. The sequence continues at coordinate 32,142,682 of NW_026988523.1, forward strand.
TGGGATGGTGGGTGGAATGGGGGGCAGGGACAGGTTGTGACTTGTAACTGGACAGGTGACCGGGGAAGGCCCCTCTGAGAAGGTGACATTTGATAATGGCCTGAAGGAGGTGAAGTTTTCTCTCTAGCCTCAACCAGAGGCCTCCTTGGTCCTGGGCAGCTGGTTTATTTATGTTTAATCGTGTGCTTCTGAGTCTCATTTCCTTCCCTGTCCCAGGCTCTCTAGTTTCCTTTACCCAGTAAACATTACACACTGGGGACACACCATGAACAAGACAAACAGGCTCCATGACTTTGTGGACCTTTCAGTCCAAAAAAGGAAATAGGTAAACGGTTACCCAACAGTGTGAGAGATGCTGCAAGAGGACATTTCCAGCTCAGAGCAAGGCACTGTTCTCTCAGAGGGGGATTAGGGAAGCCTTCCCAGCTGAGATGGAAACCTCAGTTGAAGTTTGTCTTTTCTTCATTTCCAGTCCTTTGTCCTTGTCTTCCGTCCACTCCTTTCTTTACTGAATGTCTCCTCAGATTTCAAGTCCCCATCTCACATTCCTTGTTGTGTTAGACATCATGACTGATTCTTCCTTGGCCTCTACTTCCCAGTTTAATGAAGATAATAGCTGTTGCCACCCACATACTCATAAGAATGCAGAAGTGTTACAGGGGATTAATGACGTTTTAGGATTAAGGACTTGATGGTAGTTTAAAAGCTTTTAGCTCCCCCGAAATTAGGAGATCTACCTGACATTGCTAAGCCTCTCAGATTTCCCTGGGGCAATAGTTCTGTTTCTCCTTAGGCTCACACTAGCTACTGTTTGGAAAATCTGGGCACAGTTGTCTTGGGTATTAAGTCCTTGTCCTTTGGACCCCACCTCTTTCCCTTACAGGACTTTGTGACAACAGAGCATAGGAATGTGGCACTTGATGAACTTACAAGGGATGTGACAGGTGTCAGGGAAGCTTGATGATTGTGAGCCATAGCCACGGTGGGACGTGACACAGACTCCTCATTAGTTCTCTTGTTCTTGTGTCACAGACCCCCCTGATCTGGGTGGGCACCAGAGACCCTAGCAGAGGGATACCTTTCTCTATCTGAGTCTTCATAATCTGTCCTGTCTCCTATTTCTGACTCCATCTCCCCTTCAAAACTCACCTGCTCTACTTAAAATGATCTCTTTGCCTATCCCTGGGTGCATTTCCACATCTCCAGTTAGGTGGTAAGTCCTCTGAAGTAGGTTTCATTCTCCTCTCCATCTCTTTAAATCTACCCATCCTTCAATGTCCACCCCCAGCAAAACACTACTTGAGTTTTTTTTTCTCTCTCTCAGGGAGCATATCTTACCTTTCATAGAACTTCTTTGGTTTACAGCAACATCTACCTCCACAGAGTCCTCAAGCTGGAACAGACCGGCACTGCTAAGCTCTATTCCAATATTTTTCAAACTGTGTTCCTTGGCACCTGTCAGAGGCTGAGCTGAGGGGACAGGACTCTACTGTATATCCCCATTCAACTCACTGCTTTTATCTTTAAAATATCTTAAGCTTTTCCATGAGGAAAGGATTCTGCAGTCAAAGAGTTTGAAAACTATAATATCGAATTTGATTTATTTGTAATATGGACATAGAGGCCTGTGTATACAATGGCATACCACTAGGCAGCGCTGGGATCAGAATCCCAGGATCCCAAGACCTATGCTTCCTATTAACAGAAAGTATCAGTGGAGTTGTGATGCACTCTGTTGTACTATCTAGAATGAATTATAATCTCTTTGAAATCATAAAATGTCTTATATATCCCTGTTCCTTGGCACAATGCCTTGCTCGTAGATGCTTAACAAATATCAGCTGCCACTGCTGATGGTGTCACAAGGTGACTCACATCTAGCAAGCCCCCTGAGAGTACCCTGGGTGGCTTTCTTGGCTTTGGTCCCTCCACTGATGTGCTTATGGCAGTGGCCAGCCCTCAGTCAGGCAAGGCACCCCTAACAGGGATCCTAACTGCACTTTTAGTTATTTGCAAGGTCAGCATGAACCAACTCTGCCTTTATTCCTCAGCCTTTCACCACTGACCTTAAAGCTGGCTCCCAAATACTCCCCAACAAATGAAGTGTCCAAGCTTGTGTCTGGCTCCCCTGCCTGAACTCTTCTTTCTACTGTCTCTACACGTATTTTTAGTTTAGTTTAGTTTTTTGGGACAAAGTTTTGCTCTCTCCCCCCAGGCTGGAGTGCAGTGGCACCATCAGGGCTCACTGAAGCCTCGACCTCCCAAGCTCAAGTGATTCTCCCACTTCAGCATCCTGTAAATAGCTAGGACTACAGGCATTCACCACCATACCCAATTAATTTTTATATGTTTTGTAGAGATAGGATTTTGCCATGTTTCTCAGGCTGGTCTTGAACTCCTGGGCTCAGGTGATCCTCCCACCTTGGCCTCCCAAAGTAGTGGAATTATAGGCATGTGCTACCGTGCTTGGCCTATACATGTTCTTTTAAGATTCACCTCCTTCATGAAACCTTCTCTAATTCCTCAGGCTCCCATTTATCTTCCTGTCTCTAGTAATCACACTTTTACCAAATATTTATTGAGCTCTTTAAACTATGCTAAGTACTTTACATCCATCATCTCATTTGATGCTTACAAAAAGCTTATGAGATAGATACTATTATCACTCTCCTTTTATAGATGAGGAAATTAAGGCTAAAAGAAATTAAATAATTTGTCTAAGGTCATAGACATGGAAAATAGCAGTGACAAGATTTATATCCAGGCAGTCAGACCCCAGAACTTAGAGGCCTAACAGTTGGAACCATACAGCACTCCTATTAGGTATAGAAACAGCCATACCATGTATCATTTATTCACAGATTCCTTCACACAATATTTCCTGGATACTGACTATTTTCAAGAGATCTTAAACAATGTTAAAAGTGTATGTTAAAATTGTCCCATCTTCCTAGTGTCCCGGTGTGGAAATCTAGTCCTGTCAACTTGACTGTAAGCTCCATGAAGGTAGATTCTTTATTCCTGTCTCTCCTTTACCCTCTGGATATAGATGCTCACTCAACTGATGGTCTTGATTGCATTATAGCACCCATAGTCTGTGACTTGTGCAACAGATTCTCAAATTGGGGGACAAGTTAGAAATCTTCTGGTCTGTTTCCCTGATTCCAAGTAGCCCCAACTACAACTACAACTAAACCATTTAAGGCAATACAATAATCTAATTCAAAGGTTGGCAAACGATGGCTCATGGGCCAAATCAAGCCTGCTGTTTTTGTAAAGTCCATGAGCTAAGAATGGTTTTACATTTTTCACTGATTGCAAAAAATCAAAAGAAGTATACTATTTTGTGACACTAACAATCATATGAAATTCAAATCTTCATGTCTATAAATAAAGTTGTGTTGGAACACAGCTATGCTCATTCATTACATAACATTGTCTGTGGCTGCTTTCATGGGACAACAGCTTCTCACTGCTATGGTTGGGCTAAAAATTCCAGTACTGCTATTGCAATTTGACATTGTTGGTGGTGCCACATTTATAGTTGTACCATAACATTGTATTTTATTTTTAATTACTAGTGCACGCCCATCATGTCAAAACAAAAAAAGAAGAGAGAAATGGACTTCGAATGTCACACTTTTGAGGTATAGTGGAGTTTGGATTCTTTTGTTTGTTATGAATCAGATGGCAAAGCATTATGTTTATCATGCAATGACACTATAGCTGTGTTAATAGACTGTATGTTGACATGATCAGACTAATCACTAATCACAATATTTCCAACCCACAGGAAGCAACAGTTATAAAAATTAGAAAATTTAAAATAAAATATGTCATTATAACAGAATTTCTTTATAAAAAAATGAAAATGAGACTGCAATCAAGTTTCTGAGTGGCTCATTTGTTAGCCAAACAAGTTAACGAATGGTGTGTTAATTAAATCATATTCAATTGCAGCAGCTGAAGAAATGTGCCTGGAGAAAAATAAATTTGCTTAAGACTACTAGCTTTTGGGTGAAGAATAGGGGAAGACATTGGGTACAACATCAATAGTCAATTTAAAAATGCGGCACATGATTTTGAGTGATTTTCCTTGGTTCTTGATGAATTGACAAGATGTTTTGAGGAGTTAATGCTGAGTTTGAGATTACTAAAGAATTACTAAAGAATTAACTTTCATGAAATGTTCATTTGGAACAACTATGTGCAGAGATATTTTTAAAGTAGAGAAAATAATAATTTCTTGAAGTGAAATCTGCTAAGAAATGTTACAACTGATGCTAAAATACATGTAGAGAAGAAAAAGCCTTTTGAAAAATGTTCAAAGCTTGTGAAAATGTAGTGTTTAAAGCCCGTGATTGTTCATTGTGCTATTCACTGGCAGGTTCTTTGCAGAAAATAATTGAATCTTTCATGTGCCATTGAACCAGTGGTGTAAATGGAGACCTTCATTCACTCTTGTGACTTAACTATGGCCAGTTCTGTGATTTTCTTCAGATCTAGAAGCTGAATATCCTTACTTGCTACACTGCATAGCAGTTTGATGGCTTAGCAGTTGTGAAATTTTACTGTGATTTTTTTGAGCTCGAGGCTAAGATTGGATTTGTTTTATGTTTTAAATGAGAAGAATCACCCTCATTCACTATTTTTTTCTTCAACTTTTATTTTAAGTTCCAGGGTACATGTGTAATATGTGCAGGTTTATTACATAGGTAAACATGTGCCATGGTGGTTGGCTACACAGATCAACCCATCACCTAGGTATTAAGCCCAGCATCCATTAGCTATTCTTTCTTATGCTCTCCCTCTTCCCACCCTCAAGGCCCCAGTATGTGGTGTTCCCTGCCATGTGTCTATGCGTTCTCATTGTTCAGCTCCCACTTATAAGTGAGAACATGTGATGTCTGGTTTTCTGTTTTTCTGTTCCTGTATTAGTTTGCTGAAGATAACAGCTTCCATCTCTATCCCTGTCTCTGCAAAGGGCATAATCTCATTCCTTTTCTTAGCTGCATAATATTCCATGGTGTATATGTACCACATTTCTTTATCCAATCTATCATTGATGGGCATTTGGGTTGATTACATGTCTTTGCTATTGTGAATAGTGCTGTGATGAACATGTGCGTGCATGTATCTTTATAGTAGAATGATATCTATTCCTTTGGGTATATAACCAGTAGTAGGATTACTGGTCAAATGGTATTCCTGCCTGTAGATCTTTGAGGAATAGCCACACTGTCTTTCCCAATGGTTGAACTAACTTACACTCCCACCAACAGTGTAAAAGTGTTCCTTTCTTTCTGCAACCTCACCAGCATCTGTTGTTTCTGGACTTTTTAATAATCACCATTCTGACTGGCATGAGATGATATCTCATGTTGGTTTTGACTTACATTTTCCTAATGATCAGTGATGTTGAGCTTTTTTTCATATGTTTGTTGGCTACATTCATTCACTATTTTTGAACACTAAATGGCTTTGGAAGTTAGCTTTTATGGCAGACTTAATAGTATTTCTTAATAAATTCAATCTAAAATTGCAAGGCAAAACAGTGCTTAACTGTGAAACTTATACAGTGGTAAAATTATTTCAAAGACAACTAACATTGGTTGACTAACAAGCAATGTTAGAGTGTTTTATATATTTCTTGTGCTGTCAAAAGTTAAAATAAAAAGTGGGTCGGGTGCAGTGGCTGACACTTGTAATCCCAATGCTTTGGGAGGCCAAGACGAGTGGATCATGAGGTCAGGAGATAGAGACCATCCTGGCCAACATGGTGAAACCCCATCTCTATTAAAAATACAAAAATTAGCTGGACATGATGGCACATGCCTGTAGTCCCAGCTACTCAGGAGGCTGAGGTAGGAGAATCACTTGAACCCTGGAGGTGGAGGTTGCCATGAGTCCATATTGTGCCACTGCACTCCAGCCTGGAGACACAGTGAGACTTCGTCTCAAAAAAAAAAAAAAAAAAAGGTGGAATTTTTATTCTCACATAAATTTTAGCTAATATATTTTTTGAGCTCAAATTATAGTTCCAGCAGTGTTTCTTGGACATCGATGCAAATGTAAAGCAAATTTCCATATTTCAAAATCCATTGCATTGTAATTAAAGGGTTTTTCCCCAACCGTCAATTGGAAGTGATTTCCTTTAATGTTGTAATATGTTGTAAGGTAAATATCAAGCAATGAATCTTGTAGAGTTCTAGAAATACCTTCCAAGTGATAAATATACTCAATAAAAACAAAATGTTTGTGGATATCAGTGTTTGGCAGTATCTATCTGTGTGAAAAGACATTTTAAAAAAATGGACTATGCATTACATATCAACATTAGCAGATGAACATTTCAATTGATTTTGATAATAGGAATTTGAGACCATCCTGGCCAACATGGTGAAACCCCACCTCTACTAAAAATACAAAAAATTAGCTGGGCATTGTGGTGAGTGCCTGCAATCCCAGCTACTCAGGAGGCTGAGGCAGCAGAATCACTTTAACTGGGAGGCAGAGTATGCAGTGAGCTGAGATCGTGCACTGCACTCTAGCCTGGGCAACAAGAGCAAACCTCCATCTCAAAAAAAAAAAAAAAAAAAGATAATAGGGGACAATGGGTTTGAATCCCAATTAAATGATATGTTACCCTCCTGCCCCCCAAAAACAGAATTAAATTTTTCTCACTGGTAGACCTGTATTACAAAAACATTGTATTCAATTATTATTATATTTTGGATTTTGCCAATAAAAATTGTGGAAATTTGTTTTCTCTAATCATATATAAGTGCTTGTGTAATATCTTTGATTCACAAATACTTAAAATCTTTATCTGGCTCTTTAAAGAAAAAGTTAGACTACTCTAATATAATCTACCAGAACAACAAACAAGCAGACAGACAATAACGCAGAGATTCCATTTTATTTATAGTTCACTTATTGTCAGGAAATATATTCTTGAATCTCAGTTAAATCCTTGGTCCTGCAGTTTCAGTGATTTCTTTTTGTACTGCCATACCATCTGTGAAAAGCAAGGTCATCATGCCATTGTGGAAATCAGTTTTAATTTTCTCTGAGTCAGTTCTCTGTAACATAATATGAAATAATGAAACCCTTTATTTGCAATAAGGATTTAACTTCCTAAATGGGTCAAGATTGTTCTTGATTTATGGGAACCGTCTCCTCTAAAGTAGGGATGGGAAGGGTGGAGGTTGAGGATATCCACTGTGGCTGAAGTGGTTGTGAATGGTAGTGAGTTCAGTGGGAGCAATGGAGTCAAGAGAACAAGAGGGAAGCCTCCTAGTGCCAGGAAAGAAGACAGGGCTCTGGGCAGGGATCAGGCATGGCCAGGGCTTGGCTCAGTCTTTTCCCTGGGCCAGAGCTGCCAGTGTATTCCAACCCCAACTCTGCCTTTGTTCTTTTGCATGTTTGTGTTCAAGAAGGGGAGAATAATGAAGAGTAGCTCAGTTTAGCCCTGCTATGTGGTGTGACTAAATAGTGAGCTATCTGAAGACAGAGACTTGACCTTACATTGGTTTGCATTCCCACTTTTGTCTAAAAATAATAATCACAATAATGCTACATCCATAGTACTTTACATTTTACAAACACTCTCATATTTGGTATTTCATTTGACCCTGTGAGGTACATGTGAGGTTTACAGATGAAGTTCAGAGAAGCTAAGTAATTAATCAAGATCGCAGTCAGTATAAGGCAGAGCTAGGACTTGAACCCAGAACTTCCACCTCTCAATCTGCTGCCCATTTCCCCCACCTAGCACTATGCTAGACACGGGTAGGTTCTGAGCCCTTGTTAGTTGATGACTGGAGGACATCTAAGACTTTACTGTTAAAATGCTATTGTGCAAAAAGCCCTACCATTATATCTGCACATTGCTTTGTTCAGGCACCCTCTTTCAAAATATGGATTGACATATTAAGGCATTAACACTTTTAAAATGGGTTCTTTTCTTCACTTGCTTGCACCCAGAACAAGAATGTGAATGTTAGGAGTTTTGCTAGTAGAGAGAATAAGGCTTCTGAAAAGGCAAGTGAGGGAGGCTGTCAGATTTTCCCTCTTTCATAGTTTTGCTTGAAGTCTTGCAAGACTCATATCCATGAAAACTTGTCCTTTTGTTCTCCTGGAGCATGGGAGAAATGAACTTGGAATCTTTCAGGTAATCTCAGTAATAGGTCTGCTGGCTGAACCTCTTGCAAGATGCAGGCCCACCCTGTCCCACTCCTGCAGGGTGGCATCCAGTCTCTGTGTGACCATTCAGTTTGATAGGAGACTGAATAAACTGTCCCATCCTGACACAATGCTAGCTATAGAGTATATTCATCTGCTTGGAGCTGCAATCTGCCTGGGACTTTTGCTTCTTGGTTCGCATTCTGTCTTCTGGAACAATGTAAATCAAGTCTCACGAATCCTTCCTCCTCGTGACATCAGGAAACAATAGGCCAGTCTCTTTCTTACATATCCTCATCTCGGTCTCTATGGCCTCTGTCATTTCAATCCTTTCCCACATAATAAGATCTCAAGAACATTCCCAATCCTGGTTGCCATCTCTGTATATGCTATAGTTTGTCAACTCCTCTCATAAAACATGGTACTCAAAACTGACTGGTACTCATTCGTTCATATGTTCATTTATTCAACATATGTTTATAGAGCTTACTGTATCCCAACCCTTGGGCCAGTTTCTGGAGGATACAAGAACATATTCAATTCCTGACTCTGTGATGCTTAATTTAAGAATCAAATTATCACGTGCAAAAATAATTACAAGCTGTGATTCATGCTGTGAAGAAGAAATGCAGCACATTTTTTGGGAGCTCCTTAACATTAAGAAGTCAGCATTAAGGAAGAGCTTGGTGCCTCTGGCCTATGGAGACAGAATCCAGAGCTGCAGAAGCCCTAGAGGAGATTTAGGATGGCAAGTTCTGGGCTTTCAAGAGGGATCTAAGCACACTTTTTGACAACTCACTTCTGAAAAGTGAGGTGTTCCAGGTACTTTTAAGATCTGGTGGATTATACCAGAGTCATTCCTTCACCCATGGTCTCTGTCTCATCCCCTTTTCTTCTTATCTGTTGGGAAAGACACAGTGAGAGACAGGCCAAAGTTGCACAAGAAGTCTTGGGAGAGGTTCTGCAAGAGTTTTGAGCCATGGCTCCCTAGGTTCAGCAAGTTCTAGGGAATACTACATTTGGGCAAGTTTTTGTTTTTGTAGACTTCAAGTGCTGCTCCTTAGCAGAGCTACATCCCCTCTAATGTCTTTCCTTTGCCAGGTTGGACAATCATCCCAGGTTGGCCTTCTGGCTATGCCTCCAAGCTCTGGCTCTCCCCTCTGGTTGGGTGAATGGCAAAGGTTAGTATGGCTCTTCCTGCTGGCCTTGGTGCAGCAACTGCCCTGGGTACAGGCTGGATGGCACATACCACACTGAAATGAGGCCCTGCTCTGTAGAAACCTAGTCTTCTTCCCTTGTCTCATAAATGATAAGAGACCATTTAATAGCTGCTATTGTTGGTACTCTTGTTGCTCATATTAACATCATTGCTGTCATTACTGCACACTGACTATGCTAATCACTAATAAGAGGAGTTTTATTTTACCCAGAAGTCTGATAGCTCTAGGTTAGAAATAGTCACGGGCATTATAAAAGGGGTTGTCCTTATTGCTCTGCCTGTGGGGTAGTCATTCTTTTATTCCTTTACTCTCCTAATGAACTTACTTTCACTTTAAAAACAAACAAACAAACAAACAAAAAAGGGCTTGTCCTGAAGACTAAGAACTCCCTTGAGTGGGCCAGTGACAGGATTCTGACCTTCCAGAAAATGAGGCACATTGGGATGATAAGGCTGAATGATCTCCATCATAGAGTTAAATAGAGTTTAATCCCTATCCATGTGGTGGGCCAGGGAGGAAGGGGCTCACTCCCAATATTCCCTTTTGCTCTAAGCACTACAGACCAGGATTTGCAGTGTGACTTTGTTGTTAAAAGGCAAGAGGTATATAAGGCCCAAAGAATTTAAATCTGGGCCAAGAAAAATAGAGGAAGAAAGTCTGGAAGAGAACACAAGACCCACAGGAGTCCTCTTTGAGGCTAATCTGAAGTCACACATTATGAAGGTGACTTGTTTTACCTGCTTGCTTTACCAAAAGCCTTCCCAGAAGTAATTTCTCCAGCTATGCTTTGGGGACAGTTGAATGAGTCTATAGTGGCTCCTTCAGGAGGCACCTGGAAACAACCACCCAGTGAAATTAGTGTAGACTGATTCCACACCAAGTGAAATCAGTGTAGACTCACCTGTAGGCTTGGAAATTGTAGCATGTGATAAATGCTTGGTATAACATGTTGTCAGGGGATGTTCGGGTAACAAGGACGAAGAAAGAAGTCACCATGATGTTTTTTAAAAAGGAGAATAAAACATTTTATTTCCCTTAGCAGTATTTAGGAAAAGGACATTCTGGTTCTTTAATTTAAAATATCTCTCAAGGTGAAAAATATTCTCTGTCCTGACCCTCTGTTCCCCTGTGAACTTCTGATACATAGTGTAGACATCTACATGATCTTGTGCACCATGACAGGCACATCCCAGTGCTCTGGGTAGATGATGAGGACCAATGTCTATTACATGTGAATATTGGTGTCTGGCTTGCCAGGAGATGCTGACTATGGCTAGTGTGAGTCAGCCTCCTGGAGCCTCAAGACCCCTGGGTGAACCCATGGGCTGGCTCCTTAGCAATCAGCTTACCAGTGGATTAAACTCAGGTCAGATTATTCCACTGAAATTGCAGCCAGTTTGTATGCTAGCTTTGCAGCTTTCTGGGTGAACCAACCCCAGCTTCAAGTTGCTACAAGTTCACTGTTACATTATAAGGAAGCAGGCACCACTGAGTACTTGTAAGAGAAGCATTGTAATAGAGTCAGAAAAACTGGGCTCACATCCCAGTTCTTTCACTGATCAGTCATATGTTGGGCAGGTCACTTTACCTCCATATTTTCTAGTTTTCTCAAGTACAAAATGGCTAGGGGGTGGGAAGAAAAAAGAAGACATTATTCCCTTTCAAGTCCAACAATCTTAGCTCTAAGATGCCTTGGGCATGGTCTTGGCAGTGCCTTGGGAGTCAAAGGGTATTACCCATTTCTCTATACTAATCATAGGCTCATGGAGTTGCTCTGGTGTTTGGCATATCCAGGGTGTTTTGCTCTAGACCCCTCCCTGTGGTCTTTATTTTCTGCCAAGTTTCATTTCCTACCATTATGACCAAAAGTATAAGTAAAAACTTATAGTTGCTCACCAGCTCCTAAAGAGACCCCTTTGCAGAGGTGTTGGCGATTTCTATTTTTCAGATCAGGGCCTGAGCTACAAAGGAAGTGAGCGGGAAGAGCCCCTATGTTAGTGGCAAGGTGACAGAATGGCTGGCGAAGCTATTACCAGACTAACTGGACCCCATGACTGGGTGGATTTTTGTTTGGTTGCTTTTTACTTGTAATCCGGCATAGAATACAATTCAGCACCTTGCTCAGAGCTGATGCTCAGTGAAGATGTGTTGAATTGAGACTGTGGCAGCAGAATTGGCAAGATCATGTGCTCCCAGGTGTAGTGCAAGTGTGAACATGCTTGGTGGCTAATGATGGACTCCATGCTATAAGTACTCAGTGTTTACCAAGAAAAAAGATGCATACAGTTACCTCTATGTTTGTCAACAGCTAGATCTAAGAGGGGGAAGAGAGCATGTTTGCAGTTGGGACCCCTGCTCTGCACTGAACGCTGCCTAAAGTACTTTCTGTGCTCACCAGGAGAGGACCATTAAAGGCAAAAGGAGGAAATACATCTGGGCCTGCTGGTCTAAGCTGAGAATTTCAGGGCTGACATCTGAAGGCAGAGCCAAGAATAACTTCTCAGCAGTGAAAAATGTCACACCCTGGGTTCTAGCACAGAGTTCGTCACTAACAAATTGTGTGCCCTTGTGCTGGTAACTTTTCTCAGTTAAAGTACCCCTTTGTTGACTTAGGAGTCAGAGGGGTGTGAGTGTCTATAGACACCTGGTGGCAGCTTGGAGAAATTACGTTCAGTATCATCAGGGAGCAAATCCCTGTGCATGCTGTTAAGGTGTGTCCCAAGTGCCCCAAAGACCTTCCTGGGTTTGGAAGCTGAATTAGTCAATCTGATATCAGTTTGAGGAGTTCACCCTGGGAAAAAGAGTCTTGTTTGTTAAGTCATGTTTGTCCAGAATTTGTCCTCGTTACTGGCCCAAATGTTTACATTTGATTTAGTTTTACCAGTCGCACAGCCTCTGCAATCAATTTCCTTTCTTGGTACTATAGATTTTATTTTAGAGGTAAATCCTGGGGGATTTAGGAGTAACACAGTGTCTTACACATAACAGAAATTTTATGGTGCTTACCAAGTGTTCAAGTTCTTACTATTATCCCCTTTTTGTAAATGGAAAAACTAGGGCACAGAGAGGTTAAACAGCCTACCCAAGGTGACAGAGCTTGTCAGGGACATAAGCAGGATTTGCATTCAGACAGTTTAACTCCATAATCTCTACTTTTTACTTACTTAGCAACTGTTGACAGATGAACAGATGGGGGTGTTGAGGGACCCTGAAAAAGGTCTTACTACAAAATATACTTTCCACTGAGGGAGCATAGTTGTATAATGTTTACCATAAAGCATTGCCCTTTCTCTGTTTTTTCATAGTGCTTTTTAAAATATAGATAGCCTATGAAGGGTTATATTAGCCCTTTAGTGTGAATTTATTCATTAGATGTTTTTTATTGTCTTGTTTAATAAGGCTAGAAGGGGCTAGAAGGAATTATTGTGTTTTGCAAAGGGATCTCAATAAATGGCACTGTTTTATTTCTTTGCCCTTGTTCTGAACTGCACTGAAAAATAGAAAATGTGATGCTCAAAATGTCATCTTTTTTTGCTGATAGTGGTTAAGGCATAATAGCCCTAGGTCTGTTACCTGGGGCTTGGTCATACTAGACCTGAGAATTAGGCTGACTTACCCACCCAGTCATGACAGGCCTGGGCTGGGGCAGGCGTCGTTGCCTAAGAGTAAGTCCCTGTTACGGCATGGGGATCTCTGCAGTTCCCAAGTAGAAGTAAGGCAGAGCTAAGCCAGTTATTCTTACAAAATTTACCAATCAGTGAAGTCCTTCTACTGTCTCAGGGGCAAAGAGAAGAAAGGAATGAAAAGAGGCCAGGAGTGGGGAAAAGGTGCTCACCTCCAGTAGAGACCTTAGACATCATATAATCAAGCCTTCTCATCATACAGATACAATGGAATTCCAGAGAAGGGAAGGGACTTTGATAAGCTAAGGTTGCAAGCTGTGAAGGGGCTGAGTCAGGACACTGGATATGTTGATTTGGCTGCTGAGCTCCATCAACATTCCATTACAGTGGTCTCTTCCAGAAGAGTGAGCAGTGGGATTGCTTTAGAACCTGGCATCCAAGGGATCTGGTGGCAAGGGGGAGTGAAGAAGTAAAGCTAGGGCAATATGCCCAGTGAATATGTCCTAGGGTGAGCCCTCAGCACTTTGGATACTGGAGTCAAGCCCTCTTTCTTTTGCTGTCCTCCCTGAAGCTCCACTCAGTATCAGAGAGGGAAGGACTATTTAAGATCACCTGCTGTATTAGTAGGATTTCCCAGAAATAGAACTAACAGCATGTGTATTTATAGAAAGAGATTATAAGGAATTGGCTGATGTGAATATGGAAGCTGGGGAGTCCAAAATCTGCAGTGTAGGCCAGCAGGCTAGAAACTTGGGAGAACTGATGATAAAGAGTCCTAAGGCAGTCTGCTGGAGAATTTTCTCTTGCTTAGGGATGCTAGTCTTTTTGATCTATTCAGGCCTTGAACTGATTGGACAAGGGCCATCCACATTACAGAGGACAATCTGCTTTACCCAAAGTATACTGATTTAAATGTTAATCCCATCCAAAAATATCCTCTAAAATATGAAAGGGAAGTTCACTATGCCAAAAGAAAAAATTAAGCAAAAGCTAAGTCATGCAAGCAATGGCCTTTCCTTTTGTTCCTAGGCAGACAGCTACTGATAAAAGGATAAATATCTCCACTCTATGTTCACCCTTCCTTGTGTAATGCACCCACTACTAAGCACCAGATGAAAACATAATTGACTATTCCCTTACCTTCTCCTTTTCTCTTGCAGCATGTGGATTCAGTAATGTGATCATACCCTCCTATTTCTTCTCCAACCTGCTTTCACCCTTTAAATATTGAAGTTCTCAAAAATTATCATTGGGGAAAGCATAGATCTGTCTCTAGAGTGGTCCTTAACCCTGGAAAAATAAACTTTTAAGTTGATTTGAGACCCGTCTCAGATAATTTTTGGTTTACAAAATTTGCATATAAAATTAACCATCACACCAGCTTTTCCCTTGATTGATTCTGTGAGGCTGACAGTTTTCTCCTCTAAGTCATTTGAATACCACCTTCAAGATTTTTGCAATATCTGTGTATATATATTTAATAATAATCTTATTTATTTATTTATTTATTTATTTATTTTGAGACAGAGTCTTGCTCTATTGACCAGGCTAGAGTGCAGTGGCACGATCTTGGCTCACTGCAACCTCTGCCTCCCAGGTTTAAGCAATTCTCCAGGCTCTGCCTCCTGAGTAGCTGGGATTACAAGAGTGTGCCACCATGCCTGGCTAATTTTTGTATTTTTAGTAGAGATGTTAGCTAGGCTGGTCTCCAACTCCTAACCTCGTGTGATCCACCCACCTTGGCCTCCCAAAGTGCTGGGATTAGAGGCATGAGCCACAATGCCTGGCCTAATATTTTTAAACAAATGTTAACTACTCACTTAAGAATTTAGCCTTATACTAAAATAATATTCAAGATAGCCGGTTTGTTGGGCTGGTTTTAATTTTTTCTAATTTAGCCTTATACTAAAATAATATTCAAGATAGCCGGTTTGTTGGGCTGGTTTTAATTTTTTCTAACACACATAAGAATAAATAAGCATCTTAAAAAGTGCATGTAGCACTTAAGACTACCTTGGTGGCCGGGCGCGCTGGCTGACGCCTATAATCCCAGCACTTTGGGAGACCAAGGCGGGTGGATCACGAGGTCAAGAGCTCGAGATCATCCTGGTCAACATGGTGAAACCCCGTCTCTACTAAAAATACAAAAATTAGCTGGGCGTGGTGGCGCAAGCCTGTAGTCCCAGCTACTCGGGAGGCTGAGGTAGAATTGCTTGAACCCAGGAGGCGGAGGTTGCGGTGAGCGGAGATCGCGCCACTGCTCTCCAGTCTGGGTAACAAGAGCGAAACTCCGTCTCAAAAAAAAAAAAAAAAAAAAAAAAAAAAGACTATCTTGGTACTCCACTTGGGAAACCATGTAGCCAAAGCTGTCGGGGCGAACCAAGGTGGTAAGGCTCCGACAGGCCAGCAGGGGGCGCACTTGCAGGTTACCTGAAGTCCTTATTTACGGGATAAGGTAGAGGCTGAGGGAAGTCTTTCACAGGCCGGACGCTGGTCCCGGACGGAGCAGGGAACCCTAGGCGTTATTCCACCAAAGGATCCCAGCGCCTACAAGGGCTGAGGAAAGCTCCGACAACACAGGGATCCTTTGGAGCCCAGAGCGGGGGCCTGCGTGCCGAGGCCCAGTTCTCTGTCTGTACCACTCGGGCTGCCCCACGCAGGTGCTGGGCCCGGTCACGGACCTCGGCGAGAACATCCTTCCAGAACACTTAGGAATCTCACATCAGAGGCTTCCCTTGGTAGAGGGGGAGCCTAGGGGCGGCATTGTGTAAAGGCCATCGGCCTAGGTCTTTCTTATCCCCTCTGGCCGCTCCATGCTGTGCGTTCGGAAACAGCAAGCGGAGCTGTCTCAGGTATCCGGCCTCAGCCAAGGGACAGGTGAATAGAGGTTCCCGTCGCGCCGAGGGAAGTAGGGAAAGCAGCTTCCGGACGGAGGGGCTGCACTTCCGGCGCCTGCACGCCCCCGCCCCTCTGCCCCAGTCTCCCACGAGAAGGGCCCTGAGGGCCCGGCACGCGTCCCCCGAGGCGCAGAGCTCCCCAGTGGCCTTCCCCGGCACGGGCTGCCTCCTTGTTCTGCTGTGATCCGAATGAAACGGAACGGAGTTTGGGATCCAGAGCCCCGGACTGAGGTTGTGCTTGCGTTGAGGAGCAGGCTGGTAGGTCAGTACCCTTGGGGCTTGTTGGTCCGCTCCAGGCGTCTCACACTCGGCCCGCGCGTGTGCCTTGGTACTCCCCAAACGTCGTTCTGTGATTTTTCTTATTAATAATAGTTTACACTGTTTTACTGCTTAGCTGCTTCACTTAAGTAAAGCAATTATTTCAAAAGGAAATGGTCATTTATAAAATGGTGGTGAAGATGGTACAGCGGATTAATGTGAGGATTAAATGAGACGATACATGAACGTGCTTAAAACAGTAGAGGGTACTTGCCATTATTATTGTTAAGTAGAAAGTGAGTTCTGGGAAACAGTGGGTGTATGGTCCTTCAGAGCAGGTTTTGGAACGTCTGATTTCCAGCCTAGCCTCCTTCCTCCTGTTTCTGTCTGTTGCTGATTCTCTGACCGGCTGAAGGGAGATATTCCCTGCCAGCCACTCCATTCACCACTGGAAATTCTTGTCAGTTTGGTTGCTTAGGTGGCTACTAAGTAGAGTTGCCAGCAGGTGGCCCCAGAGCACGCGGTTTTGTTTGACTTTTTTGGGTCTCATACTTAATTGTAATTTAGTAAGGACTTATTGAACACCTATTTCACGCTATGATATATGGTACCAGGGGATATAGGGATGCTTGAGGGTGTGGGAGGCAGATAAATGATTTATTATTCTGGTCTTTCACAGGATTTTGGCCTTTTTAAAGATTAATTCATGTATTCATTCAACATTTATTGGATGCTTACTCTGTTCCAGTTTCCAGAGATGTGAAGTATACCAATGAATAGAATAGAATAGATAAAGATCTTTGCTTTCGTAGAGCTTACGTTCTAGCACACAACAATAAAGATAATAAATTATGTAGTATGTTAGAATTGCTATGAAAAAGAAAAAATGTAGACCAGTGTGTATCTGTGTGATAGGGTTGGTGGGATGGGCAGTTTGCAGCATGAAATAGAGTGGATAGTATTAAACAGGCTTCATTAGGAAAGCAAGATTGAGCAAAGATTCAAAAGAAATGAGGAAATTAGAGATCTGGGGCGAAGAGTGTTCTAGATATGATGAAAAAACTGGAGTTATTATGTTTACCCCTTTATAGATGAGGTAATTGAGGTTCAGAGGAGTGAAGTGACTTGTTTAGGGTCTTATAAGAGGTTTCTAACAAAACTGGTCTGGTTTCACGTCCTCATTCTAGTCTAGTGTTCATTCACGAGATTACATTATCATTCAGTGTTTGTCAGGGTGATGGAGACTTCACAATACATAACTTGCTTAAATGATGACTCAGGTTATCTTGGCATACTTCCTCTCATTGGGTTATAACCAAATTGTCTGTGATCTTTCTCTTTTTACATAATCAGTAAATATTTATTTTGCTAAGTGGTGTGGAGGATAGAAACGAGGCATGACGCATGTCTCCTGCCCCTGAGGGACTAATAATCTATACGTAACCACTTTTGGCCTTCATCTCCCTTTAATCTACTTTCCCCATTTCTTTCAAGACAAGCCTGCTGATGATCTCTACCTACAACTTAGAATTAGGTCAGGTCCTTAAACTTGGTCACCCATTCTTGGTTTGTAGGTTCCAGAATATTTCACTGGATTCCTTTTGCTGACAGTTGTTATGCCTCTGGTTATCCCCGTCTCTACTCCCTTTATCCGGTATTGGACTAGTCTGTGAGACTGGACTTATGCTGTGCTTTTCACTCCTCAATTAGATATCCCATCTGGATCCTTAGGTTCCTTCTAGAGCTGCCTCCCTGTCTCTTATATTCTCAGTTATTGAGATCTTTCCACTTGAGTGGAGACTTTGCATCCCTTGTTCATTTGGGAATTGTGCCCCTTGTTCACTGTGCTTGCTCCCCTTGAGCTGCTTCTCTGAGCCTGAGTCAGTTCTCTTCACCTCTGGCCTAGGCAGCTCTGGACATGTGCCAGACCCCTTTCCGTTCATGTCTACACTTGCTGGGACGATATTGTGGTGCCCTGTGTTAAAGTCCTGGGTTATAGCACGTGAAACAGCAGCAAAGGACAGAAGGCTATTTTTAGGTAATTCACTGCCTGGGAACTAGTTGTTTAAAGGAGAAGGGTGTTCAGTAAGCCTGAGTGGATAAGAATGAGGAAGGAGGAACTCAAGCTTGGTCTTGAGGGATGCGTAGAATTAATAGGTGTAGGGGAGAGAACAAGGTTGGGGGTGAACTTGATATGTTGTGAGTCAGTAAGGACATTAGGCTAAATGGAATGGAGAGGATGTGTTTGGAATTGGTGGTAAGAAGAGGATAGATAGGCAGGGCTGGATTGGAGCAGAGCCTGGAGCATCAGGTTAAGAAGTTTGCATTACAACATGATAAATTATTTTAAAATGTTTTATGGTTCTTGGGAAACCGGCATGAAGGCACAATGACAACATGTCATTAAGATCTGATAATCTACCTGCCTATCTTTGATCATCTCAAATTTGCTCTGTCCCTGAATGCCCCATATAAAAGATGTTCCCTTGGTTATTTTGTCACAGCATAGTGTTCATTACTTATTATTTACTTTTTCAGTCTTTTCTAGTGTGCCCTAGAATGAATGTTGCCTGAGGGCAAGGACTTGTTCTGCCTCCTTGTTGAATGCTTAGAAGGTAGAACAGTTTCAGATATACATTCAGTGCTTTAAAAATATTTGTTGAATGGGCCGGGCGCGGTGGCTCAAGCCTGTAATCCCAGCACTTTGGGAGGCCGAGACGGGTGGATCACGAGGTCAAGAGATCGAGACCGTCCTGGTCAACATGGTGAAACCCCGTCTCTACTAATACAAAAAATTAGCTGGGCATGGTGGCGCGTGCCTGTAATCCCAGCTACTCAGGAGGCTGAGGCAGGAGAATTGCCTGAACCCAGGAGGCGGAGGTTGCGGTGAGCCGAGATCGCGCCATTGCACTCCAGCCTGGGTAACGAGCGAAACTCCGCCTCAAAAAAAAAAAAAAAAAAAAAAAAAAATATTTGTTGAATGAACGAATGCCCTGAGCTAAGTTTATCTATTCTCCAAACCTGCTCTATTTTACCTTCTGAATGCTTGAATTCTGTTAGTGCTAACACCATCTATCTGGTCTGCTAAGTTGGATACTTGGAGTCCATTTTGATGAAGATATGAGTATAGGTCCTGACCCTTCTTAAAGTTTACATGAGGATTATATTCCTACTGAAGCTTTGTTTTATACTCCATTATGCCAAGTTAACACAATGCAACATGTTGCATTTTAGATAAGAAGACGGAAAGCATCAAACATGAACAGTGAGGCTAAAGGAATGAGGAGTCATTGGGAAGCAGGGCCATGAGCAAATTGTAAATTGTATATTTCTAAATGTAACCATCATATTATCTGTTCTGTCCTCTTCCAAGGGGAAGAATCGTGTAATGGTTAAGAACATAGTCCCTGGAGTTAGGTTGCCTGGGCTCAAATTCTGGCTCAGCCACTTAATAGCAGTGTACCCTTGGGAAAGCTGCTTAACTTCTCCATTTCTCAGTTTTCTTATCTATAATATATGGGTAAGAGTAATACTTACCTCACAGAGTTATTGTGAAGATTAATATGGGAGAAGTTCTTAGAGCACTGCCAACATATAGTAAATGCTCATTAAGTGTAGGCTATTATTAGCTGTTAATATTTAGTGGGCCATTGAAACAGCATATGCTCTATTGTTATTTGGGTTTCTGATCTGAAACAGGTGGCCAGACTTCATTGCGGGATGACCTTTGCAAGGTGTGATTGAGGGTAATTGATATTTTTTGAGTGAGGACTGAGTTTCTGCAGTAGATACAGTCATGCCAGAGGGAGGGACCAGGTCTAGATGGAATTATTTCTGGTGGAATGTGCACACAAATTTTTTGACACAACTAAGGAAGTGTTGCTACTTAGTTATCTATATGTGGGTCCACACAGAAAACTAAAAGAACTCTGTTGCCACCTTGTTTTTGCTTTGTAGGGGGAGAAGATAGTGAAGTGTGAAGCCAGGCAAACCTTCGAACATTGTTATTAGTGCAGAACAAGCCGCCTTCCTCTATTTTCCCATCCTGTCCTTCCTCACTGTCTGTTTTTCCCCCTCTGTAAATATAATGGGACTTTTCATTTCAAGTGTGTGTCTTGTTGAGGTGTGGCAGAAGGGTTTGGTGGTTTTATCAGACTGGTTAACCATAAAAAGTTTTTCATCCCTGTTTTCCTGTGCCCCACCATTTCAGGCCCTTGGTATTCTTACTGTCTCATCCCCACCAACAGAGAAAAGGTGGATCTGGTGTCATTTATTATATACTTTAAAATGATTTTATTTTGCTCATTTTTTAATACTTGCAATTGAAATATTTTAGAGCTACAAAAACAACCATGGCCAGATATGTGAAGAGTGAATGAGGTCTTTCCTAGTCCCCCTCTGGGTTTCGCACAGATTTATTCTGAGGGTCCCTTAGTCCAAACTGGGGGACCTGAGGACAAAGAGATCAACATTTTTCTCTTCTAAATTCAAAAGGCAAGTGCAGGTATAAGACATTAAAGTATGAAAGAAGATGCTACTGGGCACATTTTTTTCCTTGTAACCTACCCTATTCAGAATAGAAAAACGACATCTAAACAAGAGTGGAGAGGAGTTTGGAGAAAAAGTAGAGTAGAAGGTAGTGTATGGGCTGGGCCCGTGCTCTTCCCTTGCCCCAATGTGGGTGTGAGGAGTGGTGAATAAGCACACCACAAACCTGTCTGTCTGTAAGTATGGGAATCCCAGAGCTGAGAGGACACTTGTCTCCTTTTCTTAGTGTCACCAGATGACTGCAAATGCTGCAGAGAGGCCCTTCAGTGCTATTGAGTGGAAAATTTGGTTTCACATGTTTGGTCTTGGTTGTTGCAGAAATTCAGACCCCTGAGTTTCTCTTAGCCCTAAAATGGCATGAGAGGAAATCTGAAATTATCAATTATTCTTGTTTCCTTTTAAGATTCTTGCTTGCCTGCCTTTTCACCATTCTTATATATCTTTAAGATAGATCACTTTTTAAATTCTATCTGTAAGAGGATTTAGGTCTCAATATGTTGGTTTTCCCCTTTAATATGGGTCCATTTTGGACTCTAAATCTCAAGCCTCCTCTTATGTGGTTTCCTCTTTCCATTTATTACTTGATACTTTCCCAGACCTGTTTCCAGAGCCAAAACCATCTCTTCATTTAAAATATTCTGAAATTTCTTCATCTGCTCCCTTAAGTCATTTCACTCTTTATGAGCCAACTTGATTTTCCAGGATTTTACTGATTGGCCCTTAACTTTGTGCAAATCTCCTTAAACAGTTGACAGTTTTATTTCCAATATAACAGGACCCCAGTCATCATTGTTGTCCTCCTCTCCTCTCCTCTGTCTCCTCTCCCTCCCTCTTCCCCTCTCCTCCCTCTTCCCCTCTCCTCCCTCTTCCCCTCTTCTCCCTCTTCCCCTCTCCTCCCTCTTCCCCTCCCCTCTCCTCTTCCCTGCTCCCCTTCCCCCTCTTCCCTCCTCTCTCTCTCTTTCTCTCTCCCTTCCTTCCTTCTTTCCTTCCTTCCTTCTTCTCTTTCCCCTTTCTTTCCTTTCTTTTCTTTTCTTCTTCTCCTCTTCCTCCTTCTCATTCCTCCTTCTCCTCCTTCCCCTTCTTTCTATTTCTCCTTCTTTCTTCCTTTTCTACTCCTTCTTTCTTCTCCCTTCTCCCTTCCTTTTTCCCTTTTCCCTTCCTTCTTCATCCTTTCTCCCTCTTCTTTGTCTTCCTTCTCCTCCTCCTTCCCCTCTTTTCTCCTTCTTCTTTCTTTCTTCTTCTCTTTCTCCTCCCCGCTCCTCCTCCTCTCCGGACTCCTCCTCATTGTCTTCTTCTTCTCCTACCCTCCTCCTCTTTCTCCTTTCCTCCTCTTCCCTTCCTTCCTCTCCTCTTTCTTTCATTTCTTTGTTTCATTTCTTTGTTTCTTTTCTTTCTTTCTTCTTCCTTCTCCTCCTCTTCTTTCTCTCCTCTTTCTTTTTTTCCTCTCTCTTACTTTCTCTCTTTCTTTTTCTCTCTTTTCTTCTTCTCCTTCTTCTCCTTCTTTGGGTTATTGGTAAAATCTATTGCTCCTTTCTGATTGAACCTATAGCTTTGGGTCAGTGAATTACAAAGTTAGAGTTTCAGTGGGATTTTTGAAGTAACTACCTCCTCACCTTAACTGAAACTAGACTTTTCCTGAAAGATACTACTTTTCAGCAGTTCCAAGTACAGGTTACTGTTGTGTTGTAGCCCAAAAGTGGGCTGAGCATGCCACACCTTCATTGATGCACATACATTCCACCCTCTTTCCACCCTTATTTTTTCCTTGACTGATCTCATTCCCCACATAATCTTCAATGAGGACTTTGACAACTGTCTCTTTCTTTCCACCCTAGCTATTATAATCATTCTGGAAAACTTCAACAATTATGTTGGTGATGCATCTGGATCCATAATTTCTTACACTCCATTGATTTCCACCTCCACTCTACCTCAGCCAGCTATTCAAATGACCACACCCTGGACCTTGTCATCACCCATAACTGTTGCTCCACCTCTGAAGCTGTGAACCCTGAAATGTCACTCATTGATCACACAGAATAACCTCTAGCTCTCCTACTCTTAAGTTCCCACTAAACCTCTTCTTAAAAAAATAATCTTTTTATTTTTATCTTGAGTAATTGCATGGCTACCATCTAGAATTGATAGTAGTAAACATTTTGTCATATTTGTTTCAAGTCTTATTAAAATGAATAAAACATTGCAGGTACATGTAAGTCTCCTGTGTTCTCACCCCCAAGCTCCAATCTCTTTTTTTCCTTATCAGAAGTACCACCATAATGAATTTGGTAAACGTATGTGTGTTGTGTGTGTATAAATATGGGTGTGAGCATATATATATATAATATGTAACTGTTTTAAAATTTATGTAATGTACTGTGCATATTAATAGTTTGCAACTTGATTTCCACTAATGTTATTATGTTTTATTTTATTTATTTATTTATTTATTTTTATGTTTTAAAATCTATGTGTATATTTAATAGTTATTTTCTTCTAGGTGCACCATAGCTTTCCAATATAAGAATATAGTATCCTTTATCTATTTTCCAAATTCGTTATTACAAACAGTGCTATATTAAGCACCCTTGTAAATGTCTTCCCAAATAAAATAGGTCAGTGTAGTGCCATGGCTAAGGTAGCACCACAGCTAGACTATATGGCACCTTTATGTGAATAAGAAAGACTTCCTCTTTTTATGGACCTAGTCCTCTGACCTCACACCTTGGCAAATGAAAGGTGCCTGGGGCAAAGATAAAGATACTCAGGTGGATGTAGCTTTGAACTAGGTATGCATGGATTATTAACCGGGACATGGATTGGATTTCTGTACCAACTTGTTTCCTCTTGGCATCACTGGAATTGTGAATGAATTGCATAGCCACATGTGGTGCCCTGGGTTAATAACAAAAACTTTAGAGTCACATTGCTTGGTTTCAGTGGTAGCTTTGTGAACATAGCAAATTACTTAACCTCTGTACCTTATCAGTAAAATGGTGATATGGAATTATTTATCTTATAGGATAATTGAAAGAGTTATACATAGTAGTGCTAAGTGCATAGTATGTTTTATATCACTATTAGATATTGTTATCATAAATATGTCTTGGAGATATTGCAGGTTTGGTTCCAGATGACTGCATTAAAGAGAATATTGCAATAAAGTGAGTCACATGAATTTTTTGGTTTCCCAGTACATATAAAAGTTATGTTTACACTGTAGTGTAGTCTCTATTGAGTATTCATTAGCATTATGTCTAAAAAAGTATACCTTCCTTCATTGAAAATACTTTAATGCTGAAAAATGCTAATGAACCTTCAGCAAGTTGTAATCTTTTTGCTGGTGGAGAGTCTTGCCTTGATGTTGATGGCTGGTGGCTGATGGGGTGTAGTGTTTGAAGGTTAGGGTGGCTGTGGCAATTTCTTAAAAGAAGTCAACAGTGAAGTTTGCTGCATTGACTGACTCTTCCTTTCATGAAAGATTTCTCTGTAATATACAGTGCTGTTTGGTACAATTTTACCCACAGTAGAATTTCTTTCAAAATTGGTAAATCCTCTCAAACCCTGCCACTCCTTTATCAACTAAGTTTCTGGAATATCATAAATTCTTTGTTGTCATTTCAACAGTGTTCACAGCATCTTCAGGCATAGATTCCATCTCAAGCAATCAAAGCAATCACTTTCTTTGCTCATTCATCAGAACCAACTCCTCATCTATTCAAGTTTTATCATAAGATTGTAGCAACTAAGTCACATCTTCAGGCTCTACTTCTTTTTTAAAATTTTTAATCAATTTATTTTTATTTTTTTAAATTAAACTTTTAAGTTCTGGGGTATGTGTCCACAATGTGCAGGTTAGTTACATAGGTAAACCTGCCAGCCTTTACTTCTAATTCTAGTTCTCTTGCTGTTTCCACCACATCTGCAGTTACTTCCTCCACTGATGTCTTGAATCTCTCAAAGTAATCTGTTAGGGTTGGAATCAACTTTTTTCAGACTCATGTTAATGTTGATATTTTGACTCCTCCATGAATCATCAATGCTCTTAATGACTTCTAGAATGGATAATCCTTTCCAGAAGATTTTCAATTTACTTTACCCAGATCCATCAGAGAAATCACTATTTATGGCAGCTATAATCTTCCAAAATGTATTTCTTAAACAAGAAGACTTGAAAATCGAAATCACGTCTTGATCCATGGGATGCAGAATGGATGTTGCGTTAGCAGGCACAGAAACAACATCCTTGTACATTTTCATCACGGCTGTTGGATGACCAGGTACATTGTTAATGAGCAATAGTATTTTGAAAGGAATCTTTTATTTTCTGAGTCATAGTCTCAACAATGGGATTAAAATAGTAAACCATGCTATAAATAGATGTGCCATCATCCAGGCTTTGCCGTTCCATTTATAGGGCCCTAGAAGAGTAGATTTAGCATAATTCTTAAGGGCCCTAGGATTCTCAGAATGGTAAATGAGCATCGGCTTCTACTTCAAGTCACCAACTACGTTAGTCCCTTACAAGAGAGTCAGCCTGTCCTTTGGAGCTTTGAAGCCAAAGAATTGACTTCTCTGTAGCTGTAAAATTCTTAGGTGATATCTTCTTCCAATAGAATGCTGTGTTGTCTACATTGAAAATCTGTTGTTTAGTGTAGCCACTTTCATCAATTATCTTAGCTAGATCTTCTGGATAACTTGCTACAGCTTCTCCATCAGCACATGCTGCTTCACCCTGCACTTTTATGTTCTGGAGATGGCTTATTTCCTTAAATAAAGATAATGTTGTGGCTCGTTTGGTCTATCTAGATCACTAAAACTTTCTCCAAGTCGGTAATAAAGCTGTTTTGCTTTCTTATCATTCATGTGTTCATGGATGTAGCAGTTTTTATCATTCATGTGTTCAGGAGTAGCAGTTTTCATTTTCTTTAAGAATTTTTCATTTGCATTCACAAACTTGGCTAACTGGCACAAAAGGCTTAGCTTTTGGCCTCTCTCTGCTTTTGACATGCCTTTCTCACTAAGTTTAATCATTTCTTTCTTTCTATTTATTTATTTATTTGAGATGGAGTCTTATTCTGTTGCCCAGACTGGAGTGCAGTGGCACGATCTCAGCTCACTGTAACCTCTGCCTCCTGGGTTTAAGCAATTCTTCTGTCTCAGCCTCCCAAGTAGATGGGATTATAAGCGCCCCCCACCATGCCCGGCTAATTTTTGTATTTTTAGTAGAGATGAGGGTTTCACCATATTGGTCAGGCTGGTCTTGAACTCCTGACCTCAGGTGATCCACCCACCTCGGCCTCCCAAAGTTCTGGGATTACAAGCGTGAGCCACTGTGCCCGACTCTCATTTTTTATTTAAAGTAAGATACATGTAGCTATGCTACGTGGCTCATGCCTATAATCCCAGCACTTTGGGAGGCCGAGGTGGGTGGATCACTTGAGGCCAGGAGTTCAAGATGAGCCTAGGTAACATAATGATACCCCATTTCTACAAAAAAATTTAAAATTAGCAGGGCATGGTTGTGTGTACCTGTAATCCCAACTATTTGGGAGGCTGAGGCATGAGAATCACTTAAACCTGGAAGGTGGAGGTTGCAGTGAGCCGAGTTCCCGCCACTAACTAGCCTGGTGATAGAGTGATATTCTGTCTGAAAATAAATAAATAAATAAATAAAGTGAGAGATATGTGCCTTTTCCATTTACTAGAACACTTAGAGACCACTGTCTGGTTATTAATTGGCGTAATTTCAATATTGTATCTTAGGGAGTTGACAAGCCTGGCTAGAGGGAGAAAGAAGAGGGAGCTGCTGATCAGTGGAGCCATGAGAACACTCATTTATTGATTAAGTTCTCTGTTTCATATAGGAAAGGTTTATGGTGCCCCCAGCAATTATAAGGGTAACAGTAAAGATCACGTATTACAGATTACCATAGCAGATATAATAATAGTGAAAAAGTTTGAAATACTGTGAGAATTACCACAGTGTGACACAGAGACGTGAAGTGAGCACATGCTGTTGGAAAATGGTACTAATAGACTTGCTAGACAGGGTTGCCTCAAACCTTCAATTTGTAAAAAACAGTCTGTGAAGCACAATAAAGTGGAGCACAATAAAATGAAGTATGTCTGCATGCGAATTCCTCTGAGGTGTAAGAGTAGGAGAAGAACTGAAGGGTATGCACTTCACATAAACCTGTTCTTTATCCTGTCTCATTTTTTCAGTCTGCCAGTCCCTCTCCTGCCTTCTTTCATATCTATCTTGGATTCTATCATTACACTTTTGAAATTGTGGGCCTCAATCATTTTATAATGCATTGTGATTGTTGTTAGCAATTGGTAAGCATCTCAAAAAAGAACAAACCAAGTCACCCAGATTACTCCCCAAAGTGGGCAGAAGAAAAGGATTGGGTTAAAGGTTACAGTAAGTGACCGCCTCCTGCCAGGCATGATGAATCTTCTTATTTAGACACACTTGTTTTAATCTCCTTTTGTTTCCCACTCTACTTCCTTTGAGAGATATCAGAGATAATGATGGTGAGTGGGCTAAATTCATTTTCTTCTTCTCATTTCCTTCTTCACTTGGCTCTTACCTTCACCTACACTACTCCCCATGCATACGCGCCTTCAGATATAATATTCAGCTACTAACTGCTAATTCTCCTACATTATGTTTCATTCTCTTTAGTTTTATTGCCAAGAAATATCCCTATATCCTTAGTCCCTGCAACCCCTTGCTCTACTAGAAATCTGGTTTTCCTTTGATGCGCTGTTTTTCTTTTGTCTATGAAGTGGAGCCTAGCTGTTCTGGTGAAGTCACTGTGGGCTAGTAGATTGTGAATGAGTTCATAGTCACACTTGAGTTCAAATCTGAACCACATCTAGGTGAGTTGTGTGTCCTTGGATGTATAACTTGGAAGAACCTCAGTTTGCATATTGAGAAGTTCAAGGATTTCTGCATCAAACAGTTATTGTGAAGGTAAAAAAGGGATAAGTAGTGAGACATTGGTATATAGCTCATAGTATATTTCATATTGTTAGTTTTATTTTATCTGAAAAGTTGCTGCTACTAGCAAGGCCCATCTTTCCTATGGTAATAGAGAGTGTAGGATCTTGCCTAAGGGAAATTAGGCTGTAAAATTATTCCTCCCTTCACACACATATAGTTTGGGCCAAGGAGAGGGACTGTAAGGCAGCAATCCCCACATTTTTGGCACCAGGGACCGGTTTCATGGAAGACAATTATTCCATGGAAGAGAGGATGGTCAGAGTGGGATGGTTTTGGAATTAAACTGTTCCATCTTGGGTCATCAGGCATTAGTTAGATTCCCATAAGGAAAACGCAACCTAGATTGCTCCCGGCACAGATCACAATAGGTTCGTGCTCCTATGAAAATCTAAGGCAGCTGCCGATCTGACAGGAGGTGAAGTTCAGGTGGTAATGTACACTGGGCTGCCACTCACTTACTGCTGTGTGGTCTGGTTTCTAACAGGCCACAGACTAGTACTGGTCTGCAGCCCAGGGTTTGGGGATCCCTGCTGTAAGGGTTTCTGGTTTTTCCTCCCATACCTATAACCTTCTCTATTGTGTTCTTTGACCCTTCATTTTTCTTTGTACCTGCCCTGCCAGTCTCAAACCTGAGATTAACCTAATTTCTTTTTTTTTTATTTTTCACTTCTGCCAGGCTGTTAGATGGCAAATATCATATATATGGTGCCTTAGCTTATCTCTACACATTATTATATTAACTTTGCCCAAGCTCTGAATATTGCCTGGCAATCCCTTCCATCATCCCTAGTGGATTGCTTTTCCCAGATCCCTCAACTGGATTTTTCAAACCTTTCCTTTTTCAAACCTTTCCAAGCCTCCTGCCTCACTCCCTCCTCATCTTCCTTTTAATAGATCACTTTACCTCCTTCTTTGTTAAGATTTAGAAGTGATTTAAAAAACATGAGGAGTCCAGTCTTGAGAAAAATGTTTTCTTAAATGACACAGTAGATATTTTAAGGAAAAAAATCACTAGGCTACCAAGATTACAATTAGTCTATTCATATGGATAAAACAAAAATTTCCCCCGTGTCATTATCATACTTGTAGGTATCAGTGTTGTAAAAGTCAGAAATGAAGTTGTCTACGTTAGAGAGTTAGCAATTTATACTAAAGGGCTCAAGGCTTCGTTGACTTGGAAGACTAGGTAGAATCTTCTTCCTCATTTTTAGCTTATCTCAGGATTGTAAAGATTTTTTGTTTTTCCTCTCTAATGGTGAGACTTTATATGCTTAGTCATAATGGAGGTTGGGCAAGGAGCCAGTTTTGCTTTCTCCATAGGGGCCAACAGATATGAATTCTCCTAACTTTGATTCTTCCAAAAGGAATCAACTGGGTCACAGACCACTAAAATGCAGATTCCTGGGTCCCATCTACTAGAAATTTGGATTTAATGGATCTGGGATAGAGGCCATGAATTTGCTTTTTAAATAATTACCATAGGTGATTCTGATGTAGCTCATTGTAGGAACCTCTTTTAGAAACATGTAGATAATTGTATTTTTGCAGAATTTTAATCTCCTTTTTGTCTCAAGAGTATATGAGGTATTCTTTTTCTTTCCAAGGCTGATTTCTCTATGTGTATCTTTGATTCCATTTCTGTCATTTCTTCGAGGTCCTTGATCCAACAATGATTCCTTTCTCTGTATCAACAGATTCTTACTTTCTATAAATCTCCTTCCACTTGGCTTATAAGTATTATTCACATTTGGTAAATTTTTATTGAGTGCTGCCTGTGTTTCCAGCATATACTTTAATTTCTTTCTTTATAAAGGATTTTTCTTTCTTCCTTGCCTACTCTCCTATTTCCTCTTTACTAGCAGACTTTTTAAAGAGTCTCTTCTTTTCACACCGATATTTAATAATAATTATAACAATAATAAGTAGTAATACAGATAGTCACTAATATTTATTAGATGATAACTGTGGACCAGATACTTTTCTAAGTGCACTACATATATAATCTGTGTAGTAGACAGTTTGCAAATTAATGAAAAAATATATATGTTAGGATCTGTTTCTGGGCTCTTTATTGTTATATTGATCTGTATTATCTATTCTTCTGCCAGTATGCTATTTGGCAGAAGAGTATTCATAGTAACTTTATAAAATGCATTTTATCTTTCATTACTTAATGAAATTCCCTTCCTTTGGCTTCTGAAACACCACTTTCTCTGCTTCTCCAACTCTGATTCATCTTTATCAGTCTCCTTCACTGACCTTTCTTCTCTACCTCCCTCATGTGATTCTGTTTAAAGTCCTTTACCAGCCTGCCTGCAACTTGCTTTTCCAGCTGCAGTTTCTGATACTGTTTCATGCTTCAGTCAAAGACATATACTCTTTGGTCCATGAGCACACTATTTCCTCTGTGTCTTTGCACATGGAGTTCACTTCTCTACTTGTAAAGTCTATGAATGTTGGTTGCATGGCTGATTTGTCACAATTTTAGGTCTTCAATATTTGGAATGTTCTGGCAAGAATTTGTAGGTAAGGACAAACCAAAGTGGGTGGTGCTGCTTAGGAATCCTTTGTATCTAGGGTAGAGAACACACAGAGTCAGAGAGTCTGAGCGAGCAGAATGGGTAGAGGAACAGGGCTGAGATAGGCTATTGAAGGAATTGGGTATCAGATATTTGTCTTTCAAAAAGTACCAGACTGTGTATGATTGTTTATTATTAGTCCATGGTGACCTTCAAACTAAGGCATGCATTAAGGAGGTTAGGCCAGAAAATGCCATCCTCTGGAACTAAAACTAATGAGAACTATTAAATGTGGTGAAATAAATAAAATGTGAAGAGATGAGTTATCTGCAGCAGTAATCCACCTTTGGAAATTAAATGCTGCTAATGAGCAGGGTGTTCCTCAAGTCTCTCTCAAGACATTAAGTATGGTTGCATTGAAGCAGGAAAGGGGAGTCTGAGGATGACTACTAGTTGGTGTGTCTCCAGCAGTGTTCAGAAGAATGGATTGCACCAGTCCTAGCTGTTTGACTGTAGTTGTTTAGAGGGAAATATTACTGAAGCGGAAGACAGTGTTATATTAGCAAACACATACGTTTTGAAGTCAGACAGATTTAGATATAAAACCTAACTTTACTATAAGCCAGTCACTTGACTTTTAAAGTCTCAGTTTGTTCTTCAGTAAAATAACCATAACATTTATAACCACAGGGTTGCTATGAGAATGAAATTAAATAATAATAAATAAATAATACATGTCAAGCATATAGCACATAATGTAATGTTCCCAGCTCATAAGATGTTCAATAAAAATGCTACTTTTGTATTTTTCTATCCCTTTTAGGAAAAATTTTTGAAATCATCAGATTACCCTAGCAGAGCTCTAGAGAATTAAACTCTTTAGCTCTGAAGCTCATCTAATAACCTGATATCTGTCTAATGCATCTATCCAATGAGAGGGAATACCCCATGATACACAACTGATTCCTATTCTCAATATAGTTATATCTTGTAGTCAGTAAATAAATAAATTGGACCCTTGAGACTTTGCTTAGTGTGAATCTGTCTCCCAGAGCTTGATCACATTTGAGTGTATAGGAAAAAAAAAAAATCTAACAAAAGTGAGATCCAGACTCTGGATGAGGCATTGAGATTCTGTAAGATCCTGCTTGAAACAGCCCGCCTCTTTCTCTTCTCTTCTTTTATCTGAAACATTATGGTTCTTAAGATTCTAGAGTCATAACAAGGAAAAGAGAAACATTATGAAAAACTTGGCTTAACTATATACTAAACATTTATTGGGAATTTCTTTGCTTTCTCTTATTAGAAAAATCTTCTTGCCCCTGGCCCCTTGGAAGGCAAAGAATAAGGTTGGAGTGTTGCCCAGAAAAAGGGTCAGGGTTTGGTTCTCGTCCCTGTATACCCAGAAGCTCACTCATATCAGTGCCCCAGAGTTGATCAGACTCGGGGAAGCTGTTTTATTGTAACTGAACTCATCAGGGACTAAAGTATGAAAACCAGAGTGTCATTTTATTAATTTACAGTCAGAAATGAATTATCAGAAACACTGGGTGTTTATATTAATCTTGCTGATGAATGCTTTCTCTATTTGGGAAAATCAAGGAAAGCCAGATTTTTTAGAAGGCCCCTTGGTGAGTATGAAGTTTATGGCAGAGGTTTGTTGTTTGTTTTGTGGTTCAGCTGATGAGTATCACTAGGCACTCATGTAGTGAGACATTTATTTAAAAAACTAGAACATGCTGCACCAGATATACCAATAGACTAGCTTGTCGGAACACTCTCCCTTGAGCAGTCCTTGATGGGCATTCTAACATTGCTCTTTGTGTTCTCCTTTTTCTTATGAAATAATTTAAGATTTACAAGTAAGTATAGATTTGCAAGTGAATAATGTAATGAATACCATCTTGCTTAGGAAAACTTTTGGTATTGTTTGCTCAATCTCTGTCCCATTTTCTTCCTTCCTTCCTTCCTTCCAGATGTACACACTGTTCTAAACTTGGTGTTTATCATTCCCATAAAGATTTTTACATTTACCAAATATGTATTAACCACAAACAATATATGGTATTGTTATGTATATTGTAAAACTATATAAATAGTATCACACCATGTATACTTGTTTTACAACTTTTTCAGTTAGCATTACACTTTTGGAATTTGTCCATATTGATTCATACATACCTGTAGCTCATGAATTTTAACTGCTACGTAGCATTTTAGTGTCTAGGTATATTATTACAATTTATTTATCCATTCTTCTGTTGAACTTTTAGGTGGTTTGTAACATTTTGCTCTTATAGACTCTTGTCTGTGGTTGCCAGATTTCCTCTTAAGTAGTTACCAATTCAGACATTTGCTGTTCAGTATCCTCTCAACGTTGGATATTGCCAGACTTTAGTTTTTTTCTGATCTGATGGGTATGAAATGAATTTCATTGTGTTTTAATTGTCTTGTTTCCCTGAGCATTGTTTTAAAACCTTTGGTGAATTTTCTTTTGATAAGTTTTGCTGTTTTTTCTTAAATTGAATTTTTATAAGTTATTTATATAATCTGGCTATTAATCATTTGGTGTTTATAGGCATTTCAAAAATGTTACTCAATTCTGTGGTTTGTCCTTTTTACTTTTTGAGAGTGTCTTTGGATTTACTGACATTTAGAATTTATAGTAAAAGTCATGAGTCTTTGTGGTTTGTGTATTTCTTGTTTAAAGAATCTGGACACACTTTAAAGTCATGAAGATATTCTTCTATGTTTTCTTCAAAAATGTTTAAAAATTTGCTTGTCACAATTAGATTTTTATTTACTTGTAAGTGATTTTTGTAAATGGTGTGAAATAGAGATAATTTTTTTCCTATGGAAAATTCATTACCTTGGCACCATTTATTGAAAGAGTTGTCTTTCTCCACTGATATGCAAAGCTTCTTGTATATCAAGTATGCATGGATCTTTTTCTGGAGTCTCATTGGTCTGTATATCTGTTCCTATATCAATTCTGCACTGTTTAAAATAATACAACTTTGTAATATATTTTGATATCTGAAGATGAAACTCCTCCCCTTCATCTTAAAAATTATCCTGGCCATTTTGGATTCTTTGCTCTTCTACATAAATTTTAGAATTTGTGTGTCAGCCGGGCATGGTGGCTCATGTAATGTCAGTACTTTGGGAGGCTGAAGTGGGCAGATCACCTGAGGTCAGGAATCCGAGACCAGGTTGGCCAACATGGTGCATTCCTGTCTACTAAAATTACAAAAATTAGCTGGAAGTGGTGGTAGGTGCCTGTAGTCATAGGAGACTGAGGCAGGAAAATTGCTTCAAGCTGGGAGATGGAGGTTGTAGTGAATGGAGATTGTGCCACTGCACACCAGCTTGGGTGATGGAATGAGACTCTGTCTCAAAAACGAAAAAGAAACAAACAAAAATTTGCATGTCAAGTTTCACAAAAAGCCTTCAAACAATCAATTTTATTGAGATATAGTTCATGTATATGATTATGTGAGTTTTGACAAAAGTATGTATGTATGTAACCACTATTACAATCTACATATAGATTTATTCCATCACCCTAAGTGTTTCTATGTGACTCTTCCAGCCAGTTCACAAGTACTCCCAGCCCTAGTCAACCACTGATCTACTTTCTATTTTTATAGATTAGGTTTGCCTTTAGTAAGTTTCATATAAATGGAATCATAAGTATGTACTAATTTGTGGATGGCTTCTATTCATCAACATAATGTTTTTGTTTGGATTGTTTCATGTTTGGGGCTATTATTGAAGTTGTTACAAACATTCATGTAAAAATCTTTATGTAGACATATGTTATCATTTTGCTTAGGAGTAGAATTTTTAGGCCATATAGTAAAGTACACAATTGTGTGTTGCTTAACAATGCGGGATATGTTGTGAAAAATGCACCCGTAGGTGAACATCGGAGAGCGTACTTATGCAAATCTAGGTGGTATAGCCTACTAAACAACTAGGTTATATGGTATAGACTGTTGCTCTTAGGCTACAAATCTGTAGCCTCAGTACAGCATGTTACTATACTGAGTACTATAGGCAACTAACACAATGGTAAGTATGCATCTAAATGTATCTAAACATAAAGAAGGTACAGTAAAAAATATGGCATAAAAGATAAAAAATGGTACACTTATATAGCACATTTACCATGAATTGAGCATGCAGGACTAGAAGTTGCTCTAGGTGTATCAGTCAGTGAGTGGTGAGTGAATGGGAAGGCCTAGGACATTACTGTATACTACTGTAGACTGTATAAACACTATACTCTTGAATTACACTAAATTTATAAAAATATTTTCTTGCTTCAATAATAGATTAACCTTAGCTTACTGTAACTTTTTAACTTTATAGACGTTTACATTTTTTGAACTTTTGGACTCTTAGTAACACTTAGCTGAAAGCACAAACACGTTGTATAGTTCAACACAAATACTTCTTTTCTTTACACTGTTATTCTGTAAGTTTTTTTCTGTTTAAAATTTTAAATTTTTAAATTTTTTTGTTAAAAACTAAAACTAAAAACTTCTTGTTAAACTAAGACAAATATTGTCTTCTACCTCCATATGTTGTCTCACTCTAAGGTCTTCAGGGACAATAACATGTATGGAGTTGTCAACTTCATATATGTTACAGAATTTCTTCTTCTGGAATATCTGCAAAATCTCCTGAGGACATACTTGGGGCTATTTTACAGTTAACTTATTTTTTAAATAAGTAGAAGGAATGTACTATAAAATAACAAAACATACAGTGTAGTAAACACTTAAATGAGTAACATAATCATTTATTATGATCAATTATTAGGTACTGTATATAATTGTATGTGCTATACTTTTATGTGATTGGCAGTACAGTAGGTTTGTTTGCACCATTGTAGCAAGTTTACACTATCAGCCCTATAAATGTGAGTAATTCATTGCACGATGACATTATAATGGCTATGACATCAATAAGTAACAGGAATTTTTCATCTCAGTTATAATCTTCTGGGACCACCATAGTATATGCAGTCTGTCATTGACCAAAATGTTATGTGGTGCATGACTACATTTAACTTTATAACAAGTTTCCATACTATTTTCCAAAGTGTATCATTTTACTTTCCCACTAGCAGTACCAGTACTTGGTAATGCCAGTGATTTTACTTTTAACCTTTCCAGTGGGTGTGTAATAGTATCTTATTATATTTTAATTTGCATTTCCCTGATTACTAGTGACATTGAGTGTACTTTCATGTGCCTGTTGGCCATTTGTACATCTTCTTTGGTGAAGTGTCCATTCACATCTTTTGCTCCTTTTAATATTCATTTTTTCCAGCTTTATTGAGGCATACTTGAAAAATAAATTATATATATTTAAGATGTGCATAGTAAAGTTTTGATAAATATATATGCTGTGAAATTACCACAATCTAGCTGATTTTAACGTATGTATCACCTCATGTAGTCTTTTTTTCTTAGTGTGGTAAGAACATTTATGATTTATTCTCTTAGCAAATTTCAAGTATACAATACATTATTCACTATAGTCACCATGCTATGTACATACTATGCTATATTTATAAGTGCTACATTTATAAGTGAACGTTTTACCCATTCCCCAAAATCTCATTTTCTCTACCCCCTGACCTCTGCGATCACCTTTCTAGTCTATTTCTGTGAGTTCAACTTTCCAAGATTCCACTAATAAGTAAAATCATATAGCATTTGTCTTTCTGGGTCTGGCTTTTCACTTAGCATAATGTCCTTCAAGTTCATCTATGTTTCTGCCAATGACAGGATTTCCTTCTTTTTTTAAGTCTAAATGATATTCCATTGTGTGTACACCACATTTTCTTTATTCAATCAGCCATTAATGGATACTTAGGTATCGTTGTCTTAGCTACTGTGAATAATGCTGAAATGAAAATGAGAGTGCAATTATCGTTTCAAGACAGTGGTTTTCTTTCTTTTGAAAATAAAATAAATTCCCAGAAGTGGGAATATTGGATTATATGTATGGTAGTTCTATCTTTAAGTTTTTCAGGAATCTCCATATTATTTTCTGTAATGGCTGTACCAATTTACATTCCCACCAACAAGGTATAAGTGTTCCCTTTTCTCCGTATCCTCAACAACAGTTTTGTCTCTTGATTTTTTGATAATGATAGTTATCCTAACAGGTGCGAGGTAATATCTTATTGTGGTTTTGATTTGCGTTTCTCTGATGATTGCTGATGTTGATACCTTTTCATATACCTATTGGCTGTTTGTATGTCCTTTTTGGGAAAATGTCTGTTCACGTCCTTTGGCCATATTTTTAATTGGGTAATTTTTTTTATGAAGTTGAATTTCTCATATATTTTGGTTATTAACTCCTTTTCAGATATATGGTTTTCACATATTTCTCCCATTCCATATGTTGCCTTTTCATTTGGCAGATTGCTTCCTTTGTTGTAAAGAACTTTGCAGTTTGATATAGTCCCTCTTGTTTGCTTTTATTGTATGTGATTTTGGTGTCATATTAAAAAAATTTATTGCCAATACCAGTGTCATGGAATTTTGCTCATTTTAAAATGAAACAGTTTGTCTTATTGAGTTGTAAGAATGCTTTATATATTCTGTATTGTTTGTGAAAAATAGGATGTTGAGAAATAGCTATTTAGGTTGATTTCTAGGTTGACCACTTGCGTGTAAGAAGTGAAATGAAGCAGAGATGAGAAAAACCTTAGTATTTAATTAACATTTATTTATTGTCAATTTTAATGCAATCTAGTTGATTGAGTCCAAAGACTTGAAACAAATATGTTACAGTCAAATTAAGAAACTACATAGTGGTGGCAGATACCCTTCCTTTTCATCTGGGCATGGATGATTTTTTTTAGGTGGAAATGTTATTGAACTATAGTAGCAGGTGGGAATCATTGTATTTCCATGGAATAACTCCAGTATGTTTTCCAATATTGAGCAGACTCTTAGAAATAGGGAGCAAGATCTTTCTTGCTGAAACCAAGTTAAAGCCCACATTTGAATGTTTTTAATCCTGAACTGATAAATCCCTGTTCTTTAAGAAATAATGCTCTTGCTAATTGGCCAGGGAAAAGCCCCTAATGATACTTTTTATGCCACTAGTTAGCTTACTGATTAAAGGTATATCCAAGAAAAGGGACTTGATGGTTTTCATAAGGAAAGACACTACCAGTGCTGCATCTTTGCTTTTAGAGCCTTCACCTTCTGCCACAATACCAAAAATTGGGACACACCAAACATGGGACACACTGAAAATTAGGGTACACTAATTGCTGTAAAACAAAGTGTTGTATCCAGGACTGGTAATGCATTTCTAATATTTTGCTTTTTAGAAAATGTAAGCTTAGCTTTGTCACCATCTACAATTGAATGATTAACTCTCAAAAAGACAGCTCCAACTAAACCCAAAACTGTTTTAAAGCTTTCCATTATCCCTCAAAGTTTAACCCTCATACTAACCAGTTACTCCACTCAGTATTTTCTAACAAAGTAGTCCAGATGCCTAAAATTCTTGGGAAGGAACCCCATAACAAGACATATGCTATAGTTATAGGCTTAAAAGAAAAAAGATAAAAATGGATAGATTCACTTTTAGATAGAATTTTATGATGGATTACTGGTTTTTCATGATGAATTCATAGGTGAATTTTTTATTTCTTAAATTGCTACTTGAGTAAATTGCATTTATATTTATTATTCATCCCTAAGAGTAGCACCTCTGCTCTTGGACATACTCATAAAATGAAGTGCCACTATGAAAACAGAAAATGTGAGCCTGAACTTTCCCCTTCACTTTTATTTCCTCCTTTTCAATAGGAACACCCACCTTGATTATAACCCTCATTGCAAATTGACAATTTATTGGTAGTACCACATCTAGACTGTCAATTGGAGGGCATAAATTGTCCAAAGCCACCAGCTGAGGGGCTTCCAACTTCTCTGTAACTACTTTTTAATGGCCCTCCAATACAATTCAAATGGATGCAGCAAGATTCAGGCGAAATTCGACTTATAACACTTATAATAGACTAGGTGCGTAAATAAAACTAAACAGATTCAGATGCATTTTTGAGAGGAAGACACCTGACAGGAGTCAGAAAAGTTCTGTTAATTGCCATTACACAAACCACAACCAGAGCAGCATGACACAGATATAGATGACTAAAATTCCAGAGACTCATATTATCAAGAACTAGAAAAATGACAGGAAAAAAGCACAATAAGGATGAACATGAGACACAATGATATCTTTCAAAATGAAACAAATGGCCACAAACACATGCAGGATGCCTGTAAGTAGAACACTGCCCTACTGAAGATTCCTATCAGCTATAGGTTTATAAGAGTCTTAATATAGAACAATGTTCCTGATAGCTAGAGGAGTAAATTGGGCTAGAAATATGACAATAAACAGGAGATTGATCTGAACCAGACTCATGTGGACTGAAGCAATAAGACAGAGTGGAGCCAGAATCATGGTTGCTACAGCTAAATGATACATCTCAGTATGAATCAGGTGTGCCACAGCTGGAAGACTGACCTAAGTGAGATCCATGTTGACCATAGCTAGAAGATTGCCATGACCCACACCCATGTTGGTCACAGCTATGAGAGTGGACAGATCCAGACCAGTGTTGTCCAAGGCCAGAAGCCTCCTGGAATCCAAACCCATGCTGACCACAGTTGGAAGACTGATCAGAGCTAGAGCCATGTTGGCTGCAGGTTGATGACTGCCCTGACATAGATACATGCCGTCCTTGGATAAAGGAGTGACTTGAGACAGAATGAAGCTGACTATAACCAGAGGACTTTTCTGAGCCACACTCATGTTGACCAAAGCCATAAGACTGGCCTGAGCCAGACTGATAGGGGCAGTGACTGGAAGAACACCCTGAGACAGTCCCATGTTGGCCATAACTGGAAGACTGTCCTGACCCAGACCCATGTCGGCCGCGGCTAGGAGACTTTCCAGATCCAGAGCCGTGTCGGCCATAGCCAGAAGACTGACTTGAGCCGGAGCCATGGTGGCCGTAGCTGGAGGACTGACCTGAGCTAGCTCCATGTTGTCCACAGCTTGATGACTGTCCTGATGTAGAACCATGCTGTCCATGGCTAGAGGAGTGACCCGAGCTAGAGCCGCGCTGACTGTAGCCAGAGGACTGTCCTGAACGAGGCTCATGTTGACCTACGCCAGAAGAGTGACCTGAGCCAGACTCATATGGGCCACGGCTGGAAGACCGCCCTGAGCCAGACCCATGTGGGCCGTAGCTGGAAGACTGCCCGGAACCAGATCCATGTCGGCCGCGGCTAGGGCTAGGAGACTGGCCAGATCCAGACCCGTGTCGGCTGTGCCCCGAAGACTGACGGGAGCCAGACCCATGCTGACCATAGCCGGAAGACTGACCTGAGCTAGATCCGTGTTGTTCGCCCCTAGATGACGGTCCTGAGCTAGAACCGTGTTGTCCGTAGCCAGAGGAGTGACCGGAGCCAGATCCCTGCTGACTGTAACCAGAGGACTGTCCTGAGCTAGACTCATGTTGACCGAAGCCAGAAGAGTGGCCTGAGCCAGACTCATACGGGCCTCGGCTGGAAGAAGAACCTGAGCCAGAGCCGTGTGGGCCGTGGCTGGAAGAGTGCCCCGAACCAGATCCAGACCCGTGTCGGCCGCGGCCCGAAGACTGATGTGAGCCAGAGCCATGCTTACCGTAGCTGGAAGACTGCCCCGAGCTAGATCCCTTCTGGCCAAAACTGGAGGACTGTCCTGACGTGGAACCGTGCTGTCCATGGCTAGAGGAGTGACCTGAGCCGGAACCATGCTGACTATAACCAGAGGACTGTCCTGAGCCAGACTCGTGTTGCCCAAAGCCAGAAGAGTGGCCAGAGCCAGACTCATACGGGCCACGGCTGGAAGGAGAACCTGAGCCAGAGCCGTGTGGGCCGTGGCTGGAAGAGTGCCCCGAACCAGATCCAGACCCGTGTCGGCCGCGGCCCGAAGACTGATGTGAGCCAGAGCCATGCTGACCGTAGCTGGAAGACTGCCCCGAGCTAGATCCCTTCTGGCCAAAGCTGGAGGACTGTCCTGACGTGGAGCCGTGTTGTCCATGGCTAGAGGCGTACCCTGAGCCACTTCCGTGCTGACTGTAACCAGAAGACTGTCCTGAGCCAGACCCATGTTGGCCGTAGCTGGAAGACTGTCCTGACCCGGACCCATGTCGGCCGCGGCTAGGAGACTGGCCAGATCCAGAGCCGTGTCGGCCATAGCCAGAAGACTGACTTGAGCCGGAGCCATGGTGGCCGTAGCTGGAGGACTGACCTGAGCTAGCTCCATGTTGTCCACAGCTTGATGACTGTCCTGATGTAGAACCATGCTGTCCATGGCTAGAGGAGTGACCCGAGCTAGAGCCGCGCTGACTGTAGCCAGAGGACTGTCCTGAACGAGGCTCATGTTGACCTACGCCAGAAGAGTGACCTGAGCCAGACTCATATGGGCCACGGCTGGAAGACCGCCCTGAGCCAGACCCATGTGGGCCGTAGCTGGAAGACTGCCCGGAACCAGATCCATGTCGGCCGCGGCTAGGGCTAGGAGACTGGCCAGATCCAGACCCGTGTCGGCCGTGCCCCGAAGACTGACGGGAGCCAGACCCATGCTGACCATAGCCGGAAGACTGACCTGAGCTAGATCCGTGTTGTTCGCCCCTAGATGACGGTCCTGAGCTAGAACCGTGTTGTCCGTAGCCAGAGGAGTGACCGGAGCCAGATCCCTGCTGACTGTAACCAGAGGACTGTCCTGAGCTAGACTCATGTTGACCGAAGCCAGAAGAGTGGCCTGAGCCAGACTCATATGGGCCTCTGCTGGAAGAAGAACCTGAGCCAGAGCCGTGTGGGCCGTGGCTGGAAGAGTGCCCCGAACCAGATCCAGACCCGTGTCGGCCGCGGCCCGAAGACTGATGTGAGCCAGAGCCATGCTGACCGTAGCTGGAAGACTGCCCCGAGCTAGATCCCTTCTGGCCAAAGCTGGAGGACTGTCCTGACGTGGAGCCGTGTTGTCCATGGCTAGATGCGTACCCTGAGCCACTTCCGTGCTGACTGTAACCAGAGGACTGTCCTGAGCCAGACCCATGTTGGCCGTAGCTGGAAGACTGTCCTGACCCGGACCCATGTCGGCCGCGGCTAGGAGACTGGCCAGATCCAGAGCCGTGTCGGCCATAGCCAGAAGACTGACTTGAGCCGGAGCCATGGTGGCCGTAGCTGGAGGACTGACCTGAGCTAGCTCCATGTTGTCCACAGCTTGATGACTGTCCTGATGTAGAACCATGCTGTCCATGGCTAGAGGAGTGACCCGAGCTAGAGCCACGCTGACTGTAGCCAGAGGACTGTCCTGAACGAGGCTCATGTTGACCTACGCCAGAAGAGTGACCTGAGCCAGACTCATATGGGCCACGGCTGGAAGACCGCCCTGAGCCAGACCCATGTGGGCCGTAGCTGGAAGACTGCCCGGAACCAGATCCATGTCGGCCGCGGCTAGGGCTAGGAGACTGGCCAGATCCAGACCCGTGTCGGCCGTGCCCCGAAGACTGACGGGAGCCAGACCCATGCTGACCATAGCCGGAAGACTGACCTGAGCTAGATCCGTGTTGTTCGCCCCTAGATGACGGTCCTGAGCTAGAACCGTGTTGTCCGTAGCCGGAGGAGTGACCGGAGCCAGATCCCTGCTGACTGTAACC
Source organism: Aotus nancymaae (assembly GCF_030222135.1). Classification (NCBI taxonomy): domain Eukaryota; kingdom Metazoa; phylum Chordata; class Mammalia; order Primates; family Aotidae; genus Aotus; species Aotus nancymaae. The sequence goes on from NW_026988523.1 coordinate 32,184,695, forward strand.
AGAGGACTGTCCTGAGCTAGACTCATGTTGACCGAAGCCAGAAGAGTGGCCTGAGCCAGACTCATACGGGCCTCGGCTGGAAGAAGAACCTGAGCCAGAGCCGTGTGGGCCGTGGCTGGAAGAGTGCCCCGAACCAGATCCAGACCCGTGTCGGCCGCGGCCCGAAGACTGATGTGAGCCAGAGCCATGCTTACCGTAGCTGGAAGACTGCCCCGAGCTAGATCCCTTCTGGCCAAAACTGGAGGACTGTCCTGACGTGGAACCGTGTTGTCCATGGCTAGAGGAGTGACCTGAGCCGGAACCATGCTGACTATAACCAGAGGACTGTCCTGAGCCAGACTCGTGTTGCCCAAAGCCAGAAGAGTGGCCAGAGCCAGACTCATACGGGCCACGGCTGGAAGGAGAACCTGAGCCAGAGCCGTGTGGGCCGTGGCTGGAAGAGTGCCCCGAACCAGATCCAGACCCGTGTCGGCCGCGGCCCGAAGACTGATGTGAGCCAGAGCCATGCTGACCGTAGCTGGAAGACTGCCCCGAGCTAGATCCCTTCTGGCCAAAGCTGGAGGACTGTCCTGACGTGGAGCCGTGTTGTCCATGGCTAGAGGCGTACCCTGAGCCACTTCCGTGCTGACTGTAACCAGAGGACTGTCCTGAGCCAGACCCATGTTGGCCGTAGCTGGAAGACTGTCCTGACCCGGACCCATGTCGGCCGCGGCTAGGAGACTGGCCAGATCCAGAGCCGTGTCGGCCATAGCCAGAAGACTGACTTGAGCCGGAGCCATGGTGGCCGTAGCTGGAGGACTGACCTGAGCTAGCTCCATGTTGTCCACAGCTTGATGACTGTCCTGATGTAGAACCATGCTGTCCATGGCTAGAGGAGTGACCCGAGCTAGAGCCGCGCTGACTGTAGCCAGAGGACTGTCCTGAACGAGGCTCATGTTGACCTACGCCAGAAGAGTGACCTGAGCCAGACTCATATGGGCCACGGCTGGAAGACCGCCCTGAGCCAGACCCATGTGGGCCGTAGCTGGAAGACTGCCCGGAACCAGATCCATGTCGGCCGCGGCTAGGGCTAGGAGACTGGCCAGATCCAGACCCGTGTCGGCCGTGCCCCGAAGACTGACGGGAGCCAGACCCATGCTGACCATAGCCGGAAGACTGACCTGAGCTAGATCCGTGTTGTTCGCCCCTAGATGACGGTCCTGAGCTAGAACCGTGTTGTCCGTAGCCGGAGGAGTGACCGGAGCCAGATCCCTGCTGACTGTAACCAGAGGACTGTCCTGAGCTAGACTCATGTTGACCGAAGCCAGAAGAGTGGCCTGAGCCAGACTCATACGGGCCTCGGCTGGAAGAAGAACCTGAGCCAGAGCCGTGTGGGCCGTGGCTGGAAGAGTGCCCCGAACCAGATCCAGACCCGTGTCGGCCGCGGCCCGAAGACTGATGTGAGCCAGAGCCATGCTTACCGTAGCTGGAAGACTGCCCCGAGCTAGATCCCTTCTGGCCAAAACTGGAGGACTGTCCTGACGTGGAACCGTGTTGTCCATGGCTAGAGGAGTGACCTGAGCCGGAACCATGCTGACTATAACCAGAGGACTGTCCTGAGCCAGACTCGTGTTGCCCAAAGCCAGAAGAGTGGCCAGAGCCAGACTCATACGGGCCACGGCTGGAAGGAGAACCTGAGCCAGAGCCGTGTGGGCCGTGGCTGGAAGAGTGCCCCGAACCAGATCCAGACCCGTGTCGGCCGCGGCCCGAAGACTGATGTGAGCCAGAGCCATGCTGACCGTAGCTGGAAGACTGCCCCGAGCTAGATCCCTTCTGGCCAAAGCTGGAGGACTGTCCTGACGTGGAGCCGTGTTGTCCATGGCTAGAGGCGTACCCTGAGCCACTTCCGTGCTGACTGTAACCAGAGGACTGTCCTGAGCCAGACCCATGTTGGCCGTAGCTGGAAGACTGTCCTGACCCGGACCCATGTCGGCCGCGGCTAGGAGACTGGCCAGATCCAGAGCCGTGTCGGCCATAGCCAGAAGACTGACTTGAGCCGGAGCCATGGTGGCCGTAGCTGGAGGACTGACCTGAGCTAGCTCCATGTTGTCCACAGCTTGATGACTGTCCTGATGTAGAACCATGCTGTCCATGGCTAGAGGAGTGACCCGAGCTAGAGCCGCGCTGACTGTAGCCAGAGGACTGTCCTGAACGAGGCTCATGTTGACCTACGCCAGAAGAGTGACCTGAGCCAGACTCATATGGGCCACGGCTGGAAGACCGCCCTGAGCCAGACCCATGTGGGCCGTAGCTGGAAGACTGCCCGGAACCAGATCCATGTCGGCCGCGGCTAGGGCTAGGAGACTGGCCAGATCCAGACCCGTGTCGGCCGTGCCCCGAAGACTGACGGGAGCCAGACCCATGCTGACCATAGCCGGAAGACTGACCTGAGCTAGATCCGTGTTGTTCGCCCCTAGATGACGGTCCTGAGCTAGAACCGTGTTGTCCGTAGCCGGAGGAGTGACCGGAGCCAGATCCCTGCTGACTGTAACCAGAGGACTGTCCTGAGCTAGACTCATGTTGACCGAAGCCAGAAGAGTGGCCTGAGCCAGACTCATACGGGCCTCGGCTGGAAGAAGAACCTGAGCCAGAGCCGTGTGGGCCGTGGCTGGAAGAGTGCCCCGAACCAGATCCAGACCCGTGTCGGCCGCGGCCCGAAGACTGATGTGAGCCAGAGCCATGCTTACCGTAGCTGGAAGACTGCCCCGAGCTAGATCCCTTCTGGCCAAAACTGGAGGACTGTCCTGACGTGGAACCGTGTTGTCCATGGCTAGAGGAGTGACCTGAGCCGGAACCATGCTGACTATAACCAGAGGACTGTCCTGAGCCAGACTCGTGTTGCCCAAAGCCAGAAGAGTGGCCAGAGCCAGACTCATACGGGCCACGGCTGGAAGGAGAACCTGAGCCAGAGCCGTGTGGGCCGTGGCTGGAAGAGTGCCCCGAACCAGATCCAGACCCGTGTCGGCCGCGGCCCGAAGACTGATGTGAGCCAGAGCCATGCTGACCGTAGCTGGAAGACTGCCCCGAGCTAGATCCCTTCTGGCCAAAGCTGGAGGACTGTCCTGACGTGGAGCCGTGTTGTCCATGGCTAGAGGCGTACCCTGAGCCACTTCCGTGCTGACTGTAACCAGAGGACTGTCCTGAGCCAGACCCATGTTGGCCGTAGCTGGAAGACTGTCCTGACCCGGACCCATGTCGGCCGCGGCTAGGAGACTGGCCAGATCCAGAGCCGTGTCGGCCATAGCCAGAAGACTGACTTGAGCCGGAGCCATGGTGGCCGTAGCTGGAGGACTGACCTGAGCTAGCTCCATGTTGTCCACAGCTTGATGACTGTCCTGATGTAGAACCATGCTGTCCATGGCTAGAGGAGTGACCCGAGCTAGAGCCGCGCTGACTGTAGCCAGAGGACTGTCCTGAACGAGGCTCATGTTGACCTACGCCAGAAGAGTGACCTGAGCCAGACTCATATGGGCCACGGCTGGAAGACCGCCCTGAGCCAGACCCATGTGGGCCGTAGCTGGAAGACTGCCCGGAACCAGATCCATGTCGGCCGCGGCTAGGGCTAGGAGACTGGCCAGATCCAGACCCGTGTCGGCCGTGCCCCGAAGACTGACGGGAGCCAGACCCATGCTGACCATAGCCGGAAGACTGACCTGAGCTAGATCCGTGTTGTTCGCCCCTAGATGACGGTCCTGAGCTAGAACCGTGTTGTCCGTAGCCGGAGGAGTGACCGGAGCCAGATCCCTGCTGACTGTAACCAGAGGACTGTCCTGAGCTAGACTCATGTTGACCGAAGCCAGAAGAGTGGCCTGAGCCAGACTCATACGGGCCTCGGCTGGAAGAAGAACCTGAGCCAGAGCCGTGTGGGCCGTGGCTGGAAGAGTGCCCCGAACCAGATCCAGACCCGTGTCGGCCGCGGCCCGAAGACTGATGTGAGCCAGAGCCATGCTTACCGTAGCTGGAAGACTGCCCCGAGCTAGATCCCTTCTGGCCAAAACTGGAGGACTGTCCTGACGTGGAACCGTGTTGTCCATGGCTAGAGGAGTGACCTGAGCCGGAACCATGCTGACTATAACCAGAGGACTGTCCTGAGCCAGACTCGTGTTGCCCAAAGCCAGAAGAGTGGCCAGAGCCAGACTCATACGGGCCACGGCTGGAAGGAGAACCTGAGCCAGAGCCGTGTGGGCCGTGGCTGGAAGAGTGCCCCGAACCAGATCCAGACCCGTGTCGGCCGCGGCCCGAAGACTGATGTGAGCCAGAGCCATGCTGACCGTAGCTGGAAGACTGCCCCGAGCTAGATCCCTTCTGGCCAAAGCTGGAGGACTGTCCTGACGTGGAGCCGTGTTGTCCATGGCTAGAGGCGTACCCTGAGCCACTTCCGTGCTGACTGTAACCAGAGGACTGTCCTGAGCCAGACCCATGTTGGCCGTAGCTGGAAGACTGTCCTGACCCGGACCCATGTCGGCCGCGGCTAGGAGACTGGCCAGATCCAGAGCCGTGTCGGCCATAGCCAGAAGACTGACTTGAGCCGGAGCCATGGTGGCCGTAGCTGGAGGACTGACCTGAGCTAGCTCCATGTTGTCCACAGCTTGATGACTGTCCTGATGTAGAACCATGCTGTCCATGGCTAGAGGAGTGACCCGAGCTAGAGCCGCGCTGACTGTAGCCAGAGGACTGTCCTGAACGAGGCTCATGTTGACCTACGCCAGAAGAGTGACCTGAGCCAGACTCATATGGGCCACGGCTGGAAGACCGCCCTGAGCCAGACCCATGTGGGCCGTAGCTGGAAGACTGCCCGGAACCAGATCCATGTCGGCCGCGGCTAGGGCTAGGAGACTGGCCAGATCCAGACCCGTGTCGGCCGTGCCCCGAAGACTGACGGGAGCCAGACCCATGCTGACCATAGCCGGAAGACTGACCTGAGCTAGATCCGTGTTGTTCGCCCCTAGATGACGGTCCTGAGCTAGAACCGTGTTGTCCGTAGCCGGAGGAGTGACCGGAGCCAGATCCCTGCTGACTGTAACCAGAGGACTGTCCTGAGCTAGACTCATGTTGACCGAAGCCAGAAGAGTGGCCTGAGCCAGACTCATACGGGCCTCGGCTGGAAGAAGAACCTGAGCCAGAGCCGTGTGGGCCGTGGCTGGAAGAGTGCCCCGAACCAGATCCAGACCCGTGTCGGCCGCGGCCCGAAGACTGATGTGAGCCAGAGCCATGCTTACCGTAGCTGGAAGACTGCCCCGAGCTAGATCCCTTCTGGCCAAAACTGGAGGACTGTCCTGACGTGGAACCGTGTTGTCCATGGCTAGAGGAGTGACCTGAGCCGGAACCATGCTGACTATAACCAGAGGACTGTCCTGAGCCAGACTCGTGTTGCCCAAAGCCAGAAGAGTGGCCAGAGCCAGACTCATACGGGCCACGGCTGGAAGGAGAACCTGAGCCAGAGCCGTGTGGGCCGTGGCTGGAAGAGTGCCCCGAACCAGATCCAGACCCGTGTCGGCCGCGGCCCGAAGACTGATGTGAGCCAGAGCCATGCTGACCGTAGCTGGAAGACTGCCCCGAGCTAGATCCCTTCTGGCCAAAGCTGGAGGACTGTCCTGACGTGGAGCCGTGTTGTCCATGGCTAGAGGCGTACCCTGAGCCACTTCCGTGCTGACTGTAACCAGAGGACTGTCCTGAGCCAGACCCATGTTGGCCGTAGCTGGAAGACTGTCCTGACCCGGACCCATGTCGGCCGCGGCTAGGAGACTGGCCAGATCCAGAGCCGTGTCGGCCATAGCCAGAAGACTGACTTGAGCCGGAGCCATGGTGGCCGTAGCTGGAGGACTGACCTGAGCTAGCTCCATGTTGTCCACAGCTTGATGACTGTCCTGATGTAGAACCATGCTGTCCATGGCTAGAGGAGTGACCCGAGCTAGAGCCGCGCTGACTGTAGCCAGAGGACTGTCCTGAACGAGGCTCATGTTGACCTACGCCAGAAGAGTGACCTGAGCCAGACTCATATGGGCCACGGCTGGAAGACCGCCCTGAGCCAGACCCATGTGGGCCGTAGCTGGAAGACTGCCCGGAACCAGATCCATGTCGGCCGCGGCTAGGGCTAGGAGACTGGCCAGATCCAGACCCGTGTCGGCCGTGCCCCGAAGACTGACGGGAGCCAGACCCATGCTGACCATAGCCGGAAGACTGACCTGAGCTAGATCCGTGTTGTTCGCCCCTAGATGACGGTCCTGAGCTAGAACCGTGTTGTCCGTAGCCGGAGGAGTGACCGGAGCCAGATCCCTGCTGACTGTAACCAGAGGACTGTCCTGAGCTAGACTCATGTTGACCGAAGCCAGAAGAGTGGCCTGAGCCAGACTCATACGGGCCTCGGCTGGAAGAAGAACCTGAGCCAGAGCCGTGTGGGCCGTGGCTGGAAGAGTGCCCCGAACCAGATCCAGACCCGTGTCGGCCGCGGCCCGAAGACTGATGTGAGCCAGAGCCATGCTTACCGTAGCTGGAAGACTGCCCCGAGCTAGATCCCTTCTGGCCAAAACTGGAGGACTGTCCTGACGTGGAACCGTGTTGTCCATGGCTAGAGGAGTGACCTGAGCCGGAACCATGCTGACTATAACCAGAGGACTGTCCTGAGCCAGACTCGTGTTGCCCAAAGCCAGAAGAGTGGCCAGAGCCAGACTCATACGGGCCACGGCTGGAAGGAGAACCTGAGCCAGAGCCGTGTGGGCCGTGGCTGGAAGAGTGCCCCGAACCAGATCCAGACCCGTGTCGGCCGCGGCCCGAAGACTGATGTGAGCCAGAGCCATGCTGACCGTAGCTGGAAGACTGCCCCGAGCTAGATCCCTTCTGGCCAAAGCTGGAGGACTGTCCTGACGTGGAGCCGTGTTGTCCATGGCTAGAGGCGTACCCTGAGCCACTTCCGTGCTGACTGTAACCAGAGGACTGTCCTGAGCCAGACCCATGTTGGCCGTAGCTGGAAGACTGTCCTGACCCGGACCCATGTCGGCCGCGGCTAGGAGACTGGCCAGATCCAGAGCCGTGTCGGCCATAGCCAGAAGACTGACTTGAGCCGGAGCCATGGTGGCCGTAGCTGGAGGACTGACCTGAGCTAGCTCCATGTTGTCCACAGCTTGATGACTGTCCTGATGTAGAACCATGCTGTCCATGGCTAGAGGAGTGACCCGAGCTAGAGCCGCGCTGACTGTAGCCAGAGGACTGTCCTGAACGAGGCTCATGTTGACCTACGCCAGAAGAGTGACCTGAGCCAGACTCATATGGGCCACGGCTGGAAGACCGCCCTGAGCCAGACCCATGTGGGCCGTAGCTGGAAGACTGCCCGGAACCAGATCCATGTCGGCCGCGGCTAGGGCTAGGAGACTGGCCAGATCCAGACCCGTGTCGGCCGTGCCCCGAAGACTGACGGGAGCCAGACCCATGCTGACCATAGCCGGAAGACTGACCTGAGCTAGATCCGTGTTGTTCGCCCCTAGATGACGGTCCTGAGCTAGAACCGTGTTGTCCGTAGCCGGAGGAGTGACCGGAGCCAGATCCCTGCTGACTGTAACCAGAGGACTGTCCTGAGCTAGACTCATGTTGACCGAAGCCAGAAGAGTGGCCTGAGCCAGACTCATACGGGCCTCGGCTGGAAGAAGAACCTGAGCCAGAGCCGTGTGGGCCGTGGCTGGAAGAGTGCCCCGAACCAGATCCAGACCCGTGTCGGCCGCGGCCCGAAGACTGATGTGAGCCAGAGCCATGCTTACCGTAGCTGGAAGACTGCCCCGAGCTAGATCCCTTCTGGCCAAAACTGGAGGACTGTCCTGACGTGGAACCGTGTTGTCCATGGCTAGAGGAGTGACCTGAGCCGGAACCATGCTGACTATAACCAGAGGACTGTCCTGAGCCAGACTCGTGTTGCCCAAAGCCAGAAGAGTGGCCAGAGCCAGACTCATACGGGCCACGGCTGGAAGGAGAACCTGAGCCAGAGCCGTGTGGGCCGTGGCTGGAAGAGTGCCCCGAACCAGATCCAGACCCGTGTCGGCCGCGGCCCGAAGACTGATGTGAGCCAGAGCCATGCTGACCGTAGCTGGAAGACTGCCCCGAGCTAGATCCCTTCTGGCCAAAGCTGGAGGACTGTCCTGACGTGGAGCCGTGTTGTCCATGGCTAGAGGCGTACCCTGAGCCACTTCCGTGCTGACTGTAACCAGAGGACTGTCCTGAGCCAGACCCATGTTGGCCGTAGCTGGAAGACTGTCCTGACCCGGACCCATGTCGGCCGCGGCTAGGAGACTGGCCAGATCCAGAGCCGTGTCGGCCATAGCCAGAAGACTGACTTGAGCCGGAGCCATGGTGGCCGTAGCTGGAGGACTGACCTGAGCTAGCTCCATGTTGTCCACAGCTTGATGACTGTCCTGATGTAGAACCATGCTGTCCATGGCTAGAGGAGTGACCCGAGCTAGAGCCGCGCTGACTGTAGCCAGAGGACTGTCCTGAACGAGGCTCATGTTGACCTACGCCAGAAGAGTGACCTGAGCCAGACTCATATGGGCCACGGCTGGAAGACCGCCCTGAGCCAGACCCATGTGGGCCGTAGCTGGAAGACTGCCCGGAACCAGATCCATGTCGGCCGCGGCTAGGGCTAGGAGACTGGCCAGATCCAGACCCGTGTCGGCCGTGCCCCGAAGACTGACGGGAGCCAGACCCATGCTGACCATAGCCGGAAGACTGACCTGAGCTAGATCCGTGTTGTTCGCCCCTAGATGACGGTCCTGAGCTAGAACCGTGTTGTCCGTAGCCGGAGGAGTGACCGGAGCCAGATCCCTGCTGACTGTAACCAGAGGACTGTCCTGAGCTAGACTCATGTTGACCGAAGCCAGAAGAGTGGCCTGAGCCAGACTCATACGGGCCTCGGCTGGAAGAAGAACCTGAGCCAGAGCCGTGTGGGCCGTGGCTGGAAGAGTGCCCCGAACCAGATCCAGACCCGTGTCGGCCGCGGCCCGAAGACTGATGTGAGCCAGAGCCATGCTTACCGTAGCTGGAAGACTGCCCCGAGCTAGATCCCTTCTGGCCAAAACTGGAGGACTGTCCTGACGTGGAACCGTGTTGTCCATGGCTAGAGGAGTGACCTGAGCCGGAACCATGCTGACTATAACCAGAGGACTGTCCTGAGCCAGACTCGTGTTGCCCAAAGCCAGAAGAGTGGCCAGAGCCAGACTCATACGGGCCACGGCTGGAAGGAGAACCTGAGCCAGAGCCGTGTGGGCCGTGGCTGGAAGAGTGCCCCGAACCAGATCCAGACCCGTGTCGGCCGCGGCCCGAAGACTGATGTGAGCCAGAGCCATGCTGACCGTAGCTGGAAGACTGCCCCGAGCTAGATCCCTTCTGGCCAAAGCTGGAGGACTGTCCTGACGTGGAGCCGTGTTGTCCATGGCTAGAGGCGTACCCTGAGCCACTTCCGTGCTGACTGTAACCAGAGGACTGTCCTGAGCCAGACCCATGTTGGCCGTAGCTGGAAGACTGTCCTGACCCGGACCCATGTCGGCCGCGGCTAGGAGACTGGCCAGATCCAGAGCCGTGTCGGCCATAGCCAGAAGACTGACTTGAGCCGGAGCCATGGTGGCCGTAGCTGGAGGACTGACCTGAGCTAGCTCCATGTTGTCCACAGCTTGATGACTGTCCTGATGTAGAACCATGCTGTCCATGGCTAGAGGAGTGACCCGAGCTAGAGCCGCGCTGACTGTAGCCAGAGGACTGTCCTGAACGAGGCTCATGTTGACCTACGCCAGAAGAGTGACCTGAGCCAGACTCATATGGGCCACGGCTGGAAGACCGCCCTGAGCCAGACCCATGTGGGCCGTAGCTGGAAGACTGCCCGGAACCAGATCCATGTCGGCCGCGGCTAGGGCTAGGAGACTGGCCAGATCCAGACCCGTGTCGGCCGTGCCCCGAAGACTGACGGGAGCCAGACCCATGCTGACCATAGCCGGAAGACTGACCTGAGCTAGATCCGTGTTGTTCGCCCCTAGATGACGGTCCTGAGCTAGAACCGTGTTGTCCGTAGCCAGAGGAGTGACCGGAGCCAGATCCCTGCTGACTGTAACCAGAGGACTGTCCTGAGCTAGACTCATTTTGACCGAAGCCAGAAGAGTGGCCTGAGCCAGACTCATACGGGCCTCGGCTGGAAGAAGAACCTGAGCCAGAGCCGTGTGGGCCATGGCTGGAAGAGTGCCCCGAACCGGACCCACGTTCGCCAGGGCTAGGAGACCGGCCGGAACCGCACCCATGTCGGCCATGGCCTAAAGACCGATGTGAGCCAGAGCCATGCTGACCGTAGCTAGAAGACTGCCCTGAGCTAGATCCCCTCTGGCCAAAGCTGGAGGACTGTCCTGACGTGGAACCGTGTTGTCCATGGCTAGAGGAGTGACCTGAGCCGGAACCATGCTGACTATAACCAGAGGACTGTCCTGAGCCAGACTCGTGTTGCCCAAAGCCAGAAGAGTGGCCAGAGCCAGACTCATACGGGCCACGGCTGGAAGAAGAACCTGAGCCAGAGCCGTGTGGGCCGTGGCTGGAAGAGTGCCCCGAACCAGATCCAGACCCGTGTCGGCCGCGGCCCGAAGACTGATGTGAGCCAGAGCCATGCTGACCGTAGCTGGAAGACTGCCCCGAGCTAGATCCCTTCTGGCCAAAGCTGGAGGACTGTCCTGACGTGGAGCCGTGTTGTCCATGGCTAGAGGCGTACCCTGAGCCACTTCCGTGCTGACTGTAACCAGAGGACTGTCCTGAGCCAGACCCATGTTGGCCGTAGCTGGAAGACTGTCCTGACCCGGACCCATGTCGGCTACGGCTAGGAGACTGGCCAGATCCAGAGCCGTGTCGGCCATAGCCAGAAGACTGACTTGAGCCGGAGCCATGGTGGCCGTAGCTGGAGGACTGACCTGAGCTAGCTCCATGTTGTCCACAGCTTGATGACTGTCCTGATGTAGAACCATGCTGTCCATGGCTAGAGGAGTGACCCGAGCTATAGCCGTGCTGACTGTAGCCAGAGGACTGTCCTGAACGAGGCTCATGTTGACCTATGCCAGAAGAGTGACCTGAGCCAGACTCATATGGGCCACGGCTGGAAGACCGCCCTGAGCCTAACTCACATTCTCTGTAACTTGAATCCGTTGTATTATTTGAATTTGACCAATGTTCTTGTTCCTCCCAGTTTTCTGAGGTGAATCTATCGTGCTGCTTACTTGGAGAATGATTTGATTTCTTCTCATCTTCTTTCTTTCTTAAGGAATCATTTGAGTCAGACCATTTTTGTTCACAACTGAAAGAGTGATCATTTGAGTTGTTTGTGTGCTCTTGTTGTCCATAAATGTCAGTCCAAGTTGCTATGTTTGATCTTTTTCTGCAATTAATTGAATGAACATAAGCACTTTCTTCACTTTCAGACCTTTCTTTCTCATGAGACCCATTTTTGCTTTTGTCATCAGCCTTGAAATCGTTTAAAGTTGAGTGTATGTTTTCTCCAGATCTTTTCCTGTGCCCAGAACTAGAGAAGTTTCTTTGGTAATGCAAGCTCCTCGATATGGATTTAGGCTTATGTTTCTTGCTTCCTCTGGAGTTCCTGGAATAGGATTCGTTCTCTCCTGCACTCCAACTTGAATGACTGGAAGAGGATTCTTGCCCTTTGTCCTCCTCTTCTTCTGTTTCATTTTGTTCCTCTTGGTGCTGGTGACTGTTGTCTCTCAGCTTTGACCCTGAAGCTTGATAGTAATCTTTGCCAATGATTTTATTATGAGCCTGAACCAGCTGGAATATCATCAGAAGATACTCAGTAAAATCCACTTTCTTGTTGTGGTCTCGATCCAGACTTTGCAAGATCAGCTCCACAGTATCTGGATCATTTGGATTCTGTATAAGAACAAAATACAAAGGGTAACTCTGTTAGTATAGGCCATACACCAGCTAAACCACTGAAGGGAAGATGTGAAAATGTAAATATTTGGTTTATTCATGTGGAACTTATTCCTATAGTCTTTTAGTCTGGATTGCTGTATCCTGACCAGAAAGAAAAAAAGGAATATGCAGTGAGTAATGTGGTGAGAAATAGCTAGAAAATGATGCAATGGAAAGATGAAAGGGAACAAGAGGGCTGATTATTTTTGGTAAACAATGAATCAAATATGAATGATTAGCTAATTTATCAGTAATTTTTTATACCCACATTAATTATATAATTTTTCTTCATTTGTCCAATTAAATTAATTAGCTAAGTAATTAATTTACTCACTGAACAAAGATTTATTATGTTATTTGCCTAGCATTATGTTATATTCGAGTATAAATCAACAAACAAGTTTGCTTTCTGAAAAAGATGGAATTTCAAGTTGAGTTGGTCAGATATACAAACAAAATTATAATTTGTTGTGGTAAGGTTTCTACAGAGTACATCAGAGAGGAACCAATGGAGGTCTTAGAAAGTTTAATGAGAGTAAATGATGCCTTTTTAAGGATGGATTAAAATTAGTCAAAAAAAGAAGTCGGAGAAAAGATTGTTCTAGGCAGAAGGAATGATATGAACAAAGGGCTGGAGGTAAAAGAAGGCTTGGAGCATTTAAGGAACTGAAAGAAATCTAGGATTGGTAGATTTAGAGTTTTAAGAGTTAAGAAATGTGGATAAAGAGAAATAGGGACCAGATTATGACTTTTAAGTCATGTTAAGGATCTTTGTACTTTAAGAGCAATTGGGAGCTGTTGAAGGATTTTTAGCTGAGTAGTGAAATGATTATATTTGCATCTATTGCTGAGATTAGAAGTAGTAGGCGGCCTGAACCAGAGGACTAAAAATAGTGATGAAGAGAAATGGCCTCTTTTGAGAGATTATTGATGAGTTAGATGGAGGTTGGAAGGTAGTGGTATCTGCTGAGAGAGAGAAAATAAAAAATGACACCAGCTTTTTGCCTTGGGCAAAAAGATGAAGGAATAAGGTTTGAGGGGAAGATTATGAGATTCATAGCTGACACACTGAATATCTGATATCTGATATCTGAATATCATATCTAAAATTCATAGAAATCCAAATAATATTCAGTAAGCAGTTGGATTTAAGGAATTGAAACTCAAAAGTCTGATCTAAGCTCCCAAATATTCATTTCTAGAGCTGACATTTATAAGGTGGTGGACATATTCTTTTGTGATTCAGGGGTAAATGCTAATTTCCTGAAATCGGAAATCTAGGCATTTACCTAGATTGGAAAATTTTTCTGAGGCAGACTGTGTTTGTAAGAATTGGTCATTTAGATAGGATATTATTCAATCTATGTGTTTTGTTTGTTGTTTAGTAGGATCACTTCCCTTAGTTATGCTATGGAAAGCATTATGGATCAGCTCTTGACTTTATCTTAAACCTTTACCAAACCCTGTTCTCTATCAAGTAGGGAGAATCCTTTAGGATGTTTGACATCTGTGTTAGGAAGGTGGAAAGGGATGAAGAAGAAAAGTCCTACATAATTCCGTCTTGGCATGGAGTTCTTACCTGCAGAATTTGATGAAACTCATTTTCCAAAAGTTCTTTCAGCTCTGCCTTGTTCAACATATCATACTCCCCATGCTGAGTGGCATATTGGTAGAAAACATCGATGACAGTGATGATGCCTTGCAGGAGTTTAGGCATTTTTTTTTTTTCAAGTTTGAGCAACCTAAAGGGAGGAAAAAGAGGGACCAACCCCTTACTACTCTCATTTCTTGTTTAAACAAATAAATAGATCCAATTATTTATAATAATTGTTCAGAATTAGGCATGTTTAAATTCATTGTGTTGTAATCAAGAACTAATCCAGAGTTGAATGACTTGTTCAAGCCTTGTAGCAGGAGAGTGATCAAAGTAGGAAAGTAATCCATAGGTCTGATTTCCATTCCTGAATGAATATAGGAAAAATGGCTTTCTGTTTTGGTTTCCCTGCCATTACCAGGGATAATATCAGCTTTGTTCTGTGGCTTTAAAAGTCCTGAGTGTTCCACTTCATCTGCTTCCTCTTTCTCTCTAGGTTCCAATAATACTGTGGGTACAGGTCCATCTGTATGACATGCCTGACTCCAACTAAGGAGCATCAATGGCTCAACTGAACTCTCAAGACTTCTAGGTCAGAGAAAGTAGACAAAGTGAGCATAGCCAACAAGAAGCCTAGGTGATATGAAACTAAAGGCAACTACTGTTAGATTCAGCTTCTGTTTTCATTCTTCAAGCAGGAAGTGACCCTCAGACCTTGGTACACAATAGAAAAAGCTCAGCAGTAAAGAAGGCAATCTGCCTGTGGATAATTAGAATCCCATGATATCCACGATATTAGGGAAGTGACCTCAAAGAAAGGAGATAATATACATAGTCCTAGTCATTGTTTCATTTTCCTTTTCAATAAACTTAAACTTATACCAAAGTTGCCCAGAGTATACTAAAAAGAAGCCTTGTAACTAGTGCATCTTTGCTTTAAAGCACCTCCTGGACTTTCTTAATTTATAGCCCTAAGTACCCTTGAGCAGAGTGGAACTCCTGCTCACTTACCTAGCTCACCAGAGGAACAAGTAGGAGACAGAAGCAGCTTGCAGGGTGCTGCTAGATTGGCAGACTGGCCTTTTTATAGAGGGAATAATGGTCCATCTTAGGGAGGAGCTGCTCTCTTTGAGATGTCCTAATTTACTCCTAAACAAGCCCATCTCCACCTCTGTCTCCACCTTCCACGTGCTTACCTTCTTTCTCACTTCCTTACATGTTCACCTAAGATTGCATTAGCAATTCCCAAATCTGGGCTACTCTCAGCTCCACCTGCCAAAGTGGCAGTTTGCAGAAAGGCCTCTTTTTATATTCATCAAACTATCTAGCACAACAGTTGACAACAAATTGTGTGGATTTTAATAGAAGTTGAATGGAGTGTGTGCAGGGACATCATGGCCCAAATGCCAAAGAATCATGGAAATTGATGATTAAAAGGACTATAAAGATTATCTAGTCAAACTCTCCCATTCTAAGCTTAATTTCCTTATATGGTATTCCAGCCAAAGTGTCATCTGTGGTATTTTTATTACCTTTTGAAATGGATAATGGTGCCAGAGGCCATCCTTTTATGTCTTTACTACATCAATTTACCAGACCCCTTATTGGCCACACATCAATGTAACTTTCATTTCAAACACCATATAACCTTAGGAAGAAATGCATGCTTATTAGCATGGTACCCATGGTTCTTCATTATCTGGGCTGTGGCTTTTTTCCAGGTCCATTTCTCCCTCCATATTTCTCTTTGTGCTCCACCAGTAATTATTAATACTTCAAACTTCCTCAATATACCATGTTATTTCATATTTTTTCTCAGAATATCTTTCCTCATTATCTGCCTAGTGAACTAATTATTCTTCAAAATCCATCTTAGGCTTCCCATAGGAAATTTTTCTTTAATTTCTCAAGAAAGACTTGTAATTGTGTACCTTGTTTATATTTATCATTGTATCGATCATACTAAATTGTAATCTTTTAAACTTGTTTTACTATACAATTATTGTTTAATATAAAAATTAGAAAATATTGATAAGCAAATAAAATGGAATCAAAATACCTTTAAAGTCACTACCCCAAAATAACTAATAGTAATTTGTTGTTTATCCTTGACTTTCACACACACACACACACACACACACACACACACACTCTCTCTCTCTCTCTCTCTCTCTCTCTCTCTGTCATATCTGTGAGCTTATATCATTTCTAGACTATGAGCTCCTTGAGAATAAGGAATGGACATTATATATCCTTATGTCACTTGGAGACCTAGTATACTGCTTGTCTCACATAAAGGTCTGCAATAAATGTCAGTTTGAATTAAATTGAAAGAGAGGCAAGGATCAAGACTATAGTCCTCTGTATTGGTCAGCTTCTGCCTTTTCACAGTAGGACAGGATCTGCCCTCTCTCTTGCCATCTTTGCCTCAGAGGACATGATTTTACCTGAATATAAACTGAATCTTAGCATTGAGAATCAGTGAGTGGCTTTCTGCTTATTTCTGAGGACCTTGCTCTGCATTTCATCCATTGTGAACATGTAACACAAATTTCATTGAAGCTGTGTGAAGTTACATGGACTTAAAACTTGTGCAATATGGTAGTCAGAATTTGTGGTAGCAAGTGTTGGCAAGTGATAAATTAGATGATTCCAAATTCAACTATTGTTAGGCTATGTGTTTTCTTCTGAGAATTGCCCAGAGGGCTGCAGTGTCAGTATCCATTCTGTAGCCATGTTTCCTCTGGATGTCTGATTGGGCTAGGTTTTCATGCTTCATCAGAGCAATGACCTTTTTAAAGGTGTGGCTGAGACTGTGGGAGTGAAGAGGAGGTGGAATTTGCTGAGTGAAGACCGATTTCCTGCAGTAGCCAGGTGTTGTCATGAAGGGAGGAGAGGGTTGTGAGTGAGGACTATTCCAGGTGAACGTGCTTTGTGGCCAGTGTTCTCCTAAGATGGGGTCAGCAAACCTTTTTTGTACAGAGCCATATAGTACTAAATATTATCTCTGCAAGACAGATAGTTTTTGTTGCAACTACTCAACTCTGCTGTTGTAGCATAAAAGCAGCCATAGATGATATGTAAACAAATGAGCATGGCTATGTTTCAGTATAACTTATTTATTTATTAATACCGATCTTTGAATTTCATATATTTTCACATGTCATATATTTTTTCAACCACTTACAAATATAGAAAACCTTTTTATCCTGCAGGCTACACAAAAATGGATGACAAGATAGCTATGAACTGCAGGCTGTACTTTACCACTCTTTGCTCCTCTTCTGTATTTGGTTTTCAGGAAGATTCTCCAGGAGAGGAGAATATGAGAGAAAAGGAGGACTGAAAAGTGTGGGACATTAGAACCATTAACTCTTTCATGAGAGCAACAATCAAGGTGAATTTGTGAATGTCAGTATATGTGGGGTGGTAGGGAAAGGGAACAGAACAAGGAACCTTTGCTCATAAAAGGGAGGTAAATTTTTATTTGATGTATGGGAGAAATTTTTAATATTTGCATTGACTGAAAATGCAATGAGCTTTGTGAAGTAACTGAATTTATTGTCAAGTATCATATAAATAGTTTTTTAATATTAAAGAAAAAATTATTCTTTTCAGTACTTTATTTTCTGAATATACTCACCAACTAGAATTTTGTGGGGCTTTATTTCCTGGTTTGTATCATGAAAATAAGAGGTATATTACATATGCATTTTGGTCTCTTCACTCCCTATTGAGAGTTACTTATTAAAAGTTGGACTAGATTATCACAAAAGTCACTTTCAAAACAGGTTCTTGATTTTTTACAGAGTGTGTGCTCCACAGTAACAGGGTTGGACATGAAGGTTCCTCCATCATAGGTTTGGTTAGCAGTTTTTTTCCCCTTGGAGAGGATAGGTTTCAGGAGAAAAGCTTTTCTATGATATGGACCATGTTCTAGGTTTTTGAATGCCTTTCTCTGTGTGTTGGCAGAAGAATGGAAATTACATTTCTTTTTATGTCAAACACAGTGATCTGTGTGCAGGTGTACATTGTTTCATTAATTCTCACAACAACTCTGTTATCTAGGTGTTATATTTCCATTTTGCAGATTAGAAAACATAGGCTCAGATGAAATCTATAACTTGTTTCAAGTCACTTAGCTATTAAGTGGAGGAGACAAGTTAAATTCAAATCTGCTTTTTCCTAGAAATAACAAGTAGGGAACTGTTCATGTCTTGGTAAAGGAGGAGTTTTGGAGACAGTTCTTGACGAATGGAATGTTTCATCTAGGAAAAGCAAAGAAACAAAACTAGCAAGGATAAACAGTGAAGTTCCTGTACCATCTGTGTGCACTCATTTTTTTCTGCCTGTCTGGAAGGCAGAGTAATGTGCCTATTGCATCATCTCCTGGGTCAGAAGATCTTTTCCTCATTGCCTTTTCTATCCTTTTTTCCTCACAGAAATTATTTCATTGTAATTTCTGACAGTTCTGTGTAGCCAAGTCTCTATAAATGAGGAGACTATGTAAAAAATAGGGGTATGTATGTCAGAAAAGGTTGATAGTCATGATTTTGGGTAAATGGAATCAAAAGAAGTTAGCTATAATGTGAAACTGGTCAAATAGTGCTTCCTTCTATATTCTTCTGATTTGGTATGAGTCTTTTTTACTATTATCTCAAAAAATCAAAAATGGATCAGATATAATTTTACAGCTTAGTATATATTCCCTGGGGATGAGACAGGCATGGTGACATGTTTTTCAGCTTCAGACCCACACTCTGGAATATATTCTGCTTCACTCCTGGTCTTCCTCTTGAGTTGTTTCTTTCTCTCCTAATATCCTCCATTTTCTCTTCCAAGAACTCCAAAATGCTCCAAATGCTGGGAATCCAGAGCTCATTTATACTTGTATCTCTTATTTATTCAGTCAGTAGCTTTCTTTAGTATATCTTTTTTTTTTTTTTGGTCTTGCTCTGTTGCCCAGGCCAAAGTGTAGTGGTGCGACCATAGCTCACTGCAGCTTCCAACTCCAAGGCTCAAGAGATTCTCTCACTTTATCTTCCTGAGTAGCTGAGATTATAGGTGTATGCCACTGTATCTGTCTAATTTTTTAATTTTAATTTTTGTAGAGATGAAACCTCACTGTGTTACTTAGACTCCATGTTCTTATCTTGATGTTTGATGCTTTTACTGGCTTGATATTAATTCATAGCCTCTATCCCTTAATTTGTACTACCCAAAACTTTCAGAATGTAGACCCGGTCCATTAAAGTGGACAGATGGAGAAAAGTGACTGGAAGCGATTCATGAACGTTTCAAATGTTAGAAATAGTACCCCTCCCCCAGAATATGAGATATAAGGACCTTGATTATTGGAAATCAAATCCAGAACATTTGTCTTTTAACTTATGTGCATGTGGGGGTGGGGTGGGGAGGAGATGGTGGTGGGATGGGAAATAGAGAAGGCAGAATGAGACATTGTAGTATGAATTTAATGAGTAGCAAACTGATTAGAACTCTGTTTCCTTTCTGGCCTTATCTTCCACCACTCTTCCCTCCTGGTACCCTACTGAAGCCATATTAGCTTCCTTGCTATTCTCCAAAACCTCCAGGCATACTCCTTTTTAAAAGAATTTTTGCCAGGAAAGGTCTTCCCCTAAATGTCCATTTGACTATATTCCTTATCTTCTTTAAGTCTTTGCTCAGATATCACCTTCACAATAAAGCCTACCCTGACCCTTCTATTGGATATATACTTCTAACATACCATATGATTGGCTTATTAATTAGGTAAGGTTTTGAGCAGAAGAGTGGCATGATCTGACTCATTGCTATGTTGACACTAGACTGAGAGGTGAGATAGAATAAGGAAGATGAGTTGGATGACAGGTGAAGGAATAGAAATAATTAAGGCTTCTGGTTTGGATGGCAGTATGTATAGTGATAACATTCACTAAGAAAAGCTATAAATGAGAAAGAGAAGGCTTGAGATGAGGGGAAATAATGATGAATTATTACCATCTAATTTATTTCTATTATCCATTTCCATCTCTTATTAACTGAACTCCTTAAAAGAGCAGTTGGCACTCCTCATCTGAGACTCCCTTAACTTCCACTTACTCCTCAACACTTTATAGTCTGATTTTCACAGCCTCTTTCAGGCTTTTTGAAGGGCTTTTCTGTCATGGTCTGTGTTTAAATGGTTTTACTCTCCAAAGTTCCATCTTTAGCTCTTTGCCTGTTTGGATCAGTTTCCAGTCTTACCATTTATAAAGTAGTGTAATGGAGCAGAATAAAGACAAGACACATTGTTAATTCATATATTTTTGTTGGCAACTGTTATGCAATTGGAATGTCAAAACCAGAGCATTAGAAGCTCTGTTCTATAAACTCAAGTGTATTACAGTCAGTCACGGTGATGCAATGATGCTATAAGACTTAATACATCTCTGCGAAAGTCATGTATATATAAAATTTGGCAGCAACTTCGAAACTTGGACTTTTGTATTTAATGCTCTAATTGAAACCCAAACAACAAAATTTTTCTTTAATATTTAAATTTAAACTTACACCACTTACATATGTTAACTGAGGAGGGCAACTATGCACTGTCCTTTAAAAGAAGATCGACATTAAGCAGAAGGATTAAAGTAGGATTACATTTTTTAAAGAAAAGGATAGAGCCAGATAACTTTGTCCTCAGAAAGAATTTGTCACAATAAATTCCTGTTGTTTATGTTTTTCTTCTCATGTCTTGGTTTTTGAGTTAGTTCCTGTCCTGTTGGTGTCTCACTTATTAAGGTAATGGTCATATTGCTTGTGGATATATTTTTAGAGTGTAGCATTATAAAAAATAAGAAAAAACTACTTTTTGCTTGCTTCCATTGTTACTTGCCACAGAGCTATTTTTTTAAATTAATATCCTCTGTGTACTTCTTAATTTGATTTATAAATAATTAGACATTAATTGTTTGAATTGTTAGGTGAAGTATTAGTATTTCTGTCCTACAGACAGTGAAACTGAGGTTTAACGTTGTTAATTAACTTGTGAAATTACACAGATACTAAGTTGCAGAGGTAGA
The DNA here is from genome assembly GCF_030222135.1 of Aotus nancymaae. NCBI lineage: Eukaryota > Metazoa > Chordata > Mammalia > Primates > Aotidae > Aotus > Aotus nancymaae. Next base: position 32,205,329 of record NW_026988523.1, read on the forward strand.
ATTTGAACTCAGGTTTCTGACTTTAAATCAGGACTCCTAACTCATAAAAGACTCAACTCTAAAGGGACAATTACACTGGCAAGAATATTTAACACATGCAACATATTAGTCTGAATCGACAGTATTGTGTATGTGGAATTGTGTAATTATATCTATATTATAAAACTATCATAATTAATGATAATAATAGGCTTTATAATTATAATTTACTAACATAAGTTATATAATACAAATATGGAGTTACTATTTGGTTAGCAAAAATGTTAATTCCAATTGTCTTTGCTTGCTTCTTATGGTGTTGGAATTCTGCAAGGCTTTCTTGTAGGTGCACTTAGCTTTTCCTTTAATTTTTTAAATTGATGTATAATAATTATACGTACTTATCAGGTACATGTGATATTTTGATACTTGCATATGATGTGTAATAATCAAATCAGGGTAATCAGATATTTATCACCTCTAACTTTTATTATTTCTTTGTATTGGGAACATTCCAAATCTCTTCTAACTATGTTGAAATAAAGAATTAATTATTGTTAACTATACTCCACCATACTATGGTATCGAACACTAGAACTTATTTCTTCTAGCTGTATTTTCGTACCCATTAACGAATCTCTCTTTATCCTTCCTTCTTTCTACCTTTCCCAGCCTTTGGTAACCATCATTCTACTCCACTTTCATGAGATAAGCTTTTTTAGCTTCTACATTTGAGTAAGAACATGCAATATTTGCCTTTCTGTGTCTGGCTTATTTCACTTAACATGTCCTCCAGGTCCATCCATGTTGCTGAAAATTTCATTCTTTCTTAATGGCTAAATAATATTCCACTGTGTATATATCTACACGTCACTTTATCCATTCACCCTCTGATGGACACTTAGATTGATTTCATATTGTGACTCTTGTGAACAGTGCCACAATAAATGCGGGCTTGCAGATATCTCTTCAATAAACTGATATTCTTTCTTTTGAATTAACACCCAGGAGTGGGATTGCTGGATCATATGGTAGATCTATTTTTAGTGCTTTGAGGAACTTTCATACTGTTTTCCATAGTGGCTGGACTAATATATATTCCATCAACAGTGTATAAGAGTTCCCTTTTCTCTGCATCCTTGCCAACATCTTTTCTTTTTAATAATAGACATTTTAACTGGGGTGAGGTGATATCTCCTTGTGGTTTTGATACAGTTCTATTTATTTATTTTTGCTTTTGTTGCCTATGCTTTTGAGTTCTGTACCACCAAAAAAATCTATGCTTAGATAAATGTTGAAAAGTGTTTCCCAATGTTTGCTATCAGCAGTCTCCTGGTTTTAGGTATTACCTTTAAGTCTTCAATCCATTTGGAGTTGATTTTTGTATATAGTGAGACATAGTGGTCTGATTTTATTCTTCTGCATGTAGATTTTCCCAGAACTATTTCTTGAAGAAGATATTATTCTCCAATGTATGTTCTTGGCACATATGTGAAAGTGAGTTGGCTGTAAAGATGTGGGTTTATTTCTGGGTTTTGTATTATGTTCCATTAGTCTATGTGTCTTTTTTTGTCAATACCGTGCTGTTTTGATTATAATAGATTTGTAGTATATTTGAAGTCAAGTAGCATGATAATTCTAGCGTTATTCTTTTTGCTTAGGATTGCATTGGATGTTTGGGGTCCTGGTTCCATACAAATTTGAGGAATTTCTTTTTCTATGTCTGTGAAGGATGTCATTGGTATTTTGGTAGGAATTGCATTGAATCTATAGATTTCTTGGAGTGGTATGGACATTTTAACAATATTAATTCTTCCAATCCATGAGCTTGGGATATTTTTCCATTATTTGCCTCTCTTCAGTTTCTTTCATCAGCATTTTATAATTTTTATTGAAGAGATCTTTCACTTCTTTGGTTAAATTAATTCCTAGATATTTAGGGTTTGTTTTTTTTTTTTTTTGGTAGTATTGTAAATGAGATTATAGGATGGATTTCTTGATTTCTTTTTCAGATTGCTTACTGCTGATGTATATAAGTGCCACTGAATTTTCATGTTGGTTTTGTATCCTGCAACTTTACTAAATTTCTTTATCAGTTCTAAGAATTTTTTTGGTAGAGTCTTTAAGTTTTTCTAAATACAAGATTACATTGTCTGCAAACAAGGATAATTTAATTTCTTTCTTTCCAGTTTGGACTCCTTTTCTTTCTTTCTCCTTCCTAGTTGCTCTGGCTAGGTCTTCCAGTACTGTGTTGAATAGGAATTGTGAAAGTGGCCATTCTTGTTTTGTTCCAGAGCTTAGAGGAAAGCCTTTGTTTTTCTCCATTCATTATGATGTTAGCTGTGGGTTTATCATATATGGCCTTTATTGCTTTGAGGTATGCTTCTTCTGTACCCAGTTATTGAGAGTTTTTATCATGAAGTGCTGTTGAATTTTATTGAGGACATTTTTTTAGCATCTGTTGATATGATCATGGCTTTTATTCTTGATTCTGTTCATGTGATGTATGACATTTATTGATTTGCATTTGTTGAAGCGTGCTTTTATTTCCAGGGTGAAACCCATTTAATTATGATAAATAATCTTTTTAATGTGTTGTTAAATTTAGTTGACTAGTATTTTGTTCAGGATTTTTGTATTTATGTTCATCAGGCATATTGGCCTGTAGTTTTCTTTTTTTGTTGTGTTTCTGTCTGGTTTGGGTATCAGAGTAATGCTGGCCTCACAGAATGAGTTAGAGAGAATTCCCTCCTCTTTAATTTTTGGAAACAGTTTTAGGAGAATTAATGTTTATACTTCTTGAAAAGAGTGATTGAATTTGGCAGTGAAGCCATCTGGTCCTGGACTTTTCTTTGTTGAGAAATTTGTTGTTACTGATTTTATCTCATTAATCATTATTGGTCTGTTCTAATTTTCTCTTTTTTCCTGATTCAATATTGGTACACTGTATGTTTCCAGGAATTTATCGATTTCCTCTAGATTTTCCAATTTGTTGGATAAAATTGTTCATATAATCTCTAATAATCTTTTGTATATATCTGTGGAATCAGTTGTAATGGCTTTATTTCATTCTTAATTTTTCTTGGGTCTTTCCTTAGTCTAGCTAATGGTTTCTTGATTTTGTTTATCTTTCCAAAAAATCAAATTTTCATTTCAATGACACACACACACACACACACACACACACATTTATATATAGTCTCAATGTCACTTTTTTCTGCTTTAATTTTTATTTCTTTTTTTCTACAATTTTGGGTTTCTTGAAGTGCCTTATTAGGTTGTTTATTTGAAGTCTTTCTACTTTTTTTTAAATGTAGGCCTTTATTGCTGTGAATTTACCTGTTAGAACTACTTTTGCTATATTCTATAGGTTTTGGTACATTGTTTATATTCATTTTTTTCCTTAAATTTTTTTTTATTTTCTTTATTGACCTATTTATTGTTGAAGAGGATGTTGTTTAATTTCCATTATTTTGTGCAATTTCTATTGTTTCTTCCATTATTAATTTATACTTTTAATCCATTGGTGGAAAGATACTTGATATGATTTTGATTTTTAAAAATGTATTAAGACTTGTTTTGCTCTTTGAAAGTTTATTTGAATTTGGCAGTGAAACCATCTGATCTTGGACTTTTCATTGCTGGGAAACTTTATTACTGATTCAATCTCATTACTCATTGATTGTCTTTTCAGGTTTTCTCTCTTCCTGATTCAATCTTGGTAAGTTGAATGTGTCCAGGAACTTACATTTTTCTTCTAGGTTTTCTAGCTTATAGTGTGTAGTTTATATTAGTCTCTGATGAACATTTATAATTTTGCAGTATTAGTTGTAGAGTCTTCTTTTTTATTTCTGACTTTATTTGGGTCTTCTTGCTCTTTTTCCTTGGTTAGTCTAGCAAGTGTTTTATTGATTTTGCTTATCTTTTCAAAAAAAACCTTTTTATTTCATTGATCCTTTGTATCATTGTTTAAGTCTATAATTCATTTAGTTGTTCTCTGATTCTTACTATTTCTTTCCTTCTACTAATTTGGAGTTTGGTTTGTTCTTACATTTTAGGATCGCTTATTTGAGACATTTCTGGTGGTTTTTTTGTTGTTGTTGTTGTTTTTATTTTGTTTTTTACTGTAGGTGTTTATTGCTGTGAACTTGTTTCTTATTGCTGCTTTTGCTGTATCCCATCGTTCTTGGTATATTGTGTTTTGCTTTTCATTTGTTTGATGAAATTTTTTATTTCATGTTAACTTCTTTCTTTCTTTCTTTCTTTTTTGAGACGGAGTCTGCTCTGCCACCAGGCTGGAGTGCAGTGGTGTGATCTCAGTTCACGCAACCTCTGCCTCCCAGGTTCAAGCGATTCTTCTTCCTCAGCCTCCTGAGTAGCTGGGACTACAGGTGCACATCACCATGCCCAGCTAATTTTTGTACTTTTAATAGAGATGGAGATTAACCATGTTGGCCAGGATGGTCTTGATCTCCTGAACTCATGATCCACTTGCCTCAACCTCCCAAAGTGCTGGGATTACAGGCATGATCCACCATGCTAGCCTCATGTTAATGTCTTTCTTGACCCAGTGGTCATTCAGGAGCATGTTGTTTAGTTTATATATATTTATACAGTTTCCCGAGTTCCTCTTGTTATTAATTTCTAGTTTTATTCCTTTGTAGTCTGAAAAGATACTTGATATGATTTTAGTTTTTAAAAATGTATTAAGACTTGTTTTTTGTCTTAACATATGGTTCATCCTGGAGAATGTTTCTTGTGCCAATGAGAAGAATGTGTATTCTGTAGTTATTGGATGCAATGTTCTGTAAATGTCTTTTAGATACATTTGATGTACAGTGTAGTTTAACTCTGATGTTTATTGATTGTCTATCTGGATGATCTGTTTATTGCTTAAGGTGGGATGTTTGGGTTCCCCACTATTAGTGTATATTGCAGCTAATCTCCCCTTTTAAATGTATTAATACTTGACATATATTTGGATGCTCTGGTGTTGGGTTGGTATATATTTACAATTGTTATATCCTTTTGTTGTATTGATCCTTTATATCATTATATAATGGCCTTTAAAAAATCTTTTTTCAAAATCATTATTGATATATAGTCTCCTTTATCTGAGCATAGCTGAAGTACCTTTTTTCATCTCTCCACTTTCAGTCTGTGCATGTCTTTATAGGTGAAGTAAGTTTCTTATAGGTCGCATACAGTTGAGTCATTAAAAAAAATCCATTCAGCCACTCTCCGTCATTTAATTTTAGAATTTAACTCATTTATAGTAAAAGTTATTATTGATAGGTAAGGGTTTACAGTTGGCATTTTGTTATTTGCTTTGTAGTTGTTCGGTAGATTTTTTTTCTTTCTCTCCTTGTTTTCCTTTGTTGTTAAGTGATTTTCTCTGATAGTATGTTTTGATTTTGTGCTATTTATTTTTAGTGTATTTATGATAGGTTTTTGCTTTTTGATTACCGTGAGGCCTACAAACAACATCTTATGTTACTATAGGTTATTTTAAGCTGATAAGGACTTAACGTCATTGCAAAGAAAAGAAAAATAACAACAACAAAAACCCTCTGTACTCAACACTGTTTCCTCCCAACATAAGTGATTTACTTACTTCAATTACAATATTAGAGTATTCTGAATTTTTTTTCTTTTGCAGTGAGTTTAATAATTTCAGATGTGTTCTTGTACATTAGCATAAGAAATTCTCTCAGCTTTTGTTTGTTTGGAAATTGTTTTTCTTTTTTTTGAGATGGAGTTTCACTCTTGTTACCCAGGCTGGAGTACAATGGCGTGATCTCAGCTCACCGCAACCTCCACCTCATGGGTTCAGGCAATTCTCCTGCCTCAGCCTCATGAGTAGCTGGGATTACAGGCACGCGCCACCATGCCCAGCTAATTTTTTGTATTTTTAGTAGAGACGGGTTTTCACCATGTTGACCAGGATGGTCTCGATCTCTTGACCTTGTGATCTACCCACCTCGGCCTCCCAAAGTGCTGGGATTACAGGCGTGAGTGTTTGGAAATTCTTTATCTCTTCTTCATGTTTGAAGACTAACTTTGCTGGATACACTGTTTTTGGTTGGCAGTTTTTTTTTTTTTCCTTTGTCACTTTGAATAGCATATCCTGTTCTCTCCTGGTCTGTAGAGTTTCTGCTGAGAATTCTGCTGAAAATTGTACTGGGGCTTCTTTGAATATGATGTATTTCTTTTCTTTTGCTGCTTTGAGTATTCTTGATTTGTCTTTACTTTTTGCTAATTTAATTATGATGTGTCTTGAGGATTTCCTCTTTGGATTGAATTTGATTAGTGACTTCTGAGCATCTTGTACTTGGATAACATCATCTTTCTCCAGATTTGGGAAACTTTCAGCCATTATTTCCTTAAACATGCTTTCTAGATCCTTCTCTTTTTTTCTCTCCTGGGAATTCTTGTTATATGGAGGTTAGTTCACTTGATGATGTCCCATAATTATTATAGGCCACTGATGGACTATAAGTAATTCATGATCTTCCACCTATGCAAAGTCCAGACTGACCATGAATATTGACAGAGATTCTCATTAACCTAACTGGTCAGGTTTTTTTGAACCCAACTAGACCCCATTCTTGGGAATGTCCCCAAGAGCCCAGATTTAGCAAGAATCCTGTTAAGTCAGTTTAGATAGAGTCCTCCACCCTTGAGATATCTGATCACCTTCAGTATCTGACCAATTTCTTCCTCTCTCATCATCTCCCAGGTAATATGGGATCACTGTGGCCTGTCTTCAGTAAGAATTCTGTTAGGTCAGCTTATCAAGAATGATCTTACCCTTGCAGTAATTTTTTAACCACTGACCTTCACCATTCTTCTCCCTGGCTATAAATTTCCTCTTTTATTTGTTGAATTAGGAATTGAGCTCCATCTGTCTACCCATTACAAAATCCCATTGCAGTAGTCCCTACACTTATCAAGGTAGCCTTGAATAATGTCTGTCTTACCATTCTAACAAGTGTTAGTGTATTTTTTGCTTTAATAGTATCAAATAATTGTTTCTGACTTATTCCTGAGTATCCAAGATTAAATCTTTGCCTTTCAGTCTTACCTGTTGATCCAGACCCTGAATGATCAGAGATATTCTGACTGCTTAAGACTAAGCTTATTTGTGCTTTTATCCCCAGATTTCAATGGACTGAAATCAAGGTTGAATGGTCTATTTTTGTTTCAGAAGTCTTATCAACACTTCTATAGCTGCCATGTTTACAACTATAACTTGATCCTTTCATCATTACTGTCACTCTGTATATATTTAGACCCAAATTCACCTTGGGTTTTGTCAAGTCTGGGGGCAGACTCTGGCTGAATGATGGATGAAAGACGTATGCAAACACACAAACTTGTGGTATACTGGCCCTGATAAACCAGTGACCCTCATATTTAATTAGTACGGGTTTAATGACAAAGATCCTGAGTAAACACCATTATTTTGTAATTAACATTGCTAACTCCCCAAGTAGAGAGCAGTCAAGCACATAGTTGGGCAAAGACTGGTCTTAGGACAACATTACAAGCTACTTAGATAAACTCCCCTACATTCCCTTGTTATCTGCTCTTTGCTATTAGTTCAAGATAAGAGGATTAAGCTGCCTTCAGCCATAACTCTCTCCTAAGGCTTTTGAAAAACTTTCCAGCCTTCCAAGAAAGTTTGCATCTATTTTATAATTTCTCCCATCATCTCGATCCATTTCCTACAGGGTTGAGTTGTCTGGCTTCTGAGTGTGTAATCTATCTCCTGCTTGATTATGGCTATGACTTGCTTGCTCCTGGAGGGAGCTTCCTCTGTCTATTGTTTTTTTGATGTTGGATCCTGACTGTTTATGGGTAGACATTGTTTATGAATAGACCTTGAATTTTTAGCACTGTCTTCAGAATGATTATGGATGGATCCTTTCAGTGTTATTTTATTTGGTTCTGATTGTCCATGACCACACTTAAGACTGTCCATGGGTTAATGTTGACTCTTTGAGTCTCTTTTACCACCACTAAACTAACCATAAATGTATCTGCATTGCCTGCTTTTACTAGAATCAGACTGTATGGATGAAGCTGACCCTGAGTGTCTGGAGCTATTTTCTGATTGTTTGGTGGCTGGATAAATGTTTTCTCATGTGCAATACCCAGATTCCCCATGAGTAAACCATATTATAAGTGTCCGTTAGTGCATGTCTAGGCATGATGAAATCCTGAATATATAGTGCAGTCTTCTGTCTGTCCCTGGCTAGAGGTTTGTCTGCCTGTGTGCTGAATCCATGAGTGGCTCTCTGTCTCCAGGGAGATTCTGAGTATATGACATAATCTCCTTGTCTTCCTCTGGTGCTAGACTCAGATTTCACATGTCTATATCCAGACTGTCCGTACGTTGACGCTGTTTCTTCTCTGAATCTTCTAATTGCTCCTCATTATCACTGGACTGGCTGTAGCTGAATCCTCAATGTCTACTTGCCTTGTACCCAGATGATGATTGTCCATGACCAGGAAGAGTTTGTAGAGCTGTATCCTGACTCTTTAAGGCAGGATTCTTGCCTTTCTCTTTTTCTTGACCTCGAAAGCCTATGGGAAGAATCAGACTGTCCTTAATGATTATTTGGCCTTCATGAGATCCTGAACATTGGAGCTATTTCTTGACTGCCCATGGCAGGATTCTTGATTTTCTCCTGTACTGGATCATGTATGTCCATGGTTGGACTCAGATTGTCTATTAGTGGCTTTCTGGCCTTAATGAGACCCTGAGTTTCTGGAACTGCCTACTGACTGGCCATAAATGGATTTGCATTGGTTTTTGAACTAGACTTAGACCATCCATGGGCTGGTTTTCACTGTCTTTCTGAATTGTCTGATTGTCCTTCACTATCATTGGCTTGACCAATATTGGATCTCTGATGTTTTCTTCTTGTAGATTTAGTCTGTATAGATGATGATTGCCTATGAAATGACCCAGATTATCCATAAATATATTCATGCCTTTTTCTTGTGTTGGACCTACATTCTTCCTGGGTAGACCCAGCTTGCCTATGGGTAGATGTCTGTCCTTGGTAGAACCCTGGACTATCTCCTAATTTCCCATGGCTGAAATAATCTCTTTCTCGTGCTATATAAGACTCCTTATGGTCATTTTCAGATTTATTATATTGTTTCTGATTGTCCTTCACTATTACTGGACTGACCATAATTGGATCCCCCTTATCTGCTTATACTGGACCCAAACTGGGTAAAATTATGATAGTTTGAGAGTAAGCCCTGAGTGTCTACAGCTGTCTCTGTTTGTCCATGGCTAAACTGTGTGCTTTTGGTGCTGGATCTTAGCTGTCTATAGATTGGTGCTGTAGACTGCTTTTCAGTGTGTGTCTGTCCTTCATAATACTCTGAGTGTTTAGAACTGTCTTCTGACTGTCAGCGTTTCAACTATCTGTAATCATACTCAGACTGTCCATGGGTTGATACTTTCTTCTATAAGTCTCCTGATATTACTATCCCTACAATCATTGGATACTCAATGTCTGTTTATATTTGAACCAGGCCTTGTAGGTGCAGATTGTCTGTGAGCAGATCTGGAACATCTAGAATGATCTCCGGTTGGCCATAATAAGATACATGTCATTCTGTTATACCAGGCCCATATTCTCCTTGACTGGACTCAGAATGTCCATGGATTGCTGTCTGGCCATGTTGACATCTTGAATGTCTAGAGCTATATTTTAACTTTCCATGGCTAGAATCTTGCCTTTCTCTTGTGCTGGATCATGATTGCTTATGGCCATGCTCAGACTGACTGTGGGTAAAAGCTGACAGTCTATCTTATTTCCCAATTGTCACTCACTATCACTAGATTGACTATAACTGAATGCCTGTTTTCTGTTATTGGTAATAGACCATGTGGATCTTACCTGACTGTCTACTGCTATCATCTATCTATCTATGGCTTGATTCTTGTCTCTCTTTTCTACTGGACTCAGACTGTTCATAGACTATTGCTAATTCTTAATCTGAGTCTCATGACAGTCCTTCACCAGCCTAATTGGATTCTTATCTATTTTTACTGGTTCCAGACTTTGCTGGTAATGATTATTTATGAGCTGACTCTAAGTATTTGGAGTTGTCTTTCAAGTGTTCACAGGTAAATCTGTGTCTTACTGTTTTACTGATCACTGCTCTCCATGACTAGACCCAAACTGTCCATGAATTTATGTCTGGCTACGAAAAGACATGGATTGTCTAGAGCTGTCTCATGTCTGTTCATGGGCTATCTATCTGGCTTTTTCTAGTGATGGATCCTGATTGTTCATATGTAGATTCAGACTGACCATGAGTGGATGTTTGTCTCTGATAAGACCTAACATTTAGAGTTTATAGACATATCTCTTATTGACCAACTGCCCATGGATTGATTCTGATTATATCTCTTTGTCTCCAGATTGTATTTTATGGTCACTGGCCTGATTATAACTTTATCCTTGATATCTGCTTATTTTGGGTCCAGAATATATTAATAGTGCTCGCCTGTGAATTGACCTGAAGGTCCAGTGCTGCCTTTTGATTGTCCATAGTGAACTAATTTCTTTTCCTTGTGTTGAACACAGATTCTTCTTGGAAGACTAGATTGCCCATGAATAGTTGTCCATTCTTGATGAGTTTCTAGCCTATCTTTTGACTGTCCGTGGCTAGAGCCATCTCTTTATTTATTTCTTTATCTATTTTTATTATTTATTTTTGTGTGTGTGTGTGCTGGATCCAGATCGCCTATGCCTATACACAGCTTGACCATAGGAGAAGAGTAACTGTGTATCCCAGTCTTCTAACTATGCTTCATTACTGGACAGAGTAAATTTAGATTTCTGCTGTCTGTTTAATGCTATATGTAGACTGTACAGGTGATGATTATGAGATTATGAATTTCCAGAGCTCTCCCTTATTGATTGTGGCTGGATCCATGTCTTCTTGTATTGGGTCCAGATTTTCCATGTGTATACCCAGACTGTCCATAAATAGATGTCTGTCCTGAGAATCTAACACTGTCTTGTGAGTATTTGCGGTGAGAGCCTCATTTTCCTATTTTGTTAGATTTCTGTTGTTTGTGGCCATATCCAGGCTATTTACTGGTTGATGCTGACTGTCTGAGTTTTCTGATAGTCTTTCACTATCAGTAGATTGACTATACCTGGACATCTTGGTTCACTTGTACTGACTCCAGACTCTGTAGGTAATGATTGGTTATGAGATGACTTGGCACTCTCTCCTGACTGTCCATTGAATCCATGCAAACTGTCAATGACTGGTTATTTGGCCCTGCTGAGATACTGACTATCTAGAGCTGCTTCCTGTTTGACCATGACTAGGATTTTATTTTCCTCTTTTGCTGGATCAGTATTGCCTATGACTATATTTAGACTGGTCGTAGGTAGATATTGACTGTTCTTTTAAATCTCTTGATTGTTCCTCACTGTCACTGGACTAACTATAGCCAGAACTACTGGCATACAGATGTCATGTCAAAGGACTAGAATGAGAATTCCTAGAGAAGAGTGTGTAGATATATAAGAAAAAAAAAGCAACAGATAGAACTCTGGAGCCTTTCAGTCCTTAGAGGTCAAGCAGAGGAGGCAAAGCCCGTCAAGTAGACACGGAAGTAGTGGCCAGGAAGGTAGGAGGAAATCCAGGAAAATATAGTGTCATGGGAGCCAAAGGAAAGAAGGATGAAGAGGTTAACTAAATGCTAAATGCTGCGAAGATACTAAGCAATTGAAATAACCATTGAATTTAGCAATAGGATGTTGCCTAGCTGCTTGTTTGGCGTTATAGATGTTGATAGGCATTTCAAACTTGATGTCACCAAAACAGAACTCCTGATTTCTCTTTCATCAAACTATAGTGCACCTGTTATTCTCCATCTAAATAGTCATAAAAAGTATCGTCATCTACCAGCTTGGTCAGACTAAAATGTTGAGTCATCTTTCATTTCTCTTTCCTCATCTTTTATTTACAGTCCATCAGCAAACCCTACCAGTTTTCTCTCAAAAAAAATTTTTTTTTTCTTTTTGAGACAGGGTCTCATGCTGTCATTAAGGTTGGAGTGCAGTGGCATGATCTTGGCTCACTGTAACCTTTGCTTTCCAGGATCAAGTGATCCTCCCACCTCAGTCTCCCAAGTAGCTGGAACCACAGGTGCACACCATCATGCCTCGCTAAGTTTTATATTTTTGATAGAGATGGGGCTTTGCTGTATATCCCAGGCTGGTTTTGAACTCCTAAGCTCAGGCCATCCACCCACCTTGGCCTCCCAAAGTACTGGAATTACAGGCATTACCTACCACACCCAGCCTCAAAATATTCTTAATCCATTGTTTTTTTGTTTTTGTTTTTGATGGAGTCTTGCTCTGTTGCCCAGGCTGGAATGCAATGATACAGTCTTGGCTCATTGCAACCTCTGCCTCCCAAGTTCAAGCAATTTTCCTACCTCAGCCTCCTGAGTAGCTGGGACTACAGGTGCCTGCCACCATGACCTACTAATTTTTGTATTTTTAGTAGAGATGGAGTTTCACCATGTTAGCCAGACTGGTCTCAAACTCCTGACCTTGTGATCCACCTGCCTCAGCTTCCCAAAGTGCTAGCATTACAGGTGTGTGCCATCATGCTTGGCCTCTTAATCCACTTTTATTTCCATCTTTACTGCTAATAATCTAGTTCATGTTACCATCATCTCAGCTATACTATTGCAACTAGTCTCTGCTCTTTCTTCTTTCTTCATGCCCCAATCTACTATCCACACAGCAATCAGCATGAAGTTTTAAAAATGTAAATCAGTGTTACTTCCCCGCTTAAAACACTTGAGAACTTATTATAATACTTAGGATAGTAGATAAACTTTTACTATTATTCTCTTTGTGATTTGACCCTCATCTGGCTCTCTGATGTCATTTTGTATCTCCCTTCTACTTGTTCACTATGCTGTGGACTCATTGACCTTTCAGCTCAGAAAAATATGGTGGCTATTCTGCCTGTTCTTTTCTAAGGACCCTGTGCTCTGAATTGTTTGCCGATGTCTTTCTCTCCACGTAGTTTGTGTCTGTATGTCTGGTTTCTGTCCAGATAATGTCTCCTATGAGTAACTTTCCTTCCTATCTCTGGTACATTTATTTTCTTTATGTCATTTTATTACCATTTGAAATTTGATTAGTTCCTGTCTCCTTCTCCAGAATGTATAAGCTCTTTGAGAGTGATAATTTTGTCTGTCTATTTACTACTGTAAACTCAGAAGCTAGATGAGGGCCTTGCTCATGGTAGGCTGGCACGTATCAATTATTGTTGCATGAAATGATTATTGTTGCATGATAAACAAATAAGTGTTTTTGTCTGTGTAGAGTATCTTTCCTTCATTTTTCTTTAGCACATTGTTCGCGTTGTTTTCTTTGCATGCCTAGCACATCATTCCTCATATAGCATATAGTGTACGAAACTACAGTTGGCATTTTATGGAATTGTCTCATATAATAAGTGATCTTTGTGAGACCAGTGATTACAGCTTATTCATGTTAGAATCCGTGTTATGTATCAAAGTACCTATTGAGCTATAGGACTCAATTACATGAATTAATGAATGAATTATTCCATTAGAATTCAACCATCATGAATTTAGATAATAGAGAATCAGAGGATTGATTTCCTTAAATCAGATTCTATCCTACCGATACTGATCTAACTCATCTTACTGATCCTGTCTAAATTATCATATATCTAAAAGGATGCAGGATATAAGCATTCTCTGCATCTATAGATTCAACAAGAGGCATGACTCATCCAGTCCACAGTAAGAGCTGCATGATACTTAGACAAAGCCCTCTGAAAGTAATGGAGACAATCAATAATGCTATATTTCTTTCAGCCCACCATGCCTTAGGGATGTACAATGTAGCAATGCAAAGAGTACTGAGTAATCTCAGAGAAGGCACATTACTGTCTTCAATTTCCTTCTCTATTAGAGAATCTTATGGTTACAGGGGACCTAAAATAACTTTTTTACAAAGCCAAGCATCCAGTAGTGTTATGCAGAGTACATCCCTCGATTTCCACCTTGGTTTACAATAAATAGGAATAGTTGGATGGATCCCCTTGTTCTCAGTTCACAAACATACATGTAGGATGTTGATTGAAGTAGTGACAGGATACTAAAGGTCAGGAGAGTGGCCTTTTATACCTGTTAAAGATCCCTGATCAGGAGAAGCCACCCTTTGTGAAATGGTCTGATTCATCATATTCTGATCCACCCATATCTCCACTGTTCTTTCTCTGTTGTTTATTTCCTAACTTCTTCAAGTACTAATTTCTGCTTGTATTAGCAGCTTGCAGATTTACGTTGACATTAGTCCTGGCTAGCATAAATTTTACAGAAGAATCTCTTTGGAAATCATAGCCTCCTTATGTACATCTGTCATCTTTTATACTTTCTTATATTTCCCATATTGACCTAACAAATGCTTGAGGCATATGTGCTGAAGAGCAATGATCCTTGAGCTGAGGTAGTAGAATATGCATGTGTAAGAGAGATCTGAAATCCAAAATAGGTGAAGAATTTTGGAGAGTTCCCAACTAGGATTTAATCTCACGTAGTTTGTTACTGTGAATTCCATATCTGATTATTATAGAAATATGCCTGGAAGGTAATGAACTGCTACCTGTGGTCTTTGATATATTGTTATAAATGGAAATGAGAGGATATTGGAGGTGGGCAAATTTAGTTGATTATGCCAAATTGAGAAGTGAAGTCTACTTTTCTCTTTTTATCATGGTTTTTAACCCAGAATATCAAACGTATGCTGCATACTCTGCCTTGGTGAACCTTGAGACAATATGTTTACTCCTATAGTCATGCCTCTAACTCTATGCAGGAGACTCTCATAGAGATTCTCAGTAACTATGCAGGAGATGCTCAACCCTGGACTTTTTGTTTCTAGTCATTTGTATCTCACTGCATATATAATCTCTCCACTTGGTTACTTAGATACTCAGATATCCCCATCATCTCAAACTCATCCCATTATACCTTCCCCAGATGTATAATATTTCTTCTATTGTCTCCTGTCACATATCAGTGGCATTCTTCTGTGTCTCAGACTAAGGACCCTATAGTCATTCTTTATTTCTCCCCTTTCTTCATCCTCACATTCACATGACCACCACATTTTGTCAGTTTTACTGCAGATTTATCTCCTGGATCTAAGCCTCCTCTGTGTCCTCGGCATGGCTTGTTTTATTCTGGCTCTGGCTACCTTGTATCTGGATTATTTCCAGAATTTTTCTAATCAGTCTTTTTCTATCATCATGATATCTTCATATCAGTCCTTCTACATTGCTGCAAGATTCGTCTTTATATAAACAAATACTATCATGTAATTTTCTTGCCTTAAAGCTCCTGGTAAGCTCTCCTTTGTCTAGAATAAATTTCAAATTTCTTACCTTGGCATGCAAGCCTCCTTAAAATCAGGCATGAAAGTTCACTTTTTTAGTCTTTTCTACTACCACTTGTCTTTTATGGGATTGTTCCTTTGAATGTTAACAACAATCCTTGATCGTTTCTTATCTAATTAATATCTTTGCACATGCTATTTCCTCTGCCATTTTTCTTCTCCACCAGACAAGCTTTCTTACAAATCCTCTAAGATCTGGTGGGAAATCTCCTTTATGATACTTTCTGTGACATTCTCTACAGCTTAAGCAATTCCTTCTAGTGAAGTTACTTGCATTCAAGTAGGGCTCTCCCATAGCTCCTGTCACATCATGTTATAATTGTTTGTTCATTTGCCTGTCAGCCACCATCCCTTTCACCTGGCCCCCATCTCTGTGCCAGTAGGTATGATTAATATTTTGTGAGCAATAATCTTTAGTGGTTTGGGACCTTTAGGGAAGGCACAGATGGTCCTCCTCTTGGAGCCACAATGTACTTTAGCCTATTAAAGGTGCTGACTCTGAGAAGCTCTGTAGAACTGAAGACCCTGTGTCTAACCAGGGTTTCCCAAATATTTTTAACCAGGGAACTCTTCTTTTGAAGAACATCTATTATTAGTCAAGGAATTCAATAAGGGAAATGTTCTGCATCAAATACTCTCTGAAGCATTAAAAAATGATAGTCAAAAAGCCATGTTTTTGCTTCATTGTCAGCATTAGCATCTTTATCTCTCCTTATTTCTTCTCTTTTCCAGAGGCTTTTATCATTTTGTTACTCCAGCCACCTAATTGGAAATGTATGATATGGGTAATGCCCTCAGGGGACTGGGTACCCTTTGTTCTGTTTTTACAATAGATAGGCTTCCAAATCTTACTGATTCATGGGGGCTAACAGCTTGCAAGGTAATTAGCTATTATGTTGAAGGACAATTTCTTTGAATATATGTGGATCACCATTTTAATCAGTGACTTGAATAACAGTGTGAATTGTTGGCAGATACGTTATAGGTAAGATTCAGGATGCATGAAGAGGTTTTATAGGCTGGAATGAAGTGGTGGGAAAATCTAGAATGAATAACTTTAATAGTTGTATAAAAAAATATCCTGGGCTGCGAACCTCTACATAACTAGAATAATCCCTGAAGTACAGTTCCAGAAGTCCTTCAAGTGTGGATTTGTGTCAGCAATGATGCACTTTTATGCTGAAGTCATAGATTCCTCAATTAATGCTGATCTTGTGGTGATGAAGACTGGCTCAGTGTCTCAATCAGCATTTTAAATCTTTTATTGGTGTGAACTCCTTTTACAATTTCCTATAGTTTTCCAGGAATTCATCTCTATTTTAAGATTCCTCAAACAACTTGGGGCAAAGTCTTCCAAGGGTTGATCAGACATGTTAAATGGCATTCCCAGTAGTGGTAAGCATATGAGTGAAATTATGTGGAACACATGCCTTTTGAGTTTTGATTGCTTCAGGTTGAACTTTTTTCTCCTCTGGGGCACTTTTAAGGGATTTTGGGGGTTTTGCTGTCTCCCTTTCTTCAAAATTTTTAATCTACATGACCTGGAATCAAACTTGTTTTCCCACTTATTGCTCTTTCTTTGTTGGAACCCATTAGTACTCATGCAAAGTGTACTCCTGTCAGTTAAAATAACTATCACTGAATTATGCATAATTCATTTGTAGTGTGGGTACATTTCAACTAATATTTGTATTTTTCTTATGCAATTTATATATTTTTTAAAAAACCTTTTAAGGTAAGTATACATGATTGGATTGACTTATCTAACACAATTGTTATTATATTGGTATGCTTCTTGAATAGACCAGGCCAGCCTGCAGCCAGAGTCTGGCTCACTTGAGTTTGCTTCCTGGCTCTTCCATTTACTGTTGTATGACCTTGGGCAATTACTTAGCTTTTCTTAATCTGTTTCCTCATCATCAAAGTAAGGATAATAATGCCTATTTTAAAGGCTGTTGAAGTATTAAGTAAAGTAATTATGTCAATTATAGGACACATTGTGTAACATTTTAGTTACATTAAAACTCATAGCTATTATTATATAATTATCAGAGTTTAGTTGTTATCCTATTATTGGCTGTATTAATTGTGTGAACTTTTGTACTTGTATGTATTTCCAGTAAGAGAGCTTCTGAGAATGTAAATGTCTTTTTCTTTTTCAAGGATTTTTTTCTCTTAGTGGTTATCTCCTTGGCAACCTCATGAAGAATGATGTGGATTCCATAGGGTACAGTGTGATCTTGGTCTTGTATAATCTCCTTTCTAAACTTCAGAAAATCATGGTAGGTTTTGATGTCTTATAGATAAAGCACAACTTCAGGGAAATTGTGACTCACAAGTAGAGTTCCTTCAAATATTGTCTTTTGCTTTTTTATTTCCTCTGTATTTTTACACCCTATGAATGAGAACCTTATTGGAAAAATGGAAAAAATGTAGCAAAAGATCCAGGAACATTATAAGAAGAAAGTAGTTAGATGAATGGGATAGGAGTGGGGACAAATAGTGTACTAAATGGTTAAAAACAAACAAACAAAAAATTGCATTCATCCCTTTCTCTTATTGTCCCTGCTGACTTCAGGTGTACTATGTTCTGTGCTGTCTCTCCCTCAAATGTAATGTAATCTGCTATCTAACATCACATTTTAAATATTAATATTTAATGGGATTTTATTTGGGAGGCATAGTTAGGGACTTCACCAGGGTTCTGGCTAGCTTGAGCCTTGGGGTTGGAGCCTGCTCTGTAGCTTGAACGTTAATCTGCCTTTCTTTCTGGCTACACTCTCTGGCTATACTCTCTCATTTCTTTCTTTCTAGCCTTACTCTTCTTCTTTTCTACCAAGACTTTTAGATGTCAAAGTTGCCAAGCTGAATTTCTAGATGCCTTTTCTTCTCTTAAGCGTTCCCACCATGCTGGACTGTTGTCTTTCACTCCTAAAATTATTTCATGATCTTGTTGGGTTAACCATTACTTTGTGCCCTAAACTTTCTGGCATCTTGGGGTTTTCAGCATTTAGGGCACTGAAGCCTAATTTTGACATGTGGAACTGAAGACAGAATTAGGAAGTAATTATCAAAGAGTCCTCAAATGGTTAGAGGATGTATAGGAGAGGGAAGCATGGGGAAAAATACAAGTCAGCCTTTGGAGGGGGTGGACAGTAGGACAGGGAGAGTAGGGAAGAAGGATGAGGTAGTCTACTTTTGATTGTCTGCATCCTAATCTGTTTTGTTTTCTGTGAGTTTTTAATTGAGATAATATATATATAATACTTTATATATGTATGTAAAAATGTATATATACAGAAAAGTATACAAATCAGAAGTGTACAAATGGATGAATTGTCTCAAACTGAACCATCCATGTAATCAACTCCCAGATTACAAAATATAATGTTACTAGCACCCCCAGAAGCCCCCACTTATTTTTCCTGTCCGGCACTCCCCACTCTCTTAAATAGCAATAATTATCTTGAATTCTAACACCATAAATTAGTTTTACCTGTTTTGGGGATTTATATAAAAGGAATCGTATAATGATCTAACTTCTTTGACATAACACCTATGTTTATGCATGTAGCCACTGTTCATTCACTCTTTGTTCTATGGTATTACATTATATGAATG
Source organism: Aotus nancymaae (assembly GCF_030222135.1). Classification (NCBI taxonomy): domain Eukaryota; kingdom Metazoa; phylum Chordata; class Mammalia; order Primates; family Aotidae; genus Aotus; species Aotus nancymaae. Next base: position 32,224,426 of record NW_026988523.1, read on the forward strand.
TGGTACAAATAATATGTTCCTTCTCCTAGTGATGGCTATTTGGGTAATTTCCAGTTTTGGATTAATAAAAATGGTGCTGCTACATATGTTGTTGTATGTGTCTTTTGGTTAACATGTGTATGCATGTCCGTTCCCTTCTCTTCCTAGTGTGCTGATAGCTTTTAATCACAATTCAGTAATAAATTTTGTTATAACAATGAATATTTATTTTGTCATTGACAAGAACTTATTGGGTATGTTTCCAGATGAATACATGGAAAGTGTGAAGCTCAAGCAGAGAAGCAGTAAGTCATAATATTAACCATTGGTTTTTTATCAGTGTTGTTAATTTTTTAAATTATACTTTAAGTTCTGGGATACATGTGCAGAACGTGCAGGTTTGTTACATAGGTATACACATGCCATGGTGGTTTACTGCATCCATCACCCCGTCATCTACATTGGGTATTTCTCCTAATGCTATCCCTCCTCTTTTCCCCCACTCCCTGCTATTCCTCCCCTAGCCCTCCACCCCGTGACAAGCCCCAGTGTGTGATGTTCCCCTCCCTGTGTCTATGTGTTCTCATTGTTCAATACCCACTTATGAGTGAGAACAGGTGGTGTTGGTGTTTGATTTTCTGTTGTTATGTCAGTTTGCTGAGAATGATGGTTTCCAGCTTTATCATGTCCCTGCAAAGGACATGAACTCATCCAGTGTTGTTAATATTAACCTTTGACTATTTATCAACATTGTTAATATTCTTGCAAATCCAGTCATTTGAATTCATGACAACAGAGATCATGTCAATATATTCAAGAGTTTCTGGGTTCAGGAGGCCAGAGAATGGAGATAGGAGATGGTCTGTATTCTTAACTAGAAATCCCTTTCATATCCGTTTATCATGTAAGGATGCAATATTGTGTAATGGACAGGAATAGAAGCTTTGGCATTTTACTGCCTGGGAATAAAATCTGGTACCATTGAGAAAAATTATTATGCTTTAATATCCTCATCTCTAAAATATACATAATAACAATACTTACCTCAATATTATTAGAAGATTAAATGAGTTAGTCCATGTAAAATCCTCAGTAGAATACTTGTCATATATAACACTTTATAGTGTAATATGCTACAAGGTGTACAGCAGCAGTTTTAGATTCCAGAATTATACATCTAGGCCTGTAGTTTTTAATTTTTGGAGAATTGTGTCCAGCTTTTATAAAATTAATTTAAAATACCCAAGAAAGCAAGTAATTTTAGCTCAGAGATTTAAAAAAAATACATTTAGCTGAATCTCAAATGAAATAAGTGTATGAACTCCATCCAGCTTAGGAAATGGTGAGCTTGGTCAGTATTAGTTTAATCATAATTTTTCTCTCATTTTTCTTCTACTATATTCATCCAGAGAAGCTCGGGTACTAATAAAATGCCTAACGGCAAAGAGTAAAGTTACATTTTGGAATTAGCTAAAATTCTCTTTGGAAATAGCTGCAGTTTACATAAATAAAATAAGTACTTGAATTCAGTGCAGTGTCCTAGGTGATGGCAAGCTCTTAAGCACTTTATGCTCTTGTAGGGTCTTGAGGTAAATCTAGGAGCTTTATTTTCAAAGATTTTATTGACTCATTCCCCAGTTGACTTTGTTCCAAATTGGTACTTGAGTCTCAGGATCTTACAGTTTACTTTTTTGTCTTTGTAGTACCTTGGAGTTGTGGAGGCATGTTTAGAAGCAGATCTGAGTTTTGCCACACTGGAATTTATTTATTCATTGAACAAATATTTGATACCTACCACAGTTCTGTCTTTAGCTGTATTTGAAATTTATGATACGAGTTTGACCCCATTCCTGGTTTGGTTGTCACTGGTGAAATTTTGATTTGTTTGTACTCTATTTTGTCTACTGTGTTAAGTATGTAGAGAGGAACATTTTGTAATTTGTCTTGGTTGGGAAGATTTTCCTCACCACTGTCCTTCAGGATGTCCTAGAAAGGGGCTGTAGTGTTACAGTTGACCACTTGAGGAATATCCTTCATATACTTCACTCTTAACTTTTCCCTCAAAGCCTCCCAGCCAGGTCATCTGCACAATATCTTTTTTCTTTCCTTCCGTAAAAAAACTGAGCATTATTTTCACTGGAAAAGATGAAGTGAGAAGAGGGGTTGGAATTTCTACTTTAGCCTCCTGAATGTTCTTAGCTGTTCCAGGATGGTCAGAAGACCCAGCAGTGTTATCTATAGACTTCCTAGTCCATAGTGTTTCTCTCTTCTCTCCAAGAGAGGTTTTTTGGTTGCTGTATAACAAATAATCCCTATACTTACTGGTTTGAAACTCCAGTCATTCTATTGTATTTCAGGATTCTATGGATTAAGAATTTGGGCATAGCTTAGCTGGGTAAAACTTCTGGGTAAAACTTGGCTGGAATCAGTAGTGTTTAGCCATGGCCTAAGCTGAACTGCACTCACATAGTCAGAGCTCTGGCACGATGACTAGAAGACTGGGCTTGACTATCTCCCCTTATCTCTATATTCAGGGATTGTCCACATGATTTTTCTAGCAGGGTAGTCAGAATTTTTACATGGCAGCAGGGAACCAACAAGTTTTAAAAATAAAGATCAACCAAATGAAAATAAGCAAATGCTATTTATTCAGAGTTTGCTATAGCAAAGGAGTCAGCTACTGTGACTTTAAAAGGCCATTCCACCATTCTGTCAATCCAGCTGCTTCAGGATGATGGCAAACGTGGTAAGACCAGTGATTTCCATGAGCATGAGCCCACTGCCACATTTCTTTAGATGTAAAGTGAGTGCCTTGGTCAGAGGCAATGCTATATGGAATACCGTGAAGATGGATAAGGCATTCTGTGAGTCCATGGATGGCAGTCTTGGCAGAAGCATTGCATGCAGGACAGGCAAACCCATATCCGCAGTGTCTGTTCTGGTGAGGACAAACTGCTTCCTTTTCCATGATGAAAGAGGCCCAATATAATCAACCTGCCACCAAGTAGCTGGCTAATCACCCTGAGGAATGATGTCACGTCAAGGGCTCAGTGTTGGCACATTGCTGCTGGCAAATTAGGCACTCAGCATTGGCCATAACCAGATCAGCCTTGATGATTGGAAGTTCATGTTGCTGAGCTCACGTGTAACCTCCATCCTTGCCACCATGGGCATTGTTCATGGGCCCACTGGGTGATGACAGGGGTGGCTGGGTAAAGAGGCTGAGTAGTATCCACAGAATTATTCATCCAATTCTCTTGATTTTTAAAATCCTCCTCTGCTGAGGTCACCCTTTGGTGAGCACTCACATTAGATACAAATATCTTTGCAGTTTTGACCACTCAGAGAGGTCCATCTATATGCCTCTTCCTCAAATTTCTTTGTCACCAATTTTCCAATCATACCTCTTCTAAGTCTCTGACCATCCAGCCAAACCATTGACTATAGTCCATGAATTAGTATATATTCATACATCTGGCAATTTGTCTTTTCAAGTGAAGTACATTGAAATTCTGCCCACTGGGAAGATTTTCCTCACCACTGTCCTCAGGATGTCCTCTAGGACAGCCCTTTCTAAAGGGGCTGTAGTGCAGTGCTACAGCTGTCCTCTTTCAGATGGTACCTGCATATTGGCATATTGTGCAGAGCCATCTGTAAAACCAGGCCCTAGTCTTCTCTTTCTCTGTCAACTGATCATAGGGAACTCCCCATGAGGCCATCAGTGCAGGCTGGGGAGAGAGCAGGCAGGGTGGCAGGAGTGGGGATGAGGAAACTTACAATCATGGCAGAAGGGGAAGCAAACAGATCCTTCTTCACATGACAGCAGCAAGGAAAAGAATGTGTTTGCTTCCCCTTCCACCATGATTGTAAGTTTCCTTGGGCCTCAGTAGCCATGCTGAACTGTGAGTCAATTAAACCTCTTTTCTTTGTAAATTATCCAGTCATGGGATATGTCTTTATTAGCAACATGAGAATGAACTAATACAATGATAAATACTGCTCTGCTGTTTACCTGGGTAGTACAATGGTCTCCTCGCTAGTCTTCTTGCCTCTGGTCTCATATCCTTTCTTTATTGCTGCCAAAATATTTATTATGTGACTTCTGATTAAAACACCTTTTTTCCCCTACTATCAGGTAATAGAGACCTAAAATATTAGCGTGTCTTATAAGGCTCTTTTTGATCCGGTTCCCATGTTTTCAGAATAATTTTGTGCGATGCCCCTCACACTCACCATATATCTTGACTATACTGAACTGCTACTATCAGTTTCTTGAGCCTACCTTTATTTTTCTTTGGGATTTTGCACAGGTTGTTTAATCCCCCTGAAATACTTTCCATCCCAAATCAAGTTGGCACATTTCCAGTCAATTCTAGAGTTTCAGTGCCCATGTCTGTTAAATTCAGAAGTTTTATCTGGGCCATCTCTTCCATACTACTAAACACAGTTAGCTGGCACCACTTTACTTTTTATTACCACTGCATGGTAATAATATTTTTAAAAGATTATTTGTCACACTGTTGTATCTTTTCTCCCTGGTCAGTGAACTTCTGAAGGACATACCTGTCTTTACAATCTTTGTATGTTCATCTGGTATAGAGCCTGACAATTAAATGCTCAATACCTTTCTTCTAATGAAAGAATGAGGTAATATTGCAACAAGAGCCAGGTAACCACATTATTTAGATTCTTATTAGTCTAAGCCTTATTTTTAGCCTTCTATTTAAAGATTTGTGGAAGTGTATTTGGCACATAGATAGAGCCCAGTCATGTATTGCTATGTTTTGTCCAGTTTTTCCTCACATGATAGTGGATCAAGTCTTTGAAGGGAAAGAGCAATAGAAACTGATGGCAGTATGTCCCAACAAAGAGCTAGGGATTATGTTGCTCATTTTTATATGAAACTATATAGATACATTATTTGTTAAATTGTAAACCACAATCTTATTGTCTATAGCTAAGTCACTTTGGTAATAGCATAGGCAATGACTATAAATTTTTTTGTTTTTAATACAATTTTATTTATAAAAGGAGATAACAAACTGCATGGGCCTTTGGGCCATAGTTTGCCAACCACTGTTCTAATACATAAGCATCGTGTATCTCTCCATTTATTTAGGGCTTCTTAATTTCTTTTAACAATATTTTATATGTTTTGGTCTTGTGGTCTTACACATTTTTTGGTTAAATTTATTCCTAAGAATTTTATGGTTAAATTTATTCCTAGGAATTTTATGTTTTTTTAAATTGACCCAATATTTTATATATTTATAGGGTATGTGTGGTATTTTGTTACATGCATAAAATGTGTAATTTTCAAGTCAGGGTATTTGGGGTAGCTATCACCTTGAGTATTCATTATTTCTATATTTTGGGGACATTTCAAGTTCTGTCTTCTAGCTACTTTAAAATACTTAATTCACTGTTGCTAACTATAGTCACCCTACTCTGCTATCAAACATTAGAACTTATACCTTATATCTATATATTTATACACATTGGCCAACTTCACTCCATTCCCCCTCTCATCCACACCTTTTTCCCAGACTCTAGTATCTGTCATTCTACTCTCTTCATGAGATCAGTGTTTTTCTGCCTTACAAATGAGTGAGAACTCGTATTTGTCTTTCTGTGTCTGGCTTATTTAATGTAACATAATGATGTTTATTTCCCCCAATCTTGCTGAAAATGACATTATTTCATTCAATTTTAAAGATGAATAGTATTTCCTTGTATATTTATAAGTCAGGTTTCTCCAGAGGAACAGAATCAATAGTATACATACATATAAATGTATGTATGTGTGTGTATATATAGATATACACACATATATATGTATATATAGTAATATATATGTATATTGGTATTATAGTAATCAAAACAGTAGGGCATTGGTATAAAAACAGACTCATAGAACAATGGAGTGGAATAGAGAATCTGAATGTATATATGCATGTATATATAATATATATGTGTATATGGATATATGTATATATGTAATATGTATTGTAATATGTGTATATACATAATATGTAGGGTACACATATATACATAATGTGTATTGTATACATATATACATAATATGTATAATATTGGTATATTACAAAGCTATAATCAAAACAGTATGACATTGGTATAAAAACAGACTCATAGACCAATGGAACAGAATAGAGAATCTGAATGTATGTATCTAATATATACATATATATACACACATATATATAAACACGTTTATCAGGAAAAATTACCTTATACAACTACAAGGGCAATGTCCCATGATAGGCCATCAGCAAACTGGAGAATGAGAAAAGCTGCCAGCATGGCACAGTTGAATTCCAAAAAGCCTCAAAACCAGGGAAGCTGACAGTGCAGCTCCCAGTCTGAGGCTAAAGGCCTGAGAGCCCCCAGGCAGCTGCTAATGCAAAATCGAGTGTTCAAAGGCTGAAGAACCTAAAGTTTGATGTCCAAAGGCAGGAGGCAAAAAGGTGACTTGCTCTGACAAAGAGAAAAAGATGAAGCCAAGCAAGCTAAATATCCTCCTTTTCTGCCTGCTTTGTTCTAGCCGCACTAGCAGCCAATTGGATGGTGTCTGCCCACATTAAAGGCAAGTCTTCTCTCTCAGTCTACTGACTCACATGTCATTCTCCTCTGGAAACACCCTCACAGACATACCCAGAAAAAAATGCTTCACCTGTCCATATAGGCATCCTTCAATTCAATAAAGCTGACACATAATATTAACTATACTGCAATTTCTTTATCCATTGATCCATTGATGGACACTTAGGTTGGTTCTATATCTTTGCTATTGTGAATAATACTACAATAAACATGTGAGTGTAGACATCTCTTTGATATACTGATTTCTTTTCCCTTGGATAAATATCCAGTAGTGGGATTCCTGGATTATATGGTAGTTCTACTTTTAGTTTTCTGAGAAATGCTTATACTCTTTTCCATAGTGGCTATACTAATTTACATTTTCACCAACAGTGTGGAAGTGTTGCCTGTTCTCATCCTTGCTAGTATCTGTTATTTTTTGTCTTTTTAGTAATAGTCATTCTAACTGGGGTAAGGTGATATCTCATTGTGGTTTTGAGTTGAATTTCCCTGATGATTAATGATGTTGAGCATTTCTCATATAGCTGTTGGCCTTTTGTATGTCTTCTTTTAAGAAATACCCATTCATAACCATGAGCATGGAATGTTTTTCCATCTGTTTGTGTCCTCTCTTATTTCCTTGATCAGTGGTTTGTAGTTCTCCTTGAAGAGGTCTTTTACATCCTTTGTTAGTTGTATTCCTAGGCATTTTACTCTCTTTGTAGAGAATCAATATTGTGAAAATGGCCATACTGCCGAAAGTAATTTATAGATTCGATGCTATTCCCATCAAGCTACCACTGACCTTCACAGAACTGGAAAAATACGCTTTAAACTTAATATGGAACCAAAAGAGAGCCCACATAGCCAAGACAATCCTAAACAAAAAGAACAAAGCTGGAGACATCACGCTACCTGACTTCAAACTATACTACAAGGCTACAGTAATAAAAACAGCATGGTTCTGGTATCAAAAGAGAGATATAGTCAAGTGGAACAGAACAGAGACCTTGGAAGCAATGTCACACATCTAAAACCATCTCATCTTTGACAAACTGGATGAAAACAAGCAATGGGGAAATGATTCCCTGTTTAATAATGGTGTTGGGAAAACTGGCTAGCCATATGCAGGAAACTGAAACTGGACCCCTACCTTACACCTTATACAAAAATTAAATCCAGACGGATTAAAGATTTAAACATAAGAACTAACACCATAAAAACTCTAGAAGAAAACCTAGGCAACACCATTCAGGACATAGGCATAGGCAAGGACTTCATGACTAAAACACCAAAAGCAATGGCAACAAAAGCCAAAATAGACAAATGGGATCTAATTAAACTTCAGAGCTTCTGCACAGCCAAAGAAACAATCATTACACTGAACCAGCAACCAACAGAATGGGAAAAATTTTTTGCAATCTACCCATCTGACAAAGAGCTAATATCCAGAATCTACAAAGAACTAAAGCAGATATACAAGAATAAAACAAACCCATTCAAAAGTAGGTAAAGTATATAAACACACACTTTTCAAAAGAAGACATTTATGAAGCCAACAACATATGAATAAATGCTCATCATCATTGGTCATTAGTGAAATGCAAATCAAAACCACATTGAGATCCTATCTCATGCCAGTTAGAATGGCAATCATTAAAAAATCAGGACACAACAGATGCTGGAGAGGATGTGGAGAAAAAGGAACACTTTTACACTGTTGGTGGGAGTGTAAATTAGTTCAACCATTATGGAAGGCAGTGTGGTGATTCTTCAATGATCTAGAAATAGAAATTCCATTTGACCCAGCAATCTCATTACTGGGTATATACCCAAAGGATTATAAATTGTTCTATTATAAAGACATGTGCACATGTATGTTCCTTGCAGTACTCTTTATTATAGAAAAGACCTGGAACCAACTCAAATGCCCATTCATGATAGATAGACTGAACAAAGAAAGTGTGGCACATATACACCATGGAATACTATACAGCCATAAAAAATGACGAGTTTGTGTCCTTTGTAGAGACATAGATGAAGCTAGAAACCATCATTCTCAGCAAACTGACACAAGAACAGGAAACAAAACACTGCATGTTTTTGTTTATCACTCATAGGCAGGTGATAAACAATGAGAACACTTGGTCACAGGGAAGGGAACAACACTCACTGGGTAGGTGGGGGGGAAGAGAGGGGAGGAACAGCAGGGTACAGGGAGGATGGGGAGGGATAACACCCGGAGAAATGCCTGATGTAGGCAATGGGTGGGATGATGGAGACAGCCAACTGCCAAGCTATGTATGTACCTATGCAACAATTCTGCAGGATGCAGGATGTGCACATGTACCCCAGAGCCCAAAGTACAATTAAAAAAAAAATACCCACTCATGTCTTTTGCTTACTTTTTAATGAGACTATTTTTTATGTTGAGTCATTTGAGTTTTTTGTATATTTTAGATATTAGTCTATTATCAGATGAATAGTTTGCAAATATTTTCTTTCATTTAATGGGTTATCTCTTCACTTTATTATTTCCCTTGTGCAGAAGCTTTTTAGTTTTACATAGTCCAATTTACCTATTTTTGTTTTTGTTGTCTGTGCTTTTGAGGTCTTAGCCATAAAATCTTTGACTAGATCAATGTCCTGAGGGTTTTTCCATGTGTTTTCTCCTAGCAGTTTTATAGTTTTGAGTCTTACTTATTGAAGTCTTTAATCCATCTTAAGTTAATTTTTGTATATGGCACAACATAGAAGTCCAGTTTCACTCTTCTGCATATACATATCCACTTTTTCAAGTACCATTTATTGAAGGGGTTGTCCTTTCCCCAATGTATGTTTTTGATGTCTTCATTGAAATTCAGTTGGCTTAATGTAAATAGGCTAAATGCCCCAATTAAAAGACACAGACAGATACCTATGTAACAAACCTACATGTTCTGCATATGTATCCCAGAAAAAGATATCTATCTAGATATATCTATATATAGATACATATAGACACAGACTTGCAAAGTCAAGACCCATTGGTGTGCTGTATTCAGGGGATCCATCTCATGTGCAGACACACGTAGATTCAAAACAAAGAGATAGAGGAATATTTACCAAGCAAATGGAAAGGAAAAAAAAAAAAAAAAAGTAGGGGTTGCAATCCTAGTCTCGGATAAAACAGACTTTAAACCAACAAAGATCAAAAAAGACAAAGAAGGGCATTACATAATGGTAAAGTGATCAATGCAATAAGAAGAGCTAACTATCCTAAATATATAGGCACCCAACCAATACAGGAGCACCCACATTCATAAAGGAAGTTCTCAGAGACCTACAAAGAGACTTAGACTCCCACAGAATAATAGTAGAAGACTTTAACACCTCACTGTCAATATTAGACTGATCAACAAGACAGAAAATTAACAAGGATATTCAGGACTGGAACTCAGCTCTGGACCTAGTGGACATCTATGGAACTCTCCACCTTAAATCAACAGAATATGCATTCTTCTCAGCAACACATAGCATTTATTCTAAAATTGACCACATAATTGGAAGTAAACACACTCCTCAGTAAATGCAAAAGAAGGGAAACCATAACAGTCTGTCAGACCACAGTGCAATTAAATTAGAACTCAAGATTAAGAAACTCACTCAAAACTGCACAACTACATGTAAACTGAACAACCTGCTTCTGAATGAATGGCTAAATAATGAAATTAAGGCAGAAATAAATAAATTATTTGAAACCAAGGAGAAAAAATACACAATGTACCAGAATCTCTGGAACACATTTAAAGCAGTGTATAGAGGGAAATTTATAGCACTAAATGCCCACATCAGAAAATGGGAAATATCTAAAATAGACACCCTAACATCACAATTAAAAGAACTAGAGAAGAAGAGTAAACAAACTCAAAAGCTAGCAGAAGGCAAGAAATAACTAAGATCAGAGCAGGACTGAAGAAGATAGAGACACAAAAAACCCTTAAAAAATCGATGAAAATCAAATAGATGCAATAAAAAATAGTAAAAGGGATATCACCACTGATCCCACAGAAATACAAATTGCTATTAGAGAATACTATAAACACCTCTACACAAATAAACTAGAAAATTTAGAAGACATTGATCAATTTCTGGACATATCCACTCTCCCAAGACTAAACCAGAAAGAAATTGAATTCCTGAATAGACCAATAACAAGTTCTGAAATTGAGGCAGTAATTAATAGCATACCAACCAAAAAAATAGCCCAGGACCAGACAGATTCACAGCCGAATTCTACCAGAGGTACAAAGAGGAGCTGGTACCATTCCTTCTGAAACTATTCAAAGCAATAGAAAAAGAGAGACTCCTCCCTAACTCATCTTAAGAGACCACATCATCCTGATACCAAAACCTGGCAGAGACACAACAAAAAAGAGAAAATTTTAGGCCAATATTTCTGATGAATATCAACATGAAAATCCTCAATAAATACTGGCAAAACAGAACCAATAACAAAAACCACATGATTATCTCAATAGATGCAGAAAAGGCCTTCAACAAAATTCAACACCCCATCATGCTAAAAACTCCATAAACTAGGTATTCATGAAACATATCTCAATAAGAGCTATTTATGACAGACTCATAGCCAATATCATACTGAATGGGCAAAAACAGACAAAAGATCTGAACAGGCATTTCTCAAAAGAAGACATACAAATGACAAACAGGTATATGAAAAAGTGCTTACCATCACTGATCATCAGATGCAAATCAAATGCAAATCAAAAATACAACAAGATGTTATCTTACTGAATTAAAATAGCTTTTATCCAAAGCTGGAAATAACAAACAAAAGGCAAGGATATAGAGAAAAGGGAACAGTAGTACACTTTTGGTGGGAATGTAGATTATAGCTACTGTGGTTGAAGTTTCCTCATAAAACTAAAAATAGAGCTACTATATGATCCAACAATCCCACCGCTAGGTAAATACCCAAAATAAAGGAAGTCAATATATTGAAGAGATATCTGCATTCCAATGTTTATTGCAGCAGTATTCACAATAGCCAAATTTGGAAGCAACCTAAGTGTTCATTAGCAGATGAATGGATAAAGAATATGTACTTACATGCAATTGAGTGATAGAAAATAATCCTGTCATTTTCAGTTACATGGATGGCATTGGAGGACATCATATTAAAAAAAATAAGGCAGAAAAAGACAATTTTCACATGTTCTTATTCATTTGTGAGATATAAAAATTAAAAGAATTGAACTCAGAGAGATAGAAAGTAGAATGATGGTTACCAGAGGCTGGAAAGCATGTAACACAAATAAATGATAAATGCTTGAGGTGATGGATACCTCATTTATTTTGATATGATTATTGTACATTTTATGCCTGTATCAAAATATCTCATGTATCCCAAAAATATATGTATACCTCCTATGTACCCACAAAAATTTTAAAAAAGATTATCCCAAGGAAAAACTTAGAATCATGTAGTTATTTTGCAGAAAAATTGTTGATTTATATATGAGAGAGTTGGCTGACCGAGTTAAGGAAAAAGGTAAAAATCAAATTTTATAAAGAAAGAAGAGAGGACAAAGAAAAATTGATGTTTCAAGTAAATCTTGTTGGTGTCTTTTTAGGTAAACTGATTTTCTTTCAAAGAAAAAAAAGCAGTGTCTGGTAATTTTATCCTTGAGTGAGCAGGGATATGAAAGAACATAGTTGCAGTTGTTTATGAGTTCTTCAGAAAACTTGAGAATTCAGCTGTCGTAGTCCACACATCTCACTAAAACTATTGTAACATCTGTGTATCCTTCATCAGTACCCCTACGATAGTTAGACTAGTCATTATAATTTTTTTTCCTTAGCCTCGTGGTGAGACTGGGGACAAGATGGCAAAGTGTATCAGAGAAATGGACAAAGGCATCCTCCCTATGTGTGTCTGTGGCAGTGCAATAAGCCCTGAAGATATGATACCTTATGGAGTTTGCAGCTTTGTTGGGGTATTTGGGGCAACATTTCAAGCAGGGAAGCATGACACTGGTGGGAGGAAATTGCCATCTTCAAGTGGCATGTAGAGAACAATTATAGACATATTGTTTAAGGCTAATTAGAAAAATGAGCTTTTTTTTTTTTTATTCAGTCCCTGCATCTATTGGGAATTATTGAAACTTTGACAGTCAATTTCACTTTATCTTGGTTTACTGAAGTGTAAGTTCAATAAAGGCAGCTTTTTGGAAGTGCTTTTATAAAATTACTAAGCACAGATTTGGAGACTTTATATCTAAATGCTACTTTGTTGCAGATTATTTGCATAATAGACACATCTGCAAAATGTGCACACTGGCCTACATATCACTTCTAGTCTGATATTACGGGAATGAAAATTTGGGTATGATTCTTACAGAAACATATTCGATCTAATGGTCGAACTTCATTCATATTTTTACTGTTCCTTTTTCCACTTCCTCATCTACTTACTTAAAGCATAAAGATACATGTATTTTCCTTCTAGGCCAGGAGGACACTTTTTAATTCCTTTTGCTATGCCAGGATATTTCAGCACAACTTCTCTGCCTCAACTAGTCTCCATTGCAAAGCATCTCCTAGTGTCTTTGGCAGAAGGAACAGTGTTCAGTAATTCTTGTTTCCTGATCTTTATTTGATATGGCTTAATAGCACCTAAGTTGATGATTTCATATTAATAATACTGATAATCATGATTGAGCAAAGCGTGTTTTTTTCCTGACTGTGATTGGGGGGCAATGATTATGTTGAAGAAAAATATAGTCTTTGACTAAAGTTAATATTTTATTATTTATTACTCACTATTTTGGATGTACTGTATCTGCTTTATGGACATATAGCTTTACAGTGATATAAAAGACCATCTAATTCCGGTTATGGGGAAGTATGTCACTTGGGTGTATGAGAAATAAGCATACAAGAGACAAACAATATTATATGATTAACAGTTTATTTCTAATTTTAATGCAGTTTAATAAAATACCAATTATGTCCAAGATTATTTTTTTGAATACAGAGTCATAGAATTCCAATAGAAAAAGAATAGAGAAACATGTCCTAAGCCCTAATGTTGATATACACACTTTGGTATGCAAAAGAATAATTTTATATTTCTAGCTTCTTCAATATTTCTGGAAAACATTAATTTAGAAATTTGGAGAATATCTAAAACTTAAACTCTCAAAAACGTGAAACATTACTTGACCCCCAATCTCTTAAAATACTCCTACTCTTCTAAAGTTAGCTCTCCATAAGACTGCTTTCTTAAATTTAAAATTTCCAAAATATAAAGTTTAAAGACTACATACTAAAAATACCACCAAACCAATGAAATACTATAGCATATTTTAAACAGATTGACAGGAAAAAATAACCTCCCTGAAAGTATTATGAAGTTTCTAGACTGAAAGGTTTTTGCCTGGTTCTTCTATTCTTGGACAAATTCCTTTGCCATTTGTTTCTTACTAATAGAAATAGTATCTCTGTGACTGACTAAATCCCAGCTGCTTTGACATATCACTTGAACGCCCATATAAACCTGGGTACCTATTCATATACGTTGCATAAAACCTTGGATGATCTTCAACAAATGACCTTGCTTTTCTGATTTTATATCTTTCCTTAAAAACCTCCGGGTTGGAATTGTAACTAACACTTCCATCCTGACACTGACTAAACCCAGATTGACCATAATCATAATCTTCACTACCATAGCTGCCATGTTTCCAAACTAAACCTGATTGACCTCCATGCCTATCAGTACTATCAGAGTGAAAGTTATGAGAACAAGAAATCTCATCATTGCCACGTGACTGTATTCCTGACCAATATTCAGAATCTTGTGAAAGACTACTAGAGGGATCATGTTCCTTTCTGGTAATAGAGTCTGAGAGAAGAGAGGAAGAGTGTTCATAACCAGCTCTATCAGCCTGTTGGAACTCAGGGTGCCTGGAGCCATCTCTCGACTGCTCCCGAGCGGACCCAGGATGGTCTCTGGAACCAGACCCAGACCGCCTCTCGGAGTCTTCTGAGTGTCCCTCGCTGTCACTCTCCTGGCTAACGCTGGATCCCCGGCGCCTGCCGGCCCTGGAGCCCGCTGATGGTCCCTGGCCCGACCGTGAGTGTCTAGAGCTGTCTGCCCGAGTGGAAGCCTCGTGGTGATGCGACCCTGAGTGCCCGGGGCCGTCTCCTGACTGTTCCTGGGTACGTGTTTGTCGGCTCGCACTTCTGGATCCAGACTGCCCACGGGAAGCATCAGACCTGCCCTGGGAAGCCGCGTGGCGGTGATGGGACCCTGAGTGTCCGGAGCTGTCTCCCGACTGCTCGTGGTGGGATCCCTGCCTTCCTCCTCTGCTTGACCCCGGCTGTCCGCCAGTGGTGTCCTGACCCTCATGGGACGCTGAGTGCCTGGAGCCGTCTCGTGCATGCTCGTGGCGGGATCCTTGTCTTCCTCCAGTGCCGGGCCCGGAGTGTCCGTGGGCGGACTCAGACTGCTCATGAGTGGTCACCTGGTACAGGAAAGGGCCTGAACGTCCAGACCTTTCCCCTGACCGGCCACGTGCGGACTCATGGTGGCTCCGCTGACCGTGCCCAGCCTGTCCGTGGCCTGACACTGACTGTGAGTCTGAGTCTTCTGAATGCGCCTGGCTGTCACCGGCCTGACTACCACTGGACTCCGAGTGTCCGTGGTGGCCGACTGCAGATGAGGATTGTCCACGGCCGGTGCCTGAGTGTCCAGAGCTGTCTGCTGAGTGCTCGTGGCGGGATCCGTGTCTTCCTCCTGGACTTGATGTTGCCTGCTCCTGGGAAGACGCAGCCCGTCCACGAGAGGAAGTGTCTGCGTGACGAGCGCCTGATTGTCTGGAGCTGTCTGCCGAGTGCCCGTGACCGGCTGTGTCCCCGTGATGGGACCCGCGGTGCCTGGAGCCATCTCTCGACTGCTCCCGAGCGGACCCAGGATGGTCTCTGGAACCAGACCCAGACCGCCTCTCGGAGTCTTCTGAGTGTCCCTCGCTGTCACTCTCCTGGCTAACGCTGGATCCCCGGCGCCTGCCGGCCCTGGAGCCCGCTGATGGTCCCTGGCCCGACCGTGAGTGTCTAGAGCTGTCTGCCCGAGTGGAAGCCTCGTGGTGATGCGACCCTGAGTGCCCGGGGCCGTCTCCTGACTGTTCCTGGGTACGTGTTTGTCGGCTCGCACTTCTGGATCCAGACTGCCCACGGGAAGCATCAGACCTGCCCTGGGAAGCCGCGTGGCGGTGATGGGACCCTGAGTGTCCGGAGCTGTCTCCCGACTGCTCGTGGTGGGATCCCTGCCTTCCTCCTCTGCTTGACCCCGGCTGTCCGCCAGTGGTGTCCTGACCCTCATGGGACGCTGAGTGCCTGGAGCCGTCTCGTGCATGCTCGTGGCGGGATCCTTGTCTTCCTCCAGTGCCGGGCCCGGAGTGTCCGTGGGCGGACTCAGACTGCTCATGAGTGGTCACCTGGTACAGGAAAGGGCCTGAACGTCCAGACCTTTCCCCTGACCGGCCACGTGCGGACTCATGGTGGCTCCGCTGACGGTGCCCAGCCTGTCCGTGGCCTGACACTGACTGTGAGTCTGAGTCTTCTGAATGCGCCTGGCTGTCACCGGCCTGACTACCACTGGACTCCGAGTGTCCGTGGTGGCCGACTGCAGATGAGGATTGTCCACGGCCGGTGCCTGAGTGTCCAGAGCTGTCTGCTGAGTGCTCGTGGCGGGATCCGTGTCTTCCTCCTGGACTTGATGTTGCCTGCTCCTGGGAAGACGCAGCCCGTCCACGAGAGGAAGTGTCTGCGTGACGAGCGCCTGCTTGTCTGGAGCTGTCTGCCGAGTGCCCGTGACCGGCTGTGTCCCCGTGATGGGACCCTCGGTGCCTGGAGCCATCTCTCGACTGCTCCCGAGCGGACCCAGGATGGTCTCTGGAACCAGACCCAGACCGCCTCTCGGAGTCTTCTGAGTGTCCCTCGCTGTCACTCTCCTGGCTAACGCTGGATCCCCGGCGCCTGCCGGCCCTGGAGCCTGCTGATGGTCCCTGGCCCGACCGTGAGTGTCTAGAGCTGTCTGCCCGAGTGGAAGCCTCGTGGTGATGCGACCCTGAGTGCCCGGGGCCGTCTCCTGACTGTTCCTGGGTACGTGTTTGTCGGCTCGCACTTCTGGATCCAGACTGCCCACGGGAAGCATCAGACCTGCCCTGGGAAGCCGCGTGGCGGTGATGGGACCCTGAGTGTCCGGAGCTGTCTCCCGACTGCTCGTGGTGGGATCCCTGCCTTCCTCCTCTGCTTGACCCCGGCTGTCCGCCAGTGGTGTCCTGACCCTCATGGGACGCTGAGTGCCTGGAGCCGTCTCGTGCATGCTCGTGGCGGGATCCTTGTCTTCCTCCAGTGCCGGGCCCGGAGTGTCCGTGGGCGGACTCAGACTGCTCATGAGTGGTCACCTGGTACAGGAAAGGGCCTGAACGTCCAGACCTTTCCCCTGACCGGCCACGTGCGGACTCATGGTGGCTCCGCTGACCGTGCCCAGCCTGTCCGTGGCCTGACACTGACTGTGAGTCTGAGTCTTCTGAATGCGCCTGGCTGTCACCGGCCTGACTACCACTGGACTCCGAGTGTCCGTGGTGGCCGACTGCAGATGAGGATTGTCCACGGCCGGTGCCTGAGTGTCCAGAGCTGTCTGCTGAGTGCTCGTGGCGGGATCCGTGTCTTCCTCCTGGACTTGATGTTGCCTGCTCCTGGGAAGACGCAGCCCGTCCACGAGAGGAAGTGTCTGCGTGACGAGCGCCTGATTGTCTGGAGCTGTCTGCCGAGTGCCCGTGACCGGCTCTGTCCCCGTGATGGGACCCGCGGTGCCTGGAGCCATCTCTCGACTGCTCCCGAGCGGACCCAGGATGGTCTCTGGAACCAGACCCAGACCGCCTCTCGGAGTCTTCTGAGTGTCCCTCGCTGTCACTCTCCTGGCTAACGCTGGATCCCCGGCGCCTGCCGGCCCTGGAGCCCGCTGATGGTCCCTGGCCCGACCGTGAGTGTCTAGAGCTGTCTGCCCGAGTGGAAGCCTCGTGGTGATGCGACCCTGAGTGCCCGGGGCCGCCTCCTGACTGTTCCTGGGTACGTGTTTGTCGGCTCGCACTTCTGGATCCAGACTGCCCACGGGAAGCATCAGACCTGCCCTGGGAAGCCGCGTGGCGGTGATGGGACCCTGAGTGTCCGGAGCTGTCTCCCGACTGCTCGTGGTGGGATCCCTGCCTTCCTCCTCTGCTTGACCCCGGCTGTCCGCCAGTGGTGTCCTGACCCTCATGGGACGCTGAGTGCCTGGAGCCGTCTCGTGCATGCTCGTGGCGGGATCCTTGTCTTCCTCCAGTGCCGGGCCCGGAGTGTCCGTGGGCGGACTCAGACTGCTCATGAGTGGTCACCTGGTACAGGAAAGGGCCTGAACGTCCAGACCTTTCCCCTGACCGGCCACGTGCGGACTCATGGTGGCTCTGCTGACGGTGCCCAGCCTGTCCGTGGCCTGACACTGACTGTGAGTCTGAGTCTTCTGAATGCGCCTGGCTGTCACCGGCCTGACTACCACTGGACTCCGAGTGTCCGTGGTGGCCGACTGCAGATGAGGATTGTCCACGGCCGGTGCCTGAGTGTCCAGAGCTGTCTGCTGAGTGCTCGTGGCGGGATCCGTGTCTTCCTCCTGGACTCGATGTTGCCTGCTCCTGGGAAGACGCAGCCCGTCCACGAGAGGAAGTGTCTGCGTGACGAGCGCCTGCTTGTCTGGAGCTGTCTGCCGAGTGCCCGTGACCGGCTGTGTCCCCGTGATGGGACCCGCGGTGCCTGGAGCCATCTCTCGACTGCTCCCGAGCGGACCCAGGATGGTCTCTGGAACCAGACCCAGACCGCCTCTCGGAGTCTTCTGAGTGTCCCTCGCTGTCACTCTCCTGGCTAACGCTGGATCCCCGGCGCCTGCCGGCCCTGGAGCCCGCTGATGGTCCCTGGCCCGACCGTGAGTGTCTAGAGCTGTCTGCCCGAGTGGAAGCCTCGTGGTGATGCGACCCTGAGTGCCCGGGGCCGTCTCCTGACTGTTCCTGGGTACGTGTTTGTCGGCTCGCACTTCTGGATCCAGACTGCCCACGGGAAGCATCAGACCTGCCCTGGGAAGCCGCGTGGCGGTGATGGGACCCTGAGTGTCCGGAGCTGTCTCCCGACTGCTCGTGGTGGGATCCCTGCCTTCCTCCTCTGCTTGACCCCGGCTGTCCGCCAGTGGTGTCCTGACCCTCATGGGACGCTGAGTGCCTGGAGCCGTCTCGTGCATGCTCGTGGCGGGATCCTTGTCTTCCTCCAGTGCCGGGCCCGGAGTGTCCGTGGGCGGACTCAGACTGCTCATGAGTGGTCACCTGGTACAGGAAAGGGCCTGAACGTCCAGACCTTTCCCCTGACCGGCCACGTGCGGACTCATGGTGGCTCCGCTGACGGTGCCCAGCCTGTCCGTGGCCTGACACTGACTGTGAGTCTGAGTCTTCTGAATGCGCCTGGCTGTCACCGGCCTGACTACCACTGGACTCCGAGTGTCCGTGGTGGCCGACTGCAGATGAGGATTGTCCACGGCCGGTGCCTGAGTGTCCAGAGCTGTCTGCTGAGTGCTCGTGGCGGGATCCGTGTCTTCCTCCTGGACTTGATGTTGCCTGCTCCTGGGAAGACGCAGCCCGTCCACGAGAGGAAGTGTCTGCGTGACGAGCGCCTGATTGTCTGGAGCTGTCTGCCGAGTGCCCGTGACCGGCTCTGTCCCCGTGATGGGACCCGCGGTGCCTGGAGCCATCTCTCGACTGCTCCCGAGCGGACCCAGGATGGTCTCTGGAACCAGACCCAGACCGCCTCTCGGAGTCTTCTGAGTGTCCCTCGCTGTCACTCTCCTGGCTAACGCTGGATCCCCGGCGCCTGCCGGCCCTGGAGCCCGCTGATGGTCCCTGGCCCGACCGTGAGTGTCTAGAGCTGTCTGCCCGAGTGGAAGCCTCGTGGTGATGCGACCCTGAGTGCCCGGGGCCGTCTCCTGACTGTTCCTGGGTACGTGTTTGTCGGCTCGCACTTCTGGATCCAGACTGCCCACGGGAAGCATCAGACCTGCCCTGGGAAGCCGCGTGGCGGTGATGGGACCCTGAGTGTCCGGAGCTGTCTCCCGACTGCTCGTGGTGGGATCCCTGCCTTCCTCCTCTGCTTGACCCCGGCTGTCCGCCAGTGGTGTCCTGACCCTCATGGGACGCTGAGTGCCTGGAGCCGTCTCGTGCATGCTCGTGGCGGGATCCTTGTCTTCCTCCAGTGCCGGGCCCGGAGTGTCCGTGGGCGGACTCAGACTGCTCATGAGTGGTCACCTGGTACAGGAAAGGGCCTGAACGTCCAGACCTTTCCCCTGACCGGCCACGTGCGGACTCATGGTGGCTCCGCTGACCGTGCCCAGCCTGTCCGTGGCCTGACACTGACTGTGAGTCTGAGTCTTCTGAATGCGCCTGGCTGTCACCGGCCTGACTACCACTGGACTCCGAGTGTCCGTGGTGGCCGACTGCAGATGAGGATTGTCCACGGCCGGTGCCTGAGTGTCCAGAGCTGTCTGCTGAGTGCTCGTGGCGGGATCCGTGTCTTCCTCCTGGACTTGATGTTGCCTGCTCCTGGGAAGACGCAGCCCGTCCACGAGAGGAAGTGTCTGCGTGACGAGCGCCTGATTGTCTGGAGCTGTCTGCCGAGTGCCCGTGACCGGCTCTGTCCCCGTGATGGGACCCGCGGTGCCTGGAGCCATCTCTCGACTGCTCCCGAGCGGACCCAGGATGGTCTCTGGAACCAGACCCAGACCGCCTCTCGGAGTCTTCTGAGTGTCCCTCGCTGTCACTCTCCTGGCTAACGCTGGATCCCCGGCGCCTGCCGGCCCTGGAGCCCGCTGATGGTCCCTGGCCCGACCGTGAGTGTCTAGAGCTGTCTGCCCGAGTGGAAGCCTCGTGGTGATGCGACCCTGAGTGCCCGGGGCCGTCTCCTGACTGTTCCTGGGTACGTGTTTGTCGGCTCGCACTTCTGGATCCAGACTGCCCACGGGAAGCATCAGACCTGCCCTGGGAAGCCGCGTGGCGGTGATGGGACCCTGAGTGTCCGGAGCTGTCTCCCGACTGCTCGTGGTGGGATCCCTGCCTTCCTCCTCTGCTTGACCCCGGCTGTCCGCCAGTGGTGTCCTGACCCTCATGGGACGCTGAGTGCCTGGAGCCGTCTCGTGCATGCTTGTGGCGGGATCCTTGTCTTCCTCCAGTGCCGGGCCCGGAGTGTCCGTGGGCGGACTCAGACTGCTCATGAGTGGTCACCTGGTACAGGAAAGGGCCTGAACGTCCAGACCTTTCCCCTGACCGGCCACGTGCGGACTCATGGTGGCTCCGCTGACCGTGCCCAGCCTGTCCGTGGCCTGACACTGACTGTGAGTCTGAGTCTTCTGAATGCGCCTGGCTGTCACCGGCCTGACTACCACTGGACTCCGAGTGTCCGTGGTGGCCGACTGCAGATGAGGATTGTCCACGGCCGGTGCCTGAGTGTCCAGAGCTGTCTGCTGAGTGCTCGTGGCGGGATCCGTGTCTTCCTCCTGGACTTGATGTTGCCTGCTCCTGGGAAGACGCAGCCCGTCCACGAGAGGAAGTGTCTGCGTGACGAGCGCCTGATTGTCTGGAGCTGTCTGCCGAGTGCCCGTGACCGGCTCTGTCCCCGTGATGGGACCCGCGGTGCCTGGAGCCATCTCTCGACTGCTCCCGAGCGGACCCAGGATGGTCTCTGGAACCAGACCCAGACCGCCTCTCGGAGTCTTCTGAGTGTCCCTCGCTGTCACTCTCCTGGCTAACGCTGGATCCCCGGCGCCTGCCGGCCCTGGAGCCCGCTGATGGTCCCTGGCCCGACCGTGAGTGTCTAGAGCTGTCTGCCCGAGTGGAAGCCTCGTGGTGATGCGACCCTGAGTGCCCGGGGCCGTCTCCTGACTGTTCCTGGGTACGTGTTTGTCGGCTCGCACTTCTGGATCCAGACTGCCCACGGGAAGCATCAGACCTGCCCTGGGAAGCCGCGTGGCGGTGATGGGACCCTGAGTGTCCGGAGCTGTCTCCCGACTGCTCGTGGTGGGATCCCTGCCTTCCTCCTCTGCTTGACCCCGGCTGTCCGCCAGTGGTGTCCTGACCCTCATGGGACGCTGAGTGCCTGGAGCCGTCTCGTGCATGCTCGTGGCGGGATCCTTGTCTTCCTCCAGTGCCGGGCCCGGAGTGTCCGTGGGCGGACTCAGACTGCTCATGAGTGGTCACCTGGTACAGGAAAGGGCCTGAACGTCCAGACCTTTCCCCTGACCGGCCACGTGCGGACTCATGGTGGCTCCGCTGACCGTGCCCAGCCTGTCCGTGGCCTGACACTGACTGTGAGTCTGAGTCTTCTGAATGCGCCTGGCTGTCACCGGCCTGACTACCACTGGACTCCGAGTGTCCGTGGTGGCCGACTGCAGATGAGGATTGTCCACGGCCGGTGCCTGAGTGTCCAGAGCTGTCTGCTGAGTGCTCGTGGCGGGATCCGTGTCTTCCTCCTGGACTTGATGTTGCCTGCTCCTGGGAAGACGCAGCCCGTCCACGAGAGGAAGTGTCTGCGTGACGAGCGCCTGCTTGTCTGGAGCTGTCTGCCGAGTGCCCGTGACCGGCTCTGTCCCCGTGATGGGACCCGCGGTGCCTGGAGCCATCTCTCGACTGCTCCCGAGCGGACCCAGGATGGTCTCTGGAACCAGACCCAGACCGCCTCTCGGAGTCTTCTGAGTGTCCCTCGCTGTCACTCTCCTGGCTAACGCTGGATCCCCGGCGCCTGCCGGCCCTGGAGCCCGCTGATGGTCCCTGGCCCGACCGTGAGTGTCTAGAGCTGTCTGCCCGAGTGGAAGCCTCGTGGTGATGCGACCCTGAGTGCCCGGGGCCGTCTCCTGACTGTTCCTGGGTACGTGTTTGTCGGCTCGCACTTCTGGATCCAGACTGCCCACGGGAAGCATCAGACCTGCCCTGGGAAGCCGCGTGGCGGTGATGGGACCCTGAGTGTCCGGAGCTGTCTCCCGACTGCTCGTGGTGGGATCCCTGCCTTCCTCCTCTGCTTGACCCCGGCTGTCCGCCAGTGGTGTCCTGACCCTCATGGGACGCTGAGTGCCTGGAGCCGTCTCGTGCATGCTCGTGGCGGGATCCTTGTCTTCCTCCAGTGCCGGGCCCGGAGTGTCCGTGGGCGGACTCAGACTGCTCATGAGTGGTCACCTGGTACAGGAAAGGGCCTGAACGTCCAGACCTTTCCCCTGACCGGCCACGTGCGGACTCATGGTGGCTCCGCTGACCGTGCCCAGCCTGTCCGTGGCCTGACACTGACTGTGAGTCTGAGTCTTCTGAATGCGCCTGGCTGTCACCGGCCTGACTACCACTGGACTCCGAGTGTCCGTGGTGGCCGACTGCAGATGAGGATTGTCCACGGCCGGTGCCTGAGTGTCCAGAGCTGTCTGCTGAGTGCTCGTGGCGGGATCCGTGTCTTCCTCCTGGACTTGATGTTGCCTGCTCCTGGGAAGACGCAGCCCGTCCACGAGAGGAAGTGTCTGCGTGACGAGCGCCTGATTGTCTGGAGCTGTCTGCCGAGTGCCCGTGACCGGCTCTGTCCCCGTGATGGGACCCGCGGTGCCTGGAGCCATCTCTCGACTGCTCCCGAGCGGACCCAGGATGGTCTCTGGAACCAGACCCAGACCGCCTCTCGGAGTCTTCTGAGTGTCCCTCGCTGTCACTCTCCTGGCTAACGCTGGATCCCCGGCGCCTGCCGGCCCTGGAGCCCGCTGATGGTCCCTGGCCCGACCGTGAGTGTCTAGAGCTGTCTGCCCGAGTGGAAGCCTCGTGGTGATGCGACCCTGAGTGCCCGGGGCCGTCTCCTGACTGTTCCTGGGTACGTGTTTGTCGGCTCGCACTTCTGGATCCAGACTGCCCACGGGAAGCATCAGACCTGCCCTGGGAAGCCGCGTGGCGGTGATGGGACCCTGAGTGTCCGGAGCTGTCTCCCGACTGCTCGTGGTGGGATCCCTGCCTTCCTCCTCTGCTTGACCCCGGCTGTCCGCCAGTGGTGTCCTGACCCTCATGGGACGCTGAGTGCCTGGAGCCGTCTCGTGCATGCTCGTGGCGGGATCCTTGTCTTCCTCCAGTGCCGGGCCCGGAGTGTCCGTGGGCGGACTCAGACTGCTCATGAGTGGTCACCTGGTACAGGAAAGGGCCTGAACGTCCAGACCTTTCCCCTGACCGGCCACGTGCGGACTCATGGTGGCTCCGCTGACCGTGCCCAGCCTGTCCGTGGCCTGACACTGACTGTGAGTCTGAGTCTTCTGAATGCGCCTGGCTGTCACCGGCCTGACTACCACTGGACTCCGAGTGTCCGTGGTGGCCGACTGCAGATGAGGATTGTCCACGGCCGGTGCCTGAGTGTCCAGAGCTGTCTGCTGAGTGCTCGTGGCGGGATCCGTGTCTTCCTCCTGGACTTGATGTTGCCTGCTCCTGGGAAGACGCAGCCCGTCCACGAGAGGAAGTGTCTGCGTGACGAGCGCCTGATTGTCTGGAGCTGTCTGCCGAGTGCCCGTGACCGGCTCTGTCCCCGTGATGGGACCCGCGGTGCCTGGAGCCATCTCTCGACTGCTCCCGAGCGGACCCAGGATGGTCTCTGGAACCAGACCCAGACCGCCTCTCGGAGTCTTCTGAGTGTCCCTCGCTGTCACTCTCCTGGCTAACGCTGGATCCCCGGCGCCTGCCGGCCCTGGAGCCCGCTGATGGTCCCTGGCCCGACCGTGAGTGTCTAGAGCTGTCTGCCCGAGTGGAAGCCTCGTGGTGATGCGACCCTGAGTGCCCGGGGCCGTCTCCTGACTGTTCCTGGGTACGTGTTTGTCGGCTCGCACTTCTGGATCCAGACTGCCCACGGGAAGCATCAGACCTGCCCTGGGAAGCCGCGTGGCGGTGATGGGACCCTGAGTGTCCGGAGCTGTCTCCCGACTGCTCGTGGTGGGATCCCTGCCTTCCTCCTCTGCTTGACCCCGGCTGTCCGCCAGTGGTGTCCTGACCCTCATGGGACGCTGAGTGCCTGGAGCCGTCTCGTGCATGCTCGTGGCGGGATCCTTGTCTTCCTCCAGTGCCGGGCCCGGAGTGTCCGTGGGCGGACTCAGACTGCTCATGAGTGGTCACCTGGTACAGGAAAGGGCCTGAACGTCCAGACCTTTCCCCTGACCGGCCACGTGCGGACTCATGGTGGCTCCGCTGACGGTGCCCAGCCTGTCCGTGGCCTGACACTGACTGTGAGTCTGAGTCTTCTGAATGCGCCTGGCTGTCACCGGCCTGACTACCACTGGACTCCGAGTGTCCGTGGTGGCCGACTGCAGATGAGGATTGTCCACGGCCGGTGCCTGAGTGTCCAGAGCTGTCTGCTGAGTGCTCGTGGCGGGATCCGTGTCTTCCTCCTGGACTTGATGTTGCCTGCTCCTGGGAAGACGCAGCCCGTCCACGAGAGGAAGTGTCTGCGTGACGAGCGCCTGATTGTCTGGAGCTGTCTGCCGAGTGCCCGTGACCGGCTGTGTCCCCGTGATGGGACCCTCGGTGCCTGGAGCCATCTCTCGACTGCTCCCGAGCGGACCCAGGATGGTCTCTGGAACCAGACCCAGACCGCCTCTCGGAGTCTTCTGAGTGTCCCTCGCTGTCACTCTCCTGGCTAACTCTGGATCCCCGGCGCCCACTGGTTCTGGCCCCTCCTGATTGTGTCTGGCTCACATCTGCATATCCAGACCTTTCTCCTTGAGATGATGATTGATCATAAGATATACTTGCTTTCTTGGATTTTTTGTTTTTTTCTGATTGGTTATCATTTGCATGATACACTTTATTCTGGATTGTGTAATATGTGACAGTATCTCCTGTTTCTCTCCATTTTTCAATCATTCTTCCTGTGTTTTCATAATCAAATTCTTCTTCCTCTTTCTCTTCTCTTCTGTAGGGACTTACGCTTTGTCTCTCTTCATTGTCTTCTAATCTAGTATTGTCAGTCTTGTTTCTCTTCTTTTTACTTGACTCATGGTGTGTTTTTCTATATTTTTCCTCTTCTGTCTGAGTAGGTGAATATTCTTTTCTTTCTCTTTTCTCAGGCAGTGATTCATGTCTTTTTCTCCCTTTTTCTCTTGGGCTCTTGGATCGTTCCTTATTTTCTTTTCTTTTGTTTCTTCTTTCCAGACTTGAGGGTCTGGTTTTCTTTTCTCTTTTTTCTTCCTCTGTGTCATCTTCATGTTTATCATGATGACTGTGCCTTTTGTGCTTGCGTCCTGATGTAGATAAATTCTGTTTTCTGTTCAAATCATAATATGCTTTAGCCAACTTGAATATCATCAGAAGAAACTCAGTGAAGTCAATTTTTTTGTTGTGATCTATATCCAGGTTGTCCATGAAGACCTCTACTGTATCTGGGTCATCTGGATTCTGTACAGAGGGAATTCACAGAGGGTGATTGCATCAGTCAGTTACAGTATCAGCCAATTAATTCCATTTTAATTTAGGAAATGTGATCTCTAAATATCAAAAGATAGGATGAAATCTTTTTGTTTTTCTTTTAAATCTTTTCGTCTTATTCTCACTCAGATGTTAGATATGAACAAAGATGTTTTAAAAGCTAGTAAGGTATCAAAATGTGATGGGGTAAGTTTCTTGTTTACTTATTTTAAAGGTCAGAGGTATATATAATTCATTATTTAGTTTTCTTTAACATATACCCTCTTAATAATGTTGATGTTTGGGAGAATATTATAAATACCAAATACTAAGATCTAGTTTACATTAATTTTTAAATTAAATATTCATGGTTTTTTTTCCGCTTAGCGTGTCTTTATGTGTATAATATATATTTAGGTATAAGAGAGGAAATACATTTCATATTTTTTTGAGACAAGTCTAACTCCGTTCCAATTTTAAGAAAAGTAGTTTATACAGAACTCAAAATAACCTTTGCTTAGATTATTGAAGAGAAACAGAAATGCTTTATCCTTTGGTCTTGTCAGAAACTCTTACCTTCAGGATTGGCCGAAACTCCTTATCCAGAAGTTCCTTCAGCTCTTTTTTGCTCAGTGTTTCAGTGTTTTTATCTTTTTTTGAATATTGCTTGAAAAGATTAATGATGCCAAAGATGTTTTCCAGGAGAGTGGACATATTTTGGCAATATATGTGAACCTAGAAAGAAGAAGTGAAAATGTGCTTTTTTTGTATATTTTTTTCTACATCATATTATTATAATCATTTCCCACACTTTAAACCTACATTTTCCCCTACGTAATCCATCTTTAAGAACAGAAGATGGCCATGAGAAATCTCTCTTTACCAACTACATAAAGAAAATGCATAGAGTTTTACTTATTTAAATAAAATTGCCCATTTTTTTTGGCCTGGTGCCCTTTTACAGCTATACTTAGGTAGTCTCACAGACCTCAGTGTGCTCTAGGTAAGATCATTTCTCTTTCTGATTTTGCCAGTTGTCATAATAAGAATTTAGAAAGGCTGGCTTGTTTTAAGCAGTAAAATTTATTCATACAAATTTACTGAAAATGTATTCTCAAGAAACCAAAATAATAAATGATTCATTTGCTAAGACACAATTCTCTGAAAACCAGTTAGCCATATGGCAAGATTGTCAATGAATATTTAGTCAATTTATTTCTTTTTAAAGACATGTCACGAAGTTTATAATATTTAATTGGATAAGATGTGTTTAATAGCTCTTCAGTATTTGAAGAGAAAATTTCTTCTAACTGGGTTTCATTTTGCCATTTAAAGAATGTTCAGTTTATCTCCTTGGTGAAGAAATTAGTAAGCATGTCAATAAATCTAAGCATGTATTGTATAAAGAATTATAATACTTTATTAGGACTTACAAAACCAGGTGAAACTAAAATATTATAGAAGACAGTAATGTTAAGGACATTACTGTAGTAGTCAGAACTAAACCATTTTTGGACCTTGGGTTGTTTGGTACGAAGAAGTAGATATTAATGAATTTTGCCGTGGTTAAGTCATATATGTATTTTGGTAAGTTTATGGGTATTTACTAAAGGAATAGAATTTGCAGTTTCTAAACCATTAGAGATGAAAAGTGGGAATTAAGAAAGTTCAATAATTAAATAGAAGCTGAGAAAGAAGAAAATAAGCATAGAAAAAGAAGGGTAAACAGAAAGCATAAAATAAATTAGTAGATCACATGTAATTTTATTATTATTAATCATAATATATGTAAAATAGACCAGATCTTGCCAGTTAGAATATACAGTGTAAAGTTTGAATTTTAAAAATTATAATTATATGCTTCTTACAAAAACCCTTATAAAATGTATGACTATTTTCAGCCAGACTTATTTATGGTGATATTCTAGACCCTGAACTTATCTTTACTTGTGCCATGTGCAAGATCTCAGTCTCGAGGATACATTTACTGCTTTATATACTCACTTCCCTTTTTATCATGGTTAGACATAATGGTTAATCTCCCTGAATGCTCCTTGTATACATCCACTTGTCCCACTCATATCCACTGGCCAAACCTCCAACTTATTCCTTTCCTTTATCTCAGAAGATGTCCTTGATTTTTATTCCTGAGTACTTCGAAGCCATTGGAAAAGAGTTTCCTCATTCTCTCAATATCTGATCTCCCAACCTACTACATTTATATGCATATACCTTGCCTTCACTTCATTTAGGGTGAATGAACTGTCTGGGCTCCTCTCCTTTACTTTGGCACTGAGTCCCACTCTCTCTTGTCTATCCAAACATTTTGCTTTTGCAGTTGCCTCGTCTCTCTTCTGCGTCATTAATTCTTGTTCATTGACTGGATCATTCCCTTCAGCATATATTCATGCTGAAATATCTCTTATCTAACACCTACCTTCCTATCTCTCCCCCACCCCCAGTGTCACATCTCCCTTTAGGTACCGTCTGATTTATCTGTTCCCTTTTATAGCAAAATTCCTCAAAAGATATGCCTATACATTCTGTCTTTACTTCCTCATTCTTGTTTTCCTTTACTCAAAGTATTTTTCTCTCTAAAAAATGTATTAAAACTCTCACCAAGTAAAAAATATCCTTCATCTTTCCAAATCCACATATCCATTTTAATTTTACATATTACTTGACGTATCAGCAGCATTTGATGCAACTGGCTGCATCCTTCTTCAGAGACCCTGCACTCTCAAGTTTCTTCTCCAACCTCAGTGGCCACTTTTTTCTTAGTCTCCTCATTCAGCTCCCCATTTATTCCTGTATTCCTGATTGCTCAAGTCACAAACCTGAAAATTAGTTCTGATTCTCCTTTTCTTACATCCTATATCTATTTCAACATGTTTTATTGATTCTACTTTCAAAATATCCCTAAACTTAGTCCCTTTTCCCTACCTCCTCTCTGTTGCCTTCTCTACTAGTTTATTTTTATCATCACAGAAATATACTGGAGTATTTCCATCTTAAAACCCTTCCCTTGATCCAATATTCCTCCCTGCCTCAATATTTCTCCCAACATCTTACTAACCTAATTAACTGTTTCATTTCACAGGAGTCTTGGAGAAGTTTTCTCTGCTTTCTCTCTTAAAATGTCATCCATTTTCTTTTTAACCTGCTTTTCTCAATTTTCTATCACCAAAACTCTACTGAAACTGCTTTGTGTCAAATCATCTGTGACCTCCAAGTTGCTGAATACACTGTCATTTCTCCATCATCACCCTTATCATCATCATCTTAATTTCTTGGTATGTGAAGTAGAATTAACCATTCCTTTCTTAAGGGAATCTTTTTGTTTCATGGATATCATGATACCATATTCTTCTGATGTCCCTCTTACCTATTGAATGCTGCTCTCTCTTAGTAATTTTTGCTAACCTCTCTTCTGCTCAGTCTTAAAAGGTTGGAAATATCTGTGGCTGTGTCTTACACCTTCTTTAAAAAAAAATCTACACACCTTTCTGAGGCAATCTCATTGGATCTCATGACTTCAGATACCATCTGTCTGATGACTTCAAAATTGATACCTCCAGGCATAACCTTTTCCCTGAGCTCTACATTCATTCATTCATTCGTTCATTCATTTAACAAATATTGAACAGCCGCTAAAGGGTTAGGCACTGTTTCATGCTTTGGAGATATGGTAGTGAACAAGATAGATGAGGTGCCTGCCTAATTTTGTGAAGACAATAAACAAACAAATAAATGAATTCAACAATTAGATATTGATAAGTGATATGTACAGGATTAAAATAAGTGATATTATGTAGAATATTTTTGGGTACTTTAGGTTAATTAAAGACTATATTGTGATAGAGGGGACATTTGAGCTTAAAATGGAAAAATAAGAAGGAAGTACCCTTGTTAATTAATTGGAGAATTTTAGCAAAGTGAACAGTACAAAGATTCCAAGATGAAAATCAGCTTGGCATGTTAGTGATGTAGAAAAATATCAACTCAGTTAGAAAATTCTGGACAAAACAGGAGTAATACAAGATAAAGTCAAAGATACAGATGGGGTCAGATAATGATGATTTTCTAAAGTGACATTTGTGCATTTTATTTTAGGTATGATGAGACTAGATGATAGTTTTTGGTAAGAGAGTGATCTAATATGGTTTGATTTTTAAAGACTGCTTTGTACAATTGTTTATTAGTTTGTTTCAGACTAACTGAATACAACTAGAAAATTGTGTGTGTGTGTGTGTTTGAAAGTATCACAGAGCTATCAAGATTGTGAAAAGATTGTATCAAGATTTTGTAGGGCCTACATTCAGATTTAAAGGGAAATACAGTATTTTGAGAATTAAATGACAGAATTTTCTAAAACTGATGAAAGATATGAAGGCACAGGTTTAAAAGGATATTGTAAACTCCAAGCTAGAGATATAAAAGAAAACCAAAGCAAGACACAGGTTAATAAAACTGCTGAACATTTGAGGCAATGAGGAAATCTTAATAGCAGCCAGAGAAACACATGTATTACCTTCAAAGGAGCAAGATTGATATCTGTCTTTTTCAAAAGAAACAATGGGAGCTAAAAGACAATGAAATGTTACATACATCTTTCTGAAGAAAAATAAGTTCAATACTAACAGTAAACCACCAAAAAGAAAACATGCAAAGCTATTTTCAAGTAAACAAAAACAGAGCTAATCACCAGAGACCTGCCTTAAAGAAAATATTAAAAATATTAAAGGATGATCCTACTTGGAAGAACAGAGAAGCAAGAAAGAATAAGAACAACAGAAAGAGCATATGTGTGGAAAAATATAACTAGATATTGATTGCATAAAATAATAATATCAAGATTTAAGATAAATAGAATTAAAATACCTAACAATCCCAGATAAGGCAGTGACAAAATGGAGTTCAAGTATCGTAGGACACTTGTATTATTTGGGTAGATGTTAAAGTATTTTTTTAAATAATATGCTCTAACAAATCAAGGATGCATGCTATAATTTTTAGGGCAAGCATGAAAATAGTAATAAAAGAGTATATAATTATTAAACTTTAGTATAAAGACAATTAACTGGCAAATACTTACTTAATACAAAAAAGTCAAGAATAGAAAAAAAAATAGCACAGGTGAAATAGTAGAAACCAAGTAGTAATATGGTAGATGTAAACCAAGTAATTCCATAATAACACTGAATATAAATGGAGTAAATACTCTAAGAGACAAAACTATCAGACTGGAATGAAAAAAAACTATGCTGCTTATAAGAGACACACATAAAATATGATTGAAGTGATTGAATATGAAAGGATGGAAGAAAGAGATACCATTCAAACACTAAAAGAAAGCTGTTACTGTTATAATAATATCTGTCAAGTAGACTTTAAGGCAAAAAATATTGCTAGTAGGAAATTTTATAACAATAAAAGATCAGTTCTCCAGAAAGCCTCAAAATACATAAATAAAAATTGACAAATATATAAGGAGAAATAGGCAATCTACAATCATAGTGGGGGATTTAAGCATACCTCCTTCAGCAACTGATAGAACAAGTAAAAACGTCTGTTCGAATGTAGAATATTTCTACAAAATTATTAATAAAACATCAACATACATTGAATACTACACCTAACAACTGCAGAATACCCATCCTTTTGAAATTGGCCATATACTGGGTCATAAAGCAAGTTTCAATAAATTTTAAAGCATTGAAATCATAGTTTGTTGTCTAATACAGTGGAATGAAGCAAGAATTAAATAATAGGAAGATAACTAGAAAAATCTTCAAGTGTTTGAAAATTAAGCAATAACTTCTAAAAAATTAGTGGGTCATTGAATAAATTGCAGTGCAAAATTAGAAAATAGTTTGAACTAAATGAAAATGAGAAAAATGTGAACTTATGGAATACATTAATTCCATGCCTAATAGATATTTATTGCCTATATAGGCAATAAATATCTGTATCTATCTATCTGTCTATATATATATAGAGAGAGAGAGAGAGAGATAGGCAATAAATATCCATTAGGCATAGAATTAATGTATTCCATAAGGAATTAATGTATTCCTATTCTATATATGTATATAGGCAATAAATATCCTATATATATATATATATATACACACACACACATATATACATATAAATACACAATATATATGAATGGTATCTTTTTTGCATCCTTTCATTTTCAATCACTTATATTTTATGTGTGATTCTTATAAGCAGCATACAGTTGTGTATATATAAATGTATATATATATATATGAAAGACTGAAAAATTAATTACCTAAGTATATATCTCAAGAAGTTTTAAAAAGAACAAATTAAGCCCTAAGAAAGTATAATGAAGGAGATAATAAAATAACTGAAATTAATAAAATAGAAAATTTAGAGAATCAACAGTGCCAAGAGATTTAGTCTTTGAAAAATCTAATAAAACTGATAACCCCAGCAAGAAAAGAAGAGTACAAGCCTAAGTACCAATATCAGGAAAGTAAAAGGGGACATTGCTATCGATGTTTCAGATATTAGAAAGATAACAAGAGCATATTATAAGAAAACATAATACCAGTTAATTTGAAAATTTAGATGACATAGAAGTGTTTCTAGAAAAATACTTGTTACCAAACTGAACCAACAATAAATAGTCTTATATTTACTAAAGAAATTGAATCTTAAATGCATTCATTTCCAGTAGGGGAGAAACTGCAGGTCAGATGGCTTTACTGAATTCTACTCAGTGTGTAAAGAAGAAATAACTATAATATCACGTAGATTACTTCAAGGAAAGGAAAAAGAAGAAACACCCATTTTGTTAATCCAGCTTGGCCTCAATATTGTACCCTGACAATGTTATAAGAATCAAAATTTTCAGGACAGTTCCTTTCATATAGATGCAAAACTCTGAAAGAAAATAATAGTAGACTGAATCCAGTGTTATATAAAAAGAATATTCATCATTCCTAAGTATATTTTATTCCAAAAATTCATGTTTAGATTAATAATTGAAAGCCAACCAATTAAATACTGAACTAGAATAATGGAGAAAATCATATGAACTTCATAATAGATGTAAAAACTTGACAAAATTCAACATTAATTCTGATTAATAAATATAAGATTAATTATGTCTATGAAAATGTCATAGCAAAAATTATATTTAATGGTGAAATGGAAGATTTCATCTCCAAGTTTGGGAATGAGACTAGTATGCCTGTATCATCCTATTGATATATACTATGCATAGTATCATCCTATTTAACTTTGTACTAAAAGTCCTAGGTAGAGCAATAAGTTAAGAAAAGGAATTAAAAGCAGAGTAATTGGAAAAGAAGTAATAAAACTGTTATTACTTGCAGAATGATATAACTTTTGTATGTGAAAAATCCAAAAGACTGTATAGCTAAACTATTAGAATAAGTAAACTAAACATGTTTCTGGTTATAACTATACAAAAACAAATTGTATTTCTATATAACAGCAATAAAGAATTAGAAAGTAAAATAAGAAAGGATGCTATTTACAAAAACAAAAAATTGGGAAAATTTTAGGAATAAATCTAATTAAGTCTCAATATTATAAATGTTGAGATTATAAGTGTTGAGAAAATGAAATCTGAAAGGCTGTTCATAAAAGCATGTAACAGAAAATTTTTAGGAATAAATGAAAACATGAAAGAGCTATATTCAGAAAACTGTAAATGTTGAGATAAACTAAAGATTTAATCATTCTCAGCAAACTGACACAAGAACAGAAAATCAAACACCACATGTTCTCACTCATAGGCGGGTGTTGAACAATGAGAACACATGGACACAGAGGGGAGCATCACACACCAGGGTCCATTGTGGGGGGCGACTAGGGGAGGGATAGTGGGAGGGAGGATGCGGAGGGATAACATGGGGAGAAATTTTAGGTATAGATGATGGGAGGATGGAGGCAGCAAACCACTTTGCCATGAATGTACCTATGCATCAATCTTGCATGAGTTGCACATGTACCCTAGAATCTAAAGTACAATAAAAAAAGATTTAAATAAATGGAAGAATATATAGCTTGTTTATGAATTGAAAGTCTCTATAGCGTTAAGACATCAAATCTCCTCACATTCATTTATAGATGCAATGAAATCACATTCTGAATATCTGAAGTTTTTAAAAAATAAAGGTTGATAAGGTAATTTCTAAAATGTAGATGAAAATGTAGAGGGCCAAGATTAGGTAAGACAATCTTGAAGAAGACTAAGTTGGAAGACATACCAGATGGCAAGATGTGTTATAAAGGAAGACAATATGGCATTGGTGCAAGGCTCAACAAATGGAATGATAAAAGATAATAGTACAAAATCAGTCTTATATCACTCTGGACATTTGGTTTATGCCAAAGATGGTAGTGTAGGTTAGCAGGGAAAGAATAGCCTTTTGAATAAATGATGCTGGGTTAATTGAATTTTCAAATGGGGAAAAAAATTAGTTTCCAGGTAGATTTTACATATAAGCAATATAAGCAACATAGAAGATAATATTGGAGTATATCTTCAGGACCTTGGGGTGGAGAAATACTTAAATAAAATTCAAAAAGTACTAATCACTAAGAAAAAGACTGATGAATTGTACTGCATTAGAAGTAGGAATGTTTAGTCTTTAAAAGATGCCATTAAAAGAGAGAAGGACAAGCCACACAGTGGAGGATATACAAAACACACTTAACCAATAAAGGAATCTGTCCCTGAATATAAAAATAACTCTTATAAATCAATAGAAAACAATACAGTTAACCCAATAGAAAAATGAATCTCTACCTTAGGAACTTTACAGAAAAGGTTATCCAGGTGGCCAATAAACATATCAAAAGTTCTCAGCTTTGTTATGCACCAGGGAAATGCAGATTGAAATAGCATATGAGACCAAAAAAATCTTTTTATTAAAAAGATAAAAATGAAAACAACCCTTGACAATACCAAATATTGGTGAGAATGTGGAAAATTGAGATTTTTTTAATATACTGCTAGAGGCAGCATAAACCAGAAGCACGTTGGAAAATTGTTTGGCAGTATCTAAGTCCTAGCAATCGACTCCTAAGAATATTCCCAACAGAAATATGTACATATGTGTAACCAGAAGTAATATACAAAAATGTGCATAGTCCTGTTATTTATAATACCTCCCAAAATGGAAGTGACCCAAATATTTATCCGTAGAAAAATGGATAAATAAGTTGTGGTACTTTCAGATAACATAATAGTGTTGGGAGAAAAGGGTATCCTGGATTAGGATGATAATGGTGGAGAGAGAGATAAATGGATTGATTAGCATGTTTATAGGCAGAGTTGACTGGACATGGTGATGAATCAGTGTGATGAGAAAACAGGAATCATGGGTAACTTCTAGATTTTGGTTTGAGCAGTTATTTCTCATTATTTCTATTATTTCCATCATCTTTCACATAAATGACAGCAGTCTCTCTCCATGTTCCTGCTCTTGCCTTCCTATAATCCTGTTTTCCACATAGCAGCCCAGAGTGGTTTTTTAAAAACATAGATTATCTTACTCCTCCTTTTGCTTAATACCCTTTTAAGTACATGTCAAAATCTGACATGTACCGTTTTAATTATACTGTGCCCCTTTTTACATGGCCTACTCCTGTCTAGCTCTCTGACATCACTGTATACCACTGGTCATCTTTTTAATTATGTATGTTCTAAGACACACTAGCTTCTTTTTGTTCTTTGAAACAAATTTACTCCTACTTAGAATCTTACGCTTTGCCTTGGCTAGTTTCTTTTGTTATTAAGATCCCAACTCAAAAGAGAATTCCCCAGGGAGGGCTTCCCCTGGCCATGTAATTTAAAGCATCCTCCTCCTCCCTCCCATCACTTTACTACAAGCTTGTCCAATCTGTGGTCCAGGACAGTTTTGAATGTGCCCCAAATTTATAAGTTTGTAAACATTCTTAAACATTATGAGTTTTGTTTTTTTAAAAAAAGCTCATCAGCTATTGTTAGTGTTAGTGTATTTTATGTGTGGCCCAAGACAATTCTTCTTCCAGTGTAGCCCAGGGAAGCCAAAAGATGGAATACCCCTGCTCTACTACATCACTCTTTTATATTCTTCATTATTCTTACCATTATTTGCAATTATCTTATTCATTTATTGTTGTTTACTGAATGTTTCCCCCTACTAAAGGTAAGCTGCTAGCAAGTTTATGTAGCTCCCTGCTGCATGATCAGAGCCAAGACCAAATAGAAGGTAGTTAATACATATTTGTTAAATAAATGAATAAATGGACAATCTAACAATGCAAAGAGTATTGAACAGCTATATGGAAAGCAAATTTATGTCCTCATTTTCCTTCTGTATACAAGTAAACCTTTCAGTGACAGTGCCACTAAAAAGAAAGAGAAAAACCCTAAACTTGGAGAGCCTTATAGTACTCACACATTCAGATTTCCACCTGGCTTAATAGTAAGGAAGCAAAGTTAAATGTATTCCTTCTTACCTTGTTCACCAAAAGAGCAAATATAATGTAGCCTGAAGGAGCTTGCTGGGTACTGAAGTCTGAGATAATCACCTTTTTATACTAGTAGCAGCCCCATGCAGGGAGGAGTCACCCTCTGTGGGATGGTCTGATTCATTCCTAACCAAACCTAGATCCACCCATAACTCCACCTCTATTTCTCCAGCAACATGTGTTTACTTCCCAGCTTCCTCACGTACTCATCTGTACTTGTTTTAGCAAGTTCCAAATTTAGGTTTACATATTGGAAATTTCATGGAAGGGTCCCTTTGGCTAATACAGGTTCTTTGTGTGCAGGGCCCACACCTACTTTTTTGTAACTCCACTTTGGCTTGGTAGGTGCTTGATAAATATCTATTGATAAATACACTTCCTGATCTTTGTCTCTAGAAGAGTAGGACATATTAATACATTTATAGAACTTGAAATTTAATTTATGATAAGAAAACATCACAAGCATCTGTAATATGTTCCTTTTTAATCTATGAATCCCATCTTTGGGTACTGAGAGAACTTGCCATGAGATGAATGCTATCTTCCAGAAATTATTGATAGGCAAATTTAATTTTAATTTTTCAAAGAAGAGCAAGAATGTGAACAATTGAGTTAGAAGTGGTGATCACTAGAAGCATGAGTTTATTAGGTAAGAATCATTAGTGTCATTTTACTTTGTTTTCAAGGCTATTGCATCGTGGCATCAGAGACACGTTCAATATACTCTCCCTTCTTAAACCATGAGTTTTCTCATTTATTGCCACAAATACACAGGGGACTCCTATCCCTGGTCTCTCTTATGATCTACACACTGTTAAGTTGTGCAGATTGCATCTCCATATGGATGTCTCATGGTTATCTCAATCCATACTATTGAAAACTGAAGTTACATTGTGCCTCCTACCAAAATGTACTATCCTCCAGAAGTCCATATATTGGCAATGATGTCCCCACACACTGGGTGTCTCAAGCTAGACAAAGTTATTTTCATTTCTCCTTTTCCTTAACCCCTCATACTCATGTCACATCATATCAATTCTACTCAGACTTGTATTTTGTTAGGTGGGCCTATTCTCTACCTCCAGTGCTATAATTTTAGTTCTGGACTTGACCATCTTTCAATTGGGCATTGGTTTAAAAAAAAAGGTGTTGTAACTAGCCTCTCTTTCTCCTATTAAGCTGGCTAATTCATCTTACCAACGTGTGTCATTCCCTGTGCTGGTTTCTTCTTGCCTGCAGATTTCCAAATTTCTTTACTTGACATACAAGCCCCTTTACAATAGGCATGAATCTGTATCTTTCCAGCTGTCTCTCTTATTACCTGTATCTCAAGGAAAAGTCACTCTAGAGTGATTGGTATTTCTTGGATGAGCCTGTATTGGTCCACTACTGTTTAAAATATTTGCATGCTATCCTCCACTACCATAATTTGAGAGACCTTCAACCTTAAATTCTCTTTATCTTTTAAGATACTTCAGAATTATCACCTCCTGCATAAAGCCTTATCTGACATCTCCAGGTTTATCACTGTTCCCTCATATACTCTGTATTTACCTCTCAATAGCACTGGCGATATTTTATATTGATTACTTATTTATATGTCTTCCCCCTGCCCCCTGGTGCCTCAAATTTTGTTTATTCTCACCCTAGCATTGACTAAGTCTGAGTCATCCTATGTGTCGTTGGGCCCTATAGCAATGCCTGGGACATGATCAAATAAGAGATGCAAGGGTGTGCCAATCTTGTTCAGAGTCAAAGAGATAAAAATATGCCAGAGTGTTTAAAACTGTTTTTAATGTCCTAATTCTTAACCTTATTACATCATTGATTCTTTGTTTTGTGGAGTATCGGTTAACACCTATAGAACATGCATCTTCATTTTCTATTTTTCTCTTCTTGGGTTTAATTTTTTTATGCCAGTGGTTATTGCATTTTTAGCTCTACCATGCTGTAATAATAATAGTAATCTGTATTGTATACCTATTATGTGCTAAGAATGTGCTAATATTTTGCATGTATTAATTTTAATGATCAGGACAACCCTGTGAGGTCATTATTATTACCTCTACTTTAGAGATGAGAGAACTGATACTGATAAGGTACCCAAGGTCACCAAGCAAGTAAGTTACAGAACTAAGATTTAATCTGAGGTTATTCAGACTCCAACTCCCACATTATTTCCACCATGGCATCTTGTTCTGGGTGTGAACTTTTGTCTTTTTTCTGTTAGCTTTATAAATTTCTAATGTTTTAAACAGTGGTTTTTCTCAAAGTACCCACATCTTAGGTGAACTTTACTGTGGAAATCATTGCAGGATCAGCAGAAAGACTAGACCATTGACTATAAGTGAGTGAAGAAGGTAGAGTCGAGACAGTGTCAAGAATGAGGCAATCTTGGATCTGACCTTTTAATGGCCAGAAGACCCCAAATCTTGCAGAATTATGTAAATATGGAGGGTAGTGTTTAGTGGTCTGCTCCAGGACTTTTTTCCAGACCATGTTATTCTCATTATATTTTATCAATAACTTAGGGAAAATTTGGTTAGATGGCAAATATTTTTAGGGTAGACTGAGGATTCAAGAATATTTTAGCATGGTGCACCAATGGCTCAAATCTGATAAATGAATATGATAGAAAAGTAAATTTATGACTCCAGTTCCAAATTAACTTTACAAGGATAGGGTAGAAGACATGAGTAAAAGAAGTAGTATTCTGGCAGTGGCAGAGTGATGCCATAGCCAAAAAGGTAATGCGATATTAGGCGGCATTAAAAGAAACATGTTAGCTGGAACAAAGTAGGTGGTGATGTTCTTCACTCAGCATTCAACAGATTGTTTCTGTAGCTCTTTGTTCACTTCTGATGACTATTTTTCAATAAGGATATGGATAAATTGGTATGTGTTCTGAGTAAAGTAGATAGAATGATTGTCTAGATGAGTGGCGAACAGAACTCAGTGGGATGGATGGATGGATGGGAGACTCAGTATCTGTCTTTGGCTATATGAATGGATGTTATATAGAAGAGGGATTATACTTGGACTATATAATCCCAAGGCAGGTAGAACTCAGATAAATATGTAGAAACTATAAGAAACCATGTTTGACTTTATATAAGTAAGGACTTTTTAATAGAATTGTCAAAACATGCAAATAATTATTTTTGGAGACAGTGAGTTCCCTATTATTGCCTAGAGAATTTTGAACTGGATGGAATCTTGGCATCAACTAGTTCAATCTGCTCATATTGTAGTGGAAGACTAGAAGGTCTAATGTTGCATGGCTGGTACATTAAAAAGTCAAGACCCGGGCCGGGTGCAGTGGCTCATGCCTATAATCCCAGCACTTTGGGAGGCCGAGGCAGGTGGATCACGAGGTCAAGAGATCAAGACCATCCTGGTCAACATGGTGAAACCCCGTCTCTACTAAAAGTACAAAAAATTGCACGCCTGTAGTCCTAGCTACTCGGGAGGCTGAGGCGGGAGAATTGCCTGAACCCAGGAGGGGGAGGTTGCGGTGAACCGAGATCGTGCCATTGCACTCCAGCCTGAGTAACAAGAGCTAAACTCCGTCTCAAAAAAAAAAAAAAAAAAAAAAAGTCAAGACCCAGGCCTCCAACTCAGGGCTTTTCACTCCAAATCCTCTTTATGTTGCATCAGGTTGCATCAGTTACAGGGAGATGAACATAAGACAGGGATAATTTAGAGAGGAGTTAAGTAGAGGAACATTGGGTAGATGTCTGATAGTTGCCCCTTTCAACCTGAGAGCTACTATTCTATGATTGAAGTAAATTTCTTTGCTTAACTCAGTACAGCTCAGTTCAGGTGGTTATTTGATCTGTGCAGTTTAATAACTGCAGGAGTAACAGAAGTATCAACTTCACATTATATTGCAAACAGGAGGATAGTTTTTGGGTTTTTTATGCCACAATTCCTGCCAGTCCAGCTGATCCCACTTTCATGATAGCTTTTACCCTCAGAATCTCACAGGAATTTTCCCTCCTAAGTCTTTAAAATTTCTGTCTATTGAATAGTGAACTCTGTGATGTGGCATGTCTTCTCTATCTCCACAGAGACCTTATTCTCCATTTCATTGTTGCCACATAATGAAATGGTTTCAGAGGTGTTTTAGGTGTCTGTGGTTACATATTGTGGCTGCCAGCATTTGCTAAGGATTGAAGAGAACTCCCCCAAGGCAGAGTTTATTATTGACAAATAATAAATTATAGGATTTCAATTATAATCATTCAATTGGTTGTCCCTCCCTTTTCCTACCCAGTAGGCTGGAAAGGCATTGTTTTGCCATCTGGCCTCTGAGCTACTGATGTGGGTCAGGTTGTCACGATTCAAGGATCAGCCCTTTGACTGATCAGACGTATGACTGAGGCTGTAGGAGTGAAGGGGAGTTGGAATTTGTGGTTAAATGATTTCCTACAGGAGCTGTAGTCATCTTTTGGGAGGTGCTGTTTGAGGTTAGAATTTTTCCAGGTTGAATATTCTCTTGAATTCCATGGCATCGTTGAAGCTGATGTTCCTACTTAGTTAGCCATACATTGGTGGAGCAGTATCTGGCTAAAACACTTCTACTGGAGCTTGTATTTTCCAGGACAATGGTGTTGATCCCAAGCAAACAAAATGTTCAAGTTACCTTCGATGCCCTCAAATGCAGCTTTCTTTATAGCCAGTTCTCCTCTCTCTCTCCCCCCCATCTCTGTGTGTGTGTGTGTGTGTGTGCGCGCACGTATGTTATGTGTGCGTGTGATAGAGACAGAATGAGAGAGAGACAGAAAGAGAGAAGAAGGTAAAAGATGTAGAGGGAATGAGAGTGAGAGAGAATAAGACTTTTCTGGATATAAGCAAACCATTTTATGCCAATATGGATTGTCTTTCAGTTTTTTTATATGCCCAACATTTTCATTCTCAGATACGCATTAACAGTTTCCTTAAGGTTTGGAGAAGAGGAAATCAGGATGGCTGACAAGGCTGGAAATTGAGAATAGAATTGAAGGAAGACTGTGGCAGAGGTGTATATATGTGTGTGTGTGTGTGTGTGTGTGTGTGGTGTGTGTGTGCATGCACGGTGGAGGTATATGTGACATAAATGTTATTTCCAGCTACTACAGATGCAGAAGTCACTGGACACACACACACACACACACACACACACACACACACACACAGACAATGTACATGAGAGAGAGAGGCAGATATAGAGAAAACAATGATCAAATATGAGTTTTTTGTATAGTGAAAAAATATTCTCCAGGAAGTGCTTATATCAATAAAGTTATTTTTCCCAAATGTATGATACTTTATTAAACCTCTCAGGCATAACTACAGAGATGGCCAGAGGCATTCTAAGGTGTGAAGGGAGGGGCATTTATGTAGTGTGTTATATGAAAGTTTTTATTAACTGTGTTTTATGAAAGTTTTCTCTAACAATTAAGGACAAAAGTAAGAACAGAAAAAATAATAGATAAAACATCTGATCATCCTGTGTAGTTAAGGGAGAGAGTCTTCATGACTTGGATTCATGGTTATAAACAGAGATTGTGAGATCTTTAGGGTGGCTGTTTCAACAATGACTAGTATCAGCAGTAAAGGATGGACCATTCACCATTTCATGTTCCATAGAAGCAAACAGTGAGGACTGGCGACAGAGTGATGCAGCATCAGGAAACTGGAAAAAAAAATTCAGGAGCAAGCCAGAATAGAGACATGATAGCTAGTCATGACCAAGGGCTTCACCAATATTTTCTGTTCAGACATGGTCTAACAAAGACTAATAATTACAGGAGAATGTAGATCAGGAGGGACTGGAACTTGGAATAAGCTCTACTCTCCTTTCTTACTTGTTTCCTTTGTATATAGGGATATGATAGATAGATAGACAGGTAGACAGAGAGATAGACAAGAATATATTCCAGAGGGACTATTTCTGCAGGTAGCTGAGGGAAATTCAGACTAAGAGATAGGTCACAGTATTTAGGGATCATTTATTCATTCAACAAACATTTGTTGCCAGTGACTACCTGCCAGTCACCACGCTTGTCACAGAACTATAAATGAAGAAGGCATGCTCCTTGTCCTCCAAGAGTTTATAATCTAATGAAGAAAGCATACATGTAAACATATGATATGTGTTACAATAAAGGTATTTGTAAATTATTGTAAGACAGATGAGGAAGCAAGTTATTTTCTTTTAGAGAGGTCACAACGAAGTAATATTTGAGCTGAACTTTAAAGAATGCATTTATTGGATCGTACGGGAAACAGGGAGAGGTAGGCCTGAAAGGTCATAGGGAAAGACCTTGCAAGCCATGCTAAGTGATGTAGATATTATTTATACTGGGTGGCAACTGAAGGGTTTTTAAGTGGAAAATTGACAGAAGCAGATTTTTATTCAGTAAACATAGCCACTAGAAGTATGGATGGTAGATTGAGCTGGATACAGGCAACTTATATAAAAGAAGGGAGAGTAAATTCTCAAACTAAGGCACTGGC
This sequence comes from Aotus nancymaae, assembly GCF_030222135.1. Classification (NCBI taxonomy): domain Eukaryota; kingdom Metazoa; phylum Chordata; class Mammalia; order Primates; family Aotidae; genus Aotus; species Aotus nancymaae. The sequence continues at coordinate 32,267,565 of NW_026988523.1, forward strand.
AGTGGGATTGAAGAGAAGGAAGGTTCTAAAAGCAAATCTTGGTGATGCACTGGAGGTGGAAGATGAGAGGGTGAAGAATAAGAGGCAATAGCTTAGTGGGATGGGAAGCAGCTGGTGTGGGGCAAGTTAGGGAGGGAAATCCAATGAAGTAGGGTCTGACAGGTGGCAGAACTCAGTGATGGAGAAGGCAGGAATAGGAGATTTCAGTGAGCAGTGGGTAATGGGGAGTTGGTATCAACAATATCATGTCATTAGGTAGCAGGACCTTAGGGCTCCTATTTTAGGCCAGGGCTTTAATCTTGGAAGTAGAGGAGACTAAAGAACAAAGAAAGTTTCTATCATGACCAGGCAGAGACTTTTATCATAACTGAGAAAGATCAAAATCAGATTAGCAGCATAGTTGAACTGATGCTAATTAGTTTACTAATTACTTTAGATAATTTCTATTCTTAAATTCTTCCTGCTGAAGATTAGTACTTATTCTGGATTATGGAACCCTCACTAAGCTTCCAATACCTGAAGACCCCTCTATCTACTCAACACTAACGTTCTATCAACTTGGACTTTATTCCCTCCTTGTAAGTCTCTTAGTTACTCATCCTTCATAATTCACCACCTACATTGCATAGATTAGGCAGATGTTTGATTGATAATCTCCATGGTGATTGGTGTAGCCCAACACCAGGCTACACCACACTCCTGTTACCCAGGTGTAGTTAGGGGAGGGCCCAAAATAGTGTACATGGTTTAGCTGTAGGAGCAGAAGGGTTGCATAATCTAGTAGTTTGAGAACTAGATGGGTTCAGAAGGTAAACATCAGAACCACTCTGGAGTTGTACTCACATATTGTTTACAATGTCTGCTTATAACAAAAGTTTAAAAAATTATTCAAGACCCTAAACTACCATATTTCCAGAAGAATCACTGAGACCTAAGGTTCCAAAGTCTTCAAGTGTGAATTTATGAGACTAATGATGTTCCTTTTTGTTAACCTCATGGATTCTCACATTGGTAGTGATCTTATTGAGTTAGAGGGGGACTCAGACCACCAATATTTCAACTCATTTTATCAGCATTCCCTAAAGTATGGCTTCCTCCATTTCTTAGATAATTTATTATAAGGAATTTATTTTATTTTAGGATGTCCAGACAACTTGGAGCCAAGTCCCCCACAGCTAGGTCAGACAACTTTTGGTGGCATCTCATAGTGTGGACTATCAAGCCATTGTATTAATCTGGACCTGGGTCTTTTGCCTTTATCTTTTTTCAGGATGACTTCTACTCCTCTATGGCAATACTTGAGAGGGTAAGGTAGTTTCTGTTCTCATTTTTTGTTTCATCATTTCAATCCATATTTCCCAGAATCTACCTCTTTCTTTACCTCATTCTATCATTTTTCTAATCAGGCCATCAATTAGTTACTCTTGCAATGTGTACTCTAACAGCATTTCACATTTATGCTTAAAGTAATTCATAGAACATGATGAATATTAATATTCACATTTCTTTTCACAGTATGCATCTAGAAATCCTCAACTAATTTTTTAAATTTTCTTCATGAAATTCCTAATTATAGGAAATTTTCAGATGAGGTGTGTGAAATGGTTAAATTCAACCATGTTCACCATATAGGTCCCCTAATTAGAGCCAGGATTACAAAATCCATGGTATAGTATTGAAAGCCCAATCTCACACACCTCACAGCTTTGCCTTGGATTACTGGCTTCTCCAGTTGCCAGCTCTATAATTTTGAGCAAATGTCTTAACCTTTCTGGGTCTGTTTCCTCATCTTTAAAGTGAGCATAATACCCAATTTTCATAGTTCTTCAGCGTATTAAAAGAATTATATGTCAATGATCTGGCACTTTGCCTAGCATGATAGCAAGGTATTCAATAATGGTAATTATTAGTATTATATAACTATGAAGTCTTACAAAATTAGTAAACTCAATATGAAGCACTCTTATTGTGATTCAGTTTTTGCATGTGTATGTGTTTCCATCAAGAGACAAGAGCAAGAAACATACAACTTTTCCTCTTTCTTTTCCAATAATTTTTTTTTTAATTGAGTCCCTCTCCCTGAGATTATGAAGGTTTTTAAATGTCCTTGAGGGTTCAGTGTGATCTACTGGATTCCTTTACCCACTCTTGAAGATCAGGGAGAAGGTTTTTTTTTATCTGTTTTAGGAAAAGAGTAGCTTTAAGAGGATAGTGAATGTTGAATATAAATACTACAAAAAAGTAGTAAAAATTGCTCTAGGTACATTTATTGTTTTCTTCCATTGTATACATTCCACTTTTTTTTTCTTTTCTGGCAACAGTCTCTAATTTTCAAATCCAACCATTGGCCATTCTTACTCCTTGTGAGGAGGGGTTGGGGGGTTATCTTTGACTTTTGAGAGTGAAGAATGTTGCTTGAATATTAGTGGACAGGAATGGGTGAGCATGTGACCTTGGATGTCTAAGGCAGAGTGAATCTCAGGACTATTGTGGGAACTACCAATAAAGAGGAAGCATTCATCCTCCACCTCTTCCCCCAACCCCTTGGCCCCTGCACCTTGAGATTTTTTTTTTAATTTATTATACTTTAAGTTCTGGGGTACATTGTAGAACGTGCAGGTTTGTTACATAGGCATACACATGCCATGGTGGTTTGCTGTATCCATCACCCCGTCATCTATGTTAGGTATATTTACCCTAACGCTATCCTTCCCCAACCCCCCCCATCCCCTGCTATCCCTCCCCGGCACCCCACCCCCCAACAGGCCCCAGTGTATGATGTTCCCTTCCCTGTGTCCACATGTTCTCATTGTTTGACACCCACTTATGAGTGAGGACATGCAGTGTTTGGTTTTCTGTTCTTGTGTCACTTTGCTGAGAATGATGATTTCCATTTTCATCCATGTCCCTGCAAAGGACATGAACTCACCCTTTTTTATGGCTGCATAGTATTCCATGGTGTATGGGTGCCACATTTACTTTATCCAGTCTATCATTGATGGGCATTTGAGTTGGTTCCAAGTCTTTGCTATTGTGAACAGTGCTGCAATAAACATACGTGTACATGTGTCTTTATAATAGAATGATTTGTAATCCTTTGGGTATATACCCAGTAATTAGATTGCTGGGTCAAATGGTATTTCTATTTCTAGATCTTTGAGGAATCACCACACTGTCTTCCACAATGGTTGAACTAATTTGCACTCTCACCTTGAGATTTGAACAGGGAAGAATGTAGGCTGAGCTGCTGCAGCCATCTCACAACTATGTGTCAAAATTGGAGTCAACAGAGAGAAAAGCAGAGCTGAGAGATTGAGAAACTCACCTGATCTTGGTGATATCCTTTAAGCCTCAGAGTGAGTACAGGCTGCTAGCCCCATTTCAAGACCTTTCAGTCACGTGAACCAATAAATTCTCCCTTTCATTTAATAAAGTTTGAGTTGTTTGATTACTTCAAGTAGAATTAGAACTGATATAATTGCTATTTACTTTTTGCTGTGTTCTGCAATCATAATAAATATAAAAAAATAGCAAAATAACCAGGGACATGTTACAGCAAGGTGATACTAGAGAAAGGGGAGGAAGAGGAATAACAAGCCCTCCCCTCAGTTCTTTCATGTCTCCTCTTTTTCTTCAGATCAAAGATCAGATCCCTGAAACCGTATTATCACATTATACTTTCTAAGTTTCATTTTGTTTTTAGTTGACATCTAATAATTGTGCATATTTATATTTAAGTGATGTTTGTATACATATATACCTTATGTAATGATCAAATCAGGGTAATTAGCATATCCATCGCTTCCAACATTTGCCATTTCTTTATGGTTAGAACATTGAAAATTCTCTCTTCTAGTAATAGCTATTTTGAAATAGTTATTGTTAACTATGGTTACCCCACTGTGCATTAGAACAGTCAGATAAGAGGAATATTATACTTTTAAATGGATAAATTCCTTTGGGGGCAAGAGCAGGGTCCTGGCTAAGTACATGAGGCCTGCCTGAGGAATGTCTATGGAAACAGGAGTGTGTGTCTGTGGCCCTATCCCTGCTCAACAATGGAAACTACTTGGCAGTTTGAGCATGGTTCCTCCTATAAACTAAAAATAAATCCTAAACCCCTCTACTGACTGAACAGCTCCCTCCCACCCCCAAATCTTGGCCAAGTAGACCCTAGATAAATCTTAAAAACTGAATTCCCAGCCAGGATGGGACAGGAAGTCAGACATATCTTATTATATCCCCTCACTTTTGCAGGGTTTAGACACAACTGGCCAGCACTGATGTGCAAATAGAGAATATAAGACTGATAGAACAGACTCTTTGTGGCAGTAAGATACCAAATTATAAGCAGAAGCTAAGACCATAAAAGGCAAGGGTTAAGTCACACGCTTCTGCACTTAAAGAATAAACTATGTTCTAAATGCCATAAGGTTTCTGTTTTTCTCCAGCAGCTAAACAAGCACTGGCCTCCAAGTGAGCAATATTTTACAAAACAATTTGTACTTCATTTACTACCAGACACTGACTCCATCCCACTGTTCTATAAAATAGAGCTACAGCTTTGATTAGACAAGAGACTATTTCAATAACTTTCTCCTGACAAGAAGACCACTGACTGTGGATGGATTCTAGCCAGTTTACAAAGGCTGCATACGTGAATGACTTTGTATCCTGAAAAGACCTTATAAAGCCTAATATTAATATATTTAGATATTAAGTTGCCACTCCAAGGTGAACATTGGTCAGATGTAACATGCACATTTATTCAGTATGTGTGCATTAGGAGGACTACCTTCCTAGTCATGGCTCCTTCTGTAACCTGTTGAATATGTATGTTTAGTAAATTTGTTCCACATAAAGCTCCTACCCCAGTCCCTCCTCCCTTGAAGTACCTGCCTTTCCGGCTTCAGCCAGAGGCCATGATTCCCAGCCTGTCAGAATTTGCCTGTCACCATTATGACTGTAACCCTTTATAAGAAGTATAACTCTCCTTTAAAAATTTATAAATTGTGTAATTTTTAAGTTAACACTCTTAGAGAAAATGATTCAATTTTCCTTGTCTTTCTTTTCTTGTGTTTCTGAAGTCACAGATCCAGAATTCGTTTGTTCTTAGGTTTCAGTCCTTTTATTTTCTCCTATGCTTTCACCAAGGATGTTCTATTGTTATGTGAGCTTGCAAAATGAACCGTTCATAGGCTTTGTCCTTAGACTGTTTGCTGAATTGAGACCATCGGCACTCAGGATATCAATGTTTATTTTTTTTTAAATCCTAGGTATAGAGATTTGAGTTAATCATATTCCTTATTTCATGACACATTATAATTATTAAGCTATGCAAATTCTTCTTTGGAAAAGTCGGCTAACCTTCATCCACATTCTTTATTCTCTCCTCCTCCCTCACCAGATAATTATTCTAATGAGTTTACTGTGTATCTCTTTTTGTACAGCTGCTTGTAAAGTGTGTATTGTTACTTTTATGTTCATAGAGTTTTACTTTTATGTAAGTGCTATTTTATGTTAGATCTCATTCTTTTTTTTTCACCTTTTTTAAATTTAGTATCCACGTTGCAGTATATATGTCTAGACCACTGCTTCTAACTGTGCTGTTGCTGTGCATCTACTCAGTATACCTCTGCACTTCCCTGGTGATGAACACTCAGATTGCTTCTAATTAATTCTTCAGCACTAAAAATAATGCTGTGATGAACATCCTCTTACATATACCCATTATAGATCTCTGGGAGATATTTTTGGGGGCCATACGCACAGAAGTAGAACTTCTGGGCAGTAGGCTATGTGTACACTTGATATTGACTAGGTACTGTCAGGTAACTCTCCAGAACAGCTTTGCTTTCTTACCAGAAGTGCCTGAGGTTTCCTAAACCCACATCCCTGACAACACCTAGCAATATCTAGTTTCCTAAGTTTTTCCAGCCCATTTCACTGTTATTTTGATTTCCCTTATTCATGAGTTTCAACATCTTTATTTATATTTGTAAGCCATCTTGATTACCCTATTCTACACATTGCCTGTTCAAATACTTTGCCCATTTTTCTGTTAATTTTATTTTACTTTAAGACGTTCATTGTATGTTTTAGATATTAGTACGTTGTTGGTTTTAGATACTGCAAAAAATTTCAATGTGTCATCTTTCTGTTAACTTTGTTCATGTGTCTTTCACTGAACAGAAATCTTCAATTATAATGTAATAAAAGTCATCACTATTTTTGTATTATGTATGCATGTGACGTTCTTGTCTATAATGTTCTTTTGAATTTATCTTCTTTTTGTACGAATTTTGGCAATTTATCTTTTTTTTTTCTGGGATTGATCCCTTTAAGTTTTCAAATATGTTGTTTCTGTTCAGTGGTCATGTCTCATTTCTTGTTATCTATTTGATATGTTTGTGTCTCATCTTTGCTCTTCTTGGATCAGTCTTGGCAGTTTGCCCATCTCATCAAACATTTCAAAGAAATAGCTTTTGTTTTTATTAATTCTCATCATTTTGTTCTTTAGTTCTAACTTTGTATTTACTATTTTGTTCCTTCTTGCTTTTTTCCTGTGGTTTTATTTGAATTAGATTTCTTTTTATCCTTTTTTTCCTGATAAATATTTTTGCCATAAATTTTGCTCTAAGAACTGTTTTATCCCTGTCTCCAAAATTTTAATCACAACTTAGTTCTAAGGGTGTTTCTCAGTTCTCTTCATATTTTTGTTTAACCCAAAGACTGGTTTCCAAAGATAAAAGCTTTTTAAAAAGTTATTCATTCGTTATTAATTACTTACTACATTATAGTCATAGATTATATAGGCTATATATGCTGATCTTCCAGAATTTATTCCTTTATGGTCCAGATGGTCTTTTTTTTTTACTGTATAATATATTCTAGAGGAACACATATTCTCAATAGATAAAGAGTTCTATGTTTTTAGTAGCTTGAACTTGATATTCTATATATTTTTAATTGTGCCTTAAGTTCTGGGGTACACGTGCAGATCTTGCAGGATTGTTGCATAGGTACACACATGCCATGGTGGTTTGCTGTCTCCATCCTCCCTCACCCACATCAGGCATTTCTCCCAGTGTTATCCGTTCCCAACCTCCCCACCCTCACTGTCCCTCCCCTAACCCTCCACCCCCCAACATACCCCAGTGTGATGTTCCCCTCCCTGTGCCCATGTGTTCTCGTTCAACATCAGCCTATGAGTGAGAACATGTGGTGTTTGGTTTTCTGTTCTTGTGTCAGTTTGCTGAGAATGATGGTTTCCAGATTCATCCATGTCCCTACAAAGGACATGAACTCATCATTTTTTATAGATGCATAGTATTTCATGGTGTATATGTGCCACATTTTCTTTATCCAGTCTATCACTGATAGGCATTTGGGTTGCTTCCAGGTCTTTGCTATTGTAAACAGTGCCGCAATGAACACGTGTGCATGTGTCCTTATAATAGAACGATTTATAATCCTTTGGGTATTCTATTTTTTAGGTATCTTATATCTCTGATATCTCTGCTCACTTTTTGTCTGCTGGAGGTATAGTTTCTGAAAGAGTGTGTTAAAATCTTAAAACCACATTTATTTATCTATTTATTGCAGTAGTTCTGTTAGTTGTCTGATATATGTTGAGCCTGAGTCACTAGATAAACGTTTATGACAATTACATGTATTTTGTTCCATATAATAGTGTCCCAGATGCTTTTTCAGATGTTAAGAGCTACATTCCAGCTTTACTTTGGTTCACATTAGCCTGATTTTTAAAAATAATTCTTTTATTTCCAACCATTCTGGGTCTTTGGTCTTCAGCATGTATTTTGTAGGCAACATGTTGAATCATTGTTTTTATCAACTATAAATGTGTCTGTATTTTTGTTATTTAGTTTAGGCTATTTGTGTTTTTGAAATTATGTTATTTTAATTATGTTAATTTAACTGGCATAGTATTTCTGCCATCCTAGTTTATACTTTGCTTTTTCTGTAGGTTAACTTTTTTTAAAGATAAAATGATTGGCTAATTCTTTCTGTTAACAGATAAACTCCAGTTGAATAAATAAACAACCTATATTTGACTATATATTGTTTATTGAAAACATATCTAAAACAATGACAAAGTCAGGATTAAAAAAGAGGGATGGAAAAGATATGGCAGACAAACACTAATACAATTAACAGCAGATAAAATAGAATTAAAGGTAAAGCATTTTTGGTAATTAAAGGCATAACATTTTGCAAAGGATTAAAGAACAGTAAAAAGCAACACAAATAACTACAGATAAAATAATGATTTTAAAATAGAACATTATTGTCAATTATACCTTCAAAAAGCTGAAAAAAATGAATATTATGAATAAGTAAGTATCAGTAAAGTTGAAAACAACACAAAATGGTTAAGTTAGTAAGAAAATATAAACTGTCAAGGAATCTGTATCTGACTTTCTATTTTCAACCATGAAAGACTGCTTCAAACTCTCCAAAGTCAGGAGGCCCACTAGTTTTAGCTAGACCTACCAAACCTTAAAGAAATCCACATTTTGCATGAACTATTCCAGTGCACAGAAAATAATGAAAATTTCCCAACCAACTTTATCAAGTTAGAATAACCTGGTACAAAAATCAAGTAGTGAAAGCCCAAGAACATAAAACTATAGATTAATTTCACTAATGAACACAGAAGTGCAAATATCCTAATAAAATATTAGCATATCAATTCCAGGAAAGTCCCAAATGTATTTCCCAAATACAGTTTACCAAAAGATTACAAGATCAGTTTAACTTTTGAAAATCAATTAATATAGTTTTAAAAATAAATGAAAAAAAGAAAAAATATATTTTTTCAGTAGATTGAATAAGACATTTGATAAAATTTTAAACTCATTTATAATAAAAGTTTTCAGCAAACTAGTAATAGAAGGAAACTTTCTAAATCTGATATTGGTTATCTAACAGAAATGTATAGCAAACATTGTACTGTACTTCAAATGCTGAAACATTAGAAAAATGCCATTGAAGTCAGAAAGAAGACAAGGATGCCTACTATGAGTACTAATATTTACATAGTCCCAATCAATAAGAAATGAGGTAGCAATTCCACTTCTGGGCATCCAAAACAATTGAAAGCAGGGACTTGGACAGATATTTTTTGACCCATGTTCATAGCCACATTATTGACAATAGCCAAAAAGTACAAACAACCCAAATGCCCATTTTGTTAATGGATAAATGAAATGTGGTATTTATATCCAACCTTAAAAAGAAATGACATTCCAATTCATGCTACAACATGGATGAGTCTTGAAGAAATTATGCCAAGCAAAAGAAACCAGACACAAAAAGATCAATGTTGTATGACTGCACTTAGATGGGGTACCTAGAGTAGTCAAATTCATTGAGACAGAAAAGAGAATGATGGCTGCTGATGGAAGGGGAGAATGGAGGGTTATTGTTGAATAGGTACAGAGTTTCAGCTTGGGGAAGATGTAAAATTTCTGGAGATGGAAGTTGATGATTATTACACAACAATATGTATGTACCAATGCTACTTAATGGTTTACCAAAAAATGATTAAAATGATAAATTCTATGTTATGTGTATTTTACCACAATAAAAAATTAATAACTGTGGAATCAATGTTGAAAGAAAGATAATTTGCTCATCAGTTTCAGACAAAATTAACCCTCCAAAATTAATTGACAAACATTTGAAGATAATAAGAATGCAGCAAGATAGTCAAATACACAATCAGAATGAATAAGTTCATATCTTCCTATATAATAGAAATCACCAACTCAAAAATATGATAGAAAAATACCATTTATATTAACAACAAAATTAAACTCCCAAATAAACCTAATGAAAACGTGAAATACCTTACAGGGAAAAAAAAACTTACAAAAGGATATAAAAGAAAATTTGAATAAATTGAGAAATACAGCATGTTAAGATGACCAGTTGTCTGGGTGGGAATGTAAATTAGTACAGCCAGACTGGAAAATAGTATAGGGGTCTTTAAAAAAAAAAAAAAAAAGGGGAGAATTACCATATGATCCATCAACTTCACTTCTGGGTGTACAGCCAAAGGAATTAAAATTTGTGTTGAAGAGATATCTGCATTTTCACTTAGACATGCCACTTAAAAATGTAAACTAAATGTTGTGTTTTCTGTGTGTATATATATATATGTCTATAAAAATATATTTAAGGTGTCTGAAGAGAATCAAGCCCAATTTCTCCATGATTATTCCTGGGTAGGGAAAAGAAGTCATTGGATTTGGGGTGAAGCTCAGAGGAGGCTGTAGTGTGTATCTACAAGTATTCAAACTTTTCAAAGGAAGAATGTAATTCTGTATCATTTCATAATTAAAATCAAGTTTTAAAATGTTTTTTACTTCTAATATGTTTCTGTTGAAAGAATGCATGGTATAAATTAATAATGATGTGTTCAGTAATTTTTATGCATATAATTAATAGATGGGAGAATAATTTTCATGTCAATTTTATTTATTTACAGTAGTATATTGGCTTATTTTACAGGCAGGCTTGATGTCTGTTTGTTTTTAGAGAAAAATATGGTACATATTTATGTAACATGTCTATATTAAAAAATAAGAAAAAACATTGATACCACTTGAAAAGATATGGTCTCATGTTAAGTCACCTTTAACTTCAGCTACACTTACACTAACTCATTTTTCTTTGGTCCTATTTCCAAAAGGCAACATGATATGATGGGAAAAGCTTTGGGCTGGGATATGGTGTGCAGTGTTATTCTGATTAAACAGTTGACACCTATTGGTTGTGTGACATTGCAATTCACTTTTTTTTAAATGAAATATAAAGGGAATATCATGAGGTTTCTAACCTGGCAATATCTATGAGTGGACTTTAAAGTGTCTGTAAAGTCCCTGAAATTATAATGAAACATTTGTAAGTGAGTCTCAGCAATTTTTTGAGGAAAGGGCATTTGGGAAAGAGATGCTCAAATGGTTTTGGAACAAGAAAACAGCTAAAGGTAAGAGCCATTGACTTAGGTGATCTTCAGTGACCTTACAGCTGTGAAATTCTGTTAAAAGTGATCCTTGAGGCTCTTTTTTTGTCCTGTTGTTTTTCTCTTTACATTTATCAAACTCCTAAACACAAAACCAAAAACAGTTACCAAGTTTCATCCATTATAAAATATGTTTGATTACCAAAGTTTAATATGATTATTAAATGGAATAATTCATGTAAAGCCCTTTACCACTGTCTGGCACATAGTAAACAAACAACAGATAATTTTTCAGTTCAAGACTGGCCTGACCAACATGGTGAAACCTCGTCTCTACTAAAAATACAAAAATTAGCTGGGTGTGGTGGTGTGTGCCTGTAATCCCAGCTACTCAGGAGGAGGCTGAGGCAGGAGAATTGTTTGAGCCTGGGAGGTGGAGGTTGCAATGAGCTGAGATTGTGCCACTGCACTCCAGCCTGGGGGACAGAGTGAGACTCTATGTCAAAAAAAAAAAAAAAAAAAAGAGCTGTAGTGAAATTTATTGGCATTACAACAAGAAGTTTAAATTCCTAAGCCAGTAGGCTAGGCCTGTGATTTTTTTAGCTCATTGGAGGAAGGTGATAAACTTTGAAATAGTTATTAAGGCTGGAAAACTCTTTGAATTCTGAGAAAACCAGTAGTAACTTTTGGCTTTGTCCAAAACCTGGAAAATGATAGGCATTCAATCAATGTTAGTTTCTTCCAAAATTTGGCCTCATATTTCTCACATTTTATCTTTTTTCTCCCCTAGAGGATCCAAGGCCTAGAATGCTTATTAAAGATCTTGTAACAAAGAATAGTTACACTTTTTAAAGTCCTTGCTAGAATTTTCTATAGCCATACTTCTCAATATGTAGTCTTGGGGTATATGTGAAGTCAAAACTACTTTCATCATAATACTAAGATGTTATTTGTCTTTTTAATTTTTATTCTCTCACAAGTATACAGTAGAGTTTTTCAGATGTGTGATGTCACAACAGCTTGAAGGCAGATGTAGGTACTATAATCCAGTTGTCTTCTGTTAAGCTAGACATCAATGAGATTTTCAAAAGTGTAAAACAATGCCACTCTTCTCATTAATTTTTTGTTTTTGAAAAATAATCACATTTTAATAAAAATATGGTATGTTAATATGCAATGGACTTGTTAAATGAAGAAATATTTAAGAAAGTTTTCAGTCTTAGTTTCTAATACGGAAAACATTGATGGATATAATCCACATAAACAAAAGCTCTTCAGGTTTCTCTGTCATTTTTAAGAGCAAAATGGAACTTGAGGCAGAAATCCTCAAGAATTACTTCTACCATTTCTACTGAGAATCACTTCTCTGTAGAAATAATTGTTCATTAAATGGATAAAAAAACATGGAGAAAACTATGGTTCACCCTCATCCTGGACATAGTCATCATGCTCAATTTCTTGTTTTTATGAATAACTTTTAACTTTTTAATCTAAGTGAAACGGATTTTTTTGCAATCATATTTTTTAGCTAGCAGGCTGACGAGAGCCAAATTCATAATAGAAAACAGATCCTATATGCCAGAAATGCTGACCAAATATTGGAAATCTACCACACAAAATAAATCCACTTGGGAGTTTTTTCATAAAATTTCTTGGGGGGGGGGCCGGGCGTGGTGGCTCACGCCTGTAATCCCAGCACTTTGGGATGCTGAGGCGGGTGGATCATGAGGTCAAGAGATGGAGACCATCCTGGTCAACATGGTGAAACCCCGTCTCTACTAAAAATACAAAAAATTAGTTGGGCATGGTGGTGTGTGCCTGTAATCCCAGCTACTCAGGAGGCTGAGGTAGGAGATTTGCCTGAACCCAGGAGGCGGAGGTTGCGGTGAGCCGAGATTGTGCCATTGCACTCCAGTCTGCTGGGTAACAAGAGCGAAACTCCGTCTCAAAAAAAAAAAAAAAAAAAAAAAATTTCTTGGATCTCTGCCCAAGTTAGATCTTTTTTTTTTCTCTACTCTCTGATTATGTTAACACTTTACTTCCTTCTAGATAAATAACCTAAGTTTAAGTCTCACTCTGTTGAATGAGTTTGACTACACATTCTTGATCTGACCTCTCTTCGTTTGTCTGAGGGACCTTGCTTTCCCAGTTCCCTGGAGCAGTAATTATTCTTTGTCAATCTGGATCATGTTCTTTTGCTCCAAAGTCTCTGTCTATACTTTGAATGAGTATAAACATATGAGTTGTTTTGTATTTTATTTTAATGACTTTTTAAGTTTAAAAGAATGAATGCTTCTTAATGATGAAATAGTCAAGCAATACAGAAAACTGTAATAGATGACAGCAACAAATCATCACCAATTCCATCATATAGAAATAATCAATGTTAACTTTTGGAAAACATTATTTCAGACTTCTTTGTGTGCAGCTGGATGGAGAGTTAGACAAAATTGATTTAACACAGTGGAATCATACCTTTTATGCAATTTTAAATAAAAAGTTAACAATTTTCCATAGTATCTTAATTTTTATTCATATTTAAAACTTGCTAGAAAAGATTCCCAAGAAACTTATCTTTATTTTCATTTTAGAATCTTCCCATGCCTATTGCTCCCACATTGTTTCTTGCTATGCTTCCACATACAATCTGTGTCTTAGCTGTGCTGGATTATTTTCAGGTTCCCTGAGCTCACTATGGTCTTTCTTACTTTAAGACTTTGTGTACACTTAACAAATGGAGTAGTAAGTCTCCTTAGGTAAACCTGAATAACTCTTGACCATCTCTGGAGACCCACTGCAAATTCTCCTCTTTCCTTAAGATTTCTCTGGTTCCAGATTACTTAGATGTGTTTCCAACTTTACCAACTTTCTCTAGAATTAAAGCTTTAAGAATTGGCAGGTGATCAGTTCTTAATTAGAACACAGAAATGAAGGGTGGGAGAGGCAGTTTCACACACTGATCATATTGTGGCAAGTGCTGTAAGTGACATGGTCAATGATAGTTCCTTGATCATGTCTATTTGGTCGTGTCTATTATAGCACTTGCCACAGTATTCGTATCTGTCATTTTCTCATATGTTGGTCTCCTTGATGAACATATAAAGAAAGGAACAGGGATGAAGTCTTCTCACATTTTTAATTTCAGTATCAACTACATTATCTGTCACCTAAGTTGTTATTAACTTCTCTCCAATGAATAGATGAGTGAACCAGTGACCCTAATGTTGCATTGACAACACCCACATTATCTGGATCATCTGGATTCTGTCATTAAAATAATCATAGAGAGATTGCTAATCAGCCTAGTCCACATTCTTGGATTATATGTTGCAGGAGAGCTGTAGAAATATGAATGTTTGGTCACACATAGGTGGAGCTCAACCAACTATACTTTCAGGCCTGATAAAACTCGTCAGGAAAGGTATTAGGAAGAATAGGGCAAGTATTTGAAAGAAAGGAACAGAAGGAACTAGCTGGTAATGTTGCTAAAAATGAAGCCTATTGGTTATTCCCCTAATCTGCAAGTATTCAAATCTAGAGCCTATGTGTACACTTTGGGAGACAACAAAACCCTTGTCCATCCTCTGAAATCGCACCAAATGGAAACAATTGCAGGCTCTATTACATTTTTTAATGCTACTTGAAAACAATTAGTTTGAATGAGACATGATTTTATTTGTGTATTGGTTGATTGGTTTTTAAGACATTCAGCTAGCCTAGCAAGGTAACAACATCAGAGCTGACAACATGTCATCTTGAGAAATTAAGGAAGAAGCAGGGTTGAACTACTGTCCTATTAAATCCCCCTTGACAAAAGAGAAAGAATACTACTGAGTGAGTTATGGAGAATATTTTAGCATTTAAAAAATTTTTAAATCTATTTAAAATCTATTATCTAGTAGTCTATCTGTCATCTATCTATCTCTATTGCCTATCATTGATCTACCTATCTAGTCTGTTGGTTCTAAAAGAGAAAGCATAAAGTGATTTTTAGAGGAATGAAAGTGAGGGAAAGTAACATTTGACATGTATTCTCTGAGTGTTAGAATTTTTTTTTAACCTCCATGACCCTCAATTTTGTCTGTAAGATATGGTTAATTTTTTACTTGCAAAGTTGTTTTAGAGCAAGTGTCTGAAACATAGTGAGAAGGCATTCAGCAAATTTTAATTTTCTTCCTTTAATCCAGAGTGAAATAAATAACACAAATATTGAATATTTTGTACCAAGTTTTAGAAAGCAACAACTAGTAGACTGAAACAAATTTTTTTTTTTTATCAGCCTCCAAGGAATATTAAAGCAATGACTTTAAACTAGGGGTAATCTGTCTGTACTTGTATGTAAATTCTTGAGCTCCTTAGATCTTGTTCTTGTAGCCAACGCAGATCATCCTATTTGTGAATTTCAGGGTCTCTCTATATTTCCTCTTCTCTAATATCCTCAGTAGGGGAAATTGCCTCTCCCACCCTTCATTTATATGTTCTAATTAAGAACAGATAACCTGCCAATTCTTAAAGCTTTAATTCTAGACAAAGTGGTAAAGCCAGAAATACATCTAAGTCATTTGGAACCAGAGGGTGATCCTCCATTTCTTGCTTTTCCTGATTACTGCATTTTATTTGTAGAAAGTAAGAGGACATAAGATTTTTATTAATGTATATTGTGGGAAAATGCAAAAAATAATATGAGATAATATATCTAAAAAATCTTTAGATTTTTAGAGGAAAATGAACACATTTCCCCTTGCAAATTTCATACTTCTTTGTGCTAGATGGCTTTATAATGCAAAAAATATACTTGTGAACTTCTACTAGTAATTCTATGCATTTTTAAGGAGGGCTTCAATCACTTTCACTTACCATGTTTTTCAAAGATTCAGTAAGATGTTGCTTAAAGCCAGTTTCAAAGTCTGAGTTAGTGGCCTTTTAATTGTGTCAACTAGTTCATTATTAGAGAGGAAGCTTCCCTCTGTTTGCTGGCTTAATTTCCAACCAAATCCATAATTGCCTCAATCTTTACTTTTTAAATTTTTTCTACTTTTTCTTGCTCATTTCCCCACAGCTTACATACTCACCTTTGATTGTGTTAGAGTGCTTCACAAAGGTTTCACTCAGCATGTTCTATCAGAAAGTCTTCTCTGGTTATCAAGAACTCTTGGAACACAGGGACTATGTATTAAAACTCTAACAGAACAGCCAGTGCATGCAGCATGTCTGGTACAAACTGACCTTCAGTTTCCCTCATCCAAAGGTCATCTTTATCTAGAAAGTTTGCAAGAAGAGGGATTTTATCTTTCATTCCTCCCATTTGGCTATCTAGAGTTCCTCTTCAGTGCCATGTACTCCCCCTGACAGTGTCAGCCATGGTTTGACATCACTGGGTATTTCTTGGCACAGAAACGCATTATCTATGGGTTGCTAGCACACAGATGGTGGTAGAGGGGAAATCTCCACTGTATGTACCTATGATTCATCTCTCTTTCAGGTGAATAGCATCAAAGAAATTCAACTGTCCACAGAGGTTTTATATGGGGGCACCCCAGTTTTTAACTTTTATCTTTGTAGACCATACCTGATGTCTCATTTTTAGCTTTCCTTTTATTTTGGAAGGGAGATGTGTAACTTTCTGAGTCATTTAGTACTTCTGGTGTAATTTATCAGTTATTTAGTACTTCTGGTGTAATAATATTTTTTATCAAACGGGGCAATTGTTATCAATTAATAATTAATTTAAATATTAAATATTAATTTAAATATATTTCAGTTTACTGAAACTGTCATTAATATGTTTTAATCAAATGGGGCAACTGTTATAAATTAATAATTTTATTAATTATTCAAATATTAATAAATTACTATATTATAAATTAACAGTTAATTTTAATTTTAATTGATTATTTATATTTATTAATATAAATTAATTAGTTTTAATTTTATTGATATTAAATATTAATTAATTAATAATTTATAATTTGCTATATTATAAATTAATAATTAATTTATAGCAATTGCCCCGTTTGATTAAAACATATTATTGAGAATTTCAGCAAACTGGAATATATTATATTTAAATTTCAAATAGTTGTGGTCAAGGGATTATGGGACTCATGTATATAACCTATATATTTATATATACACACATACACATTTACACACACATATAATAAAGGCACATTAATGTTGATTCAGGGACCAGTGAAACTTCAGACATTTTTAAATGTATATTTAGAGAATAAAGCCTTTCTTTCCTGTAAAGGCTTTGGACTGTGATTAGATTGAGGGAAAGATCAGATGTTGAGTTTTGCCTTCCTTGGTCTCATTATTATTAGTATCTAGCTGTGGAATGTGGAGTTATAGATGTGTGGAATGAGTGCAGACGCCCTGACACAATAGAAAGATTTGGCTTGTGATTCAGAAAGCTATACCTTGGTCATAGCAGCACTTCTAATTAGCTGTACAGTATAGGCAAGTTAATCTCTCCTATTGCTAGGATTTCTCTTATTATAAGATGGTAGTAGAGGGGAAATCTCTAACTGTATGTACCTATGACTCTTCTCTCTTTCCAGCTGAATAGCATCTAAGAAATTCAACTGTCCATAGAGGTTTTACATGGGAGCACCCCAGTTTTTAACCTTTCTCTCTATAGACCATACCATAAAAATAAGACCATAAGATGTCTTATTTTTATCTTTCCTTTTATTTTTGAAGGGAGATGTGTAACTTTCTGAGTTATTTAGTACTTCTGGTATAATTTATAAGTTATATGGTAAACTAAGTCTTTACCTATAAAAGACCTACTTATTATAGGAAAAGACTTACTTTATGTATAATAGAAAGAAACTAAATATCAAATTTACATTTCTAATTGTTCTTTGATACTTAGTATTTATTCAGTGAATAAATGGTGATTGATAGATTGGTATGAATTGGTTACTATTTAGAGTTAACTCCTATATACACAGTAATTTTGCTGAGTAACATTGATAGTGTAAGAGCAGTTTTTTCACTAGTAAACTAATAGTTGATTACATAGCATGATTTAAAGTTCATAAAGTACAAGTCCTTCTTAATATTTAAAAACTAGATTAGATAGATATATTCTGAGTCTAATCAGAAGAATGAGCCAGTTTTTTGTTTGTTTGTTTGTTTGCTTGCTTGTTTGCTTTCTTCATATAACTTTTGCTTCCAATAGGGACTTGTGATCTTGAACACCCACTGATGAATTTCACTTTAGTTTGAATTCCAAAAGTGAAGGTGGAGGAAAAATAGCTTGATTTTTGCGTGAAAAGAGGATAGTGGAGCACCAAATTTAATGGAGACAATTATCACTTTTAATTAAATACAATGTGCTTGGCTTGTTTATTTTAACTGGCAAAGTAAGGAGGTAATCTTTAACGTTCTTACTAGTTCTGATATTCTGGACATTTTCTTTGGGTTTTATAGTAATAACTTTCTACTGAGAATAGCAGAAACAATTTTGTACATTGTTTTTCTACTCATCATGACTTCTCTCACTATTCATAATAAATTCATGTATTTTCTCCTAGGCAGAAATAATATATTTTTAATTGTTTTTCTTCTACTGGAAACTTCAGGACCCTGTTAACCTCTATTGATATGGATTCTTCCATTAATATATTTGACAGAGAAAATCCATTGTGTATAAACTCTTATTTCCAGAGTTTGGGTTGTCTTAGGAAGTAGCTACTTAGGATTATGTTTGATAATAATTGCTATGATAATCATGATTAACCAGAACATCTAAGGTCAACTCATCAGTATAAAGACTTTCTGCAGATACTTTGGACAGTGATTAGATTGAGGAAAAGATCAGATGTAGTTTGAGTTTTGTCTTCTTTGGAGTCTTTATTATTAGTACCTGAGTGCTTCACTGCCACCTAGCTGTGCAGAGGTAGAAGAAAACTGCATCTGATCCCATGGCAGTAAACTATGTGTTTGTGGAGATGAGAAGAGAAACTGTAACTTGATGAAAAGTTTATTGTCAATTTTTATTCAGTACAATTTTCTGGATCTTGCATGCAGAAGGCCATGACAATAAATTTAAATATAGTTGTACAGAGTTCCAGTAGTGACACAATAAGATGCAAATACTCTGAATATGCACATGGGAAACTACTACAACATTCTTTGTTCAGGATGGAATATGTTACAATGTTTCTAGAGACATTTTGGCTCCTAAACCATGTCATTTAGCTCCCTGGATAGGTTTGTCAATGATCAATTAAAACAAAATCTGGAAAATCCAAATTCTGAGATGCATAAATTTTTTAAAAACTTAATTTTATTCCCAGCCACCCAAATCACTTCATTATATAGTTGTCAATATAGCTTCAAATGCTTATTTTCTCTTCAATTCACTATTTTCTTTTTTTTTTTTCTTTCAAGATGGAGTCTTGCTCTTTCACCCAGGCTGGAGTACAGTATGTGATCTCTGCTCACTGCAACCTCCGCCTCCCAGGTTCAAGCAATTCTCCTGCCTCAGCCTTCCAAGTAGCTAGGATTACAGGTACCCACCACCACACCAGGCTGATTTTTGTATTTTTTAGTAGAGACAGGGTTTTACCGTGTTGGCCAGGCTGGTCTTGAACTCCTGACCTTGTGATCCACGCACCTCAGCCTCCCAAAATGCTGGGATTACAAGCATGAGCCACCACACCTGGCCTCATTCACTCTTTTCTAACCAAGGAGTTCGATGAATGTGGAGCCTTACAAAAACACCTGGCACCAAATAAAAGTAATATGGTACAGAACTATAGTTAAAATGAAAGAACAGATACATATTCCTGCTACCAAAAAGAAGAGATACTGTTAAATACCTTATTTCGTGTATGTGTCTCATTTCTTCTCTGGGTTAGTTCTTATCTTGGGCTAGTTTGTGTTGGCTTCTTATTCAAAGTAATAACTCCTTTGTTCTTGGACATATTCATAGAGTGGGGTGTTGCTACCAAGCAGAAGGAACCTGAGTCTGTTCTTTCCTTTCCATGGTAACCACTGGCCTCAGAGCCTCTTGTCTGTTTATTGCCCACATCCTGACTGTATATTCTGATACCTCTTGATAGACTTGATTCTGACTCTTGCCTTTGTCTCCCGTACCACATGTGGTTGTACTGCTTGATGAGTATCTATAATTTTACTCTTCAATTCCTGTAGGGTCTTGGCAATGAAGAAAGTGACTGAAAATGTATCTTTGACTTTAGCTATCATTTGACTGCTCATAACTGTCACTTAATTGGCCATGGCTGTATACTTGTCTTTCATTGGCACTAAATCCAGTTTGACCCTGGGCATCTCTTGATTGTCCATGACTTGATCCCTGTCTGGCAAAACCTGTGCTGGATCTTACCTGCCCATGAAAAGTTGTATCTCCCTAATGTTGCTGGCTAGATCCATGTATAGCTATTGTACTGAACTCTAACTTTTCATGCCTAGATCCTAATTGCTCATGAGTGACTTTCAATCTTCTGAATGCCATTTACTATCATGGGATTCCCATTTTCTGTTTGAACTAGATTCTGAATGGCTATGAATTGATATGGATTGTCCATGGCCAAATACAGGGTGGTCATTCGATTGGCTATGTGTACATCCCTTCCTTCTGGCTGTGTTATATCCAGGACAAACATGGGTGTGGTTTGACTGTTTATGAGTTACTACTGAATGTCCATGATTAGATTCCTGACTTCTAATTATAATGGGTCCAGACTGATACTGAGAATCAATTGATTTTTCATGACTTATCATTGACCGTTCATGAATTAAACCTTGTTTTCCTGTTCTTTTTGTTGCTTTGGATCCTATAAGGTCAGAACTAGAAAATAATTGTCAATGTCTAGACAGTTGCTTGTTTGCAGTGCTATCAATGGACCATGCAGGGCAAGAATTCTGGCTGCTTTGTCTGCTGTCCCCAGAAGGCCCATACCCAGTGTGCCCATAGTCATATTCTGCAGATCCATAGCTGCCATGTTTCCAAGCTTGACTTGATCCATGCCTTTGTCTTTCACTACTATGTGACTGAAAAGGACTTCTTCTGGTAGATCTGGAACCTGCCTGTATGGATTGTCCATGACCAGAATAACCATGTCTAGTGCTATCTCCTGTCTGTCCATGAGTAGTTTCCCATCTCCTGTGAACTATGGATCCTGACTCTCCATGTTGAGATCCAGGTTGTCTGTGAGTGTGTCCTGAATGTGTGTGTGAGGCCCCTGAGTGCACTTCACTGTCACTGGACTCACTGTGGCCAGATCCTCTTCTTCCAGGTGTCCTTGACCCTGTCTGTGTGGACTGTCCATGACCAGACTGGCCATGTCTAGTACTATCTCCTGTCTGTTCATGAGTAGTTCTGTGTGTCCCATGAACTGTGGATCCTGACTCTCCGTGTTGAGATCCAGCTTGGCCATGAGTGTGTCCTGAATGTGTGTGTGAAACCGCTGAGTGCACCTCACTGTCACTTGACTCACTGTGGTCAGATCCACTACTTCCAGTTGTCCTGGACCCACTCTGTGTGTCTTGTCCATAACCAGAGTGGGCATGTCCAGTGGCATCTCCTGTGTGTCCATGAGTAGTTCTGTGTCTTCCCTGAACTGTGGATTCTAACTCTCCATGTTGAGATCCGGCTTGACCCTGAGTGTGTTCTCGTGAGTGTGGTCTATGTGAGACCTCTGAGTGCACTTCACTGTCAGTGGCCTCAGTGTGGCTAGATCTCTGTCTTCCAGTTGTCCTGGACCCTGTCTGTGTGGAATGTCCATGACCAGACTGGCCATGTCTAGTGCTATCTCCTATCTGTCCATGAGTAGTTCCCTGTCTCCAATGAACTGTGGATCCTGACTCTCCATGTTGAGATCCAGCTTGGCCATGAGTGTGTCCTGAATGTGTGTGTGAGGCCCCTGAGTGCACCTCACTGTCACTGGACTCACTGTGGCTAGATCTCTGTCTTCCTGTTGTCCTGGACTCTGTCTGTGTGGACTGTCCATGACCAGACTGGCCATGTCTAGTACTATCTCCTGTCTGGCCATGAGTATTTCTGTGTGTCTCATGAACTGTGGATCCTGATTCTCCACGTTGAGATCCGGCTTGGCCATGAGTGTGTCCTGAATGTGTGTGTGAGACCCCTGAGTGCACCTCACTATCACTGGACTCACTGTGGCCAGATCCCCTACTTCCAGTTGTCCTAGACCCTCTCTGTGTGACTTGTCCATAACCAGAGTGGGCATGTCCAGTGGCATCTCCTGTGTGTCCATGAGTAGTTCTGTGTCTTCCCTGAACTGTGGATTCTGACTCTCCCTGTTGAGTTCTGGCTTGACCCTGAGTGTGTTCTCGTGAGTGTGGTCTGTGTGAGACCCCTGAGTGCACTTCACTGTCAGTGGCCTCAGTGTGACTAGATCTCTGTCTTCCAGTTGTCCTGGACCCTGTCTGTGTGGACTGTCCATGACCAGACTGGCCATGTCTAGTGCTATCTCCTGTCTGTCCATGAGTAGTTCCCTGTCTCCCATGAACTGTGGATCCTGACTCTCCATGTTGAGATCCAGCTTGGCCATGAGTGTGTCCAGAATGTGTGTGTGAGGCCCCTGAGTGCACCTCACTGTCACTGGACTCACTGTGGCCAGATCCTCTTCTTCCAGTTGTCCTGGACCCTGTCTGTGTGGACTGTCCATGACCAGAGTGGTCATATCTAGTGCTATCTCCTGTCTGTCCATGAGTAGTTCCCTGTCTCCCCTGAACTGTGGATCCTGACTCTCCATGTTGAGATCCAGCTTGGCCGTGACTGTGTCCTGAATGTGTGTGTGAGACCCCTGAGTGCACGTCACTGTCACTGGACTCACTGTGGCCAGATCCCCTACTTCCAGTTGTCCTGGACCCTCTCTGTGTGGCTTGTCCATAACCAGAGTGGGCATGTCCAGTATCATCTCCTGTGTGTCCATGAGTAGCTCTGTGTCTTCCCTGAACTGTGGATTCTGACTCTCCATGCTGAGATCTGGCTTGACCCTGAGTGTGTTCTCTTGTGTGTGGTCTGTGTGAGACCCCTGAGTGTACTTCACTGTCAGTGGCCTCAGTGTGGCTAGATCTCTGTCTTCCAGTTGTCCTGGACCCTGTCTGTGTGGACTGTCCATGACCAGACTGGCCATGTCTTGTACTATCTCCTGTCTGTCCATGAGTATTTCTATGTGTCTCATGAACTGTGGATTCTGATTCTCCACGTTGAGATCCGGCTTGGCCATGAGTGTGTCCTGAATGTGTATGTGAGACCCCTGAGTGTACCTCACTGTCACTGGACTCACTGTGGTCAGATCCTCTACTTCCAGTTGTCCTAGACTCTCTCTGTGTAGCTTGTCCATGGCCAGAGTGGGTATGTCCAGTGGCATCATCTGTCTGTCTATGAGTAGTTCTATGTCTTCCCTGAACTGTGGATTCTGACTCTCCATGTTGAGATCCAGCTTGACCCTGAATGTGTTCTCGTGAGTGTGGTCTGTGTGAGACCCCTGAGTGCACTTCACTGTCAGTGGCCTCAGTGTGACTAGATCTCTGTCTTCCAGTTGTCCTGGACCCTGTCTGTGTGGACTGTCCATGACCAGACTGGCCATGTCTAGTGCTATCTCCTGTCTGTCCATGAGTAGTTCCCTGTCTCCCCAGAACTGTGGATCCTGACTCTCCATGTTGAGATCCAGCTTGGCCATGAGTGTGTCCTGAATGTGTGTGTGAGGCCCCTGAGTGCACCTCACTGTCACTGGACTCACTGTGGCTAGATCTCTGTCTTCCTGTTGTCCTGGACCCTGTCTGTGTGGACTGTCCATGACCAGACTGGCCATGTCTAGTGCTATCTCCTGTCTGTCCATGAGTAGTTCCCTGTCTCCCATGAACTGTGGATCCTGACTCTCCATGTTGAGATCCAGCTTGGCCATGAGTGTGTCCCGAATGTGTGTGTGAAACCCCTGAGTGCACCTCACTGTCACTGGACTCACTGTGGCCAGATCCTCTTCTTCCAGTTGTCCTGGACCCTGTCTGTGTGGACTGTCCATGACCAGAGTGGTCATATCTAGTGCTATCTCCTGTCTGTCCATGAGTAGTTCCCTGTCTCCCCTGAACTGTGGATCCTGACTCTCCATGTTGAGATCCAGCTTGGCCGTGACTGTGTCCTGAATGTGTGTGTGAGACCCCTGAGTGCACGTCACTGTCACTGGACTCACTGTGGCCAGATCCCCTACTTCCAGTTGTCCTGGACCCTCTCTGTGTGGCTTGTCCATAACCAGAGTGGGCATGTCCAGTATCATCTCCTGTGTGTCCATGAGTAGCTCTGTGTCTTCCCTGAACTGTGGATTCTGACTCTCCATGCTGAGATCTGGCTTGACCCTGAGTGTGTTCTCTTGCGTGTGGTCTGTGTGAAATCCCTGAGTGTACTTCACTGTCAGTGGCCTCAGTATGGCTAGATCTCTGTCTTCCAGTTGTCCTGGACCCTGTCTGTGTGGATTGTCCATGACCAGACTGGCCATGTCTTGTACTATCTCCTGTCTGTCCATGAGTATTTCTATGTGTCTCATGAACTGTGGATTCTGATTCTCCACGTTGAGATCCGGCTTGGCCATGAGTGTGTCCTGAATGTGTATGTGAGACCCCTGAGTGCACGTCACTGTCACTGGACTCACTATGGTCAGATCCTCTACTTCCAGTTGTCCTAGACTCTCTCTGTGTAGCTTGTCCATGGCCAGAGTGGGTATGTCCAGTGGCATCATCTGTCTGTCTATGAGTAATTCTATGTCTTCCCTGAACTGTGGATTCTGACTCTCCATGTTGAGATCCAGCTTGACCCTGAGTGTGTTCTCGTGAGTGTGGTCTGTGTGAGACCCCTGAGTGCACTTCACTGTCAGTGGCCTCAGTGTGGCTAGATCTCTGTCTTCCAGTTGTCCTGAACCCTGTCTGTGTGGACTGTCCATGACCAGACTGGCCATGTCTAGTGCTATCTCCTGTCTGTCCATGAGTAGTTCCCTGTCTCCCCAGAACTGTGGATCCTGACTCTCCATGTTGAGATCCAGCTTGGCTGTGAATTTGTCCTGAATGTGTGTGTGAGACCCCTGAGTGCACCTCACTGTCACTGGACTCACTGTGGCCAGATCTTCTTCTTCCAGTTGTCCTGGACCCTGTCTGTGTTGCTTGTCCATGACCAGACTGGCCATATCTAGTTGTATCTGCTGTCTGTCCATGAGTAGTTCTCTGTCTTCGGTGAACTGTGGATCCCGACTCTGGAAAGTGAGATCCAACTTGTGTGTGAGCATGTTCCGTATGTCTTTGTGAGACCCTTGAGTGCATGTCACTGTCATTGTTCTCACTCTGGCTTGATCTTCGTCTTCTAGTTGTCCTGGACCCTATCTGTGTGGATTGTCCATGACCAGACTGGCCATGTCTAGTAGTATCTACTGTCCGACCATGAGTAGTTTCCTGCCTACTGTGAACTGTGGATCCTGACTCTCCTTGTCGAGATACACTCTGGCCCAAGCCAGTTGATTGACCTGAGCCTGAACCATATTGGCCAAATCTAGTAGACTGACCTGAGCCAGATATATGTTGTCTAGAACTAGAGAAATGGCCTGAGCCAGACTCATGCTGTCCAAAACCTGTGTTTGCATCTGAGCCTGACCCATATTGGCTGTAGCCAGATGATTGACTTGAGCCAGTACCATGTTGACCATAGCTAGACTGACCTGATCTATACTCATGCTGTCCAAAGCCAGAGGATCGTCCTGTGCCTGACCCATGTTGTCCAAAGCCAGAGGACTGACCTGAGCCTGATCCATATTGGCCAAAGCCAGAGGATTGACCTGAGCCTGTCCTGTGTTGTCCAAATCCAGATGTCTGTCCTGAACTCAACCCATGTTGACCATAGCCAGATGATTGACTTGAGCTGGAATCATGTTGGCCATAGCTAGACTGACATGATCTAGACTCATGTTGTCCAAAACCAGAGGATTGTCCTGAGCCAGTCTCATGTTGTCCAAAGCCAGAAGACTGACCTGAGCCTGATCCATGTTGGCCAAAGCCACAGTATTGACCTGAGCTTGACTGGTGTCCAAAGCCAGATGTTTGTCCTGAACTAGATTCATGTTGACCATAGCCAGATGATTGACTTGAGCCAGAACTATGTTGGCCATAACTAGACTGACTTGATCTAGACTGATGTTGTCCAAAGGCAGAGGACTGACCTGAGCCTGATCCATGTTGGCCAAAGCCAGAGGATTGACCTGAGCTTGACCCATGTTGGCCAAAACCAGATGTCTGTCCTGAACTCGACCCATGTTGACCATAGCCAGATGATTGACTTAAGCCAGTACCATGTTGACCATAGCTAGACTGACCTGATCTGTACTCATGCTGTCCAAAGCCAGAGGATTGTCCTGTGCCTGAGCCATGTTGTCCGAAGCCAGAGTACTGACCTGAGCCTGATCCATATTGGCCAAAGCCAGATGTCTGTCCTGAACTTGCCCCATGTTGACCATAGCCAGATGATTGACTTGAGCCAGTACCATGTTGACCATATCTAGACTGACTTGATCTAGACTCATGCTGTCCAAAGCCAGAAGATTGTCCTGAGCCTGACCCCTGTTCAAAGGCAGAGGACTGACCTGAGCCTGATCCATGTTGGCCTAAGCCAGAGTATTGACCTGAGCCTGACTCATGTTGTCCAAAGCCAGATGTCTGTCCTGAACTCGGCCCATGTTGACCATAGCCAGATGATTGACTTGAGCCAAAACCATGTTGGCCATAGCTAGAATGACCTGATCTAGACTCATGTTGCCCAAAACTAGAGGACTGTCCTGAGCCAGACTCATGTTGTCCAAAGCCAGAGGACTGACCTGAGCCCGATCCATATTGGCCAAAGCCAGCAGATTGACCTGAGCCCAACCCATGTTGTCCAAAGCCAGTTGTCTGTCTAGACCCATGTTGGCCATAGCCAAATGATTGACTTGAGCCAGAACCATGTTGGCCATAATTAGACTGACCTGATCTAGACTCATGCTGTCCAAAGCCAGGGGATTGTCCTGAGCCAGACCCATGCTGTCCAAAGCCAGAGGACTGATGCGAGCCTGATCCATGTTGGCCATAGCCAGACAATTGACCTGAACCTGACCCACATTGTCCAGAGGACAGACCTGAGCCAGACCCATGTTGTCCAAAGCCAGATGTCTGACCTGAGCTATACTCATGCTGGTCATAGCCCGAGGATTGACTTGACCTAGACCCATGCTGGCCACAAGTTTGACCTGAGCCAGATACATGTTGTTCAAAGCCAGATGATTGACTCAAGCCTGTTCCATGTTGTTCACAGCTAGTAGACTGATCTGAACCAGACCCATGTTGACCACATTTAGAAAACTCATTTGAACTAGAAGAGTTTGAAAAGTGGCCACAGGAACCATATTCATGTTGACCATTACTACAAGACTGACTACCTCCAGACCCGTATTGTCCACAAGAGGATTGACTTGTGCCTGTTCTCTGTTGTCCTCCACAGTTCTGTGGTTGACCATATTCTCTAGCTCCATAACCTCTCTGACTATAGGACTGGCCACAGGAGTTAGACTCAGGTTGACCACATCCAGAGGGCTGACCTCCTGAGACACAGCCATGGCCTTGTCCTCCATTAATTTCTGACTGATAGCCTGACTGAATACAGCTAGATTGATATCCTTGCCCTCCAAATCTATGTGACTGACAAGAACTAGAAGCAGTTTGTGGCCTTCCACACCCACCCGAATTGCTATAACCACATGCATGACTTCGCCTCCCACTACCTCCTGAACCTGAACAGTTAGACTCAAGCTTTTGTCCTCTACTTCTTGACTGAGTAGAGTTTGACTCATGCTGACTAGTCTCCAATCCATGTGACAGACCACCATGACCTTTCCTTCCCCAACTCTTTGATCCACATCCAGATTCATATTCTTCCCCAGATTCCCTAGAAGGGCTAACATGTGACTTGCTTATTCTTTCTCCCAGTTCTCCAGAGCTGGAACCATGTCTCTCTTTGCCACTACTCCATGAGTGACCAGAGCTGGACCTATGGTGTCTTTTCTCAGCTCTCTCTTGGTTCCCAGAGCTGGATAAATTACCTTGTCTTCCTAGCCTCCTGGAGTTGGACCCATGTCTACGTTTCACAGTTCCCCTCGAGCCCCCAGAACTATATCCATGCTCCTCTCCCTCACTCCAACTTGAATGTCTGTAACCTGATTTATGTCCTGGTGTATCCTCTTCATTCTCTTCTGTTTCACTTTCTTCTTCTTGGTGTCGGTGGCCATGCCTATGCTTCTTTGACCCTGAAGCTTTGCAGTATTCTTTGCTGAGAACCTTGTTGCAGGCCAGAGCCAGCTTGAATACCATCAAAAGAAACTCAGTAAAGTCCAATCTTCTGTCATGGTCTTGATCCAGCATGTGCATGATGACATCCACTGTGTCTGGATCATCTGGGTTCTGTATGTGAATAACACACCAAGGGAGACCTGGTCAGCCTAGCCTGCATACTCAACCAACACATTCAGATAGTGCTATGAAATTGTAGATGTTTGACATTATGTAGTTTTAGTCCAATAGAGGATTACTTTAGGTTAATAGAACCCAGTATATATGAAGCATTAATAGAAAATAAAGATTATTGGGATCCTCAGAAGAAGACATTTTAAGGATTTAAGCTAGAGGATTAAGTGCTTAGGTAAGGCCTATAGGAAGGAGTGGAATAAACCAAGTTCAGTAACTGGTACTTCTAAGTTTTACATAAATTTTAACTATTACATGTTAATATATTCCATGTTAGAATTTACCATCTATTATTTTGAAGTTAATAACTGAGTCATTCCTAAGTAGATGGAATAAAATGCTTGTATTTTATTGTTGATTCTTAATCATGGCTGTTTTTTCAACTCCTCTTGTAGATGATTTCTCTTTCTGTACTTTTTTCCACTTGATAGGATGATTCGCTAATTCACATCCTAGAACAAACTTATTTTCTGCTTTTTCTGAGGAAAAGCCTGGATGTATGAGAAAGTCTGAGAGTCCATAAGGTGTAAGTGCATAGGAAAAGTGAAGACAAAACATTCATTTTCTTTAAAAAACATGCTGCTTTAACAGACTTTCTGGTATCCCCAAAATACTGCTTATAGAGTTTGCTTAGAGTCCACTGGGGCTGTGCACTTTTTAGCTGATCTGGGTCATATAACAGAGCATGTACAAGACTCTGGCAGCCTTCAGTTCTGGCACATGGTTCTCACCTTCAGAATTGGACGAAACTCTTTCTCCAGAAGTTCCTTTAGTTCATCCTTGCTCAGTGTGCCACATTCCTCATCTTGCTTGGTGTATTTGTAGAAAACATCAATGACAGTGACAACACTTCTCAAGAGGTCTGTCATCTTTTTACAAGTTTAAGTGAACCTGGACACAGAAAAACAAAGAACCCTATTATTCATATTCTCCCCTTTTAATTTATTAGCAGTTTTCATTTTAATAATGACCATCACAATTTTTTTAACCTCTTATTTCTTTTAAATGTCAAAAAGTAAGGATGGGTCAAGGATGATCTTTACTGTTCAACACAATGAAAATTAACTTTGTTAACTTTGAGTTACTTTTCTAAGATCAAGTCATGCCATGTACTGGGTCAACTAAGAGTAGATCTCAGGTCTCTATATTTCTTGTCATGGGAAAGTCTCTACATAGTATCTCTACACTTTGAGTATGTTGGTGTTCTGGGTGTTATTCTAAGGCTTCCAAAGTTTCTAGAACCAGCCAGACACCATTTCCTCAATCCCTCTTTCTAGTTTCACTGCTATTCTTGAGTCAAAAGTGACATACCTTCTACCATGCACATCTGTTTATCCTCTGGGCACCAGAAACTAAACTGGACCCTTAAGTCCTTAGCAAATTAAAAATGGGCAAAGGGGCTCAAAATATCTTGGTATTTCAGAGGCATAAGATAGCCCTAGGATATCCATAAGATAGTCCTAAGATAGTAGAGCTTAGGAACTCTCTTAATATCAAGAACTTGACCAAATGCTGTTCTCTTTCATTAATCAAGAAGAGGAGATCAGCAATGCAGGCAGCAGTTTAAGTGGATAATTAGATCTTGGAGCTCTGGGAACCAACACTGAGCAAGGAAGTGTCTCTGCAACAGTCCCAGCTGCTTCCCAGTTTGAGCTGGACAGCCCAGAAAAAAATGGCCTGGAAAAAAACTGGGAACAGTGTGGAACAGCCTAGAAGAAGGCAAACTTCTACTTGCATTATTCTTCCCCCATAAAAATGAATTTATTAAAAAAAAAGAATAAATTAAAAAAACCAAACAAATAACCAAACAGAAAGAAAAGAAAATGAAGGAAGAAACAAAAAAGAAAACAAAGGCAAAAAATATATAAACTCTGCCTTAGCTCATATCCCTAGATTTCTATTATGGACAAGAAATATTCATAAATGTAGCTGGATGAATTTTTTCTCACCTGGTTCACCAAAGGAACAAGTAGGATAAAGCTGATGCAGCTTGCAGGGTGATGATGGATTGGGATAATGATCCTTATATAGATACCATTGACTGTGATGATTAATTTTCCATCAACCCTAACTCCACCTCTACATATTTCCTTCCTCCTCCTTCACATTCTCATCTATAGATGATTGCAGAAAGGCTGGTACCAGCTCCACCTCCCAGTATGAGGACATGGTTGCAAGATACTTTTTTTTTCAGGGTCATACTCATGTGAAAAGCACAGACTTTGTTTTAGAGGACTCGTGTTTTGCATTTCTTTTATCTAGTACCCACAAAAAGTAGCAGAGTATAAGATATTTGGAAGGTGCACAATAAATGCTTATTCAATTGAAAGTGAACCTGAGCCACTAGGTTCACCTAACTCATGTCTTTTTTGTAATAATAAAAACTGACATTTATTGAGAATTTACTATGTGCTAGATAGTGTGCTGAATACTTTAAACATATTATCTCAATCTTTTAAAAAATCTATACTTTTAATTATGGGTACATAGTTGTATATAATTCTGGGGTACATGTGATGTTTTGATATGGGCATACCGTGTGTAATGATCAAATTAGAATAGAATAATTGGGATATCCAGCACCTCAAGCGTTTGTCATGTCTTTGTGTTAGGAACATTCTAATTCCACTATTTTAGTTATTTAAAAATAGATAATAAATCATTGTTAACTTAGTTACCCTATAGTTAACTTATAGTAGATTGTATCCCATCATTTAGTCTTCACATCCTTCATATGAGATATGTATTTATTATCCCACTTTTCAGAGACAGGTTCTGAAAGCATAAGGGTCTTCTCCAAGGTCACAGCTAGTAGGCAGAGAAACCAGGATTTGAACCTGTATCTACTTTATTGCAATGCTATTGCTCTTTACCATTATATTAGCTTATCTCTGTGTATTTTTCACATATAACTATTATGCAAAAATTATGCACCATTTTAGGAGTGTTAACACCCAACCCACAAATAATATGAAACACAAACACAAATAATATAAAAAAGTAACATACAGAGTGCTGTTAGGAAGAGAGGAAACCTTCTCTCACCTTATGAAGACTCATGTCTAGGCTAGAAAAATATAATTGGTTATATATAAAAACAATGTTTTTGGAAATGTTTAGGGTGAATTTAGAGTGGGATTTCTTCCAGCACTCTGCTATCCACTGGTAGTCTGGCATCTTCGAGCCTGGATCTTTGGGAAAATGTTCACTTATATACAGAAGGTATATCAAATATACTCTAGGGTAATGAAAATAATCAGAGAGCTGTAAGTATTAAGCATGGAGAGCCTATTCTTTTTGCTACCAGGTGATAATGGTGATGATGAGGAGGAGGATAGCAGCTACCATTAAGTGCTAAGTGCTTCCTATCTTCCATACATGGTAGGTTTACATACTTATCTATTCCTCACAATAACCCCATTTTATAGATGAGGAAATGAAAGCATAGAGAAATGTAAGCATTTGTTACAAATCAAAGCTAGTCAGTAGCAGCACTAGAACAGAGATCCATGCTATCTGATGCTAAAGCCTAGCACTTAACCACATATATTCTACATATATGGAGTCAGTAAACCCCTACCTGGGCATTCCTTTGGGGAATTCATTATATCTTATTCGTTCCACCATCTAGGCAGCACCTAGAGCTTGGTAAACACTTAAGAATGAGTGTCTGTTCATAAAATGTTAACGAAAATGCCCCTGAGATACATCGATTGTTCACATAGCCAAGGAATCCTAGACCAAAACAACCACACAGAAAGTTGTGTTTGCTTTTGGATATTGTGGTCATTTTCAATAATATGCATCTTTTAGAAGTGCATTTTTGTTAACATGACTGCTGTGTCAGAAAGACTTTCAGGTCCCAGCCTCTACATGAGACAGAATTTTAGAGCCATTTTTGCACTGTCACTCCAGTATTATAGTTTAGAACTCTGAAACTCCTCCATAGTGTGCCCATTGTCAGAACTCTATTATTCATTCTTTTGTATTCTTTGCATTTAGGTCTCTCTTCCTCTTCTCACTTGCTTAGCATAATGGATAAAATTATAGTCAGAAAGACCTAATTTATAATCTCAGCTTTGCCTCTTACTGTGTTTCTTGTAAAAGTATCTAATCTTCTCAGCCTCAGTCTCCCAAATTATAGAATGGAACAATAATACCTACCTAACAGGTGGCAATTACTTAACATGTGAAATTACTTAGTAGCTGCCTGGCATATAATACATTCTTAATACACTATATAATTATTGCAAACTTATTTTGCTAAATATTTTATATCATCTATCACAGCATTTTACACAAAGAAAGTACTTGATAATGTTTGGTAAAAATGAGTTAGAAGCCACTAGTAGTCTTCTAAAGGCAGAAATACTACATCTCTGTCAAAAGCATTGCCTGGAAGGTAAGTCATGGTTTTGAAAAAAAGCACCTGTTTTTGGGATATAATTCATGTATCATAAATGTCAACCTTTTAACCTGTTTTCTGTTTGCCCCCAGAGTACTGTGATGGCACTGAGCTGCACTTTTTTTTTTCCAATTGAGAAATGAGTTAAAGTATACAGAGTGTGTGTGTGTGTGTGTGTGTGTGTGTGTGTGTATACAGAATATATGTAAGTGAGTTATAGTTTTTATGATGTCTGTGTCTTAAAGTGAGTTTCCTCACTTCTCAATTCCTTAGTTTTCCCTCTGCAATGATCATAGATGTTATTAGTGTCTGGGTCCCAGTGGACACATAGCAGGTTATTTGAGCTGCAATTTTGGAGAATGATTATTGTCTCCATTTCACAAAAGCCTATGCACTATTTGGAAAGAAATCCAAGTGCTGGTTTTAAATATTGAGTTGATACCTGCAGAAACTTTTGCCCTCCTGGGTTCTGATAGATTATTTAGTTCAATGAAGCAGAGGCCTGAAGTCCAGAGGTAGGGTACAGCTTCAGTTACACCATTTTTCTGTGTCTGGGCCTCCTTTTTGCCTTATGCTACTCATCGCATCACCTTCTGCTCATTCCATGTCTACAGATTCTTTGATTTGAGGCCCTTTTGGTGAAGCTCATGCACTGTGGGCCACGGATTCTTGAAGAGGAAGCTATACCTTAGAATATTAAAAGTAGCTTTAATTGGACCTGTGAACATTTTAGATTTTGGCTTTTCCACTGCATGCCAGATGAATTTAGTTTCTATATCTCATCCTTTTTTTTTTTTTTTTTTTTTTTTTTGTGATAGCATCTCACTTTGTCACCTAGGCTTGAGTGCAGTGGTGTGATCACGGCTCACCACAGCCTCAATTTCCCACACTCAAGTGATCCTTTTGCCTCAGCCTTTCAAGTAGCTAGGACTATAGATACCTGCCACTATGCGTGCTATTTTTTTTTTAATCTTATTTAAGGTGGTGAAAACTCTGCAAGTTAGAATAGTCTGTTTTACCTCTTGTCATGTTCAAATTAAGAACTTGCCTTAGGGCCTGAGTGGGTCTTTGTCTATCATAAGAACCAAACATTTTCTCTATGCTATAACTATTTGGAACTCCTATTTTGGGGGTTTTCAGTGAACTCAACTTAGAGCTGATACCTGAGAATTGATCCAGGAACACTGATATGCATTACATGTCTGTTTTCTGTAAGAGCAGTTTAGGGAGATGTTCTTGGCTTGTAGTATGATGTAGTAGAAAAAACATTGACTTTGCAGTAAGACACATACATCAATTTGTATTATAGTTCCAGCATATACTACCTGTAATATCTTGGGAACATTTCTAAGTCTGTCTCTGTTTTCACACCTGTTAAATAGGGACAATTACAGACATCTTAGAATTTGATTTAAAAAAAAATCATGAATTTGATTTTTAAAACCATTAATGTGCATTTAGAACTAGGTTTGTAAGTCAAGAGAATGATAAGGTTAAAAAAAATGGGAGTTCACTGTTGAGTATGAATTTAAAGTAACCAGACTTCCTTTGGTCCAGTGACTCTCAGCAATTTACTTCAGCAGGCATTTTTGTTTGTTTTTTTGAGGACATTCTATGATCTCATGACCCTTCTCCTTGTAGGAATGTGCTTCCAGTGGTGAGGCAGTCTAAGAATGTGTGAAGCAGTATAATGAAGCCAGATCAGGACTGAAGCTTGGCCTGGGATTTGAGCATCAGGAAAACTGTTGAAGGTTTATGTATACATCACACAC
Source organism: Aotus nancymaae (assembly GCF_030222135.1). Lineage (NCBI taxonomy): Eukaryota > Metazoa > Chordata > Mammalia > Primates > Aotidae > Aotus > Aotus nancymaae. The sequence goes on from NW_026988523.1 coordinate 32,302,267, forward strand.
ACACACACACGTGCGTGCACACACACACACATCCATACTCCCACAACAATGTATAGTAATGTAATTAGTATACAACGCAATGTAAATACTATACATTGTTGAAGATCTATAACATGGAATGCCTAGTGCTAAGTACAGTGTCCTCAATGAAATTATATTGGTTTAAAATTATTTGTGAGTTTGGGATTATTTGTCACTACCCTTAAATGATCTTGACTCTCACCTATTTCAACAGGTATAGAGGATTTGCCATTTGATTTTGACCAGGGTATATTGTGCACAAATATTGTGAATATACATTTGTCTGTCCTTAAATCACTGTAAGTTTTATCTGGAATAGATTTCCTCCACAATACTGAGTAGGTCTGATATTTCATGCATCATAGATGAGGAAAGAATTGGCAAAAATTTTATCTTGGACTGCCTCACATATCTTTGAGCAGGATAAGGGAAAAATAAATATAAGACCTATGAGTTATGGCATCAGGCTTGAACATTAATTTATGAATTAAGCCAACAATATTATTGATTATTGCAATTATCTATGTTAATTTCATTTATTTTCCTTTTAAAAATTAATTATGTTTACATTACCTATTATAAATAAAGTCACTCCTCGCATGTGCTTATTTCTTGACTCTGGAACTAATTATTCTTCAGTGCCTAGATTTCCTGGGACTGCTCATTTTAAGTAACTTCTGAACATTGGACTCTGAGAGGAAGGACAGTATAGTGAGATCTGTGGAAAACCACATCTGCAAATGTCTAATTTTTTTCTTCAGGGGTAGGTTTTCTTCCTTGGAGACTCTTGTCTTGAAAAAGTGATACTAGATCACCAGCTTAGCAAGATAATTACAAAGGCAGTTAGAGTAATTATTTTACATAGCTATTACGGTGACTAAGACCTCAGGGAATGACTGTGTTCTGTAATCCACTTGCCCCACTCAATACCCCGAGTTTTACACAAGCCAAGGGCACTTAGAGTAGAGAGGCTCCAGGACTTGGCCTAGGGAAACCAATACTTAACTTTTTAAGTGGTCACTGATGACATCCTACTCATGTGTGAGGTGGGTATGGTTTGAAAGGCAGGTGTACTCGTAGAGAGCAAGGATTGGGACCTTTTCTCCAAGAGGAGGAGCTATTAGCCTAGACTTTTCTAATAGGACCTTTCTCACACATGTTTCCTAGGTCTTGTTCACATAGAAGAAATCAGAGAACACACAGGGTAGGACACTTAAAGGAGTATGTTTCTTGGCTTTTTCCTAAAAACTAAAACAAACAAACAAAAATCAATAGCAAAGCAGTTTAGCCCAGTGACTAAGAGCATAGACCTTGGAATCTGACAGATCTGGGTTGGAATTCTGCTTCAGCCATTTACTAATTATGTAACTTCACATCTCTGTGAATGTGGGAAATTCTCTTTGCAGGGTTGTTACAAAGCTTAAAAGAGTTAAATCAAGTGCCTGGAACAGAACAGTCATTCAATAAATGGTAGAAATTCTTTTTAACACAAATTTTTAAAAAGTACTATTTTTTGCATTTGTTAGAAAGACTATATTTTCTGTTTAGTGAATGACATCACCATCATAAAAATCACTGTTACAAGTTTTGTTTTGAGAACTAAAATCATATATTAATCCCAATCACATTGTGTTGGGATTAATCAACATCTCTGGGCATCGAATACTGTATAAAAGTGGCCCATGATTGGTCTGCTTGGAAGTGGATCTTGGTTCTGGCTCAGTTGGCTGGTGGGCCACACTGATTAAACATGATTACAGTGCCAATAATCTTGATTTTGTTTATGATGATAATGATGATGCAAACTCTGTCTATGATGAAGATAGACTCCTCAGATCACACCCACTTATTTAGGGCAGCAGGTCAAAGCATAGGCCCTGGATTTGCCTGCAGGATACATAGATTCTCTCCTTCTTTCTACTCCATTTAGTCTATGACTGATTCTCTGGGAGCAGGGGATTTATAGTATATTTATCCAACTTCTACAATCAATAATCTTACTTGCTTTGGTTGCACTCTAGCCCTTGTAAGCCTCTTCTTGGTTGTCTGTGGGTCTTAGTCACCTCATCCTCACTAGGAAGACTTAACTTGTCTCAGATCTTAAATCTATGGAATCTTTTGGAGTTTTATAGATAGAAGAAATTTTCTGTTCCTTCTCTTTTATAAGGAACCAGATTCCCAGTAGTTTTAATGAATTATAGATTTCCTGACTTCTCTAATTCCTGGTTCCTGCCCTCGTATCCTATAGAATTCTGATAGGAAGAAATGAATGGTTCAGCTTGGTCTAAGTAGCAGGAAGGCATTTGTTGACTGAAGGTCTCATGTGAGTGTATATTCTGCAGCTTTAAAGGCTTCCTCTTCCTAAATGTAAAGTTGACATATTAATTTCAGCTGCTTCTTTCTCCAGCAAGCTTCTCAAGGCTGCCAGGAGCTGCAGTTCAGTGGAAGCAAAGACCAACCAAATTAAGTCTTTGTGTAAAGCCAGAAGCAAGTTGAGGCAGGTACATACCAGCCAAGTTTAGAACTTGCTTGCTGTAGGACTTGTTCCCTCACCTATTAGTTCCACAGCTCAGCAATCTGGAGTCTAGGCTGAGCTGTTTGTCAAATAGGGTTGTGAGTCATAAGGCAGGCTGGATCTCTATTTTGAGAATGATAGGTAAGGGAAGGCCCTTTAGATGTTAATTTAAATATAGATTATGTGGCTTCTATCCTAAGAAACACAGAGATTGGTTGTTTGATCCACATCTCCACCAAACCCACTTTTCAACTTGAAAAGAGAGTCTCATATGCTTTAATTCTTACACCCAGTAAATTTTCACAGGAGGTAATATGTGTTGGATCATTGGGAAAGGAATAGAAGAAAAAGTATTAAATAAACAAGTGCTCATTCTGTAAAAACACTAATAGGACAGCTCACCCCCAGACCTTTTTGCCAAACACAAAAGATAAATAGTATGGTATAATGCAAAGGACACTAGATCATTCTTAACTTCTTTTTTTCCTCTCATCCCCACAGGCAAACTGTTAGTAAATCCTACTAATTTTATCTTCAGATTATAATCAGAATCTGCATACTTTACCATCTCTACTGCCACCATTCTAGTCAAACTGCCACCATTTGTTGCTGGTGGTACTACCCTCCTGACTGATACAACTGGTTCTACTCTCAATACTCTACAGCAGGGGTATCTAATCTTTTGGCTTCGCTGGACCACATTTGAAGAAGAACTGTCTTGGGCTGCACATAAAATACACTAACCCTAAAGATAGCTGATGAGCTATTAAAAACTCCCCCCCCAAAAAAATATCATATTGTTTTAAGAAAGTTTATGAATTTGTATTGGGCTGCATTCAAAGCCATCCTGAGCCATGTGTGGCCTGTGGCCACAGGTTGGACAAGCTTGTTCTGTGGTCTATTGTCAACTCAGTAGATAGAGCGAACATTTTAAAACAGAAGTCTGAGCATGTCACTCTTCTGCTTAACACCCTATAGTGGCTCCCGTCTTGCTCAGACTAAGCCACAGGCCAGAGGGAATAAACGATCTCTGACCTCATCTCTTGCTATTCCCCTCACTCTCTCTGCTCTAACCACACTGGCCTCCTTGATGTTCCACAAACTTGCCGGGTACATACCCATCTCAGAGTTTCCTCTCTCTGGAGTGCTCTGTCCCAGATATTGCTCCCTTATCTCTTTTAAGTCTATACTCAGTTATTGCCTTCATGATTCTCTGGCCATGATGGAGTAATGTGGATTGGATTTACCCTCCCATTTTGTCACTTAAAATTTAAAAAAAGGTTTCACCCACTGCACCATAGGAAAGATAAATGAGGGAAGCATTACAATTTCTCCACTTAAAGGCTGGAGAAAGTTTCCAGGTCACAGCACAGTAGAGGGAACCCAGTCAAGGTCACCTTAGCAAGAGGACATTACAATTCTAAGAAAAACTGATAAAATTGCAAGAAGAAAAAGTCAATTATCATCAGAGATTTCAAAACCCATTTCTCAGTAATTAATAAACAGAGACAGAAAATCAGTAATTTTATAGAAGCTTGAAGAACACTGTCAACTAATTTGACTTAATTGGTGTTTATAGAACACTCAATAACAGTGGAATACACTTCCTTTCAAGTGTACATGAAACATTTATCAAGATAGAAAAATTCTGAACCATAAAACAAGTCTCAATAAATGAAAATTATTCAAATCCTACGAAGTGTGCTCTCTGATCACAATGAAATTACATTAAAAACAATGGAAGGGAATGTGGAAATTCAAATATTTGGAAACCAAAACACACCTTAAAATAACATATAGGTCAAAGAACAAATGAAAGAGGAAATTAGAAAGTATTCTGACTGAATAGAAATAAAAAAAATGAATATATCAAAATATGTGAGTTTCAGCTAAAGCAGTACTTAAATTTATAGCACTAAAATGTCTATATTAGAAGAAAAGTCTTAAGTCAATGACCTAAGCTCCTGTCATAAAAAACTAAAAATAAATAAGAGGAAATTTCACCAAAAATAAGAAGAAAAGAAATAATAAAGATACAAGAATAAATCAGTGAAATAGGAAACAGAAAAATAATAGAAAATCAATTAAGGCAGAATGTGATTCTTGGTGAATATCCATAAAATTGAAAAACATTTAGGTAGAGAGAAAGATAATGCAAATTTCCATATCAGGAATGAGAGAGAAAAAATCACAGTCTGCAGACCTTGAAAGGATAGTGAGGGAATATTGTGAATAACTTTAGGCCAATAATTTCAACAATTTAGGTGAAATGAACAAAGTCCATGAAAGATATCAACTAGTAAAGCTTACTGAAAAAGGAACTGCTAACCTGAATAGCTTATATCTAACAAATAAATTAAATATGTAATTAGAAACCTTCCCACAAAGAAAATTCTAGGCCCAGATGGCTTCACTGGTGAATTTTACTAAACATTTAAAGAAGAAATGATACCAATTATACAGAAACTCTTCCAGAAAACTGAAGAGGAGGGAATACTTCTCAACTCATTCTATGAAATTGACATTACCCTGATACTAAAGCCAGACAAAGAGATTATAAGAAAACTATAGACCAATATTCCTCATAAAAACAATACCAAAATTCTTTAAAAATTTTTAGCAAACCACATTTAACCATGTATGAAAAGTATGTTAGACAAATGGGGTTTATCCTGGGAGTGCGAGATTGGTTCAACATTAAAAAATGAATCATCATATCAGACTAAAGAAGGCAACTCTACAGTCATCTCAATAGATGAAAGGCATTTGATAAATTCGACATCCATTTGTGATTTTAAAAATCTCTTAGTTAAATATAAACTAAAGAGAATTTTCTCAACCTGATAATGGGCATTGACAAAATTCCTCCAGCTAGTGTCTTATCTAATGTTGAAAGCTGAATGCTTTACCTCTAAGATTAGGAACATGGGCCAGGTGCAATGCCTTACACCTGTAGCCAGCACTCTGGGGGACTGAAGCAGGAGGATCACTTGAGGTCAGGAGTTTGAGACCAGCCTGGGTAACACAGCGAAACCCTGTCTCTACAAAACATAAAAAGATTAGCCCAGGTTTGGTGACATGTGCCTGTAGCTACTCAGGAGGCTGATGTGGATCACTTGAGCCCCAGAGAGACCAAGGCTACAATAAGCCATGATTGCACCACTGCACTCTAGCCTGGGCTACAGAGTGAGACCCTGTCAAAAAAAAAAAAAAATGGGAACATGAATTTCACTGCTCATACTCTCATACTCAGCATCATAATGGAGATCCTAGCCAGGGCAATGAGACTATGGATTAGAACGGAAGAGGTAAAACTCTCTTTATTTGCAGGTAACATGTTTGTCAATGTAGAAATTAACAAGGAGAATACTTGAACCGAGGAGGTCGAGGTTGCATTGAGCCGAGATCGCACCACTGCACTCCAGCATGGGTGGCAGAGCGAGACTCCATCTCAAAAATAAATAAATAAATAAATGAAATAAACACATACAAAAACCACTAGAAGTAATAAGTGAGTTTGTCTAAGTCGCAGTACATAAGGTCAGCATACAAAAACATTTTAAAATTCCCATGTATGATCAATAAACAATTGGAAATTAAAATTAAAAGTACTATGTAGAATGTCATAAAAACCATAAATAGGTATAATTTGTAGAAGCATATACAATATGTATGTGCTGAAAACTACAAAGCACTGATGTAAGAAACTGAATAAATGAAGTCATCCTAGTTCATGGATGAGAAGACTTAATATAATTAAGTTGTCAATTTTCCCCCAATTATTAGAAATGCAACAACCCCCTAATAAAAATCCTAACAGTCTTTCTATTTAATGGTCTGTTCTATATAAATAGGCAAAGTGATTTTAAGATTTAAAGGGAAAGTTAAAGGAACTGGAATAGCCAAAACAAAATAAGAAAACAGAATTGGAAGAATCACGCTGGTTGTCTTCAAGACTTAGTATAAAGCTACAGTAATCAAGAAATTATTTTATTAGCAAAGTTTAGTCACTTAGAACAATGGGATAAAGTCCAGAAATAGGCCCATGCTGATATGTTCAGTTAATTTTCAACAGATGTACAAAGGTACCAATTGAGGAAAGATAATCTTTTCAACATATGGAACTGGAACAATTGGATAGCCATATGCCAGAAAGAGAAAGAGAAAGAGAGAGAGAGAAAAGAATAAAAAAGAGTTTTGCTCCACATTTTGTACCATATACAAAAACTACTTTAAAATGAATCATAGACCTAAATGTCAAACCTCAATTAATAAATTGTGATTGGAAGAAAACAGAGGAAAAAAATCTTTGTGACCTTGAGTTATACAAGCTTTCTTAGATTGATTTCTTAGATTTGACATTGAAAGTACAATTCATAAAAGAATAAAAATTGATAAATCAAACATAAAAATTGAGAATTTCTTTGAAAGATACTATTATGAGGATGATAAAATAAGCCACAGATTGGGATAACATATTTGCAAGTAACATATCTGTTAAAAGGCTTGTATCCAGAATACATTAAGAACTCTCAAAACTAAATGATTAGAAAATAAACAACTAAATGAATAAATGGGCAAAAAATTGGACATTTCACCAAAGAAGATATACTAAGAGGGTGAGTACTTAAAACGTGTGGTCCAGATCCTTAGGCCTTCCAATTTCGGCTTTTACCTTAAGTGAGATGGAGAGTCACTGTCAGGTTTAGTATAGAGGGGTGGTCTAATTTCCTTTTCAAAAGTTTTACTCTACCCTTATGTTGAGAATAGACTGAGAAGAATTGCAGAGACCAGGTATGAAGCTATTGCAATAATGCATGCAAGAGATGATTTGTTAATATATAATTATGATCAAATTTGTTCTTATTTGCATAAAGAAACATGGAAAGATCTTTTGTTAATGCACATGTTCTTAGGCTTTGAAAATATGATCATTTTACCATATCACCTATATATCTAACATGGTAGATATATAATGAGTGCTGAAGTGATGATTATTAGTTGGTAGATTTGAAATCTTGTATTAAGGAGATTAAAAGTCATACAAGCCTTCTTAAAGAGTCTAAGATCATCTAGTTTTGCTCTTTGGGCCTGTGGGTAGGGATACACCTGGGACCTTTTCAAGCTGGGAGTTTTAGTTGTGATATGGTCAAGTCACGTGACATAACTGCCTAGGGCTGCTGTAGCACAAATGCCTTCCCCATGTTCTAGTGTTGCTATGCTGCATTTTACTAACACCAGTCATGAGCACTTGGCCCAGTACACAGCCAAGAGCTGGCCTCCAGACACTTCTGTAGCGGTGCCAGTATTCATCCTGGCTGTCAGCACAAACCAGGCCCCTGGCCAGCTCTCTCATCTGCTGGGTAGGATACAACCAGATTGGATTCTCCACCGTCAATTTGCTTTTAGTGTCTGGGGAATATTATTTATTAAGGAAATTGAGGGTTGTAGGGTGGCAGTGAGGGCTTCACCAGAACTGAGTTTTCCTTAGTTAAGGGCACAAGGTCTCAAGTGGACTAGATTTGGATTTGATGCTCCTTTTTAGTATACAGCTGTGTCTCCTTGGGAACGTGATTGAGTCTCCCTGACCCCAACTTTCCTCAAATATAAAATTGAAGTTTATTTATTCAATTACTCACACAAAATGTATTTATTAAGCATGAGCTAGGCATTGTGCTAGGTGCTGAGAATACTGTGGTGAGCAAGTTAACACAATCTTTGGCTTAAGAGCCTTTATACCTGAAAAGGTATTTTAAAGGCTGTTTGTATCCGTTTAGAGTGTCTTGAATGTATGCTGCTGAATTTGCAGTTCTCAGCCAACAGGGATTATTCCTCTGTTAATTTCCATATCAGAAACAGAGTAGGGGGTAGGCCTCTCAATTAGAAAAGGAAAAAGGGAAAAAAACAGTTTAAGGGACAAAAACAGGGAGATCCTGGGGAAAGAACCCCTTGCTTAGTGTAACTAGGTCTGCCTAATCCTCTTATGTTCCTACCACCACCCCCCAGGTGTGGCTCGCTTCTTCAGTGTCCAGCTGCTTCAAAGTACAGGCTGACTCTCTTGTTAGCTACCAGTGCAGCTGGTGACTTTAAGTTGAAGCGAATGCTCATTTACCAATCTGAAAATCCTGGGTCCCTTAAGAATTATGCTAACGTATTAAGAAATACATTTTGGAAGGTTACAGCTGCCATAAATAGTGATTCCTCTGATGGATCTGGGCAAAATAAATTGAAAACATTTTGGAAAGAATTCACCATTCTGGAGGCCATTAGAAACATTCATAATTCATGGGAGGAGGGCAAAAATATCAACTTAACAGGAGTTTGGAAGAACTTGATTCCAGCCTTCATACATGACTTTGAGGGGTTCAAGACTTCAGTGGAAGAATTCACTGTAGTTGTGATGGGAATAGCAAGAGAACTAGAAGTGGAGCCTCAGTATGTGACTAAAGTGCTATTAATCTCATAATAAAATTTGAATGGATGAGATGTTGCTTCTTCTGGATGGACAATAAAAGTGGTTTCTTAAGATGGAATCAACTCCTAGTGAGGATGCTGTGAACATTGTTGAAATGACAACAAAGGCTTTATAGTATTCCATAAATCTAGTTGATTAAGCAGTGGTGGGATTTGAAAGAATCAACTCCAACTTTGAAAGTATTTCTACTGTGGGTAAAATGCTATTAAACAACATCACATGCTACAGAGAAATCTTGTGAAAGAGAGAGGCAATCAATGAGGCAAACTTCTGTGTTGTCTTCTTTTATGAAATTGCTATAGCTACCCCAACCTTCAGGGACCACCCACCTCAATCCATAAGCAACCATCAACATTGAGGTGTTACCCTCCATCGGCAAAACGATTATGACTCACTGAACGCTCAGATGATTTTTAGCATTCTTTAAGCAATATTCTAATTGATACATAATAATTATACATATTTATGGGGTACAAGTGATATTTTGATACAGGCATACAATGTTCAATGATAAATCAAGGCATTTAGGATCCCTGTCACCTCAAACATTTATCCTTTCTTTGTGTTTGGAATATTTCAAATCTTTTCTAGCTATTTTGATATATACAATAAATTATTAACTGTACTGTGCTATCAAACATTAGAACTTATTTCTTTCATCTAACTGTATGTTTGTACCCATTAACCAACCTCTCTTTATCCCCTCTGCCCTTTTCTCAATGTTTAGTAACCATCATTCTACTCTCTGCCCCCATGAGGTCAACTTTTAAAACTCACATATATGAACAAGAACATGCAATATTTGTCTTTCTGTGCCTGGCTTATTTTATTTAACATAATGGCCTCCAGTTTCATCCATATTGCTGCAAATTACAGTATTTCATTCCCTTTTTTTTTTGGCCAAAAGTATTGCATTATCAGTATATACCACATTTTCTTTTTTCATTCATTCATTGATGTACATTTAGGTTGATTCCATATCTTGGCTATTGTGAATAGTGTTGCAATCAACACAGGGTTGCAGGTATTTCTTTGATATATTGATTTATAGTAGTGGGATTTCTGAATAATATGGTAATTCTATTTTTAGTTTTTTGAGAAACCTCCATATTGTTTTTCATAATAGCTACACTAATTTACAACATTGTGTAAGAGATCCCTTTTCTATGCATCCTCACCAGCATTCATTATTTTTTTGTCATTGTAATAATAACAGTTCCAAATGGGGTGAGATGATACCTCACTGTGATTTTGACTTGCATTTCCCTAATGATTAGTAATGTTGAGCATTTTTTCATATAACTGTTGGTCATTTATAGTCTTTTTTTTTTTTGAGAAATGTCTATTCCAATCTTTTGCCTACTTTTTAATGGGATTATTATTATTATTATTTGTTTTGCTGTTGAATTATTTGAGTTTCTTGTATATTCTGCATAGGAGTTTCTTGTTGGATGAATAATTTGGAAACATTTTCTACCCTTTTACAGGTTGTCTTTCACCCTTTTGATTTTTCCCTTGCTGTGCAGGAGCTTTTTAGTTTAATGTCATCCCATTTGTTTAGTTAGTTAGTTAGTTAGTTAGTTAGTTAGTTAGTTGTCTGTGCTTTTTAAGTTTTCACCACAAAATCTTTGCCTAGACCAATATCCTGATATATTTTCCTTGTGTATTCTTCTAGTAGTTTTATGGATTTGGGTATTAAATCTAACTCTTTAATCCAATTTGAGTTGATTTTTGCATCTCAAAATAGGGGCTTGTTTTATTTTTCTGCAAATGGATATCCAGTTTTCCCAGCACCATTTATTGATGAGGGCATTCCTTCTCCAGTGAATGTTCTTAGCACCTTTGTAAAAAATCAGTTGATTGTAAATATGTGGATTTATTTCTGGGTTCTCGATTCTGTTCCATTTGTCTATGTTGCTGTTTTTATACCAATGCCATGCTGTTTTGGTTTATGGCTTTGTAGTATATTTTGAAGTCGGGTCATGTGATGCCTTGAACTTTGTTCTTTTTGCTAAGTATTACTTAGGCTATTCAGTGTCTTCTGTGGCTCCATATGAGTTTTAGGATTGTTTTTTCTGTTTCTGTGAAGAATGTCATTGGTATTTTGATAGGGATTCCATCCAATCTGTAGATTACTTTGGGTAGTATGGTCATTTTAACAATATTAATTCTGATCCATGAGCATGATATATTTTTCAATTTGTTTGTATTCTCTTTGATTTCTTTCAACAATGTTTTGTAGTTTATATAATAGAGGTCTTTCACCTCTTGATTAAATATAATCCTAGGAATTTTATTTTATTTTATTTTTTGTGGCTGTTGTGAATGGGATTGCTATCTTGATTTTTCAGTTAGTTATTGGCCTATAAAAACATGACTAATTTTTGTATGTTGATTTTGTATCCTGCAACTTTATTAAATTTGTTTATTAGATATGAGGTTTTTGTGGAATCTTTAGGTTTTTCTGTATTTAAGATCATGTCATCTGAAAAGGGGGACAATTTGACTTCTTCTTTTCCAATTTTTATACTTTTTATTTCCTTCTCTTGCCTGATTGATCTAGCTAGTACTTTCGCTATGTTGAATAAGAGAGATAAAAGTAGGCATCTTGTCTTGTTCCAGTTCTTAGAACTTGTTCCAGTTCTAATAGCTTTTGATTTTTAAAAGCTAAAAGCTTTTCCTCATTCAGTATTATGTTAGCTGTGGGTTTGTCATAAATGGCATTTATCTTCTTGAGGTATCTTCCTTCTATATGTAATTTTTTTTGAGAATTTTTACCATGAAGGGATGTGGAATTTCATTAAGTACTTTTTATGCATCTATTGAGATGATCATATGGTTTTTGTCCTCCATTCTGTTGATATGATGTATTAGATTTTCTGATTTGTGTATATCAAACCTTGCATCTCTGGGATAAATCCCACTTAATTATGGTGTGTCATCTTTTTGATGTGTTGTTGGATTTGGTATGCTGGTATTTGTTCAGAATTGTTGCGTGTATGTTCATCAGGGATAATGGCCTATAGTTTCATTTTTGTTGTTGTTGTTGTATCCTTGTCTGGTTCTGGTGTCAGAGTAATGCTGGCCTTGTAGAATGAGTTAGGAAGAATTCCCACATCTTCAATTTTTTGGAACAGTGTGAGACAAATTCGTGTCAATTCTTCTTTATTAACTTAGTAAAATTTACCAGTAAAGCCATTCAGTTCTCAGCTTTTCTCTGTTGGGAATCTTTTTATTACTGATTACATCCATTACTTGTTATTGGTCTGTTCAAGCTTTCTGTTTCTTTCCGGTTCAGTCTTGGTATTTTGCATATGTCCAGGAATTCATCCATTTCTTCTATGTTTCTCAATTTTTTAATGTATAATGGCTCATAATTGTCTCTAATGATCCTTTATATTTTTGTGGTTGTAGTTGTATTATCTTCTTTTTCATCTCTAGTTTTATTTATTTGGGTCTTTTCTTAATTTAACTAATGGCTTGTTGATTTTATCTTTTCAGAAAAACCAGCTTTTTATTGCATTAGTCTTTTGTATTTTTTAATCTTTATTTTATTTAGTTCTGCTCTGATCTTTATTATTTCTTTCTTTCTACTAATTTTGGATTTGGTTTGTTCTTGCTTTTCTAGTCCATTGAGAAATATTGTTAAGTTATTTGAAATATTTCTACTTGGTTGATGTAGGTATTTTGCTATGAAATTTCTTCTTAGCTCTGCTTTTGCCATATCCCATATATTTTGTACATTTTAGTATGTTGTATTTTCATTTTCATTAGTTTCAGAAAGTATTTCTATTTCTCTATTAATATTTTCCCTGACCCAATATTTTTAAATGTTTGTACATTTCTTAGACATAATGCTATTACACACCTAATAGACTATAGTATAGTATAAACAGCTTTTTATATACACCGAGAAACAAAAAAAATTCATATGACTTGCTTTATTGTAATATATGCTTTATTATGGTGGTCTGGGAGCAAACCCACAATAACTCCAAGGTCTGTTTATATTATTATTATTATGCCCAAAATGTATGGATTACTTTAAATGTGTTACTTCTTTAATCTTCATTTTATTATCCCTATTTTATAGATGAGTTACCAAGAGGTTAAACAGTTTTTCCCAAATCAAGCCAGGATTTAATCTCAGGCAGACTGACTGCAGGATCTACAATCTTGATCACAACACTTGGCTACCAGAGAGGATTCAAAAACCTAGGTTCGGTACAGTCTAAGTAAATTAAGCCCCTACTGTGTGCCCAGAACTAAGTAGGACTTATCTTTTAAGCTAGACAAAGTTGTTGGCTCTTTAAACTCTGTCACATCCTACTAATGTGCCAAATTGTGTATATAGCTGGCTTTGGAGCCTGCACTACCTGAGGCATGAAATTCCAAGCCATCTAGTAAAGAACCTTCTTGCTGTCTAAACAACTGTCTGGGTATGATCATGGTGAATCACTACTTAGGAAGGGGTTAGGAGGATCCAGGGTCAGCCCCATGATATATCCACATCCTGTATTCATTGCTAGACTGCTATTGATAAGTGCTGCCAAGAATGCTGAGGTTCTGTCTGAAATGATGGTATCCAGTTATGTTGGAGGACTGTGAGAATGAAGGAAACCAATAAGAAGCCTGCTCCTAAGAATGAAGGAAGCATTTTTGGGTGATGAAATCCAAGAACCCAATGCAATAGTGTCTTAGGTATTTCCAGATGTTTTCCCAAACAACATTGCCAAGAAAAATAGAGTTGAATACAGGTCAGAATAATTAGATTTTGTTTTTTCTTTGCTTTCAAAGCAGATAAGGACAGCCACATCAACACTAGGCCTGCCATACCCATCTGGTTTTGATCAGAAGACAGCCACCATGACTACTAGGGGAATAAGAGATTTCATGTAGAAATCAGAGATTACGTGAATGTAGGAGGAACTGAGAGAGAGGTTTGTAGGCCTCCAGAATCTCTAGAAAAAGCCGCTGCGGAGGATTGTTAGAAGCTACCACTTCGGCCCTCCTTGACCTCCTAAGAATAATAGCATCTTCTTTGCTCCCACCTTCTAAATATTACACAAGTTTTTTTTTTTTCCACTGGCAAATTCAAATCCAGAACAATATACAAAGGGATTTGGAGAAATGTAGCTCCCAGACTTAGAAAGGTGTGATGATGGTGATGGCACCAAGTTTGCCACAGATAATATGGCAGATCTGGTATAATATCTCTATGAACACAAAGATCAAAGTGATGAGAAAAGAAATTCTCCAACTCTGTCACCAATATACTTTACTTTTTAACCTGGATTCTTACACTATACTTGCTGCACAGAGTACCCATTTTGGATCAGTATTACCGTCTAACATCCCCCTACTGTCTACACATAGAGGATATCATTCAACACTAGCTTCTCCACCACATGTTATTTCATCCCTGGTAACTGTTCTAAACTATTATCACTTCCCATGAGCTGTAAGTCCAACAGCAACCTCACTCTACTTTTAGAGAAAATAATGACCGTTTCTTACTTTCTTGTGATATTTTTAGAAACTTTCCTTTTTCTGCATGCCTCCTGACATTGAATGCTGCTCCATTTGCCTTCAATGTCCTTTTTCTCTTCTCTTTCTTCTATTAGACTCAATTAGTTCAGATACTATTAGTTCAAATATTCCTTGTCTCAAAGGAATGTGTACATACCTTCACTGAAAACGTCTCCTGATGTTTTCTTTCTGTGTGAAAAACTGCATCTCTGGTCCATGGCTAATTCTTGGTGTTCTGGGTTCCATATTCTCATGGAACTTGTTTCTTTGATAGTTTTCTTTGACAGCTGTGTTTTTGATACTAACTCCGGTATTGACTGCTGTATTACTGCCTATCCTCTAATTCTCTGATTCTTTTTTACACTTCAATGTGATATCCTCTTCTTTTCTCTATGCACACTTTAAAGATTGCTTTCCCTTGTGTTCCATCTGAAATCATTTTCTTTTCTTTTTTATATACTTTTTATGAAACTTATTCATATCCATGGCTTTGATGTTAACCCAATTTAATTATAACTGATAAATTTACCTCTTGAACTTCAGACTAGTGCAGTCAACTGTCCATATCTCCACTTAGATGTTGTATGAGACAGGCTAAGCAACTGTAACAAAAATGCTCTAAAATTAAATAGTGTAAAGAACAATATGCGTATTTCTCTATCACGTGAACAGCTCAACATGAGTTTTTGAGATGAGCAGACAGCTCTGATATATGCAGAAATCCAGGTTAATAAAGGCTCTGATGTCCTCAACTTGTGACTGACTAGGTCATTTTGGTCATCAACATTCCAAAAAGTAGAAGGAGGAAGAAGCAGAAATCCAAGGACAGGGATTTCTTCTTAGTCAAGTGAGAAAGAAGTTGCACAATTTGCTCTTGGTTGCATTCTACCAACAAGGTCTTAACTACATAGTGCCAAAGGAAGGCTGGGCAGCCACATCCCAGTTACCATTATGTGGAAAAAGGAGAAAATGGATTCTGGTAGATGACTAGCAATCTCTTCTACAGGTGTCAACACATAGAAGATGAACTTCAGAATTTTCCGCAATTTCAATTTTCTCTTCATCTTACAGTGTTTTTTCTCTGTTCATGACAGTCACCCCACTGCACATAACAAAATCCCAAGAATTATCTGAACTTTGCTCTTTCTCATTTCCCAAAGCCAATACATCATCAAATTAAGTCCATTTTAGTATCTAAAGATTTCCTTGAACCGTGTCCTTTTTGCTCCCACTCCCACTGCTTTTTTTTTTTTTTTAAAAAAAACCTGGGTTTTTGAAACCACTTCTTAAGTGACTCTACTTGCCTCCAATCTTGCCATTCTCTAAATAATCCACTGCTCAACCTCCAGAATGAACTTTCTAAAATACAAATTGAATTGTAGGACCTTCAAGTCCTTCAGTAGCTACTTAATACTGTTTGAGTAAAACCTAAACTTCTTAGCATGGATTAGTAAGTTCTTTGTGCGTAGTTATATCATTAAATACATATTTATTCAGTGAACAAATGATCAAGCCTTTGCCTACCTCTCTGTCTTGTCAGCCACTACTTCCTCACACCTACCTATGTACAAACATGTGGAAGTTCTCTAAGTTCTTTGTACCCACTGTGTTGTTTCATGACCCAGTGCTTCCACTGGAGCTGCTCCATCTGCCTTCAATGTCCTTTTACTCTTCTCTTGCTCCCATTAAATTCAATTATTTCAAATCCTATTAGTTCAGATAGTCCTTGTCTCTGAAGGAATGTGAACATACGGTATAGTTCATTTCATACTCTTTAAAAAAAAATTTTTTTTAGAGAAGGTCTTGCTCTGTCACTCAGGCTGGAGTGCTGTGGCACGATCATAGCTCACTGCAGCCTAGCTAGATGCCTCAAACCATCTTCCTGCTTCAGCCTCACAAAGCACTAAGATAACAGGTGCAAGCCCTAATGGTTGTTACAATCATATAGCCTCAGATTTTTTGCCTTAGAAGGACCAAAAAAGTGATCCTCAAGTGAAAGTTAAAAAGTTAAAATTTCCCTTAAGATGTAGTGAGAATTTTATGTCTTTTAATATGGGAGATCAGTTAGGATAGTTGGAAAGATTATAAAATTATATAATACAGTCACAAGCCTTCTTGGAAGACCAAGAGGTTAAGTTTCCCTAAGTTATAGTTAAAATTGTATATCCTTTAACAGCTGTGAGTTGTGGGGAAAATGGATTAAAAGCAAGAAATTTGGGGCAGAAGAGCTTTCTTGATACATACTCTTATGTCACACTGTGTATGCTGCAGTGACACTGCACTGTACTGGGTGAATTTCCATACTTGAAATTTGGCTTCACAGTGCCCAGTGTAGTGACAGACTCCATGATGGTTCATTATTCCATTAAAAAAATTTATTTCCATAGGTTTTGGGGGAACAGTTTGTATTTTGGTTACATGAGTAAGTTCTTTAGTGGTCATTTGTGAGATATTGGTGCATCCATCACCCAAACAATATACACTGAACCCAGTTTGTGGTATTTTATCCCTCACCCCCTTCCCACCCTTTTCCCCTGAGTCCTCAAAGTCCATTGTGTCATTCTCATGACTGCATCCTCATAGCTCAGCTCTCATTTATGAGTGAGAGCATCTAATATTTGGTTTTCCATTTCTGAGTTACTTCACTTAGAATAATAGTAACTCTATTATTCTAAACCTATCTAGGTTGCTGTAAATGACATTAATTCATTCCTTTTTACAGCTGAGTAGTATTTCATCCTATATATAGATATATATCTATATATATATGCACTAGATGAGTGGATAAACTGTGATATATATATATATACACACACACATATATATATACACACTGTGATATATCTATACACATATATATGTGATATATATACATATATATACACACTGTGATATATATATAAACTGTGATATATGTATAAAAAACAGTTTATATATATCACAGTTCATATATATCCCAGTGTATATATATGTATATATGTATCAGTTTATATATATCTGTTTTATATAAGTTTATATATATATATCGCAGTTTCTTTATCCACTCGTTTTTTATATATATATATCCACAGATATACATATACATTACAGTTTCTTTATCCACTTGTTTAGTGCATTTCATACTCTGATACACATGATATCTACATGAGGACCTATCCTATACTTCCTGCATTCTACTATTGTCCTGCTCCCTTTGAATCTTGCAAATCTTTTGTTTGTCTAAGTATCACTGCTTCCTTCAAACATTCCTCTTATGACATGGTTTATAATCCCAATGATTTCTTTTTAAATGCATTTCAGCCTACCAATATTTTTCTTTACATATTGCCCCTAGCTGAATCCAGTTCTAAAGGTGCGATTTAGCTGCATACGGTGGAAGAAGACCATTTCCTCCCTTATTCATTGTGCGACCATGACCACCATCTATCTTCAGAAATATTTTATCTTTCCAAACTCAACTCTGTACCTATTGAAAACGAGCATCCTATTCCTCCCTCCTCCCAGACTCTGGAAATCACAATTCTACTTTCTGTGTGAATTTGATGGCTCTAGGTGCTTTACATAAGTGAAATTATACATACAGTATTTGTCCTTTTGTGACTGGCTTATGTCATTTAGCATAATGTTCTCAAGGGTCATTGAGGTTGTGAAGTCTGAACAATATTCACTTGTATGTGTGTATAACATATTTTGCTTATCTTTTCATTCATTTGATAGACACCAGGGCTGCTTCCACCTTTTGGTTATTATGAATAATGTTGTCATGAATGTAGGCATAATAAATATCTATCTGTTCTATCCCCAAATATGTACAACTAATATATGTCAATAAAACAATTTTAAAGAAAAAGAAAAAAAAGTTCTAGTTCTTGCTTTTACTTCTTTTGAGTATATACCCCAAAGTGAAATTGCTAGATTATATATTATGATTTTATGTTTTTATAACATAGTGTTAAAATTGATGATATACTCACAATTTTGTGTCAAATTTTAAGCATTTTCCAATGCCATTATGGACTCTTAAATGATGGTTTTTAATGATGGCCTAGTATTTACTTTAGTATTTCAGTATTCTGTTTTTGGATATTTTGATTGCTTCCAAATTTTCACTATTACAATACTGTAATGAACATCCTATACACAAATCTTTAAGATTTATCTGATAATTCCCTTAATATGATAAACTCCTAGAGGTAAGATTATTGAGTATGAACATTTTAAAAACCCTTAATGTATATTCATAATTTTTATAAGGTTTGCTCCAATTTAGTACCATTCCAGTGCTGTCTAGCCCATCTCACTCCACATTTCTCAAAAAATAATTCATTCTTTTTGCAATGTGTGGTCCCAGGTAACTGAGCCACCAACAACACATTTCTGATCCTGGCTTCCCAAGAACTTTGTCAAGCTGAGGTTGTGGATAAAAGGGGCAGGTTAACAAGAGGATTTCGGAAGGCTTATAGGAGAAAAAGAATAGAAACTGGCAATTTCTTGTGTGAGAAAATAGGAAAGTACATTTGTGATGGTGGGAAGACTTGGTGCAGATGGGAGAAGGGAGAGCGTGGGGCACCAACATTTATTGAACATCTATCTCTACATGAAAGTTGCTTGACAGATACTAGTAATATCCCAATCTTTCTTGAGGGAGATATTATAATTTTCATTTTCCAGTGAAGAAACTGAAGCTCAGAAAGAGCCTTAAATCCAAAGCCACATAAATGGTAGGTGGCAGAGCCAGGATTGAACCCAGGTCTATCTGTCCCTCTGATATCAGGGGCCAGCACTGGCATCTTTCTACTACACCATGTTGCTCTCAGGAGATGATCAGCACTCTAGATAGACGAGAGCAGACAAATTTCAAATTCAGAACTGAAAAAGCTTAGCATATACAAATTTTATCATTAGTTCTTGGATCTTGGGAGAGATGAGGGTTGCCATTCTGTGTAGGGGGAATGAAAAGTGCCTGCATTTGATGGCCAGATTTCCCTCTGAAGAAGTGTGGGCTTAGCACTTGTGGCATGCCACCAAGCTGGATAAACTGGTTTCAACAGATACCACAAATAACAGCAGAGCCACCTGCAGGCCCACATCCACCTAGGTGCTTACGTAAGGGTGTAGAGCAGAGAAATCAACAGATTAATGTGATAGCAAAACTCTAGAGGAGAGGCAGAATGCCAGAACCAGTTAAGTGAGAAAGATCAGGTCATGACTGGAAAAAATATGTCTGTGGTTTACCTCAGATTCCTGCATTGCTGCTTAATTTTGAGATAAACAATGCCTTTTGTTATGTAAAGGTGTGACTTAATTTTTTATTGATTGTGGGTAAGGTGGTGTAATTGAATTTTACAACACTTATTTATAAGACAAACAAACAACAGTAGGTATGGCATTTGATCTTATCATTAAATTGGTGGTAATTGGAGCAGTGAGTTCCTGGCTGGTGTATCATGGAACATAGAAGTGGATTTTAGTTGTCAGTTTTATGAGGGCAACTTTGTATCTGTTGTGAGTAGCAGGCAGTGGAAAAAAATCCCTGATGAAATGAGAGAGGTTGTTTTGGGAGAAGGAGGTTATGGTTATGAAGAATAGAGTTCCATTACACATATATTTCTCTGAACCTGAGAATGTGCCCCAAAAAGCCAGTTGCAGAATTGATGATGGCTGTAACAGAGCTGTCTGGAACCAGATAAAGGCTAAGATTAGTTTCAGAGTCCACAGGTAGAGGGCATGGGTTTTTGCACTCTGAGCTAAGATTCCTTGGTTATTTCAATGTATTTCTTGTCTATTAACTTCATGCTAGCTCCTTGACTAGAGTTCCTTAGGCTAGAGCCTAAGTCTGGTTCATTTTATAGTATGGCTAGCACAAATTTGGTGCTCACAAATTCATAGTAGCATGCAAATCAGTGTATAACATAGCATTCTTTATTAGTTGTGATTATTTATATTTGGGATTGGGGTTGAAATATGAGGTAGATTTCAGCCTGTATATTGGAATTTTCCTCTGCAGATAGTGACTTTCTCTTGGAATAAAAATAAAAAGAACCTGAATGATGAGTATGTCATGATACATGATGGAATGTATCATTAAAAAAAAAAAATTATTGTCAATGTGGCTCCAATTGTTTTAGTTTGTTAAATGTTCCTCTCTAAGTGTTGAAAATGGTTGACTATGCCTTCTCCAAGGACACACACCTTCCCTTCCTCTGCCTGAATCCTGTGGGAAAATAAGCCGGCTGGAAATCAACTTCATCTCCTCTTGTCTAGTAGTTTAGTCTTGAGAGGGAGAGAAATGGAACAATGAGAAGATGATTTGGCCCTGATGTACAGAACAGGGGCTTGGGAGAAAAGGCAGGAGGGTTGATGTTACATTGGTACATTTAGAATAATACATGGATTTCACCCTACTCTGTAGCTTTTCTTTGAGATGGAAATCCCCACAGTTAAGCCATGGTCTAGAACACCTGCTAGAAGCCACAATTATATTCAAAAAATGAAAGTCTAGTCCATGAGAATCTTCTATATTGGGTGAGGGTCTGTCTGATTAGACCACTTGTATCTTTTTCTCTTTCTTCAAACATATTTTACTTTATAAATGACTGGCCTTAAAAAACGCTTCACTGAAAACTTACTTTCTTTATCCAGTCTATCACTGATGGGCATTTGGGTTGATTCCATGTCTTTGCTATTGTGAATAATTCTGCAGTGAATAAACATGTGCATGTATCTTCATAATAGAATGATTTATATTCCTTTGAGTATATACCCAGTAATGGGATTGCTGGGTCAAATGGTAGTTCTGCTTCTAGATCTTTGAGGAGTCGCCACACTGTCTTCCACAATGTTTGAACTAATTTACACTCCCATGAACAGTGTAAAAGCATTCCTTTTTCTCTGCAACCTCACCAGCATCTGTTGTTTCTTGATTTTTTAATAATCGCCATTCTGACTGGCGTGAGATGGTTGGTATCTCATTGTGGTTTTGATTTGCATTTCTCTAATGATCAGTGATGCTGATGCTGTTTTCATGTTTGTTGGCTGCATGAATGTCTTATTTTGGGAAGTGTCTGTTCATATCCTTTGCCCACTTTTTAGTGGGGTTGTTTGTTTTCTTCTAGCAAATTGTTTAAGTTCCATGTAGACTCCAGGTATTAGACCTTTGTCAGATGAATAGATTGCAAAATTTTTCTCCCCTTCTGTAGGTTGTCTGTTCACTCCAATAACAGTTCCTTTGATAGACTGGATAAAGAAATTGTGGTACATAACACCATGGAATACTATGCAGTCATAAGAAGGAAGGAACAGGATCATGTCCTTTGCAGGAAATGGATGGAGCTGGAAGCTGTTATCCTCAGCAAATTGATTCAGGAACAGAATATCAAACACCACATGTTCTCACTTACAAGTGGGAGCTAATGATGAGAACACATGGACACACAGAAGGGAACAACAGACACTGGGGTCTGGCAGAGCAGGGAGGGATAGCATCAGAAAGATGGATAGCATCCATTTGGGCTTAATACCTAGGCAGTGGATTGATCTGTGCAGCAAATCACCATGGCACATGCTTACCTGTGTAACAAATCTGCACATCCTGTACGTGTACCCTAGAACTTAAAATGAAAGTTGATGGAAAAATAATAGGCTTGTTGAGGGCTTACCCTGTCATGTGTCAGGCAATTTTAAATATGTGGATTTAACTATTTTCACAACTATCTGTGAGGAACTACCATTATTTTCTCCACTTTAGAGGTGAGATAATTAAGTCATATGCCTTGATCAAGAACACATCTCTTCTAAGGCACACAGCCAAGGTTTGAACTCAGGTAAACTTGCTCTCAAGCATGCAGTCCTAATCATCAAACTCTACTAACATGGACTGTCCTAAATTACTGAAAATAGTCCATAGAAGCTATTCCACAAACATACATATTTGTATAGTACATAGGGGTATATGCATATAAATATAGATTGCAAAAGGTATACATTATGTATGTTTTGCATATAGATATACAGTTTATAGGTATTATTTACATATAAATCTGCACATGTAGACATACACTTTCATATAGATGTCTGTATGGTAACTTGCATATAAAAGAGGGTCTAGAGGAATTAAATAACAGTGGTTATTTCTAATACTGTTTTTTTAAAATATTAATCTCTTTGCTTGTGTCTTTTTTGATTTCTCTGTGATAAATATATGATGGTTTGTAGCTAGTTTTCCTTAATTTAAAAAAGGATTTTGATTTCTTTATTTAAGAAATTTAAAAATGTGCACTGACTGAGTTCCTGCTTGCTCAGTACAAAATTATTCAATGCCTGAGAAAAACCTTGGGTCAGACGTAGACCAATGGAACAGAACAGTGAACTCAGATCAGTTTACATATTTACAGCCAGTTGATTTTTCAGCAGTTACGAAGGACATACACTAGGGAAAGGTCACCCTCTTCCATACATAGTGCTGGGAAACCTGGATAACTATTTGCAGAAGAATGAAACTAGACCCCTATCTCTCACCATATACAAAAATCAACTCAAACTGGATTAAAGACTTAAACATAAAACTCAAAGCTATAACACCACTGAAAGAAAACAGGGAAATACTTCAGGACATTGGTCTGGGCAAATATTTTATGGCTAAGACTTCAAAAGACAGACATGGGACTATATTAAACTAAAAAACTTCCACACAGCAAAGGAAACAAAACAGTAAAGAGACAACCTGTAGATGGGGAGAAAATATTTGCAAACTATTCATCTGACAAGGGACTGATATCCAAAACATACAAGGAACTCAACTCAACATCAAACAAATAATCCTGTTAAAAGTGAGCAAAGGATCTAAATAGACATTCCTCAAAAGGAGACATACAAATGGCTAACAAATATATGAAAAAATGCCCCCACATCACTAATCAACAGGGAAATGCAAATCAAAACCACAATGAGATATCATTTTACCCCAGATAAAAGGGCTATTAGACAAAAAATAACAAATGCTGGAGGATGTGGAGAAACGGGAACTCTTATACACTGTTGGTGGGAAGGTAAATTAGTACAACTATTATGGAAAACAGTATAAAGTTTTCTCAAAAAACTAAAAATAGAACTACCATATAATTCAGCAGTCCCACTGCCTGGCGTGTATCCAAAGGAAAGGAAATCAGTATATCATAGGGATACCTGCAACCACATGTTTATTGCAACACTCTTCACAATAGCCAAGATAAGAAATCAACCTAAATGTCCATCAACAAATGAATGGATAAAGACAATATGTGTATATGCAAAATGGAATACTCTTTAGCCTAAAAAAAATGAAATCCTAGCATTCACAGCAACATGGATGTGCCTGAAGAACATTACATTAAGTGAAATGTCAGGCGCAGAAGGATAAAGACCACGTGTTCTCATTTGCATGTGGGGGCTAAAAAAGAAAAAATGATCCCATGGAAGTAGAGTGTAGAATTCAGGGCATTAGAGGTTGGAAAGAGTAGAGGGGAGGGGAGGATTGGGAGAGATTGATTGACAGATACAAAATTACAGAGTTGAGTGGCCTACATCAGTCCTGGGAATTGAATACACAGCCTCTGTGAGTGACCAGGACAACAGCAGGCTATAGCCTTGGTCTCAGGGCCCCTAGGAAAAGTACACAGACCATCACTTTCTGCCTTGAGGAGGGAAAGCCACAGGATGTTGACGTCCCTGGCTCTCTGTAGGGACTGCTCCAGAAATGTACTTTCCCAGGTGGGATAATCAAGACATCATCACACAGTGGGCCAAGGTCCTGTATATGATGTAGATATATAGTTGCTGGCAGCCAGTTGTCAGTAGGAATGGCTCCATGAAGGGCACTCCTTAAACACACACACACACGCACACAAACACACACACACACTCTCTCTGTCCGTCTGAGCCCCATGGCTCAGAGCAACCTGGGGCTGCTCTCACTACTAGTAGCTTCACTACTGAGGTTTCAGGGCTACTTACTCTGGGTGCTGCTGTGCCCAAGACCACACCACTGAGCCCGTTCTCCGTCTGATGCCGTCTTCCCTCCCATTCCAGCAAAATCAGATTTACTGCCGGAGCTCCTTTACAGGTATTAGTTGTAACTGCCACCAGGGGACAGAGCACAGTGCACTTGCTGTCTATGCAGACTGGGAAGGTACCTGGTGAAAGGTTTTCTGGGCCTTTGTAGTGAGGCTTCAGCCCTGAGTGTCCCTGAGGACAGGGCCATTTTACACACTATGACCAATCCAATGTGACGGGCACTTATGAGCTTTGCAAGAGACAACAAAAATATTTGAATAAAAAACAGATAGGGGCTATGCCATGCCCTGCACTTGAGCAGCTGCAGTGGCAGAGTCAGCATCCAGAGGTGGCACCCCTAGTTCCAGCCTGTTGCTTTACTTTGTGCTGACCGACATAGTCACTATGCAGATGAGAAAGTCTCCAGAGAATACAGAGAGCAAAGATGGATCCAAAGTAACTAAACAGGAGCCCAGAAAATTGTCTGCCAGATTGTCAGCAAAACCTGCTCCACCAAAACCTGAACCCAAACCAAGAAAAACATCTTGTAAGAAAGAACCTGGAGCAAAGGTTAGCAGAGGTGTTAAAGCAAAGAATGAAGGAAAGCTGGAAAGGAAAGTACTACACCATCTGGAAATGGTGAAACTAAAGCTGAAGGGGCACAGAAAAGTGAATCTGCAGACAACCAGGGAGAATGAGTTGTCATGAAAAATTGGGGTTGATTTTATGTATCTCTTGGGTCAACTTTTAAAAGCTGTTTTTACTTAGTATTTTGTAAATGGTGATTTTTTTAGGACTCTACTAGTTGGCATACAAAATTTAGTGCCGTGCAAACTGTGGTGTTTTAGTTTTACTGTGCGTATTTCAGTTTTTCATGCAGTTTTTCTTGAGCAATAATCAGTGGTGCTTTTGTACCTAGGTTTTATGTGATTTTAATAAAACATGAATAGTTGTAGCCACCTGCTGACAATTTGTGGTTTAAAATAAAAGATTTTCTTGTTTGCAAAAACAAAACAAAACAAAATAAAATAAATAGATGCCTTTCCATAGGTATACCTGTCAGCTCCAAAACAAATGTGCAAAGGAAATTTATAAACACTTAAATTTTAAATGTCTAGATATAAAGCTTTGTGAATCTCATTTATTGTCAAATTTAGTATTAATGAAAAACTCTGGTTAAGCAATTTTAATATTTATATTTTTCTCAAAAATGTGCTCTGTAGTTGCAAAGAAGTCGTAGCTAAAATGAGGCAAATGTACAACTTATGTCTTAATTCCATAAACAAAACTATAAAAATTTTCTCAAAAAATTTTCAGCAAAGATTATATTTAAGTGGTGTGTGTGTGCATTTTAATGTGTTTGATATGATTGGGAAGGATGATTTCTCTATCCTTTGAACAAAATAAAGTCCATCTTAGGAACTATAAAGATATTTAATTCCCATCAAGTCTCTGTATTTTCCACAAATGTTCCCTCTTGTCTCTAAAATAACATACACATATTTTGAAAGAAACCTCTATGTGGAAACTTTAAAAGTCAAGGAAGGTCAGTAAATCCCTATAGGGACTACAGGTCCCAGAGTATCTGGGACTACAGGTGTGCACCACCATGCCCAGCTAATTTTTGCATTTTTCTTTTTGTTGAGATGGGATCTCACTATGTTGCCCAGGTTAGTCTTGAATTCCTGAGCTCAAGTGATCTGCCTGCCTCAGCCTCCCGAAGTGTTGGGATTACAGGCGTGAGCCATCGCACCTGGGTCTATTTCTGTTTTTGAATAATGCTTTGAAGTTTTCTTTGTGACCTGATATTGAATATTTCATGTGTAGAAGGTATAGTTTTTTTCTTTTTAGGTTAATACATTGCTGGACTATATGTCTGTAGAGTTCTTTACATCTTATTGAATGTACTGTTTCTTCTCTGCACTTACTGTCTTGAGCTGAGAGAGATGATTCAAGTGCCCTATTATTACTATGTTATTTTCTTTAAGTTTGTCCTTGTATCTCTTGTAGTTTCTGCTTCATCAGAGTTGTGCTACATTATTGAATGCATAGATATTAAAAACCATTATATCTTCATTGTGAAATTATTGCATTTGGCATTTTAAAGCATCATTCTTAGTCTTATTGAATGGTTTTGATCTAATCTGGGAGGAAGATCATGACTCCTGATTTCTAAATTTTGTTTTAATCTGCACTTTCCTGATGTATATCAACTCAGTCACCCCCTTTATGGATTGTTTTCTGACTCTCCTTGATTTGGATACCTCTCGTAAGGAGCATAGACTTGTACAGAGCTAATGTGAAAACTTTTTCTTCTAACAGTGAGTTTTTGGCTCTGGACATTATTATTATAAATATGTTTGACCTCCGTCTATCACACTCTTTTATGTCCTATTTATGGAAACATATATCTTTTATGTAAATAACATCATGCACTCTGTTGTCTGTGGTATTTGCTTTTTTCTAAAATGTCTTTTGGTGTTGAGGAAGGTTCATATTTGTATTGTTACCTTATAGTACATCTTTATGTAACATGTATTCTGTATTCCCCCTTCCCTTTATAAATGGCATATTCACTCCCGAAATTTTATGGAAATTTTCGCCCTACCCTCCTTCTTCCTTCCTCAGTATCTAATGTGAAGTCATATCCTTTTACTCCCAGTTTTTCCTTGTAGGCATATGCTTACATAAGACAATCAGAGAGCTGACTCTACTTTCTGTATGCTTTCTCTTTCTCCTTTCATTTTTTGTTAGCTGTATTGTATTTAAGTTTTCAATGCATACAACATGAAATGCTATTCTGTCACCTTTATCCACATTATGTAGTCTTAGTTCTACAGTTAAATATATTTAAATGTGCATCATCAGATTGTATGCCAGACAGTTCTGTGATTCTGGGTTTTGTGTGTGTGTGTGTGTGTGTGTACTTATTCTCTAGTAGTTCCCCCAGAAAGGGCTTATGGGAGCAGTATTCCCTGAGTCTTTGCATTTCTTTGCTGTTTTTCTTTGGACTTTATACATATAAGCCAGTGCAAATGGATATAAAATCCATTTGTCCTCAGAAGAACCACCTTGCCTTTCACACATTTACCCTTTACTACTCTGACACCAGCTCTAGGATTTTGTTTGGTGTTTTAGTTTTCTATCACTACTATCACTACTGTAATAGTTTACCATAAGATTAATGCCTTAAAATGACAAAAGTGTTATTCTCTTACAGCTTTGAAGGTCATAAATCTCAAATCAAGGTAGCAGAGGGCTATGTTACTTCTGAAGACTCTAGAGGAAAATTTCTTGCCTTTTCTAGATTCTGGTCTCTGGACATTCTTTGGCTCATAGCACATGGCTACATCCGCTAGTTTCATCACCACACTACCTTTTACTGACTTCGATCCTCTTGTCTCACTGTTATAAGAAACCTTGTGATTATATTGGACTCACCCAGATAATCCAGAATAACCTCCCCCCATCTCAAACTCCCTAATGTAATCACATCTGCAAGGTCGCTTTTCCATATGAGGTGACGTATTCTCAGGTTTCCGAGATTAGGTCCTGGATGTCGTAGGAGGTTGTTATTTAGCTTACATTTTGTTTTTGTTTGGTTGTTGCTTATCCCACAGTTTGTTTTTTCCTTGGCGATTTCCCTTACTTCCTATAAACCACTAACGCAGTGAAAAATATGCTTTACACAGGATAGAGTTATTTAATCTTCGGAAATCTTTCTGAGTATCTGGTCTTGTGTACTGACAAAAGCACAAGACCCCCAGGGAATTTCTGAACACTATTAATTGGCTCCAAACCTTAGAACCAGCATCTGTAGGGTCAGGTTTATAAATCTTTAAGAACTGTTCTGGTCACTCTTGTAATAAACCAGAGTTGATAGTCTCTGCCCCACAACATGGTTTATATCTGGTGGGTAAAACATCACAAGAGGTCCGAGCTGACACTGATGGGGAGGTAGGAAGGGAAGTACAAAGTTTTGGCCCCTGGCTCAGTACCTGGTGACACAAGCCTCATTCTTTCCCTACGCGGCCACTGGGGGCCTTCGTCCATTTATTGGTAATCTTCAATCAGCTTTCCTGTGTGACCTGACAGGTGAATAGAGGTTTAACACTATAGAATCAGAGGTGGTGAAAGACCAAGAAGAATTTTGCCTATCTAAATACTAATTGTCCTTTAAGGGCCATCATAAAGAAAGCACATTTTGTATGAAACCTTTGCGGATCCATCTCTGCCAAGTATGAAGTATGATATATAGTAGGAATCTCATATAATATTTTCTCAACTACTTGCTCTTCAAAGGTAGGGACTATGTCCAGTTTATCATCTCATAACTCTACAGCCCTTGGCCTGTCATGTCAATAGAAGGTGATTGAATGAGATACAGAGGCCAGTTGCTTAAGATTTTATTGATGCATTAGGGTAGATGGAGCAATAGAGAGATGCCAGAGATAGAAATAGTTCTGAAAACCCCCACAAGATGAGGACAGTTCAGTACAAAGGAGTGACTTGCTCCACGTCTTCCTGCTCCTGAGAGGGTCTGCACTGCAAAGCAGGTAAGAGAGAGCAGTTTAGGATAGAAAGCTCCTTGCAGAAATGATCTCATTGAGAAAGACCTAAAAGAGAAGCTGCATAATAAAAAGCTGATGTCCAGGGATGCACCCACTAGACTGGCCATGCAGGACAAGCCAACGTGTCTCCAGCTATCTTCTTCCAGTACTAGGCATTGGAGTCAGGGGGAGTCATGGCTGGTTGCTTCTCAAGTAGGAATACAGCTCCCTAGTGGTGATGCCTCGCTTCTCTTCTGGCTGGGCTGCATCCCGGCCCTGTGCTGAGGAAACACTTGTATGCGGGCTGCCATGGTCCGGCCTGAGGATCGCTGTCTCCCTTGAGTGGTCGTCAACCCATTCCTCACGAACCACTGTGGGCTGTCTGTCTCCCCGCCCTTCTGTCACACTAGGGCTGCTCCAGTCCTGCCTTCCTGATGCAGTGCTTGCCCCAGTCTGGGCCTGTCCTCCCAGTACTGTCTCTCCTGCCTCAGGCTTGCTCACTGGTGACCATCTTTGGCCACTGCCGGACTCCGTCTGGATCTGTCCCTGTTCTCTAGCTCCTCCATGACTTACAGTTTGGCTTCTGTCCTGCTCCACAGTCTGGGTGTGTGACCCTGCCTGTGTCTGAGCATGTCCTCCTGTCACAGCCTGGCTGGTCTGGCTCCTGCCTTGACCATGGGTCTCGGTCTCTCTGTTCTGGCCATTGGTGGACTCCTGTGTCTGGGTACTGGTGCTTCCTGTCTGGTGGCTGCTGTCCTGCTCCACGGTCTGAGTGGGTGTCTGGGTGTGTGACCCTGCCTGTGTCTGAGTGTGTCCTCCTGTCACAGCCTGGCTGGTCTGGCTCCTGCCTTGACTGTGGGTCTCAGTCTCTCTGTTCTGGCCATTGGTGGACTCCTGTGTCTGGATGCTGGTGCCTCCTGTCTGGTGGCTGCTGTCCTGCTCCATGGTCTGAGTGGGTGTCTGGGTGTGTGACCTTGCCTGTGTCTGAGCGTGTCCTCCTGTCACAGCCTGGCTGGTCTGACTCCTGCCTTGACCGTGGGTCTCAGTCTCTCTGTTCTGGCCATTGGTGGACTCCTGTGTCTGGGTGCTGGTGCCTCCTGTCTGGTGGCTGCTGTCCTGGTCCAAAGTCTGGGTGGCACCTGCCTGGGTCTGAGTTCCAGATCTGCCTGGGTCTGAGTTCCAGTGTGTCTGAGTCACAGTCTCACCTGTCTGGTGGGCTCTGTCTCGTTCCCTGGTCTGTGGCCTCATCTCCCTGGTCTGACGACTCTGGCCCTCTCCAACTGCCTGGGTCTGCTCTGTGTACCCCCAGAGCTGTGTCTGAGGGCTTGTTCTCTCCTGGCTCTGGGACTCAGCTTGTCTGTCATGGCTGCTGACCCATACAGAGCCAGTGGCCTGACCCTGGGTCTGAGCCCCAGGCCCGTTCTGCCCTCTGGAAACCTGCTCGCTCTGTCCCTGGCTGCTCCCCTCACAACGCTGCCCTTTCCCTGCCCTTCCCACTTCAGTGCCACTTCTCTGTCCTTCCCCCAGCTCCCTCGAGGCCCCAGGGTGGAGGCTGCCAGACTCTTGAGAGCTGCAGGCTCCCTCAGGACTCTCGCTCAGTGTCTTGAAACAGGCCTGGGCCACTTTAAACACCAAGACCAGGAATTCCTTGAACTCCACAGTCCCTGTGTGGTCTTCATCCAGCAGACGCAGGACCTCATCCACAGTTGCCGGATCGTGGGGTTTCTGAGGAGAAGATGAGATGGAATCAGCATCCCTCCCCTGAGGAGGATGTGGGCAGGCCCCTTCCACTCTGCTGCCGGCTTCCACTGCCTCAGACCCCACACTCCACACACCTACAGCTAGAGCAGCAGCAAGACTTCATTGCCTTTTTTTTTTAGTCCTGTCTCTCTCCTGTAAGTGTAGGGAGTATTTTTTGTTTTGTAGCCTCTGTTTGGCACAATTTCTGGCCTACAGGAAATTTAGACAAAGATTTATTGAAGAGTGAATGAATTATTGAATTCACAGTGCAACTGTCTGGGCTTTCAGGTTGATGGTCTGGGCTGCCCGTGGCACCTTGCTGCTGGCACTGAGACCTTAGTCTCTTCAGCAGGCTCAGCACAAAGAGCAGCAGGGTGGGAACACAGCCCCATGGGAACTCTGTGCGCTCTTCATTGAGGCCCAGACGTTTTCCCACGATAAAGAGGGAGGGGTACAGGATGGGAACACAGCCCCATGGGAATTCTGTGCGCTCTTCATTGAGACCCAGATGTTTTCCCATGATAAAGAGGGAGGGGTGCAGTGGGCCTGCAGAGCTGCCCTGATCATGTAGACGCAGCATCCTTCTGTGCCCACATATCCTTGACCCCAAGGCCATCATCATTCCAGTTGCTTTAGGCACAAACCAGACAGAAAAGGGCATGAAGGCCTTGGTTCTGGTTTGCCAGGTGGGGTGGGGTGGGGTGGGGTCCCAAAGTCTTTCCCTAGTTATTAACAACCTGCTCTTCAAAATTTCATTTCTGATGTGATCAGTCTGCTAATATTTTTGAGTAACTTTTTTGTGTAAGCCCAGAGCTATGCTTCTAATGAATGCCTACAAATGGATGATTACATTTCAGATAGACGTTGAGAAATGTTCACTGTATCAAGTTTGAGAGGCAGAAGAAAGCAGCAATTATTTTCATTCTGAAACATTCCAAGGCTCTACTCCTCCCTGAGTTGTCCGTTTGGAACTCTGCAAACTTTACCTCGTCTTTAAGTTAGAATTAAGTAAAACCAAGGTACTGTCTCTAAAGAGCCAGGACTTGCCAACTCCCATGACCATCCCTTGTTCTTTCACCTTCTCTTTTCCTGCCTGTACAGCTGCCATTTGTCCTGGCAGGCCTGGGTTTAGCTGCTGCCTCTGCAAATTCCCCAGGCAAGGCCTCTGCAGGCAAACAAGGTTTCAGTCTCCTGCTACGTCCCCTCTCCACCCAGCTCAGCACACCATACCACAATCACATCGGCAAACTCTTGCTCCAAGAGTCTTTTCAGCTCCCCTCGGGTGAGGGCTGTGCAGTTGCCCTCCGTCCTTGCGTAGCGCCCGAAGGCCTCGATGATGCCATTAATGTTTCGCAGTAACTGAGGCATCTTCGAAGTCAACCTGGGAAAGATGAAAAGTCTCCTTGGAGGCTCCACACTCACCCTCAGTTGTTTCCTTCAGAGCACGGCCGCTGCCAGGTCTTTCCTTGCATGTTCAGCTCTGCTTTTGCTTTTCCTTTGTTCTTTCCTATGTAATGCATCTTATGTATGGGAAAAAGGAGCACACAGGATGGAGGCAGGTTCCTGAGGCAGAATTAAATGCTAGCTCCACTACCTACCTATGGTGTGAGCTGGGACAAGTTGCTTTGCCTCTCCATGCCTCAGTTTACTCGTTGTGAATGAAGGTGATATTCATACTTGATAGGATTATTGCGACTAAAGACATAATTCATAAAAAACAGTTGGCAGATGCCTGGCTTATACTAAGTGCTCCCTATTAAACGTAATTATTATGCTATTATACACATATACACACCTATATAATCACTCTACTGCTCACAAAGCACTGTCCTGTGCATCATCTCTTGTAATCCTTATTATTTCCACTTTTTCTTGTAGGTGAGGAAACAGACTCAGAGAAGTTAGGCCCCACAATTTTTAAGGAACCAAGACATCTAGAATCCATCTCTCCTTAACCCAAATGCAGTAGGCTTTCTAGAATGTACCCTGTGGACAGGATTTATTTGCTTATCACAAGGGTGTTAGGGTCCCACTGGGAACACCAAGAGGAAGTAAGTACACGTGTGAGTCAACCCTTGTCTTGGGTGGGAGCCAAGCAGGAATTCCAGGGACCCAGCCCTCCTTTCCTGTGTTTTTTGGAAAGGTGTTCAGGAAGAAGCTGGGCTACCACCTGCTGGGAATACGCAGGACGGGGGCACCTGCTTTGGGTGGGAGGCCTTCTAGTTCTGAGGGCCCAGTTTTCTCTGCATGTCACCTCTCTCCACAGTCCTGGGACCTAACAGAGAAGTCAGCTTGCCCAAATGGCATATGGCTCCATCAGGCCCAGATTTCTGGTGACCTATGAGTTGGGTCCTAATCAAAGGGAAAGCTTTTCTTTTTCATTAGCTAGGAATCTGGAGGTAGGTTGAGGTAAGGCCCGAGTTTGGCTGCATGAGCAAGAGGCATAGAGACTTGAAGATTCATTAAGCAGAAGCCTTGGAGATACCCATCGGAGGAGATGATATCAAAGATGACAAGCCTCAAATGCAAGGGGAGACAGAGGCTGCGGCAGCTGGAAACCAGAGCAAGGATGGGACGAGGTAGACACAGGAGAAGAAAGAGAAGAAAGGAAGGAAAGAGACTTGAGTGCTAGAAAAAGCAGGTCAGTGTGGCCCTGAGGACTTAGTAGGTTATAGCAAAAGGTGGCCTGTTCAGGGGAAACCCTTTCTAGGTCCTGGTAACCAACAATTTCAGGCAAACTTTTCATCAGGGTAAAAAACAATATTTTTCTTCAACACAGACGAAAAATTTCTTTCTTTTTCTGCAAACTGTGTAGTCAACTTTAACCATGGACCTTTAGATAATAAAAATAATAAGATGAACTTTTAGTTACATTTTAGATTCCTTAGAATAAATCTACAAATATTTTGCCTAAATATCACCCTGGGGTAGGAGAGGGGAATCATGTAATCCCCTTCATCCATCACACAGTTTGAACTTATTGTCTAGGTTGGCATAAATAAACTGATTCTGTTCCCACAGACTCTCAGCACTGCAAAGAAGCTTCCAGAGCCTTAGAAACAAGAAACCTTTGCTGATCCAGGAAGGCACGTGGGTGGCCCCGTAGCAGCTGCCCACACAGTTTGCAGTGAGAGGAGCTGCTGCCAGGCCAGACTCAGGCAGGAGAAGAAAGCCTGATTGCTTCAGGAGAGCGTGTTTCCCAATGGTAGCATTGCTCTGCCCGGTGCCCACAGCTAGCTCTGAAGGACGCACAGCCCATACCTGACAGTCCCAGGTTTATGAGCTCAGATCACCGAGACACTGAGAATGAAAAAGAGATTTCTTCTAAGGGGACTTACCTAAGGACCAGGTGGGATGAGGCAAGTGGTGTGAGGAGTACCAGGTCAGTGTGATGAGAACCTTTTACAGGGGTTTTAACCAAGGCTCATGTTTTAGACAGGATATCCTGCCCTATGGGAAGGCTTGATTCATCCAAGATTTAGCCCAGCCCAGCCCCACCTCCTTTTGTCTCTGTTTTACCTGCTGATGTGTGGCTGCTTTGGTCTAATTAGCAGGCCCCTCCTACCACGTTTGGTGCCTTCTGCGGCTGAGTCCTCTTGACAGAGAAGCATCTCTCCATTGTGATGGGTTCAGCAGTGCTTGGCACAGGCTAGGGTTCTGGTGAACATTCTTTGTCTCCGTGAGCCTGCAAAGTCATGGGACTCTCTCCGTTTTTAATACAAACGTTCAAGAATATATCTGTTGAGGTTAACTTTTACTAAGTAGCCAGTCTGGAAGGTCACACATGTCTTTGTGGTGATGTTATTACTTAGAACATTTTTTGAATTCTTGTTTTGCAAGTGCCTTTCACACCTAGTGTATGAGACACAAGAAAGCCAGTTTTGTCTCTTTAAAGTTGGGTCTCATTTTTAATTAAAACAAAAAAAGTTAATACCTTCCCTGCCCCATGCTATGGGTAGGTAGCATTTTGTAGCTGGTGAGAAAAGAGGTTTATTATGATCATATGCAAACTCCTCATTGCAAGGACAGAAAACTCAACTGGTGGCTAATCAGCAAATATTTATGGAAAGTTTGCTCCATTTCAGGCAGAGGGCTAAGGCCCTAAGAATACAGTGTTGAATATGATGGCAGCAGTTTCAACTCTCACGGAGTCTGTAGCCTGGCCATCCCAGGGGAAAGTCCCTAAGAGGTTAATGATAATGGTAATTGCCATTTTATTTCATTTGATTTCATTCCATTTTCATGACCATCTCATCTCATTTGATCTCCATAGCAATCCTCCGAGGTGGTCTGGCTAAGCCCAGTTCATAAATGAGAACACTGAGAAATCCTGGGAAAAGTAGCCACTCAGTGAAGAAGAGACAGGGCTGGACTAGAGCCCCTCAGACTCCAGGCCCGTGTTCTTTCCGTTGCACCGTGCTGCAGCTCATCCTTCTCTCACTGAGTTTTGGCATGCTATGAACATAACACTTATCCTCAATGTGTGAAGAACCATTCCTGAAGAGGAAGTTTTCTGAGCTCTGAAGCCAAGTCCCCAAGAGGCCTCCTGAGTGTCGCTTTCGTGGATAATATATACTATATAGCTTCCTGAGTGACTCTGCAAGGGAAAGCCATCTTTACCATCCTCACTTATACATCAGCATGCGGCAGACAGGAAAGGGAATGACAGGATGGGAAGGCACGGTAAGGGCCTTGGTCGCAGAGACTGGTGTATCGAGGGCAGCCCCGTAGCAACAGCACAGCCTCCAGCACATTCCTTCAAGGCACAGAGCACTGGGGAGCTCCAGACTGCGGGAGGGCAGACTGGAGGCTTTGTATTTGGAGAGATTTGTCTGTGTGGGGGTGGGTTGGCTCCAGTCCTGGCGTGAAGGTGGGGTGGGCACACTGGCCAGGGAAGAATAGAGTAGGGGCTCCAGTCTTTGGGAGCAAGAGCTGGCTGAGGTTGCTTCTTGCTGATCAGAGTTAGAAGAAGGCCAGTATGAGAGGGTGAAGTTGGAGAAGAAGAGGAAGAGCAGATTAGACCTCCCTTCTGTGGGTGGTGATCTAAGCTTTTTCTGAAGGGGCTTAGAACTTCCAGAAAGGTTTGGGAACTGAGGGAAAGTTGGGGAAGTAACAAGCCAGAGGCTTTATCTAGAAGGTGACTATGGGGTAGGTATTATTAACCCAATTTATAGATGAAGAAACCAAGGCACAGAGAGTAAGTAAGTAAAAATAAATAAACTACCCAAGGTCACATACCCAGAAACTTAGACCTGAATTTGAACTTAGGTCTGCCTGCCTCCAAAGCCTAATATGCCTTTACATGTGCCTGGGGCAGGATGAGCTGTGAGGAACTAGGGCACCATAGAAGTAGAGGTTAAGGAAGTGTATGTGTGTGTTGGGCCAGTGGAAGTGGGTTAAAGTGTGCAGGTGGGGCTGGTGGAGATGAGGAGTTGGCAGAGATTGGGACTGAGTCTGTAATTGAGTGTGCAAGTTTATTAGTTTGTGAAGTTTGTGAGGAGATGTGGTAAGTTAGTGTGCAAGTTGTCAGAATCAAAATGAAGTCACTTGTGTTCAAAAGAATCCTGGACACATACAGAGCTATGGAAGGCTGTGAAGAGAGGCTTCTCATGCTTGTACACCTGATAACAAAACTATCACAAAAGACTGCAAAACCCACAACCTCGCACAAAGGCCATAACAGCCTTACACAATAAACGCTTCTGTGAGGACATCTGCCCAGCAACTGCCTGTCCAACCTTATACTAGCATCACCATTGCTATTGATCTTTGTAGCCAAGAATACCCATTTTAATACAATTATGTAATTTTCATCATTTTTCCTGTAAGAATTTTCATTTTCCTTTACCTAGTTTTGCTAGTTTTCCTTTACCTCCCTCAATACGCATGCAGTTTGCTATGGCACAGGTATTCCCGTTGCGATGCCCTATTCTCAAATAAATACTTCTTTTTCTTTTTCAAGAGATCCTCTCTATGGTTATTATTTAGGTTGACATTAGTGACTTGTTGTTTGCTAGTTTTATTTTACTTTATTTTATTTGCTAATACTGAGTGCCTACTATGTACAGACACTATGCTAAAAACTGCACATATAATTTTATTTAACCCTCACAACAACCCTATGGTAGCAAAGATATTATCCCAATTTCATAAATGAATAAATTATCATTAACTAACTTAACTTCCCAAAGACAGAAGATAAATGGCAAAGATAGGATTTGAACCCAAACCTGTTCAACTTCAGAGCCAAGTATCTTAATCCTTCTGCTTTGCATCTTGGCTGAAGTTTCATATTTTAAGTCTGGGAAATTCCCTTTGACTTAACCCAGCTCAACATGGTGTGTTCCAGCTTAACTACTATGGGAATTAGCTGTGGAACCACAGAGAGTAACAAATAGGGCAAGTTCCCAAATCCAGAGACCCTGTGAGATGCTGGGGACAAAGCCAAAGGAAAGAATCTCTCTTCATACTGACACTTCTCTTCCTTCCCTCTTCCCCCTTGTTCAGTGGCAAAATCCAGAATGTTTGGCAAAAGCATCTGTAAGTTCAGCCCAGGAGAACAACTGGGCTTTCATGGAAGGGGTGCTTTTCTTTGGGTTCCCTCTAGTCCTGCATCATGGTCATCATCTCCTGACTGCCCCAAACAGGGATGTACTTCACACACACATACACACACACACACACACACACACACACACACACACACGGAGACTGGGGCAGACTGACTGCTCTTCAGGCTAAACATCATCTGTCTAATGAAGTGTCTCTTCCACTGCAGCTTCACCAGTGTCTGCTGTCAGGTCCTCAGTGGCTGGCGGATGAAGGGGACAGGGAGATACTCTGGTAAGCTACCTGGATATCTGGATCCTCTTGGGTCAGGTGGCAGGTAAGTGTTAACCCTGACATGGCTGCCTTTCAAATTTCTGCCACTATAAAGGCAGTCAAAAAACCCAACCTTTAAAGAATGCTGCTCACCAGACATCTTCACCTTCACCCAGGAGCACGCAACAGTCATAAGGTACAGTGAATGGCTGCAGGGTGGCCACTCACATCTCTCAAAAAGTAGCAGATGATTGAATTCCATAATCTTGGGCTTCACCTTCAGAAAAGAACAAAACCAAATCTGAAAGCCAGAGAGCTATTTCCTAGCATTGCTTGGGTTATGAGAGAATTTGCTGGTCCCTGTTGCCCACGTATCCTTACTAAAAGACAGGGTTGTAGGGGAATTGTTCTTAGAGGGAAAAAGAACAGTGAGAAGTTCTGGACCTTCTTATTTTCCCTCTGCTTAATTTGGAGTCTCTTTTCTGAAACCCACCCTACATAGTCCCTGATCAGAAGATCCTGGAAGCCCAGATGCTTAAGTTCTGCCCTGGAAATGCCAGGGATGATTAAGCAGACACTGGAGATGGACCTGTTGACACAGTTTCCAGTGACTTAGTGAGTATCTCTCAGGCCATCTGGGCCTAATCCCTGAACGGACAGGTTGTGTTGGCCCTGCAGTTTCTCTGAGTTCTGATCTAGGCAGCAGGCGCATGGCTAAAGCAATTGTTAGTGTCCTTGGTTTGGCCAGAAGAGCTGGAATCGGCCATTTAGTAGGGACTCTGACTAGCCTAGATCTAGGTGTCCAATCCATAGGCAGAACTCCTAGAACATGAAAACTGGAAGGTTCCAAGCTCCTTTTTTTTTTTCCCCACAGGGAAAGGAACAAAAATCGTGGCAGGAGCAGTGAGCTCCTTTTCCTACTTCACTACTGCCCCTTCTCAGAACCCGACAAAGTCCTGGTGGTGTCAAAAGTTCACCAACTTAAATGTAAAGAAAACAGACTAATTTTCTCACTATGTCCTTATTCCTATCATAATCTCTGGTAAAGTATGGGCCTATCATTCCCTGCAAAGCCCCAATTCCTGCTGCCTTCTTGACTTCCTGCAGCCCATTTTCCTGCCTTGAATGCTTCCTCTCCATCTCCTCCATGCAAAGGCCCCCCTTCCATTCAGAACAACTCCAGTAGCACTGCCTCCATCATATATTTCCAGATGAACCCACTTCGATGAAGTCTCCTGCAAACATGTTCGCTTGCTCCCAATATTATTTTCTTAGTACATTTTACAGCATCTATTTTACTCCACCAGCACTATCATTGCTTGTCTATTTGCTTTATCATCTTTTCTAGATTATCTCCCTTTTTAAGAACAAGGCTGGTTTGCAGTAAATATGTGATGAGTTGATACGAAAGCATTGCCGCTTTCTCTGGAGAGCACAGCTTTCTCCAGAAAGCATAATGGCTGGGTGCCACGTCACTTAAACTATGCCCGGCCCCATATTTCCACCCCTCTAGAGCTCCTGGGCTTCATTCCTATGCTCATGGGGATAGAGTGGATACCTGCACCTCTAAAGACAAAACGGGATTCCAGGAACAAGTTGGTAAAAACTTCCAGTGCCCCTCTAATCAGGATGGACTGGATTTGTGCTGGCTTTAACCCTACAGACCTGTTGGTACTGGTCTCCACTAGGGCTGGTCAGTTTTTTCCTAGTTCCTTCTCCATTAATCAAAGCACCTGTCTCTTCCAGGGAGTTTTGTTATCTGGGATGAAAAGGTGATGACGGTGTTCTCAGCAAACTGAGTAACAAAGGAGCACCAAAGGCATGCAAAGATGAAGACCATTAAATAGGAAGTTACTTTAGGGTGTTGGAAATACCGTCCTTATTTAACAGGAAGAGAGTTGGCTGCTGAGTACTAAGAGCCTGTGAGGCCATTCTGGAGGCCACTGGCTGCTGTTAAACCTAAGCATTCGTTTTCCTCAGACCACCTTGATGAAGCCAGTTTTGGGAAGATTAGAAGGCACACAGGCATGGTTCTCATCCCCAGGAGTGCAGAGACCAACATAGCTCCACAGTGTAACTGGCTGCATGACTTGAGAAGGCTCTTAAACCCTTGAGCCATCTATAATATAGTGATAACCTTTGTTTACACCAAATAGTTATTGTGAGATTAAAAATACACCCTGGGTGTGAATGTGTTGTAAACTGATGAACCCAAAAATGTCATTGTTGTTGTTATTTAAAGTAGAAGTAGTGAATAGTCCTTTTGAAGACCAAGAAGATGAAGGTCCATGATACTAATATTCAAATGGATCACTCATTCTGTCATTTAAGAAGCATAATCTATAAATAATAATATACACCTTGAAAAATTGAAATACAGAATTAGAAAAACCGATGAGCAATATTTCACTAACTGTCCTTTTTCCCCCCAAAAGGATTTACTAAAGACTTTCTCCAGTCACTTTTGTATTAGTTTATATATCCTCACTATTTCAGAACAAAGAATAGAAAGCTAATGTTAGGAGCCATTGTTTTCAGATTGATCCAAAGTGAAAATATAGCTCTCCATGGAATATAAAGAAGAAATATTCAACTTATACAACTTTTGTGTTGCCAAAAGCTAGACACAGCCTTGCAGTGAGCTTTACAGTAAGTAGTTACTGTCATGTAGAACTGTATAGGACTCTCTGAGGCAGTGACCAATTTGGGGTGACCAGTCTTTCCATGTGAGTGCTAAGAACCTGATGTCTATCTCCTTTCCTGAATTGAAGGCTTCAGGTGCTTGGTGGCCTTTGCAGTTATCATAAAGTTTCCACAAATCCATGTGCCTGCCAACCATGGCTGCATAAGGAATGCATATCTGACACTATGTGTGTGCTATTATTTTTCAAACATAGGCTGCTGAAGTGGCAGCAGTGGCCAAGACACAAGTCACTTTTCTCCAGGGTGGGCCTAACTACGAGGACTGAGACACTGACTGCCAAAGGAGCTGGTTACAGGCAAGACCTGGAAGTCTGGATGGTGACAGTGCCTGGCTCACAGAGGACAAGATTCATCAGCTAAAGTTTCACTCAGGACTTAGCAAAATTCAGGTGAAATCGACATCCTGACAAGGAGCATTAGGAGACACTGCAGAGGAGATGCTGAGGAGTCCAACACGGTCTGGATGAGACTCTGCTAGTCCTACACAGTCAGTTCATTTACTAATGAAGAGATGGAGGCTTGGCTTGAGGCTCAGCAGCTCTGGATGGTGCAAAGATTGTGTGGCAGGCTGGATGCGGTGGCTCATACCTGTAATCTCAGCACTTTGGGAGGCCAAGGTGGGCAGATCACTTGAGGTCAGGAGTTTGAGACCAGCCTGGCCAACATGTTGAAACCCCATCTCTTTTAATAAAATAGAAAAAAATTAGATGAGCATGGCACAGGTGCCTGTAATCCCAGCTAGTTGGGAGACTGAGGCAGGAGAATCACTTGAATCCAGGAGGTAGAGGTTGCAATGAGCAGAGACCATGCTGTTGCACTTCAGCCTGGGCAACAAGAGTGAAACTCTGTCTCAAAAAAAAAAAAAAAGACTGTGTGCCAGCCATGATGCTGAGGTGACTCCCACACGTGACAACTTGACTTCTCGTACCCTGAAAGGTTCTTCTTCTTCCCATATTTCACAGGAGGAACTTGAGCTTTTTTTTTTTTTTGAGACAGAGTCTCACTCTGTCACCAGGCACCAGGCTGGAGTGCAGTGGCGCGACCTCGGCTCACTGCAACCTCCGCCTCCCGAGTTCAAGCAATTCTCCTGCCTCAGCCTCCCGAGTAGCTGGGACTACAGGCATGCGCACCATGCCCAGCTAATTTTTTTGTATTTTTTTTTTTTTTTGAGACGGAGTTTCGCTCTTGTTACCCAGGCTGGAGTGCAATGGCGCGATCTCGGCTCACCGCAACCTCCGCCTCCTGGGTTCAGGCAATTCTCCTGCCTCAGCCTCCTGAGTAGCTGGGATTACAGGCACGCACCACCATGCCCAGCTAATTTTTTGTATTTTTAGTAGAGACGGGGTTCCACCATGTTGGCCGGATGGTCTCAATCTCTTGACCTCGTGATCCGCCTGCCTCGGCCTCCCAAAGTGTTGAGATTACAGGCGTGAGCCACCACGCCTGGCCGGAACTTGAGTTTCAAAGAGGTGAAATGACATGTCCAAAGTCACACTGACCACTTTGGGTGGAGATAATGAAGTAAGAGGCAGGCGAGACTCGTCCCTGGCCCAGATTGGAGAGTGGCTACAACAGAGAAGAGGCACTGGCAGCATCTCCCATTGCTCTTGCTGCCCATCACCACGAGACACTCCCACCAGCGCCATGACCGTTTACCAATGGTGTGACAACACCTAGAAGTTAACACGCCCTTCCATGGCAACACTGAGAAGTTACCGGCCATTTTCCAGCTATTTCTGAATAACTTGCCCTGTAATTAGCATGTCATTAAAAGTGGGAATAAATATGACTGCAACCCACCCCCTGTTGCTATTCTGGGTGCACTGCCAATGGGGTAGCCCTCCACAGGAGCCGTCAGGGAGCTGTAACACTGTTGCCACTTCAATAAAGCTGCTTTCTTGCACCATGGGCTGACTTTGAATTTCTTCCTGAGTGAAGCCAAGAACTTTCCCTACATCAATGAAACTGGAGCTTTGTGTGTGTGTGTGTGTGTGTGTGTGTGTGTGTGTGTGTGTGTGTGTGTCTATTCCTGGCTTAGTGGGCTTCTTACTATAAAAATTGCCTCCATGGTGGGTTTGGGGTGAGGTGGGGATCATGAATGCCCGTAAGTGGTAGGTAAAGTGTTTTTGTCAATGTGAGGGCCTCTTTTACAGCCCTCTCAGCAGGGTAGGAACAAGGGCACTGGGGACTATGGGCATGGGTGAGGGTGGCCCACAGAAAGGCAAGCCCTCAGAATCAGCAGGAGTGTGGTGCCCTGAGACAGCACATGGTATCACATATGATAGCCTCTTTCAACTTTCAACCCGTTAGAAAGGGACTCAGAGCCTCCGGCCTCCTTCTTTGCTTCTAAACTGTTAACCTCTTAGCCTGTCCTTGGTCAGGCACAACATTTTTGTTGTTGTTCCAGTGAAAACTGAGGGCTTTGCAGGCCAACTGAGCTCAGAATATATTCTGGCTCCTTCCCTTATAAGCTCAGTGACTTAGGACACATCCTTTAACTTCTCTAAGCTTCGGCCTCGTCTCTGAACATGGAAGTTATGTAATACCTTTTCCTTCATGGATTGTGTATAGATTAAATAAACTGGTGAATCTTAAAAGGTTTTCGTGGTGACTGATGACAGTAGGCTCTCAATAGACAGTAGATATATGATGCCAATCATGCAGATGGAGACAAGAACACTGAAGACAAAAGATAACCAGCTCTCCAGAGTTGTCTGAAAGTCCTTACACAAGAAGGCTTGATATGGTTAAACAGAGAACCCAGAGGCGCTTATGGTCATGAGGGTGGTTTTGTGATGTAACATGGCTGATTAATAAAGTGCAGGTGTGTTCATCGGTAGAAGATAAATCTGCTTTTCAACAAACACTTCTCTGCTCAGTTGCAAAGTGGGACCGGAGTAGTTGATGAAAATTCTGAAATTTTGACTGCAAATTGAAGCAATAGAATAGTCTCCGCCACTTCTGTAAAAGCTATGGCGCAAGGCTATGACGATTTGGGAATATGTTGACAACAGTTGACACAGAATCAGAATCACACAAGGAGCAAATCCAGAGAGGACCACACCTGTGTGGCTTACAATTCCCCAGCGAGGTAGGATTCATGTCAACCCCATAAACACTTTGTAAATTAGTTTGAAATCTATTGTAAATGCCATTTTTCTTAAACTAATATTTCTGTCAAATCATTTATACAACGGTGTGGGTTCTGTCACTTTTAATTATTTTTGCTGTCAGTTCCTAGGATCTAAACTGAAAGAAGCTCATCAGTTTTACTATGGCTGAAGTCCTAACTGGGGAAGGGTGTGCTCACTGCCTTCTACATTCGGGTACCCAGACTTGGCTCACCAGGTCCGGTCTCTGCATCTGGCGTGGTGCTTGATCTCCCTGGATGTGCCATGCCCACCCCTTGTG
This sequence comes from Aotus nancymaae, assembly GCF_030222135.1. Taxonomy (NCBI): domain Eukaryota; kingdom Metazoa; phylum Chordata; class Mammalia; order Primates; family Aotidae; genus Aotus; species Aotus nancymaae. The sequence continues at coordinate 32,346,062 of NW_026988523.1, forward strand.
CTCAGATGGTCTCTCTGAACCCAGAGCTGCCTCACATGGAAAACCAAACACAGAACACTGCAGGGTATGAGGTGAAGTCCCCGAGGTGTGTCATCTGCGAAAGTGCCCCAGCTCTGTTCTGCCGCAAAGGATGCATGTATGTTTTGTTCATACCTGGAAGTATGTCTTTGTAACTTGGAAGTATGTCTTGTATACTTCCAAGCACTAAAAAGCCTCAGATTGCTGCCTTTTTTTTTTAACATCATAATATCTGTCCCTACAAGCTGTAGAAAGGATATAGGCACTGATAATTACAGGCTAGCTCATCATTGCCCCTGGGGCTCTAGATGGAGAGCACTGTGTTGAAGGTTGGAGACAATTCTCTCATTCTCACCGGCTTCTTCACATGGTCTGTGTACTACTTAGGCTTCTCCAGAGAAACAGAACCAATAGTATATACATAGACATATATGAAGAGAGAGAGAAAGTTGAGAATTTATTTTAAGGAATTGTATCACATAATTGTGGGGACTGGGAAGTCTGAATTTTTCAGGGCAGGCTGGCAGCTGGAAATTCCAGCAAGAATTCATGTTTCAGTCTTGAGTCCAAAGACAGAATGGAGGCAGAACTCCTTCCTCTTCAGGGAACCCCAGTCTTCTCTCAGAGGGCCTTCAACTGATTAGATGAGGCCCACCCACATTACAGAGGGTGATCTGCTTTACTCAAAGTCCACTGATTTAAGTGTTACTCACAGCTAAAAAATGACTTCACAGAAACATCTAGACTGATGTTTGACCAAAAACTGGGCATCACAGTCTAGCCAAGTTGACACGTAAAATTAACCGTCGCAGGTACTTATTTCGTTTCCATAGTCCTGGCTTTTCTTAATTAGGGGTTTCTTCCCTGATTTCTTAGCAAATGAACGGTCCTTTGATATCTTGGTCTGGGCTCTCATTTCTTGTCCTTCTTCTCAAGAAGTCTGCTCCAATCTTCTTTATTTTTAATTTAGCAATTTTCTTTTCTTATTAAAAGCATCACATGTACATGGAAGAGAATTTAGAAATTGAGATATCAAAAGGAAAAAATAAAAATGATTGTAATACCGCCCTCTGGGAACAATCATTAGATTGTATATTCTTTCAGTTATTTTTCCACGTGCATAGATAAGCAATGATAATAATAATAAGAGCAAACACCTATCAATTACTGCATTCGAGATTTAATTCATTCAATCCTCCCAGCATCCATGAGGTGGGTACCATCATTATTGTTGTATCCAGGGGAGAAAAACAAAGCACAGAGAGGTTAAGTGACTTGCTCAAGGTCACACAGCTAGTGATGGTCAGGGTCAGACTCAAGCACTCAGGTTCTGTTACCAAGATTTTAAAAGCTTCACTGTAGTGCCCCTGTGTACATATAATTTTATATAACATTGGGATTATTTTGTATACAACATAGTTTATTTTACCTGATTTTTACATAGTGATATGGCTTGGCTGTGTCCCCACCCAAATCTCAACTCGAATTGTATCTCCCAGAATTCCTACGTATGGTAGGAGGGAGACCCCACACAGAGTTCCTACTGGGGCACTACCTAGTGGAACTGTGAGAAAGGAGCCACCATCCTCCAGACCCCAGAATGGTAGATCCACCAACAGCTAACACCATGCACTTGAAAAGCTGCAGACTCTCAATGCCAGCCTGTGAAAGTAGCTGGGAGGGAGGCTGTAACCTGCAAAGCCACAGAGGTGGAGCTGCCCAAGACCATGGGAACCCAACTCTTGATCACCGTGACCTGGATGTGAGACCTGGAGTCAAAGAAGATCGTTTTGGAGCTTTAAAATTCAACTGCTCCGCTAGATTTTGGACTTGCTTTGGCCAATTTCTCCCATTTGGAACGGCTGTATTTACCTAATCCGTGTACCCTCATTGTATTTAGGAAGTAACTAGCTTTGTTTTGATTTCATGAGCTTACAGGCAGAAGAGACTTGCCCTGTCTCAGATGAGACTTTGGACTGTGGACTTTTGGGTTAATGCTGAAATGAATTAAGACTTTGGGGAACTGTTGGGAAGGTATGATTGGTTTTGAAATGTGTGAACAATAAGATTTGGAGGGGGCAGGGGTGGGATGACATGGTTTGGCTATGTCCCCACCCAAATCTCAACTCGAATTCTATCTCCCAGAATTCCCATGTGTTATGGGAGACACCCAGCGGTAGGTAATTGAATCACGGGAGCTGGTCTTTCCTGTGCTATTCTCATGATAGTGAATAAGTCTCACAAGATCTGATGGGTTTATCGAGGGTTTCCACTTTTGCTTCTTCATTTTTCTCTTGCTGCCACCATGTAAGAAGTGCCTTTTGTCTCTTGCCATGATTCTGAGGCCTCTCCGGCCATGTGGAACTTTTCAGGTATGTCTTTTTCAGCAGTGTGAAAATGAACTAATACACATAGTAATAGAAAATTAGCTTTTTTGAGATTGTTAAATAGTCTTCAACATCATTTTTAGTGGTAGTAAGGAATTTTATTGAATGGAGGTGCTATTGCATATTTAATTATTCCCCTTCTTAGTTTCTTAGCCTGTTTTTTATCTTTTATGAAACACACAACATGAGGCACAGTGGCTCACACCTATCATACCAGCACTTTGGGAGGCTGAGCTGGCAGATCACTTGAGGTCAGAAATTCGAGACCAGCCTGACCAACATGGTGAAACCCTGTCTGCACTAAAAATACAAAAATTAGTTGGGCATGGTGGCACATGCCTGTAATCCCAACTACTCAGGAGGCTGAGGCAGGGGACTGGCTAGAACCCGGGAGGCGGAGGTTGCAGTGAGCTGAGATAGTGCCACTGTATTCCAGCCTAGGCGACAGAGCCAAAGTCCATCTAAAAAACAAACAAACCACACAATATGAATATTCTTAACTATATATTTTTATGCCTAATTTAAATGTTTTTCTTAACTGCCTAGAATAAAATTGAGGGGCCAAAGAATGTTAATAATTTTGAGGTTCTTATATACAACAGAGAAAATTCCTCTCTCAAAAGGTAGTTTCAATTTATACTCCAATGAATGTTCAGCCCTACAAACTCACCAACATGAGGAACTGTAAGCTTTAACAGTTGCCATTTTAATAGATGGTATCTCAGTGCTGTGATTTAAATCCCTTCATTGACTGTGAGTAGAACATTTTTTTTTTCAGATGTTTGTTGGCCTTTTGTATTTTTTGCCAAAATTTTTTCTTTGTCTATTTTTCCTGGAGTTGGACACTTACTACAGTCTTCCAAACTAATTTCTTTTATTTTGGAAATTAATTTTAAGCACATTTTTCTTTAGGCTCTGATCATGGTTTCCTTTGTTTTCTGTCATCTCTAGGCCGTGGAGTCATGGTGGTCCTTTTATTTTATTTTAATTTTTTTGAGACGGAGTCTTGCTCTGTCACCCAGGATGAAGTGCAGTGGCACAATCCTGGCTCACTACAACCTCCACCTCCTGTGTTCAAGCAATTCTCCTGCCTCAGCCTCCCGAATAGTTGGGATTACAGGTGCCTGCCACCACACCCAGCTAATTTTTGTATTTTTATTAGAGATGGGGTTCTACCATGTTATCCAGGCTGATCTCAAACTCCTCATCTCAAGTGATCTTCCCACCTCAGCCTCCCAAAGTGCTGGGTTTACAGGCATGAACCACCGTGCCCACCCGGTGATCTTTTTATAAACTCACTGACCTTGATGGTGGTACCACTGAGCCAGGCCCCTAGCAACCACAGGGGGGTCTGGGCAGAGGCTGGTGCTGCCTCCTCTGGAGGACAAGTTGTTCAGCCTCTGGGGCGGGGGATGTGCCTAGAAGGAGAAGGGTTTGGGGTGCTGCCTGATGCCCCATCTTTCAACCTCTGGGCTGGAAGCTGCTCTGGCTATTGGAGGAGCTCTGGATGGGGTATGGGGCACAGCGTCTGCTGCTGAGGTCAGCTTCTCCGACTCCACTGTGCCATCTCGGGCAAGTCCCACCATCTCTCTGGGCCTTGGGTGCTCATCTGGAAAGTTTAGGGGCAGTGACTCTTTCACAGGCATGTAGTAAGAATCAAATGGAAAAGTGTCTTGCAGATGGTTATGAATTTTAACAAAAACAAAGTTATTATTTTACTTGTAAAAATTTATGCAGTACATTTGTTACATGTCTCTAATGCATAGTGATCAAGTCAGGGTACGTAGAGTGTCTCTCATATGAGTACAATACTCTTTTGTTAACTATAGTCTCCCTACTCTGCTATTAAACGTTGAATGTATTCCTCCTATCTTATTAAGGCTTGTACCCTTTAACCCATTTCTCTTCATCTTGCTCCCTACCCCTCTTCACTCTCTTCTTAGTTTCTATTACCTGTCTTCTCTCTACCTCCATGTGATCAAATTTTTTAGCTCTGACATATAAATGAGAACAATGATATTTGTCTTTTTGTGCTTGGCTTATTTCACTTAAGATAATGACCTTCAGTTCCATCCACATTGCTGCAAATGACATGATTCCATTCTATTTTATGGCTGAGTAGTATTCCATTGCGTGTATATGTCACATTTTCTTCATCCATTCATCTGTAGATGGACACTTAGGTTGATTCCATATCTTTGCTCCTGTGAATAGTTCTGCAATAAACATGTGACTGCAGGTATCTCTTTGATTTCTTTTCCTTTGGGTAGATAACAGTGAAATTGCTGGATTGAATGGTAATTCTATTTTTAGTTCTTTGAGAAATCTCCGTGCTGTTTTCCACAGTAGCGGTTTTAGCTTTCATTACCACCAACAGTGTGTAGGGTTCCCTTTCCTCCACATCCTCACCAACATTGGTTATGTTTTGTCTTTTTAATAATACCTTTTCTAATTGGAGTGAGGTGATATCTCATTGTGGTTTTGCTTTGCATTTCTCTGATAGTGATGTTGAACATTTTTCATATATCTGCTCTCCATTTGTATGTCTTTCATGAGAAAAGTTACCATTATTTAGAGCTCTGACTGTGGTTCTGGCTCCTTAGGGGAAGTGTTGGCTGGTTTGGGGTGGGCAGGTCCAAGCTAGTCATGTTTAGGGAATATTTTGGGGAGGCTATGCTAATGACCATCATACTGGCTTTGTTCTTCCCACCCTAATCCCACAATAGTGTACCTCTCTGCATCTCAGTTTCCTCACCTGTAAAGTAAATATGAAAATAGTGCCAATGTCATTGGGCTGTGTGAGGATTAAATGAGTTGCTCTATATAAAACATTGAGATTAGTTTTAGGTACCTTGTAAATGCTTTACATAGATTAACTTGTTCAATCATTACATAATCCAGTGAGCTAGGTATTATGTTGTCCTTACTTTACAAATGAGGAAACTAAGACCAGAGAGGTGAAGTGGCCCAGCTGTTGCACAGCTGTTATGCGGCTGAGCTAGGCTGCACATCCAGGCTTGGATGGTCTTGAGAGTGCACATGTCTAACCACTCGGCTCTCCTGCTGCTACCCCATACTGGGGTGGGGAGCAAAGGCGGATAAGGAAGAAGCAAAGCCTGGCCTTTTCCTCCCAGAAGTTAAGATGACAGAGTCAGGCTCAGGCAGGGACTTCGGGTTCATGCTTGTCAGCCCCACCCAGTGTGGTCTTATCCAGACACACCTCTTTCAGGAAATCTTCCCAGATGAGCTCTACCCATGTGATCAATACTATTTTCTCCCTCCTCTTTGAACTTATGAACCTAGTTTTACGCCTGTTGCTTTGTAATGCTTTGAAAATTATTATCCAATTCAGTGGATATTTACCAAATGCCTAGAATGCAGGACTGGAACCATGGGATATCCAGACATAGATAAACTATATTTCCTTTCTACTGGGCATTTATAACTTTGTCAGGGACATAGACAAAGACAGGCTTAAGAAACACAATTTGAGGTCAGTATTATAAAAGAAATATGAACAATGTACTATAGAAACATGGAAAAAATAACCTGTTAATTCAGACTGGGGTGGATGGCCCTGGGAAGCCTTCTCAGATTGTGTATTTGCATCAGGGTCTTGAAGGGTGGTCTTGAAGGACGGAGAAGAGGCAGTATGGTGGGGAGAATAATCAGAGGAGAGTATGAACAAAGACTCAGCCTGTAAAAAATTCCCAGCAAATCTAAGGCAGCACTTATATACATGATATTATAGCTGCCTTGTTATCACCATTAATAGAAATGAGAACTCTCTGTCCTTAAGAATGTGTTTCTATCTCATTTAAATTACTAGTAGGGGCTCTGTGTTCTGTGCCCTCATTATGGATTTCTCCAGGCAGACACAAACATGCTCAGAAGTTCCTTCTACCGCAAGGGACAAATCGCAGAGAGGCTGGCTCTGTTCTCTGGTTGCAGTGCTTACCTGCATTGTTCTTGTCTCCCTGATCTGGCAAGAGCAATCCCTCTGGGCTGAAATGAGAGCAAAGCCGGAGTCCTGCAGTGGCTGATTCTACGCAGGAGTGAGACAGGAGACAGTGCCTAAACTTTTCGGCACTGAGCCTAGCGAAGATGTTCCAGCACCTGGCTCTGGAGAAAGCATCCAGTTGCATTGCTTTGGGTCATTCTGAGGTCTTGGGTTTGGCTTCATGTAATAGGTACCATGGGCTTGGAGTTAAGGTGAGGAATCAAAATACTAGATCACCTCTGAATAAATAGGTAACTTGTTCTGGACAGCACTTTTCCATTTTCCCGTCTGTCCACCCATCAAATATCTATCCAGCCCTTTCTTGGTGTCAGGTAGTGAACCTGGTGCTGGAGACAGACTCAAAGATGAGAAAAATGCAGTTCTTGCCCTGAAACTGAGTTGTCGAGTGACATATAATCACACAATTACAACACTGAGTACTTTAACCAAAAGGCACAGGGAAGGGGTACCCAACACAGAAATAGGATTAGAAAGTTGACAATTCTTGAACTGAGTCTCAATGGAGAAAAAGGAGGCAGCCAAAGAAGTAGTTCAGACACAAGGTGCTGTGGAAGGCAGGGCTTGGGGTGCCAGGAACACTGTTGATGGAGGTGGGGAGAGGGGAGCTGGGAGAGAGAGGTGTGTGTGTTTGGGGTGAGGTGGAAGTTGCTAAGTTATGTGTCTGGAGAATGTGGGCAGAGTCAGGTCAGGAAGGTTCTTTTGGGCTTTGCAACAGTGTTTGGACACTACCCCTAGGGCACCAAAGGGTTTTGAGCATAGAAATGAAATGACTTAAACAGGGACTCCTTTCCCCATTGCTTATTTTTGTCAGGTTTGTCAAAGATTGGATGGTTGTAGATGTGTGGTGTTGCGTCCGAGGCCTCTGTTCTGTTACATCGGTTTATATCTCTGTTTTGGTACCAGTACCATGCTGCTTTGATTACTGTAGCCTTGTAGTATAGTTTGAAGTCTGGTAGAGTGATGCCTCCTGAACAATCTTGCATGTTCTTCAGATGTACCCCAAAACCTAAAAGGCAATTTAAAAAAAAATGAAATGAAATGACTTGTTTAGCTTTGCATTTTGTAAAGGACACTGCCTGCAATGGGGACAATGCAGTGGTGAAGGGGCAGGAACAAACACAGGGAGAGCAATTAGGAGGCTGTTGCTGTTATTCAGGAAAAAGAGGATGGGGACTTGGCCTGGGCAGGGGAGTTAGACTAGGGATAGGGAGAGATTTGAGAGGTTTTTAAGGGGGGTAGAATTGATAAGACGTGCCTATGAAGTGGATGTGAGTGCTGGGAGGCAGAGAGGGATCAACAATGACTTTTGATGGTCTGACTTTTGCCACCACTGGGTCCCTGGTGATGCTTTTCGCTGAGACAGAAAATAGAGAAGGAACTGGTTGAATCAGGGCTGGTGGCAGAGAGATGAGGTCAGTTTTGGTCATGTTGAGTTACCTGGAGATAAGGCACTGGACTAAGAACATCGGGTCCTAAGTTAAAGATTTGGAAATCTTCAGTATAGAAGTCCTAGTTAAAAAGTTGAGAGTACTGGGCTTGAGTGAAGTATAGAAGCAGATCAAGAACATTTTAAAGAGGGTTGGAGAAAAACAGGGAAAGAGTTGTGTCAAGGAGAGAGCACAAATATGGCCTGCATCAAAGAGACACAGTGAGATGAAGACTGAAAGCTGCTTGGCATTGGCAATGTGAGAGCATGGCCAGTACCAGAGACAGTAGACCTGAGATGGAGCAGACCCCTCTTAGGAGCCTGTGGAACCCTCCAAGCGTGGAAATAAAGAAAAATCTTGAGTTCCTTTAAGGGAAATTCCAGGCACCTCACTAGCCCTGAGAAGCAAATGGGTAACTTCACAAACAAGAAGGTAATAGTAGCCTAAAACACTAGCCAAGAAAGTTAGAGTCTCAGGATGTTACATTTCCTATAGAAACCACAGATATCATCTTAATATATGTCCCTGAGTTGTTTTCTAGAAACCTAGATCCCCACCTACATGATCCACTGGCACATGGACCTCAGATAACAGGGAGCAGAAGACTGAGCTTCGACCATCCTTCTCTGTCCTAAGGCTCTTCTTTCAGGGCCTGGAGGAAGTCATGCCCACGGACCAGAGCTAGCGTTCTTTTCTGCTGTCCCAAACATTTTAAACAAACCTTATCCTTAACCAACTGCAAATCAGAAAAATCTCTGAATCTGCCTATCACCCGTAAGGCCCCCTCTTCTCCCTGTTACCCCGACTCCACTTCAAGATATCCTGCCTTTTTAAGCCAAACCAATGTATAACCTTCATGTATTGATTTACAGTTTTGTCTGTAACTTCTGCTTTACTGAAAATTTCCCCTGACTTCAAAGACACTTGATTGCCAGCATCAGAGAGTTCGGATCTTAAGCATGAGCTACCCACTTCTTGACTGGCACCCTGCAATAAATGTCTCACTTTCCCTCTCCCTGCAATCCTGATGTCAATGTTTGGCTTTGCTGTGTTGGGCAGGTGGACCCCAGATTTGTTTCAGTAACAGACCTGGAAGTGCAGGAGAAAGAGTCAGAATGCCACAGGCTAACAGGGGAGTGACAGGTGATGAAGAAAGAGAGAGAAAAGATAACTTTTCAATAAATTTGGCTAAGACGGTAAGACCAAAGAGAGGGTGATGAAAGGAGAGGTAAGTTGGAAGAATTCCTTTAAAATGGGAAAGGCTTGATCATGCTCATATGTTGAGGAGAAGGAGTCAGTAGAGAAAGGTAAACATCAGCCTGTACTCCCTGATGCCATGGGATCCCAGCAGGTCCTCTGGGCCACAGAGTCCACAAGGAACTCCAGGCCCGGTCGGCAAAGCAGCCTCTGGCCTAAAAGGTCACCACTCTGCTAAGCCCCTTGGCCACCGCCAAGCTTTTTTCACCCTCCTTCAAAGGCTGTCTCAAGTCTTTGTTCTACAAAGGAAGCCCGAGCTGGTAGAAGAGCTGACTTCAGATCAGCTCAAATCTCCCTCATCTCCAAGGCTTCGGCCTGTGTTTAGCAACAAGGAGCTTTTCTTGGCTCTCTGCTACCAACCACCACGGAAGAAAAGGCAGCTGTGGTGTGTGGCAGCTGAAAGAGCGGCTGGGGTGGAAGCCGCCAGCCTCGGTCCAAGTTACTCCAGCAAGATGTGGGTCAGGCTGCCACCTAGTGTTCAAGCGGACCCTGTAGCAGGAAGGCCTCGCATGACACTGAGCAGAAAATAGGAGACAAGAGGATGACTGGAAAGCCTGCAAAGAAGCCAGAATTCAGAGAGAAGGGCACCGTCCCGAACCAGAGAGAGAATGTGTTTCAGGTGGTGAAGACAGACAGCGAAGCCACCAATTAGCCGGTGGCAGAAGCCAGCAAAACGACCTGCACACAGGGCTAGTTACGAGGTGCTTTTACCTGTATTGTCTCTCATGTCATCCTTTGGGTTAATTATTATGGTTTTCCCGATTTTACAGATGTGTCTTCTCCCTGGAAAGTTCAAAAGGCTTATTCAAGTCAGTAGCCTGTTAAATGGCAGAGCTGGGACTTGAAAAGGGGTCTTCATACTTTGGGAGGTGGGGCTGGGGTGGGAGCACTGAGTTTCACGTCAGTAGCAATGGGAACAGCCAAAGGCAGAGTAGGCGTGACGAGTGGGGGCTCTGGGCAGAGCTAAATGATAGGGACCTGTGCCCAGCAGACCTTAAGGTACAGGGTTGGGCTGGGAGCTGAGAAATCACCACCACTGTCCAGCTGTGTGCAGTGCCTGCTGGGCTCGAGCAGGGTTTGCCAGCGAGGCAAGCTCTAGAAATTCCTGCACAAGGAGCCAGGACGGGCAACAGCACCAGATCTCAGGAGGTCTGGGGAGGAGAGTTTACAAAGGTGACTGCCAAGATGGCCAGTGACAGGCCCAGTGGCCTGCTGACCGGCTGCTGGAATGGAGAATGGAAACCAGAGAAATGCACCCATCTCTTGGTAGTAGTACAGGGAGGCAGGAGGAGAGAAAATCCAGCCAGCTCTCCTGCTGGCAGACACTAGCTTGAAAGAGAGACCAAGGAGCATCCAAGGATGCCGCCAGTGAGGAATAGGTGGGTGGAACTGACTTCTGTTCAGAGCCCCCAGGTAAGAAAGAGCAAATGTGTTTTCTTTTCACCTGCCCAGACTGTGTCAGTAAAGTGTGGGGCAGCACCTGGGGGCCAGGCAAAGGATTTCTGCAGAGATGGGTGCTGGGCCTGGTTCCATGTGTTAGCCAAGACAGTCAGCATCTGGTCTTCAAACGCTTTGGAATAAGGACTCTGTGCTTGGTACAGTTTTCTACTTCAGCCCCTTCCTAGTGACTCTCTTTTGTTTTGCTTTTCTTTTGGATTTCCAAATAAAATTTCCTTTGAAAAACATCAACCCCCATTCCTGTTTTTTTTCTGAACACAAAAACAGAATCATTTGTTCCCATGCAGGGCAAGATAACTAACCAGACAGAACATCCTGAAGGCCCAGGCTTAGAGTTCGAATTGGACAAGGGGTGAGCTGGGGCAGGGAGAGAGGGAACTAAAGAAGCCCTGCCACTTGGAGCCTGTGCCGCCAGCGACATCACTCCCGTGGCCCTCGGAGACCTCTGCTGTCCGCACCCCCTTCCCACCCAGGGCACCGGCGACCCCTTTCTCTGCGCTGCATGCTCAGTACCTCCTTACTTTTCCACTCAGATTACCTTAAAATTTTTCTTAATAAAAAAAATCTGGCTCTACTAGTAAGAGAGGTCCAGTATGGGAAAGTCAGGAACGAATATAATGAAGATAATATCAAGCACATTTCTTTTAGAATTAATTAAAAATAAACAACTTTATCTCATCTTTGATGACTATTAGGTTCCTCCCATTCCCTTCCCAGCCACTAAAGGGTCACTGGTGCTAGGGTGCCTCCCACACAGTGGGAGCTTGCTGGGTGGCTGATTGTTGACTGGTGCTCCGTAAGCTCCAAGTTTCCCGTAAACATTAGAAAATATAGCATGGGTTTTGGGTGGGGCATACTCTGGGGCACACTGGCTGGGGAGCTGGCTGAATTCCACAGCCTGGTTTTTCTCAAGTTAACTGGTGGCTTCCTGCCATGACAACAAGCTCAGCCCTGTGGAAAGTGGGTTTGGATGGATGGCGCCTCCGGATCACCTGAGCATGAGTCAGTCCTGGGAGTGCCAGTCAGATACTGAGTACCTACTGTGTGCCAGACACTGGGGTGTAAAGATGGGGGTCCCTGGACACAGGCTCCACAAACTCACTGGAATTTAATCTGGAGTTAAATACAGAACACTGGGAGGGCAAAAGGGGAGGTGTCTGGGAGTGGGTCAGCCTCCAGGAAGGCTTCACAGAAGAGGTGACCTGAGAGGTGCGCCTTGAAAGGTGAGTGGGGTATAGTTATAGTAGTAGGTTGTGGGGCCTCAGGGGTAGGTGACGTGAGAAGAATCTATTCCAGGAAAAATGAATAAAAACAGTGATCTGGAGGTATGATGGTTTAAAGTATGTCCCAGAAACACCAGCAGGACCCTCTGTGGCTCACGTTTTCAAATCTGTGCCACATGTGCAAGAGAGTGGCTGCTGTCCCAGAGACCCCTGAACTGTGGCAGGCCCTCCCCTTGCTCCTCTGTGTGTCTCTTGGTTTTATCTAGCAGGGAACAGGCATGTCTGTGTGTGCCGTTCAGGCCCACTTCCAATGCCCCTTCCCTGAAGCCTTCCCAGAGGCTTCGCACTGATTGTAACTGTTTTCTTCACTAGGTCTATGTGTTCCGCATAGGCAGGAAATGTGCTTGCTCTGTCCCAGCATCTAGATTCTCAGCATCTGGCACCGGAGCTCATGTAGAGCATCCAGTTAAGTGCTGGTTGATTCTTTAGTTTACTCTGGAGACACATCCCCATCCCTCTGCAGATGCAGGCTCAGTTTGCCCTTTACATGCATTTTAGGGATGAAAGGAGGACTCTAAACAGCCATGGTCTCATGGGAGGTAAGAATGTCCAGGGTAGATCGTCCTCATCAACCCCAGTTAGAACTTGATTGAGAAGGTCACAATCCAGTCTTCTGTAATGACAACCCATTATTTAACTGACGGAAGCAGGCTTTGTCTGGCAGCTTGACAAATACATATTACACGGCCTCTCCCACTCCACCTACAGGGCTAACATGTGACAGATTTAGGTGGTAAATGCTTGAAATGCCTTGAAGATTCTGCTCCGGCCAGCAACCTCGCCGTGACAAGGGCGGGCCCTGATGACAAATAGTGGCCTGATTACTGGACCCATTGTTCCCAAAATGGGCTTTGGGAGGCTGCCCGGTGGCTGAAACCAGCTGCTGAACTGCCCACCACGGACTGGGAGAAGATGAGAAGCACGTCTCCTGGGTTCATGTCCTGTTGCATCATTGACCCCATTCAGGAGCCTCGACCTTGGCTTTTCAGATGAGTAGCCAGTTGAAGATGAGAAACGTTTTTAAAAATCTCCAATTCCTATAAGGGAGTCTTGTGGTGATGACCTTCCAAGGAAGGGTGATGAAATGAATGGATAAACAGAGGGATGCGATTGGTGGATGGACAGGTAGTGAAGCGTCAAATGATGGATATGTAGATGCTTGGATAAATCGATGAATGGATAGGAAGCCAACCATGCTGGCTCGTGTTGCCCCAGAGACACAAAGTGTGCCCTCCACGGACAGTGTGGGTGGGGGCAGCTGGGGATTCTACTGCAGCAGTGCCTCCATTTCCAATTTGTGAGACCAGTCTCTGAAGGTTTGCTATGCGTAGTTGAAAAGCTCTGTGTAAAGTATAACTCTTCCATATGTCTTTCAGAAAACAGCAATGAAGTGAATGCAACTGATGCCTCCTCAAAGGTTTGTTACCTACCAAGACTTTCAAGCATGAAAATGTCTTTGTTTTTCCCTTTCAAAATGGATGGGTAGGCCATATGGGAGAGAGGGAAATAAGGACCTCAAGAAAAGCACTCCTATAAAAATACTGTGACAAGCAATGAAACAACACACAAACGGTTTGACAGACGGAGAGCAAAGCATCGCCACAAGCCCATGATTCTAGAGCAAGTGTTGACTTTAGCGTGAGGCTGCGCCCACGCATATGGACCTTACCCAGCTGCCAGCAGCATCTGCATACCTACACCCAGTAACCTGCTTTCTCCACCTAACACAATGACACGAGCATTTTTCTATGTTGCTACATAGTCTTTATAATTACTTTAAATGACTGTATAATATTCCATGCATTATGCCACTGCTGAATATTTAGGTTGCTTGTATTTTTTCCTTTGCTCATTTTTATGAATTAACAAATGTAAAGTGTTTCACCCACTGCCTTCAAAATATGTATAGTTGGTTGACACTTTATTTCCTTCCCATTTTTCTCCTTTATATAAATAAATAATATGAAAAATTAGTATATGAGCTTTTCTTTAGGGTAAATGTATTAAGATAAGTCTTGAGTTCAAGATTTAAAAACTTGTATGCCTTTTCACACATATTGATGTCATGTTACTTCTATTAATAACAATGATGGTGATATGAGTAGTCCAGAGTTACACATAATATTTCATAAAATCCTTCAACATCTCTAAGAAGTAGCTATGACCTCATTTTAGATGAGAAACCGGGAGCTCACAAGTTTGCCTAATTTGTCCGGGGCTTATGTCTGTTGTGTCTCTCCTTTATTTACGGGGTCTGGCACCGCGTCTGGTGCATAGAATCACCTCAAAAAATATATTTGTTAAATGAAGTCTGTGAGCAGGGGCGTCATGATTCAAACCAATCCAGATTTGTTTCACCTCAAATCATGTGTTTTTCTCCTGAAGCCTTGCCAGCTGGCTGCTGACATTTATTTGGTGGGGGTGGAGATGCAAGTGTTGCCGTATCTTTTAATTAAGGACTCAGACCTACTGCAGCATCCACTCAGGCTCAGGGCAAGCACAGGAGAGCTAGGGTGCTGTGGGTGGGTGTTGGGGGCCTAGGATATAGTCACTCTAGAACTGCATCTGCTTGACTTTTTCCGTAATTCTCCCATGTGGAGCTACCAGTGGCCTAAGAGGGTGGTCCTAAGTGCTTGGCGACCACTTTCAGTTCAGAGGTTTTGCTGTTGCTTTGTAGCTTTGTGATCATATGTCCTGATTATGCATTTGCAGAAACAATGTCCTCACTGGAATCAGCCTCTGACAGCCAACTTTAGGAGCTGAGGAGGTAGAGTAGCCTCCTGGACTGAATTCCCTTCAGCGCCGTCCTTCCTATTTTCAGAGGCTAATGAAAGGGTCCTCCCACAGAGCACCAGCCTTAAGACCCTTGAGTGGTCATTTCATAAGGTCATGTTTTCCTGGCGTTATGCAGAAACCTGTGTCCCATTTCCGTTATGTAGGATGTATGAGTTGAGGGTTGGAATGGTTCTTCAGAGACCCTTTAAAGAATAAAGTCTATCCCCTGATGCTGCCTGGCCAGGCAGAGGCTACAGAGGTCGATGGTAGGGCTGGCTTCAGGGATGCAAAAGAGACCCAATGTGGTTAGTGCTTCCTGTGTGCTGGGAACTGAAGAGGAACTTTAACCTCTGAACATCTGTATAGGGGACACTATGGAGAAATGGCAGAGGTTGGAGCGGGAAAACTCAGTAGGTAATCACATTTAAGAGGTACTATGAAAAGGAGTTACTGAAGGAAGCAGGAACCTGAGATGGGCTCAGAGCTACAGGTCCATGTCTCCCTGGCCAGGCCTCCCAGGCAATTCCACTCCCATGTACTCAGCATTTCCTATGTACCGCTGCTCCATTAAGCCCTGGGAATACAGTCATGAATAAGAAATGGACCTGTCCACAGAAAATTTCACACTCTACCTGGGAGACGGAAGCACAAAACAAAAGCAACAACAAACACAGCATGACAGATATTCTGTCAGTGACGTAACAAAGGAAGAGAGGAGATGTCAGGCTTCGTGGACACGCAAAGAAAAAACAGTGTCTGAAGCATGGACGAAGGATCGGCTGGTATAGAAGGGTTGGCAAAGCATATCGGTCGGAGGGAAAAGCAGTCCCGGAAGCTTGCAAAGACGCGGACTAATCCAGCCTTGTGGGGAAGGAGGTGGTTTTCAGTGGAGAGAATGTCAAAAGTGTCAAAGGCTTGTGACCAAGTAGGAAGAAAAGTTTGCAACAAGAGTCAACGGTGACTGCCACCTCGATTGTGTGTGTGTGTGTGTGTGTACCTGTGCCTGTGTGTGTATGCTGGTGCATGGCTATGAGTGTGTGTGTTTGTATGCTAGTGCATGGCTATGAGTGTGTGTGTGTGTACCTGTGCCGGTGTGCGTATGCTGGTGCATGGCTATGAGTGTGTGTGTGTGTACCTGTGCCTGTGTGCGTATGCTGGTACATGGCTATGAGTGTGTGTGTGTGTGTGTACCTGTGCCTGTGTGTATGCTGGTGCATGGCTATGAGTGTGTGTGTGTGTGTGTACCTGTGCCTGTGTGTGTATGCTGGTGCATGGTTATGAGTGTGTGTGTGTGTATGCTAGTGCATGGCTATGACAGTGTGTGTGTGTGTGTGTGTACCTGTGCCGGTGTGTGTATGCTGGTGCATGGCTATGAGTGTGTGTGTGTGTACCTGTGCTGGTGTGTGTATGCTGGTGCATGGCTATGAGTGTGTGTGTGTGTGTGTGTGTGTACCTGTGCTGGTGTGTGTATGCTGGTGCATGGCTATGAGTGTGTGTGTGTGTGTGTATGCTGGTGCATGGCTATGAGTGTGTGTGTGTGTATGCTGGTGCATGGCTATGAGTGTGTGTGTGTGACTGTGTGTATCTCTCTGTATATACTGAAGATGTGAATAAGTAGAGACTCCTCTATTTATTCCTTCAGAGTTTGTTCATTAAGCACCTGCCTGTCATACACTGGGCATGGGAGAAGGGAGTGAATTAGAGAGACACGGATCCCTACCCCGATGGAACGCACACTCTAATGGAGAAGGCAGGCAAGACACTAATAAGAAAGTAACCACAGCACAGTGAGTGTGAGGAAGGAAATGGACGTGATGGCGTGATAAAGAATCATCATGGAGGCAGGGTACACCTTCAGGTAGCCAGGCTGGAAGGCCTCCCCCAAAAGGAGGTGTTTGAGCAGAGTCCTGAGGACGAGAAAGGGAATTAAAGGCAGAGGGAACATTTAGAGCAAACGGGAACAACTTGGTGCACCTGAAAAGGACAGAAGAGGCTGCCAGTCGGGTTTGAGTGTAGCCAGCGAGGGCCAAAGAGGCAGGAGACGACTTTTAGTGAGTCCGAATCTTTTTTTTTTTTGAGACAGGCTCTTGCTCTGTTGCCAGTGCAGTGGTGCAATCTCTGCTGACTGCAACCTCCGCCTCCTGGGTTCAAGCAATTCTCCTGCCTCAGCCTCCTGAGTAACTGGGACTACAGGCGTGCGCCACCACACCCAGCTAAATTTTGTATTTTTAGTAGAGACGGGGTTTCACCGTGTTGGCCAGGGTGGTCTCGATCTCTTGACCTCGCCCGCCTCAGCCTCCTAAAGTGCTGGGATTACAGGCGTGAGCCACCGTGCCCGGCTAAGTCTGAATCTGAATCTTATTCTAAGGCAGAGAAAAGCTGCTGAAGAATTTTAAGCAGGGAAAAGATACTCACACATTTTTAAAGAAGTCCTCTGGATGCTACATGGTGCCTGAACAGGAAGGGCCAGGAGTAGGAGCCGAGGGACCACCTGGGGGACTATTGCCATGGCCCAGGCAGAGGTGGTGGTAGAACAGGAGACAGAAGGTGGGCAGCTTCAAAATATATTTGGCAATGGAGTGAAGAGGCCTTGATGAGGGAAAAGGGGTGAGGGAAAAAGAAGAATCAGGGGTGACGTCTGGGTTGGGGACTTGATCAAAACGAGCATAGAATCTTCTTAAGAAGTTTGTGTCGTGGGTTCTGGACGTCTCTGCCGACTGGACTCTGCTCCTGTGGTGTGTCTGTGGTGAGGCAGTTGTGGGGGGCCTAATATGGTTAGGACTTTCTTTTGGTTCTGCAAAATGAAAGAGATGGCTTTGCCCAGGGCTCCTCTGAGGACTGCCAGGAGTTTGCAAAGCTGGCTCCTGCCTGAGTCGTTAGCTCATGCTCCCTGGTGCGAGGGATAAATGGAGGCTACTTTGATTTATTCAACCTGTATTTATTAAGCAGTTGCTGTGTGCTCAATCCTGTTCTAGGTTCTTGGAATACAGTGGTGAATAGAACATGCAAAGAAACCTACCCTCACACAGCGTTATAGTCGAGTAGTCTAACAATAGGTACAATAATAAACAAACCATGTCAAAGAGATATAAGAAAAGGTTGGGAGGAGGGGCAGGGAGTGCTGAAGCTAGGTGGAGGGGTGGGGGCTGAGAACGGAAAGACGGGCTGTATGTCAGGCTGCCGAATGTTCAGGGCCTACTCCATAGAGCGGCCTTTCTGGGCCTACTGTGGCTAAGCGGGGACTGCCCACTGCCTGCAGTCAGGCTCGACACATCGTATTGCTTTCTTCCTAGTGCTTACCACGCTCTGTGATAAGCTTGTTTATTTATTTGTTTGCTAGCTTATTATTTTTTCAAATAATTCAGATAAATCTTGGTGTGATTCCAACAGGAGTAAGTTTTGGGAAAATGGGGATTGGGTTGGGACTGTGAAAGCCTAGCGTTAAATCAAGTTGAGTCTAAAGCTGCCTTCTCACATGTTGTAAGTTCTGCCTGCACATCGTGAATTATAACCTACATGGAGTTGTATGCAGACCATAACCTACTGTTGTGCCAATCACTGAGTTTTGGCCAGTTGAAGGTGGTCAACTATTCACACTGCGTTCAAATACTGCCAAGACCAAGCTGTGACCAATTCAGCTGTTTCTGCACATCACTTTCCTTCTTCTGTTCATAAATCTTCCTCCACGTGGCTGTGCTGAAGTCTCTGAGCCTACTGTGGCTCAGGAGGCTCCCTGATTCTCAAATTATTCTTTGCTCAATTACTGTCCTTTAAATTTAATTCATCTGAATTTTTTCTTTTAACACCAGCAATGACCCAAGGAGCTGAGCTCGAATTTGGAAGATGCTAGACCTGGGTACTCTGGGTTCACAGCTTGAACCTAGTCCTGGGTTCAAGTGGCAGAGGCTCTTCTGACTGGGGTAGAAGGGAAGTATCCTGGTGGGAGTGGGGTTTGGAGAAACAATTTGAATTGGAGACCCTGATGACTGGATGAACGGAGTGGACTTCTCTCGCTTCTTGGTCTGGGCAGGACACAGGAAGGCAGGGTTTCAAAACAGGATTGCTGTTGAGTTAGGGCCTGGTTTGTTCCTGATCCAGTGCTAAGAACCTAGGAGTTCAAAGAGGAGGGACCCTTGTTCTGTACTGACCTTAATCCTGTCATCCCACCTCTAGCAAGTTGCGACAGACTTTCCTGTAGGAACCTCAGCTAGGGAGGAGTACCCTTAATCAGCAACCGAAACTCTGTGCAGGTGTTAATTAGGTCCATGCAGCGACAGGTGATTATATCTTTCCCTCATTAAAGATGAGGAGAGTTCAAGGGGCCCCTTCTGTTCCCTGGATCCTCCCTGCCTTCCAGAGGAGGCTGAGTGTTGGGGTGGGGCCCAGCTCTAAGGAGGTTGAATGGAAGATGTGGTGTGCAGAGCCCTGTGGAGTTCAGAGAGTTCTGCTCTGCCATTAAGGGCATAGAGGAAATGGCCCAATTTCAGACACAGGGGACGACTGTCTTAGAGCTCTGGACTCAGGAAGGTGGTCTCAGCAGGAAGAAAAGAGTCCTTTTTGCTGATGGTGCCAATGCTCCATCCAGCTTATCTTGTTCTGAGCATTTTTAAAAAGCATTTTCCTTTTTCACACATGACAGACAAATAACACACACATATTGCTTATCACAGGCTTTGGGGGTGGTGACTTAGATGAAAATAGGTGTAATAGAACAGCATAAGATTGGGATGGCGAAGCTTAAAGCTACCATTTTTTGATCTTTGGTTATGTGATTCTGACCAAGTCACTTAGACTGTATTGAAATGTTCACATCTAGAAAAAGAGTATTTTTAAAAATGATTTTTATTATGATTACTTACATTTGTTTGAAGAACTGCAATAGTACTCATGGCAATTATATGTAAGCTCAAAAGTGCTATCCCAACATAAGGTCTAGAACTATCATTAAACTGTAGTACCCTTAGTGGAGTGGCTTTCATAGAAACAGAACTGGGCAGATATAACAGGTTCTAGACATTAAAACAATTTTTTGTTTGAATCGGCATCTTCTGGGAAGGCCAGAAAACTGCAAGAACCCTTCCAGGTTAGTCTGTGATTCTGAAGAGCAAAGAGGAGGCGGAGGCATTTCTCAGGACGGTCAGTGCCGGGCTCGTGGAGGCCAGCATGGAGCCTCCATACATGACCGTGTATGTCAGGGCATGACCTCTGGCTCAAATGCCAGCTCCACCACTTCTCAGCTGTTTGACCTTAGGCAAGTTTCTTCATATCTTTGGGTTTCAGTTTCTTCACCTGAAAAATTGGGGTGATTATTTTTTTCTCTCTCACTTTGGAGGTTGGAATGGGGAATTAAATGAAACCATTAAATAAAGTGCTTTGCATGGTGGTTGCACATGGAACTCACAGGCACAGGGAATTCTTGAACTTGATTTTCAGGTTCTGATTTCTCAAAGCCTTCTCTCTGCAACTCTTCCTCAGGGGGAGAGATCCGCCTCTTTCTACTCCTGGAGGCTCCACCAGAGCAGAAGCAGAAGGCCCTAGCTGGTAATAAGAGGTGAAGACAGAGGAATTAAGTGTGGGGAATGGACGGGCCCTTAGACGTCAGCTAGTCTCATCCTGTATTTCACAAAAGAGGGACCGTGCAAAACACTTTACATAATTCTCTCATTTAATGCTCAGAAAGGCAGATGCCCAAACAAGGTCTCAGGGCAAGTTAGTGGAAAAGCCTAGAAAAGGAGCTGGGTGGCCCACTACTCCACCCCGCCAGGATCTTTCATGTTTTATAATTTATCTTGAAGGGATTCCACCTCCGTGGCTGTCGGAGAGCCCCAGAGCCCCTGGCCCAGGACGTTTGACACCTGGGAGGGCAGGCCCAATGCGTGAGGCAGCGTTTTCCAAGATCCACAGGCGCCCCCTGCTGGCCACAGGCTGAAGGCACCGTCTTGAACCGTGTTCGGGTCCACTCAGAGGGGGCTGTGCCCGGAGCTGCTGGGTACCCTGGGCTAATCACTGTGATATGTTTTTAGATGTTCAGTATTCCAGTTTGCTGTACCATATAAAAAGAGATTTAAATAATAATAAAAAGTGTTTTTATATTTACTCACATAATTACCATCTCAAGTGCTCTTCATCCCTTGATATAGCTCCAGATTTTCATCTGATATCATTTTCCTTCTGTCTCAAGGGCTTCCTGTAACATTTCTTGTAGTTCAGGTTGTTGGTATGAATTCCTTCAGCCTTCGAATGTCTTAAAAAGACTTTTCTTTTCTTCATTTCGAAAGAATTTTCCCTGGGTACAAAGTTCTAGGCTGACGGTTCCTTCAGTAATTTAAAAATATTGGTCTGCCATCTCTGACGTGGGTGATTTCTGACGAGAAGCCTGCTATTACTCTTCTCTTTTTTCCTCTGTACATAAGGTATTTTTCACTCCCTCTGGCTGCTTTTAAGATTTTTTTAATCACTGTTTTTCAGCAATTTAATTATAATTTGTTTCAGTTTTTAAATATATTTATTGTGGTTAAAGGTCACTGAGAGTCTTGGATGTATAGTTTTTCTATTTTAAAATATCAAATTTGGAAATTTGGTGTGATTATGGAGTTCCCACTCCATCCTCTTATTTGGGGACTCCAATTACATGTATATTAGGCCGCATGAGGATGTCCTGTGTTTACTTAACTTGTCTCCGTTTTTGTTTCCTCCCCTTCATTTTAGATGGCTTCTATTGCTATGTGTTTGAATCACTAATCA
This sequence comes from Aotus nancymaae, assembly GCF_030222135.1. NCBI lineage: Eukaryota > Metazoa > Chordata > Mammalia > Primates > Aotidae > Aotus > Aotus nancymaae. Next base: position 32,367,432 of record NW_026988523.1, read on the forward strand.
TCACTTCTGCAGTGTTTAAAATGCTGTTAATCCCATTCAGTTATTTTTCTTCTCAGACATTTTAGCTTTCATCTCAAGAAGTTTGATTTGGCTTTTTCTCTGTCATGTCCCTGCTTAATTTTTTCTGCTGGTGTTTTGGATATATGAAACATTATATTAACTTTCAGAATGTCCTCATTTAGAACTCTATTTTTTATAGATAGGGTCTTTCTTTGTTAATCAGGCTGGTCTTGAACTCCTAGCTTCAAGCAATCCTCCTGTCTTAACTTCCCGAAGTGCTGGAATCATAGGTTTGAGCTACCAGAACTGGCCTTCATCTACTATTTCTGTCATCTCTCATCTTTGGTCGTTTCTGGGTCAATATCAGTTGATTTATTTTTCTCTTTACTTTTGTATTTTTTAACTTTCATTTTAGTTTAAGGGGTACATGTGCAATTTTGTTTGATAGATAAATGGTGTGTTGTGGGGGTTTGGTGTACATATTATTTTGTCACCCAGGTAATAAGCATGGTAACTGATAGTTTTTCAATCCTCACCCTCCTCCTACCCTCTTTCATTAAGTAGGCCCTGGTATCTATGGTTCCCTTCTTTGTGCCCATGTATACTCAATGTTTAGCTCTCACTTATAAGTCAGAATACGTGGTGTTTGGTTTTCTGTTCCAGTGTTAGTTTGCTCAGGATAATGGCCTCCAATCCATCCATGCTGCTGCAAAGGACATGATCTTGTTCTTTTCTGTGGCTGAGATGTATTCCATGGTGTATATGCACCACATTTTCTTTATCCAGTTGAGTGTTGATGGGCATTTAGATTGATTCCATGTCTCTGCTATTGTGAATAGTGCTGCAGTAAACACATGCATGCATGTGTCTTTACGGTAGAGTGATTTCTTTTGGGTATATATATCCAATAATGGGGTTGCTAGGTTGAAAGGTACTCCTGTTGCAAGTTCTTTGAGAAATTGTCAAACTGCTTTCTAATGTGGCTGAACTAATTTACATTCCCAGCAGCAGTCTAAAAGTGTTCCTTTTTCTCCACAACCTTGCCAGCATCTGTTAACTTTTTGACTTTTTAATAATAGCCATTCTAACTGGCATGAGATGGTATCTCATTGTGGTTTTGAGTTGCATTTCTCTAATGACTAGTGATGATGAGTATTTTTTAAATATGCTTGTTGGCTATGTATATGTCTTCTTTTGAAAATTGTCTGTTCATGTCCTTTGCCTACCTTTTAATGGGGTTGTTTATTGCTTATTAATTTCTTTATAGATTCCTGGTATTAGACCTTTGTGAGATGCATAGTTTGCAAATATTTTCTCCCATTACGTTGGTTGTCTGCCTATTTACTCTGTTAATAGTTTCTTTTGCTATGCAGAAGCGCTTTAGTTTAATTAGGTCCCACTTGTCAATTTTCATTTTGGTTGCAATTACTTTGCAGTTGCTGTGTTATAAAATCTTTGCCAGGGCCTATGTCCAGAATGGCATTTCCTAGGTTTTCTTTAAGGGCATTTAGCGTTTTAGGATTTACATTGATGTCTCTAATTCATCTTGAGTTGATTTTTACATACGGTATAAGGAAGGGATCTAGTTTCAATCTTCTGTATGTGGCTAGCCAGTTATCCCAGCACCACTTACTGAAGATAAATGATTGAAAATCAGATGGTTGTAGCCGTGCATCTTTATTTCTGGGCTCTCTGTTCCGTTCTGTTGGTCTATGTGTCTATTTTTACCATATTGCTTTAATCACTGCAGCGTTATAGTATAGTTTGAAGTCGGATAATATGATTCCTCCAGATTTGTTCTTTCTGCCTAGGATCGTTTTGGCTGTTTGGGGTTCTTTTTGGTTTCAAACGAATTTTAGAATGTTTTTTTTTTTTTTTTTTTTTTTTCTAATTCTGTGAAGAATGACCCTGGTGGTTTGATAGGAATAACACTGAATCTGTAAATTGCTTTGGGCAGTATGGCCATTTTAGCAATATCGATTCTTCCTATCCGTGAGCATGGAGTGTTTTTCCATTTGTTTGTGTCACATCTGATTTCGTTCAGTAGTATTTCATAGCTCTCACTGTAGGGGTCTTTCACCTCCTGTTTAGCTGTATTTGTATGTGTTTTTGATTTGTTTTGTTTTTGGTGTGTGTGGCTATTGTGAATGGAATTTGCGTTCTTGATTTGGCGCTCAGCTTGGACACTATGGGTGTGTAGAAACGCTACCGATTTTTGTGCACTGATTTTGTATCTAGAAACTTTGCTGAAGTTGTTTATCAGATCTAGAAGCTTTTGGGCTGAGACTATGGGATTTTCTAGGTATACAATTATATCGTCTGCAAAAAGAGATAGTTTGACTGCCTGGCTTCCTATCTGGATGCCTTTTATTTCTTCCTCTTGCCTGCTTGCTCTGGGTGGGACTTCTTCTCTTTATTATGTATCATATTTTCCTTCTTTGCATGCCTGGTAATTTTCTATGGATACCACACATTGTGAATTTTACCTTTTGAAAGGCTGGATATATTTTTGTTTTTATAAATAAGAAGCAAAAGTTTAGTTACTTGGAAGCAGTTTGGACCTTCAATTTTTTCTTTTGTTTTGGAGACGGAGTTTCGCTCTCGTTACCCAGGCTGGAGTGCAATGGCACGATTCAAATTTTTCTTTTTAAGATATGTTAGGTGGCACCAAAGCAGTATTTAGTTTAGGACCAATTTTACTATACCACTGAGGCAAAACCTATCTGAATATTCTACCCAAGTGCCCCATAAATTACAAAGTTTTCTACTCTGGCTGTTAAGAACAGGGGTTCTTTCTAACTCTGGGTGATCCTGGGATTGTTCCCTTTCAACCATGCAGCGAGGTCTTTCCCCTGCCGCAGGTAATCTCCTCACATGCCAGTGCTGATGATAACTCAGCTAAGGATGTGAGAGGAGGCTGCTCCTGACGTCAGAGCTCCCCGGCCCACCCCACCCCTGCCTCTAGCTCTTACCTTGCTAGGCTAGTTGTGTGCCCTGCAAACTCTAGCTGCCTTGGTCTTTTAGGATCCAGTTCCATTTTTTTCAATCCTGAGAGGCCACTGGACTCTGCCAAGTTCCCCTCCCTGAGCCACAGCCTGGAAACCCTCTCCCAGGAGGAGGCCAGGACAGTCCTAGGGCTCAGCTCATTTTGTCTTATCTTGCAAACATCAGGGTCCTGCATTGCTTCAAATTCACGGTCTTGAAAACTGTATATATATATATAGTCATTATAGTCATTCCTTGGCATTCCCGGGGGATTTGTTCCAAGACCCTTGAAGATACCAAAATCCAGAGATGCTCAAATTTGTCATGTAAAATGGTATAGTATTTGCATACAACCTATGCACATCCTCCTGTATACATGAAAACATCTCTAGATTATTTATGATATTTAATATAACCTAAATGCTATGTAAATAGTAGTTATACTGTATTTTTAAATTGTATTATTTATTGTATTTTTTCCAAATGTTTTAGACCCATGGTTGGTTGAATCCATGAATGTAGAAGTCGAGTATAAGCAAGGCCAATTATAGCTCGTCAGATGGTGCAGCTGTTTCAAGTTGCAGGATAAATCCATCCCTGTAACTCCAGTCTCATTGGAAGAGGAAATTTCTACTTTACATCTTTGCTAGCATAATACCATTATTCTGGTATTTTTCAAAATCATAATCTGACCTTGTAACTCTGTAATTAGAGTTATACATCAGTTTAAAAATTCAAATTGGATGAACACGCAATCTCCCCACTAAGACAGGCATCTGCCTTTGTCTCTGGTGAGGCTGACCATTGTCTCCTATGTTTAACTGCTCCTTATAATCCTCCCATAACCAGCCTGGGTCTCTCTCCACTTCCAGAGGTCTTGACAGACTCTTTTGGAATGGGAGAGGTGAAGGGTGGGGGTGGGATGCTACGAACACACAGGAGAGGGTATGGCGGGAAGGAGGGGGAGGGGCAGGAGTTTCTAGGGCCAAGTCCCACCATCGTTCACCTCCAGCCTGACCACTTCCCTCCCCTCCAGGGCACACATCTCTCTGCTCCTTTTTACAGAGCCTCTTTATTTAACGTGCATGGTCAGATCTATTTTCTAAGGGACTGGCTCCTCTTCCTCTGGGATAGTTTATTTTAATCAGAGCTTCTTCCCTAATCATCCTAACTGGAGAAACGGGCTGAAAGGACCAAGGAAACCTGGCCTCCTCTTGGGTAGACCAACATCTGCAGAGAAAAAGTAGAAGTTTGTGGCAACTCTGTTTTCCTTTTGAATAAAATATGATGCATTTTTATTATTCATGATAAACGTGGAGATACCAGAAGTGTCATGTGGCTCTGGTATCACAGTCACTACTCTGGTTGTGTGGAAGACAGAATCCCAGGGCCGCAGGACAGAATGGAAAAATGCTGGGAGGCAGGACTTCATCCTTTAGGGAGTTACAGGCCCAGCCCTGCCCCATGCTGTGGCCATCTCAGGAGTGTGTGATACAGAGTGCTTGGAGAACAGGACCAGACCACGCTTGACAAAATGGTGCCTATGGGGGTGCAGCAATAACATAGCATTTTAGGAAGAGGTGGCTAGGACAGTGAGTTAGTTGCTTTGGGGTCTTTGGTCTTGCAGACCCTGCCTAGGGTTCTGAGAGGGAAATTGTCCCTTGCAGAATGACTGCTATCTACCAGGCACAGTGCTAGGCTTTTTATAACCATTACTCCATTCATTCTTATGATAACCTTATGTGGTGGGCATTGTCCTTTTACATTTCACATCTGAAGACAATTAGACTCAAAGGGGTTCAGATAGTTATACAATGGGACGGGCACTCCAGAGTCTGGGAGGACAGAGAAGTTTGCTGGGAGACTGAGAGAGTGCTTATGGGATATTGTGGTGTGGGAGGAGCTGGAGCCCTATGTCCCTGGCTGGACAAAGCCCTGGTGTGCTCAAGGTGTGCTCATTCGGGAGATGCCAGGTGGGACCAAACCCATCACAGCAGCTGCCTCACCAGGGAGATACCTTGGAAGGGTGGGTGTGTAGCCTAGGCAAGGTGTAGGAACTGGAAACTGAGGTAGGGCTGGAGTGGGGAATATAACAAGAGTGAAAACACCACTTGAGGGTAAAAGTGTGATGGTGAAGGAAAAAGATAAAAAAGAGCTGGAGTCTACAGTGAAATTGAGCGGAGGTGAAGAAGCGAAATATTAATTTTGACCATATGAAATTGTTGTTTTGTAGGTAAAATGGTGGATTATGAGCAATTTTTTGTGTTCAACCTAACACAAGCTCACTGCGGGTAAGGACCAAATATTAAGGATAGTTCATAGAATGTAGGTGGTCTAAAGGTGAGAGGAGGTACCAGATGTTAGCACCTGGAATGCCTACCTGTCCCCAAATGTACCAGCAGAAGGCCCCTGTTAAAATACACACGTTGTCTAGAAGTAGCAAATAGTACCTAGCAACATCCTGGGACAATTGGCTTTATTAAACCAAGTTGTCACTTGCTGTGACAACAGCTGTATAAAGTGACTGAAAGCAGAATTGCTATTTCGATTGGAGGATTATTTTGATTAGATAGAGCCTGAGATAGGGGAGCTGCTTGGCAGACTGTGGGTGGCACTTGACACAAGGTTGGGGGGCTTTGTTAGAGGGCATTGAGAGAGAGAGAGGAAGCCGAGGTCTGGATCCCAAACACTTGATGACTGGCTCTGCTCCTAAGTTTCCCCGTGCGGACTGCAGTCAGGCAGCGATTAGGATTTTCATGGTGCTCTGGCTCCCTCTTCAGGGAATCTCCTGAAATGCATCGCAGTGTCACGGGAAGATGGTGCTCCAGTGACGTTTCAGAGATGGAAGATGGAAGGGGAAGGGATCTAGTATTTCTCAAATGCACATTGTGTGTAGGGAGTCTGCTGAAAAGTGGCCACTATTATTCCCAGGTATAGAGGTGCGAACTCAGGTTCAGAGAATTTACATGATTTGTCCAAGGCCATAATTCAATGGTGGTAGGGCTGGGATTCAACTTCAGGTTAGCCTTATTCCAAAAGATAAAGGATGACCGTAGGCATGTCCAGGGGAGGGAGCAATTTCTATTGATTTCTGAATCCAGAACAACTTCCTTTGATTTCTGAATCTCCAGAGTACAGTTGGGTGCTGTAAATGTGAATCCCCAAAGACACAAAGCCCTGCCTAAGACCCCACCCTTGGTTTTCCTCCCAGAGTCAAAACCCAGCAAGTTTGTGCCCCTCTGGCTGCCATATGAACCTTGGACCCCTGGGCTGTGTCTAGGGCAGCGCTTCATCTCTAACTTCTGAGTGTTCCTGGCAACTGCCTGGAACACAGTTCTCCATGGTGCAGTGCTTCCTCCTCCACGGGCCTTTTCACATAAGGGATCGCCTTTACCTTAACCCCTGCTCTCTCCGTTTGACAGATGACATTTGATTTTTGAAGATGGAAGAGCATCTATCCATGCATCCATTCATTCATAAAACTGATAAATATTTATTGAGTGTCTACTATGTCCAGTCAGTGTTATCGACTCTAGGGATATAGTAGTAAACAGAACAGATAAAAGCTGGGGTATGTGGGTGGGACTAGACAGTGAACAATAACCTTAGTAAATAAGCAAATTATACAAAATGTTAGAAGAAGATAACTATATAAAAACAGAGCTGACTAAAGAATAACAGTGCATGTGGCAGGGATGAAGGTAAGTTATAATTTAAATGGACTGGTCAGATCTGCTTTATTAAGAAGCTTACTTTTGAAAGAAATATAGGGAGGTAGCCAAGCAGATACCTTGGGTAAGAATAGTCCAGGTAGAGGAAAAAGCCAATGCAAATGCCCTAAGGTAAAATTGTTCCTGACCTACACAAGCAGAGGTGCCAGTGTGGCTGGAAGGGAGTGAGAGAGAAGAGTAATGGGCTTGAGCTACCTCTACTGACTATTTATTACATGCTGGGCACCACCAGGCAGTGACACATGCTGAGCATGTCATCTCCTCTGGGAGTGTGTTAGGAACCAATTTAAAAGCTGAGAAATAGAGGTTTGGTGAGAATGGGTAACTCATGCATGGCCACAGAACCAGCAAAGCTCCAGAGCCCCGTTCCTTCCTCTGCACCCCATCGCCTTCAGGTGGCCGAGTGGCCCTGCCTGCAGCAGCTGCCATGCTCTGAGCCGGCTTCCTGGTGCCAGGAGGCCCAGCCCAGTGGCAATGGAGGGTCCCAGGGGTCACAGGCTCTCACTGTGCTGACTCCCACCACACTGAGGCTGCTTCCTTACACCCCTGGTTTTAGGTCCAGCGTCCTCACCACTCTGAAATCAACTACTATTTTTACTTCTCTCTCTCTCTTTCTTTTTTTGTTTTTTTGTTTTGTTTTGTTTTTTGGCATTAAGTAGACCTTTTTTTTTTTTTTAATTCTCTGAAAGGAAAGGCACAGAAGTGACGTTCTTTTTGAAAATGGAAGCAAGTGTGGAACATTTTTAACCATACTGTTTCCTATCTGTTTTATTTTCTCTGGGTAGTGGGTCCAGAGTAGCTCAGAATATAAGGTGTGGGATGTGTAGGGCGTGCGGGTTGGCCCAGATGGGCATCAGCATTTGACTCCTTCCTCCTTGCTGTAATTTGGGAGGGACCAACCAGGCTGTGAAATGTGCAGAAGGTCGGGCGCCACCTGCTGGTTGTATGTATAAACCACCATTTCACCCCGTGAATCTTCGTTCTTTAGGTCTACTTGGAAATGGCAAATGAAGCTTTTCTAGATGCGACTCTAGGAACTTCTTTCAGTCTTCCCCAAAACACTTTATGTATATAATACCTTATGGTAGCATTATGCAAATGTCCCTTTGCTTGCTTGTGCTCGTATACATTACAAAAGATAATCTGTACATCCAAGATGGTTCCCAACATCACCTACCTCCAAGATCCATCCCTTACACTCTCCAAACCCCCGAGTCCTCAGTGCCCCTAAGGCACCTTGAACTACTTCCACTCACCACGTGGCTAATGTGTTTGCTCTCCCTCAGAGGGCGAGAGGGAATTAGCATCATTTATGGCAGATTCCAGAAGGTGTGCACAGGTCCGGGACACAGCAAGGTGTTCAGTCACAGTTCAAAGAAAGAAAGAAGGCAACATACAACAATAAATAGGAAACAGGCCGCATTTCTGTTTGTGGCGATGTGTGACGGCTAAATGGAAGAAGAATGTCCTCCTTTGGTGAGAGAGTTGCGAAGAGTTACTGCACTTATGAACTTTTTATACTAAATATTGATGCTGGCAACACAAAAACATCCCCTTTTAAGATTTTTAGGGGCCAAAATGTATACAGACACTCCAAGGTATTAAGGTTTTGACTTTTAAAAGGAGACAAACTGCATGCATTTTAAGTTTTACCAACTCATGCTCATCCTTTAATCTGGCCACACAGACACCTTACCAGTTCTTATCTCGTTGCTTAAAAAAAAATTGTCCCCAAACTTATCACATATTATCAGAATCGTCGGACTATATGTGTGCCTTCCACCAAGGGTTTCGTGTCTATGTAGGGAGAGGGAGATGTGCTGGAAAGCCAGGTTGGAGCCTCGTCCGTGGCCATCAGTGCTGTGCTATGTAAGGACTTATGAAAGGGCATAAGCCTTCTCGTGGGTAATCAGCAATTAAAAATAAAAGAAGTCACGGCTAGAGCCATAGATACAGAGAGAAATGACACAGAACTTTCCTACTGCTTCCCTACACACTCTCTTTTCAATGTCTTTCAAGGATTAAAAGTTTTTAATTGTAAAGATTTCAATTTATCAGTTTTTTCTTTTATAAAATATAAAATAGTTTTTATTTTATAAACCAGTACTTTTTATGTCCTGTTTAGGAAATCTTTGTCTTTTATTTTATAAACTAGTACTTTTATTTTATAAACTTTTATAAAATTTTTTATTTTATAAACTAGTACTTTTTATGTATTGTTTAGGAAATCTTTGTCTACCCAATATATTCTCTTCTGTTTTCATTTAGAAGTTGGATTATTTTAACCCTCAATTTTAGGTCTATGATCCATTTATTACAAATATTTTTGTATAAATTGAGGTGTGGTCAAGGTTCATTTATTTCCCCATGTGGATATTCAAATGACCCGGAATCATTTCCTACCAATTTTTTTGCCACTACGTTGCAGTGGCCTTTTTTGTATTAACTTAGTTAGCCCTGTATGCATGGATACATTTTTGACTTCTTATTTTGTTCTATTGTTCTGTTTTTCTACTTTTAAACCAATACCACAGTCATAGTTACTGCAGTGTTATAACACATTTTCATATTAGGTAGTATAAATCTTACAGATTTATCCCTTTTTAAAATATTGGCTGGGCTATTCTAAGTTCTTTGCCTTCCTTCCTCCCTCCCTCCCTCCTTCCCTCCTTTCTCTTTCTTTCTCTTTCTTTCTTTCTTTCTTTCTTTCTTTCTTCTTTCTTTCTTTCCTTTCTCTTTCCTTTCTCATTCCTTTTCTTTTCTTTTCAGGCAGAATTTAGCTCTTGCTGTCCAGGCTGGAGTGCAATGGCATGATCTTGGCTCACTGCAACCTCCACCTTCCAGGTTCAAGCAATTCTCATGCCTCAACTTCCCAAGTAACTGGGATTACAGGCATGGGCCACCAAGCCCGGGTAATCTGTATTTTAAGTAGAGACAGGGTTTCACCATGTTGGTCAGGCTGGCTGGTCTTGAACTCCTGACTTCGAGTGATCCACTCACCTCGGCCACCCAAAGTGCTGGAAGCCACCATGCCCAGCCAGTTCTTGGCATTTTCATACATATTTTGGAATTTGCCTGTCAATTTTATTTTTAAAACCCTGCTGGGATGAGAATTTCTTTAAATCTATACAAAAAAGTGAAGATGATTGATATTTTACAGTATCAGGTTTCTAACTCATAAATATTGAGTATCTTTTCATTTATTTAGGACGTCTTTAATTTCTCTCAGTACTATTTTATAGTTTTCAGCCTAGAGAAATTGCATATTTTCCATTAGATTTATTTCTGTTTATTTGATGTTTGTGGGTGCTATAATAAATGATATTTTAAAATTTTTATTATTATTTCATGGTTGCTAATAAACTGAAATGCAATTGGTTTATTGTAAATTGACTTTTATCTATCACCCTTGTTAAATTTAGTTATAATTTTTAATTGCTTCGTACATTACTTTCTATTTTACACAAACACAATCATGTCATCTGAGAATAACAGTTTTATTTTTTCTAATCTGAGTATCTTTTATTATTTTCTACTTCTATTGTGATGACCACATATTTCTCCTTTACTTCGTTCATGTTAATGAATTATTAACTGTTTCTAAAATAAACTCCCTTTGATGATCAGTTATATGTTATTCAACCAAACACTAATCTAGGTTTTATTGTAAATCAGTTCACTTTAAGGAGATTGTCCTATGGATTTCAGACTTGCCTATCCAGCTTCCACAATCCTGAAGCCAATTCCTTGCAATCACTTTCTCTGGTTCTGGTATTATTCTTCTAGTGGAACTCTGACAGAGATTTTTGTACTGAGAGGTAGAGTGTAGAGAAACAGAAAAATGAGTTTTCTGAATTAATTCTGGGTTTTCTGCAATCATCTAATCTGATTGGATTTAAAGGCACTGATGACTTTTCCAGTGGTAAAGAGGACACTGGTAGTCCACAATGTGATGTGGCAAAAACAGATACGTAAAATATGTCCGGTAGATACTCCTTGTCAAATATCTATTTCTTTTCTTTGGAAGAGTTTAAGTAAGACTGATATTGTTTCTTCTGTAATAGAGGAGAATTTACCAGTGAAGCTTCTGGGCCTGGCTTTTTTGTGTGAGAAAGTCTTTTTAAAGAAACATTTAAATTATTTTAATATTCAAAATTTACATTTCTTCTTAGGTCAGTTTTGATGAGTTGTTTTTTTAAAGAGCATCCATTTCATCTGAATTTTCTATTTTATTGGCATAATGTTGTTGTTAATAATGTTGAATAGTCAGTAATGATTTCCTCTTTTTGTTCCTAATATTGGTAATTTTCACTTTTTCTTTTATATTCTTGCTCAATTTTATTAATTTTTAACTTTATCCAGTTTAATTCTTTAAAAATTTTTTTTGGAAAGAGTAACTTTTGACTTTGTTGATTTTCTGTATTGTGTGCCTGTGTTCTGTTCCATTGATTTCCTCTCTTTATTATTTAAAATTTTGGGAAGGGGTTAGTTGGCTATTCTCTTTCTAGTTTTTTGAGACTAAAACTTAGGTCTTTGTCCACATTTCTTTTTCCTAATGTTTACATTAAAGCAACAAGATTTTCTCTAAGAACTGATTGAGCAGCATTAAAAGTTTTGATGCAGAATATTTTATTACGAGTCAGCCCAAAATGTTTCCCACTTTTCTATGTGATTTTTTCTTTGACTGATGGGTCATTTAAAAACCTGCTGCTTACTTTCCAAACATTTGGAGATTTTCTAGTTATCTTTCTGTTAGTGAGGCCTGACATAATTTCACAGTGGTAAGAGAACATATTTCAGACCTCTAAAAATTTTAAGACATGCTGTATGATCCAAGACAGTTTATTTTGGTCAATGTTCAATGTACATTTGAAAAGAATCTGTATTCTGATATTTGATGTTTGCTCTATATATGTCCATTATGTCAGGTTGATTTATCCTCCTCAACTTTACTGCTTTTTCTAATTAATTACTGAGAGAGAGAGATGTTACTGTCTTTGCTATGATTATGAATTTCTCTATCTCTTCCTTTAGTTCTGCCAATTTTTGCTTACTGTAATTTGTTTTCACATAGTATATTTTTACCATTTTAAAATTTTTAGCCATTTTGTGTCCTTATGTATGATAAGTGTTTCCTATAAACAACATATAATTGATTTGAAAAAATCAAGTCTAACACTCTTTGTCTTTTAATTGTAGTATTTGGACCATTCACATTTAATGTAATTACTGATATCATTAGGTATAAGTTTGCCATTCTATTTTTTTGTTTGTTTCATCTCTTTAATAATTTTAGTCATTCTTTTGGATCAATTTGTAAATTATTTGATTTTTCTTCTGTTAACTTTTTAAATATACTTTTCTTTATTATTATTTTACCAGTTACCCTAGAAATTAAAATGTTCTTTGAATTTTTTATATTTCATTTTAAATTAGTATTTTTACTACTTCTCAAACAATGCAAGAACCTTAACTTTCTTTGCCTTTTGCTATTATAAATTTTATTTTGATATAAATCATAAATTCCCATGAGTTTTTGTTGTTTTAAACAGCAATATTCACTTATAATTTCTCAAATGTTTACCTTTTAAAGGTGATTTTTGTCTTTTTCTGCAATTTAATGCTTTTATCTGGTATCATTTTCCTTTAGCCTGAATGAATTCTTATAGTACAAGTTCACTGGGGATGAATTCTTCCATCTTTTTAATGATGTTTTTCTTATTTTAAAAATATTGTTTTACTTTCTTTTTGGATTGATCTTTTCACAAGACAGAGGACACTCTGCAGTTTTATTGTATTCTAGATTCTGTACATTCTATTTAAAACGTCAACCACAATTCTTATTGATTTACCTTTTAAAATGTATATTTTTTCTCTTTCTGACTCCTTTTGAGATTATTCCTATGTTTTGGCTTTCTATAAATCTCTAAAATTCCTTTAGGTGTGGACTTCCTTGCATATTTCATGACTAAAGTTGGTTTAAATTTTTGAATCTGTGTCTTTCATCAGGTTTTGAGAATTCTTGCATATTAATTCTTCAAAGATTGCTCTGTCTCATTCTATCCTTTCTTTCTGAACTTTAGTAACATGTATATTAGACTCTTTGAGCATAACCCACTTGTCCACTCTGCTTTGTTTTTCCTCCATTTTTTTCCTCTGTATACATAGTTTTTTTAATTGATCTTTCTTCAAGTTCACTTACTCTGTCTTCTACCATACCTAGTCTTTGTTAGACCCACCAAGAATGTTTCTAACTCCAGATATTTAATTCTAGACTATATTCAAGTTGATTTTTTATTGATTCTAAATACTTATTGAAATTCTCCTTTTCATCTGTTTTGTCCATCTTTCCTACTATTTTAAAAAGATATGTTTATCATGGTTATATTAAAGTTCTTTTTTAAACTCCTGCATCTCCCAGGATGGGATTTTCTCCCAGTTGTTGCCTTTTTGTTTTATGTTTATCACCTTTTCCTGCATTTTTTCTGTGACTAATTTTTTTTTTTTTTTTTTTTTTTTCTGTACTGGCTAGTCTGGATGATGCCTTGTAAAAGCTCTGGGTCATGTTTTCCACCTTGAAGAGCATTGAGTTTTGTCCTGGCAGGCAGTTAAAGTACCAGAGGATCATCTTGATACTGTTGAGACTTGGTTTTAGATTTTGTTAGAGTAGATACCTTTCTTTACTTCCAGGGTGTTGTCTGCTCTTAAGGCATGAGTCAAAATCCTAGCAAATGGTGTTTCTGAGGTCTTAACTAAAAGTTCAAGATGAACCCTAAGTTTGCTCTGCTCAGACCTGGTTTCAACCTCCAACTGCTAACTTCCTAATACTGTGTAGTCTCTACCAGATCTTCAGCTCCATAGCCTTCCAGCAGGTCTTTTCTCCTAGGCCTCCCAGGTACTCTCTGCACAAACAGCTTAGGGGTTGGCAAAGGATCTAAGAAAGAATTTTAATGCAGATTTGCAGGTGCACCTCCCTGTGGATTTCTCTTCTTTGGAACTCTGCCCACCAAATCCTAGCTGCTTGACGGGCCTGAAATCTGGTCTCTGTCTCTTCTGCCTAATCTGGCCTTCTCAAAGAAAGCCGTGCTGAATTTGGGGCTTACTTTTTGTGCTTTTCTTTTCTCAAGGGTTATAATCCTGAGTTGGTTTCTGTTCAGTGCTTGGAAGCACTTGTTTTACATATTTTATTCAGCTTCTTAGTTGTTTATGTTAGGAGGAAGATTATTTGTCAGCTACTCCATCATGGTTTAAACAGGAAATCACTCTATTCATCTAAGATGTTTCAAATACAAGTTTATTTCTGGGTTTTATGTTTGATTCTACTGATCTGGTTGTCTTTCTATGTGCCAAAGCCTCACTATTCTAATTTCAATTGCTTTGTTACGTCTTATATCTGGTAGGGTACACTCTGTTACCTTTTTCTTCTTAAGAGTGCCTGGTCTTCGCTTGCTCTTTTACATTTTTGTATTAGTATTAGAAGTGGCTTCCTGAGTTCTGTAGAAGTCTTATTTGTATTTTTTTTGGAGTTGCATTAAATCTATAGACTAATTTTAAAAGGACTGCCATCGTTGGGATTTTGAATCTTCCTGTTTGTGAACATAGTGTCTCTCTGCATGTATTTAGGTCTTCATTAACGTTTTATAATCAAATTTCATAATAAGACATGTTTTATAAAACTTACCTAAAATATTTTGTTTTTTGCTGCTATTTTAAATAGTATTACAAGAATTAAATTTTCCTCTTGAGGGATTCAGGGACAATGTGAAATGAATATTTGATTCATACATGGATAAGTATTTCATGCTGGCAAGCTATATCCAGCATGTAATTAGATATTCTTTATGCTTTTTGTTACAGTACTTTAACCTATATCATTTAATTTTCTCCTCACAAAAATCCCCCAAGGAAGATATTAACATTTGATTTTACAGATGAAGGAATGAGAGCTCAGAGCATTTAAAATACATTTCTAAAATCATATAAATTGTAGGTGGTTAGGAAGAAATTCAAATACAAATAAAATGATTGTTGACATATTTTGACCAATGTATAATATATGATTCATTATATAGAAAAATAGCTACTGAAAACCAAAATCATGAAGTTCAGTTGGTTATCAGTTGGGTATCTGGGGGGGGAAAATACCCAGAAAGATCGTTTCTTGGCTGAGTAGAGGCCCAGTGGGTGTCTGGAGCGTCTCAGAGATGCAAATTACTCAGACAGGATATTAATTAAATATTTCCCCTTCACTGGCTCTGCAGAATGTGTGAAAATCCATAAGAGAATGAATATCTCAGGCTAATCTTTTGGACAAGTTGTAACTAACAATATCCAGTCCTTCCCAGAACCTCTAATTGATCAAGCCCGCTGGTTCTTGTATTATGCAGGCAGTGCAGACAGAAACCAGGCCTCAACCCTTTGCTCTGACCCCAAGCCATTCCCATGGCCATGGAAAGGAGGGGAGCGGAGGGCAAAGCATCAAGATGGGATGGATAGTTTGGAGCAGTGAAGCTGAGAAGCTTGTGAGGCTCTTAAATCATTAACACCTCAAGGGTCCTGCACATGCCCTGCAGTAATTATAACTAACACTTAATGAGTACTTACTGTGTACAGACCCTTTGCTAAGTATTTACATTGTGTCATTTAATCCTCAAAGCCACTCTATGAGGTGGGCACTGTCATTATTCTCATCTCATAGACTAGAAAATTAAGGTCCTATAACAGGGTTGGTGAACTGTGGCCCATGGACAAAGCCTGGGCCACTGCCTGGATTTGCCAATAAAGTTTTATTTGAACACAGCCATATCTTTTCATTTATGTATTATCCATAGCTTCTTTCAGGCTACAACCGCATAGTTAAGAAGTTGTGACAGAGATTATCTGGCTCACAAGGCTGAAATATTTACGATCTGATCCTTTACAGAAAAGGTTTGCCAAAGCCTAATTTATTCAATGGCACCTTTTTTGAAAGAGGCTGAACTGGCCTATGAACCTGGCAGTGGGAGGCAGCACCTACACTTGTAATCACATGCTCAATTGCCTTATTATCAAGCCTGACTTCCTGGGTGTTCAAACTGCACGGTTGTATGGGGCCTGCACTTAGAAGGCCCCATATGACTGTGCATTTGGTTTAATGCTCTGCTTTTACTTAATAATTTTTGAACAAGGGGTCCTGCATCTTTATTTCACATTGGGCCTTGAAAATGATGTAGCTGGCCCTGCTTATTATAGAAATCACTGTTGCTGAGGAACAGAGCAGAAGACTGGCCCCTCAGCCATCTGTTTCCCTGCTGCTGATAAAAGCATACCCAAGACAGGGCAATTTACAAAAGAAAGAAGTTTATTGAACTTACAGTTCCACACAGCTGGGGAGCCTCATAATCACGCAGAAGGTGAAAGGCATGTCTCACATGGCAGCAGACAAGAAGAGAACGCTTGTGCAGGAAAACTCCGCGTTATAATAACCATCAACTCTTGTGAAACTTACTATCACAAGAACAATATGGGAAAGGCCTGCCCCCATGATTCAGTGACCTCTCACTGGGTGCCTCCGACAACATGTGGGAATTCAAGATGAAATTTCGGAGGGGACACAGTGAAACCACGTAATCTAACCATCTAACGTCTTCAGAAAAGCAAATGGCTGTTGTCTTGAGGGGTTATGACTTCTCTGGCCCGGAGGTGTTTCAGCAGAAGTTGGGAGACACGTGAAAGAGGAGTGCTGTGTACAAGACATAGGAAGTTGTAACATGAGGAGGCACGCCCTAACAGGAAAAGGGGTGCCCTAACAGGAGGAAGGTTGCCCTAATAGGAGGGAGTGCAAAATAGGAGAAGGAGGTGTTCTGAAAAAGGAGGAAGGGACCTGAACAAGAGAAAGGCCCTAAAAGGAGGAAGGGGTGCTTCCTCTGACAGAAGGAGGGGGTGCTCTAACAGGAGGTGGGGCTTCCTAACAGGAAGAGAGGGTGTCCTAACAGGAGAAAGAGGTATCTAGCAGGAGGAGAGGGTGTCCTAACAAGAGTAAGGGTGTCTTAACAGATAAAAAGGGTGCCTGAAACAGGGAAGGGTGCTCTAACAGGAGGAGAGGGTGCCTGTATTAATTCATTCAAACTATATCATTTTACCCCTGGCCCCTCCCAAATCTCAGGTCCTCACAATTCAAAACAGAATCAGGCCCTTCCAACAGTCTCCCAAAGTCTTAACTCATTCTAGCATTACCTCAGAAATTCAAGTCCAAAATCTCATCTGAGACAAGGCAAGTCCCTTCTGCCAATGAGCCTGTGAAATCAAAATCAAGTTAGTTACTTCCTAGATACAGTAGGGGTACAAGCATTGGGTAAATACACCCATTCTAAATGGGAGAAACTGGCCAAAAGAAAGGGGCTACAGGCTCCATGCAAGTCCAGAATCCAGTAGGGCAGTCATTAAAACTTAAAGTTCCCCAATAATCTCCTTTGACTCCATGTCTTACATCTGGGTCACAATTTAAAGGATTTCCCTGCCCCATCAGCTCAGACCTAGTGGGTGTTCTGATCTACTTCCCTGCACGATTTCTCCTTCTCTCTCACACATGGGGTTTCTTTTGGATATTCCCTCTTCCCACGTATTGGGGTCTCAGTGGATGGTTTGGATGTGTGCTGCAGACTTTATAACCAGGATGCGTCTCTCCATACATCTCCACAAGTAGTGCCCAGTCTATTGTTCTCGTCTTTATGTCCCTGTGTTCTCAATGCTCAGCACCCACTTATAAATGAGAACATATGTTATTTAGTTTTCCGTTCCTGTGTTAATTCGCTTAGGATGATGGCATGGGTTGAAAAACCACCTGTTGGGTCCTATGCACACTACCTGGGTGACAGGCTCCATACCCAATCAAGAATGCCTCCCCAAATCCAGAGCATACGGCAAGCTCTTTCCAGCATCCCCTCCCTGTTCTCTACGCTGGCAGTCCGCCCAGCACAGCTGAGCATCTGTCTTTCCACAGCACGTCAAGCATCCAAATGAGATATTATAATACATCGTCTCACTTTCCTGCAGGGACTTCCAAGATCTCAGAATGGTTTTAATACGGACTTTTTGCTTGGCTTGAAAAGTGGGAAAAACAAACTCTCCTTACTCACAAGGGGAGAAAAGGTGAAAATGCCACAGCTTTTATCCCAAAGATATAAATTCCTTACTCCAAGAAACAATCTACTTCAAAGAATGCTTGTGGAACGTCTAGGCCAGTCTATACACAGGCTGATCAGGTCCGTGGTGATCTTGGGACTGGTTCTGCTCTTTTTATATTTTTTGAGACTGAGTCTCACTCTGTCACCCAGGCTGGAGTGCAGTGGTGTGATTCTCCTGCCTCAGCCTCCCTAGTAGTGGGATTATAGGCATGCATCACCACACCAAGCTAATTTTTGTGTTTTTAGTAGACACAGGGTTTCACCATGTTGGCCAGGCTGGTCTAAAACTCCTGACCTCAAATGATCCACCCACCTTGGCCTCCCAAAATGCTGAGATTACAGGCATGAATCATTCCGCCTGGCCACTTCTGCTCTTTTACAGTATGCTGGAGACATGCCAGGGAACTCCTTGGTGAGGAATGTTGGGGTACTTTGGAGAGGGAATGTGACAGGGTTAACTTCCTGGAGCTCAGGATGCAGAAGCTCCAAAGCCCATCCTCTGAAAGCTGCCCAGGCCTCACTTCCCTCATTGAGAACTTGGTGTAATCTCTATCCATCCTCTGAAGTCAGATGAACCCTCAATGAGGTGGGCATGGGTGAGGGATCTTATTTTATTTCCACCCATCTCCATCTTTGTCCCCCTCTTCATGGGTGTCTGTGATAGTACAGGGCTCATGTTTGGTTCCTGAGGGGGGCTACTCCTCTTACCTGTTATCATTACGGGCTGAATTGTGTCCTCCCAAAATTCACATGTTAAAGTCCCCAGCCCAGCATTTCAGAAAGTGACTATATTTGGAGACAGGGTATTTAAGGAGGCACTGAAGTTAAAATGAAGTCATCAGGGTGGGCCCTAATCCGATATGGCTGTTGCCCATATACGAAGAGAAAATTGGAACACAGATATGCACAGAGGGAAGACCATGTGAGGACATAAGCAGACGGCTCTCTGTAAGCCAAGGAGAGAGAAACAAAGCCTGCCAACTCTCGATGTAAGACTTCTGGGCTCCAGAATTGTGAGAAAACGAATTTCAGTTGTTTAAGCCACTTTGTGGCCCTTGGTTACGGCAGCCCTGGCAAACTAACACACCTGTCTTCCAGAAGTTTCTAGGTCCAATCTTTCCTCCAACTCTGCCCCTTTCTGTTGTTTCTTCTTAGCGTGAAGAATAGAAACCAGGTTCTAAAGCTATGTCACACACTCATCCAAGTCTCTTGAATAAGGCTGTAAGCTCTTGGATTAGGGTTTTAATTATTATTATTATTTTTTTTTTGAGACGGAGTTTCGCTCCTGTTACCCAGGCTGGAGTGCAATGGCGCGATCTCAGCTCACTGCAACATCCCCCTCCTGGGTTCAGGCAATTCTCCTGCCTCAGCCTCCTGAGTAGCTGGGATTACAGGCACACGCCACCATGCCCAGCTAATTTTTTGTATTTTTAGTAGAGACAGGGTTTCATCATGTTGACCAGGATGGTCTCGATCTCTTGACCTCGTGATCCACCCGCCTCGGCCTCCCAAAGTGCTGGGATTACAGGCGTGAGCCACCACGCTCGGACTGGATTAGGGTTTTAACACTTCTCTGCTCTGATGAAGAGATGGAGCATCCAATTTGCCTTACACCCATGGGACGGTAGGGGGCGACAGAATCAGAGGCAGAAGTTCAGAACTGGCAGTGTATCCTGGAAATTTTACTGGGCTCTAGTGATGAGGATAGGTGAAGAGCAGGAAGCGGAGGTCACCGCAAATCTCCTTCTCTTTCAAGATCTGATGGGAGTCTATCAATACCAAGTAATCAGAGTCAACTGCGTTTTCTTCTACAAAGCATGCAACTGTGTTCTGCCTTCTATGCCGTGCATCGAGTTAACAGAGCAAAACTTATATGTGATTACTGTGTGCCAGGTACTATTTAAAGTGCTTTAATAAATTTAGGTATAGTAAATAATATTTTAATTTCATACTTTATTTTTATTATCTTAAAATTAACACACACATACATACAGTCTAAGCCAAGCTTGTCCCTATAAAATATTTTTTATATTTTATCACACGCACACCCCCCAACAACCCAGTTACTTGACCTTCTTATTTTCCTTACTTTATAGAAACCAAGTTCCAGAGAAGGTAAGTATCTTACCCAAAGTTGAGTTGGAGGCAGGGCACAGTGGCTCATGCCTGTAATCCCAGCACTTTGGGAGGCCAAGGTGGGCAGATCTTTTGAGCCCAGGAGTTGGAGACCAGCCTGGATAACATGGTGAAACCCTACCTCTACAAAAAATACAAAAAAATCATCCAGGTGTGTTTGCATTCAACTATAGTCCCTTCTACTCAGGAGGATGAGGTTGGAGGATCACCTGAGCCTGGGAAGTCGAGGCTGCAGTGAGTCTGGCTGCATCGCTGCACTTCAGCCTGGGTGACAGAGTGAGACATTGTCTCAAAAGAAAGAAAGAAAAAAGTCTAGTTAGGGCTCAAACCCACACGCTGGCTCCCAAGTCTGTGCTCTTCACTGCTGGCTGGGTAGCGTGCCCTGGCTTCCACGTCCAACTTGTATGTTCCCATGTGGCAGGGAGTCTTTCTTGCCCATTTCCATGCCCATCCCTTTAGTCTCTTTTTCCTCTTTCCTTACTTAGCCTTGTTCTTGGTGTTTGGGAGACATTTGAGCTTGATAAATATTTGGTGAATTATTGACCTCTCTTCTCATTTCACAATCGAAAACTAAGGTTCAGGAGCAAGACCTCCAAACATCTTGACTCCTGTAGTTATTGCAAGGACTGACGGGGTCGGGTTCCGCGATGTCTCGGTCTCAAGGAGGCAGGAGATTCCCTGAGTTTTAAGATTCCATCTTCAATATGTCTTGTCTACTTCACATCTCTGACTTTATTCAAGTAACTCTGTGAAGTATGAAGCGTCATTATTATAAGAGGAAGAGGTTAAGGAGGGGGAAGGAAACACACGTTGAATAATCATTTTAGGTATAGAAACTGAGGCTGAGAGAGATTAAATAACTTCCCTAAGACCACAGGCCAGGTATTTAAAAGGAGTCTGACTTCAGATTGGGTTTTCCTACCACACGATCAGGGGGTGTCTCAACAAAAGGCTGAAACTCAGAGAGCCTCGGTCTGGGCTCTAGAAGATTTAGGATTTGTATTTGTACTTAGGCTGTTCAGAAAGTGACCTGGGTGACTTCACTGGACAGCCCTGAATGAAGACCAAAATTTCTCTCAACTCCAAGAGTCCTGGGAGAGCAGGTTTACATCCCTCATCCCTAGTTTCCCCCTTGTCATATGGGACAGGATTGCTGTCCCCTGAGGGAACTGTTCAGCTGGCAAAGGGTCTTCTCTAGATCCACTGAGAGCTACAGCATCTACGGTTTTCTTGAAGGTGCTGAAATTCAGCAAACACGGATTCTGGGCCTGTTACTTTCCAGCTGTGTGACCCAAGGCCAGCTGCATCTCATTCTGGCTCTGGGCCTCAGTTCTCTCATCTGGGGAGAAATCAACCCTGGTCACTGCGTATACAACTGCCCAGCACTCCTTCTAGGGCTTAGGCCTGAAACCTGATGATTATAAGTTCATTTCTTTATCTTAAGAGTCAGTATCTATTAAAACACTGGTATTCCGCAAGCAAAGGCCATGCTTAATTATGAGTAAGTTTCAGATGGTTTACAGAGACTGGATTTTGAATGGACAAGAGAAAAGGTAGAGAGCCTGAGGGAATTGGCCAAAGGTGAGAACCCAGACCTGAGAACACCACCAGGGGACGCTCTGCCTCCTAAAACCACTTCATAGTGTGGCTGATACCAGAAGACCCAGAAACACGGCATTGGCACCCACAGTTTTTTGCTGCAACCATCCAATTCTCCTCTCTGAACCTCAGTTTCCATATCTGTCCATCATTGTCTACCATAGCTGGATTCAACTGGATTCAGCTCACAGCTTGACTAGCTTTGTCTTCCTACCAGAGTTAGTATTAGCATGGACACAGTCCCATCAGAGGAGGCAGAGTTAGTATTAGCAAGGATACATTCCCGTCAGAGGAGGCAGAGTTAGTATTAGCAAGGATACATTCCCGTCAGAGGAGGCAGAGTTAGTATTAGCGTGGATACAGTCCTGTCAGAGGAGGCAGAGTTAATATTAGCACGGATACATTCCCATCAGAGGAGGCAGAGTTAGTATTAGCAAGGATACAGTCCCGTCAGAGGAGGCAGAGTTAGTATTAGCAAGGATACAGTCCCGTCAGAGGAGGCAGAGTTAGTATTAGCAAGGATACATTCCCGTCAGAGGAGGCAGAGTTAGTATTAGCACGGATACAGTCCCGTCAGAGGAGGCAGAGTTAGTATTAGCACGGATACATTCCCATCAGAGGAGGCAGAGTTAGTATTAGCAAGGATACATCCCCGTCAGAGGAGGCAGAGTTAGTATTAGCAAGGATACAGTCCCGTCAGAGGAGGCAGAGTTAGTATTAGCAAGGATACAGTCCCGTCAGAGGAAGCAGACTGAGCTCTGCCTCGCAAGCATTGCCTGCCTCGCTATCCATTCTCCTGGGTGGACCTCTGCCCTCCCTGAGCATCTTGGCAGGGAGTTGGTCTGTCCCTTAGCTCCTAACCTGAAGTTGAGGAGCAGGGCTGAAGGTGGAAACACCAAGGAGGAGAATTGTTTTCCTGTTTACTACGGAGCAGTGAAGAGGGACCTGGTTAATCTTCACGTCTGACCCTGAGCTGTGCCACCCTGGGCATGCTAGTGAAATAACAGACATTTCGCTATCTGTTATTGAGAGGCATCGCGATCCTGATCTGCAAACAAGTGGAATAATATCTATTATTTATTTAGGCAATTACCTCCATTGATATTTGCTTTCCTTTTTATCTTTCTCATATTCTGACTTCCCAAGCTTTGAGTGAGACAGGCAAAAACGCCCAGGAGAGGATAACACATGTTCACACAGCCCTTTACAGCCTAAGGAGCACTTTTATATTCACTGTTTAATTGATGCCCATGGCATCTCTGGGAGAATGTTCATGGCTGGGTAAGTTTCTCTTCCTGTAGTTCCATAGGAACCTGTTTCTCCTTTTATAGCTGGCACTAATGTTAAGTTTTAATGACTGTCTTTCCTAATTAACTCTATATTTCATGAGATCAAGGGTCATGTCTTTGCTCACTGGTGCATTCTCAAAGCCTAGCATATAGCTGCTGCTAAAAAAAAATATTTTGTTTTGATTCCTGAATAGACGAAAAGCCATCATTGTTCCCACTTTATAGATGAGGCAACTGAGGCCTCAAGAAGCGAAGTGACTTTCCCAAGGTCATCTAGCTAATTGATGGGAAAACTGGAATCCTTTCTGGTTCCTAGCTGAGAAGGTTGAAAGGGTGGGCAACGGTGTCTGTGGGAAGTCATCTGCCTCCTGCCAGGTCTTTGGAGTGGGAGGCAACTCCGAAGAGAGAAAAGTATTATGTCATCTGTCAGCACTCGTCACACTGCCTTACAAGTCAACGCCTATGTGTCTGCCTGCCTCACCCCAGCCCTGACCCAGAGTGGGGATGTCCTAAGCTCAGGGCTATGTTTAATTTCCATCTATGTCATCAGGGTCGAGCACGATGCCTGGTATGCTATTGGTACTTACTATGTTTTTGAGGACTGAATAATGGATGGATGGATGAACATCTCCAAATGTCTTCTGTATGTGATGCTGTAGGTGCAAGGTCAGGGTGAAGCTGCTTGAAGCCAGGCTTGTCCTGAGTGGAGGCACTGTGAGGTGTTGTCGATAATGCTGGGTGTTGGCCAAGTTCTCTGGACTGTGAACCCCGGAACATAGGGCCTGTGGGAGGCCTGTGAGACACTTCCACCAGATCCATCTGAGCAAGTGGGCCTGCAGAAGCCATCATGTCTAGCCTCCCCATCTTCCACATGAGGACATGCTGCTCCAGAGAGACAGGGTGATTGCCCAAACCCAGGCACCACCCCACCCAACATTCTGGTTCCTGAGGGCCTGCAGAACCAGCTGGTGAGAAGAGGATGCTCATTCTCCAGTCATCAGAGGAGTCCTACAGGGTCAAGGCAGGGTCACAAATATTAGCCATCAGGTTTATTCTTGCTTTTCTCATGCTCTTTGGGGTAGGACAGTGTTTTCCCTCGGTGCTGTCTTACAGTTGGCACCAGTAATGCCCAGAAGTGTCACTGACACTCAGTTCTCACCTGGGAGGTCTTTCCTGATGCGGGCCTTGCTTTCCTGTGCCCCCCAGAATCACTGACATCACATAAAGCTTCGGGGTTGTGTGAGAGACAGCACCACTCACAGGTTGGCCTTAATTGTTATCGTCATCATTATTTGATTATATTTACATTATCATGAGAGTTATTATTGCACTTTCTGGATCACCACATACTTTGCTATATATGATCTCATTTGTTTGGGTAGCATATTGTTGGCTTCTGTTTTACAGATGAGAACACTGGGGCTCAGAGAAGCAATGTGGTGTGTTCAAGGTTGCAGAGTTAGTGCAGCAGAACTGAGACTCAAGGGCAAATTTCCTTGTCTCTTATTCAGTTTTATTTCACTCTGCTCACTCTGTTCAATGGATTCTTCTTCCACTTTAAACATACAAATGGCTTGCCACTGGTCCTTGAGTCTTACACTCCTAATAGAATGCGTTCACAGCACCCTTATCTCCTAGATCCCAATGAGGAATGTGGAATCTCGGTGACTGAAGCCCAGGACCCTCCTGAGCCTAGTGTTTCTAAGACAGGATCCCTCTATGGTGCTGGGATGGCCTGTGGGAGAAATGCACATGGAAAGCCCCACGAAAAGACAGGGCTGAAATGAGAAAATAGCAAAGGCTTCCAGGACACCTGCTATGTACCACAAAGGATGCCCACAGACCGTGAAGTTTTCTAACTCAAGAGGCTTTCTGCTTAGGTAAATAGCATTTGTGTCCAAGAGTCTCGGGATTGTGAAGAGGTCGCCTCTGTTTTGGGAAGCTGGCTTTAACCTCATGTGTGAGTTGTCCAGATGCTCACAGAGGCTCACCCTGCTCTCTCAGCCAGCTCAGGGGCAGCTGGTTAAAACAGCGGCATGTGGATCAGCTTCCTCCCTCTCTCCCTCCTTCCCATCTTTCACCTCCTCCTTCCCTCCCTTCCTCCCTCTTCCCAAAAATACTTAATGAGAATCTACTATGTTCCAAATATCTTCCGGGTTCCAAGGATTTAATAATAAACCAGAAACCTAAAGAGAGAAACTCCCTCTGGTACATAAAGAGTTTGGTCCAGGGACCAAGCTCTATACCAGAGAAACCCTAAGCACTTGGAATGTCGCAAGTGGGAACTGACAGCGGTTCAGAAGGCTGGCCGCATCCAAAGGGCCTCCACAGAGTGACCCCCTTGGGAGGGCAGTAACTGAACCCTCATGCAGCTGCCTAGGGCAGACGGGGACAGCAGCAGAGGTCAGGGGTCATTTTTTCCCATGAGACCTTCCTGAAGCCTGCTGGGCTTCCCGTCACTCAACCAGGCAATTAGCAGTTGAGAGGACACTCTGTAGGCACTGCAGGCCTCTGTCCTCATGTTACTCCTCCCCAGGCTCCCCTCTGCTCAACTGTGGCCACTGAGGAGGCAGTTCAGACAATGGTGATGGGAAAGGCATGGGGAGAACATGGGACTCAGTGCCTGGAGTTCTGAGCTTCTGGAGCCAGTTTTATCCCCTGGGTGAGGAGGGCGGCCAAATCTCTGACAGACTCCTGGTAACCTGTGAAGTCTAAGAATAACTCAAGCATCACCTGGTGTCACTCAATTTATCTAATAAGGTATCCAGAATTTCTAGTGCTAAAAAGCTCCTGTTAACACACTGATGAGAAGTGACTTCATCACAGTTTCCACCTGCATCAGGCTGAGTCAAGCTCAGAACTTGCTGCACAATGACCAGGCTGGCCTTGTGGGCCTCCTCCCTCCACGACAATGACAACAAGCTCTCAGGCCTTCATTCCTTCATTCTTCACTCAACAAATACTTGCTGAATGCCATGAACTCTGTGCTGAGCCTTGAGGATACACAGGGATGAATAACCCCAGCATCTGTCCACAAGCATCTCTGAGTATTCATGAAATGCAGCCTCTGTGAGATCCCCCAGCATCACGGGGGCGTGCCCGGACACCACTGTGGAGAGGTTCAGAATCCAACAAAGAGGCGACCCTGCTGGGGAGAACAGAGAGTGGCAGACGCCTTGCCAGGGAGACATCCTGTTACGGGAGACAGTGCTGGGGCTGTCTCGGCAGGTTTCCTGGAGGACAGGATCCTGAGAACATGTAGGAGAGGAGGACAAAAGGTGCTCTAAGCAGAGGGTTCATCTGGGCACATCCAGGGATGGTAATCATTCTTTGATGTGGCTGTAGTGTCCGTGTATGCAGGACCACAAGGCTCGGCAGGTCGAAGGTGCCAAATTGTGAAGAATCTAGGTACCATGTGGAGGAACTTGACTTCTTTTTCCTCTGTGGGTAATAGGGAGCCCTTGAAAGTTTAAAACAGGCTCAGACCTACCTTTTAGAAAAAGAAATGGTGAGGGTCTGAGGAGAGGAAACAGTAGGGCTGGGAGGAGGAGCCTGGTGCGTGATTAGATGTGGAGGTCAGGAAGAGGGAGAAGGTGGGATAACTCTCAGCCTTGGGCCTTGGGGACATTTATTGAGGGAATTAAGGAGGCTTCAGAGGAGGCAATGATGATGGGTCCCATTTGCATCAATGACCGTAAACTGTGGAACGTGGCTTATGTCATCAGAGGGGAGGGGTAAAGGAGAGGGAGCTGGGAGGAGGGAGAGAGGTCCTTATGATGGTGGGCATCGAAGGAATGAGAGGACCTGCGGATACTCTGGCAGAGGTGGAGGGCAGAGGATGAGTAGAGGGGAGTATGAAGAGGGGCGAGACTGAATTCCCCGGAGGAGTAACTGCAACCCTATAACAGACATAGCCATATTCCCAGATTGCTCTTTTGGGTTTTGATGAAGAGCCTGGCACAAAGGCAGCAGGAAATTCTTGGCTATTTCATCATTAACCTAGAGACTTCAGGCATGTGTGAAATTGCTCTGACTCCTGTAATGTGACTCAGTCATACTCTGCCCATCAGACACGGGAGTGTGACTGAGCAGGCTCAGAGAAGTCCCGGTGCCTCAGGGAAGGGAGAGCCCAGAGCTGGGCGGGCATGGGTGGGTGGGATTGGGAGAGGGTTGGAAAGAGAAGCTCCAACCTATAACTATAAATTCTGGTTGCTAGGATACGTGGGTGTCTTTCCTCTTCGTTACAAGTGAGATTCACTTTCTGCCCTATTTTTTTAAGTTATCAACAAAATCACCACTACCTGAAGTAGAATGTCTTGTAGGTGGGAAGAGAGAGCTGCATTTGTTGTTCATTTCTCACCTCTGTTCATTTCTTCCTTTCCTTCTTCTCTTTCCCCTTTTCCCTTCTTTCTGTCTATCCTTCCTTCACTCTTTCCTTCTTCACTCGCTTTCTCTCTCTTGCCTATTTATCGAGTCTGGAGCTAACGAAGCCCTAGGTTTATAGAGTTAAATTTCTTTAGGCCTTGGAGCATGGACATAGTCAACTCAGCTTTGAAATCTTGACTGGGAAGATGGCATCTTTGGGTGGAGGGAAACTTTTTTCCCAATTGTGGGTGCATGGCCTGCCTCTGAAGTGCTAATTTTAGTTCAGTAAACGCTGCGTCTTTTCCACACAGGAACCGTGTTTGAGACAACAGAAGGTGAGTGGCTTAGAGCAGAGTAGGACTCACATCCTCAGTCCCTGCTGGGGTCAAGACCTGGGAACCATGAGGCAGCCAAGCAGTAAGGCTGACTCTTGTGTGGGCCTCCATGTCTCCTTCCCTGTGCTTGGCTCCATTCAGCTCATGTTCCCAAGGCATCCAGTATTTTCCTAGCTCCATGCTTTGGGAATTTAATAGAAGGATAACACATAGTTCCGGCTTCTGAGGAGTTCAGGATCTTGAGGGTAAATGATGTCCACATATGGAACAGACAGTACTGTGCAGGATTAAATATCTGAGTGAGCGAGTCGGCCAGTGAGGCTACTGGAGACCAGGTAGGCGGTGGTGGCATGTGAACTGTAGATGAATGGAGAAGAGAGCAAAGGCCATTCTGAGCCACAGGAATAATGGGACTGTGTATAACTCACTTCCTCCTTATGCCTCCAGAGCCAAGCACGGTGCCTGGTGCTTAGCAGAAACCAGACACCTGCAAAATTAAATGAAAGCAACAAATGTCACTTCTGATTCTGTCTATTTAGTACCTCTGTGTTAATTTCAACAGTTTATCATCCAAGTAATGCATATTCATTGCAGAAAATCAGAAAATGTAGGTAAGAAAAGAAAAAGAAATGTGCATGATCCCCTACCCACAAGAATTGCAGTTAACATCTTAATATGGTCAATCCAAGCTTTTTTCCCTATTTACATATATGTAATATATATATGTTATATGTATATATAATATATGTAATATGCACATTATATATGTATATATAATGTATGTAATATCCATGTTATATATGTATATATGTAATATATGTATATATGTATATGTATGTAATATATATGTTGTATATGTATATATAATATATGTAATATACACATCATATATGTATATATGTAATATATGTAATTTGTATGTTACATAGTATATGTAATATATGTTACATTATTTACATATATATGTAATATATAATTATTTATATATTACATATATATGTAAACAATTAGGAAACAAGCTTGGATTGACCATATTATTTACATATATATGTCAATAATTAGGGAAACAAGCTTGGATTGACTATATATAAATACATATAAATGTTTAGAGAGACTTACATAAATTAGTTTTTCATGTTGCTTACACTACTGTAACTTGATGTACACGTTTTTCTTTCTAATTCACTTTGCTTAAGCTTTGGTCCACACCCATCAGCGTCTGCTCATATTGCAGTTCTTGGGGAACGTCTATCTCTGCCACTGGACTGACAGCTCTTAGCAGGCAGTGCTGATAGCTTCCCTGTCTTTGCATCCCCACGGCCTCATCCACGACTAGCTCCTCGCAGGTCATCAGTGTAAGCTGGGAGAACTGAAAACAAGCCCTGCTGAAGACACTCCACTGATGAGAGCAAATGGGCCGATTAAGAAGCTGTGAGGGACAGTCCAGTTCCCTAGTGGAGGGAGGCACGTGGTATACCTGCCACTGGATGGAGGTATCCTTACCCTGGTGTGATGGATGCCTGCTGCCTGCTTCATGTCACCTGTATGCTCAGTCTCCATCCTCTCCAGCTGGGAAAACAAGGTACCTCAGTGTGTGTGTTTCCAGGAGCCTCCTTGGCTATTTTTACTCCCTTTGAGTCCCACGCCCCGGATATTTACCTACTCTCTGAGAAGAGGAATCCTCCTTTCTCTGTTTACTCACTCTGGAGGCTTCCATGGCATCCTCTCCTCCAGGATCCAGCTATGAAGATGCTCTCCATAGAGGAGATAACACTGCAGCTGGCAAGGGCCCCAGGAAACCTGAGCATCCCACGTGCCAGAGATCCACAGCCAGGTTGAGCAGGGCTGGCTCGGGGCCTGGAGACGAGGCTTTCCCAGGAAGTGCACACTCACACCTGGGGCCCCAGGCAGCTCATGAGTCAGTCTCTGATATCCTTGCTTGCACCCATGTCTCTGACATTCATTACTTGAAGGTGGTGTTGCTCAGGAAGGCAGGAAGAAAGGTCTGCAGCTTGAGACCAGACTGTTAGAGGCCCTTCCACTCAGCACTTTGTTCACTTGGGACAGGAAGAAAGCTCCATTTTAAGGCCATATTGCAGTATCTTCTCCAAAGATTTACAGACTGCTTTTGTGTGTTATATTCTAGCCCTTGGGGATTTTGGTCTGTGCACCCCTTTTCTGACAGGATGCACAGACCCTGGGCTAGAAGTCACTGTGATTCAAGAAGCGAGCATGAGATATATAAGGTCCAGAGAACTGTGTTTGAACCCTGATAACTTCTCTTAACATCGTGTGACCTTAGACAAATGTATTGGCCTCTTTAAGCATTGACTTTATCTTTGAATGACAGGGGTAGTAAACCGCTGCTCTACCAAATTGGCTTGTTGTAAAGATTCCAATAAAGGAAGGAATGCAAAACACCTCATAAGTGGTCAAATGTTCGCCAGAGGAGAAGGAATAAGAAGCCCTCATCTTCCTAAGAAGAGGTGCAAGTAGTATCTTAAAAATTCAAACAAGCCCAAAGTGACGGCAAGTTGTCCAGCCTACTCTGGAATTTTTCAAGCTCCAATTCAGGAAATAAGTAGCTGGGAGCTTTAAGTCCGGCGGAAGGCCCCAGGAATGCCCTGGCAACCATCATGATATCTCTGTTTTCACTGATGGTGGAGAGGACGAGACTAATAATGACCAGAATAAGAAAGGCTAAAAATTACTCAGCGCTTCTCACACGCCAGGTTTAGGGCAAAGGGCTTTGCCGGCATTATTCCATGGAGTCTTCATGCAACAGGCATGGCCATGAGCACTGTTATTATCCTCATTTGGTGGCTGAGGAAACAGCTCCGAGGGGTCACATAGCTAGCAAGGGGTAGAGCTGGAACAAGCCAGACAGCACTTTGCGTGTGAAAGTTTTCTCTGTCACCTCCTCACTGAGCTTCCCTTGGCCCGATGTTGTCCTATCAGCTTCAGAGGCATCGAGGATCCTCTTGGTTGGCTTCTATTACTGCTGTAACAAATTACTGCAAATTTCGTAGCTTAAACAACACACAGGTATTACCTTGTAGTTCTGCAGGTCAGATTGGCATAGATCTCACTTGGCTAATATCAGGCTGTTGACAGGGCTGTACTTCTTCTGGAGGCTCTAGGGTAAAATTCATTTCCTTGCCTTTCCCACCTGCTAGAGGCTGCTCACATTCCTTGGCTTCTGGCCCCTTCATTCATTTTCAAAATGCCTCACTCCAGCCTCTGCTTCTGCTGACAAATCTCCCCTCTCTGACACTGACTCTCTTGCCTCCCTCTTACAAGGACCTTCATGGTTAACAGCAAGCCCACCTGCAGAATCCAGGAAAACCTCCCTGCTTCAAGGTCCTTGACTTAATCCCATCTTCAGAGTTCCTTTTGCTGTGTACGGCGATCTATTCACAGGTTCCGGGGATTGGAATGTGGACATCTATGCGCGGGAGGGTGGGCTTTATTCTGTACACTATTCAGACTTTACATCAGGGCAACAGTGAGCAGGGGAAATAAGACAACTAGAAAAATTCCCTTTCCAGTGTTAAACTCCAGAATCAGCCTGTAGTGAGTGAGAGCATCACTGTGCAAAGCCCCTCATGGAGGCAGTTCCCAGGCCACAGTACAGCACAGAGAAACAAAGGGCAGTCAGGGACAAATGTGTTCGGGGCTGGAGGTGTTCAGATGACCTGATAGGCATGTCTAGTTTTGTTCACCGTCAAAACCTGAGGTTGTTATGCAATCTCCTGCTCACCAAGCGCCAGCAGATTATGACGTCATCTTCCAGGAGTTTTCCTACAGGAAGACAGTGTACCTGCCAACATTGATACTCAGATTTCTCTTTGTAAACTGATGTCATCATAGTCTCTTGTGAGTTAGGTGCAGTGAATCAGTGTCCACAGGATTGATCAGCTCAGGAGCATGGGCTAAGGAACTTGGGCATGGACTAAGAAGCTTAGCCATGCTGAGGCTAAGTGTTGGATTTCTGGGCTAAGGAACAGTCATCCAGATAGTGCCACCCTGGGGAGGGTTCTTGGGGGTCTGCCAGCTGGCCTATCCCTGGCTGTGACAGACACTGCCTTCCCAACTCAGGTACTCAATCCCTGGTTATTTATGATCACTTTGCTTTTTGTCAGATGTGCGGATCAGGCTGTGATTCACCATACTTATTACTATTTTGACTTCAACTTCAATAGCCATGTTTTACAAGCAAATTATATAAAATAAATCTTGCTAGAAAAAAATCACAATAAGAAATAAAATACGATTCAAGAGGCAGAGTGCTATGATAGAGAGAGGGCAGAAAGCAGGGTTTGAATTCCAGCTCTGTTCCCAACTCTCCATGTGATCCAGGGAAAACCTCTTTCCATCTCTGAGTCTCAGGTTCCTTTTCTGTAAAACAAGAGGCATGATCTAAATCATCAACTCTCCATCCCAGTGATGCAGCAGAACCACTTGATGGACTTCTGGAGAATGTCAAAGCCTAGATTTTACTGGGGTTGAGAACCCCTGGCTCTGAATGATGGCCAAGGTCCTTTCCACATCTATTCTATCATCCCGTGAAATGTCTAGAATTTGTTTATGAAAATCTGTGTTTGAATTTGTTTTAGGCATCCATCTTGCTTGCTGAATAGTAAATTCAACTGAACAGGGAAATGAAAACTGAGCACGTACTGCCTCCAATGCACTCAATTAGACCCCTTAGGGATTCCTGCACTGAAGACCTTACCATGTGGTCAGACAGGTGGTCATGTGACCAAACAATTATAAGTAAAGGGGGATGGACGTTGCTCCTTTTAGAATTCCCCAAACTGATGTTTTAAATGGGTAATTCCTTTAACTTCTACTGGGCTTCCCTTTCCAGAAATTCAGAGCCTGTGTTCTACCATCTTGCTTACACTTCTCCACCAGGAGGGCAGAGACAGATCTGATGTATAGAGATTCAGTAGCCACAGGCGCCCACCTGCCTCCCAACCCCGTGGTCTTTATCTAGGCCTGCCCTGAGTGCTGGAATTTAGAAGTGACACAGCATCAGTTTTCATTTTTAACATTTATTGGATGCTTACTATATGCCAGAGACTATTACAAGAGTTTAATGTATGTTAACTCATTTAATCTGCAAATGGACCCATGAGATAAACACCACTTCCTTCACCATGTCACAGGAGAGGAAGTGAGGTGGAGAGCCTATGTCACTTGTTCAAGGTCACACCACTGGTAAGTGGGGAGCTGGGATTGAAACTCAGAGACTAGCTCTAGAATGCACACTCCAACCACTTACAGATTCTGTGCCCTTCATGAAATGTTCTTATGGCTACCAAAAATAATGCTTCCAAACAATGAATAGCAGGGGAAATGTTGATGTTAAAATGTTAGGTGAAAAGTTAGCAAAATAAACTCGTCTAAGTACTATGAGAAAGACTATGAAAAATACAAACAAAACTAAACTAACCCCCCCAGAAAAACTATACATATAAAAAAAAATGACTGGAAGGAAAATAGCAAAATATTAAACGTATTTTAGAGAGAGAATTATAGGCGATTTTAAAATTCTTCATTTTTTTGTGGCATTTTAAAATAATGGGCATGCTTTCTTTATATCTCATTCCCTAGTGTCAAGTAAATAGTCTTAACATTTTGCTGTAAGAAAACATCAAGTCTAAGCTCTGGTATCATAAAAAATAGTTTTGGTTTCAAAATGGCAGGTCAGCAATTTGAAATGTAGAATATATTTTCTCATGGAAGTAAGGATATCCATAGTGATTGGTTTTTTCTTTTTTAAATGTACAGTTCTAGGAACTGTGCTAAGAACTTTGTCTGTATTTCTTCATTCAGTGGGTTAAGAATGTTTCCAGCCCCCTTTTCTGGTGATGGTTAACTTGCCCAAGGTTGCACAGGTGAAGAGAGCAAGGGTGGGAACCGACCCTGCACGTCTCTCTCCAGGGTCTGTGTTACAATTGGGCTGACATTTCTCACTGCAGCCCATTTCAACAAGCACGGAGCTAAGGTACTGCCTTTTTCTCCCAGTCTTATTTTCTCTCACTGCAGTTTTCATTGTGAATATGCCATATTTGGGCCACATTTTCCAGCTGAATCAATTTGGGTAACTATCCTGGGGACCCAACATTCCCTCAGAATATTGTTTGCTGAGAAAATAAGCTTTGGATTCCACCATGGGCTTTTAAAACCTATATGCTCCTCCTCTTCACCTCTCCCATCCAAAGATGAGTCTTCTCCTGAGGTCCTTCCCAGGTTAGATGCTTTTCTCATAGGGATGACCAGAACTGGTGCCCCACTCCTGGAAACCTCCAGATGAGTCGAGAGCTTTTGCTCCACCCTCAGTATACACCTGTCTCTGCCACCTCGCCTCGAGCTGGCCAAGGGCACCTTCTTTAACCGAGTAAATAAGCCATTCCTAGACTTCTGCCCTTTTAAAGGCAGTGTTAGTGCTGAATTAGTACTGTTTGTGAGCTCTTCTGGTGCATCAAATTCAGGCAAGGAGAGAAGCCCAACCGCCCACACTATCTGCATCAGATCTGCTTAAATAACATCACATTCTTAGTTCTGGTTACAGCATCATCTAGGAATGAAAAAAAAAAATCTTGTTAGATCATTTGCTTGGGCCTACAATTTTATTTTGGATCTCTATTCTTATTCTAAAAAGGGCCATTAAATTTCCATCTTGGGAATTTGCTTCTTCAGTTTCTATATCAAAGAGAAAACAGACCTTATGTTCATCCCAGAGGTATAGAGTCATACTGGCCCAGCTCAGAAAATAGAAAGCATAGCAGAGCTGCCTGTGAGATAGACAGGTGCCATGTACAATCCACAGAGCTCCCTCACCATCATAGAGGCTTGCAATTCTCAAGGGATCTTCCTGTGGGTTAATACTTGAGATGCTTATGGAGGGAGGAACTGGGTCCCTGGGATGTGAGTGGAGGGAGTCACCCATGCCTTTATGAAAGATGCTTCTAGCATCCCGCACATGGTCGGCACGTCCTGATGCTACGTCAGAAATTGAGTATAAAAGGCAGATGCTTCCAAAAGCACCTCAGTCCCCCTGTCTCCTGAGTGATCTGCTGCAGTGCCTGAACCAGGTAGAGTACTTCTCAGAACCAGGATGAGCTCTTGGTGCTGGTGTTTTGGGCAGAAAGAGCCCCTGGGTGGAGGCTGAGGCCATTCTGGAAGAAAGACAAGGGGAAAAGAGGATTTTGGAAGGGAGGGTTCTTCTGGAAAGGGACGGTGGAAGGTAGGTGAAGGGAATGAGGGCCTGGTGTCTCTCTGAAGTTCCAAGGAATTCATTTGAAAAGGAGTTACTAGGTGGAAATCATTTGTATAGTTCTTATTACTGGCCTTGGGAGACTGGGTTTTAAAAATCCGGTCATCTTTGGCCGGGTGCGGTGGCTCATGCCTGTACCTGTAATCCCAGCACTTTGGGAGGCCGAGGCAGGCAGATTACAGTGTCAGGAGTTCGAGACCAGCCTGGCCAACATGGTGAAACCCTGTCTAAACTAAAGTACAAAAATTAACTGGGCATGGTGGTGTGTAGCTGGGAATAGTCCCAGCTACTCAGGAGGCTGAGGCAGGAGAATCGCTTGAATCTGGAAGGCAGAGGTTGCAGTGAGCTGAGATCGCACCACTGCACTCCAGCCTGGTGACAGAGCGAGTCTCAAAAAAGGAAAAATAAATAAAAATAAAAATCTGGTCATCTTAGAGATAAAGTCTTGTGAAATTATAGCTCAATTTTAAAGTCAAGGAAGTGACCTTGGGCTTGTATTGTTTTTCAGCTTTATTCAGCTCAGCTCCTACAGAGATGTCCTGCCAGCAGAGCCAGCAGCAGTGCCAGCCTCCTCCCAAATGTACCCCTAAATGCCCGCCCAAGTGTACTTCTAAGTGTCCTTCCAAGTGTCCCCCAAAATGCCCTCCCCAGTGCCCAGCCCCATGCCCACCTCCAGTCTCTTCTTGTTGTGGCTCCAGCTCTGGGGGCTGCTGCAGCTCTGGGGGGGGTGGCTGCTGCCTGAGCCACCACAGACCCCACCGGTCCCTCCGACGAAGACCTCAGAGCTCCAGCTGCTGTGGCAGTAGCAGTGGCCAGCGGTCTGGGGGTTCCAGCTGCTGCCACAGCTCCGGGGGCTCCGGCTGCTGCCACAGCTCTGGGGGCTGCTGTTGACCTGGGGCCATGAGGAGCACGGAGGGACAGCACTGACAGAGCCCAGGTGCCAAAGATCTGAGTCAGCCCGAGGCTTCTTTTCTCTCATTTCCCACGGAAGGTCTTCTGAAATGCTTTGAGTTCCCTCCTTTATCCTGCGCATGTTCACGCCACTGTGGGGTTGAGGTCTAGCCTGTGCTATTGTCTGGCCTGGTTTTCCCTCTCAAATATAGTTCTTTGGCAAACTAGGTGTTGAAATTCAGTTACAAAGCTATTTTCTCTGTAACAATAAAGCTTTTTATTCCGGATATCACTGCCTCCTGATTACATTGTTTTGTCTTTCCCACCCCCACCTGCTGCACCAAGCCGTCTTCCCTTCCCTTCTCTTGGGTGCAAGTGAACATTCTACAGACTTGTTTAAAGAAGCACATTTTGGTAGTGAAGTTACTTAGGCCTCTGGAAAAAAATACTTTAAGCTTGAAGGAAAGAGTCAAGTCTGAGACCATCACGCCAGACACAAGATTGGATGAGGATAGCCAGGAATGAGTCTGAAGAGAAGAGAACGGTTGTACTCAGAAGGGTCACATTCTGAGAGGGTTTCCTTCAAGCATGGGTCACGGTTTGAAAAATTGCTTACTCCCTATTCATGGGGAATAAGATTGCCTGAAGTGCTCATCCTGGGCTCCAATACATGGACACTTCTTACTTTTCTGATTATTTTAAGTCCAGGTGTTTCTGTCCGCTGGCTAGAGGGAGAGCTGGGTGGGCAAGACAGTTTCTGGGGGAGTGAGTTTAGGAGGCAGGTATGAAATGTCTGAGCACGTTTTCCCTGCATACTGAAACCCTGGATTCGAGTCTGAGTAAAGAACTGAGAAAAACACCCTCCTCTGCAAAGACTGTCTCTATGTGGTTGGCGTGTGTGTGTTTGTGTTTGTGTGTGTGTTTGTGTGCTTGCGTGTGTGGTTGGTGTGTGTGCCTTTGTGCGTGTGTCTTTGTGTGTGTGGTCGGTGTGTGTGTGTTTATGTGTGTGGTTGGTGTGTGTGTTTGTGTGTGCGGTTGCTGTGTGTGTGTATCTGTGTGTGTGGTTGGTGTGCGTGTGTTTGTGTGTGTGGTTGGTGTGTGTGTCTTTGTGTGTGTGGTTTGTGTGTGTGTATTTGTGTGTGTGTGTTTATGTGTATGTGTTTGTGTGTTTGTATGTGTGTCTTTGTGTGTGTGTGGCTGGTGTGCGTGTCTTTGTGTGTGTGTGTAGTGAGAGGTGGTAAGAGTATGGGGGTTTTGTCACTGTGTTGGGTTTTCCAAGTAACATTTCTTTAGGAATAGGCTGGTTCCTTCAGGATATACTCATAAGGTACCTAGAAAAGATAACTAGGAAAGTTAATTCCAAATTAGCCTTTTATATACAAGATAAACAATTGATGCCTCCTTTGATAAGAGTTAACAATGATACATAAAGTAAGTTAGTTTATGAGATCATAGCATGTCCACAGAATGAGCAGGCACTTGCCCAGATCATCTCCTTATACTGATTCCTACCAAACATTCTTCACTCTTTTTTTTTTTTTTTTTTGAGGCGGCGTTTCGCTGTTGTTACCCAGACTGGAGTGCAATGGATGGTGCGATCTTGGCTCACCGCAACCTCCGCCTCCTGGGTTCAAGCAATTCTCCTGCCTCAGCCTCCCGAGTAGCTGAGATTACAGGCGCGCACCACCATGCCCAGATAATTTTTGTATTTTTAGTAGAGACGGGGTCTCACCTTGTTGACCAGGATGGTCTCGATCCCCTGACCTCGTGATCCACCCGCCTCGGCCTCCCAAAGTGCTGGGATCACTCTTTTTTTTTTTTTTAAAGAACTTTACCCATTTCCACAGAGGAGATCCTGCCTCTGTCTTGTTATTTCATTAGGTCCTTCTCTGCTCTAATATTGACTTCGCTTTTTGGAATGTCTCACCTATACTCACCAACAGGTGCCCTAGGTACTGGGAACCTGTTAATCAGGCTCTAAATCCATGTTAGATGAAACTGGTATCTTTTGTGACTTACCTTTCCTTCCTAATTCCCTCGTGCCGCTCCCTGTTCACTCACCCCTAAACCTGTCTCTCACCCTTAATTCTTGAATTCTTAGTCTTGGACTTTTGAGTATAGCTCACATTCATAGTTGTGGGCAATTGCATTGATTAAGAAGCAGTTCTGAAGTTGACTGCCAAAGTATCCTTCAATTTTTAAAAATTAGTTATTCTAAAACCACTGTTTATCATGCACACTTTGGACCTTTGGAAATAACTTTCTCTTATCTTCCTTCTTTCCCTCCCTCTTTTCTTCTTCCTTTCCCATCTTCTTTCTTTTCTTTTGCAATGGGCAGCGTCCCTAGGGAGAACCTATCTTCAAAGGGAGATCGGTGGTTGGGGGTAGGATAAGAAGCAGACGTCCCACAGGCTGACTTGCCTTTTTGCAATTGGGCCACTGTCCTGCACACATTTTTGTCTTAGTGCTAACCACACTGCATTATGGGGATATGGTAACCTGACTACACTCACAGCTTTTCTAGCTTTATGGTTCCTTAACTTTGCCTATGATTTTCTTCCTGTCTCCAGTGACAGAGAGAAATCACCCCTGGGATTCCTACATATTATCTCTGTTATCATCTTCACTCACTGCATCTTGAAGCATGTGGATGAAACCCAGCAGGCTTATCACATAGCTTGTGGTCTGCCCTGGGGAGCCAAGGACCAAAAGCCAGAGAGATGAGAATCAAGATAACAAACAGGAACGGACGTGTGGGCAAGTGGAGCCGTGTGTGTGTGTGTGTGTGTGTGTGTGTGTATTGTAGACAAGAGCAGAAGGGGTTCCAGACTTCCCTTCCTTTGAGCCCCTACACCTTCTGTTAGCATACACACAGCCTCCCAGCTATGAACAGTGCCCTGTTTGGAAAGTAAACATGCCATAGCAATCCTGGCACCTCTGCGAAGTGACTTAGATGCACACGTGCACCACCTACAGTGCTACCTGAGTGATGAATGTCTCTGGGATGTGACTGTCAGCTGAGCATGTCTGTTGGGAAATGGGCCCCTCCCAAGGGCCCCAACCTGACCCTCTTTTATATAAAAGGTTCTGGCTGGACACTGCTCAATCCATTGCCTAGCAGGAGGCTCATTCCAGTTGGAGAACGTAGTGAGTCTTCCAGTGGAGCCAAGGTCTGGTGAGTCTCCTAGCAGGGTCTTGGGGAGAGGATGGGATGAGTTGAGGGCACAGGGGAGGAGAAAACAGAACAAAGGCAGCAGATAGATGTGGAATGGGTGCGCTGCAAGGCACCTAAGCTTCAAGTGATCCAACCTCTCAAGGCACTAATAAGGACAGAAAGGCAATACAGGAGGTGGCTTTCGCAAGGGTACACAGCAAGTCCGTAGAAGAGCTGTGACTAGAACCCAGGTCTTCTGGCTCCCTGATGGGTTTATTTCTATTAGCACAACTCTTCTTTTCCCATGTGTTTGTGGGGCATGAGACGCATAGGCAAGAGAGGATGATCAGGACATGCTTCTTTAGAACCAGCCGGTGGGGATGCGTGTTGAACTTGGGTGTTTTCTAACTGGTGGGGTGTTTACACAATGCTAGCAACTAGGAAGATATCATCGAAGGTCGGTAGCAAAGTAAAATGAGAGAGACGAGAAAAGCCAAGCGGAGATTTTGGACTGGATCACACAGATAAGTTGCGGCAGTACGCTGTCTATTTTCCACCGTGGAGAACTTGAGCAATCGTCTTCCAGTCAGAGAAAATGGGAAAGTATCGATTATTTGCATAGACTGTGTCCTGCTCTGAGCATGTTTAACTCCCTGGAAGCACCTGCTTGGATTTGTATTTTTTGCATACGCTCTTTCTGGTTGCTTCCCCCACCTCCTTGCCCCAGGCCAGGCTGACTTTTACACTAAACCCAATCTCAAAAGACCAGACAGAGATCCACTGGTGGAAAGAAAAGCCGGCTCGCCTTTAAAAGGCTGTCTTTCTTCCAGGTTCGTCGTGAGGAGCTCCGCGATGTCTTCTCAGCAGAGCGCCGCTTCCGCCAAAGGCTTTTCCAAGGGGTCGTCCCAGGGCCCCGCTCCGTGCCCCGCCCCGGCGCCCACCCCGGCTTCCACCTCCTCCTCCTCCTGCTGCGGCGGCGGCTGCTGCGGCTCCGGCGGCGACTGTTGCGGCTCCAGCTCCACCAGCTGCTGCTGCTTCCCAAGGAGGCGCCGCCGGCAGCGGAGTCGCGGCTGCTGCTGCTGCGGGGGCGGTAGCCAGAGGTCCCAGCGCTCCAACAACCAGGGCTCTGGCTGCTGCTCCGGTTGCTGAGAGGCCCGCAGCGCCGAGCGCTGCGCTAGAGAAACCCGCCCAGCCCTGAGCGGGCCCGCCCGCCGTGGCTCCCACGCGGGGCTGGGCCTCGGAGTTTGCCCCGTAAAGCGAATTGCACTTTGATGTTCAGAAACCCACTCTGTTCTCAGCCACGCAAGACTCCCTGACCCTGATGTGATTTTTCTCCCTGGTGATTTGAGAGCCGTGGGTGGGACACTGGACCCTACTGTCTGCACGGGTTTGCATATAGCAGGTGCTCGGTAAATGTCTACTGGTTCGATTGTCCTTTGAAGATGTCATAATAAAGCTTCTACCTCCTGAGAACACTTTTTCTTATTTGTTCTTCATTCGTTTTTCCCCGCAGTTTGAAAGGCTTGAAATGTTTGTGAAAGGCAGAAAACTGTAATTCATGCCTGAACCAAAAGGTGGCTTTCTGATAGTTAATTATAGTAGCAGCGATCACATATCGACTGTTTCGAGTATTTTAAGGACTTTATGTGACAAAGTCCTTGAGTATTCTAAGGATTTTATGTGCCACCATATGATTCTCATAATGACTTGCTAGTAAAATGCTGTTATACCCATTTTACAGAAGAGAAACTGAGGTTAAGCAACTTACTCAAAGTCACCCTGCCAGTACAGGATGAAGACAGGACATCTGATTCCAGGGCTTCATTGCTCTGCTTGGTCCTTACCAGGGCTTCCCAAGCCTTACCACTGAGGCGCTTGTCCTCCTGACCATCAGGTCCAGGCAGCGGTGTGGCAAAAGTTTGTTTTGGCAACTCTTGGGGGCTTTGGAATCAAGCCAGCTGTCCTATTTTATTTTTTTATTTTTGCCATGAAAGATCATTGACCCACTGCTTTGCTTACTGGGGAGAAAATTTTTCCTAAGATGAGCCTTCCAGGAAACTGGAAGCTGCCCTCTCCAGTTCTCATTTGTGCTCCTGAAGCAGGACAAAGAGTCATGGGTTTTTGGGAGTCTCTGTGGTGCAACGTGTGCTCGGAAACGTGGGGCTCTCATTCTCTAGAAATGGTGGCTGTGACAGTGGCAGTGGAGGGGTCATCTTGCATAGGTCAGAAACCTATCCCTGTGGACACAGATGTTATCCACTCATTTCAGGCACGAGGAAACAGGAGACCAATATCCTCTGCATGATGTCTGCTGGGTTTAGAAGGAAGAGATAATAATGGTGATAATAACAGTAATACTAGTTACCATTTATTTGGCGCTAACTTTATTTCAGGCACAAGGCAAGACATTTTACATATATTATCTCACTTAATCTTCTCAGTAATCTAAAAATATAGACATTCACTTTGCCACGTTTTATACGTGAGGAAATGGGTTTAGACAGTTCCAATGATTTGGCTGGAATCACAGAGGTAGTGAATGTCC
Source organism: Aotus nancymaae (assembly GCF_030222135.1). NCBI lineage: Eukaryota > Metazoa > Chordata > Mammalia > Primates > Aotidae > Aotus > Aotus nancymaae. Next base: position 32,408,912 of record NW_026988523.1, read on the forward strand.
ATAGCCCCCAGATGGTGAGTGAGGGAGAAGAAACTCAAACCGGAATGTGTGTGACTCCAAAACCATGCCCTCATACTCAAAGAGTCATGCTCTACTGTCTTAGAAATCACCACCACCCAGGGAAGGGACACTCGGGCTGCTGGACACACCCAGGTTCTCAGAAAATTGCAGCTCAGCTTCTTGGTGAGCTGCTGCTCCCTTGGTGACCCAATGAGTGGAGAGCTCTGTCATGGCCTCCACCTGGCAGCTGGCAGCTGAGGGTGTCTGCTCAAAGGTGAGGTCGAAAATGCTCTACTGATTCATCCAGGATGTTTGAAGTTGAGGCCAAATGACTCCCTTCCAGGGAGGCTCTGGAGGGCAGTCCTGCTCTGCCTGGAAGTGGCCCTTCCTTCCGTGTCTGAGATTCTGTGATTTCCAGTGGGAGGTGATTTGTGGAGGCTGTTTACAAACAGATGATATCACCCATGGACCTGCCTCTCCACACCAGTGATGTGTGCTGAAATAGCAAGCCCCCGGGATTGGTGGGCAGCGGGCAGGAAGGAAGAACTGCCTGAATCAGAACAGACACACTGCAAAGCTAATCTGAGGGTGAGGGCTCAACTTGAAGCAGGAAGCCGAAGCCTGAGCTCTGGGAAAGAGAGGTGGTGACTCACAGACAGACACGTGAGTCCAAATGGGAGCACAGGCCCTACACACCAGGCATTTGAGTCTCATGTCAAATGGCTGGCCCTGAGGATGGCAGTACCTCCAGGCCCACCTGCTGCTAAAACCCAGTGGGCCAGCACACATAGACTTTGAGGAGAGACACTGGAGTATTTTAAGATTAGTTTTATTTTAGAACCCGAGAGAGTGACTTTGAATGGTCTAGAGCTCTTTGCTCATGGTCCTGCAAGCTTTTCTGATTTCCAGCAGTAGGTAAAGCTGTATGTGTGGCCCAGGCACTCTCTGTGAGGTGACGGTGGTGGGTGCTGAGCCTGTGCGAAATTTGGCCACGTGAAGACCTACTCAAAGGTCATCACCGGGCACATGTGACAGGCAGAATCGGGTTTCTTATTATCTCTGGAATAAATGGACATTATTGTTAAATATGTTTTATTCATGATGGCTGCAAGAGGTCAGGCCTTGTCCCACGTCACCTCAATGTCAGGTTCAAATGCAGGTCGGGCTGCCTGTGGGCCTATCTGCCTGACTTTATCCACCTGCTGGCCTCTTCCTGTTCATGCCCATTTACAATGGCACAGTCACTTCTTCTGGCAAGAATATTTAACAGCAATGCTGGACAAATCTGTTTTTGAAAGAAAAATCAAGAACTTACTTCTTACAGTCCACGAGGATACCCCCTGCACAAACTATCCTCATTCTGGAAGCTGCTTATTTGGTGTTCCTGACACTCTTATAAGGGAGGCATTTTTTTTTTTTGAGGCAGAATATTGCTCTGTTGCCCATGCTGGAGTGCAGTGGCATGATCTTGGCTCACTGCAACCTCTGCCTCTCTGCCTCAGTCTCCAAGTAGCTGGGATTACAGGTGCATGTCACCATGTTCAGCTAATTTTTGTATTTTTAGTAGAGATGGGGTTTCACTGTGTTGGCCAGGCTAGTCTTGAACTCCTGACCTCATGATCAGACCTCACTTCAGTGTTGAGTTCCTGGGCTCCTGTGATCCTCCTGATTCAGCTATCTGAGTAGCCAGAACTTCAGGTGTGCACCATCTTGTCTGGCTAATTTTCTATCTTTGTTTATTTATTTATTTATTTATTTTGCAGAGACAGGGTCTCACATTGTTTTCCAGGCTGGTCTTGACCTCCTGGCTTCAAGCAACATCCTGCCTCAGCCTCCCAAAATGCCCAATTACAGTCATGAGCCACATGCTTTGGCCATAACGTAACACAAGTCTAAAGAAGCAAACCAGCTGGGCGTGGTGGCTCACGCCTGTAATCCCAGCACTTTGGGAGGCTGAGGCAGGAGGATCAACAGGTCAGGAGTTCAAGACCAGCCTGACCAAAAATGGTGAAACCCTGTTTCTACTAAAAATACAAAAATTAGCTGGGTGTAGTGGCACGTGCCTGTAATCCCAACTACTCAGGAGGCTGAGGCAGAATAATTGCTTGAAACTGAGAGGCAGAGGTGCAGTGAGCCAAGATTACATCACTGCACTTTAGCATGGGTGACAGAGTGAGACCCTGTCTAAAAAAAAAAAAAAAAAAAAAAAACCTTCCATTTCACAATGGAAAGCAAAAAACCCAGGAAATTAAATATAGGAAAACAAATTAGGCAATAAAAAATTAGAGCAATCCAAATATCCAAATGATTTCTGGCCAAATTCACCCCAAATTACCCAGAGGTAAAATTTCAGGGATTTAAGTGCTTTCATTTTTAAAGAAAATAAACTCCTTCCATTAGAGAGTTTTACAAAAACTATCCCTCTTTTAAAGAAACAAAAAGGAAACATCTTAACGTACCCTCTACGTTCATAAGCAAAATCAACAGGTCAAGAGTGTGGATTTTAGAGTTAGTTGTCTTGGGCTCAAGTCCTGGTTTTGTGACCTACTAACTCTGTACTGCTGGGCAAATGACTCAGTTTTCTCATCTGTAAATACGAATAAATATATCTAACTCATAGGGATGAAGTAATTACTTAGGTAAGGTATTTGGCATAGTGGAGAGCACAAAGGAAGAATAAGGAAAAAACAAACCACCCCATCAAATAGTGGGTGAAGGATATGAACAGACAATTCTCAAAAGAAGACATTTATGTGGCCAACAAACATATGAAAAAAAGCTCATCATCACTGATCATTAGAGAAATGTAAATTAAAACCACATTGAGATACCATCTCACGCCAGTTAGAATGGCGATCATTAAAAAGTCAGGAGACAACAGGTGCTGGAGAGGATGTGGAGAAATAGGAATGCTTTTACACTGTTGGTGGGAGTGTAAATTAGTTCAACCATTGTGGAAGACAGTGTGGCGATTCCTCAAGGATCTAGAACTAGAAATACCATTTGACCAAGCAATCCCATCACTGGGCATATACTCAAAGGATTATAAATTATTCTATTATAAAGACACATGCACACATATGTTTATTGCGGCACTGTTCACAATAGCAAAGACTTGGAACTAACGCAAATGTCCATCAAAGATAGACTGGATAAAGAAAATGTGGCACATATAGAACATGGAATACTCTGCAGCCATTATAAAGGATGAGTTCACGTCTTTTGCAGGGACATGGATGTAGCTGGAAACGATGATTCTCAGCAAACTAGCACAGGAACAGAAAATCAAACGCCACCTGTTCTCACTCATAAGTGGGAGTTGATCAGTGAGAACACACGGACACAGGGAGGGGAACATTAAATACCAGGGCCTGTCAGGGGTTGAGGTGCTAGGGAAGTGACAGCACTAGGAGAAATACCTAACGTAAATGACGGGCTGTTGAGGTCAGAAGGGGGTGGGCCTGGGTCCAGTCTGCAGGGCCCCTCCGGGCACTGACCCAAGATGGAGTTGAGGTGGGGGCAGCGCTGGACCCCAGGGCCCCTGCCTGTCTCCTGGGGAGCTGGGTGACCCAGGCAGCCCTGGTGAGGCCGCAGGTGTCTGGGCCCTAGGAAGGCCCCCGGGCTCCCACAGGACGGATGCGGACAGTGAGGCCGAGGAGGCCCTGCTGCACTCAGGACTGTGTCTCCAGCCTGCAGTTTTCCGTGGTTCTCTGGGTCCCCTCTGCAGAGGGGCAAGAGAGCCCACTCTGGATCCTGAGGCGCCGAGCTTCAGGGAGCCCAGAGCTCCCTCCAGGCCGCTTCCTTGGCAGATCTTGAAGCTGAGGTCCAGAGGAAGCAGGGACAGATCCCCGGCGCTCCCTAGGCAAAGGGAGCTGATCTCGGGGCTGTGGTCACAAGGCTCCACTCCTGCCACCTCTAGGGCTCTAGAGCCAGGGAGGATGAGAGACAGGAGGCCTTTAGTTCACCCCTGGGGCTGGACAGAGTGTCAGCCTGTGCCGCAAACCGAGGCGGTTCTGGCCAGGCCGAGCCGTGGCCCCTTTAAGAGGGGGTGGTGCTTTAGCTTGAGGGGAGGGACGCTGCCGGCGTGCGTGCCCTACGGAAGCCGAGACTGCGCTTCCTGCGAGGATCCGGCAGGAGCAGCAGCGTGATCCGAGGGAGAAGAAGCGACGGCGCGGTCCGAGGGAGAAGAAGCGGCGTCACGGCCGGAGGGAGAAGAAGCGGCGGCGGCGCGGCCGGAGGGAGAAGAAGCGGCGGCGGCGCGGCCGGAGGGAGAAGAAGCGGCGGCGGCGCGGTCCGAGGGAGAAGAAGCGGCGGTGCGGCCGGAGAAGTTTCTTCGGAGAAGCCGTGGGGGCTTCCACGTGATAGTAGAGGAGGAGGCAGGTCTCTGCGGTAAGTGGCGGGGACTCGTACCCCACTGGGAACTCTCCAGGCCACCCTGCTCCTTCTCCGCGGCTCCCTGCTTTCCGGTCCTGACTTTTTGTTTTGTTTTGTTTTATTTTGAGACAGAGTTTTGCTCTTGTTACCCAGGCTGGAGTGCAATGGCGCAATCTCGGCTCACCGCAACCTCCCCCTCCTGGGTTCAGGCAATTCTCCTGCCTCAGCCTCCTGAGTAGCTGGGATTACAGGCACGCACCTCCATGCCCAGCTAATTTTTTTGTATTTTTAGTAGAGACGGGGTTTCACCATGTTGCCCAGGTTGGTCTCGATCTCTTGACCTCGTGATCCACCCACCTTGGCCTCCCAAAGTGCTGGGATTACAGGTGTGAGCCACTGTGCCTGGCCTCCCGTCCTGACTTCTTTGTGGGCATTTGGGCCCCAGTCATCCGCGTGGGGGCGGTTGTGGGGTACTGGCCGTGGCAGCGTCCGCAACCCTGCCGAGAAGGCTATGCCCGTGTCTGACCTGCATCCAGCATCTAGGAGTGCACAGGCCCTGAGCCATGGTGAAGCCCGGGATCTGGGTCCCTCCGAGCCCCATGACCCTCTGAACTGGGGTATCCTAATTTTCATTTCCACCTACAGTGTATGAGTCCCCCTTTTCTAAAACCACACCCGCATTTCTACTTTTTTTAAGAGACTGAGTCTGGTTCTGTCGCCTAGGCTGGAGTGCAGTGCCACAATCTCAGTTCACTGCAACCTTCACCTCCTGTGTTCAGGCAATTCTGTCTCAGCCTCCTGAGTAGCTGGGACTACAGACACCCACCATGATGATGCCAGGCTAATATTTGTGTTTTTTTTTTTTTTTTATTATTGCATTTTAGGTTTTGGGGTACATGTGAAAAACATGCAAAGTTGTTGCATAGGTGCATTCATGACAGTGTGATTTGCTGCCTCCCTCCCCCTCACCCATATCTGGCATTTCTCCCCATGCTATCCCTCCCCAACTCCCCACCCCCCGCTGTCCCCCCCACTCCCCCGCAACAGACCCCCGTGTATAGTGCTCCCCTCCCTGTGTCCATGTGTTCTCCTTGTTCAACACCCTCCTATGAGTGAGAACATGTGGTGTTTGGTTTTGTGTTCTTGTGTCAGTTTGCTGAGAATGATGGTTTCCAGGTTCATCCATGTCCCTACAAAGGACGCGAACTCCTCATTTTTTATGGCTGCATAATATTCCATGGTGTATATGTGCCACATTTTTCCTGTCCATTCTATCATCGATGGGCATTTGGGTTGGTTCCAGGTCTTTGCTATTGTAAACTGTGCTGCTATGAACATTCGTGTGCATGTGTCCTTATAGTAGAACGATTTATAATCCTCTGGATATATGCCCAGTAATGGGACTGCTGGGTCAAATGGAATTTCTATTTCTAGGTCCTTGAGGAATCGCCACACTGTTTTCCACAATGGTTGAACTAATTTACACTCCCACCAACAGTGTAAAAGTGTTCCTATTTCTCCACATCCTCTCCAGCATCTATTTTCTCCAGATTTTTTAATGATCGCCATTCTAACTGGTGTGAGATGGTATCTCAATGTAGTTTTGATTTGCATTTCTCTAATGACCAGTGATGATGAGCATTTTTTCATATGCTTGTTGGCCTCTTGTATGTCTTCTTTTGTAAAGTATCTGTTCATATCCTTCGCCCACTTTTGAATGGGCTTGTTTGTTTTTTTCTTGTAAATCTTTTTTAGCTCGTTGTAAATTCTGGATATCAGCCCTTTGTCAGATGGGTAGGCTGCAAAAATTTTTTACCATTCTGTTGGTTGCCGATTCACTCTATTGACTGTTTCTTTTGCTGTGCAGAAGCTGTGGAGTTTGATTAGGTCCCATTTGTCTATTTTGGCTTTTGTTGCTAATGCTTTTGGTGTTTTGGTCATAAAGTCCTTGCCTACGCCTATGTCCTGAATGGTTTTGCCTAGGCTTCCTTCTAGTGATTTTATGGTGTTAGGTCTTATGTTTGGACTTTAATTTTTTTTTTTTCAAGGTAGGAATGTGTTATCTAGAGGTGCTCAACCTTTAGAATCCTTTAGAATCAGCTGGAGAACTTGTTAAAATAGAGGTCTGTGGGCCCCATCCCAAATGTTCTGACTCTGTGTGTTTGAGCTGAGGTTGGGGCCTGAGGATCTGCAACTTCCTGGAATGATGTAACTTCCTGGAATGATGTAACTTCCCAGAATGATGCCAGTGCTGGCATTCCGTTTCCATAGTCACTGTCTTGTTGACATCTATGATCTCAACTGACTCTTCAGAGCTCTTGTTCACTGTCTATTTCAAAACTTGTTAGTGGCTCTACTCTGCTGGAAATTGCTTCAGTGGATTGTGAATACCTTGGAGCAGACTGGTTGTTTTGTAAGATTAATGTAAGCTCCCCATCTGGGAAATCTTGCTTAGCCCATTTCTGCTTACCTCTGACATAGATGCAAACAAATCCCGTCTACTAGAGATCTCTAAGGATGGTGGGTTTACAGGATGTTTTTGTGATTTCAAAATTAAAGGCCAGAAGAGTCATACACTAGATAAATGTCAAAGCTTATAGTAAATGTCAAAATCAAATATACATAATGTTAATAATTCAGTTTTGGGTTAAGAGAGAGAAAAAATTTCCTCAAACTGATCCCAGGTTCTGAATTTTCCAGTGGGAAGGATCCTTGGGGAGGACAGTCAAGCGCAGGGACCAAGATTAGGAGTGAGCCCCTACTGTGTCAGGCACTGGGGATGCCCAGCAAGACCCTCTCTGCTTTCACAGACCATCCAGCTTTGCCTGTACAGCATTTTCAGTTGGGTATTTGAGCTGCGGGAAGGATAGATATCGGCAGCTGTGGAAAACATCAAACGGTGCTTCCACGGGCATCAGGCATTATCCTTCCTGTTAGATGCTGTGGCAAATGGCCTAGCTGAAGACAGATGACTGTTCCCCAACTTCAGTGGGGAGGTTCTAAAAGGTTTTAAGTGGCAAAATGACGTGGGTAAATTTGCCTGTTAGTAAGGTCATGACTGTGTTGTGGCCAGGTGCCTCCCCTGGGTCACTCTTGGCTCTGTTGTGGTTTTTCTTTAGAACCAACCATCTCTAGTGTGTCTTGTCTGGTTTATGTCGTGTTTTGTTTTTCTTTCTCTTTCTTCCTCCTGTCCTGCATCGCTCTCTCCTGGGCCCCGCGCTCTCTTCCTCCTTGATGTCCTTCTCTCTCTGATCCAAAGGTCAGCCAGTAAAAAGCAGTCTCACCTGTCCAGGTAAGAGGGGTGCCACTGTCGGGGGGGACAAAGACCCCCTCCTTTATAAGATACTTGTACCCTCTCATGGTTCCAAACTTAAAAAGTACCAAAGAATATCACGAAAGCCTGCAGTTCCATTCCTGTGCCCTAGCCACCCACTTTCTCTCCTTAGAGACTGTCACGTTATATGTTTCCTTTGTATTTTTCCAGAGAGATTTTAGACATTTTTGCATATGTAAATAAATATTTAAACATATATAAACACATAATTTTATTCTCCCTTTTACTCACTTTTTTAAACTGTCAAAAAAAATTCTACATTTTGTTTATTTCACTCAGTAACATATCATGGAGATCATTCTCTATCGTGTATAAAGAGCCTCTTCATTCTTTTCTGTGACTGAGTTCTGTGTCATTGTATTACTGTACTTTATTTAACCAGTCACTCATTGTGAACATTTAGATTATTTCCAGTATTTTGTCATCACTGGCAGTGCTTCCACGAGTAGCCTTCTGCTTAGTAATTTGCTCTAGGTAGGATAGGAATCGCCCCTTTCTGAGGGGCAGCAACTGTTGATTCAGGAACTTGCAACTTGTACACTCTTCCAAAAAGGAGTGCCACAGCAATTACTGAAATTTCTTCTATTCCTGGGAGGGTCCTAGTTAAAGGAGATCAAGCAGAGAAACCTTTGGTGATCTGTACCGTTTGGAGGTTTGGGGTCTGTCATAGTTTCTAAGCAAGGTGCTTCAGGCTGGCTGAGGGAACGGAGCTGAATATGGGGTTGGAATACTACCACCAAACAGACCAGATTCCTGTTCCCCCATGGTACCCAAAGGATAAATGGAATTTTCAGAGGCTTGGACCATTGCTCTACCCTCTTTTCTAGAAAGTGTGCAAGCTGCCAGTTACCCAGCGGGCTTGTACTCATGCCCACTTACCCTCCTGGAGATCACTGTTACGGAGAGGTGGAACTTTGAGGGACAAAGAGGTGAAGCTAAATGGGGAGCTTGTCCCTGCTGCGCTCATGCAGGCCTCTGTATGTGTTTGACCCACCTCATCCTTCTCTCCAGTCTCCTCCTCCTGTGCAAATCATCACCTAACACTAACTGGCTGTTTGGTTTTTCCTGTCTTTTCCTTGCATTCATTTTCTCTGCTGCTCCGTTCTGTTCCATCAGCCCCATTGCAGCCTGGTAAGACCCAACAAGCTTGTGTACGTGTGCACATCCCCTTCTTGCTATTCTCTCTTTGTCGCCTGACTCCAGGAAGGGTTATTTCCCTTCACAGCTTGCTGGGTATTAAAGAGATCATGCTTGCCCTGCCAGCCCAGGATGCCAGATAGGTGGTGTTGCCAGTGATGTACACATAGCTAATGTCCTGCCAGATTGGGTTACAGGGTGGGGGGGGGAGGGTCTCTCATTATCCAAGACCCAGGGCCCCTTTCGACAGAGCCTTCATCTACTACAAGGATGGTCCCTTCATCTACTACAAGGATGGTCCCTCCCTGCCCAGCTCACTGACGTGCTTTTCTTACTCCTTCTCCAGGTTAAGAAGCCCGTCTCCTCTGGGAGATTCTGCACCTGAGTGCAGGTCCCCTTCCCACCATCGCCAGCCCTCGGATGCCTCTGAAACAACAGGTAACCTCCTTGGGCATTAACACACAGACACAGCCAGGCATGGTGGCACATGCCTATCTTCCCAGCTACTTGGGAGGCCGATGGGAGGATCACTCGAGCCCAAGAGCTCTGGGCTGTAGTGTGCTATGCCAGTCAGATGTCTGTACTAAATTCAGCATCAGTATGATGACCTTCCAGGAGCAGGGGACTATGAGGTTGCCTAAGGAGACATGAACTGGCCCAGGTCAGAAATGGAGCAGGTCAAAACACCTACGCCAATCAGTAGTGGGATCACGCCTATGAATAGCCACTGTACTCCAGACTGGGCAACATAGTGATACTCCATCTGTTTTAAAAAAAATCACATGGCCAGTCATGGTGGCTCACACCTATGATCCCAGCACTTTGGGAGACCAAGGCAGGCAGATCACTTGAGATCAGGAGACCAGCCTGGCCAACATGGTGAAACCCTGTCTCTACTAAAAACACAAAACTTAGCCAGGCGTGGTAGCACTTGCCTGTAGTCCCAGCTACTCAGGAGGCTGAGGCAGGAGAACTGCTTGAACCCAGGAGCAGAGGTTGCAGTGAGCCGAGATCATGCCACTGCACTCCAGCCTGGTGACAGAGCAAGACTCTGTCTCAAAAAAAAAAAAAAAAAAAAAGCACACGAATGCAGAGGTATACACTCATACAAACAGACCTGTGTACTCCAAATGTAAAGCAACTTAGTTTTTATGTTAAGCACATGATGTGTACTAGGTAACTAGGTATTGTATTAATGGGTTATATAGAAATTGCCTCCATACACCAACTGTAGAAGCTAGGTTTTATTATCTTTATTTTGCAAATCAGGAAGCTGAGGCACAGAGGTTAAGAAGTATGTGCAAGTTTACAAGCTTATTGGGGACAGAATCAGGACCTGAAACCAGTTCTGTTTTAACTCTAGAACCCACACTTTAGTCAGTACACGATACAATCACACATACCATACATATGCAAGTGTCTACTATACACTCACAGGAATGGAGACATTTGATAGTCAGAGCCTCTGTTTCTTTTAACTCTGTATTTAAAAAAAAGGGGGGGGGTACAAGTCAAGGAGTAGAGGAAAGGCTTCCTAAAGAAAAAAGCCTGCTTTGAAGTACAAAATACAGAGCCCACTCAGTAGAGGGAGGGATCAGAAGAGAACAAAAACAAGTAGAGGCCAGTGCAGTGGCTCACGCCTGTAATCCCAGCACTTTGGGAGGCCAAGGTGGGAGGATCACTTGGGCTGAGGAGTTTGAGACCAGCCTGGGCAATACGGCAAAACCCTGTCTCTACCAAAAATACAAAAAATTAGCCAGGCATGGTAGCACGCACCTGTGATCTCAACATAGTTAGAACTGATCTCTACAAAAAAAAAAAATTTTTTTTAATTAGCCAGGTGAGATGGCACGCACCTGTAGTCCCATAGCTACTTGGGAGGTTGAGTTGGGAGGATTACTTGAGCCCAGAAGATGGAGTCTGCAATGAGCTGAGATCACGCCTCTGCACTCCAGCTTGGGCTACAAGGCAAGACTATGAGGCTTCCCCAGGCACCCATGGAGTGCCTATTAAAAAAAAAGGAAGGCAGAAGCTGTAAATGGCTTTTACGTTTTTTTTTTTTTTAAGAAATAAAACAGTTATTATCATCTTTAATGATGTGAACCCCCCAGAATATCTTTTTGAGCCCACATGACATGTATCCTTTTTTTTTGTCATGTATCCTTCCCTGGATTTGCCAGGAGACCATTCCTAAGTCACCTTGCATGAGTCATCCAGCTCTCTAAGAAGAGTCAAGCATTGCTGTACCACTTGCTGCATTCATTAGATGTCACTTGATATGTAACTTCTAGGCTCACTTGGGCTTCAATCCTGGGAGGCTCCTTACTGGTAACATTAGTCTGCAGGAGGATGGCTAGACTTGGCCCTGCCTCTTCTTTGCCCTTTCTTTGACCAGTCTCACCCAGACACACCAAAAGGCACAGACATGTACGTGAGGGACAAGCATTTTAGCACCTCAGAGAAAGGTAGTTTCTTATTTGGAATACAAAGTATACAAGTTTTGCCAACCACCGAAGGAGGCATGTCTACAGGTAGTTTCTATAGGTGGGCATGTCTACCTAGTTTCTACAGGTAGTTTCTTATTTGGAATACAAAGTATACAGGTTTTGCCAACCACCGAGGGAGGCATGCGGTAGTGTTCACACAGGAATAGTCTAGGGAATTTGGTTAGTGTGAAAAGGCTTCTTGAAGAAGACACGTAGTGGGGCTTCCCTGGGTTGGTCTTGGCATGTGTACACTAACCTTCCAAAGACACTGTATACTCAGCCTTTCTCTCCACCTTCTAGGTCTTGTTCAACGCTGTGTCATTATCCAAAAGGACCAGCATGGCTTCGGCTTCACAGTCAGTGGGGATCGAAGTTTTCTGGTGCAGTCTGTGCGGCCTGGTAAGTGCTACATCTGTCCAGCCCACAGTGGACAGTTCTTGCAAAGCCACCATGTATGTGACAGTGCCACTGTACTTGGAGAACTTGTGCGTTCCTGTGGGGCATGAAGGAATTGCTCTAGAACTGGCTCTCCATGGGTGCCTGGGGAAGCCTCTTCAATGCAAAGCCCCCAGGCAGAGTTTCTAGAGATTGCACCTCAAGCTTGCTTCCCTGGTTGGGAGGGGAAAAACCAGCAAAGTAGCTGTCAGGTCATCATCAGGCAGATGTCTGATTGCCGTCAAAGGGAGATCCTCATACTGGGTCACAAGATTCTGTGGCAGAATCCAAGGTCCCCTTTCTTCATATTTACCTCCACACTACCTGGCTAAGTACACAGATGGTCACTTTCTACAGAGGTTTATAACCTGAGACAGGCGCAATAGTCCAAATGATTACAGAGCACATTTGCTGATACAATTAACATTAAATAATAAATTACCAACAGATAAATGATATGTGCTGGACATGATATTGGGGGAAATGGTGTTTGGAAGTTTGAGTAGTTTGCGATTTGAGGTGTAGTCATTTTCCTTGTGATCGTTGGGGAAGCCCTCTTTTAAAAAAAAGGATTTCAGAAGTAGTTTGAAAGATGGAAATGAAAAGCAAATCGGCAGAATAGGAATTTGGTGGGAAGGGAGTAAAGAGTGAATGGGCATCATAGCCAAATCCATCAAGTTACCAATTGTGTATAGAAGGGGTGCGAACAGTCAAAACTCTAGCATGTGCCAGCTAGTGGAACCATTGTTAGTGGTCCAGGCTGAGGAGGATAGTCAGAAAGACGGTGGGTGTGGAAGATTCCCTAAAGGGTAGAGAAGTGTCCCTAAAAGGAGTGAACTTCAGTGCAGTAAGTAGCATTGGGCCGGTGCCAGGGAGCATCCTAGGCTTGGCTTAGACGAGAGCACAAGGAAAGGATTGGGAGCAGGTTTCCCGTTAGAGATGTTGCAGAGGAGGAGGGAAAATATACTTGCATTGATTCTGGAGGAAGATTTGGGCTATGTTCACAGGAAAGGTGAAAAAAGAATTCCAAATTTGTGACCAAAATGAGATCTGTGGATCATATAAGGATATAAATAAGCATGGCTTCTTATGTTTGGGAGATTTGTTTTGCATATCCTGAGGTGAAGCTCTAAAAAGATAGTTTTATTCTTTGCTTTTCTTATTTCTCAGGGTTCCTGGACTGGGGTGAGACAGAGTTAGTAGAACTGCCAATACCTTGTACTTCTCCTCTGCAGCCTATCTGGTGCAGAAAATATGGAATCCCCTCCAGGGAAGTGTAGGTTCAGCTCTCCTTTACCTTCTTCCTTCTCTTAGGCTGAGCAGAGTCAGACCCAGAGAAGAAAGAAGGAAAAGATGGCTTACAAGGAGAATATGAGTTTGAGAGACTATGTGTGTGTGAGTGTGTGTGCATGCGTGCATGTGTGCGTGTGTGTGTTGGGGAGGAAAGCAGAAGAGACTTCATTCATTTGGATTGGCCTTGAAGTCACAAGAATAACAAAGCAGTAGTTATCTTTTCCAGATATATATTAGGTTTCTTTAATTCACTGTTTCTGAAAGTATAGTCTGTGTTCTGCCTGAATCAGAATCACCTATGCCCAAGATGATTGAAATCCTTTTTCTTGGGGCTGACCTTGGAAGCACTGAATTGCTTTCTGGCAAGAGGTCCATGAAACACACTTTTAAAAAATTCCTGCAGTGATTCTCATGCTTGCTGAAGTCTGAGAACTTCTGCTCAAGTTCCTTTACTCTGAAGAGTTTAGTTGCTATTTTTTTAATCACTAAGTTATTAGAAGTCACCTCACATGTTTCATACATTCAGGCAAGACAGCTCTGTTCTCTTTAACATTAGTTTCTAAATGAATGTCTAAGCAGGAATTCCAAGCTATTTGCAAGTGTTCTTCCATAAATAGCACACTTTAGATAAGGGTAGTCTTGAGTCCCAGTATTGAAAAGCCAAATTGGAATGCAGTCATCACTGTATTTTTCTTTTCAGAGTAGAAACATTTAGATGGGCTTTGTGGGAGTTTTGTTTTGATCAGAGGAATGCAACTTACAGATTTAATGATCACACTGGGGCAAATGTACAATATGTAATTTTTATGCTTCTCATTAACTTGTTTTGGCTTTAATGTTTTTTGTTCTTCCTGGATGTAAATTAAACTAGGACTATAAGTCATTTAAAACTATCTTGTGAGGCTGGGCATGGTGACACATGCCTGTAATCCCAGGACTTTGGGAGGCTGAGACGGGATGATTGCTTGAGCTCAGAAATCCAAGACCAGCCTGGGCAATACGGTGAAAATATTTGTCTCTACAAAAAATACAAAAATTAGTCAGGTGTGGTGGCACATTCCTGTAGTCCCAGCTACTTCAGAGGCCAAGGTGGGAGGATCACTTGAACCCAAGAAGTCAGGGCTGTGTGAGCCAAACTCACACCACTGCACTCCAGCCTTGGTGACAGAGTGAGACAGTATCTCAAAAAAAAAAAAAAAAAAAAAAACACCAAACAAACGATATTGTGATCAAAACCACTGTAGCCTCCAGTCAGATGACAAGTTGAAAAGGTGAAGAGCATGATCTTTTGAGCACCTCAGTCAGTCACCATCAGAAGCTCTTAATTTGGTTTATTTTAAAGGGAGAAACTGGGCTGATTATGGAGGCTCATGCCTGCAATTCCAGCATTTTGAGAAGCTAAGGCAGGAGGATCACTTGAGCACAGGAGTTCAAGACCAACCTGGGCAACATAGTGAGACCTCATCTCTACAAGAAAAAAATTTTTTTTTTAAAATTAATTAACCAGGCATGGTGGCACACACCTGTAGTCCCATAGCTACTTGGGAGGTTGAGTTGGGAGGATCGCTTGAGAAGACCAAGTCTGCAGTGAGCTGAGATCATGCTTCCGCACTCCAGCTTGGGCTACGGGGCAAGACTCTGTCTGTTTAAAAAAAAAAAAAAAAGGAAGGGAAAAACTGTAAATGGCTTTAGAAAGGTTTTTTTAAAAGCAAAGTTATTATCATTTTTAATGATGTGAACCCCCAGAATATTTTACAAAACCTCTCAGGACTTAGGACAGTCTTGTTTTAAGCCTTTTCTCCATATTTCCCTTAATAATTATTTTAACAATTCTGTTTCATACAGGAAACTCATTTTTCCCCCTGGATAATAAAAAATAACTTGATTTGACCTTGTAACATATCCAGATACATTAGAATGAAGCACACATGCTCTTCCCAGAGCCTGGCCCTGCCTGCCTCCTGCCTTGGCCTGCTATCAGAAGTCTAGCACCTTATCTAGGTGGAAGGAAGAGCAGGAGATGGGACCTTACATAGTTCACTCTAGCTTAAAAGTAGTTGTGTCTCTAAAGTGGAATAGGAAGTGCACCCAGCATTGGAGGTACTTAACACAGAGAAATAGGAGGAAATTTCAGAGGAGAGGTGATCTGACAGGGACCTTGGTGTAGCTTCAGTGGCCTCTGGGAGAGGTTGTTGGGCTCTGCTGACCAGGCCTTCTCCTTACAGGAGGTGCAGCCATGAAGGCCGGTGTGAAGGAGGGCGACCGAATCATCAAAGTGAGTGACCCCAACATGCACTTCCACTCCCAGCTGTGGAGGCAGATGTGCAGGGCACCCTTGGCCTTGCCCCATCCTGCACACTTCCATCTTGATACCAACTGCCAGGCAGCCACTGAGTTAGGGGTGGTCCATGCGAGGGAGCATGGTGGTACAATGTGAGAGAGAGAGCAAGGAAGAAGATAGCTGTGGCCCTTCTTGACTCTGAAGCAACCAAGCTTTGAGAACAAGTTTTATTATTCTCATTTCATAACTGACCAAAATAAGATTAACTTATTTTGGTAGTAACTTGTGGAAGGACCCAAGACTTTGATTCTCAGGTTGATATTCTTTCCTTCATATAATGCCAACCTGGGGTCCTTGCCCATTCTGAACTACTATAACCTGCCCTGGTTGTTCAGGCCTTTCTTTGACAGAATGATGTTCAGAACCAGCCTGGGCAGCATAGTGGGGAAGCATTGAGGAAATCCAGATGCAGAGACTGCTTAGTCCTCTGTGAGGAGGAAGCACACTGGGGCAGTGGACATTCACATGTGTGTGAGACAAATGGTCGGAAAAGTGTATACCAAAACTAAGTGAATGAATGAACAAATTAAGGAATGAAGACGCAGGTCTTATCCCTGAAAATTACAGGCTAGCTGGAGAGACAGAACAAATAGCAGATATGAACAGAACAAATTCATAGTGTGACTTGAGTAAACAAGTGACCAGAGGAGGCTAAAGAGCACTGGAAAATGGCTTCCTGAAGAAGTGGTGCTTTGAACTTGCAGAAGGATGCCCTAGCTTTTCATCACCATTACTCAAATTTGTTTGTCCCTCCAACAGGTCAACGGCACCATGGTGACCAATAGCTCACACCTGGAAGTGGTAAAGCTGATCCAATGTGAGTTGGAGAGAGGTGACAGCTAAAGTAGGGGAGCAGATGGGCTGGGAGGGAGGAAAGGGCAGGCCTGCCATCCCAGGAGGTTTCCTTTGTAGATGTGTGAGGCAGCTGAAGTCGCGTCTTTAATCTTAACATGGAGTGATCCGCTTAAATGACCACAATTCCCTATTATTTCAAGTGGAGACACTATTAGGCTGTCATGAGACGTCTTATGTTTACCCACACCCGTCTTTGCCTCTCCTGTTTAGACCACATCCTACTGAGACCAGGTGTCCCTCAAATACTTTCCAATTCCCTCTCCCATTCATGGACATTCATACTCATTTGTTTTCTAGTTGGCAGGGAAAAGCAACCATAATCTGTTTGTAGCCAGGAAGGCTCAACAAGTTGAGTCTGCCCAAATATTCAAATATAAGCAACAAATGTTGAAGAAAGAATTTAAGAATGTGGGAAGTTTGGGGAGGGCAGAGGGCTGGAATCTGAGTGCCTGGTCTGTGCCATGTGGGCAATATGCCCAGAGTGTGACACTGGCTACTTTAGTGAGATAAAGGGGGAAACAAGGGGCTGCTGAGGCAGCCCGTGGGGTGTGTTCCCAGATATTTATGAGTGGAGTTCTAGCTGAGGTCTGTGCATGAAGGAAGGGCAGGAAGTGGTACTTGGGTCCATGCAGGGCATGAAGGCAGGGATTAAAGAATGGATGGGGCATTAAAAGTGAGGAGAACTTAATCTACAGAATTATAAGCTTAATGACAGGACAAGGGAGAACAGTCCCCCTGACCCCCCCACCACCGTACGTGGACTGTCTGTCCAGAACAGCACTCCTGGAGCAAGTCTCTGTCTCCCTCTAGCTGGTGCCTCTGTCAAACTCACCCTCCTGGACTCTTCACCTTCATCCGTGGGCATCCCTGGACTTCCGCAGGACCCATTCCCAGCAGGAGCTCCCCGAATCACCCCAGCGATCCCCCCACTACCACCTCCTCCACCTCTACCACCTCCTCCACCTCTACCACCTCCACAATGCATCACAGGACCCAGACCTCTGCAGGTAATGATCCTTCCGGTTCTGTTTCCTCTCCCTAATGTCCTGTTGAAGAGCTCCGCATTGGGGAGGAAAGCAGGTTAAATCCATTGGGGCTGTGATAAGCAGAGCAAGACAAAAGACATATGGAAGACGATTGAAAGAGTTCAACAAAAACCAGGGCTGCATAGTAACAGTTGTTCCCTGCCTCAGTGTCCTCCTTCCATGGAAATGCATATGTGGTTTTATCACACAGCAACATTGGGTGTTTCCTAAATGTGTAGAAGACTCTAAGGGCGCTCTCCAAAAGTACTCCTCATCGGAGAGAGGGTGCACACTTCCGGCAGGGACAGAATGCATCTTTTCAAGACTGTTGCCAGCCAGTGTTAACCAGGGTATGGTATAAAGTCAAGGTGTAGGGGAAAGGCTTCCTAGAGAAAAGCCTGCTTCAAGGTGCAAAATACAGAGCCCACTCAGTAGAGGGAGGGATCAGAAAAGGACAAAAACAAGTAGAGGCCAGTGCAGTGGTTCACGCCTGTAATCCCAGCACTTTGGGAGGCCGAGGTGGGAGGATCACTTGGGCTCAGGAGTCTGAGACCAGCCTGGGCAACATGGCAAAACCCTGTGTCTACCAAAAATACAAAAAATTAGCTAGGCATGGTGGCACGCACCTGTGGTCCCAGGTACTCAGGAGGCTGAGGTAGGAGGGTTGTTTGAGCCAGAAGGCAGAGGGTGCAGTGAGTCATGATTGTGCCACTGCACTCTAGCCTGGGTGACAGAGGGAGACCCCATCTCAAAGAAGAAACAAAACAAATAAGTAGAAAGGGAGCTCTAGAAGCAAGGAAGGAATGCCTATGTGAAGAGTTGAAAGAGGACAAGATGCAGACAGGTAGAGGGAACAGGATTTTTCAGTTGGAATGAAGACTAAACCCACAAGTCTTGGGAGACTTTAGGGAGCAACTTGATGCCAAAGGTGATTAGAGCCAAGGTTTCTAGAAGTTCAGGAATAAACTCAAAATAAGATGTGTGTTTACTGCATTCCAGCAAGGTACTGAATAAAACATACTTATGATTCAGGCTCTACTCTCGTAGCTTTCCTTGCCCAAGAATCAGCAGATAGAAGAGAGTTAAGCTATTGAGTTCATCCCTAACTCTTATACTGTCATATTTTCCATCTCTAGGGTCCCAAAGATAAAAAACATGCCACCCAGATCCTCAGAAATATGCTGAGGCGGAAAGGAAAAGGATTACAGGTAAGACCACTGCCAGCGGTAGGCTGGCCATTGCCTGAGTGAAATAATACTTTCTCAGAGCAGCCTGCCAACGTGCACAACTTCATTTACAGGCAATATCCCATCACAGTAAAACCGCAAAAAATGAAACTTCCGGACCACTAAAGAATGACCATTGGCCGGTAGAATTTATTAAAGCGGAACTTTACTAGTAGAATGAATAGGATTCTCCATGTGTAATAGGTTAGGATAGTGAATATGTAGACCAAAAAAAAAGTCAATGGAGTTTTATCTGGGACATTTCCAAGGAAAGGAAGGGAAAGAGAGAAGAAAGGAAGGGGCAGGTGAGTCCTGGGCCAGCCTGATAGAGGTGGGGAGCACTTGGATGAAGGATGAAGAGAGTTTTCAGGCCTAGAAGTGATGTGCACAGAGAACAGTAAGTAGATTAATTTGCTGGAGTAGAATAACCAGATTCCTATTACAGCCATACATGTAAGTGCCGCCGTATACAGAACATGGTTGGCCAGGCGTGATGGCTCACACCTGTAATCCAGCACTTTAGGAGGCTGAGGTGGGCAAATCAGAAGATCAAGAGATCAAGACCATCCTGGCCAACATGGTGAAATCCCGTATCTACTAAAAATACAAAAATTAGCCGGTCGTGGTGGTGCATGCCTGTAGGCCCAGCTACTTGGGAGGCTGAGGCAGGAGAATCACTTGAACCCAGGAGGTGAAGGTTTTAGGGAGCCGAGGTTGCACCACTGCACTCCACCCTGGCAACAGAGTGAGACTCTGTTTCAAAAAAAAAAAAAAATTGTTTTATTTTCTAGGCTATATAGAAATGGAAAAGATTCTGGTTCTTCCCCTCAACATGTTTAAAATCTAATGGAGGAAATTTAAATTACAGTAGGAGAGAGAGTGGGAGGAACAAAGAGCTTACAATAAGAGAACAAAGGAGAGCACAATTAAGTAATAATGGGAAATATGGGGAAGGGCTTCCCAGAGTGGATAATATTTCAGCTGGGCCTTGAAGAGCAGTACTTGAGTAGGCAAAAGAGATGGGGGAGGGAATGCTAGTGAAAAGACAGCATAGGTCAAAGACACAAAGATATAAAAATACATGTATTTATTTCACAAGCACTGAGTTCTTGCTGTATGCTAGGTACTGAGTGTGTGTTGGGGCAGTAGGTGGGAGTAATGTCAGGGGTGGGCGTTGGAATGGTTACAAAGATAAACAAGAAGTGAACCTCTCCTTTAATGAGTTAGTGATTCCATAGGATATGGATGGATGAATGAAGATATACTATATTATGATAAGTGTTGATATTTATTTATTTATTTATTTATTTATTTATTTATTTATTTTTATTGCATTTTAGGTTTTGGGGTACATGTGAAAAACATGCAAGGTTGTTGCATAGGTGCATACGTGGCAGTGTGATTTGCTGCCTTCCTCCCCTTCACCCATATCTGGCATTTCTCCCCATGCTATCCCTCCCCAACTCCCCACCCCCCCGCTGTCCCCCCCACTCCCCCACAACCGACCCCCGTGTATAGTGCTCCCCTCCCTGTGTCCATGTGATCTCCTTGTTCAACACCCTCCTATGAGTGAGAACATGTGGTGTTTGATTTTGTGTTCTTGTGTCAATTTGCTGAGAATGATGGTTTCCAGGTTCATCCATGTCCCTACAAAGGACACGAACTCGTTTTTAATGGCTGCATAATATTCCATGGTGTATATGTGCCACATTTTTCCTGTCCATTCTATCATCGATGGGCATTTGGGTTGGTTCCAGGTCTTTGCTATTGTAAACTGTGCTGCTATGAACATTCGTGTGCATGTGTCCTTATAGTAGAACGATTTATAATCCTTTGGATATATGCCCAGTAATGGGATTGCTGGGTCAAATGGAATTTCTATTTTTAGGTCCTTGAGGAATCGCCACACTGTTTTCCACAATGGTTGAACTAATTTACACTCCCACCAACAGTGTAAAAGTGTTCCTATTTCTCCACATCCTCTCCAGCATCTGTTGTCTCCAGATTTTTTAATGATCGCCATTCTAACTGGTGTGAGATGGTATCTCAATGTAGTTTTGATTTGCATTTCTCTAATGGCCAGTGATGATGAGCATTTTTTCATATGCTTGTTGGCCTCATGTATGTCTTCTTTTGTAAAGTATCTGTTCATATCCTTCGCCCACTTTTGAATGGGTTTGTTTGTTTTTTTCTTGTAAATCTTTTTTAGCTCGTTGTAAATTCTGGATATCAGCCCTTTGTCAGATAGGTAGGCTGCAAAAATTTTTTCCCATTCTGTTGGTTGCCGATTCACTCTATTGACTGTTTCTTTTGCTGTGCAGAAGCTGTGGAGTTTGATTAGGTCCCATTTGTCTATTTTGGCTTTTGTTGCCAATGCTTTTGGTGTTTTGGTCATGAAGTCCTTGCCTACGCCTATGTCCTGAATGGTTTTGCCTAGGTTTCCTTCTAGTGATTTTATGGTGTTAGGTCTTATGTTTAAGTCTTTAATCCATCTGGAATCAATTTTAGTGTAAGGTGTCAGGAAGGGGTCGAGTTTCTGCTTTCTGCATATGGCTAGCCAGTTTTCCCAACACCACTTATTGAACAGGGAATCCTTTCCCCATTGCTTGTTTTTATCAGGTTTGTCAAAGATCGGGTGGTTGTAGATATGTTGTGTCGCCTCCGACGCCTCTGTTCTGTTCCATTGGTCTATATCTCTGTTTTGGTACCAGTACCATGCTGTTTTGATTACTGTAGCCTTGTAGTAGTTTGATGTCTGGTAGTGTGATGCCTCCCGCTTTGTTCTTTTTGCTTAGAATTGACTTGGCTATGCGGGCTCTCTTTTGGTTCCATATGAAGTTTAAGGTGGTTTTTTCCAGTTCTGTGAAGAAGGTCATTGGTAGCTTGATGGGGATAGCATTGAATCTGTATATTACTTTGGGCAGTATGGCCATTTTCACGATATTAATTCTTCCTAACCATGAACATGGAATGTTTCTCCATCTGTTTGTGTCCTCTCTTATTTCGTTGAGTAGTGGTTTGTAGTTCTCCTTGAAGAGGTCCTTTACATTCCTTGTTAGTTGTATTCCTAGGTAATTTATTCTCTTTGTAGCAATTGTGAATGGCAGTTCGTTCTTGATTTGGCTCTCTTTAAGTCTGTTATTGGTGTATAGGAATGCTTGTGATTTTTGCACGTTGATTTTGTATCCTGAGACTTTGCTGAAGTTGCTTATCAGTTTCAGGAGATTTTGGGCTGAGATGATGGGGTCTTCTAGATATACAATCATGTCGTCTGCAAATAGAGACAATTTGACTTCCTCCTTTCCTAATTGAATACCCTTTATTTCTTTTTCTTGCCTGATTGCTCTGGCTAGAACTTCCAGTACTATATTGAATAAGAGTGGTGAGAGAGGGCATCCTTGTCTAGTGCCAGATTTCAAAGGGAATGCTTCCAGTTTTTGCCCGTTCAGTATGATATTGGCTGTCGGTTTGTTGTAAATAGCTTTTATTATTTTGAGATACGTTCCGTCGATACCTAGTTTATTGAGGGTTTTTAGCATAAAGGGCTGTTGAATTTTGTCGAAGGCCTTCTCTGCATCGATTGAGATAATCATGTGGTTTTTGTCTTTGGTTCTGTTTATGTGGTGAATTACATTTATAGACTTGCGTATATTGAACCAGCCTTGCATCCCCGGGATGAATCCTACTTGATCATGGTGGATAAGCTTTTTGATGTGCTGTTGTAATCGGCTTGCCAGTATTTTATTGAAGATTTTTGCATCTATGTTCATCATGGATATTGGCCTGTAGTTTTCTTTTCTTGTTGAGTCTCTGCCAGGTTTTGGTATTAGGATGATGTTGGTCTCATAAAATGATTTGGGAAGGATTCCTTCTTTTTGGATTATTTGGAATAGTTTCAGTAGGAATGGTATCAGTTCCTCTTTGTATGTCTGGTAGAATTCTGCTGTGAACCCATCTGGACCTGGGCTTTTTTTGTGTGGTAGGCTCTTAATTGCTGCCTCGACTTCAGACCTTGTTATTGGTCTATTCAGGGTTTCGACTTCTTCCTGGTTTAGGCTTGGGAGGCGGCAGCTGTCCAGGAATTTATCCATTTCCTCCAGGTTTTCTAGTTTATGTGCATAGAGTTGTTTGTAATAATCTCTGATGATGGTTTGAATTTCTGTGGCATCTGTGGTGATATCCCCTGTGTCATTTTTTATTGCATCTATTTGGTTATTCTCTCTTTTCTTTTTTATTAGTCTGGCTAGTGGTCTGTCTATTTTGTTGATCTTTTCAAAAAACCAGCTCCTGGATTTATTGATTTTTTGAAGGGTTTTTCGTGTCTCTATCTCCTTCAATTCTGCTTTGATCTTAGTTATTTCTTGTCTTCTGCTAGGTTTTGAGTTTTTTTGATCTTGCTCCTCTAGCTCTTTCAATTTTGACGATAGGGTGTCAATTTTAGATCTCTCCTTTCTTCTCATGTGGGCACTTATTGCTATATATTTTCCTCTAGAGACTGCTTTAAATGTGTCCCAGAGATTCTGGTATGTGGTGTCTTCATTCTCGTTGGTTTCGAAGAACGTCTTTATTTCTGCCTTCATTTCAGTGTTTATCCAGTCAACATTCAGGAGAAAGTTGTTCATTTTCCATGAGGCTGTGCGGTTCTGGGTTGGTTTCTGAATTCTGAGTTCTAACTTGATTGCACTGTGGTCTGAGAAACTGTTTGTCATGGTTTCCGTTCTTTTGCATTTGCTGAGGAGTGATTTACTTCCAATTATGTGGTCAATTTTAGAGTAGGTGTGATGTGGTGCTGAGAAGAATGTATATTCTGTGGATTTGGGGTAGAGAGTTCTGTAAATGTCTATTAGGTTTGCTTGTTCCAGGTCTGAGTTCAAGTCCTGGATATCCTTGTTAATTTTCTGTCTCGTTGATCTGTCTAATATTGACAATGGTGTGTTGAAGTCTCCCACTATTATTGTGTGGGAGTCTAAGTCTCTTTGTAAGTCTTTAAGAACTTGCCTTATGTATCTGAGTGCTCCTGTATTAGGTGCATATATATTTAGGATCGTTAGCTCTTCTTGTTGCATTGATCCTTTTACCATTATGTAATGTCCTTCTTTGTCTCTTTTGATCTTTGTTGCTTTAAAGTCTATTTTATCAGAGATGAGAATTGCAACTCCTGCTTTTTTTTGCTGTCCATTTGCTTGGTAAATCTTCCTCCATCCCTTTATTTTGAGCCTTTGTGTATCCTTGCATGCGAGATGGGTTTCCTGGATACAGCACACTGATGGGTTTTGGCTTTTTATCCAATTTGCCAGTCTGTGTCTTTTGATTGGGGAATTTAGTCCGTTTACATTTAGGATTAATATTGTTATGTGTGAATTCGATCCTGTCATTTTGGTGCTAGGTGGCTGTTTTGCCCTTTGGTTGATGCAGATTCTTCATTGTGTTGATGCTCTTTACCTTTTCGTGTGTTTTTGGAGTGGCTGGTACTGGTTGTTCTTTTCTATGTGTAGTGCTTCCTTCAGGAGCTCTTGTAGAGCTGGTCTAGTGGTGATGAACTCTCTGAGTTCTAGCTTGTTCACAAAGGATTTTATTTTTCCTTCACTTATGAAGCTTAGTTTGGCTGGATACGATATTCTGGGTTGAAAGTTCTTTTCCTTAAGGATGTTGAATATCGGCCCCCATTCTCTTCTGGCCTGTAGGGTTTCTGCTGAGAGATCTGCAGTGAGTCTGATGGGCTTCCCTTTGTGGGTAACCCGACCTTTCTCTCTGGCTGCCCTTAGTATTTTCTCCTTCATTTCAACCCTGGTGAATCTGATGATTATGTGTCTTGGGGTTGCTCTTCTAGAGGAATATCTTTGTGGTGTTCTCTGTATTTCCTGAACTTGAATCTTGGCCTGCCTTGTTAGGTTGGGGAAGTTTTCCTGGATAATATCCTGAAGAGTATTTTCCAGCTTGGATTCATTCTCTTCGTCACATTCAGGTACACCTATCAAACGTAGATTAGGTCTTTTCACATAGTCCCATATTTCTTGTTGACTTTGTTCATTCCTTTTTACCCTGTTTTCTCTAATCTTGCCTTCTCGTTTTATTTCATTGAGTTGATCTTCGACCTCTGAAATCCTTTCTTCTGCTTGGTCAATTCGGCTGTTGAAACTTGTGCATGCTTCACGAAGTTCTCGTGTTGTGTTTTTCAGCTCCATCAATTTGCTCATATTCCTCTCTAAGTTGTCCATTCTTGTTAGCATTTCGTCAAGTCTTTTTTCAGGGTTCTTAGTTTCTTTGCATTGGGTTAGAACATGTTCTTTTAGCTCACGGAAGTTTCTTATTATCCACTTTCTGAAAGCTGATTCTGTCATTTCATCACACTCATTCTCCATCCAGTCTTGTTCCCTTGCTGGTGAGGAGTTGTGATCCCTTGTAGGAGGAGAAGTGTTCTGGTTTTGGGTGTTTTCATCCTTTTTGCGCTGGTTTCTTCCCATCTTTGTGGATTTATCCGCCTGTTGACTTTGTAGTTGTTGTCTTTCTGATTTTGGTAATTTTAAGTCTGCTGTGGCAGAACTCATAAACCCCCTGCTCTTCTCCCCAGGTGTTCTGTCCCAGGGAGTTACGGTTTTATGATGTTCCCCTGTGCGGTTGCTGTTTTCCCTGCCCACAAGGTGGCAGCCTAGTCACACTCAGACTGCAGAGGCTTCGCTAAGCTGCTGTGGGCTCCACCCAGCTTCCGTGTGAACTTCTGGGTGTAGTTAGAACTGCTTCCGCTATGTTGGCCCGCCCCTGTAGTGATGGAGTCTCTGTAGTGGCGGGTTGCCTTGGTAGATTGCCCTGGGAACAGCAGGGTGCCTATGGAGAACGCCCCTCCTCCACAGAGCTGGACCGTCCCGGTTTCAGTTGTGTTTGCAGTGGCGCTTTTTTTTTTTTTTTTGCTCGGGAATCTCCTGTCTTCACTCCCTGTTTCAGGTCTTCTTGCTGGGTAAGAGGGGACACCGTCTCATCTGATCTGCCTCCGGAGCCGCTGCGTTGGCTAAAGCCGTGGCTCTGAGATTCGTGGCGCTGGCCTGGCTCCCCGTTTCAGCTCCCCTTGCTGGCTTATAGGGGATTCAGACTCTCTCACTCTGTACAGTGAGCCGTTGCCTCAGGGTGCCGGCCCAGCGGCTGCGCCATTCAAACCAGCGGTGCTGGCAACCCGTGTGGCTGCTCTGCGTGTGAATCTCCTGGTCTGTGGGCAGTAAAAATCAGTCTGGAAATACGGCGTCCACTCACCCTCTGTGCTTTCTCTCGGAGCTGCATTCCCGAGTTCCTCCTAAGCGGCCATCTTGGATCGATCAGTGCTGATATTTATATATTGGCAAATGTCAGGGTAATCAAGCCAGTATGGTACTGGTTCAAGGACAGACCTATAGATCAATGGAATAGAATTCAGATTCTGGAAATTAACCCATACATCTGTGGTCAACTGATTTTCAACACAGGTGCCAAGACAATTCAATGGAGAAAAAATAGTCTTTTGAACAAATGAGGCAGGGACAAATGGATATCCACATACAGTTAATGAACTTGGACCCTTACCTCACACGGTAAACAAAATTTAACTCAAAATGGACAAAGACTTAAATATAAAAGCCAAAAGTATTTTTAAAAACTATAAAACTCTTAGAAAAAATTTTCGATAGCAGTAAATCTTCATGACTTTGGATTGGGCAGTGGTTTCTTAGATGGACACCAAAAGCTAACCAAAAAAAAAAAAAAAAAAAAAAAAGATTAGTTGGATTTCATCAAAATTTAAAACTTTTGGGTGTCAAAGGATGCTATTAAGAAAGTAAAGGTGGGCCGGGCTCGGTGGCTCGAGCCTGTAATCCTAGCACTTTGGGAGGCCTAGGCGGGTAGATCATGAGGTCAAGAGATCGAGACCATCCTGGTCAACGTGGTGAAACCCCATCTCTACTCATACAAAAAATTAGCTGGGCATGGGGGCGCATGCCTGTAATCCCAGCTACTCAGGAGGCTGAGGCAGGAGAATTGCCTGAACCCAGGAGGCGGAGGTTGCAGTGAGCCGAGATCGCGCCATTGCACTCCAGCCTAGGTAACAAGAGCGAAACTCCGTCTAGAAAAGAAAAAAAAAAAAAAAACAACTCAGCTTTCCTTGGACCTTTACTGATCAGCAACCCCCTGCCCTCAAGGGCACTTCCATGGAGCCCTAAGGTTCTGCAAAACCTGATTTGAAAGGCCCTACTCTCAGGGGCAGAGCTAGATCCAGGAGAGACTTCAGGAAGATGGGTTTTGACTCAATGCACACAGCTTGCAAAGAAGCTGGGCTATCTGGCAATGGAGTGGACTGACTTGAGAGCCAGAGAATTGTCCTGTTGTTTTTCAGGCACTGTCAACGGTGTCTAACAACATTAGCATCTAACAACGTTCAGATGTCGTTAGACATCTAAATACTCAACATTCTACCTATATATATTATATTATAATATTATCATATTATATATATATAGTATATATATATACTATATATATTATATTATTTTCAACCTTATACCTAAGTATAAGGTTACTTAATATTTTTCTTTAAGCCAACTCAGTTCTTTAAACTTAAATTCATCTTAAGGAAATCTGTCATTACCTTAAATTAAAACCAACATCACACACTATAAATGCAGAGAAAATGTAACACTAAATGTAAGTTTAGAACCAAGTTTGTTAAATTCTACCTAGAAATATATAGAACAGTGTAGAAGAAAGCTGCCATTTATATTAAAAAGAGGAAAAGGAGCCTCTTTCTTTAGACCGCTCTGAATGAATGTTTAGAAACTGATGGTTATTGCCGCTGAGGAGAGGAATTAGCTGGCTTGAGGGTGAAGTGGTTGGAAGACTTTTTATTTTATATTTACTCCTTTGTGTCCTTTCAATTTAAAACTACATGATGTAAAAAATTACTAAAAAAAAAAAGAGACAAAATTTAAAACAAGCTGAAAAATAAACTCTAGCTCAATTCTATTGCTCGTCAAAGGCTTTAATTAAGCTTGAGGCCAATTCTGCCTTGGTTAAGGTATTATTGCTATGCAGGCACCAGGCCGAATTTTTTTCTGGGTTAATCAAAGGATGGAATGAGAACTGAAAAGAAACTAACTTTCTTACAATATAAGCCAATGTTATTTAATGCCATGTCCACATCACCTAAGATCATTTTGACCCTCAACAAAAATCATCTCACTTAAAATCATCTTGAGTTCTACTTCACACACTGGAAAACATTGGTGTCAGGAGTTATACAGGTGGTATTTTCAAACTGTGGGTTGTCAACAATGAGGTAACGGTTTCCTAGTTTTCTCCTTTTATCATTTTTTGTGTGTGTCATACAAGATGCTCTTGACTAGAAGCAGTTTAGCACCAGCTGTGAAGGGAACTTGGGGCAGGGAGCTGTTCTCTTATTAACCCAGGAAGGGGGATCACATGGGAGCTAAGCTGGAACCAGCTGTGCTGCTGTGCCCTGCCTCCCATCACACTCATCCTTCTGCCTTTCAGAGCGACATCATATTCCGGGATCTGGAGAAACTGAAGTCTCGGCCAGCTCACCTGGGGATTTTTCTACGTTACGTCTTCTCTGAGGCGGACCCCAGTCCACTGGTAAGTCAGAAGCATCTGTCTTGATTGAGTGCCTGCTGTGCTGAACAGAGAGAACCTCTAGCCTCTGTTTCTGCTCCCTAGCTGTTACAAGTCAGATCCATGGGCACAGCCGGGCTCTTGAAGGACAGAGACAAAATAGCCAAGAAGATGTAACCTATGCAGAAGGGACTTTTCACTGTATGACACAGCTAACTCACTACATCAGTTGCCTAGAGAGGAGTAAGAGGGCAAGGCCAGGAAAACTCATTCTTGATCAGTTCAGAACGTCTTCTTGGAGAAGTTGTTGTTCCTAGAGTTTTTTAAATGAAGGTAGACAGAGACTGACTAGGGAGTTGAGACAGTAGCCCTGCGAGAAAACTTGCAGATGGCAAGGCTGAAAGGGTCTTCCGTGCGAAGATGATCACAAGAGGGAAGGTGAGGGCATGGAGGCCAAAGTGCCTGGGGACAGTGCTCAGAGCCAGCAGCCTTCCCAGTTTCCTCCTTCTGCTCAGCTGCTTAGAAAGGAAAGGGAGATGGAGGAGAGGGGTTGGGGCTGTAGTCTTCAGAATAAACTTCTCACCTGGGGCATGGGCTGCTGTTTTGTCTTTCTGGGGATAGCATCAGAAGCCAGAATGAACAGCCATCCACAGGTATTCACTGAACACCTGTGTGCAAGTCCAGGTGCTGGTGACTCGGAAGCATTCCTGAATAAGACAGGGCACACCACAGAGAGAAGTAAAACATGACCCCTTAGGAAACAAGACGTAAACAAGCACAAGACGCAAGTGAAATACACGTGTGGAGAGGATGCGGAGTTGAGGCGTGATCAGTGTTGAAGATGTGCCCGTGGGAAGGGGGTGGGGATTATTTTACCACAGGTTTCGAAATGGTCTGACCCCAGCTTTCTCAACCTCGGCACTCTTTTGAGCTGGAGAATTCTTTTTTTTTTTTTTTTTTTTTTAATTGCATTTTAGGTTTTGGGGTACATGTGAAAAACATGCAAAGTTGTTGCATAGGTGCATTCATGGCAGTGTGATTTTCTGCCTCCCTCCCCCTCACCCATATCTGGCATTTCTCCCCATGCCCTCCCCAACTCCCCCCCCGCTGTCCCCCCCACTCCCCCGCAACAGACCCCCGTGTATAGTGCTCCCCTCCCTGTGTCCATGTGTTCTCCTTGTTCAACACCCTCCCATGAGTGAGAACATGTGGTGTTTGGTTTTGTGTTCTTGTGTCAGTTTGCTGAGAATGATGAACCAGTTTCCAGGTTCATCCATGTCCCTACAAAGGACGCGAACTCCTCATTTTTAATGGCTGCATAATATTCCATGGTGTATATGTGCCACATTTTTCCTGTCCAGTCTATCATCGATGGGCATTTGGGTTGGTTCCAGGTCTTTGCTATTGTAAACTGTGCTGCTATGAACATTCGTGTGCATGTGTCCTTATAGTAGAACGATTTATAATCCTTTGGATATATGCCCAGTAATGGGATTGCTGGGTCAGGAATTTACAACGAGCTAAAAAAGATTTACAAGAGAATTCTTTGTTGTGGTAGACTGTCCTGTGGCTTTAAGGAAATAGAGCTGCGTCGCCGGGCTGTACCCACTAGATGCTGGTAGCACCATACTCGCCCAGTAGTTGTGACAATTAAAAATGTCTCCAGAGGCGGCCAAATGTCCCCTAGAGGGCAAAATTCCTGCTGGGGGAAAACCACTGCTCTAACCCAGTTATCTCTCCTCCTAGCTTTTTTACCTGTGTGCAGAAGTTTATCAGCAGACAAGCCCCAAGGAGTCCCAAAGCTTGGGGAAAGACATCTGGAGTATTTTCCTGGAGACAAATGCGGTGAGGCAGTCATAGATTGGATTATAATTTTATTATATTCTTTGAACTACCCAGAGGCAGAGGGAAATTAAGCAAAACATTCAGACGAAACGGAGACATGTTCTTAAAGAGAAATCTAGGCCGAGAGATTAATATCCCTGGATTCTGTTCCAGCGCCACTCTCAAAAAATCTCGCTGTACCTCTTTTTCCACATAGAATACACATTGTGTCTCTCTGGAATGTTTGGAGGAAGAGATTGTACCAGATTCTCTTTACCCTTCCCTGATTCAGCACCCTGGTTCCCCCCAGCCGTCCCTGCCTTGCCCATCTCTGGGCTGAAGAAACAGAGGTCTAGAGACATCAGATGATCTAGATCAGTAAGGCAAGAGGAGAATCCTGGCTTCTGAAGCTCAGTCCGACTTGCTATTACTACCCGAAGGCAGGAGTCAGAGGTGGGAGGCCTCTGAGTGTCTGGCATAGGCAGCACCCTGTGCACTGGCGCAGAGTTCCCAGGGGTGTGTCAGGGATCCCACGGGCAAGAGCACGTCTGCCTGCAGAGGGCAACTGCCATCCCAGAGTTTCTAACCTGATCAACTAAACTAATTCCAAGGTGACTTTATTCTTCTGGCAGTAAGCTAGTAGGGTTAATGAGGTTGGGGAAAATTGGTTTTTCTTAAGAGTTTTGGCCCAGCGCGGTGGCTCACGCCTGTAATCCCAGCACTTTGGGAGGCCGAGGTGGGTGGATCACAAGATCAGAAGATCAAGACCATCCTGGCTAACATGGTAAAACCCCATCTCTACTAAAAATGCAAAAGAATTAGCTGGGCATGGTGGCACGTGCCTGTAGTCCCAGCTACTCAGGAGGCTGAGGCAGGAGAATCTCTTGAACCTGGGAAGTGGAGATTGCAGTGAGCTGAGATTGCACCACTGTACTCCAGCCTGGGCAAAAGAGTGAGACTCTGTCTCAGAAAAAAAAAAAAGAGTTTTATATTTGCCCCCTTAAATGGGTCTTGAGTAGGGAGGTTAGAGCTGCTGGTTGTTCTCTGTGGGGTGTTCGGAGCCGCTCCAGTACCCAGGTTTCAAGGTCTTGTGTAGCAAAAGCCAGACACCATACTAACTGCAAGGCTGGGTGACACAAGGCTAGCTTTCCCTTGGGAGTCGGAGGGAGGAAAAGTTCACCACATAGCCTAATGAAGGCTTTTCCCTTGCTGCTAAGTCAGCACAGGTCCACTTTTTGGACAACATGCCATTCCATGTACTCTAATGGCCTGGAAATAAGAGTGGAAAAAACTGCATGTGCCGCTCTCAGAATATAGTCCCAGCTCACTCTGTAGCCTCAGACTCCGTTTCCCAAAAACCCTAGCCTAGAATTCAGGTGTGCAGTTGGAGAGTAATGAGAAGGATGGTGGGTGGATGTAGGCAAAAAGGCATGTGGCCAAGCCCTTCTCACCCCGCACACTGTTCATCTCTCGAGTGTGCAGACCTGACCATTCTCCTCCACGCTTCTGTTTTTTAGCCTCTGAGAGTGAAGATCCCTGAGATGTTACAGGCTTTAATTGGTAAGTTGGCTCATTGGTCGGTTAGTCTTTGCTTGGTGCCTTTCTTCTCCTGAGCTCTCAGGAGGCTCCAGTGGACAGAAGGGACATAGTCGCTATCCTTGGGCAACCGTCCTCTAATAGGGGAAAGGACCCATAGGACAGTTGCTCCAGAACACTGCACAGTAGCTAACGGACAGGTGCAAATGGTCCAAATGGACAGACCCTGCCTAGGCGCTCACTCTGCTGTGGGGAGCTTGTCATGGGAAGACAGTGGACTTGGAGTTAGGAGACCTAGGTTCATGTCTGCCACCCTTCCACATGACCTCTCTGGGCCTCCGCTGGCTTATCTGTACAAAGAGGAAATCAGACTTGATCAGGGATTCCTAAGCCAGGTTGATTATCAAGAATCCCTTGGGAAACAAAAAATAGAGAAACTAGGGCCTCACTCCATCCTCCTGCAGAGCTGGAATCTCTGGCATGGTTTTTCTTCTTGTTTTTTTTTTTTTTGGGGGGGGGGGTGTTATTTTTGTTCCTTAACTTATAAAAGTTAAGGAACTGACAGCAGCTAGTCCAGAGTGAGGACCCAGCAGGCTAGATGGTGCCGGGCTCCCTTCTCCTTCTGATTATGAGAAGAAGAATTAAGCAGAGGCAGTCTAAGGTGATGTCAGCCTGAGAAGCTAATCACTAGCAGCTTTTTAGAGGACAGGAATTGGAAGCTGCATTTAGAAAGAGATGATTTGTGGGCACACGTGACAGGGAGGAGAGCTTATGGACCCAGGTAGAGGGTGAACAGAGCTTGCTCAAATGCAGAGTGAGAGTGAAGCGCAGCTCCCAGGAACTTAGCTTAGCCTGGGTGGGGATGGATGCAGGAACTAGAGGAGAGACATATTTCGGTTAATACTGGGGAGCTCAGGTTTCATGGAATGTGAAGTGCTCGCCTTTTTTCGCCTTGTGAGTTGCTTCTGGGGCAGTAGAGGGGAGCAAGCCTCTCAGAGGTCTGCACTTGGATGTCAGAATGGCACTTAGACACATCTGATGAGAGGGGCTCTAATACTTCTCTCAATGGAGCACAGAACATCCAGAAAATATTTTTGTCCTTGCCGTGGACTTTGTATATCAGGATTCCAGTCCTGAATTCAGGAATGATCTGAGAGGTCCAGGCCTCCTCTTCCTTTAGGCTAACAGGGCAGAAAGCCAGCTCTTCCTCCCAGTGTCACAGGGAGCTGAAATGCCTTGAGCTGCTCAGCAGAAGTGACCTTCCCCCACCCCCAGCACCCCAGCCACTGTGCCTTCTCTGGTCTCCCACTACAGACGTGCGCCTGCGGTTCAGCAAGGACGCCCGCGATGTTCTCTGTGAAGCTCAAGAGGCAGCCGTGCCTGAGATCCAGGAGCAGATCCATGACTACAGGTTGGCCCAGGAGCTGCCCTCCCACCACTCTCCTCTCACCTCCACCACTTGGCCCTTGCTCCTTCCCTCTGGGGCCTGCATGTGTCTCTTGTTATGTGTGTTTGCCTCACTCTTTCTGGGTGTCCATCTATTGAGCATCTGTGTATAGTTCTTTCTTTCCCTGTGTTTCTCTGGCTTAGAACGAAGCGCACGCTGGGCCTGGGCAGCCTCTATGGTGAAAACGACCTGTTGGACCTGGATGGCGACCCTCTCCGAGAGCGCCAAGTGGCCGAGAAGCAGCTGGCTGCCCTTGGAGATATTTTGTGAGTCTTTAGCTTCCTCCCTCCCCACTGAACCTGCCAAGCAGGTTGACATATTTTGTGGATCTGTTCTTTCAGTCTCTCGCCTTCTTCCACTTCTTGCCTGATTCTCCTGCCCCTGGAAGATGGGGAGTCATGCCCTCCTGCTGCATTGGTCAGGCTGAGGGCTGCAGGTGTCAAGGGTGTGGCAGAGCCCAGAGCTCCTGATAGTCATTTGGTGGTTATGACAGACCACGGGCCCCACGAATGTGATGAGCTTTCTGCTTCCCCTGCTGGCCCTCTTCCTGACCTCTCTCCCTTCCTGCCTCTAAGATCTTACCTGTCACAGTGAGTGAGGCCAGTGCTGTGCGTTCCCAGCGGATACAGTTCCTTCAGGAGGCAGCTAGAACTGGCTTAGGAGAAATTGAACCATCTTTTACTCATCCACGGCAGAAACCTGAACTAGGCACTTCTGGCACAGCTGCTTTTGTTATGCATTCCTGGCCCCATTTTCTAAAGCGTCATAGGCTCCTGTGATGCAAGCTCCAGTATCGCAGACTTTGTGGGGACACTTCAAGCTTAGAAGCAAGTTTTTGCCTAATACTGCTTCTCACTAAGTAGTTATGTGGCCTTGGTTAAGCCATTCCATACAAATCAGATCCATGGGCACAGTCGGGCACTTGAAGGACAGAGTCAAAATAGCAAAGAGGATGACATGTATGCTGTCTCTGCTAAGGCTGATATTTCAACTCGGCAAATATCATGGAGTTCCTCCTGTGTACCAAACACTTGCGCACTTTTCCCCCACTAACCCTCCTTTCATCTAGGAGCAATCTTACCCTCCTCCTAGTGTCTGACCAGGTGACCAGCCTGTGTCTTTGCAGCCTGAGTCATCTGTTCTTTCTTTCATTCCAGGTCCGAGTATGAGGAAGACAGGAGGTAAGCAAGTCTATGACATGCATCTGCAGCTTTCAAGGTGGAAGGAGTGGGGTTGAGCTACTGTGCTTTCCATTTCTGCCAATCACAGGGCAGTCCCTAGTGTTATAAAACCACTTGGGACCATGGTTCCTGCAAGTCTAGCTCTCAGGGGGAATCATGAGGCCCATGCCCCAGTGTTCAGGGATCGCTGCCTGGGCATGTGGGCCCGCTCCTCATTGGGAAGACACCAAACTGCCATCGCTCCTCACAGTCCCATACCTGGCTGCAGCTTCTCTACCCAGATGAGCCACTTTTTTCCCTTAAATCACCTAAAGTGGTAATGGTAATCATGAAGTCAGCCTGTTAGTGGCATCTGCAGAAGGGAGCTGGGGTGCAGCACAGTTCCTTTCTTGGCACATATTAGAATTTTTTTTTGCAAGCTATATATCCATCTCATGGTTTTTCATTAGCCAAGGTTAAAGTGAGTTTGCACTCCCTGAGCAGACAAACTAATAGGGGAGAGAAAATGGGGTTAGGAGTCTGTTGAAGAGGGAAAAACAGCCAGAGCTGAAGCCTTGCTGCATTGAATGCACAGGGTGGATCATCATCCATTCAGGAAATTGTGGGTACAAATGCATTTTTAAACACAGAGCTCTGGACATTTTCATCTGTGGCAATTGGAAGCCACTTGCCAGCTCCTTTTCCGTCTCTTTTTCTCTGTCCTGGGGATGGGAGGATGGTGACGGCAGTATACCTTGGCAGAGGCTGCTTGGCATTTCTCCTTTGCCCTGGCCTCCCCACCCCTGCACATATGCCTGAGAGTATCAGCTGCCGACCTCAGCCAGTCCTCCAGGTCTGCCT
This sequence comes from Aotus nancymaae, assembly GCF_030222135.1. Classification (NCBI taxonomy): domain Eukaryota; kingdom Metazoa; phylum Chordata; class Mammalia; order Primates; family Aotidae; genus Aotus; species Aotus nancymaae. The sequence continues at coordinate 32,443,834 of NW_026988523.1, forward strand.
ATGACTTGACCAGCCAGGAAATTATTTACTTACATTTTAGGGAATTGGCATGTTCTTCCACTGACCATCATCTGCTCATGGGGAACAGTTCTGCTTAGGGAAAGAATTAAGACTTCTCCTGGGAGTCTTGCCAGCCCAGACTTTGAGCCAGCTTCTGCCTGCTCCCCCATTTAATTATTCTAGACTTCCTTTTGAATACTTTGACCTATAACTACCCCTTCCCCACTCCACTGGGTGGTGGTGAAACACACAGGGAAGATAACTTGAGCTCTCTGATTTAAGACACTGTTCCTCTTTTACAGCGCCCCCATGGACTTCGCCCTCAATACCTACATGAGCCATGCTGGGATCCGTCTTCGAGAGGCACGACCTTCTACCACAGATGAAAAGGCCCGGTCTGCTCCTGCCAAGAACAAGTGGCTACCCTGCTTCCCTAAGACCGAGAAGGTGAGGGCTGCGCGCAGTGGCTCATGCCTGTAATTCTAGCACTTTGGGAGGCCAAGGCTGGTGGATTGCCTGAGCTCAGGAGTTTGAGACCAGCCTGGGTGACATGGTGAAATCTTATCTCTACTAAAACATAAAAATTAGCCCGGCGTGGTGGTGCATGCCTGTAAGCCCACCTACTCGGGAAGCTGAGGGACGAGTATTGCTTGGGGAGATGGAAGTTGCAGTAAGCCAAGAGCACACCACTGCACTCCAGCCTGGGCAACAGAGTGAGACTCTGTCTCAAAAGAAAAAAAAAAGGAAGAGGGTAAGACAGCTGTCCTAGAAAATACCTCCTCTTGGTGCAGTGCGCTGTGCTGAGGTAGATCAGGAAAGCCATCTTGCAGGTCTCTGGCTATATCCCTCCACCTGGATGTGGAGTCAGTGAGAACCCCCAGACTAGAGCAGCTCTCAGTCCCTTCCAAACCCAGGCCAGAGGTGAATGTACTCTTAGGGTACCAGCAAGAGTCAACTCCCCAGTTATTTGCTGAGGGCCAGCCTTGGGGGACAGTGACAGAACTGATTAGCAGCCACACCTGGGTATCGGGACATCCTCCAAACCCCAATGTCTCCTGTCTCAGCAGAGCAGCAATTCCAAGAAAGAAAAGGATGCCTTGGAGGACAAGAAGAGAAACCCCATCCTCAAATACATTGGGAAGCCCAAAAGCTCCTCTCAAAGCAGTGAGTATTTGGGGAGCAACAGCCTTGGGCATTCCTTGGGCAGGGACCTCAGCCCTTTTATATACTGGTATGTTGGCAGAGGGCCTTCCAGTATTTCTGGGAGCCACAGGTTCAAACTGAGACCACAGCCACTTTCTCCCCTTGCCAAATTCAGTGCAGGATCTCTGGGGTTCAGGTAGATGTTTCCAAGCCAAGGAAGCTGCGCCAGTCCCTGGGTCTTAGTCTAGGAACCCAGAACAGTTGTAGTTAGCAAACGGCCATGTGAGAAACATCTCCCCCTGGCAAGGATGGCCCTGTGGACAGTAAATGCCCCCTTCACCTTCTTCCATGGGCCTATTATTTTTCCCAGCACACAGGACTGCAGGAGTACAGATGCAGGCAGGGGATGGTTGAGTCACTATTAGTAGAACTAGTCAGTTTGGGGGCAAGTTTGGGACACAGAGTTTCCTCTAATGCCATCAATAACCTAAAACTCAAGTGATCCTGCCATTGATCTCTTCCCAGCACGGAGAAACTTGTCTGGAAATTGTTGTTGGCCCCTCCCAGTCATTACCTTAAACCCCGCAGCATCAGTGGGAATCTGTGAAGGGCAGTGGGGTGGGCCAGCTGCCCTTTCTGAAACTGCTGCATTGCAGGAGAGGGAAAGGGATTCTTCGAGATCAGCCTTGATTTTTGCCACTACCTTTTCATTTTCTGGCTTGATGTAACTTGTATTTTGATTCTTAAAACATTGATGTGACTTTTAATGGTTTACTTGTGTTTTGGTTATTCTTTTAGCATTTCATATTCCCTTGTCCCTGTGGAAGGTAAAAGGACCATTTTCTTTGGGTTTGTCTTTGCATTAGCATTGAGTTTCCATCTCCCAAATCCTGTCTTTTCTGTTCCTCTTCCCTCCCTTTCTTTCTCCTCTCCATTTCTCTTATGCATTGCTCTTTGTTGCTAAAGCTGCTGTGTGCTGCAAACCCTGTGAGGGGTTGGGGAGGGCACCACCCTCATGCCAGGTACCAGACCTCGTCTCCTAACCCAGAGTTTCAGGGGGCAGTGCCCCTTCTTCTGCAGGGACAGCTCCTTCTGGTAGTTGTGGCCAAGGCTAGACTTCTGGTTCCTCTGGCAGTTTTTTCACAGCTGGAGGCCTTTTCTCTATTATTCAGTCACATCTCCATGGATGAGCATTCCAAAAATCCAGAGTTCTATATAAATGAGAGGAATCCTCACACATTGAAGGGTCTTGCAGTGAAGCAGAGCACCTCAGATTTTGTTTTAAATTTTTTTTGGAGACATATTCTCACTCCTGACCTCAAGTGATCTGCCCACCTTGGCCTCCCAGAGTGCTGGGATTACAGGTGCAAGGCACCACGCCCAGCCAGTGCCTCAGATTTTTGTTTTTAGTTAAAATAATAATAAAAATTCTCATTTTTGAAAGTGGTTTTTTTTTTTAAAGTAAAGTAGGAGTCTCTAACAATTTTTTCTCCTGGGTATTTTTGTTCCTATCATCTACTTAAGCCCTTCAGTGTAGCACCTCCATCTCTCTTGACTTTTAACTACCGGCACCGCGTAACCACGGCAGTGAAAAAAGAATGACCCTTAATGTCTTTTAAAGGACCTCATATCTTCCAGAATCTATGTATTTAAAACATTAATGTGATACATATTAACGCACGAGAAGCTTAGCGCCTACAGTGAAGTGTTCCAGAACGCACCAAGTTCATTTCCTGTTAATAAGGTCCATGTGCATGCACTTGATTCACACTCTCTAGGCTCTACAGTAAAGAGAGAGAGAGAGAGAGAGAGAGAGAGAGAGAGAGAGAGAGAGAGAGAGAGAGAGAGAGAGAGAGCAGTGGGACGCAATCAGGAAATTATTCTGTTACTACAATTTATTTTATGTAAAAGTGACAATGAAAAATATTCAAAATTATTTTAAAAGTTACTAAACTCCTAGACTCTATGCCATTTTAAGCAGTAAAAATAAGGAATTAATGAAAAAAAGTTTATAAAACAATGGGGAAAAAAGAATGGCCTTGAAATCCAGTCCTCAGTTTTGTTTTTTGGGTTTTTTATTTTTCTTTTGGTTTTTTGTTTTTTTTGAGACAGGGTCTTGCAAGCCCTGTCACCCAGGCTGGAGTGCAATGGTGTAATCATAGCTTACTACAGCCTTGAACTCCTCAGCTCAAGCAATCCTCCCACCTCAGCCTTCCAAGTATCTGGGACCACAGGCGTATATCACCACACCTGACTAATTTACTTTTGTTGAGACAGGGTCTCACTATATTGCCCAGCCTGGTCTCAAACTCCTGGGCTCAAGTGATCCTCCTGCCTTGGCCTCCCAAAATGCTGGGATTGTAGGCATGAGGCACCATGTGCCTAATAACTTGGCTCTTTTTAAAAATGCATTTCCTTCTACCTGTTTTTCCCATTACTCTGGGTCATTCGGTTATACCAGATCTCAGGGCTACACCTGTTTCTTGCCACAGGTCAGGTATAACTCTATCTAGAGCACAACTGGGTGTTTTCCAAGTGGCCCATGGGAAAGGGAAGAGGGGACTCAGCCTGTTGGCTTTCCATTATAGGATGTTCCCAGACTCCCACATCACCACCCAGCCAAGGCGGCTCAGGGCTGTGTCTGCTCAGCTGACCCTGGCATCTGCATGGTTTCAAGGCCCAGGTGCACATTCAGGCTGGCACAGGCGAATCTGCTCTTAATCTCCAAAACAAGAGTGATGTTAGTAGCCCTTGTTCCTATAATATGCACACACAGCCACTTACACAGTTTTAGAAAAATATTCCCTAGCCACTTGCCTAAAGGCTGTGGAGCTGTAGACTTTGAAAACAGCAGCTAAATTTTTTTTTTTTTCTGTTCTCTCTGACTTAGAAATTTTCTTATGAAAGTCAGATTTTGAGACAGATTTGTAAGATTGTATATTTATAAGTTTGCCCATGACTTCAGATGTCAGAATCTCTGAAGTCATCGGCAGAACTCTTAGTATGGTTAGGATCAAGGCCCAGACCCTGAGCTGTTGATATTGCCTCCTCATTTCCACTCATCCTTCCCGCTGGTCTCAGGCAGCCAGCATCTCTAGCCCACCCCTGTTCTAGCATCGCTGGGCTGGGCTGAGAACTGAGCTAGTTGACTTGAAGGTGAATTCCTTATCTCTCTTCCCTCCTGCCGAGAGCCATGGAACAATGGGTCTGAATTCTCCAGGGGCTCTAGATGGCACTACCTGTGCCTTTTCACTCTCTCTTCTGCCCTGTCTGTCTGACCAAGAACAGCTCTCTTCTGCCTTAGCTTTGAAAGGGGGCTGGAGTTTGAATGCCAGTGAAGTCTTTCCTCTGTTCCTCCTAGGTCATCTCTCACGGTACTAGAGAGTCTGATTCTGTAGTGATGGAGGCCAGAGAAGGGCAGAAAGGACAGGAAGGAGAGACAGAGAGAAACAGAAATAATGAACTCTAAAATTCATTTAAATTTGAGAAACGCCTGATATATTTTGGCAACATGGTCAAATTACATGTAGATGTGCTTTGGTCTTCCTGGCTATTTTTTTAAACTGTATGTGGCTCGTAGGAAAAACCTAATTGTGACTTTCAAGCAGAAGCATTATTGTAATAATATGAGAGCCAAAAGAACATTTATGGAAAATAGACTTCCAAACCCTCTCATTTTGCACATGAGGAAAGAATAGACCCAGAAAGGTAGCATGACTGCCCAGGGCCACACGGCGAATTCATAGGAGAGCCGGGACCAGGGCGCATCTCCTGACTCTTGGTCTGGTGCTGTCCTCATCCACGCTTGCTCATTGCTCTGTCTGCTGGGATCTGGGGGAGTCAGGGTCTGAGAAGCGATCCCTGAACAGCAAGCCTAGCATCCTTCATTTCCTTTTTGCTTCTAGTCAAACCAGGCAGTGTGAGGCACATCATTCAGCACTTTGAGAACATTCAGCAGCATGACGCCCCAGAACCTGGGACCCGGCGACACTTGATGGGAAGCTTTCCCGAGGACCTGCTGGAGAGTGACAGGTAGCAGTGGCTGGATGGGACTTGCCAGCTGCTCAAAGAGTAGGGCCTGGGTGGGGCTGATGCTAGGGTTTCATTCCAGCTACCTTACCCATCTCCACTAGCCTCTAAGCTCCCTGTACAGAACTTCCTCCCCAGCCCCAGTATCTTCAGGAGACACATTGTTTGCTGGTGAGCAGGCCAGTAGGAGAGCAAGGATATCCCCGACTTCCAGCCCAAGAACGACACGCTTCTAAAATTCCCTTTGGATTTACCACCTGACGACTCAGTAGCCTTCGTCTAAGATCGAGCTAGATATTATAAAGCAGTTAATCAGGAAACCCTCAGTGACAAGGATAAGGAAGACTATAGTGGGGGCAAGAGGAAATCCTGAGAAATAAAGACCCAGCAGGCAAAAGAAAGTCGTTTCCTGTCTGTATGTGAAAAAGAGAGCCAGAGATGAGGTTCTGCTGGGTACTTTAACGACCAGGGATGTAACTATAGGCATCTTGTCCACCTCAGCAAAGAGAGGCCAAGTGGATTGATTACAAATGAATTGTTTTTTCCTTTTAAGAAGGAAAAAGGGATTGAGACACCGGCATCTCTCATATTCTCCTTCCTGGTCAGGTTCTAACTAGAGTCCTTGTCTGGCATGAAAACATATTCTTGGACTTCCTTGCTCTTGATTGTGGCATGACAGCAATCAAGTCATGTCTAAAATCCTACAGCCAACACTTAAAATCAAATGCCTGTAGTCAGAAGTATTCATGCAAATTATTTAAGTCACCCTCAAGGTATAGTCATATGGTCTTATGGGGGGAATAATGCTTGTGTACACTCAAGCCTGAGAGCCATTGAGGTGGAGTACAGGCAGGCATGAAAGCAAGTCAGCACGTAGTAGTCTGGATATTCAAGCCATTTTGCCTTTGATTTTTTTTTTTTTTTTTTTTTTTTTTTGAGACAGGGTCTTGCTCTGTTACCCAGGCTGGAGTACAGTGGTGCAGTTATAGCTCACTGCAGCCTCAAACCCCTGGGCACAAGAGATGCTCCCATCTCAGCCTCCTGAGTAACTAGGGATACAGGCATGCACCTGGCTAATTTTTTTTTTTTTTAGACAGTCTTAAGTTGCCCAGATTGGTCTCAAACTCCCGACCACAGCAGTCTTCCTGCCTCAGCCTCCCAAAGTGCTAGGATCATAGGCATGAGCCAGTGCACCTGGCCTATTTTGCCTTTGAAACAACTAATTGCCAGGCCAGGCACAGTGGCTCACACCTGTAATCCCAGCACTTTGGGAGGCCGAGGTGGGTGGATCACTTGAGGTCAGGAGTTCAAGACCAGCCTGGCCAACATGGTGAAACCCCGTCTCTACTAAAACTACAAAAGAATTAGCCAGGCATGGTGGCAACCACCTATAATCCTAGCTACTCGGGAGGCTGAGGCAAGAGAATCGCTTAAACCCAAGAGGTGGAGGTTGCAGTGAGCCGAGATTACACCACTGCACTCTAGCCTGGGTGACAGAGCAAGACTCCATCTCAAAAAAAAAAAAAAAGAAAGAAATAACTGATCATCAAACCGTGAGTCAAGCTTTCCTGCTTGAGTGCAGGTTACTCCTTCTGTTTATCTGAAGCCTTTTTTCAGCTTAACACTTATTTAAAGATTTTGTTGAAAAAAAAAAAAAAAGATTTTGTTGTCATGAGAATTGACAGATTTACGGGAGGTAAAGGTTAGATTTGTACTAGGGGGAAGATTGAGTTCTAACGTTAATTAATACACAAATTATGTGATTCCTGTGGTAGCACATGTCATAGATACAGCAAATATTTTAAGATTATAAGACATCAGCTGGGCACGGTGGCTCATGCCTGTAATCCCAGCACTTTGGGAGGCCAAGGCGCAAGGCGGGTGGATCACAAGGTCAAGAGATCGAGACCATCCTGGTCAACATGGTGAAACCCCGTCTCTACTAAAAATACAAAAAATTAGCTGGGCATGCTGGTGCATGCCTGTAATCCCAGCTACTCAGGAGGCTGAGGCAGGAGAATTGCCTCAACCCAGGAGACGGAGGTTGTGGTGAGCCGAGATCGCACCATTGCACTCCAGCTTGGGTAACGAGCGTAATTCCATCTCAAAAAAAAAAAAAAAAAGATTATACGACATCAGCATTTTGAGAAAATATCTGAGACCATTTACAAACTTGTATTCTTGGCATTGTTAGGTAAATCTGCCCTAAGACGTTCACTAGGATCCTAAAGCCACTCTAAGCAGAAGCCTTTGGATTTGATGCTTATAAATTCTTTGGCAATCTCAGAAGAAATAGTATTAGCAGTACGGTGGGTGAGAGCTTGTTGTAGATACTCAGCAAGGTTAAGATTCCCCAGTTCTAGAAAGCAGTATCCTAGAAATTTTGGGCCAAAGCTAGATGATACGCCTCACTTCTTGGTGGGAGCATTACTCGCCTCTGGGTGCTTGAAGGAAGGTGCTTAGCTCTGCAGCTCCAGTGACTCTACTGGGTGTTTGTTGTGGTGGTACAGGGACCCATTAGGATGCTGTGAAAAGGGTTCCGAGTTAGTCTGGGTCGGGATTTTCTAACAGAATTCTGGGGGGTGGATTTAGTAGGGGATCAGTGGGCAATGTGTTTTCTGACCCTGCAGATAAACCCATCTCAGGACCCTAGGAGATGAGCTCCATTTTGGATCATCTGGCAGTTTGGCCACGATGAATGGAGACTGAGACATTTAGCTCCTCATTGCAGCAACTTGCTGTGCTGTTAAGAGCTCTGCAGACATTTCCAGGCCTCCTGTGGTCCTAGAAGCAGAGCAGGATGTAGATTACTGATAATATCAGAAAAGAACCAGCCCAGCAGGGCCATGGCATGGGGGTGGGGGACCATCCTGGGGCAGTTAGGGGTCAGAGATGCCAGCTGTCTCGGGCTGATGCATGGCAGGACCCGACACCGCAACACCCAGTCGTCAGCATCTCATCAAACCCCAGAGACACTCAGTGGCCAAGCACAGCCGGCCAAGGAGCGGGTCCTGCCCATCAGTAAAAAGGCCCCTTTAAGCACAAGCCTGTCTGCTCCTGAGAGGTAATGGAATCTTAGAAAGGGTACTGTTAAGAATGGAACTCATCCTCATCACAACTGGAGGGCTAGGAATCCAGCAGCAGACAGAATTTTCTGACAGGCAGCAATTTCTGACAGGCAGCAGATAGAATTTTCTGATAGAAATTTCTGACAGTTGTGGAATATCCTAAAATGAGCTGCCAATATAGTGACTCTGCTTTCCTCTTATGACCTTGTAAAAGAGGTCCGCCTCAAGCAGAGTTGAAGGTGGGAGCTGACTCGTTCCAAAGCAAGGGCAACGTGGACTGGCCACTGGATGGCCCCAGGGGCAGGAAGCTTGGACTCTGTGGTGTCTGATGAGGGACAATGATGTCCACCACCTTCCTGACAGGACCATGGTTTCCCAGGCCTCTGGACACCCTACAAGTCTGATTTCATTTGCCCCAGGTTTCATCTTCCTGTTAGGATCCCTTCCTAACAGCTCCAGAGGAAGATGACTCTGTTCATCCATCAGGCTAGGCTGGGGAGAGGGAAGGAGTTTGTAGAGCAGCAAAAATGGCCTGTCACTGAGAAGCTTCCACTGCCATCCAGGTGCCTTGGCCATGTTTGGCAGGGAGAACCTGCGGCACGGAGGCACCCCTGAGATGGAGCCGCAGGTAAGAGCTGGCCAGGATGTAAGCATGGCCCACTGGCTTCCCAAGTCCCAAAGTCTCTGTCTCTTCTCCCCAGTTCACGCTCAGAGATTCACCTGGGCTGCTCTGAAAGCCTCAAGGGCCGGGAAGAGATGAAACGGTCTCGAAAGGCAGAGAATGTGCCCCGCTGTCGCTCTCGCAGTGACGTTGACATGGATGCTGCCGCAGAGGCTACTCGCCTGCACCAGTCGGCCTCGTCTTCCGTCCCCAGCCTCTCCACCAGGTGGGCAGGGCTACAGTGGCTGCACCCATGGTCATTTTGCGGGGTGGGCAAGGATAGAGGGTTGCTGAGAGTTGACATTCCCTCCACAGGTCTCTTGAGAACCCAACCCCTCCTTTCACTCCCAAAATGGGCCGCAGGTAAGTGATGGGCACGGTGGGGCCTCTGTTTGGTGTCTCCATGTCCCAGCCACACCTAGCTGCTCTCTCACCCGCAAGGGGCTGGTTGGGTGGGTGTCTCCTCTTCTGGGCCCACTGGTTTCCCATGTGCATGATGCAAGCACATTGGGCAGGGGAAGGAGGGCCAAACCCTGTGTGTGAGTTCTTCCTCCTGGGTGAAGCTGAGCTGCCTGTTTTCCCCTAGGAGCATTGAGTCCCCCACCTTGGGGTTCTGCACAGATGCCCTCCTTCCCCACCTCCTAGAGGATGATCTGGGCCTGCTATCTGAGCTGGAGCCAAAGCCTAATGCCCAAAATTGGTGGGATACAGTGGGCAAGGATGTGGTGGCTGGGCTAACCCAGAGGGAGATTGACCGGCAAGAGGTCATCAATGGTGAGAAGGGCCCCACTGCCCACAGCTCTGCTCACACACGGGAACCACTGCCCGCAGCTCTGCTCACACACGTGGGAACCACTGCCCGCAGCTCTGCTCACACACGTGGGAACCACTGCCCGCAGCTCTGCTCACACACGTGGGAACCACTGCCCGCATCTCTGCTCACACATGTGGGAACCACTGCCCGTAGCTCTGCTCACACACGTGGGAATAGGTCCAGAATGCCTAAGACACAAGGGTGGGAAAGAGGCAAATAGGGTGGGGACCCCTGTGGGCTGGAGCAGCTCCACATTGCCTGTTGCTGTAAGGTCCCCCTCAGTTCTGGCCCTTGGGGTGAGAGAAAAGTTGTATGATCTAAAACCAGCACTTCAATTCCCCCAAAGGTAGAGTGGTGGAAGGGCCAGGGCAGGGACTCTAGATACTTGCTGATCTCTTTTCTCCCTGGCTTTCTACCCTCCTTGTCACAACCACCACTCAGAGCTGTTTGTGACTGAAGCTTCCCACCTGCGCACACTTCGTGTCCTGAACCTGATCTTCTACCAGCGAATGAAGAAGGAGAACCCGATACCCAGGGAGGAGCTGGCCCGACTCTTCCCGAACCTGCCTGAACTCATAGGGATTCACAGTAAGGAGCCGGTGCCCCTCCAGACTCCTCCTCTGCTGCCCATCAGCTTCCTGTTCCACTTTGGCCCACCTGCCAGGACCTCCCTGAGTAGATAAACCCCCACCAATCCCTGGTGAGGAAAAGATCTGTGGACAGCCTGAAACCAGCACTGGAGTTCACCCAAAAGTAAAATGGTTTCCAGACCCTCCCCATGGCACTGATGTCAGAGATTCACTTCTTTCTGTCAGAAAGGTTCTGGTAATTGAGCTCAACCCCAGGCATTTCTAGTTGTTCTCTTCTCACCCTAGATTCCTGGTGTAAAGCCATGAAGAAGCTCCGGGAGGAAGGCCCCATCATCAAAGAGATCGGTGACCTCATGCTGGCCCGGGTATAGCTCCAAACTTTTCCCTCTCAGCAAGGAGATTGGGGGAGGCAGGTTCTCATTCCCCAAGGCCAGGGAATTTGGCAAAGGAAGGGATAGGCAGGGGACCGGTCCCAGGCAGGGATGTGATGCCTGGTCCTGTGTCCATTCTGCCTCTTTAGTTCGATGGCCCTGCCCGAGAGGAATTCCAGCAGGTGGCTGCACAGTTCTGTTCCTATCAGTCAATAGCCCTAGAGCTAGTCAGTACCAAGCAGCGCAAGAAGAGCCGATTCCAGCTCTTCATGCAGGTACGTCTCACCCATGCCCCGGCCTTCCTTCATCTCCATCAGCGTCACCAAGGGTCTCCTGAGCTTCTCTCCTCTGGCCACACCCTCCCTCTCTACAGCGACTCCTTCCATCCTTCCGCACAAGCTCCTAATAAGCACTGACTCACTCTAGACAAAGAGATGGCTGTTTGTTGAAAAGGATCCTGGATTAGCAGTCAGAGGCCTGGCTTATCCACCAGCACCTGTGTGCACGGTGGTGGATCTCAGTTTCCTTGTCTATAGAGTGGCAGCAGTATACCTGCCCTTCTGTTTTGACCGTATCCTTTCCTTGGGTTGGTGTCTCCCTGCCACCACCAACCCTTCTCTACACCTTTAAGGAAGAAGCTGCCACTACCATTTCTGAGTGACCCATCTGGGGTTAGGACCTGTTTCTCATGTTCACACCCATCTTGGCCCTGAGGCCGTAAATCAGCTCCCAGCCACGTTGCCATCTCCTCCCCTCTGTGTCTCCTGCTGTCTAGGAGGCTGAGAGCCACCCTCAGTGCTGGTGGCTGCAGCTGAAAGACCTCATCATGTCCGAGATACTGCGGCTCATGAAGTACCCGCTGCTGCTGGAGAGCATCATCAGGCAGACAGAGGGTAGGCCTGGGGAGGGGCTTGCACCACAGGTAGCAGACCTCCTGCCAGACCCTCATTCTGGCACTGCTTTGTGACCTTAGCAAGTCACTGTGCCTTGTGGCCTCTGGTGTCTTCATCCTTGTCCTGTTGTGGGGCATGTCAGAGAAGAAAATGATTATAAATGTCCTTTGGAAAATATAAGGTATTCAACAGCGGGAGGAGTAAGGGCCACTATCAGAGGCCCACCTGTGTGCGGCCTTTGTGTAAATCCAGGGAAAGCATCCGGTGCTTGGCACAGGCTGGCACTCAAGGGCACCTGGGTCCCTCTGGTTGAGTGGGGCTGCACTTTATCCCCATTCATGCCCCCTACAGTGCACAAAAGACACAGCCTATGTGGTAACCCTAGAGGAGCAGGGGGCGAGACTGAACAAGGGGGTCTAGCCTCAGCTTGTCACTCTCCCTGGGGTCCTGGGCATCTTTTACTACCCCCAAATTTCAGACATTGAGATCAGGACAGAGAAGTGTTAGGAACCCCAGCCTGATTTGAACGGGCTTTCTGGAGGCGTTATCGTGACCATTCCCACAGTCTGTCCCCTGCATCTGTAGAGCTGGCTGTGGTAGAGGCAGGAATTCCCAAGAGCTATCAGTGTCTTCAAAGCAGTGGTCTCTCTGAGACCTGGTGATGCTCAGTAAAAGTTACCCTTATCACTTGAGGTCCTCATGTGAGGCAGGAGTGGCTCACCTCTACCCACCCACGCCTGCTGGTTTGAAGCAAGCCAGTTGCCATGGATGCATTCAGGCAGATAACAGCTGACGCTGTGATAGACTTCTCAGGCAGGAGCCCCAACCATCTCCTCTGTCCTGTTTGGTAGGTGGCACCTCTGAGCATGAGAAGCTCTGCCGGGCCCGGGACCAGTGCCGGGAGATTCTCAAGTATGTGAATGAAGCAGTGGAGCAAACAGAGAACCGCCACCGTCTAGAGGGCTACCAGAAACGCTTGGATGCCACTGCCCTGAAGAGGGCCAGCAACCCCCTGGCAGCAGAGTTCCAGGTAGGAGGCAGAGGCTGCAGCACCGTCAACCCCTCACACTTGTTACGCACCCTTAGGAGCAGAGCTCTGGCAGGACTTGGAGAGTCTTAGAGGTAGGAGACACAGACCAGATAGGGTGGCACGATGGAGCCCCAGAAGACACATACCCTGTTACTGTCACCCCGTCCCTAGATGGACAAGGCAGACAGCCCCACCCAGGAAAGAGTAGATGTTGGAACTCAGCCTGAGAGAGCAGGGCACAGGGTAGAACTGGAGGCATGGCCGGGAAAAGCAGTGTGTGGTCATTTTAGGACTGTAGCTGGCACATGGTAGGGGCGGGTGGGAGACCCAAAGTCAGAGCCATCAGTATATCTCCCAGCTGGCACGTGGCACATGACTTCACAGTTACCTTTTTGCTTGTCTTCATCTCCTACAAGAGAGTAAGGGCAAGGACTGTTTCTTATTCACCAATTCCCAGCACCTTAGCACAATGTCTGGCACACAGTAGGTTCTCAAATACTTGAATGAATGAATGAATGAATGAATGAATGAACGAATTTGAATGAATGGTGTTTCCTTAACAGAACCTGGATCTTACAACCAGAAAAATGATTCACGAAGGGCCCCTGACCTGGAGGATCAGCAAGGATAAGACCTTGGGTATGTGCCAGGGCACTGGGACTGAGCAGGAACCTGCAGTGGGTGGGCCTCCCTGGGCCCTTCTCTGTGTGTTTCCCAAGCATTGAAACATGATTGGAGGTGACATCTTGGGGCATGGGAAAGGAGTAACCAGAAAGAGAAATGGGGTCACCAGACTCCCAGGGCTTGGAGGTGACATCTTGGGACATGGGAAAGGAGTAACCAGAAAGAGAAATGGGGTCACCAGACTCCCAGGGCTTCCTAGAGCCTCCAAGAGCCTGAGGCTCCACATTGTGCTCATGAGGGATGAGTGGGACCAGGGAACGCCTCCCCCCTACCATACTCCTCCAGACCTTCACGTGCTGCTGCTGGAGGACCTCCTAGTGCTGCTGCAGAAAAAGAAGAAGCAGCTACGGCTGAAGTGCCACAGCAAGACTGCCGTGGGCTCCTCAGGCAGCAAGCAGACCTTCAGCCCCGTGCTCAAGCTCAATGCCGTGCTCATCCGCTCTGTGGTCACAGGTACCTGGGGAGATGGTCCAGGCTGGCTTCGGGCTCGAGGACTGTGATCTCTATTACTTGTGTCCAGCTGGATGAGGCAAGACCAGTCTGGGGCCTTAATAGGACCTACCTGTCCACCTGTGTTCCTTTCCTCCTGTCCTGACCCAGCCTAAGCAGGAGGACAGAGTAGGGTAGGATGAGGGTTGAGGGGGACCAAGAGGAAACTAGACAGCCGTGGTCAGCGGTCCTCCAGCACCGAGAAGAAACTAGACAGCCTTGCGCAGGCGTGGTCAGCTGTCCTCCAGCACCGAGAGGAAACTAGACAGCCTTGCGCAGGCGTGGTCAACGGTCCTCCGGCACCGAGAGGAAACTAGACAGCCTTGCGCAGGCATGGTCAGCGGTCCTCCGGCACCGAGAGGAAACTAGACAGCCTTGCGCAGGCGTGGTCAACGGTCCTCCGGCACAGTGCTGGTTTGGTTGGGATGTGCACACCGAGGATGGGGTAAGAGTGTCTGAGCAGGACTAGGAAGAATGGGATTAGGCAGGGTGAGTAGGACACAGCTTTCTGCTACAAGAGTGACTTGAGCAGAGCTTGGTTCCAAAAGATGTTAGATGTTAGTACCTACGGTACAGAGCTGGGTCCACTGGACAAAGGCATTTCAGTGAGAAGTGCCATGTGTGTGAGAAAGGGCTCTGGAGCAAGAGTCAGGCAACCAAATTCTGTGGGCTCACTTCCTTCATCTGTGAGATAGGAGTGATTCCTACCCTACCTCTTGGGGGCATCAAAAGGGATGACAGGTATGAAAAAGTTTTATGAACTCCTGGCCAGCCCAGCGGCTCACGCCTGCAAACCCAGCACTTTGGGAGGCCGAGGCAGGCAGATCACTTGAGGTCATGAGTTCAAGACCAGCCTAGCCAACATGGTGAAACCCCATCTCTTCTAAAACAACAAAAATTAACTAGGCGTGGTGGCAGGTGCCTGTAATCCCAGCTACTCCGGAGGCTGAGGCAGGAGAATCACTTGAACCCAGGAGGTGGAGGTTGCAGTGAACCAAGATCTGAACACTGCACTCCAGCCTGGGCGACAGAGCAAGACTCTGTCTCAAGAAAAAACATTTTGTCAGTCCTAAGCACCATACACACGTCAGCCATCACTATTATTAGAGCATGAAAGGAATGGTGGTGGCTGTGAAAGGTGACATTAGGGGTCCTGGAATTTCCTCTGTCCCTTGTGTAAGTGGGTTCCAAGTGGTCCCGATGACCCACCTCTGTCTCATGCTGCACTCTTCATCGTCATTGAGGGTCAGGGCTTTGGGTCCCACTCTGTCACCCTGGCCCAGGCTGCAGTCACACCTGCCGTCCCTAATACAGGCCCTTCTACCTTCCTTTCCTCACGCAGATAAACGGGCCTTCATCATCATCTGCACCTCCAATCTGGTCCCATCTCAGATGTATGAGCTGGTTGCACTGACGCCATCAGACAAGAACACGTGAGACTTGATTGAGGGGTCATCCATAACTGTGGTCCCCTTGGGACCAGGGTGGTGTGTATGAGGACGGTGGACAGCAAGGCCAGGGCTGGGCCCCAGAGCAGTCCCTGGACAGGGAGTTGGGAAGGGAAGTGGGAGGTAGGACAGAAGAAGAGAAGCTGGGAGGGGTCATAACCCCTGACCTGGTCACCAGGCCCGCCTCTGGGAGAATGAGCTCCTGGCTGTCTTCCAGCCGCAGCCACTGCTGCTGCTTCTCTGCTTCCTGCCCTACTCCGTTCACCATCAGGCGAATTAGATTCATGCATCCTTCTCGGGCGTTTGCCTCCCACCCAGCCCGTGTTTTCTGACAGCAGCCGCCAGAGGTGGCGTGGTACAGTGGAAGGAGGCGGGTCGAGTCAACCCGTTTCCCATCTCCAGGGTTTTCATTTGTAAAATGTGGCTAATGCTCTCTGTTAGAGAATTACTTTAGAGAGAAAACAGAATGCTTTGCACAGAGCGTAACAGAGGGTTGGTGTCTAGGATTTGGTCGCTGCAAGTAGTATAACCCCAAGGGAGCAGCCAGGGAGGACTGTACGGGGAGGTGGGAACCTGCCAGGCAGGGGGTCCTTAGGGCCTGAAGAAGGACCTAGAAGCCCTGAAGCAGTCAGCTCAGCACGGG
The DNA here is from genome assembly GCF_030222135.1 of Aotus nancymaae. Classification (NCBI taxonomy): domain Eukaryota; kingdom Metazoa; phylum Chordata; class Mammalia; order Primates; family Aotidae; genus Aotus; species Aotus nancymaae. Next base: position 32,459,697 of record NW_026988523.1, read on the forward strand.
GGTGGTGTGTGCCGTGGTCTTGCTCTCACTACAGTCCTCTCTGTTCCTACCGAGCAACAGATGGATGGAGCTCTTAGAAGAGGCCGTGTGGCATGCCACCAGGCACCCCAGAGCTGCCCCAATGCCTGTCCATCCTCCACCCTCAGGGCCCCAGGAGCCAGCCCACCAGGGATCTACACCCAGCAGGTGCAGCGCTTAGCCCTCCAGACCCCGCACTCTCTCCACTCCAAACCGCCTGTTTCCTGCTGCTTCTCAGTTCTTCACCCCAGGGGTGGACAGCCACAACAGGGAAATGCTAGCAGGGAGCAGACAGCTCCAAGTGCTAGCAGATGGAAGAACATGCCCCCTGTCCCTGCTTCCTGTCCCTGTCTGCTCCCCCACAGCCTGCCACCTGGCTGTAATAGAGCCTGAGTCTGAAGTAGGGTGATGGGGGTGTAGAGCAGGGGACCAGAGAAGCTCAGCCAGCATCCCCCGTCACCGGGTTGCCATGCAAACCAGCCAGGTGAGGAGGCCCCACACCGTCCTCAGATCCTACTCCATCGCCCATTCTAACACAGGAGTCCATGATGGAATCTCATGACATCTCACCCTGGGTTGGTTTCCTCCTTCAGGGTAGAACTGGATGACTCAGACATGTTCCATGGTGAACCTGAACCTGGGGAGCTGCCTGGAGGTAAGGGCCCTGAACTGTGGAGTGGGAGCCAGCACAGGTTGGGTGTGAGTGTGGGGGTGATGGGAGAGGCCATCAGGGCCCAGGGTGTGAGTTTTTGATGAAGAGTATAGAAGAAACAGGGTGGGAGAAAGAGTCTGGAGGAGGAAGGAGAGCAGACTGAATAGACTTAGGCAAGTGTGAACTCACCTGACCAGAGATTCCCACCCAGCCTCTCTGGGTGATGGCATCAGCCGTGTAGGAAGAGGAGCAGCCTGACGGGGTCCCCTGCATCCTCCAGCCAGGGATTACTGCTGGGGAGAGAGATGCGTGCCGCAGCTACAGGAATGGGAAACATGGGGGGCCGGGGCACTCAAAAGGCTTCACATGCACTTACCGTGATGGGATTGGTAGAGGGGATGGCGTTCTCATTGAGAGCTTGTGTGTGGAGTAACCTGGGGTCTTAGGTTTCAGGAGAAATTTCAGGCTTCCTGGCTGGGTCCCTGTTGTTTCCTTCTGCTTAGAATGCTTTTCCTCCTAACGCCGCACCTCCTTCGCGTCTGTTCCTGTGTCCCCTTCACGCAATCTGTTTAACGCCAGCACTGCCCAGCCCTCACGCCCTACTCTGTTGTTTTCTTCTTTCCCGTGGAAGTTAGCGCCTTCTAACAGACTGCATAACTGACTGAAGTGTCTATTTTTGTGTGTCCCTCCACTAGAATGTATGCTCAGCATGGGCAGGGATCTTTTTGTTTTGCTTACTGTTGTATGCTTAGAGCCTGGGACAGTGCCGGCCAAAGGAAGTGTCCAGTGACAATGGTAGAATGACTCGGTGTTCCCAGCCCCTTGGCTCCAAAGCTGCACACGGGCTCTCCCATACGTGCCCTCTCCCTTTCCCTGCCTGGCAGTCTTCTCATCCAAAGCAGGTACTGGGCCCGAGCAGAGGGTCCAAGGGAAGCACCCGGTCCTGTTGGAGGACCCTAAGCAGGAAGGCAGTGCGGAGGAGGAGGAACTGGGTGTCCTGCCTTGCCCTTCCACATCCCTGGATGGAGAGAACCGGGGCGTCAGGACAAGGAACCCCATCCACCTGGCCTTCCCAGACCCTCTGTTCATGGAAGGCCTCACTGATTCTGCTCTGGAAGATGGTGAGTGCCTCAAGGCCCTGGCGTCAGCCTCTGGTCCCCAGTCGCACAGCCTATGTAAACTGACAGGCGCCTGCACCCTCCGCCTTCCCAAAGGCTCTCCCTGGTGTGCTTGAGGAGAGGTGGATGCGGCGACAAATGTCATTGCCCAGCCAACCCCCACCAGCTAGTTGGCCAGAGCCCTCCAGCTCTACCTGTGCCTGAGGTCACCACCTTGGGTGGGGTCGGTGATGCAACACAACGATCCTTCTGACGTGGTGTGCAGTCCCGTGCTGGGAAGACATCACCCTGTTTCACCTCCAGTGGAGAACCTGCGATGCCTGGTCCTGTGGATCCTGCTGCCAGGTCTCAGCATGGAAACTCAGGATGCCCGGGAGCCCGAGGACGACGTGCCACCCACACCTTCTGTCATCAGCGTCACCTCTCACCCCCGGGACCCAGGCTCCCCAGGGCAAGCCCTCCCTGGGGGTGAAGGGGACAACACCCAGCTTCCAGGGCCGAAGGGGGAACGGCCAGAGCAGGAGGACGTGGCTCTCCGTTCTCCGGAAGATCTACCCCCAAGGACCAGAAATTCTGGGATATGGGAGTCTCCAGAACTGGATGCAAATCCGGCTGAAGAGGCTTCAAGCACAGAGGCAGCAGGAGGTTACAAAGTTGTGAGAAAAGGTAAAATAAATGGGCATGTCCAGTGCGGGGGAAGCACCCTTGCTAGGTGAGATAAGTCTTCGGGACAGCTGCTTCCTTCCCTGTATTCCCCCTGGGTGTCGTGTGAGCAGAGACCTACACTGGGTCCTGGAAGAAGGGGACACGCCGATATCAGGCAGGCTTTGGAGGTGGACAGTGGAGATTCAGAGCTTAGCTCTGCCGCTTAATATCTGCGTGGCTTTAGAGAAAATTGTGAATCATCGCTCAACTTCATTTTGTAACACATAAGGACATTTCTTTCTGCCTGGCACAAACCATCTACCAGAACCGGTCTCTGTTAGCGCTCCTCACTGCGCTTCTGGTCCCGGGGAAAAGAGCCGCCCTTCCCAGGAGCCTCAGCCCCGGACAGACAGGGCAGGGGCACGCAGCCCCTCACGCCAGGCGACAGCGCCGCGGGCAACAGAGGTGGCAGCTGGGACTAGAGGGTGTGGAGGACGAGGCTGGGAAGACACCTGGCGAGTGAGGGGTCTGGGGAGTGAGCAAGGTGACAGGAAGGCAGCCAAGGTTGGGGAGCACCACGGGCGGCCTTGAGACAAGAAAAGCGGAGACAAGCCCGCAGGGAGGCAGACAGGTTTGCCTGGCCCAAGCAGTGAGCCCAAGGAGGAAGGTCCCCACCCCGGGAAGAGTGGGCTAGTCTGAGAGGGTGGCAAGAAAGACAGAACAAAGCCTGGGGCATGCACGGGGTGGGGTTCCACGCTGGGGGTCTCGCGGCAGGGGCTTCCTGCCCTCCCCTGGGGCTCCGCTCTGCCTCCCTTCCAGTAGCATTTTTCATTCCATCTGCCCGAGGCCTGCCTGTCTCCTGGGTTTCTGGGAACTGACCTTCCTTCTCTCTCTCGGTGAATTGGTGGAAACTTCTCCGCGCTGCCCGGGATGTCATCGTGTATGATCTTGTGTTCACCTTGTTCTTCCCGTTTTCTCCTCCCCTGCCCCCACCTCCTGCCCTCTCTCCTTCCTGCTCGCTCTCCCTTCCCTTTCCTTGTCTTTTGGTCTCTCCTCTTCCTGGTGGTGGTGGTGTCGGTGCAGCTGAGGTGGCAGGCAGCAAGGTTGTCCCTGCACTACCAGAGAGTGGCCAGTCAGAGCCTGAGCCGCCTGAAGTGGAAAGCGGAACAAAGGCTACGGGTAATAACTTTCTCCTCGGAGCCAAAGACAGGCCAGGACTGGCGTGTGGGACCTGAGGGCAGAGCCGGACCCCTGCCCGTGGTCACACACACACACCCACCAGCTCCCTCAGCTGCCCAGAAAGGGGAGGAGGAAGATGTGGACCTAAGGACGTGGATGGTCCCTGTGCTGTCCGTCCAGCCTTAAGAAGCCACCTGTCCAGGCTCCCGTTTAGAGCAGCAGGGATAAACACCAGCGTGCAGTTGTGAGAGGGGCAGGGAAGCCTGGCCTGGTGCCAGGAGCCCAGTGTCCTTCACCTGATGTTCGAGCAGCTGCTTCCCCACCCCAGACGCCACTCCAGTGTCACTGTGGAAAGCAGCTGAAAGGGCCTCCCAGGTTCCACAGTGGTTCTCTGAGCTTCCTGCCTGTCAGGAACCCTCCAAATCTTTCCTCCAGCTGTCTCTGACACCCCTCGGTTGGGTCGAGGGACCTCCAGAGGCTCGTGGCATGGGTGGCAGAGGAGCAGGGCAGGGCTGCAGTTCATCCAGAGCTGGAGTCAGGCAGGGTGAGAGGGCTGCTGCCTGCTCCTTTTAGAAGAAGAGCCTGAAACCAGCCCCTGATCTGTTTACTCAAGGAGGGGGAGCCACTCCCATTTCCCCAAACAAAACACTGCAGCCCGACACTTCTCCCTTGAGTTCACTGCTCAGCATCTCCCCCAGGTTGGGGCCAGACTGAGCAACGTACCGTCTAGAAAGGCTGGGGACCAGGGCTTTTAGGGGGCTGGCAGACAGTGAGCAAGGCCCATGTGCTCAGACTTCACATGGAGAGGGCTGCCTGGCCTGCACTATCAAGCAGCTGGGGAACCCCACGGGAGCGGGGGGATAGCTCCAACTTCTCTGTTTGCCTCCTGATCACTTTTCTCTTCTTGTGGGGACAGGGAACTGCTTTTATGTCAGCATGCCAGCAGGACCTCTGGACTCAAGCACCGACCTTTCAGGGGCACCCACGAGCCCCCCTCAGCCTGCCAGCCTCCCTGCAGGGCAGATAGAGCCTCAGCCTCAGCTGCAGGGAGGCAATGGAGATCCAAGACGCTCTCCCCAAAGCTTCAGGGATGTGGGCATGATCTTCCATACCATCGAGCAGCTCACCATCAAGCTCAACAGGCTCAAGGTGAGGGAAACAGGGCTTGTCCCTGCAAGACTCCAGTCCATCACCCCAAAACCATTCCCTATGAGCCCTAGATCCTGTCCTGGCCCAGGGATCTTCCCCCAGCTCACCCAACCACCCTTAAATCACACCCCCTTCCCCAAGGCCCAGCACAGATCAGAGTGTGACCCCTTCCCCAGGGGCCTTAGCAATAGAAGGACTTGAGCAGACAATCCCCCGCCAACTCTTCCAGGACATGGTGCTGGCCCACAGAGAGCTGCCCAAGTCCCTTGGGGGAGAGTCGTCTGGTGGCAGCATGCCTGTGGGCAGTTTCCACACAGAAGCAGCAGCAGCTCGATGGACAGATGGCTCCCTCTCACCTCCCACTAAGGAGCCCCTGGCTTCTGACTCCGGGAACAGCCATGAACTGGGACCCTGCCCTGAGGATGGTGAGTGAAGCCAGGTCCCTCTCAGTACCTGCCGTCAGGGAGAGGTCCCCCAATTTGTGAGGACACATTGCCAAGCAGTAAGAGATGGTGGTTCTGAGAGTCTGGTTTCCCCTTGAGTGAAACGAATTCATTCCCTCAGCTTCAGAGAGGGACCCCACAGACGCTTCCCTGCAAAATGGGGAGCTTAGAATTGAGCCCTCTTATTCCTTGTGCTATGGAGGTAACAAACCAGGAGGAGCCTGGTGTCACATCTGAGACTTTTTTCCTTTTTTTAATTATTTTCATTATTTGTGTGTGTGTGTGTGTGTGTTTATATATATTATATTTGAGATACGGGCTTGCAGGTGCACACCGCAGTGCTGGCCTAAGACTCGTGCTTATTAAATGGCGCAGAACCATACTGGGTGGGCCAGGCTATGTTGTAACTCAGGAAGACTTGGCACATAGCCTTGATTTTTGCCACTACCTTTTCATTTTCTGGCTTGATGTAACTTGTATTTTGATTCTTAAAACATTGATGTGACTTTTAATGGTTTACTTCTGTTTTGGTTTTTCTTTTAGCATTTCATATTCCCTTGTCCCTGTGGAAGGTAAAAGGACCATTTTCTTTGGGTTTGTCTTTGCATTAGCATTGAGTTTCCATCTCCCAAATCCTGTCTTTTCTGTTCCTCTTCCCTCCCTTTCTTTCTCCTCTCCATTTCTCTTATGCATTGCTCTTTGTTGCTAAAGCTGCTGTGTGCTGCAAACCCTGTGAGGGGTTGGGGAGGGCACCACCCTCATGCCAGGTACCAGACCTCGTCTCCTAACCCAGAGTTTCAGGGGGCAGTGCCCCTTCTTCTGCAGGGACAGCTCCTTCTGGTAGTTGTGGCCAAGGCTAGACTTCTGGTTCCTCTGGCAGTTTTTTCACAGCTGGAGGCCTTTTCTCTATTATTCAGTCACATCTCCATGGATGAGCATTCCAAAAATCCAGAGTTCTATATAAATGAGAGGAATCCTCACACATTGAAGGGTCTTGCAGTGAAGCAGAGCACCTCAGATTTTGTTTTAAATTTTTTTTGGAGACATATTCTCACTCCTGACCTCAAGTGATCTGCCCACCTTGGCCTCCCAGAGTGCTGGGATTACAGGTGCAAGGCACCACGCCCAGCCAGTGCCTCAGATTTTTGTTTTTAGTTAAAATAATAATAAAAATTCTCATTTTTGAAAGTGGTTTTTTTTTTTAAAGTAAAGTAGGAGTCTCTAACAATTTTTTCTCCTGGGTATTTTTGTTCCTATCATCTACTTAAGCCCTTCAGTGTAGCACCTCCATCTCTCTTGACTTTTAACTACCGGCACCGCGTAACCACGGCAGTGAAAAAAGAATGACCCTTAATGTCTTTTAAAGGACCTCATATCTTCCAGAATCTATGTATTTAAAACATTAATGTGATACATATTAACGCACGAGAAGCTTAGCGCCTACAGTGAAGTGTTCCAGAACGCACCAAGTTCATTTCCTGTTAATAAGGTCCATGTGCATGCACTTGATTCACACTCTCTAGGCTCTACAGTAAAGAGAGAGAGAGAGAGAGAGAGAGAGAGAGAGAGAGAGAGAGGCGGGGGGAGCAGTGGGACGCAATCAGGAAATTATTCTGTTACTACAATTTATTTTATGTAAAAGTGACAATGAAAAATATTCAAAATTATTTTAAAAGTTACTAAACTCCTAGACTCTATGCCATTTTAAGCAGTAAAAATAAGGAATTAATGAAAAAAAAGTTTATAAAACAATGGGGAAAAAAGAATGGCCTTGAAATCCAGTCCTCAGTTTTGTTTTTTGGGTTTTTTATTTTTCTTTTGGTTTTTTGTTTTTTTTGAGACAGGGTCTTGCAAGCGCTGTCACCCAGGCTGGAGTGCAATGGTGTAATCATAGCTTACTACAGCCTTGAACTCCTCAGCTCAAGCAATCCTCCCACCTCAGCCTTCCAAGTATCTGGGACCACAGGCGTATATCACCACACCTGACTAATTTACTTTTGTTGAGACAGGGTCTCACTATATTGCCCAGCCTGGTCTCAAACTCCTGGGCTCAAGTGATCCTCCTGCCTTGGCCTCCCAAAATGCTGGGATTGTAGGCATGAGGCACCATGTGCCTAATAACTTGGCTCTTTTTAAAAATGCATTTCCTTCTACCTGTTTTTCCCATTACTCTGGGTCATTCGGTTATACCAGATCTCAGGGCTACACCTGTTTCTTGCCACAGGTCAGGTATAACTCTATCTAGAGCACAACTGAGTGTTTTCCAAGTGGCCCATGGGAAAGGGAAGAGGGGACTCAGCCTGTTGGCTTTCCATTATAGGATGTTCCCAGACTCCCACATCACCACCCAGCCAAGGCGGCTCAGGGCTGTGTCTGCTCAGCTGACCCTGGCATCTGCATGGTTTCAAGACCCAGGTGCACATTCAGGCTGGCACAGGCGAATCTGCTCTTAATCTCCAAAACAAGAGTGATGTTAGTAGCCCTTGTTCCTATAATATGCACACACAGCCACTTACACAGTTTTAGAAAAATATTCCCTAGTCACTTGCCTAAAGGCTGTGGAGCTGTAGACTTTGAAAACAGCAGCTAAATTTTTTTTTTTTTTTCTGTTCTCTCTGACTTAGAAATTTTCTTATGAAAGTCAGATTTTGAGACAGATTTGTAAGATTGTATATTTATAAGTTTGCCCATGACTTCAGATGTCAGAATCTCTGAAGTCATCGGCAGAACTCTTAGTATGGTTAGGATCAAGGCCCAGACCCTGAGCTGTTGATATTGCCTCCTCATTTCCACTCATCCTTCCCGCTGGTCTCAGGCAGCCAGCATCTCTAGCCCACCCCTGTTCTAGCATCGCTGGGCTGGGCTGAGAACTGAGCTAGTTGACTTGAAGGTGAATTCCTTATCTCTCTTCCCTCCTGCCGAGAGCCATGGAACAGTGGGTCTGATTTCTCCAGGGACTCTAGATGGCACTACCTGTGCCTTTTCACTCTCTCTTCTGCCCTGTCTGTCTGAACAAGAACAGCTCTCTTCTGCCTTAGCTTTGAAAGGGGGCTGGAGTTTGAATGCCAGTGAAGTCTTTCCTCTGTTCCTCCTAGGTCATCTCTCACGGTACTAGAGAGTCTGATTCTGTAGTGATGGAGGCCAGAGAAGGGCAGAAAGGACAGGAAGGAGAGACAGAGAGAAACAGAAATAATGAACTCTAAAATTCATTTAAATTTGAGAAACGCCTGATATATTTTGGCAACATGGTCAAATTACATGTAGATGTGCTTTGGTCTTCCTGGCTATTTTTTTAAACTGTATGTGGCTCGTAGGAAAAACCTAATTGTGACTTTCAAGCAGAAGCATTATTGTAATAATATGAGAGCCAAAAGAACATTTATGGAAAATAGACTTCCAAACCCTCTCATTTTGCACATGAGGAAAGAATAGACCCAGAAAGGTAGCATGACTGCCCAGGGCCACACGGCGAATTCATAGGAGAGCCGGGACCAGGGCGCATCTCCTGACTCTTGGTCTGGTGCTGTCCTCATCCACGCTTGCTCATTGCTCTGTCTGCTGGGATCTGGGGGAGTCAGGGTCTGAGAAGCGATCCCTGAACAGCAAGCCTAGCATCCTTCATTTCCTTTTTGCTTCTAGTCAAACCAGGCAGTGTGAGGCACATCATTCAGCACTTTGAGAACATTCAGCAGCATGACGCCCCAGAACCTGGGACCCGGCGACACTTGATGGGAAGCTTTCCCGAGGACCTGCTGGAGAGTGACAGGTAGCAGTGGCTGGATGGGACTTGCCAGCTGCTCAAAGAGTAGGGCCTGGGTGGGGCTGATGCTAGGGTTTCATTCCAGCTACCTTACCCATCTCCACTAGCCTCTAAGCTCCCTGTACAGAACTTCCTCCCCAGCCCCAGTATCTTCAGGAGACACATTGTTTGCTGGTGAGCAGGCCAGTAGGAGAGCAAGAATATCCCCGACTTCCAGCCCAAGAACGACACGCTTCTAAAATTCCCTTTGGATTTACCACCTGACGACTCAGTAGCCTTCGTCTAAGATCCAGCTAGATATTATAAAGCAGTTAATCAGGAAACCCTCAGTGACAAGGATAAGGAAGACTATAGTGGGGGCAAGAGGAAATCCTGAGAAATAAAGACCCAGCAGGCAAAAGAAAGTCGTTTCCTGTCTGTATGTGAAAAAGAGAGCCAGAGATGAGGTTCTGCTGGGTACTTTAACGACCAGGGATGTAACTATAGGCATCATGTCCACCTCAGCAAAGAGAGGCCAAGTGGATTGATTACAAATGAATTGTTTTTTCCTTTTAAGAAGGAAAAAGGGATTGAGACACTGGCATCTCTCATATTCTCCTTCCTGGTCAGGTTCTAACTAGAGTCCTTGTCTGGCATGAAAACATATTCTTGGACTTCCTTGCTCTTGACTGTAGCATGACAACAATCAAGTCATGTCTAAAATCCTACAGCCAACACTTAAAATCAAATGCCTGTAGTCAGAAGTATTCATGCAAATTATTTAAGTCACCCTCAAGGTATAGTCATATGGTCTTATAGGGGGGAATAATGCTTGTGTACACTCAAGCCTGAGAGCCATTGAGGTGGAGTACAGGCAGGCATGAAAGCAAGTCAGCACGTAGTAGTCTGGATATTCAAGCCATTTTGCCTTTGATTTTTTTTTTTTTTTTTTGAGACAGGGTCTTGCTCTGTTACCCAGGCTGGAGTACAGTGGTACAGTTATAGCTCACTGCAGCCTCAAACCCCTGGGCACAAGAGATGCTCCCATCTCAGCCTCCTGAGTAACTAGGGATACAGGCATGCACCTGGCTAATTTTTTTTTTTTTTAGACAGTCTTAAGTTGCCCAGATTGGTCTCAAACTCCCGACCACAGCAGTCTTCCTGCCTGAGCCTCCCAAAGTGCTAGGATCATAGGCATGAGCCAGTGCACCTGGCCTATTTTGCCTTTGAAACAACTAATTGCCAGGCCAGGCACAGTGGCTCACACCTGTAATCCCAGCACTTTGGGAGGCCGAGGTGGGTGGATCACTTGAGGTCAGGAGTTCAAGACCAGCCTGGCCAACATGGTGAAACCCCGTCTCTACTAAAACTACAAAAGAATTAGCCAGGCATGGTGGCAACCGCCTATAATCCTAGCTACTCGGGAGACTGAGGCAAGAGAATCGCTTAAACCCAAGAGGTGGAGGTTGCAGTGAGCCGAGATTGCACCACTGCACTCCAGCCTGGGTGACAGAGCAAGACTCCATCTCAAAAAAAAAAAAAAGAAAGAAATAACTGATCATCAAACCGTGAGTCAAGCTTTCCTGCTTGAGTGCAGGTTACTCCTTCTGTTTATCTGAAGCCTTTTTTCAGCTTAACACTTATTTAAAGATTTTGTTGAAAAAAAAAAAAAAAGATTTTGTTAATTAATACACAAGTTATGTGATTCCTGTGGTAGGGGACCAGAGAAGCTCAGCCAGCAGCCCCCCTCACTGGGTTGCCATGCAAACCAGCCAGGTGAGGAGGCCCCACACCGTCCTCAGATCCTACTCCATCGCCCATTCTAACACAGGAGTCCATGATGGAATCTCATGACATCTCACCCTGGGTTGGTTTCCTCCTTCAGGGTAGAACTGGATGACTCAGACGTGTTCCATGGTGAACCTGAACCTGGGGAGCTGCCTGGAGGTAAGGGCCCTGAACTGTGCAGTGGGAGCCAGCACAGGTTGGGTGTGAGTGTGGGGGTGATGGGAGAGGCCATCAGGGCCCAGGGTGTGAGTTTTTGATGAAGAGTATAGAAGAAACAGGGTGGGAGAAAGAGTCTGGAGGAGGAAGGAGAGCAGACTGAATAGACTTAGGCAAGTGTGAACTCACCTGACCAGAGATTCCCACCCAGCCTCTCTGGGTGATGGCATCAGCCGTGTAGGAAGAGGAGCAGCCTGACGGGGTCCCCTGCATCCTCCAGCCAGGGATTACTGCTGGGGAGAGAGATGCGTGCCGCAGCTACAGGAATGGGAAACATGGGGGGCCGGGGCGCTCAAAAGGCTTCACATGCACTTACCGTGATGGGATTGGTAGAGGGGACGGCGTTCTCATTGAGAGCTTGTGTGTGGAGTAACCTGGGGTCTTAGGTTTCAGGAGAAATTTCAGGCTTCCTGGCTGGGTCCCTGTTGTTTCCTTCTGCTTAGAATGCTTTTCCTCCTAACGCCGCACCTCCTTCGCGTCTGTTCCTGTGTCCCCTTCACGCAATCTGTTTAACGCCAGCACTGCCCAGCCCTCACGCCCTACTCTGTTGTTTTCTTCTTTCCCGTGGAAGTTAGCGCCTTCTAACAGACTGCATAACTGACTGAAGTGTCTATTTTTGTGTGTCCCTCCACTAGAATGTATGCTTAGCATGGGCAGGGATCTTTTTGTTTTGCTTACTGTTGTATGCTTAGAGCCTGGGACAGTGCCGGCCAAAGGAAGTGTCCAGTGACAATGGTAGAATGACTCGGTGTTCCCAGCCCCTTGGCTCCAAAGCTGCACACGGGCTCTCCCATACGTGCCCTCTCCCTTTCCCTGCCTGGCAGTCTTCTCATCCAAAGCAGGTACTGGGCCCGAGCAGAGGGTCCAAGGGAAGCACCCGGTCCTGTTGGAGGACCCTAAGCAGGAAGGCAGTGCGGAGGAGGAGGAACTGGGTGTCCTGCCTTGCCCTTCCACATCCCTGGATGGAGAGAACCGGGGCGTCAGGACAAGGAACCCCATCCACCTGGCCTTCCCAGACCCTCTGTTCATGGAAGGCCTCACTGATTCTGCTCTGGAAGATGGTGAGTGCCTCAAGGCCCTGGCGTCAGCCTCTGGTCCCCAGTCGCACAGCCTATGTAAACTGACAGGCGCCTGCACCCTCCACCTTCCCAAAGGCTCTCCCTGGTGTGCTTGAGGAGAGGTGGATGCGGCGACAAATGTCATTGCCCAGCCAACCCCCACCAGCTAGTTGGCCAGAGCCCTCCAGCTCTACCTGTGCCTGAGGTCACCACCTTGGGTGGGGTCGGTGATGCAACACAACGATCCTTCTGACGTGGTGTGCAGTCCCGTGCTGGGAAGACATCACCCTGTTTCACCTCCAGTGGAGAACCTGCGACGCCTGGTCCTGTGGATCCTGCTGCCAGGTCTCAGCATGGAAACTCAGGATGCCCGGGAGCCCGAGGACGACGTGACACCCACACCTTCTGTCATCAGCGTCACCTCTCACCCCCGGGACCCAGGCTCCCCAGGGCAAGCCCTCCCTGGGGGTGAAGGGGACAACACCCAGCTTCCAGGGCCGAAGGGGGAACGGCCAGAGCAGGAGGACGTGGCTCTCCGTTCTCCGGAAGATCTACCCCCAAGGACCAGAAATTCTGGGATATGGGAGTCTCCAGAACTGGATGCGAATCCGGCTGAAGAGGCTTCAAGCACAGAGGCAGCAGGAGGTTACAAAGTTGTGAGAAAAGGTAAAATAAATGGGCATGTCCAGTGCGGGGGAAGCACCCTTGCTAGGTGAGATAAGTCTTCGGGACAGCTGCTTCCTTCCCTGTATTCCCCCTGGGTGTCGTGTGAGCAGAGACCTACACTGGGTCCTGGAAGAAGGGGACACGCCGATATCAGGCAGGCTTTGGAGGTGGACAGTGGAGATTCAGAGCTTAGCTCTGCCGCTTAATATCTGCGTGGCTTTAGAGAAAATTGTGAATCATCGCTCAACTTCATTTTGTAACACATAAGGACATTTCTTTCTGCCTGGCACAAACCAACTACCAGAACCGGTCTCTGTTAGCGCTCCTCACTGCGCTTCTGGTCCCGGGGAAAAGAGCCACCCTTCCCAGGAGCCTCAGCCCCGGACAGACAGGGCAGGGGCACGCAGCCCCTCACGCCAGGCAACAGCGCCACGGGCAACAGAGGTGGCAGCTGGGACTAGAGGGTGTGGAGGACGAGGCTGGGAAGACACCTGGCGAGTGAGGGGTCTGGGGAGTGAGCAAGGTGACAGGAAGGCAGCCAAGGTTGGGGAGCACCACGGGCGGCCTTGAGACAAGAAAAGCGGAGACAAGCCCGCAGGGAGGCAGACAGGTTTGCCTGGCCCAAGCAGTGAGCCCAAAGAGGAAGGTCCCCACCCCGGGAAGAGTGGGCTAGTCTGAGAGGGTGGCAAGAAAGACAGAACAAAGCCTGGGGCATGCACGGGGTGGGGTTCCACGCTGGGGGTCTCGCGGCAGGGGCTTCCTGCCCTCCCCTGGGGCTCCGCTCTGCCTCCCTTCCAGTAGCATTTTTCATTCCATCTGCCCGAGGCCTGCCTGTCTCCTGGGTTTCTGGGAACTGACCTTCCTTCTCTCTCTCGGTGAATTGGTGGAAACTTCTCCGCGCTGCCCGGGATGTCATCGTGTATGATCTTGTGTTCACCTTGTTCTTCCCGTTTTCTCCTCCCCTGCCCCCACCTCCTGCCCTCTCTCCTTCCTGCTCGCTCTCCCTTCCCTTTCCTTGTCTTTCGGTCTCTCCTCTTCCTGGTGGTGGTGGTGTCGGTGCAGCTGAGGTGGCAGGCAGCAAGGTTGTCCCTGCACTACCAGAGAGTGGCCAGTCAGAGCCTGAGCCGCCTGAAGTGGAAAGCGGAACAAAGGCTACGGGTAATAACTTTCTCCTCGGAGCCAAAGACAGGCCAGGACTGGCGTGTGGGACCTGAGGGCAGAGCCGGACCCCTGCCCGTGGTCACACACACACACCCACCAGCTCCCTCAGCTGCCCAGAAAGGGGAGGAGGAAGATGTGGACCTAAGGACGTGGATGGTCCCTGTGCTGTCCGTCCAGCCTTAAGAAGCCACCTGTCCAGGCTCCCGTTTAGAGCAGCAGGGATAAACACCAGCGTGCAGTTGTGAGAGGGGCAGGGAAGCCTGGCCTGGTGCCAGGAGCCCAGTGTCCTTCACCTGATGTTCGAGCAGCTGCTTCCCCACCCCAGACGCCACTCCAGTGTCACTGTGGAAAGCAGCTGAAAGGGCCTCCCAGGTTCCACAGTGGTTCTCTGAGCTTCCTGCCTGTCAGGAACCCTCCAAATCTTTCCTCCAGCTGTCTCTGACACCCCTCGGTTGGGTCGAGGGACCTCCAGAGGCTCGTGGCATGGGTGGCAGAGGAGCAGGGCAGGGCTGCAGTTCATCCAGAGCTGGAGTCAGGCAGGGTGAGAGGGCTGCTGCCTGCTCCTTTTAGAAGAAGAGCCTGAAACCAGCCCCTGATCTGTTTACTCAAGGAGGGGGAGCCACTCCCATTTCCCCAAACAAAACACTGCAGCCCGACACTTCTCCCTTGAGTTCACTGCTCAGCATCTCCCCCAGGTTGGGGCCAGACTGAGCAACGTACCGTCTAGAAAGGCTGGGGACCAGGGCTTTTAGGGGGCTGGCAGACAGTGAGCAAGGCCCATGTGCTCAGACTTCACATGGAGAGGGCTGCCTGGCCTGCACTATCAAGCAGCTGGGGAACCCCACGGGAGCGGGGGGATAGCTCCAACTTCTCTGTTTGCCTCCTGATCACTTTTCTCTTCTTGTGGGGACAGGGAACTGCTTTTATGTCAGCATGCCAGCAGGACCTCTGGACTCAAGCACCGACCTTTCAGGGGCACCCACGAGCCCCCCTCAGCCTGCCAGCCTCCCTGCAGGGCAGATAGAGCCTCAGCCTCAGCTGCAGGGAGGCAATGGAGATCCAAGACGCTCTCCCCAAAGCTTCAGGGATGTGGGCATGATCTTCCATACCATCGAGCAGCTCACCATCAAGCTCAACAGGCTCAAGGTGAGGGAAACAGGGCTTGTCCCTGCAAGACTCCAGTCCATCACCCCAAAACCATTCCCTATGAGCCCTAGATCCTGTCCTGGCCCAGGGATCTTCCCCCAGCTCACCCAACCACCCTTAAATCACACCCCCTTCCCCAAGGCCCAGCACAGATCAGAGTGTGACCCCTTCCCCAGGGGCCTTAGCAATAGAAGGACTTGAGCAGACAATCCCCCACCAACTCTTCCAGGACATGGTGCTGGCCCACAGAGAGCTGCCCAAGTCCCTTGGGGGAGAGTCGTCTGGTGGCAGCATGCCTGTGGGCAGTTTCCACACAGAAGCAGCAGCAGCTCGATGGACAGATGGCTCCCTCTCACCTCCCACTAAGGAGCCCCTGGCTTCTGACTCCGGGAACAGCCATGAACTGGGACCCTGCCCTGAGGATGGTGAGTGAAGCCAGGTCCCTCTCAGTACCTGCCGTCAGGGAGAGGTCCCCCAATTTGTGAGGACACATTGCCAAGCAGTAAGAGATGGTGGTTCTGAGAGTCTGGTTTCCCCTTGAGTGAAACGAATTCATTCCCTCAGCTTCAGAGAGGGACCCCACAGACGCTTCCCTGCAAAATGGGGAGCTTAGAATTGAGCCCTCTTATTCCTTGTGCTATGGAGGTAACAAACCAGGAGGAGCCTGGTGTCACATCTGAGACTTTTTTCCTTTTTTTAATTATTTTCATTATTTGTGTGTGTGTGTGTGTGTGTTTATATATATTATATTTGAGATACGGGCTTGCAGGTGCACACCGCAGTGCTGGCCTAAGACTCGTGCTTATTAAATGGCGCAGAACCATACTGGGTGGGCCAGGCTATGTTGTAACTCAGGAAGACTTGGCACATAGCCTTGATTTTTGCCACTACCTTTTCATTTTCTGGCTTGATGTAACTTGTATTTTGATTCTTAAAACATTGATGTGACTTTTAATGGTTTACTTCTGTTTTGGTTTTTCTTTTAGCATTTCATATTCCCTTGTCCCTGTGGAAGGTAAAAGGACCATTTTCTTTGGGTTTGTCTTTGCATTAGCATTGAGTTTCCATCTCCCAAATCCTGTCTTTTCTGTTCCTCTTCCCTCCCTTTCTTTCTCCTCTCCATTTCTCTTATGCATTGCTCTTTGTTGCTAAAGCTGCTGTGTGCTGCAAACCCTGTGAGGGGTTGGGGAGGGCACCACCCTCATGCCAGGTACCAGACCTTGTCTCCTAACCCAGAGTTTCAGGGGGCAGTGCCCCTTCTTCTGCAGGGACAGCTCCTTCTGGTAGTTGTGGCCAAGGCTAGACTTCTGGTTCCTCTGGCAGTTTTTTCACAGCTGGAGGCCTTTTCTCTATTATTCAGTCACATCTCCATGGATGAGCATTCCAAAAATCCAGAGTTCTATATAAATGAGAGGAATCCTCACACATTGAAGGGTCTTGCAGTGAAGCAGAGCACCTCAGATTTTGTTTTAAATTTTTTTTGGAGACATATTCTCACTCCTGACCTCAAGTGATCTGCCCACCTTGGCCTCCCAGAGTGCTGGGATTACAGGTGCAAGGCACCACGCCCAGCCAGTGCCTCAGATTTTTGTTTTTAGTTAAAATAATAATAAAAATTCTCATTTTTGAAAGTGGTTTTTTTTTTTAAAGTAAAGTAGGAGTCTCTAACAATTTTTTCTCCTGGGTATTTTTGTTCCTATCATCTACTTAAGCCCTTCAGTGTAGCACCTCCATCTCTCTTGACTTTTAACTACCGGCACCGCGTAACCACGGCAGTGAAAAAAGAATGACCCTTAATGTCTTTTAAAGGACCTCATATCTTCCAGAATCTATGTATTTAAAACATTAATGTGATACATATTAACGCACGAGAAGCTTAGCGCCTACAGTGAAGTGTTCCAGAACGCACCAAGTTCATTTCCTGTTAATAAGGTCCATGTGCATGCACTTGATTCACACTCTCTAGGCTCTACAGTAAAGAGAGAGAGAGAGAGAGAGAGAGAGACAGAGAGAGAGAGGGGGGGGGGAGCAGTGGGACGCAATCAGGAAATTATTCTGTTACTACAATTTATTTTATGTAAAAGTGACAATGAAAAATATTCAAAATTATTTTAAAAGTTACTAAACTCCTAGACTCTATGCCATTTTAAGCAGTAAAAATAAGGAATTAATGAAAAAAAGTTTATAAAACAATGGGGAAAAAAGAATGGCCTTGAAATCCAGTCCTCAGTTTTGTTTTTTGGGTTTTTTATTTTTCTTTTGGTTTTTTGTTTTTTTTGAGACAGGGTCTTGCAAGCCCTGTCACCCAGGCTGGAGTGCAATGGTGTAATCATAGCTTACTACAGCCTTGAACTCCTCAGCTCAAGCAATCCTCCCACCTCAGCCTTCCAAGTATCTGGGACCACAGGCGTATATCACCACACCTGACTAATTTACTTTTGTTGAGACAGGGTCTCACTATATTGCCCAGCCTGGTCTCAAATTCCTGGGCTCAAGTGATCCTCCTGCCTTGGCCTCCCAAAATGCTGGGATTGTAGGCATGAGGCACCATGTGCCTAATAACTTGGCTCTTTTTAAAAATGCATTTCCTTCTACCTGTTTTTCCCATTACTCTGGGTCATTCGGTTATACCAGATCTCAGGGCTACACCTGTTTCTTGCCACAGGTCAGGTATAACTCTATCTAGAGCACAACTGAGTGTTTTCCAAGTGGCCCATGGGAAAGGGAAGAGGGGACTCAGCCTGTTGGCTTTCCATTATAGGATGTTCCCAGACTCCCACATCACCACCCAGCCAAGGCGGCTCAGGGCTGTGTCTGCTCAGCTGACCCTGGCATCTGCATGGTTTCAAGACCCAGGTGCACATTCAGGCTGGCACAGGCGAATCTGCTCTTAATCTCCAAAACAAGAGTGATGTTAGTAGCCCTTGTTCCTATAATATGCACACACAGCCACTTACACAGTTTTAGAAAAATATTCCCTAGTCACTTGCCTAAAGGCTGTGGAGCTGTAGACTTTGAAAACAGCAGCTAAATTTTTTTTTTTTTTTCTGTTCTCTCTGACTTAGAAATTTTCTTATGAAAGTCAGATTTTGAGACAGATTTGTAAGATTGTATATTTATAAGTTTGCCCATGACTTCAGATGTCAGAATCTCTGAAGTCATCGGCAGAACTCTTAGTATGGTTAGGATCAAGGCCCAGACCCTGAGCTGTTGCTATTGCCTCCTCATTTCCACTCATCCTTCCCGCTGGTCTCAGACAGCCAGCATCTCTAGCCCACCCCTGTTCTAGCATCGCTGGGCTGGGCTGAGAACTGAGCTAGTTGACTTGAAGGTGAATTCCTTATCTCTCTTCCCTCCTGCCGAGAGCCATGGAACAATGGGTCTGATTTCTCCAGGGGCTCTAGATGGCACTACCTGTGCCTTTTCACTCTCTCTTCTGCCCTGTCTGTCTGAACAAGAACAGCTCTCTTCTGCCTTAGCTTTGAAAGGGGGCTGGAGTTTGAATGCCAGTGAAGTCTTTCCTCTGTTCCTCCTAGGTCATCTCTCACGGTACTAGAGAGTCTGATTCTGTAGTGATGGAGGCCAGAGAAGGGCAGAAAGGACAGGAAGGAGAGACAGAGAGAAACAGAAATAATGAACTCTAAAATTCATTTAAATTTGAGAAACACCTGATATATTTTGGCAACATGGTCAAATTACATGTAGATGTGCTTTGGTCTTCCTGGCTATTTTTTTAAACTGTATGTGGCTCGTAGGAAAAACCTAATTGTGACTTTCAAGCAGAAGCATTATTGTAATAATATGAGAGCCAAAAGAACATTTATGGAAAATAGACTTCCAAACCCTCTCATTTTGCACATGAGGAAAGAATAGACCCAGAAAGGTAGCATGACTGCCCAGGGCCACACGGCGAATTCATAGGAGAGCCGGGACCAGGGCGCATCTCCTGACTCTTGGTCTGGTGCTGTCCTCATCCACGCTTGCTCATTGCTCTGTCTGCTGGGATCTGGGGGAGTCAGGGTCTGAGAAGCGATCCCTGAACAGCAAGCCTAGCATCCTTCATTTCCTTTTTGCTTCTAGTCAAACCAGGCAGTGTGAGGCACATCATTCAGCACTTTGAGAACATTCAGCAGCATGACGCCCCAGAACCTGGGACCCGGCGACACTTGATGGGAAGCTTTCCCGAGGACCTGCTGGAGAGTGACAGGTAGCAGTGGCTGGATGGGACTTGCCAGCTGCTCAAAGAGTAGGGCCTGGGTGGGGCTGATGCTAGGGTTTCATTCCAGCTACCTTACCCATCTCCACTAGCCTCTAAGCTCCCTGTACAGAACTTCCTCCCCAGCCCCAGTATCTTCAGGAGACACATTGTTTGCTGGTGAGCAGGCCAGTAGGAGAGCAAGAATATCCCCGACTTCCAGCCCAAGAACGACACGCTTCTAAAATTCCCTTTGGATTTACCACCTGACGACTCAGTAGCCTTCGTCTAAGATCCAGCTAGATATTATAAAGCAGTTAATCAGGAAACCCTCAGTGACAAGGATAAGGAAGACTATAGTGGGGGCAAGAGGAAATCCTGAGAAATAAAGACCCAGCAGGCAAAAGAAAGTCGTTTCCTGTCTGTATGTGAAAAAGAGAGCCAGAGATGAGGTTCTGCTGGGTACTTTAACGACCAGGGATGTAACTATAGGCATCATGTCCACCTCAGCAAAGAGAGGCCAAGTGGATTGATTACAAATGAATTGTTTTTTCCTTTTAAGAAGGAAAAAGGGATTGAGACACTGGCATCTCTCATATTCTCCTTCCTGGTCAGGTTCTAACTAGAGTCCTTGTCTGGCATGAAAACATATTCTTGGACTTCCTTGCTCTTGACTGTAGCATGACAACAATCAAGTCATGTCTAAAATCCTACAGCCAACACTTAAAATCAAATGCCTGTAGTCAGAAGTATTCATGCAAATTATTTAAGTCACCCTCAAGGTATAGTCATATGGTCTTATAGGGGGGAATAATGCTTGTGTACACTCAAGCCTGAGAGCCATTGAGGTGGAGTACAGGCAGGCATGAAAGCAAGTCAGCACGTAGTAGTCTGGATATTCAAGCCATTTTGCCTTTGATTTTTTTTTTTTTTTTTTGAGACAGGGTCTTGCTCTGTTACCCAGGCTGGAGTACAGTGGTACAGTTATAGCTCACTGCAGCCTCAAACCCCTGGGCACAAGAGATGCTCCCATCTCAGCCTCCTGAGTAACTAGGGATACAGGCATGCACCTGGCTAATTTTTTTTTTTTTTAGACAGTCTTAAGTTGCCCAGATTGGTCTCAAACTCCCGACCACAGCAGTCTTCCTGCCTGAGCCTCCCAAAGTGCTAGGATCATAGGCATGAGCCAGTGCACCTGGCCTATTTTGCCTTTGAAACAACTAATTGCCAGGCCAGGCACAGTGGCTCACACCTGTAATCCCAGCACTTTGGGAGGCCGAGGTGGGTGGATCACTTGAGGTCAGGAGTTCAAGACCAGCCTGGCCAACATGGTGAAACCCCGTCTCTACTAAAACTACAAAAGAATTAGCCAGGCATGGTGGCAACCGCCTATAATCCTAGCTACTCGGGAGACTGAGGCAAGAGAATCGCTTAAACCCAAGAGGTGGAGGTTGCAGTGAGCCGAGATTGCACCACTGCACTCCAGCCTGGGTGACAGAGCAAGACTCCATCTCAAAAAAAAAAAAAAGAAAGAAATAACTGATCATCAAACCGTGAGTCAAGCTTTCCTGCTTGAGTGCAGGTTACTCCTTCTGTTTATCTGAAGCCTTTTTTCAGCTTAACACTTATTTAAAGATTTTGTTGAAAAAAAAAAAAAAAGATTTTGTTAATTAATACACAAGTTATGTGATTCCTGTGGTAGGGGACCAGAGAAGCTCAGCCAGCAGCCCCCCTCACTGGGTTGCCATGCAAACCAGCCAGGTGAGGAGGCCCCACACCGTCCTCAGATCCTACTCCATCGCCCATTCTAACACAGGAGTCCATGATGGAATCTCATGACATCTCACCCTGGGTTGGTTTCCTCCTTCAGGGTAGAACTGGATGACTCAGACGTGTTCCATGGTGAACCTGAACCTGGGGAGCTGCCTGGAGGTAAGGGCCCTGAACTGTGCAGTGGGAGCCAGCACAGGTTGGGTGTGAGTGTGGGGGTGATGGGAGAGGCCATCAGGGCCCAGGGTGTGAGTTTTTGATGAAGAGTATAGAAGAAACAGGGTGGGAGAAAGAGTCTGGAGGAGGAAGGAGAGCAGACTGAATAGACTTAGGCAAGTGTGAACTCACCTGACCAGAGATTCCCACCCAGCCTCTCTGGGTGATGGCATCAGCCGTGTAGGAAGAGGAGCAGCCTGACGGGGTCCCCTGCATCCTCCAGCCAGGGATTACTGCTGGGGAGAGAGATGCGTGCCGCAGCTACAGGAATGGGAAACATGGGGGGCCGGGGCGCTCAAAAGGCTTCACATGCACTTACCGTGATGGGATTGGTAGAGGGGACGGCGTTCTCATTGAGAGCTTGTGTGTGGAGTAACCTGGGGTCTTAGGTTTCAGGAGAAATTTCAGGCTTCCTGGCTGGGTCCCTGTTGTTTCCTTCTGCTTAGAATGCTTTTCCTCCTAACGCCGCACCTCCTTCGCGTCTGTTCCTGTGTCCCCTTCACGCAATCTGTTTAACGCCAGCACTGCCCAGCCCTCACGCCCTACTCTGTTGTTTTCTTCTTTCCCGTGGAAGTTAGCGCCTTCTAACAGACTGCATAACTGACTGAAGTGTCTATTTTTGTGTGTCCCTCCACTAGAATGTATGCTCAGCATGGGCAGGGATCTTTTTGTTTTGCTTACTGTTGTATGCTTAGAGCCTGGGACAGTGCCGGCCAAAGGAAGTGTCCAGTGACAATGGTAGAATGACTCGGTGTTCCAGCCCCTTGGCTCCAAAGCTGCACACGGGCTCTCTCATACGTGCCCTCTCCCTTTCCCTGCCTGGCAGTCTTCTCATCCAAAGCAGGTACTGGGCCCGAGCAGAGGGTCCAAGGGAAGCACCCGGTCCTGTTGGAGGACCCTAAGCAGGAAGGCAGTGCGGAGGAGGAGGAACTGGGTGTCCTGCCTTGCCCTTCCACATCCCTGGATGGAGAGAACCGGGGCGTCAGGACAAGGAACCCCATCCACCTGGCCTTCCCAGACCCTCTGTTCATGGAAGGCCTCACTGATTCTGCTCTGGAAGATGGTGAGTGCCTCAAGGCCCTGGCGTCAGCCTCTGGTCCCCAGTCGCACAGCCTATGTAAACTGACAGGCGCCTGCACCCTCCACCTTCCCAAAGGCTCTCCCTGGTGTGCTTGAGGAGAGGTGGATGCGGCGACAAATGTCATTGCCCAGCCAACCCCCACCAGCTAGTTGGCCAGAGCCCTCCAGCTCTACCTGTGCCTGAGGTCACCACCTTGGGTGGGGTCGGTGATGCAACACAACGATCCTTCTGACGTGGTGTGCAGTCCCGTGCTGGGAAGACATCACCCTGTTTCACCTCCAGTGGAGAACCTGCGACGCCTGGTCCTGTGGATCCTGCTGCCAGGTCTCAGCATGGAAACTCAGGATGCCCGGGAGCCCGAGGACGACGTGACACCCACACCTTCTGTCATCAGCGTCACCTCTCACCCCCGGGACCCAGGCTCCCCAGGGCAAGCCCTCCCTGGGGGTGAAGGGGACAACACCCAGCTTCCAGGGCCGAAGGGGGAACGGCCAGAGCAGGAGGACGTGGCTCTCCGTTCTCCGGAAGATCTACCCCCAAGGACCAGAAATTCTGGGATATGGGAGTCTCCAGAACTGGATGGGAATCCGACTGAAGAGGCTTCAAGCACAGAGGCAGCAGGAGGTTACAAAGTTGTGAGAAAAGGTAAAATAAATGGGCATGTCCAGTACGGGGGAAGCACCCTTGCTAGGTGAGATAAGTCTTCGGGACAGCTGCTTCCTTCCCTGTATTCCCCCTGGGTGTCGTGTGAGCAGAGACCTACACTGGGTCCTGGAAGAAGGGGACACGCCGATATCAGGCAGGCTTTGGAGGTGGACAGTGGAGATTCAGAGCTTAGCTCTGCCGCTTAATATCTGCGTGGCTTTAGAGAAAATTGTGAATCATCGCTCAACTTCATTTTGTAACACATAAGGACATTTCTTTCTGCCTGGCACAAACCAACTACCAGAACCGGTCTCTGTTAGCGCTCCTCACTGCGCTTCTGGTCCCGGGGAAAAGAGCTGCCCTTCCCAGGAGCCTCAGCCCCGGACAGACAGGGCAGGGGCACGCAGCCCCTCACGCCAGGCGACAGCGCCGCGGGCAACAGAGGTGGCAGCTGGGACTAGAGGGTGTGGAGGACGAGGCTGGGAAGACACCTGGCGAGTGAGGGGTCTGGGGAGTGAGCAAGGTGACAGGAAGGCAGTCAAGGTTGGGGAGCACCACGGGCGGCCTTGAGACAAGAAAAGCGGAGACAAGCCCGCAGGGAGGCAGACAGGTTTGCCTGGCCCAAGCAGTGAGCCCAAGGAGGAAGGTCCCCACCCCGGGAAGAGTGGGCTAGTCTGAGAGGGTGGCAAGAAAGACAGAACAAAGCCTGGGGCATGCACGGGGTGGGGTTCCACGCTGGGGGTCTCGCGGCAGGGGCTTCCTGCCCTCCCCTGGGGCTCCGCTCTGCCTCCCTTCCAGTAGCATTTTTCATTCCATCTGCCCGAGGCCTGCCTGTCTCCTGGGTTTCTGGGAACTGACCTTCCTTCTCTCTCTCGGTGAATTGGTGGAAACTTCTCCGCGCTGCCCGGGATGTCATCGTGTATGATCTTGTGTTCACCTTGTTCTTCCCGTTTTCTCCTCCCCTGCCCCCACCTCCTGCCCTCTCTCCTTCCTGCTCGCTCTCCCTTCCCTTTCCTTGTCTTTCGGTCTCTCCTCTTCCTGGTGGTGGTGGTGTCGGTGCAGCTGAGGTGGCAGGCAGCAAGGTTGTCCCTGCACTACCAGAGAGTGGCCAGTCAGAGCCTGAGCCGCCTGAAGTGGAAAGCGGAACAAAGGCTACGGGTAATAACTTTCTCCTCGGAGCCAAAGACAGGCCAGGACTGGCGTGTGGGACCTGAGGGCAGAGCCGGACCCCTGCCCGTGGTCACACACACACACCCACCAGCTCCCTCAGCTGCCCAGAAAGGGGAGGAGGAAGATGTGGACCTAAGGACGTGGATGGTCCCTGTGCTGTCCGTCCAGCCTTAAGAAGCCACCTGTCCAGGCTCCCGTTTAGAGCAGCAGGGATAAACACCAGCGTGCAGTTGTGAGAGGGGCAGGGAAGCCTGGCCTGGTGCCAGGAGCCCAGTGTCCTTCACCTGATGTTCGAGCAGCTGCTTCCCCACCCCAGACGCCACTCCAGTGTCACTGTGGAAAGCAGCTGAAAGGGCCTCCCAGGTTCCACAGTGGTTCTCTGAGCTTCCTGCCTGTCAGGAACCCTCCAAATCTTTCCTCCAGCTGTCTCTGACACCCCTCGGTTGGGTCGAGGGACCTCCAGAGGCTCGTGGCATGGGTGGCAGAGGAGCAGGGCAGGGCTGCAGTTCATCCAGAGCTGGAGTCAGGCAGGGTGAGAGGGCTGCTGCCTGCTCCTTTTAGAAGAAGAGCCTGAAACCAGCCCCTGATCTGTTTACTCAAGGAGGGGGAGCCACTCCCATTTCCCCAAACAAAACACTGCAGCCCGACACTTCTCCCTTGAGTTCACTGCTCAGCATCTCCCCCAGGTTGGGGCCAGACTGAGCAACGTACCGTCTAGAAAGGCTGGGGACCAGGGCTTTTAGGGGGCTGGCAGACAGTGAGCAAGGCCCATGTGCTCAGACTTCACATGGAGAGGGCTGCCTGGCCTGCACTATCAAGCAGCTGGGGAACCCCACGGGAGCGGGGGGATAGCTCCAACTTCTCTGTTTGCCTCCTGATCACTTTTCTCTTCTTGTGGGGACAGGGAACTGCTTTTATGTCAGCATGCCAGCAGGACCTCTGGACTCAAGCACCGACCTTTCAGGGGCACCCACGAGCCCCCCTCAGCCTGCCAGCCTCCCTGCAGGGCAGATAGAGCCTCAGCCTCAGCTGCAGGGAGGCAATGGAGATCCAAGACGCTCTCCCCAAAGCTTCAGGGATGTGGGCATGATCTTCCATACCATCGAGCAGCTCACCATCAAGCTCAACAGGCTCAAGGTGAGGGAAACAGGGCTTGTCCCTGCAAGACTCCAGTCCATCACCCCAAAACCATTCCCTATGAGCCCTAGATCCTGTCCTGGCCCAGGGATCTTCCCCCAGCTCACCCAACCACCCTTAAATCACACCCCCTTCCCCAAGGCCCAGCACAGATCAGAGTGTGACCCCTTCCCCAGGGGCCTTAGCAATAGAAGGACTTGAGCAGACAATCCCCCGCCAACTCTTCCAGGACATGGTGCTGGCCCACAGAGAGCTGCCCAAGTCCCTTGGGGGAGAGTCGTCTGGTGGCAGCATGCCTGTGGGCAGTTTCCACACAGAAGCAGCAGCAGCTCGATGGACAGATGGCTCCCTCTCACCTCCCACTAAGGAGCCCCTGGCTTCTGACTCCGGGAACAGCCATGAACTGGGACCCTGCCCTGAGGATGGTGAGTGAAGCCAGGTCCCTCTCAGTACCTGCCGTCAGGGAGAGGTCCCCCAATTTGTGAGGACACATTGCCAAGCAGTAAGAGATGGTGGTTCTGAGAGTCTGGTTTCCCCTTGAGTGAAACGAATTCATTCCCTCAGCTTCAGAGAGGGACCCCACAGACGCTTCCCTGCAAAATGGGGAGCTTAGAATTGAGCCCTCTTATTCCTTGTGCTATGGAGGTAACAAACCAGGAGGTGCCTGGTGTCACATCTGAGACTTTTTTCCTTTTTTTAATTATTTTCATTATTTGTGTGTGTGTGTGTGTGTGTGTGTATGTGTGTGTTTATATATATTATATTTGAGATACGGGCTTGCAGGTGCACACCGCAGTGCTGGCCTAAGACTCGTGCTTATTAAATGGCGCAGAACCATACTGGGTGGGCCAGGCTATGTTGTAACTCAGGAAGACTTGGCACATACCTACTTGACGTAAGGGCTTTCGGGGCTGATGCAAGTGGAGTTCGGTAGATAGCCCTTTTTCAAGCCCTACAAGAAACTAGGGTTTCTGGAGGAGAGGGAAGGTGCTGAAGGAGCTCCTCTCATGAGCCTGAACACTTTCTAGACAAAACGTGGAAGCGGTGGCCTCAGGCTGGCCAGTTCCTCACCTTCATCCTCCTCCCGCAGGCTCTGACACCCCCTGGAAGAGAGCGCAGCAGATGCAGCCACATCACCAGGACCATAACCGTGCAAACCACCAAATCCCTTGCATCCCCACTCCTTCAGGGACTGGCCTGAGCCCGGACCCAGGGTGGGGGAATCCTAACTCTCCTCACTGTGAAGGAGGCAGTTGGGGAAACTCGGATCCAGCCAAGGCCTTGTGGGAGACCAGCATGTTGCTTGGTCTGCCCAGATCAGTGTCAAGTTTCAGTGTCTAGTTTCAGTGTCTTTTCCCTCCCTTAGCCCAACCCTCTAAGGCCTGGTGTCTCCTAAGGATGCTGACTGCATCTGAAAGGCCCCCAATCACCACGGCTGCCCTCACCCCATACACGTGCGTACGCGTGCACGCCTGGACGTGCGCTGCCCTCAGACATGCAAGTGACAGAAGGAGACTTCTGTGTAAATGCACTTTCTTCCTCCCCTCTTTCTCCACAAGACCCCAGGCGGAGGTGGGTGCCTCCCCTCCCCGTTGTCACTTTGGTCCTATAAACATGCATTTATTGTATGTGCATCTTTGCTGTTGTAAATAACTTTGACCTTTTTTGTTCCTGTTCCTGGAGCGCTGGAGACAGTTACGGAAGGAGCTGCTAAGGGAAGAGGGGGTTCACTTGTATCTCCTAGTTAACCTGCATGGGGCTGGAGACCACATTCCAGGAGGGGCTGGGATGAGAGGTACCAGGCAAGCCTGGAATCCCAGGGGTATGCCCTTTGCCTCCATTCCTCCCGGCAGCTTACCTCCAACTCTGGGAAGATGCTGCGCTTCTCTCTGCTCCCGATCTTGATCCCTTTTATCCTGCTTGGCTTCTGCTCAGGGATGGTTATCTCTGGGGCCAGAAGAGGAGCCAGAATGCACAGTGCACATTTCTGATACCACCCAGGCTCCCTCCCCAGAGAGAACAGGCTAGGTGAGGCAAAGACACCCCCCAACCATGGGTTTGGGTGCAGTAGAAATGGCTGGAGGGGGCCAGGCGTCGTAGCTCACAACACCAGCAATTTGGGAGGCCAAAGTGGGAGGATCACCTGAGGTCAGGAGTTCTCAACCAGCCTGGCCAATATAGTGAAACCCCTTCTCTACTAAAAATACAGAAGTTAGTAGGGCATGGTGGTGCATGCCTGTAATCCCAGCTACTGGCTAGGCTGGGACAGGAGAATTGCTTGAACCCAGGAGGCGGAGATTGCAGTGAGCTGAGATCGCATCTGTGCACTCCAGCCTGGGCGACAGAGTGAGACTCCATCTCAAAAAAAAGAAGAAAAAGAAAAAAGAAATGGCTGGAGGGGGACCCCAGCTAGGTGGGTGGGTTCTTTGAAGACGGAGCCACAGAGCTCCAGCTCCGACGAAGGGGATGTGGAGAGCAGTGGCTCAGGACATCCGGGCCGGATGAGGCTCCCCACGTCATCCCACTGTGAGAAGGAAATCAGGCCCAGAGAGACATGGTGAGGTGAGCTCCAAGCAGGCGCGCTCAGGCCCAGAACAGCCTCCTGCACCCTGCCCAGCACTCTTTCCTCCTCCATGTGGGAAGGTGCTGCCCAGGGGCGCCCGCACTTACTCCCCTTGCCTGCCTTTGTGGCGTCTTCTTTCTTAGGGGTTCCTTGTGCGGGCAACTGCCCAGCCCCTGACTTCTCCTCTTTCTTGGTCAATTCCCGTGGAGAATGTGAGAAGAGAAGTGCAAGTCCCACCTCTGGAGGGGATGAGCAGTGGTGAGGGAAGGAGAGGGGTTAGGACCGGAGGCTCTAGGGGGAATTCAAAGGCCCATGTGGCCTTCTTCCCTCTACCGCCTCTGCACGTGATGGAAGTCCCCTCCGCTGTCCATCCAGCACCCAGGCTCTGTCCCATTGCACACCTACCCATGATTTCTCCTTTTTCTTGCCCAGGCCCTTAGGGGTTTTCATTGCCTGCGTCTTGTCTGTCTTGTCCACCAATGCGCTGTTGCTGATCCCTACCATCTGACTCTTCTCACAGTCTGTTTTGGAGTCCCCGTGTCTCGAGGAGGAGGGCTGTGCTCACAAATGGGAAGGGAGGGAGGAAGAAGCCAGAGCCCCCTCCTCAATGGGGGCATGAAAGGTAGCTGCACCCGTACTTGGGGAGCAGTGGAGCTGACAGCACCTCCCACCCACCTCCCTGCCTAAATGCTACAATAATTTGTAATGGACTCCTCTGGGGTGAGATGCTTTGGAGAAGAAATAGAAATAGCAGAGGGACCTGGGTGGGGGTGAGACAAAGGGTGAGGCAGGACCTCAGACTGTCATACTGGGGGGAAAATAGCAGCTAACTTTTATTGAGCTAAGTGCCAGGTGCTATTTTAAATGAATTGCAGGAATTAAGTCATTAAATCCTCTCAACAGTCATGAAATAGGTACAGTCATCCCCACTTACAGATGAAGAAACTGAAGCAAGGAGAAGTTAAATAACAGGCCGGGCACAGTGGCTTATGCCTGTAATCCCAACACTTTGGGAGGCCAAGAGGGGCCGGATCACTTGAGACCAGGAGTTCGAGACCAGCCTGGTCAACACAGCGAAACCCCGTCTCTATTAAAAAATACAAAAATTAGCCAGGCCTGGTGGCACACACCTGTAATCCCAGCTACTCAGGTGGTTGAGGCAGGCGAATAGCTTGAACCCTGGAGGCGGAGGTTGCAGTGAGCCGAGATTGTGCCACTGCACTCCAGCCTGGGCAACAGAGCCAGACTCCATCTCAAGAGAAAAAAAAAAGTTTAGTTATCCCAAATATCCTGCACATAATGAAATAAAGCAAAATATTCTACCATTAAAAGAAGAAGTTTAGTAACATGCCCAAGGTCACAAGCTAGGATATGGATGAACTGGACTTCAGGTCCAGATGGTCTAAATCTAGTGTCCTGTCTCTCAACCAATACACTCAACTGCCCATAGGGTGGTTCTGCAATTAGAGCCCGCCCAGCAGCGGCTTGGCAAACGTTTATGCAGAAGTCGGAGGGAAAAAGTCATGACAGAGGATGGAGATTTAACCGGATGTCCAGTTTGCCGAAAAGCAGCGGACTTCGGAAGTGGGCTCGAGGGTTAGAGGGCCTGGGCCCTGGGGATTCCTCACCGATCGCGAGCGTTCCTGCGTCCCTTTCTCCAGCAGGAGGCGCCGGCGCTCCACCACCTCAGTGTGCGTCAGCTCGAAGGGTCGCAGGACCTGCGGAAGGCGGGTGCCCCGAGGTCGGACGCCAGCGAAGTCAGGGTCGGCTCCCCCGGCCAGTCCTCGTCCCGGACCCACCTGATCGGCACACCCACCTCCGCCAGCTTCAGGGCGCCCTTGTCCTGGATGCGGTTGTGGGCCAGGGACAGCCAGAGCAGGGAACAGTTAAGCCGGAGGCCCTAAGGGGTGGTCAGGGAGGCGTGAGCCGCCCGAGCCGCACCTGCTCCCAGCGGGTCTCTCCCCGCTGCGCACTCACGTCCGCGATGTGGTTGAAGCCCAGGTTGAGCGAGACGAGGGTCCGGTTGCAGCTGCGCAGCGTGGACAGCGCCTGGCCCAGGAGTTGCGCCCCGCGGTCATCGATGTTGTTGTTGCGCAGAGACAAGCGCGCGATCCTGGGCAGCCGGAGGGAGAATGTGGGTCGCTGGAAACTCGGTGCAGGGCGTCCGCCGGAATTTAGGACTCTTGACGGCTTGAGGAGCCGTCTGGTCTGAGGATGTAGGGGCAGGAATCGAGGGCCCTTGCCGAGATGGTAGGGGGACAAGGACGGCTGGGGACTAAAAATGGCTTGGGATTTCAAGGCAGCCCCAGAGGAAGGGGTGAGGGCCGGGAGTCTCACATGCTGTCCATCATGTCTTCCTATGGCTCCTTTTGTTCAGAGAATTATGAAGCAAACAAACGGGCCGTTTTTCCTATCACTCGGCATCCAATGTCAATGCAGATACAGGAAAACTAAATCAAAACTACCCTGCGCAAAGGAAGATAATGGTGACACATGGCAGCCACTGGGCCTTGGTACTCTGAAATCCAACTGGGCAGGCATTGTGAAGCCACACTCTTCCCATTCCAATATACCAGAAGTGGCAGAAGTTCCTTTTAAGGTGTTGATTCTGTTCTCTGGAAAGAACTCCTTTTAACTTTGCTATGCATTTTTTTGCCATAGGTAGAATTATCCCTTTTTTATACTGTTCTCTATAATCAAACCTGAAGTGTGTACTGTGGACTATGCCCTTCTTGGTTAGGTAACTTTGCAATTCACTTTTCTTTTTAAAATTTTTTGTTATTTTTTTCTTTTCTATAGTTTCCACTTTTATTTCAGATTCAGGAGTTGACATGGTTTGGTTATGTGCTCCCACCCAATCTCATGTGAGACTGTCATCCTCAATGTTGGAGGAGGGCCTGGTGGAGGTGACTGGATCATGGGGGCAGACTTCCCCCTTGCTGTTCTCATGATAGTGAGTGAGTTCTCACAGGATCTTGTTGGTTAAGAGTGTGTAGCACTTCCACCTTCGCTCTCGTCCTGCTCTGTCACGTGAAGATGTGCCTGCTTCCTTTTTGCCTTCTGCCATAATTGTAAGTTTCCTGAGGCCTTCCCAGCCATGCTTCCTGTACAGCCTATGGAACTGTGAGTCAATGAAACCTCTTTTCTTTCTAAATTACCCAGTCTCAGATAGTTCTTTATGGCAATGCAAGAATGGACTAATACAGGGGTATACACTTGTAGGTGTGTTACAAGGGTGTATTGTGTGATGCTGAGGCTTGAATATGAATAAGCCCATCACCCAGATAGTGAGCATAGAACCCAACAGGTAGTTTTTCCACCCTTAACCCCTTCAATTTCTTCCCTCGTCTATTAGTCCCCTGTGTCTATTGTTGCCATCTTTATGTCCATGAGTATCCAATGTTCAGCTCTCATTTGCAAGTGAGAGCGTGTGATATGTAGCTTTCTGTTCTCACATTAATTTGCTTAGGATAGTGGCCTCCAACTCCATCCACATTACTGCAAAGAACATGATTTCATTCTTTTTTATGGCTGTGGAACATTCCACGGTGTATATGTACCACATTTTCTTTATCCAATTCACTGTTGATGGGCACCTAGGTTGATTCCATGACTTTGCTATTGTAAATAGTACAGCAATAAACATACAAGTGGATGTGTCTTTTTGTTAGAATAATCTATATTCTTTTGTATATATACCCTGTAATGAGATTGCTGGGTGAAATGGTACCTCCATTTTAAGTTCCTTGAAAAATCTCCAAACTGCTTTCCACAGTGGCTGAACTAATTTACATTCTCATCAATAGTGTATAAAATTTCTCTCTTCTCCACAGTCTTGCTAGCAACTGTTGTTTTTTTACTATTTAAATAATAGCCATTCTAACTGGTGTGAGATGGTATCTCATTGTGGTCCTGATTTACATTTCTGTGGTGATTAGTGATGTTGAACATTATTTCATGTTTTTTGGTCACTTCTGTATCTTCTTTTGAGAAGTGTCTGTTCATGTTTTTTGCCCACTTCTTAATGTGATTATTCGGTTTTCACTTGTAGTGTTGTTTGAGTTCCTTATGGATAATATCCTCAGGATATTAGACCTTTGTCAGATGATTTTTTTTTTTTTGAGAGTGCAGTGGTGTGATTTGACCTCCCATTGGCTCACTGCAACCTCTGCCTCCCAGGTTCCACCTCCTGGGTTCAAGCAATTCTCTGCCTCAGCCTCCCGAATAGCTGGGATTAAAGATGCCCACAACCACACCAGGGTAATTTTTGTATTTTTGGTAGAGAGAGGGTTTCACCATCTTGGCCAGGCTGGTCTTGAACTCCTGACTTCATGATCTGCCTGCCTTGGCTTCCCAAAGTGCTTGGATTACAGAGGTGAGCCACCACACCTGGCCCTTTGTCAGATGATTTACAGATATCTTCTCCCACTTAGCAGGTTGTCTGTTTGCTCTGTTGATAGGTTCTTTTGCTGTGAAGAGGCTGTTTCATTTACCTGGGTCCTACTTGTCAATTTTTAGTTTTGTTACAATTGTTAAGAAATTGGGCGCGGTGGCTCACGCCTATAATCCCAGCACTTTGGGAGGCCAAGGAGGGTGGATCACGAGGTCAAAAGATCAAGATCATCCCGGTCAACATGATGAAACCCCGTCTCTACTAAAAATACAAAAAATTAGCTGGGCATGGTGGCGTGTGCCTGTAATCCCAGCTACTCAGGAGGCTGAGGCAGGAGAATTGTCTGAACCCAGGAGGCGGAGGTTGCGGTGAGCCGAGATCGCGCCATTGCACTCCAGCCTGGGTAACAAGAGCAAAACTCCGTCTCAAAAAAAAGAAAAGAAAAGAAAAGAAAAGAAATTGGTCATAAACTCTTTCCCAAGACCAGTGTCTAGAATGGTGTTTCCTAGGTTTTTTCTAGGATTCTTATATTTTGAGGACTTACATTTAAATCTTTAATCCATCTTGAGTTAATTTTTCAGATGGTGAAAGATAGAGGTTCAGTTTCATTCTTCTGCACATGGCTAGCCAGTTATCCCAGCACCGTTTATTTAATAGAGAGTTATTTCCCCATTGCTCATTTTTGTTGATGTTGTCAACAATTAGATGGCTGTAGGTGTGCAGCTTTATTTCTGGGTTCTCTATTCTGTTTCATTCATCTCTGTGTCTGTTTTTGTAACAGTACCATCCTGTTTTGGTTACTATAGCTTTATAGAATAGCTTAAAAGCAAGTAATGTGATTCCTTGTTCTTTTTGTTTAGGATTGCTTTAGCTATTTGAATTCTCTTTTGGTTTCATATGAATTTTAGAATAGGTGTTTCTAATTCTGTGAAAAATAGCATTCATAGTTTGAAAGGAATGATGTTGAATCTGTTGATTGCTTTGGGCAGTATGGCCATTTAACAATGTACAAAATCAGTAACATTTGTATACATCAGTGATGTTCAAGCTGAGAGTCAAATCAAAAACAGAATCCCATTTACAATGGCCACACACACACACACAAAAATAACTAGGAATACATATAATCAAGGAGGTGAAAGGAAGAATATAAAACATCTCTACAGGGAGAACTGTAAAACACTGCTGAAAGAAATCATAGATAACACAAACAAATGAAAAAATTTCATGTTCATGGACTGGAAGAATGCAGTTCACTTTCTAACCAAGTGTCCTTTAAGGCTCTTGAAAAGCTGTTTTGCTTCATTTCATTTTATTTTCAGATCCTGCTTGTGGTTACTTTGGAAACATGATTCCTCAAAAATTTAGTGGATTTCTAATCTGTTTGCTTCTAGCCAGTTCTATATGCTAGTAACTATACTCACATTTCTTTCACAGATGAAATTCTTGTACTTCCTTTTTCCATGTCTTCTTCCTTTACCGTGGCTCCTTTGACATTATTTGGAAAAATAAACTCAGGTGGGATGACATCAAAACTTAATCTAATCTTACCTGCAAACCTGGGTTTTGATGGACTTTTGTCTCTCAAAATCACTCTGGATTTTATCTCTTCAGATTTTTGGTTTCCTTCTATTCTCTTGCATTTATGTTTACAAAAGAGCCCATTTTCTTTGTTTTTAAAATACCTTTATTGACACAGAATTTACATACTACAAAATTCACCCTTTTGAAGTGTATATTCAATAGTCCTTCATACATTCACAGTTCATGCAATTATCAACACTATCTAATTTCAGAACCCTTTAATCACTCCTCCAAATAACTCCATACTGATGAGTTGTTAATCCTCATTCCCCTGCCCCTAGACCCCTAGAAACCACTACTCTACATTCCGTTTCTAGAAATTTGCCTATTCTTGACATTTCATATAAATAGCATTAAACAATATGTGGTCCTTTGTATTTGACTTCTTTAACTTAGCATAATATTTTATTTTATTCATTTATTTATTTTTTATTTTTATTTTTGTTTTACTTTAAGTGCATACTATATCTGGCATTTCTCCCCATGTTAACCCTCCCCACCCTCCCCACCCCCTCTCTCCCTTCCCTGGCTGCCCCTCCAACTGCCCCCAGTGTGTGATGCTCCTCTCCCTGAGTCCACATGTTATCATTGTTCAACACCCACCTATGAGTGAGAACCTGTGCTGCTTGGTTTTCTATTCTTGTGTCAGTTTGCTAAGAATGATGGTTTCCAGATTCATCCAAGTCCCTACAAAGGTCACAAACTCATCGTCTTTTATGGCTGTGTAGTATTCCATGGTGTATATGTGCCACATATTCCCTGTCCAGTCTATCATTGATGGACATTTGGGTTGGTTCCAAGTCTTTGCTATTGTAAACAGTGCTGCAATGAACATTCGTGTGCATGTGTCCTTATAGTAGAATGATTTATAATCATTTGTATATATACCCAGTAATGGGATTGCTGGGTCAAATGGAATTTCTATTTCTAGGTCCTTGAGGAATCACCACACTGTCTTCCACAACGGTTGAACTAATTTACACTCCCACCAACAGTGTAAAAGTGTTCCTATTTCTCCACATCCTCTCTAGCATCTGTTGTCTCCAGATTTTTTAATGATCGCCATTCTAACTGGCGTGAGATGGTATCTCAGTGTAGTTCTGATTTGCATTTCTCTAATGACCAGTGACGATGAGCATTTTTTCATATGTTTGTTGGCCTCATGTATGTCTTCTTTTGTAAAGTGTCTGTTCATATCCTTTGCCCACTTTTGAATGGACTTGTTTGTTTTTTCTTGTAAATCTGTTTTAGTTCTTTGTAGATTCTGGATATCAGCCCTTTGTCAGATGGGTAGATTGCAAAAATTTTTTCCCATTCTATTGGTTGCCAATTCACTCTAATGACTGTTTCTTTTGCTGTGCAGAAGCTGTGGAGTTTGATTAGGTCCCATTTGTCTATTTTGGCTTTTGTTGCCAATGCTTTTGGTGTTTTGGTCATGAAGTCCTTGCCTATGCCTATGTCCTGAATGGTTTTGCCTAGATATTCTTCTGGGTTTTTATGCTGTTAGGTCTTATGTTTAAGTCTTTAATCCATCTGGAGTTAATTTTAGTGTAAGGTGTCAGGAAGGGGTCCAGTTTCTGCTTTCTGCACATGGCTAGCCAGTTTTCCCAACACCATTTATTAAACAGGGAATCCTTTCCCCATTGCTTTTGTCAGGTTTGTCAAAGATCAGATGGTTGTAGATGTATGGTGTTGCCTCCGAGGCCTCTGTTCTGTTCCATTGGTTTATATCTCTGTTTCGGTAACAGTGCCATGCTGTTTTGATTACCGTAGACTTGTAGTATAGTTTGAAGTCCGATGGTGTGATGCCTCCAGCTTTGTTCCTTTTGCTTAGAATTGGCTTGGCTATGCGGGCTCTCTTTTGGTTCCATATGAAGTTTAAGGTGGTTTTTTCCAGTTCTGTGAAGAAGGTCATTGGTAGCTTGATGGGGATAGCGTTGAATCTGTAAATTACTTCGGGCAGTATGGCCATTTTCACAATATCGATTCTCATTTACTCTTTTCCCATACTGGGGAGTCTCTCTTGGCTCCCAGCCTATCATCGGCAAGCAGGCTGCCTAATTTCTTTCTTCTTCCTTTCTTTGTTTTAGTATTTCTTATCATTTTCCTGCTGAATTCCAGTGTCTGCTCTGGATCATCTATTTGAAGTATCATTATCTACTCTCTATTTTGGTTATTCTTAGTAATGGAAGTAAGTATAATATACCTTAAGTTAGCCACCTTGAAGCCTCCCTCTTTTAGCACTTTGACTATATCATTTCGGTCTCTCCTGGCCTGCATGGTTTTTGGTGAAAAATCTGCTAATAGTCAAATTATGGGGATTTCCTTATATGTGACTTGATGCTTTTCTCTTCTTGCTTTTAGGATTCTCTCTGTGTCTTTGACTTTTGCAGTTTGGTTATTATATGATTTGGAGAGGACAGCTCTGGTTTGAATCAGTTGGGGAATCTTGAAATTCCTGGGTCTGATGTCCATATATCTCTCAAGACTTGGGAAGTTTTCAGCTATTGTTTTGCTAAATAAGCGTTTTGTGCCATTCACTATCTCTTCATCCCCTGGAATTTTTATAATGTGAATATTTGTTCACTTAATGGTGTCCCATAAGTCCCATAGACTTTCTTCACTCTTTTCTAATTTTTTTCCTTTAACTGGAAAAAAATTAAAATGATGCTTTCAAAAAACTTACCTTCAAGTTCTGAAATTCCTTCATCTGCTTGATTTAGTCTGTTGGATGTCCTACATTTCTGTGCTCCGCATGGGTTTCACCACTTCTGTGCTTTATCCCAGTGCTCTCCTTTAGACACTGTAATCCAAATGTAGTTGGTTATTTGTTGTTTTGGTTTGTTTTTGTGAGGGTGGTGGGAGAACTGGGCATCTCTAGTCATCCATCTTGCTGATATCATTGTTCTCTTGTTAATTTTATTTCTAAATGTTTTATTGTTTTTGGTTCTATTGTAAAAACTGTAAATGTAAAGCCCAAAACTATGGGGGAAAAAAAAACCCTAGAAGGAAATCTAGGCAATACCATTCAGGATATAGTCTTCAGCAAAGATTTCATGACAAAAACATCAAAAGCAATTGCAACAAAAGAAAAAATGGACAAATTAGATCTAATTAAACTAAGGAGCTTCTGCACAGCAAAAGAAACTCATTAGAGTGAACAGACAACCTAAAGAATGGGAGAAAATTTTTGCTGTCTATCTATCTGACAAAGATCTAATAGCCAGAATCTGCAAGAAACTTAAAGAAATTTACAAGAAAAAACAAACAACTCCATTAAAAGTGGGCAAAGGACATCAACAGACAGTTGCCAAAAGAAGACATTTATACAGCCAACAAACATAAAAAAAGCAGCACAGATGCAGAACCCACAGATACAGAGAGCTGACCTAAGAAATTCTTACACACACACACACACACACACACAAACACACACACTTAGAACTTAGAGACAAATTCAGCGAGATTACAGGATACAAGATCAATATGCAAAAATCAATTGTATTTCTATGCACAAATAAAACAATTTTTTTAGTTTAGACATGTTAAGTACACTGATATTATTATGCGATGTATCTCTAGAACATTTTTATCTTGCAAAAGTAAAACTCAATGCACACGAAACAACTGCCCATTTTCTCCTTTGCTCATTGTAGTTTTGATTTGAATTTCTCTGATGCTGTACTGCTGCTAATAGACTACTATAAAATGAGTAGTAATGATGTGTCAGCTGAATTCCTGATACTAATTCCATTTTATGCCTAAGATAAATTTGTGATATAAATATTATTTTCCACAGTTTGCAATAAAGAGATTAAAATTCTGATTGAATTGTTCCTCAAATCAATCAAAAACTAATTAAGGAAAAATAAAGGGGTTTAAAATGATATGAAAATAATCGTTGATATGGCCCAAAATTCAGATAACAATAATTGTGAGATCCTGCCTATGGATGAAAGAAAGATGGAAAGAAATCCAAATAATTGTATAATATTGCTAATAAAGCAGATTCAAAATGAAGCAAAAGATTCATTCACAAATATATATGCAAAGATGATTTATTCAGGGAGTGAAAGAAAAGTGACAATTGCACAGGTGGGAGAAGCTCATGCCCAGGTGACAGACAGACACAGAAAACATCAACAGAATTCTCTGATGGTTCCCAGGGAGAGAGCTGCTGCTCTTTCTTCCAAAGCTGTGAGAGCTGGCACAGCTGAGGACTTCCTTTTCTCAGCTCCACCTGGACAGTGGCAGTATGGCAGCCTCAAAAAGGAAACATTTTGCTGTCAGGGATCATCACAGGCAGATCACAGGCAAAGGGGAAAGAAGCTCCCTGTGTAAGCACGGTAGGCTTTGATAAGAAGATGCAGGTGAAGCTGTGGAACAAGATGAGCCAATTATCCTCATCATTTCATGATCCTGATGAATCCCGAAGCTGTTACTTGCTCTTGGGTGGATACTTCTGCTGGCAGGGGGGAGAAGGTGGCACAGGAGGACTTTTCTGCTGGCACTGCTGAGGTGGGCAGGGCTCTGGACACTTTGGTGGTGGGCAGGGCTCAGGGCACTTCGGGGGTGGACATGGCTCTGGGCACTTTGGCATGGGGCACATAGGAGGTGGCTGGCAGGGCTGCTTACACTGCTGCTGTTGGTAAGACATCCTGCTGGAGTCTCAGAATCTGAAAGAAATGATATGACAGTGTTCACAGGAAGGGGTTCCTATAGAGAGAGAAGCCAAAGCTTATGTAACACCATGGGATATTATTTCTCCAGTCTCCAAAAATTTATTTAAAGTCTTATCTGCCTTTTAATGACTCCCTCATTTCTCTCTTCCACTTTAGCAAATTAATTGCTTCATTGGCCCTGGGAAATCCTGTGTTTTCTCATACAATTTTTCCAAAGAAAGTATCTCTGCAGTAATGAACCAAGCATGTTATCTCTGTGAAAATTACACCTTCAGGAAAGGCAGTGACACGTTCAGATACCATGGGCAATCTCACACGCCGTTTCTACCACCATTATCTGTTGTAAAGTTCCAGTGGGTTGACTTGAGCACAGAACAAAGGGCTGTTTGGGATGGATTGCAGGCTCTTCCGCCTATTAAGTCACAAACATTTGAAAAGAACACCAAGAAAACATGAGGAAAAAAATACTTTGTTCTTTCTTCTTCTCCAAATCAAAGCTTTCCTATTCATTTCTCTGTCCTTATAGACACCTAAGTGTATACAAGAAACAAGCTAAAATAGCATATCATTGTACTCTAATTCTAAATTTCCATCTACTAAGTAGCATCAAACCCATGGTCACAGAATTGGATCAACCAAACTTGCTGATAACCGATTAAATTCAACATTTCAGGGCACAAAGAACAGAGGAACTCAAGGAAGCAGACTCACTAGGTTCTCCAAAGCAGATCGATGCTCGGGTACCAGGAGTTTAGGAGTCTCACAGCAGGGAATATCTTTATAGGGCCTGCTACCCCACCCACTGGGAAGTGGAACTGCCTAAAACTGGGCTGGTCCAGCAATGTCCCAACTAAAATGCAAATGTATCCTTAGCTGGCATGACAGGGATTCTCAAACTGGGAAATATCCTGTTCTGGGATCTCCCCACTGAGTTAAGTGCTCCTGACTCACAGAGGACCTGCCTTAGCTCTCAGTTTCAGTGACTTACGTTAGAGAGAAAATTGGGGGATTCTCTAACTGCTTGTCAAGGGCGCTCTTGATTAGGAGCAGTTATCCCTTCCTATCTTAACTCCCCTGAATCCTAAAACTTCCCACCCTGATCCACTTTAGCTGAATGCCGTATTGCTGTACGTGAACCCAATTCTGCGTCTACTTTCCTTGTACAATTGGCCAATGTGCTAGAAGGAAGGAGAGACCTAACAAAGGCCTGAACTGGGCCTGGCATTTTCTTTGCTAAGTTCCATAATGACAGGCAGGTCACATCAACTCCCTGGGATTACACACAGGGGAGAAAAATGCTTACCTCTGGGTTTGCAAGCTGATCACATGTGCTATCCGCTGACCCTGTTCAAGACAGAAATTTACCACCTTTCTGTCATAAAAACCCAGATTTTTACCTATATTCCTTTCCTCTTTGAAGCTGTCTTCTACACCACAAGTGCCTCCTGGGAGGCACTTGCATCCCAGGACAGATTCCAGAGTGAGATCTAGTCTCCCCAGCACATTTGCTACTTGCTGCCATCAAAGATGTGAACTACAGCCTTTTTATTTATAAAAGGTAGTGGAGAGAAGGAAACTGAAGTTACAAGCATTCACTCAAAATCTATGCATGGAACCATGTCTATATGGTTCCCTGTGAAAATCCTATAGAGAACAAGATGCATAGACTCACATTATCATATGTAAATAGTTAGAAGTAGGTTTGCAGAGTGAGGAAAGTCGGAGCGCTTGAAGTCTGAAATCAGGGGGAAAATACAAATGAAGGGTAGTCTAATATGTATTATTTCTATTTCCAAACAGGTTTTAGATGTTTCTCAGTGCTTTTTAATTTGTTTGCATGTTCTTCTTTTGTCTTTTCCATAAACCTTCCAGTCCCACAAATTGCTAGATTATCAACTCACACCCCAATGTATACCTCTCACCTGTCTATTTTGGTACATACTGTTCACTCAACACATATGTTGTCAATGCATTTAGTGCATTTAGAAACAAATTTTCAAAATTGTTCTTTCACGTGTTTCTTAAACTCTTCCTGCAATCAGTGAGGCTTTCTAAATATTGTATATTTAACCTTTAAAGTGATGTTACTGGAGCTTCCTTATCTGGACCATTAATCAGGAAGCTTTCCAAGAAAAGTGGTTTTATAAGTGAATAAGAAGAGAGGAGAATGAGGACGAGGAAAGACTCAGAATCACTGGAGAAGTCAACAGCTGTGCTCCAGAAAAGGCAGGCGTGCTGAATCCACCCAGCATCACATCCCTCAGTTAAGCAGGTTAGGTTCCCAGAACAGCTGTTGATCCTGTCAGTAAGGAAGGGCTTGGCCAAGATCATCACCAGCCAGAACATTACAAAAATAGAGCCATTATGTCAGCACCATGAAGCCAGGTGTTTACAAATGATGTTCTCACAAAATGCTTCCTATAGACTATTGTACGTGGCAAGCATTTCACTGGGCCAAGTAAAGGTCCCTTATGCAATAGGTCCCCTACTACCACCCGAGAGCCTCACATCACATCTAAAACATAAATCCATAGAGAAATGTCTGATGTCTGCCATGCAAAA
The DNA here is from genome assembly GCF_030222135.1 of Aotus nancymaae. Classification (NCBI taxonomy): domain Eukaryota; kingdom Metazoa; phylum Chordata; class Mammalia; order Primates; family Aotidae; genus Aotus; species Aotus nancymaae. The sequence continues at coordinate 32,500,673 of NW_026988523.1, forward strand.
TTGAAGAATTTGCTGCCAAATGAGATCACTGTGTGACATAATACAATTGGGTCACACCCTGAGACTCCCCTTCTGAGGACACCCCACTCAAACATGCTGCTTATCACGGCAGTGCAGGCACCAGAGTGGCAGCAGCCCTAGTGCACCCAGGATCTCAACCAGGGTCACTTTACGAGTTGAGGTGGTGAACTTGAAACTCACAGTTCCACACAGATGAGCTACATGAAGAACAGCCACCACATGAAGAGAGGCAGCTAACAGGCACAGTTTCCCCAAGTTAAGGCATCCAGGCCCTCAGACAGGGAGCCCAGCATATTTCACACACACGCACACACACACACCCACCAGGAGCCTTATTTATCTATCATCTATCTTCATGTCTAAAGAGCTTAGCTTTATATTCCTTAAGAGTCTGATAGCATTAGGTTCGTTCCTATTACTTCTACTTCCTAATTTTCTAGGGGATCATTAAGTATGAATTATGAGTACCTAAAAATGACAGGAAAGAACAAAAACTTTTATTTGGTCTAATACTTGATTTAACATGTTATCTCACATTTTACTATGACACTTTCCACTAAACAAAGCAGTGCTGGAAAATGAAGATTTAAAATTAAATATGTTTTAAAAATTAAGAAACAAGAATCATGGTAAAATATTCTTTTTATGTTCCAAGAAATGGTAACTGTGAGTCCCCACACATATCTGCCTTCTGCTTTCATCTCTGAATGGAAGGCTTAGTCTCCATTGTCTTTCCATAATTTGATGAATCAGGTAGAATATGGGAGAACTCTGAAGATAATTAAGAAGGATATTTTGGAAGATTACTTATCATTTTAAAACATTCAAATTCTACTAAAAACTTATGTAAGCCATGATGATATTTTCATTAGCATATATTTATTTAATGTTAGGCAATATATAAAACAACATATTAAATGTGATTATATTTGACTGGTATAATTAGAGATGATGTTTATTTTCTTGTTTTACTTTTCAAAATATTCTCCAAATGTTACCTTTATTGAGTAAGTAATCTTAAAATTCTACTTTGAAAAGCCATCAACAGACAAGCCTGTCTATTGCTTAATTAGTGAGATAACAGTCTTCCTTCTTTTCAGTATTTTTGGCCAGACACTAAAGGTGGGGCTGGATGTAAGTAGTTTTTTTTATTGTTATGGCTCCACATTTGATCACATCCCTTCTAAAATCTGTCTTGAAGAAAACTCCAACAATAATCCCCATCCTCATAGCATTGACATATACACGCAGAAGCCACAGACACCCCACAGCCATATGTATCTATGAAACAATTCACCAGAATTGGGAGATCATACCATAGTAAAAAGAAATCAGGAATGAGTTTCTCCACTAACCAAGAGCCAGGTGGATAGAAAGCATAAATTGGCCATAATATGATGAAATTGGAAGAAATGGATAATTAGTAGGACAGGCAGTAAGGATACTAGAACATAGTGATAATATAGTACCTGCCACTAAACTGTCATGAGAAAACAATTAAATCAGAGACTGCATATAAGGTACTTAGTACAGGCTACAGATAGTACTCAAAATACTAACGTAACACGTTGTTAATAAAAGAGATAGAAGCAAAATATTGAGTTCGTTTATGGTTCAGAAAGTTATTTGCTTCAACTTTAAGACTTTTTATATTATCTTTATTTTAACTGTGTGCCACAGTTTTTAGGAGAAAGCAAATGCAAATATATGATTTGAATGAAGTGTGCAGAAACAGTAAGATGGGGTGATTTTGACACTTATCCTATGTGATGAAAATGAGAGTTAATCTAAGCAGAAATTTACAGCAAAGGATAGAAACCAGATACTTCAATTGTTCCTTGTTGTTTGGACTCTCTAAGACTTTCCTCTGAATTCAGTTTATATAAGAAAATAAGTCTAAATACAATAAATAGCAATATGTCAATTTGTTCATGTGTACAATAAATAGTATTTATATACATTTAGCATTCTATGTGAAAAATATATATAAAGTTACCTCCAATTTAGTTTGCTGTTGGTGTGGTTAGCTGTGTAGGACAATTGAAAACTGCTCATTTAAATATCACATTCCTTCTGGTGGGAAATAACCTAAATTTTAGGATAAATCCTTATAAGAAACTGACTAGCTCATTAGCACTAACCTTCCCAAAGTGAATAGACCCTATATATTCTACTTTTATTTTCTGTATATATTAGATCAGTGTATTTAAGAGCATAATTTCAAGAGCTATTAGTAATATAAAGTACTCCTGTATGCTCAGTGTCAATGAGATTAAGAAGGATAAGTGGTAAATGATGGAATGAATCAGATACTTCTCCTTGTAAAAATCTTTTCAAGATAGTGAATGTGCATAAGTTATGGTCTCCCTCCAAAAAAGTCAAAAAGGAAAACAAAGAAACACAGACAAAATTGTGAAAAAATTTGGAGAGGAAAAAACTGTTTGAACTCTAACATATAAGACAAGAGATCCGAATTCTACTGGAAGTATTAGAAAGGTTACATAAACCAGAAACGTTATGAGAAAAGTGAAAACCAATTCACAATCTTAAAGAGATAAACATAATTTTATGCTATGATTCAGCAAAAGCACATTCAAAAATTGATCTAACAAATTTCAAGCTGCATTCAAATGATTATAGCAGCTTTATTCATAATCTCCAAGATCTGTCATCTACCAAGATGCCCTTTAATAATTACATTGATAAACTGTGGTGCATCACATCCAAGCAAGCACTGGAATACTATGCAGTGATAACATGGAATGACCTATCAAGACTCATGAAGACATGGCTGAATTTTAAATGCAAATTGATAAGTTAAAAAAAAAAGTCAGTCTCAAAGACTATAACCTGTATGGTTCCATTTATACAAATTCTGAAAAGTGTAAAATTACACATACAAAAAGCACAACAAACTCCCAGTTAAATGAATTCAATGACACCCACACTGAAATACATTATAATTAAACTATCAAAAGAGAGACTATTGAAAGCAGCAAGAGGGAAGTGAATCATCATATCTAAGGGATCCTTAACAAATAGTTGACCAAATTCTTACCAAAAGTCTCAGCAAGAGGGAAGTGAATCATCATATCTAAGGGATCCTTAACAAATAGTTGACCAAATTCTTACCAAAAGTCTTTAGGATCAGGAGGCAGTGGGATGATATATTGAAAATAAAGAAAACCTAGAATTCTTTCAACCTAGAATTCTACAGCTGGAAAAATTGTCCTTAAAAATGAGGGCAAAATTATGACATTCTTGGAAATCAAAGCTTAAGGCAGTTCATTGCCCCTAGATTTTCTGTATGAGAAGTGATAAAGAGAGCCTCTGACAGTCAAAAAATGCTAGAGAGAAACTTGAAACTGTATGAGAATACAAAAATCTCTGATAAATGTACACAGGTACATAAAAGACAGCATTATTGTAATTTTATCTTGTAACTCCATTTTTTGTTTTCTACAAGATTTAGATTGCAAATGTATACAAAATAATTGCAAATCCATGTTAATGAACACGCAATGTGTAAAGATGTAATTTGTGAACTAAACATAAAAAGAAGATAGGATTGTACAACTTCTCTCTCTCTCTTTTTTTTTTTTTTCTTTGAGACAGAGTCTCACTCCATCACGCAGGCTGGAATGCAGTGGCATGATCTTGGCTCACTGCAACCCTGCTTCCTGGTTTCAAGTAATTCTCGTGCCTCAGAAATTACAGGCAGACGCGTGCCACCACACCCAGCTAATTTTTGTATTTTTAGTAGAGACAGGGTTTCACCATGTCAGCCAGGCTGGGTATAAGTCAACTTTTCAATGCGATTGGAGTTAAATGGTTGTTAATTCAAATTAGATTAATATAACTTTAGGATAGTATGTATAATCCCCATTGAAACCACAAAAAAATATTTTTGAGTACACGCAAAAGATAAAACGCAATAAATTAGTTTTACCACCAAAAAATCAAATAAACAGAAATCAGACTGTATTGAAAGACAAACAATATACAGAAAACAGTAAATCCAGAAAGACCAGAGGTGGATACACTAACATTAGACACAATTAACTTTGAGAACTGTTATAAAAGACTACAAAGGACATGTATATTGTTAAAGAGATTTATTCATCAGGAAATTATAGAAGTTATAAACATACATTTACTAAACATCAGAACTCCAAAATATACAAAGATAAAGTGAGAGAAATTAAAAGAAGAAATTGATAGGTGTATAATAAATGCTAAAAACTCGAATACTTCACTCTCAAAAATGGCTAAAATAACAGGATTTAAAAAAAATAGAGGACTTAAATATATAAGCCAATTGGACCAAACAGACAAATATAGAACACTCCACCCAAAAGGAGCAGAATACACCTTAAAGTTTTCTCAAGAGAACATGGAAGAACACTCTCCAGGATAGACCACATATTAGGCTAGAAAACAAGTTAATATATTTTCAAAGACTAAAATCATACAAAGTACTTTCCCAATCACAATAGAATAAAACTGAAAACTTATACAAATGGGATCTAATTAAACTTAAGAGCTTCTGTACAGCAACAGAAACAATCATTAGAGTGAACCAGCAACCAACAGAATGGGAAAAAAGATTTTTGCAAGCTACCCATCTGACAAAGGGCTAATATCCAGAATATACAAAGAACTAAAACAAATTTACAAGAAAAAAACAAAAAACCCATCAAAAAGTGGATGAAGGATATGAACAGACACTTTTCAAAGGAAGACAATTATGCAGCCAACAACTATATGAAAAAATGCTCATCATCACTGGTCATTAGAGAAATGCAAATCAAAACCACATTGAAATACCATCCCATGCCAGTTAGAATGGCGATCATTAAAAAATCTAGAGACAACAGATGCTGGATAGGATGTGGAGAAATCGGAAAGCTTTTACACTGTTGGGAGTGTAAATTAGTTCAACCATTGTGGAAGACAGTGTGGCGATTCCTCATGGATCTAGAAATAGAAATTCCATTTGACTCAGCAATCCCATTACTAGGTATATACCCAAAGGATTATAAAACATTCTAACATAAAGACACATGCAGACATATGTTCATTGTGGCACTGTACAATAGCAAAGACTTAGAACCAACCCAAATGCCCATCAACGATAGACTGGATAAAGGAAATGTGGTGCATACACACCATGGAATACTATGCAGCCATAAAATAGGATGAGTTCATGTCCTTTGCAGGGACATGGATGAAGCTGGAAACCATCATTCTCAGCAAACTGACAGAAGAACAGAAAAACCAAACACCGCATGTTCTCACTCATAAGTAGGTATTAAACAATGAGAACACCCGGACACAGGGAGGGGAACATCATACACTGAGGCCTCTTGCGGGGTGGGGAGCTAGGGGAGAAATAGCAGGAGGTGGGGGGAATAGGAAGGGATAACATTAGGAGAAATACCTAATGTGGGTCACATGGGGATGGATGCAGCAAACCACCATGGCGTGTGTATACCTACGTAACAATTCTGCACAATCTGCACGTGTACCCCAGAATTTAAAGTATAATTTAAAAAAAGAAAAAAACCTGTAATCTAATTAAAACTGAAAATTTCACAGATTTGTGGAAATTAAACAATAAATTCTTTTTTTGTTGTTTTGAGATGGAGTTTCACTCTTTTATTGCCCAGGCTGGAGTGCAAAGGCATGATCTCAGCTCACCACAACTTCTGACTCCTGGGTTCAAGCAATTCTCCTGCCTCAGCCTCCCGAATATCTTAGGTTACAGCATGTGCCACCATGCCCAGCTAATTTTGTATTTTTTGTAGACACTAGGTTTCTCCAGGCTGATCAGCCTGGTCTCAAACTCCCGACCTCAGGTGATCCATCTGTCTCAGCCTCCCAAAGTGCTAGAATTACAGGCATGAGCCACTGCACCCAGAGAACAACAAATTCTTAAACAACCAACAGATCAAAAAAGAAATCACAGAGAAAATTAGAAATTGCTTGAGACTACTGACAACAAAACACACGATACCAAAATTTACGGGTTGCAGCAAAAGCAGTGCTAACAGGGAAATTTATAGCCATAACCACACACATTTTTAATGAAAAAAACAATTCTCAGACCAATAACCTCATAATACAACTTAGGAAGCTACAAAAGATAAAATACACTAAGCCCCAAAAAAGCAAATATGAGCCTAGAGATACTAACAAAATACAAACAGTAGAGAAAAATCAATAAAATTGTTACTTCTTTGAAAAAGTAAATAAAATTGACAAATCTTTAGACAGATTAACCAGAGAAAAATACAATATAACACTCAAATAGCTAAAATCAAAAAGAAAGTGGGGACATTACTACTGATTTTACAGAAATGAAAAAATTTGAAGAGGAAACTATGAACAATTCTGTCAGTTTATCAGATAACCCAGTTTAAATGAACGAATTCTTAGATATATACTATCTACCAAACCAAATCATGATGAAATAGAAAATCTGAATAGATATATAGTAAGTAAAGAAACTGAGTCACTAATTTAAAATCTCACAAGAAAAAAAAAAGTGTTGAACCAGAAGGATTTACTGAAGATGTATATACCAATCCTTCTCAAAATCTTTCAGAAAGGGAAACGGAAAATACAGAATACTCCCTCTCTTGTTCCATGAGGCCCGCCATTATACTGATAGAAAAACCAGGCAAAGACACTACAAGGAATGAAAACTACAGACCAATATTCCTCATGAATATTGATGCAGAAAAAGCCTCAGAAACATTTACCATACCAGATAATTCCTGTGGCTCGGGGCAAGATGGCCAACAGGACGCAGCCAGGTGGAACAGCTGCCACTGAGGGACTGAGATGCCAGGTGCACGTCTAACAGATACTCAGAGGGAAGGTACTGAAAGTGAACAAAGGGAAGACCCAGAAGCTAGGCTGAAAAGAGAGAAAGTTAGGAACCCTGCACAGGGACACTACACACCAGGACTCGTTCCTGGCCTCCAGTGACTTCAGGGGAACCGCTGAGTTGAACTGGCAGGAAGCTACCCACTCTCGCCGTGGGCCTCTGGAATCCAGGCAGGAGACCTCCTCAACCACCAGGGAGACTCCAGTTGGAAGGGAGAGCTGCTTAGAGAAGTGACAGGGCAGCACGCCAGCTGACGTGGACCCCAAAGGGTTTGGTGGGGAAGTATCTGCAGTGGAGCCGGGCCAGGGATGGCCATCTCCCTAAGCTCAACTTTCTCTCATCGAAGACTTTAGCTCTCGGGGAACCACTGGACCTGAACTCTACAGGGCAATCTTGCCCTTGAGATGGGGCCAGTCTGACCTGAGCACTCCCTGGTCAGCTGGCCTCTCTTGGGGTGTCAGTCTGGCTGTACCTGCTTGCAGGGAAAACACTGGTGCCCTTGGGACCCACATCATAGCCTCTGTGCTGGCAGATCACAGCTGACAAGTGGAGAACCGCAATGGGACAGCTGCCCACAATCACCCACTAGCCCATCTGCTTGCTCCACACACTGCAGCTTCCCCTGGGTTCAGAGCAACACGCCATGTCACTTTGCCAGCATGTGTGTGCATGAGTGGGTTTTGCTTTCCTCTCCGCAGCAGTACATGTGAGTGTGTGCATCCCTCTCTGCCACTGCTGCAGTGAGAGTACAGTCAGCCCCCTTCTCCCTGGTGATGGCCATTGCTGTCTTGGAGCCAGCCAGCCCCACCCCTGCCAGTGTACTGCCCATGCCAGCATGTACCCTTGTGCCAACACTACCATGGGAGTGAAACTAGGCACTGAAAACAGTGGAAACTTCTGCACCACAAAAAAGAACAACTTCCCACTGCACACAGAGAAAGCACACAGATCTGCACCCACTAGCACCCCACCCAAATACCAATAATACAAGTGTGACCACACACACAGTCACCAGCAGGGACCCCCTACAGCCCCAAGCTACATTGCCTTCACAGAGGCAGATACCCTAGCACCTGCTAGAATCCTGCCCCAGTCTACGAGTATGCAGCCTGCCATGCTGCCACTGCTCCTGGCACATACAAAACAATAATGGACCCCGCTGGCACCATCCTGCTAAACACTTCGGCTGACACCACCCATCACAGTGCAGTGGCTAGGGGTCAGCGAGCACATCAGCCTCCAAAGCACAGTGGATTCCTAACCTGGGGGAGCCAAAGAACAAAGTCAAGCCTGATACAGTCCCCCCAGAGTTACAGCATGCAGGCCAGGAGTTGGGACCTGAGTGTTGGGACCCTAAAATCTTTCAGAAATGAAGTCAGTTGTCTGGATTGACCTTACACCACAATCAAAAGCTCAAGGTTATCAAATGAGATTAAAAAAAATAAAACCCATCCAAACATTGCCAACTTCAAAGACTGAAAAAACATAAGACACAAAGATAAGAAAGAAGCAATGCAAGAACTCTGAAAACTCAAAACGCCAGAGTGCCGTCTTTCTTCCAAAGGATCACACGACCTCCCCGGCAAGCGTTCTGAACTGGGCTGAGATGGATGAAATGGTAGAAATTAGATTCAAAATATGGATAGGAAGGAAGATCAATAAGATGCAGGAGTATTCTGAAACCCAATCCAAGAAGGCTAAGAGTCACAATAAAACAACACAAGAGATGACAGACAAAATACCCAGTTCAGAAGGCAATTGCTCAAAGACCTTAAAGCAGAACTACCATTCCAACCAGCAATCCCATTACGTGGCATATACCCAAAGGAATATAAACCATTCTATATTACAAAGACACATGCATGTGTTATGTTCATTGCAGCACTATTCATAATAGCAAAGACATGGAATCAAACTCAGTGCCCATCAATGATAGCCTAGACAAAGAAAATATGGTACACGTGTACATATACACCATGGAATACTATGCAGCCATAGAAAGGAAGGCGATCATGTCCTTTACAGGTACATAGATGAAGCTGGAGACCATTATCCTTAGCAAACTAATGCAGGAACAGAAATTCAAATACCACATGTTCTCACTTATAAATGTGAATTAAATGATAGGAAAACACGGACACCTCGAGGAGAACAGCAGACACTGGCGCCCACCACAGGCAATGGAGAGGATCGGGAAAAATCACTAATGGGCGCTATAATTAAACCCCGTGACACGAGTTTACCTATATAACAAACCTGCACATGACCCCTGAACTTAAGAGTTAAAAAGATTATGCTGGAGAAGATGCAAAGAAAAAAGAAGACTTGTATACTCTTGGTGGGAATGTAAATTAGCACAACTGCTATGCAAGACAGTACAAAGATTTCTCCAGAAACTAAAAAACTACCATTCAATCCAGCGATCCAATTACTATGTATCTATTCAAAGGAAAAGAAATCAGTACGTCAAAGGGATGCCTGAACTCCTGAGGTTCTTGCAGTACTATTCACAATAGAAAAGCTGTGTAACCTAAGTGTCCATTAATGAATAAATGCATAAAGAAAATACGCATATATGCACAATGAAATACCATTCCATTGCAATAAAAAGAATAAAACCTTGTCATTGGCAGCAACACAGATGGAACTAGAGGTCATTATTCTAAGTAAATAAATCAAGCAGAGAAAGACAAATATTGCATGTTTTCACTCGTATGTGGGAACTACAAAAGTTCATCTATAAAGGTAGAGAGTTAATGATAGATGCCAGAGGCAGGGAAGGGTGTTCAGGGGGATAGAGAATGAAGAAATACTGGTTAATAAGTAAAAACATACAGATACATAAAAAGAGTAAGTTTTAATATTTTTTTGTATCGGATTACTTTATTTAACTGTTTTACAACTTGTCCAGTGTTACATGTAAATTTTCAGTGTTGCAAAGAAAAAAATCCTCAGTTCTGGGACAAAGGATCTCTCAGCAAAGCAATTCCTTTTACTCCCTGCAGAAAGGGGACCCCTGTTAGCAATCGTGCCATAAGAGTACAAGGTTTTAATATTTGATAGCAGAGTAAGGTGACTACAATATACAAAAATGTGTTGTATACTTCAAAATAGCTAGAAGAGAGGAATGAAAACGTTCCCAACAAAGAGGAAAGATAAATACTCCAGGAGATGAATGCTGTAAATTTCCTAATATCCTGACTTGATCATTAACACAGTCTATTCATGTAAAAAATACTACACGTATGCAGTAAATGTGTACAAATATTACTAATCAATACAGATAACATTAGAGAGTCTTGTTAGTTCCTACATTAGTTACATTCAAGCCATGCTCTTGTTGGTACATATACAGAGGTGTTGTGGCCGGGAGTGATGATGATGGAGGTGGTGGTGATGGTGATGGTGAAAACAATGATGATATATTGCTGTGAATAGACCTCTATCAAATGATGCCTAATTATATGTCAGGCAATGTACCAATCAAATATCAGATAGTAATCCTATTTTATGCCTTAGACTAGTTTGTGATGTAAATGTTATTTTGCTCACTTTGCATTAAAGAGATTGACATTGAGAGAAGTTCAATAATATGTTCCTCAAATCAATCAAACGCTAATGAAGGAAAATAAAAGGGGTTTAAAATGGTAAAGAAATAATCTGTGGTATGTCCTCAATTGTGAGATCCTACTGTGAATCATAGGAACATGGAAATAAGCCCAAACGATTGTATAAGATTGCTAATAAAGCAGATTTGAAGAGAACCAAAAGATCCATTCACAAATATATATGCATAGATACTTTATTCAGGGAGTGAAAGAAAAGTGACAATTGCACAGGTGGGAGAAGCTCATGCCCAGGTGACAGACAGACACAGAAAACATCAACAGAATTCTCTGATGGTTCCCAGGGAGAGAGCTGCTGCTCTTTCTTCCGAAGCTCTGGGAGCTGAAACAGCTGAGGACTTCCTTTGCTCAGTCTCTACCTGGACAGGATGGCAGCCTCAGAAAGAAAACCTTTTGCTGTCAGGGATCATCACAGGCAGATCACAGGCTAAGGGGAAAGAGGCTCCCTGTGCATCCATGGAAGGCTTTGATGAGAAGATGCAGGTGGAGCTGCAGAACTAGGTGGGCCAATTATCCTCATCCTTTCATGGGCCTGACAAATCCTGAAGCTGTTACTTGCTCTTGGGTGGACACTTTGGCTGGCAGGGTGGGGAAGGTGGCACAGGAGGACATTTCTGCTGGCACTGCTGAGGTGGGCAGGGCTCTGGACGCTTTGGTGGTGGGCAGGGCTCAGGACACTTCGGGGGTGGACATGGCTCTGGGCACTTTGGCGTGGGGCACACAGGAGGTGGCTGGCAGGGCTGCTTACACTGCTGCTGTTGGTAAGACATCCTGCTGGAGTCTCAGAACCTGAAAGAAATGATATGACAGTGTTCATGGGAAGGGACTCCTCCAGAGAGAGAAGCCAAAGCTTATTTGTAATACCGTAGCATATTATTTCTCCAATTTCCAAAAATTTATTTAAACCCTTAGCTCCCTTTACATGACTATCTTCCATTTTCCACTTTAGCAAGTTGCTTCATCAGACCTGGGAAATCCTGCCTTTTCTCATACGATTTTTCCAAAGAAAAATCTCTGTAATAAAAAATTAATCATGTGATTCCACAGTCACAAGTGCAGACACCTCAGGCAATCGCACAAGCTATTCCTATCATCATTATCTGTTGTAAAGTACCAGTGGATTGACTTGGGAACAGAGCAAAGAGCTGTTCAGGAAGAATTCCAGGCCCTCACACCTGCTAAGATACAAAACTTTGAAACGGATGCCAGAAAAACATGGAAAAGAGAAAAATACCTCATCCTTTTCTCTTCTTCTAATAAACCTTTCCTATTAACATCTCTGTCCATATGGACCTATAACTCTGCATTTTTCAAAAAGCAATCTAAAACATTGTATCATATTATCTAACCCTGTGGTTCCATCCCCTAAGTACCATCAAACCAATGATCATAGTTTTGGATCCTCCAAACTTGCCGTATTCAGATTAAATTCAACATTACAGGGCACAAAAAACAGAGGAACTCAAGGAAGCAGACTCACCAGGTTCTCCAAGGCAGATCGGTGCTCGGGTGCCAGGAGTTTAGGAGTCGTGCAGCAGGGAACCTTTTTATAGGGCTTGCTACCCCACCCAGCAGGAAGTGGAACTGCCTAAAACTGGGCTGGTCCAGCAATGTCCCAACTAAAATGCAAATTTACCCATAACTGGCATGACAGGGATTTTCAAACTAGGAAATATCCTGTTCTGGGATCTCCCCACTGGATTGAGTGCTCCGAACTCATGGAGGCCCTGCCTTAGATCTCAGTTTCAGTGACTTATAGCAAAGAGGGAATTGGGGGATTCTTTAACTGGTGGTCAAGGGCTCTCTTTCTTGATTGGGGGCAATGAATCCTCCCGTCTTACTCCCTCCCTAAATCATAAAACTTCCTGCCCTGATCCACTTCAGCTGAATGCCATATCGTTGTACATGAACCCATCTCCACCTCCACTTCCTAGTACAATTTGCCAATGTGCTAGAAGGAAGGAGAGACCTAACAACGGCCTGAATTCTGGCCCCAGACATTTTTTGCTGAGTTGTATGACCACAGACACATCAAGTCTCCTCCATAGGATTATAAATAGAGGAGCATCATACTTACCTCTGGGTTGGAGGCACTGACCACACTGTGTCATCTGTTTCCCTGTTCAAGCCTGAAATTTTCTGCTCCGCCTCTGCCTTTCTCTCACAGAACTCCAGATTTTACCTATATCCCTTTTCTCTTTGAAGTTGTCTTCTACACCCCTCATAGAGGTACTTGTGTCCCAGGACATATACCAGAGTGAGATCTAGTCTCCCCAGTATGTTTGCTACTGCTGCCATCAAGGATGTGTACTACAGCCTTTTTATTTATAAAAACACACTCTTAGTCACCACATTAGGGAAACGGAGGGAAGGGAACCAAAGTTACAAGCATTCACTTAACATCTATGTGCTGAACCATGCCTCTATGTTTCCCTGTGAACATCCTATAGAGAACAAGAAGCAAAGACTCTCAGTATCTTACTGTAAATAATTAGAAGAAGGTTTGCAAAGTAGAGAAGGACAGAGCACCTAAAGTCTGAAATCTAGGGGGAAATATAAACTAAACGTGATCCTATATGTTTGCTCTCTCTATCTCACTTTCCTAACAAGTTTTAATCCTTGAAAGACAGTCATTTTTATTTGTTTGTATGTTCTTCCTTTGTCTTTTCGAAAAGCCCTCCAGCCCCATAACTTGCTAGATTATCAACTCACAGCTCAATGTCTACCTCTCGTCTGTCCATTTCAGTACACATTGTTCACTCAACACATATGTTGTCAATGTGAATGTCTTTCACATCTTCTTAAAATTCTTTCAACGGTCAATGGGGCTACTACACATTGTATATTAAACATTTAAAATAATGTTGCTGGAGCATCCTTATCTGGGCCAATAATAAGGAAGCTTTCCAAGAATGTGGTTTTATAATTGGAGAAGAAGAAGGAAGAGGAAGACAAGGAAAAAGAGGAAGAGGAGTGACTCAGATCCTTTGGAGCACTCACCAGCTATGCTCCACATAGAGCAGGAACACTGAATCAACCCAGCATCACATCCCTCAGTTAAGCAGGCTAGGTTTCCAGAACTGCAAGTGCTCCAGTCTCTAAGGAAGGGCTTTTGGCCAAGATCGCCACTGGCCTGTCACTACAGGAACAGAGCCAACACATCAACACCTTGAGGCCAGGTGTTTACAAACAGTGTTCTCACCAAATGCTTCCTACAAACTATTACACATGTCAAGCACAGTGGGTGAAGTAAAGGGACGTCTCTCAGTAGGTCCCCAACTATTCCCCAGATCCTCGCATCACATCTAAAACAAAAATTCTTAGAGAAATGTCTGATTTCTCCCACACAGAATTGGAGAATTTGCTGCCAAATGAGATCACCGTGAGAGATAATACAGTTTGGGTCATGCCCTTCTGAGGACTTCCCTTCTGAGGACACCCCACTCAAATAGGCTGCTTATCACAACAGTGCAGTCACCAGAGTGGCAGCAGCCCTAGGGCCCCCAGCATCTCAGACAGGCCCGCTTTATAAGTTGAGGTGGTGAACTTGAAACTCAGAGTTCCTCACAGAAGAGCTACATGAAAAGCAGCTGCAACATGAAGAAGGGCAGCTAACAGTCGGCTTCCCCAAGTTAGGACACCCAGGCCCTGAGACATAGAGCAAGGCACGCGTGCGTGCACAGACACACACACCACACACATACACACCACACACACACAACACACACACATGCACACATACACAGACACACACATACACACCACACACACAACACACGCACACATGCACACATACACAGACACTCATACACACCACACACACACAGACACACACACCCTGCACACACATGCAGACACATACACACACAGACACACACACACCCCACACACATGCACACACACACATACACACCACACACACAGACACACACACACCCTGCACACACACGCAGACACACACACAGACACACACACCCCACACACATGCACACACACACGCACACATACACAGACACACACTCACCACACACACAGACACATGCCACACACACATCCTGCACACACACACCCTGCACCCACACACACAGATATACACACACACCCCACACATACACACCACACACACAACACATACACACACATGCACACATACAGACACACACATACACACCACACACACAGACACACACCCTGCACACACATGCAGACACATACACACACAGACACACACACACCCCACTCACACATGCACACATACACAGACACACACATACACATCACACAAACACACGCACACATGCACACATACACAGACACTCATACACACCACACACACAGACACACATACCCTGCACACACACGCAGACACACACACAGACACACACACACAACACATACACACACATGCACACATACACAGACACACATACACACCACACACACCCTGCACACACACGCAGACACATACACACAGACACACACACACCCCACACACACATGCACACACACCACACAGACACACACACACATACACAGACACACACATACCACACACAGACACACACCACACACAACACACACACATATGCACACATACACAGACACACACATACACAACACACACACAGACACACACACAGACACACACAGACACACACACACCCTGCACACACATGCAGACACATACACACAGACACACACACCCCACACACACATGCACACATACACACACACAGACACACACAGAGACACACACACAGACACACACCCCACACACGCACACATACACAGACACACACATACACACCACACACACACACATGCACACATACACAGACACACACATACACACCACACACACAGACACATGCACACAGACACACACACACAGACACACATACACACCATGGGTCTTTATCTATCTAACATCTATCTGCATGTCTAAAGAGCTTAGCATTATGTTCTCTAAGAGTCTGATCACCTTAAGTTCATTCCTATTACTTCTACTCCATAATTTTCTAGGGGATCGTTAAGTATGAAGGAACAGACACTTCATTTTTTTGCATTTCACAAAGTATATTTGAATGTTATAGGTTATATATTCACTCATTTGTGTGTGTGTGTTTATAATGCTATGAAATTTACATCACATCCGTAGCTTTGGCTGACAGCCACGACAATCGAGATGCATAACTGTTCCATTCCCACAAGGCTCCTCTGTTCCCCACTTAAAGCCATAACCACCCCTCGTTTCCCAGATGCTTACCTCTAGTAAATACTACTCTTTTTTTCCATCTCTAGGATTTTATTATTTTAAGAATATTTGAGTGCATCTATACATCATGTAATCTTTTGAGAATTGCTGTTTTTTTCACATAACATAATTTCCTGGTGGTCCATTCACTTTGTGCAAAGCTTTTTAATGTTGTCTAATTATGGTAAAATATTCTTGATGTGCTCGTAGAAATGGTAACGCCAACTCCCATGCATATCTGCCTTCTGCTTGTATTTCTTTATGAAAGCTTAGTCTCCATTATCCTTCCATGCTGAATCTGATAAATTACAGCACGTGCATATGGTAGAATTCTGAAGATCATTAAGGTGGATGTTTTGAAAGATTATTTGATATAATTTAAAACATTCAAATTGTGCTAAAACCATATATAAAGCATGACAACATTTTCATCAACATTTATTAAAAGATAGAAAACACACGAAACAGTATATGAAATCTGATTACATATGGCTGGTGAAAGTAGAGATGATGTTTATTCTCTTGTTTTACTTTTCAAAATATTCTCCAAATATTACTTGTTACTGACTAAGGAATCTTAAAATTCTACTTTGAAAAGCTGACAAGACAAATGCCTGTCCATTCCTCAGTTCGTGAAATAATGGTGTTTTTTCCTTTTCAGCATTTTTGGTCAGACACTAAAGGGGGACTGGATGTAATTACCACTTTTTATTGTTATAGCTTTACATTTGATCACATCCCTTATAAAATCTCTCTTGAAGAAAACCCCAATAATAATCCTTGTCCTCACAGCACTGACATACGTACACAAGACACAGACACCCAATAGCCATATGTATCTATGAAACAGTTCACCAGGCTGGGCGCGGTGGCTCACGCCTGTAATCCCAGCACTTTTGGAGACCGAAGCGGGTGGATCACGAGGTCAGGAGTTTAAGACCAGCCTGGCCAAGATGGTGAAACCCTGTCTCTTTTAAAAATACAAAAATTAGTCAGGTGTAGTGGTGGGTGCCTGTAATCCCAGCTACTCGAGAGGCTGAGGCAGAGAATTCCTTGAACTCAGGAGATGGAGGTTGCAGTGAGCCAAGATCATGCCACTGCACTCCAGCCTGGGTGACAGAGTGAGACTCCATGTCAAAAGGAAAAAAAAATAGTTCGTCAAAATTGGCAGATCATACTAGGGTAAAAAAAAAACAGGAATGAGTTTGTCTACTATCCAAGAGCCAGCTGGATAGAAATCATAAAATTGGCCATAATTTGATGAAATTTGAAGAAGTTTATTATTATTAGAGAGGTGATAAAAATAATAGAACCTAGTGATAATAATGGTACCTACCACTAAATTGTCATGAGAAAAACTTTAAATCAGAAACTGCATACGAAGTACTTAGCACATGCTACAGAGAGTATTCAAAATACTAAAGAAACACATGGCTAACCAAAGAGATAGATGCAAAATATCGAGTTCGAGTTGTTCATGGTGAGAAGGTTATTTGCCTCACCTTTAAAATCTTTTATTTTATCTTTATTTTAAGTGTGTGCCAGGAATTTTTAGGACAAATCAAATGCAAATATATGATTTGAGTGAAGTGTGCAGAAATAATAAGATGGGCTGATCCTGACGTTTATTCTTATGTGATGAAAATGAGAGTTAATCTAAGCAGAAATTTAGATCAGTGCCTAGTTGTTCGTGCTTTCTAAGACTTTCCTCTGAATTCAGTTAATACAAGAAAATAAATCTAAATACAAGAAATAGCAATATGTGGATTTGTTCATTTGTAAAATATTAGCACATATAGATATTCAGTATTCTATGTGAAAAAATATATATAATGTTACCTCCAGTTTAGTTTGCTGTTAATGTGGTTAGCTGTTTAGAACAATGAAAAAATTGCTCATTTAAATATCACATTTCTTCCCTAAATTGTAGGCTATATCCTTATAAGAAACTGAACACCTCATTTGTACTAACCTTCCCAAAATGAATAGACTTTGTAAATTCTACTTCTGTTTTCTCTATATGTTAGATCAGAATACTGAGGAGCATAATTTCAAGAGCTATGAGTAACGTAAAGTACTCCTGTATGCTGAGTGTTAATGAGATTAAGAAGGACGTATGGTAAATGATGGAAGGAATCAGATACTTCTTCTTGTAAGAATCTTTTCAGGATAGTGAATGTGCATAGGCTGTGGGTTCACTCCAACAAAGTCAAAAAGGAAAACAAAGAAACACAGACAAAATTGTGAAAAATTGTGAAGAGAAAAAACTGTTTGAGTAGGGTGACTACAGTTCACAACAACATATTGTATTTTTCAAAATAGCTAGAAGAGAGGAATTTAAATGTTTCCAACAAAGAGAGAAATGATCAATGCTCAAGGTGATGAACGTCCTAAATTTCCTAATGTCCTGAATTTATCATTACACATATGATACATGTAATAAAATATCACATGTACCCCAAAAGTGTTCATAAGTATTATGAATCAATAAAAAGTAACAAAAGAGAGTCTTCTTATTTTCTATATTAGTTACATCCAAGCCACTCTCTTGCTGGAACAACTATAGGAGGTGATGATGATGATGACGGCAGTGGTAATAGTGGAAACAATGATAATATGTTGCTGCAAATAAACCTCTATTAAATGACAGGTAATTATGTGTCAGGCATTGGGCCAGCAAAATTTCACATAGTAATTCAATGTTATGCCTTACACTAGTTTATTAAGTAAATGTTATTTTGCTCACTTTGCAGTAAAGAGGTAGACATTCAGAGAGTTGAATAATATGTTCCTCAAATCAATCAAACACTATTAAGGAAAATAAAAGGGGTTTAAAATAATACAGAAATAATCTTTGGTATGACCCAAATTGTGATATGCTGCTTGTGGATGAAAGAAAGATGGAAATAAACCCAAATGATTATATAATACTGCTAATAAAGCATTTGAAAAGAAACAAAAGATCCATTCACAAATATATATGCATAGATACTTTATTCAGGGAGTGAAAGAAAAGTGACAATTGCACAGGTGGGAGAAGCTCATGCCCAGGTGACAGACAGACACAGAACACATTAACAGAATCCTCTGATGGTTCCCAGGGAGAGAGCTGCTGCTCTTTCTTCCAAAGCTCTGGGAGCTGGAAAGCTGAGGACTTCCTTTTCTGTCTCCACCTGGACGGTGGCGGTATGACAGCCTCAGAAAGAAAACCTTTTGCTGTCAGGGATCATCACAGGCAGATCACAGGCTAAGGGGAAAGAGGCTCCCTGTGCATCCATGGAAGGCTTTGATGAGAAGATGCAGGTGGAGCTGCAGAACTAGGTGGGCCAATTATCCTCATCCTTTCATGGGCCTGATGAATCCTGAAGCTGTTACTTGCTCTTGGGTGGACACTTTGGCTGGCAGGGTGGGGAAGGTGGCACAGGAGGACATTTCTGCTGGCACTGCTGAGGTGGGCAGGGCTCTGGATGCTTTGGCGTGGGGCACACAGGAGGTGGCTGGCAGGGCTGCTTACACTGCTGCTGTTGGTAAGACATCCTGCTGGAGCCTCAGAATCTGAAAGAAATGATGTGACCCTGTTCATGGGAAGGGACTCCTCCAGAGAGAGAAGCCAAAGCTTATGTAATACCATGGGATATTATTTCTCCAATCTGCAAGAAATTATTTAAACTCTTAATTTCCTTTTCAAGACGCCCTGGTTTCTCTCTTCCAATTTAGCAAATTGCTTCATTGTCCCTGGGAAATCTTGTGTTTTCTCACACAATTTTTCCAAAGAAAAATCTCTGTGGTAAAGAACCAATCATGTTATTTCTATGAAAATAACATCTTCAAGAAAGACAGTCACAAGTTCAGATACCCATGACAATCTCACAAGCTATTTCTATCATCATTATCTGTTGTAAAATCCCAATGGATTCACTTGGAAACAGAGCAAAGGGTTGTTTGTGAAGGATTGCAGTCTCTCACACCTACTACGACATAAACCTTTGAAAAAGACACCAGAAAAGCAGAGCAAAAAGAAAAATACTTTGTTCTTTTTTTTCCTTCCAATCAAAGCTTTCCACTTAACTTCTCTGTCCATATGAACACCTAACTGTACCAAAAGAAAGTTGAAATAGCACACCATTGTGCTCTAACCCAAATTTTCATCCACTAAGTAGCATCAAATCAACATTCATAGGACTGGATCAACCAATCTTGCTGTATTCAGATTAAACTCAACATTTCAGGGCACACAGAACAGAGGAACTCAAGGAAGCCGACTCACCAGGTTCTCCAAAGCAGATCGGTGCTCGGGAGTTTAGGAGTCCTGCAGCAGAGGATCTCTTTATAGGGCCTGCTGCCCCACCCAAGACAGATTCCAGAATGAGATCCAGTCTCCCCAGCACATTTGATACTTGTCCCCGTCAAAGATGTATACTATTGTCTTTTTATTTATAAAAATGTTCTCTTGGACACCACATTAAGGAAATGGAGAGACGTGAACCAAAATTACAAGCATTCATTCAAAATCTATGGATTTGAACCATACCTATAGGGTTCCCTGTAAACATCCTATAGAGAACAAGCTGCATAGACTCACATTATCATATGTAAATAATTAGAAGTAGGTCTGCAGAGTGGAGGTGGTCAGAGCCCTTAAAGTGTGAAATCTGGGGAGAAATACGAGCTAAGTATAATTGAGTATGTGTTCTTCCTATTTCCAAACAGGTTTTAGGTGGTTCTCAGTGTTTTTACATTTGTTTGCATGTTCTTTCTTTGACTTTTCCATAAGCCCCCTAGTCCCACAACCTGCTAGACTATCAAGTCACATTCCAATGTACACTTTGCATCTGTCCATTTTGGTACACATTGTTCACTCAACGTATATATTGTCAATGCGTGCAGTGATTCTTCTTTCATTTCTTTTGTAAATTCTTCCTGCAATCAATGAGGTTTTCTAGACATGATATATTAAACATTTAAGGTGTTATTGCTAGAGCTTCCTTATCTGGACCAATAATCAGGAAGCTTTCCAAGAATGTGGTTTATAATTGGAGAAGAAAAAAGGAGAATGAGGAAGAGGAAGAGGAAAGACTCAAAATCATTGGAGCAGTCACCAGCTGTGCTCCAGGAAGAGCAGGAGTGCTGAATCGACCCAGCATCACATCCCTCAGTTAAGCAGGTTAGGTTCCCAGAACTGCCATTGCTTCTGTCAGTAACGAAGAGCTTTGGGGCAAGATCACTACTGACCAGGATGCTACAGAAATAAAGACATCACATCAGGACCTTGAGGCCAGATGTTTACAAAAGGTGTTCTCACCAAATGATCCCCATAGACTATTACACATGCTAAGCACTTCAGAGGGCAAAGTAAAGGGCCTTTACTCAATATTCACCTACTCTACTACTCCCCAATAGCCTGACATCACATCTAAAACACAAATCCTTAGAGAAATGTCTGACTTCTGCCATGTACAATTGGAGAATTTGCTGCTAAATGAGATGACTGTGTGAGATAACACAGTTTGGGTCATACCCTGAGATTCCCCTTCTGATTCTGAAGACACCCCACTCAAAGAGGCTGCTTATCACAGTAGTGCAGGCACCAGAGTGGCAGCAGCCCTAGTGCCCCCAGCATCTCAGACAGGGTCATTTTACAAGTTGAGGTGATGAACTTGAAATTCAGAGTTCTTCACAGACCAGCTACATGAAGAATGGCCACAACATGAAGAGGGTCAGCCAATAGTCACAGCTTCCCCAAGTTAAGACATCCAGGCCTGAGACATGGAGAGAGGCATACTTCACACACACACACACACACACACACGTGCACACACACACCATGGGTATCTATCTATCTATCTATCATCTCTCCACATATCTAAATAGATTAGCTTTATGCTCTTTCAGTCTGATAGCCTTAGGTTCATTTCTCCTACTTTTACTCCATAATTTTCTAGGGTATTATTAAGTATAAATCATTGCTACATAAAAATGACAGGAAAGAAAAAACTTTTGAACTTTTGTGTTATTCTTGATTCAGCAATGAATAAGGAAGAGAGATACAAGAAAGGCCAAAAGTGGATGCATCTGGAAGTTTTGCCCACCAAGTATCCCTGGGGATAGTCATTTAGTCCAAAATCTCTAATCCAATGCTGGGTGGGCAGAAGCTCAAGAGAGCAGTCTGAAGAGGGGAGGGGAGAAGGAAGTAAGTGGCTTTGTTATTTTACAATAACTTGGATACCAAATACAATCATCCCTCAGTATCCATGGGAGATTGGTTCCAAAACCCTCCCATAGATACCAAAATCCACAGATGCTCAAGTACCTTACATAAAATCAGATAATGTTTGTATATATCCTATATACATCCTCTGGTATACTTCAAATCATCTCTAGATTACTTATAATACCTAATACAATTCCTAAGCATCATTTCATTTCTGTGGAGTGGGTTCAACATAGAACTTTACACACTGCAAATTCAAGTTTGCTTTTCGAAGTTTTGTGGAATTTTTTTTTCTGAATACGTTTGACCCACAGTTGGTTGAATCCACAAATGTGAAAAACGTGGAACCCACAGATATGGAGTACTGGCTGTATGTTTAAGGAACCTAAAACTTCCCTCAGGCTAGAGATGGAAAGTGGCAGAATAACTTCTACACGCTTCTCACCTCTCCCTGTTGAAAACTTTTGGGAAATTCTTTTTGTTTTCATCCTTTAAGTTGATCCAAGATAGAAGTAACTTAGGTCCTCTGAGAACAGGAGCAACTAGAAGAAGATGATGAATGAGATGGTTCTACCTGGCAGGAGATAGACTCCCATTGAGTCTGAAAATCAGATCCAGAACGTTTGTACCCAGGCAGCTTTCAAGGTAGGATTTAGAAAAAAAAACATGGAAAGATGGATGGATGGATCAATTGATTGATCAAAATATAGGGAGATTCTAAATATTGACAGATATTGAACTAGTACAATAAAAAGGATATTTTAAGTAAAAAACATAAAAGAGGAATCCTACTGCAGAACATGAAACTGAAACCCAGAGTAGATCACTGACTTCATAACAACTCTGCCACACTTAGATTATGACAAACTCAGCATGTGTTCTGGTGGGGAAGTGGCAGAAATAACAAAAAGCCTAAGACAAGATAATACATAACAGAGTCCTGAAAGTGTAGCTTTGGAGGGAAATCAGAGTTCTACAACAGGTGATAAGCAACGTCTTCTTTCAGTTCTGCTGATGTGTCTTTGTGATTGTGCATAAAACCTTCTTTGAAGATGAGAAACTAAAATCTCACTTTGAGGGCCTCTGTGACTGTGAGGCGCAGGCTTCATGGCCCCACCAATAGCAATGACAGACTTGGAGTCAACTCAGAATTACCTTTCTTGTACTGTGGTGGAATCAGGCTGAACCTCTGGCCGTAAACTTCACAGGCACCAATTCTGCTTTTTAATCAAGGCTCAGCTGTTTGGATGGTGCAGTTAATGCTCTTACTCACCCAAGCCTTCTCTTTCCCGTAAGGCATCCCCAGTGCCTCGCATGACATAATTTTTAGCTCCTTTCCTGCCTGGTCTCTTTCCTTGCACCTACATACTGGGTGGGTTGATAGGGCAGGTCCAGAGAATCATTCCTAACCTGTGTCTGGGCAGAGATTTTCCATGGACAGCCTTGAGGAGAACTGGTTTTCTGCCCTGCCTTGTACCAGGGAGGCTCCTGCACCTGTAATTTTCTTCCTGGTTATGGTAGAGGCGAATGAAAGGTGTTTAGTCATTGAGGATGAAAAAGATTTGAGTGTTTATGAGCCTCTCCTACATGAGTATTTAACTTAATCACTTGGGCTTTTGTTGTTTGAGAAAGAACCTCATATGAAAACCTGGTTTCTACAAGCCTTTTTGTTGTTGTTGTCATGTCTCTTGGTCCCAAGGAAGTGTTCCTAATATCAGCAGCAACAAAAAAATTACTACCCCTTCTTCTCTTTTCCTTAATATGTAAGCTCTGACCCTGCACCCTCAAATAAGCAGAATTGGGCCTCTGGAAAGCAGAGGACCATCCAACAAGGTAGAAGCAACACATTTCACAGTCTCCAGACCACTGGGACGAAGATCCCCAAGAATAAATACGTATTTCATTCATCACTCATTCCCATATTAGCCCACAGTATCAAGATCTGGAAGATCAAAGATGGGTTTTGAATCTAAGAAAAGAACAGTCCTACTCAGAACTCTCTTGGGATAACTGATACCATCCAAACAAAGACAGAAAATATCTTGATGTGCTCAACACTGTAAGAAATTGAGTATCACAGAATGTGAGGGCAGTTAAAGAACTACTGTAAAAATCCACTTGACCACTTCGGAATAGTTTTTAGGGAAAAAAAATCCACGTGAAAACTGACAAAGGTCTATAAAAGGAACATAATTTGGGAATGGAGAAGAGGGGCAAAGATCCAAAACCATGCCATAAATAATCAAAATTGACCCCAATACAATCTATTTGATTTCACTACCACCATCATAGAGGTCTCAAAATATATATGAGATATATGGATCCTAATAACCTTGACATGCCATACTGCAGTTAATGATGTGAAGAGATAAACACGAGAGCCTCTGTTTTGGAAAGAAAAAATATATATCTAAAGTAGGTAGGGTAAATTTGACAATTACAGTAAGTTATTTTTATATGTTTACTGTATTGGTACCATGTAAATTTGATTCACATCTGTTTAATGATTAGAGATTAGGAAGTAAAATTTGTTACTCTGCTAGATGCTGGATATAAAATGGAGGATAACTCAGAAAATATTTGTATCCTCTGACCTTATATTCCTATGGAAGATATAAGACAAAATATGTAAACTTACAAGTAAATAATATCAAATGATAATAAAGGTTTTGGGATCTTACCTGTTCCATTGTCATTGGGACCAAAAGTCATGTGTGCCCTTCACCACAATAATATAGTAATGTTTTTAAGAAGATTCAACAACAACAAAAACACATCCTATTTAATTGTGTAATGCTTGCTATTAATGGTATGGCAATTGTCTTAATACATTCGCCTAATATTTGCTACCCCAAGTTTTATAAAATATTAGAACCTGAGCATAAACGGTTCCCTGATCCCATGAGAGGGAGAAACGCTATGTTCTAATCACCTTCTTGTTGCTGTGAGTAGTGTCTCAGTCAAAGAAGAATATGTTTTACTTTAATATCTCAAAATATTACTAAGAGAGAAGAATGTTTTATATAACACAGTTGTCAACATCTACCAAAAAGAATGAACTCTTCCACCAACTGGTGAAGCACCATCAGTTCTGGAAACATTCAGTTCCACAGAATGACCCCCTAGACCAAAGGCTCAATGCAATGCCCATAGCTTTATTTATTTCCAGCAAGCAGTCTGGGAATTGCTTGTGTCTCGATAGAACTTTCACTGTATCTTATATCACATAGAAGTACGTCAGGGGCTTAATTCAGCATAGACTTTCAGTTTTACAGCAAGAAAGGCATAGATGTGAATCCCATGGAAATTGATTTCCGTCACATTCCCACTAATTCTGCACCTATATTTTGGCATTTATAACTATCTGATTTTGACTATTATTATTTTTATCATAATAGCAGAATCATAATAGTTGTCAATTATTAAGTGCTTATTATCTGTTCGGGACTTTATTAGATGCTACTTTATATCATCTCATCTAAAATTCTTAACTTTCAGAGGGGTTTTGAAAGAATTATATAAGCATGTGAATGATCCTGTGGAAAGGCGTTGGTACCTTCTTACAGCCAGTGAAGAGAACATGAAAATACACTGAAAGACTCACAGCAAGAAAAATCCAAATAAGTAGCAAATGAAATCAAATAAAACCTGGGAAGGAAGATGCAGATTTGGACAACAGAGAATTCTTGGTTAATGTGCAATTTGAATCAGAAGAGCATGGACTATGAGACTACCCTACCTGGATGCCAATCCCAGCTGTCATCTTCACTGTATACACGTGTATGTGTGTGTGTGTGTGTGAGAGAGAGAGAGAGAGAGAGAGAGTGCTTGTGTGTGTGTTTAAGATATAAAATTTGGCATGTTAGATTATCAAAGAAATCAGCCTTGAGAACCAAAAACAAAATCCTAAGCCTCCTCAACTGACTAGGTAGACCCACTCTTGGCCAAGGGGTCCCCGAAGAAACCTTAAAACTGGGTTCCTAACATTACAGAATGAGAGGTTGGAGGTGCCTTGTTATACTCCCTAACCACCTTTAGGCTTTCTTCCCTCAGAATTAAAAGAAACCAGCCCTTCTGAAAGATCTGCTCCCCACTGATTTCAACCAAGCTTGTGACTACTCCTCCCTTTTCCCTTTGAACATAACAATGGACCGACATGCCTTCCTGATAAAAGGCCACCAACCACGAAGTGGTTCTGGCCAGCCAACAGAGGATGCACAATGACGGCTTTCATGTTCTCCACTTCACCTTTTAATGTCGGAGGGCTGAAAACTTTAGCCTTCCATCTTACTAACACTGCCATTTTTTGAACATGGGACCCAGGAGCATGAAGCTCGATTGTGTATGTGCATGTTTCTCCTTTCATAAATACTCATGACTCCTCCTATAGCTTATTGAACATGTATATTCAGCCACACCGTTCAGCAATAATTCCTGTCTTGTTCTTCTCATCCTCCAAATATCTGTATATCTGGCTTCTGGCTGGAGGCTGTGCTTCCCAGTCTGTCAGAATGGCCACCTTGCAGATTGAACCCCTTTATGAGAAAGAAAGCTCTCCTCTCCAGGCGTATGAATCTTGTCATTCTTCAGTTGACAGTCTTACAGTTTACATTAAAGCACGTAACTAGTTTATTTAGACATGATTTTAAGTTACAAAGTGTAATGGAATTTGGTTAGGTTTTTGAATAGTACTGAAATACTTAAGAAAACATAAGAATCAAAATATGTATAAATTTTCTTCAAGTATGTCTTTGGAATTGTACTAGTCAGTTGGAGAGTTAAAGTACTCTAAAATTGAGGGTATCAACTTTGTAACCTCATTTTACATTGTTTAAGAGAAATTAAACAAAGTTGTTAAATGGATCAGTCATCACTCCAAAGCCCCTTGGAAAAATTACACAAATTTCTAGAATTTTAATTAAATTAATAACATTAGTTATTTATGCTTATTGAGGAAGGAGACCCAGGCATCTAGGATCACCTCCCCCTTAACTTCCACACTGCATTTAACAGAAAAAAGCCTGGCCGACGGGCACCTCCTAAATCACCTTCCTGTAAATAGCAGGCATGGTGTGGGGGAATCTCTCAGGAAGACACTGTTTTTACTTAAACAGGATCAAACCCCCATGCCACTCTTCCATTGACCAAGACCCTTTCACATGTAATTCCTAAAACTGTAAGCCGAACACCGTTTCATATGTGATTTCTAAAGCTGTAAACCCAAGACCCTTTCACTTGTAATTTCTAAGGCTGTAAACCTAAGATCCTTTCACGTGTAATATCTAGAGTGTAAGGCTATATAAAGGCAAAGCTTCTCTTTGTTAGGGGAGCTTGGCTGTTTGACCAAAACATAAAGCCTTGCTCCCAGGTCGCAATAATAAAACCCCTTCCTTTTCTAGTTCGGTGTCCGAGAGGTCTGTTTCTCGCAGCCGCTCCTGCTTCATTATGGCTCACAAAAAGCAGTGTAATTGGTAACTTTAATAAAGTAAATATAAATTTTGAAAACCAAACTATGCTTTAAATCATCCATGTGATACACAAAGGCCAACTTCGAGGATACAAACAAAAACAGCATATGGCAATTAAAAATGAACAGAAAACAAAAGCCTTATGTGTTACAAAGAGTAGGTAGAAAAGATAGACCCAGGTTTAGGAATCAACTCCAGAAGACTATTGGGCAATAGAACAAGAGAGAGGAAAGGAGGGAAGAAGAGAAAGTAGAAGAAGGGCTTGATACAGAGATAACAGTGACATCATGCCATGGTTTTCATTGCTTTTGATTCTAAAAATTAACTGGCATATGGTAAATCAGCCCAGGATCCCATAGACCCACCTACCAGGCCCCTCACATGCTTTTCTCCTACTCAAAGTTCCTACCTCCCTGCACCTTCCTGTGGCTACCCACCACCCTCTGAGAGCCCTCTGTGCAGATGGTGATTCAGGCCAGGACCCCACAAATCCACCTAAATAAACCAGCAATGGCCTGTCGGTGACTCAGAGAGGTAGCCAACAAACGAGGAAGAACAGGGTATCGTGGGCAACTGACATAGAAATTTTTCAAAGGCCCAGAAAATCCATGATCCACGATCAGCTCATTTTACCCTCTTTGGCCTTGGCAGTGACATCAGATGGGAGGGTCAATCCTCCCTCTTTTCAGGGAAGAGTACTTTGCTTGACAAGGCTGTTTCTGTCCCTAATGTTTATTTGTTCACACCTGCCTTAAATGCCAGCATGACTAAAATGTTGAAACTCTCTCATCTACATTATTTTAACCTGAATTTCCCCAGGCAATTAGTTTCTCTAAATATGAGCAGGTAAACACCCTTCCTCCACCCTTTTCCCAGCAGTCCTGGGACTACCTGAAACACAGGTGTGTCTTACCACACATAAACACTAAAACTCAAAAATAGAGTAAATGACAGCTACAGCTACTGAGGAAAGAGACCCAGGCATCTGGGATTCCTTCCCCCTCTGTCATCCACAGTGCATCTCAATAGAAGAGAGAGCAGGCCAGCTGGCTCCTCCTGAATCTCCTTCCTGTAAGTGGCAGGATTGGTCTTGGGGAAACTCTCCGGAAGGCACTGTTTTTACTTAAAACAAGATCAAACCAGAAACTTTTTCATATGTGAGTCCTAAAACTATAAACCCAAAACCCTTTCATACGTGATTCCTGAAGCTGTAAACCGAAACCCTTTTCATATGTGATTCCTGAGGCCATAAACCTAAGATTCTTCCATATGTAATATCTAAAGTCTAAGCCTATATAAAGGCAGAACCTTCCTTTGTTAAAAGAGCTGAATTTGGATAAATTATTCCTCAGCTCCCGGCTGTAGTAAACTCTTTCCTTCTTCATTCGGTGTTCGAAAGATCCGTTTCCCACGGCCGCTCCTGCTACACTACTATTGAGTTAATAGATTGCATATGAACATTCCAGATTTCTGACCTGCAAGAGGCTTTTAGACCCACTCGCCTCCCCACAAGTACTCCACTGTATTCATTCATCAGACTGACATTTAAGAATTTGGGTTACGTGGACTTGTGTGATCATACCACATATTCTTTCAGTACCTGAATCTCCACTGCACATGCCACCACCTTTCCTCCGCCCAGCCTACAACCACTCATCACTGTGGACAGCTCTTCAGCAGATAATTGCTCACTGGTTAGGGCTTGGGTATCATGCACAAAAATGCTGAAAGTTGGCTGGAAACCCTGTGTATTCCAGAGGTGAACAGCCACCTCTCAACTTCATAGCTGCCCACAGATAGTGATCCCATCTCCCTGGCACAGTGAAGTCTCTTTTTCTTCTGCCCATGTATGATCCTATAGGCACAGTTTTCCCTACTAGACAACATGACAAAGCAAACACATCAACTAGTGAAATTAGTGGATGTCTAACATGACCCAAGGACCAGAATCCCCCTCTTGAGCTCTGCCTAACGCTTCTGCCCTCCACTCCCAGGCCCCCTGAATCCCCAACCCTGTACTCCAACTATCAGTATCTACATCTGTCCTTCGGCCATGTACTAAAGAGTTGTTCAGAGCATCTTCTTTGGTTTACCAATTTCCTTTTACTCTCAACTTTAATCCTCCATTGAGATTGGAGTGACCTATGGCTTCAGGTATCCAGCATCTTCCTGACCGCATGGGACAAGTGACAGCCGAGCCATGTCCCATAAGATGACCAGGAATTAGCTCCCACTCTACTTCACCTCTCACCTTCCAGGGTCTATCAAGACTCCCTGACAAAACTATTCTTAAATTACAACTCTCATGCTCGGAAGACCAGGTCTACTTCTCTGGACTGTCTCATTTACTTTTCTCTAATGGCCGTTTTTATCCATTAAGTCCACAGAGTTATTTCCTGGTGGCACCTACCACAATATGTGATCTGGTCTCATGGGTTGACTTTTGCTGTAGCATTACAACATAAGTTCACGTCTTCCGCCACTAGCCTACCACCTACCAGTCCTCACACACATCCCTTCCCCACTCAAGGGTCCTGTCTCCCACACACCTCATTGAACCTCTCCCTTGGTTGCCCACCCTGAGAACCCAGAGGCATGGTGGGAAAGGTCTTCTGTGTCCTGTTTCTCCCAGGCTGCCCTTCCACAGGAGATGAAAATCTTGCTGGTCACTCAATACCTGCAAAACTGGAGTTTTCTGTACAAAGAAAGAGTTAGACACGTCACTTTAGCACCTGGAATGAGGCACCCAAAAAACAGCAAACTGGGGCAAACCCTTTTGTTTGCCAGACGTTTGACTGTGCTTGGGATCAAAGAAAGTTTCAAGATTGAGGCCCTTTTTATGCCATCTTAATCCTCTGAAGCAGGAATTTGAAGAAGAAACAGTGACTAGGATTATCCCTGAAAGGAGGAAAGAGTTCCCCTAGGGCTTGGGCTAGCCCTCATCTGGGCTGGAAGAAGATTGTGTGGTTGGACTGAGAGTGACCACTTTTTTCAAGGTGGAGTTTTAAAGAATTGGATAGTTAGGAACATAAATAGACAGACAGGCAGGCAAACATAATATAATTCTAAGATTAACTTTGGAACTCTTACAAGTCTTCAATATTAGAGATGAAGAGATAAAGTGGTGGAGATACTGAGGAACTTCACTAAGACTGCACAGCTGGTTAATGTCAGTAAAGCTAGCATCCAGACCTTCACATTCTATCTCATGTTCTTTCTACAACCCCAAGAGGCCTTATTTCACTTAAACTTGAAGTCAAATCCCAACTATTCAGAAACCAAAGAGTCTTTTTATTTTTATATATTTTTTATTTTTTTTCTTTTTTCTTTTTTTTCTTTTTAAGATGGGGTTTCACCATCATGGCCAGGCTGGTCTTGAACTCCTGACCTCAGGTGATCCACCCACCTCAGCCTCCCAAAGTGCTAGGATTACAGACGTGAGCTACAGCGCCCGGCCTAAAACACAGTCTTCAAGTGCAGATATAGACCTGAGAATTTGAGTGAAGGTCTTGGGACAGAGAATGACTAACACTTCCGGAATCCCCAGGCTTGTGATATTCAATTACTTCCTGGTTCCTCTCTAAGCGCCTGTGGTTTGGACAGCAAAGTGGGAGAGAAAAAGTATAAAATATCCCTATAAAGAGTGAGTATATGGAGGTCGCCCTACAGAGAGAGGGAAATGATGAAGGCTCTAAAGGGTAGTCAAACCAGGAAAAACAAAATCTCAGATAAGAATAGGAATTACGGGATCAGAAGCATATATTGAATGGAAATCTGCCCTAAAACACCCCCTGATGGTTTTTCAGCCTCTGCTTGAAGCCTGCCCACAGTAGAGGGCTCTGTACAAGGGAGGCAACCAGATTAATTGTTAATGGAATTACTTAGAAACTATTTCCTTGGTTGCACTGAAATGTGCTTCCCAGTGATTTCTGTTACTTTAGGAGAATTCTGCTCTGGACTACAGAGCAATTCCCTCCTTGTCACTGGAGGTATCATACGAGGCTAGAAGTCCTGAGTCTGTGACACTCCAAGGAGTTCCTTCCATGGGATTGGGGGTGGCAGGACTGAAGTCTCTCCTTAGCTTCAGGAATTGTTTTTGCCTTGGTTCTTTCCCACCGAGGCCACTCTTCCACCTGCTCAGGGACTCCTCGGGAAATCTTACAGATTATTCCACACCATAAAGGATGGGGCAGAAAAGATTCACTCAGTAATTCAGAAGCATTCACATTTTTTACTTTGTTATAGTTTAATTTTTAGCAGATGAGCTCAGAAATTCATCTATGAGAAGGCCCTATGAAAGAGTTTATTCAGAATGTTATAGGGACATACATTTCTCTTATATGTTGATGAATGTTTGGCATAACCCATATGTAAGCCAAGTATGAAGAAAAGTTCTGATCAGACCTATTTCTTCCTATTTGGTCACTCTTCCAATAACTCCAATTTCATGATGTTGCTTTAGTAGAATTTAAAGAGCAGGCTAATACTGTGTAATTAATAGCATTTAGTTTTGTATCATCTCAGGATATTAATTACAAGCAAGAAAAGCTTACTCTGGCTGATTAAGCAGAAAAGGGATTTATTAAAATATTATTGAGTAGATTATAAAAATCAGAAAAGCCACAGAACCAGGCTTGAGGCTAAACATATAGGAGA
Source organism: Aotus nancymaae (assembly GCF_030222135.1). NCBI lineage: Eukaryota > Metazoa > Chordata > Mammalia > Primates > Aotidae > Aotus > Aotus nancymaae. Next base: position 32,532,801 of record NW_026988523.1, read on the forward strand.
AATGTCCAAAAACCACACCACAAAACTAGCCTGGTGAGGAGGCTACTGCCACAGCGACTCTCCCGCATTGCTCCATCGTGCCAGGGACATTTTCTTGCATCCTCAGCCAGCAGCAAAAGGGAGCCACCACCCCTGCCAGCAAAATGTCTTCTGCAAGGAGTTCCTCCTCCAATTGTTCCTTTCCAGAGCACAGCTCTGACTGGTAGAGTCTCCGTCACAGGGTGCACCCTGACTGCAAAACAGACTGTGAGATTTACTTTCTGGGTTTTACCTTGGGGAGAAGGTGTATAAGTCTGTAAAACAGTCCATACGTAGTGACAGTGTGCAAAGAGTACTGGAAAGCAAGGGGAAAGATTACATGTTTGCCACAAGCTCAAATTATCTCTGGTTTTAGATCCAGGCAAGTCGAGACAACACCTGCAGTGTCAGCCACATATTTGAAGCGTTTGTCAAGGCATCCAGTTTTGCTATCTGAAAATTACCTGGATGGATGCTGGGCTTGAAAGAAAGGAAGAAAGAAAGAGAGAGAAAGAAAGAAAAAAGAAAGAGAAAGAAAGAAAGAAGAAAGAGAAAGAAAAAAGAAGGAAGGAAGGAAAGAAGGAAAAAGAAGAAAGAAAAGAAACAATACCTCAGGCAGCAGGCTGCATCCTAGAGTAAGGTAGACCTAACTGTATTTATTAACTGTGCCATAATTTTGACTACTAAGATATTATTATGGATCCCAGACCCAGAGAATTGTTAGAATGATCAGAGCTAATATTGTGAGCTTCACAATTACACCTGATATCTCCTCTATATCTTCCATTTACTTTTCTCCATTTCACTCTTGCTACCTTCATCCAGGTACCATCATCTTTCACTTGAACTAACCATAAGAACCTCTTAACAGGTCTTCAACTCCCAATCCCCTATAAGCTACTCACCACACCACCAAAATAATCTTTCAAAAATGCCAAGGCAATTGTGTTATCCTGTCTGCTGTCCTTCCTTCAATGCTTCCTGTGTTACACTTAGAAATAATAGTTGAACTCCTTAATATTGATCTGTAAGATTCTAATTGTTTGGCTGTTCCCCTAAGTCCAGTCCATGCAGCACTCCTCTCCCTGGGCTTGGTTTAACAGGCCCTGGTCTCTCTATTCCCCGTATGTGCCAGGTTCCTTCTTCCCTCCTAGCCAGGAACTCTCCCTGACGGGCTTTCATGTACCATACAAGGTCCAGGCCAACTCTCATGGATTCTTTCATGTGAGGTCAGTTCCCTCTGTTTCATGCTTTTATAAATCTGAACAACTCCTTTATGACACATATCAGCATTATACTTAAGTAATTATCAATTCCATGTATTACTCATGACTGTTACGTGCCCAGCATCTCACTGTTCCTAAGACATATGAGGCCTCATTAAATATTTGTTGAATAGTTGTTACAGTCTGGTTCATTTCTCTTTCCTCCTAAAAACGAAGCCTTGATCATGCAAGCAAGGGGAGGTGAGATCTGATAGTGCCAGAGAAGGAATAGGGCACTGTCAACTTGCTAACTGGATCCTAGTATTGGCTATGCAACCTAGACCAGTTATTTTACATTTCTAGACCTCAGTTCAGCAGTTGCAACACATGGACTTTGGATTTCCTTCTTGCTGGAACTTTCTTTATTCACTCATGTTTGTTACTCATGCATATATTTATCCACTGTCTGTGTCTGCTTGTCAGTTTTAATTACCTCCTACCCACACCTGTCCAAGGTGCTCTTGTACTCAGAAGATCCCAGTGGCATCGAGAAGACTGACTTGGGAAATTTTATCCTAGATAAAACTGGTCCTATCTTGTGTCCTGATAAAAAGTCTTTCCCCACAGTTTTCATTCGCCTCAATTCCCCAAAACTAACTTCTGACTTTCAAGGAAAATTCTACTTTGGCAGCTGCACGGGCACCAACAACAGTTTTCTCTTACCTAGAAGAACATCCTTGGAGGAGAAAACACACCATGTCTGTATGGGTGTGATAAAGGCTACTTTTTCTAGCACTCCTGGGGCTCACAGAGAACGTATTTATTTTTTTCCTGACATCTAACACCATAAATTTGTTCTTCAAATTCTGAACTGTACATAAAGGTAATCATACAGTATGAATTCTTTGGTGCCTGGATTCTTTTTCCTCAAAATTGTGTTTGTGATACTGATTCATTTCCTGGTGTGTAGTTATAGATTTTTCATTCCCATTGCTGTACAGTATTTCTCTATGAGAATATACCACCACTGATGTCTCCATTTTATTGTCAAAGGCATTTTAGTAGTTTCCAATTTTGAATTTTTTTATATAGTGCTAGTGTGAATATTCATATACATGTCTTTTCGTGACTATATGTATGTACTTATGTCAGGTACATACCTATGAATATAATGACTGGGTCAGAGGATAGGCATATGCTTAGCTCTAGTGAATACTGTTAACTTTTCCAAATTATTTCTACCATCTAGTATTCCTATCAGCAGTGTATAAAAGTTTCAATTGCCCCACACTCTGATCAAACTTGATATTGTCTATCTTTTTTCGTGTTAGCCATTTCAGTGGCTACGTGGAGATAATACATTGTGATTGCATTTCTCTTATGAATGATGAGATTAAGCTCTTTATCATATGTTTATTAGAAATATGGAAATGCCCTTTCATGAATTGCCTATTCAAGTTGTTCAGATATCTTTTTATTTGCTCATTTCTTGTTTTCTTGTTGATCTGTGAGTAGGAATACATGTGTATATATGTTCTGGAACCAAGCCCTTTGTAAATATAGATATTACATACAGCTTCTCCATCTCTGTGGCTTCATGTTTTCACAATCTCGGTGGTGTTTTTAATAACCAGAAATTTTTAATTTTAATGAAATCCAATTTATCATTTTTCCACCTTATTGGTATGTGTTTTGTTACCTGATTAAGGAATGTTTCCTATCGACAACATCTGAAGACGTTCTCTCAGGGTTTAGGATTTTGTTTGTTTTGGTTGTGTAATGTATTTTTATTTTCTACTGATACATAATATACATATTTAAGGGGTACATGTGATATTTTGTTACACACACAGAATGTATAATGATCAAACCACAGCATTTAGAATATCCATCACCCTGACCATTTATCATTTATCTGTGTTGAAGACATTTCAGTTCCTCACTTCTAGATATTTTGAAACACACAACACATTCTCATTAACTATAGTCACCTCACTCTACTATCATTAGAACTTATTTCTTCTATTTAACTACATGTTTGTACCCATTAACAAATCTCTCATTATCCCCACAACCCCATGAACATACACACCTCTCCCAGTCTCTGGTAACTGTCATTCCATTTTCTATCTTCATGAAATCACCATTTTTAGCTCCTACATAGGATGGAACGTGTGATCATTGTCTTTCTGTGCCTGGCATGTTCTACTTAACATAATGACCTCCATCCAGTTCCATCCATGTTGCTGCAGATAATGTGATTTCCTTATTTTTATGGCTGCATAGTATTCCATTTATACATACATACATATATATATAATGTATATCACATTTTCTTTATGCATTTATCTGTTCATATCTTTGTTATTGTGATAGTGCTGCAGTAAACATTAGGATGCATATCTCCTTTTGATATACTGATTTTCTTTCCTTCGAATAAATACTTAGCAATGGGATTGCTGGAGCACATGGTAGTTCTATTTTTAGTTATTTGAGACATCTCCAGACTATTTCCCATAATGCCTGTATTAATTTGCATACCCACCAATGTTTTATGAGAATTCTCTGCATCCTCTCAAGCATCTGTTACATTTCACCTTTTTGATAATAGCCATCTTTACTGGAGTGAGATGATATCTCACTGTGGTTTTAATTTGCATTACCCTGAGGATTAGTGATGTTAAGCAATTTTTCATACACTTGTTAGCCATTTGTATATCTTCTTTTTAGAAATGTGTATTTAAATCCTTTTCCTACTTTTTAACAGGATTGTTTGGTTTTTTGCTATTGTTTGAGTTCCTATATACCCTGGATATTAGTCTGTAGAGTGTTATTTAGAGAAATTAAAGGAGATTTAAATGAAATAAAAGTATCACATGTTCTTAGTTTGAAGACCCAATTGTAAAATACATTATACTCAAATCACTCTATGGATTCACTGTGTATGAATTATAGTACTGTTATTTTTGGTAAAATTTGGCAAGCTTATTTAAAAATTCAATTTTAAAATTAAGTTGTAATTATTGTATATTAATTCTGACACAATTTTGTTGGTAGCCCTTGATAAGCTTATTTTAAAATTTATTTGGACAGACAAATAACTAACAATAGCCAAGAGGTTCCTAGAATATAACAAAGCAACAGAATTTCAACTGCTAGATTTGAATGCTACAGTAGTTAAAACAGCATGGTGCTGGTGTAAGGATAGGCCAATGGAATAGAATAGAGATTCCAGGAACAGACTCACACATATATAATTGCTTGATATATGAGAAGGATGACTGCATGGCAGTAGAGTCTTTTTGATAAATGGTGCTTGGTTCAATTGGATATTCCTATATTCCTTTGGTGCTTGGTTCAATTGGATATTCCTATATTTCTATGGGGTTTTAGATATATATATATATCTTCTTCCCTACCTTAAGTTATATACAAAAATTCATTCCAGGTGGATTACAGATCTAAATTTGAATGGTAAAACAATGAAACTTTTAAAAAAATAATCCACGGGCCAATAATGAGTAACGAATAATGATTAACAAGATTGGATCAGTAATAAAAAGTCTCTCAGCAAAGAAAAGACAAGGACATGATGGCTTCACTACTGAATTCTACCAAACCTATAAAGAACTAATACCGGCCGGGCGCGGTGGCTCACGCCTGTAATCCCAGCACTTTGGGAGGCCGAGGCGGGTGGATCACAAGATCAAGAGATCGAGACCACCCTGGTCAACATGGTGAAACCCCGTCTCTACTAAAAATACAAAAAATTAGCTGGGCCTGGTGGCGCGTGCCTGTAATCCCAGCTACTCAGGAGGCTGAGGCAGGAGAATTGCCTGAACCCAGGAGGCAGAGGTTGCGGTGAGCCGAGATCGCGCCATTGCACTCCAGCCTCGGTAACGAGCGAAACTCTGTCTCAAAAAAAAAAAAAAAAAAAAGAACTAATACCAATTCTCCTGAAATTATTCCAAAAACCAAAAGAGAAGGGAATTCTACCTAACTCACTCTATAAAGCCAACATTATCCTAATACTAAAACCAGACAAAGACACAACAAAAAAAGAAATCTATAGGTCAATATTCCTGATGAACATAGATGCAAAAATCTTCAAAAAAATACTGGGAAACCAATTCCAACAGCACTTCACAAAGATAACGCACCATAATCAAGTGAGAGTTATCCCAGGGATACAAGGATGGTTCAACATATGCAAGTCAATAAATGTGATATATCACATAAACAGAATGAGGGAAAAATAACATGTGATCCTCTTAATAGATGGAGAAAAGGCATTTGACAAAATTCAACATCGTTTTATGATAAAACTCTCAACAAATTTTGTATAGAAGAAACATACCTCAACAAAATCAATGCCATATACAAGCCCATAGCTAACATAATATTGAGTGGGGAAAAGTTTAAAGTCTTCCTCTATGAACTGGAATTAGGCAAGGAAGGCCACTTTCACCATGCATATCTAACATAGTACTAGAAGTCCTAGCCAAAGCAATCAGGCCAGAGAAAGGAACGAAAAGCATCTAAGTTGGTAAAGAGTAAGTCAAATTGTCCCTCTTTGCAGATGACATGATCTTATATCTAGGAAAACCTAGACTCCATCAAAAACTTCTTAGATCTAATAAACAAGTTCAATAATGTGGCAGGACACAAAATCAACATACAAAAATCAGTAGCAGTTCTAGACACCAATAACAAACTATCTGGAAAAGAAATCAAGAAAGCAATCTTATTTACAATAGCCACAAAAAAGGCTAGAAATAAATTTAACCAAAGAGGTGAAAGACCTTTACAAGGAAAACTATAAAACACTGATGGAAGAAACTGAAAAGGATACAAACAAATGGAAAGAGATTCAATGTTTATGCACTGGAAAAATTAATACAGTTAAAGTGACCATCCTACCCAAAGCAATCCATACAGTCAATGTGATCTCTATCAAAATATCCATGTCATCTTTTTACAGAAATAGAAAAAATAATCCTGCAATTTGTATGGAACCAAAAATGAGCCTGAATAACCAAAGCAATGCTGACCGAAAAAAGACAAAGCTGGAGGCATCACTGTAGGCTGTTTGTGTTGCTATAAAGGAATACCTGAGACTGGGTGATTTCAAAGAAAAGAGGTTTATTTTGGCTCACAGTTCTGCAGGATGTACACGAAACATAGTGCTTGGCATTTGCTTCTGGTGAGGGCCTCAGGAAGCTTACAATGAATCATGGTGAAAGGCGATGGGGAGCCAGTGTGTCACATGGTGAGAGAGGTAGCAAGAGAGAAAGAGGGGATGAGGTGTCACACTTTTTTACAATCAGATCTTGCATGAACTCACAGAATGAGAACTCATCTCAACATCCAGTATTTACCACACAGTAACAAGATGCCACCAAAATTTTGATTTGGGGCTGTAGCAGCCTAACTTTAATAACATTTAATAGACATTGTTTTTTAGAATAATTATAGGTTTACAGATAAAATTCAGCAGATAGTACAGGGGGTTCCCCTATGCTCCCTTGTCCCCTAGCACACAATTTCCTCTGTCATTAGTGTCTTGCATTAGTGTGATACATGTTTACAATTGATTAATCAATATTGACATTACTATTAACTAAACTATAGTTTACATTAGGGTTCATTCTTTGAATTTTAAATTTCTATGGGTTTTGACAATTACCTAATGTCATGAGTTCCCAGTACAGTATCACACAGAATAGTTTCACTACCGAAAACCTCCTTGTGTTCAACCAATTCATCCCTCCTCCACGCTTGGCAATCACTGATCATTTCACTATCTCTACCATTTTGACTTTCCTGGAATGTCCTAGTGTTGGAATCATACAGCGTGTAGAGTCTTTAGACTAGTTTCTTCCTACCATTGTGTATTTAAAGTTCCTCCATGTCTTTTCATGGCCTGATAGCTCATTTCTTTTTACCACGGAATCATATTCTATTGTACAGATATACCACAGACATTTTTGTTACTTCCAGTTTTTGACAAGTATGAGTAAAACTGTTGTAAATACTTGGATGCAAGTTTTTGAGTGAACATGTTTTCACATTACTTTGGTAAATATACTAAAACTGCTATTTGCTGGTTATATGGCAATGTTATGTTTAGCTGTGTAAAAACAAAACAAAACAAAACAAAAAAAACCCTGCCAAACTGTTTTCCAAAGTGACTACCATTTTGCATTTCCAGTAGCAGTGAATGAGAGTTCCCATTGCTCTGCATCTTTGACAGCCTGTGGTATTGTCACTTCTTTGGATTTGAGCCTTCCCTGTTAGGTATACATTATTGTATAGTGGGATCTCATTGTTTTAATATGCAATTTCCTAGTGACAAATGACTTTGAACATGTTTTTCATATGCTTATTTGCCATCCATATGTCTTTTTCTGGTGAAGGATCCAGATCTTTTGCCTATTTTTAAATTGGGTTGTTTGCTTTTTTATTATTGAGTTTTAAGAGTTCTTTATATATTTTGGACAACAGTCTTTCATCAGATCTGTATTTTGCAAATATTTTTTCCCAGTCTATAATTTGTTTATTCATTCTCTTGACAATGCCTTTCACAGAGCAGAAGTTTTTCTTTTTAATGAAGTTCAACTTATCAATTTTTTCCTTCCTGGATTGCGCTTTTGACAATTGTATCTGAGAAGTTATCATCAAACCCAAAGTCACCCAGATTTTCCTCTATGTTATTGTCTAGGAGTATTAACAGTTTTTCACCTTACATTCAGGTGTAAGATCCATTTTGTGAAAGGTGTAAAATCTGTACCTAGATTTATTTATTTTTCACATGTGGATGTCTAGTCATTCTAGCACCTCTGTTGAAAAGACTATCCTTTCCCTGTTAAATTGCCTTTGTGCCTTTCTCAAAGATCAGTTGAGTATATAGGTCTATTTCTGAGCTCTGTATTCTTTTCTAGTGACCTTTCTTCACCAATTTCCACCCTGTTTGGTTACTGTAGCTTTATAATTAGTACTGAAGTCAGCAGTGTCAGTTCTGTGGGGATTTTTCTGATCTTTACTATGAGAACCCGGTTGGACTCCTGGTGGTAAAACTTAGAAAAGCATGAAATCCCCACTAAATCTGGGCCCCAAGGAGTTTCTAATGCTTAAGCCAGGCCACCCTCAGCTTCTAGTAATCTGTCAGTACCATTTAAGTGCTCCTCCCAGTTGCTGGCTTCAGCAGCTTCTGTTCCCTGTATCTGCCTGTCTTTCTTGTTCTGAGTGTGGCAATTTGTCCTGTGACTTCTCCTCTTGTCCTCCTAAGAAGGGTTGATAATTTTCAGTTTGTTCAGCTCTTTTCTTGTGAGGACGAGTGGTGACTTCCTAGCTTCTTATAAGTTGGAATAGAAACTAGAAATTTTATTTAAAAAATTACTTGTAACAAAGTCATTAATTGTAAGTGTAGAATTTAATAATTTAAGTAGATATGTAGAATTTTGCAGCCATCACCTCAGTCCCCTCTTAGAATACATCTTAGAATACATTTTTTACCTCCCCAAATTCCCCCAGAGCCTCTTTGCAGTCATTTTCTCCATGACTGGAGCCTGAAGAAAATAAAAATTTGGAAAACAGACAACACTAAATTTAAGCTTTTATTAGACTGGAATTTTACGTAATGGACCGTTGTCTTATGGCAACTAGAGGAGATATTTTATTCTAAGGAATTTCTTTTGGGGAAACTTAGTTTATTGCTCTTTATTGCTCTCCTTGAATTGGTTCATTCATGCTGGTGACAGATAGTTGCTATCAAACTTTGTCTGGTGAGCACAAGTAAAAGAGCTAAAAAAATCTTAGAAATGTAGTTGATGAATTTGCAGATAATGTTATGCAGAGTTAAGTTTTTTTTTAGATGGAGTTTCACTCTTGTTGCCCAGGCTGGAGTGCAACAACGTGATCTCGCCTCAGTGAAACTCTACCTCCCAGGTTCAGGTAATTCTCCTGCCTCAGCCTCCCAAGTAGCTGGGATTATAGGCATATGCCACTATGCCAAGCTAATTTTGTATTTTTAGTAGAGATGGGGTTTGTCCATGTTGGTCAGGCTAGTCTCAAACTCCTGAGCTCCGGTGATATCCCACCTTGGCCTCCCAAAGTGTTGGGATTACAGGCATGAACCACCATGCCCGGATTTTTTTTTTTTTTTTTTTTTTTTTTGGGACACAGTCTCACTCTGTCACCTGGATGGAGTGCTGTGGTGTGATCCTAGCTTACTGTAACTTCTACCTCTAGGGTTCAAGCTATTCTTATACCTCAGCCTTTCGAGTTGCTGGGATTACAGGCATGCACTACCATGCCTGGCTAATTTTGTATTTTTAGTAGAGACAGAGTTTCTCCATGTTGGTCAGGCTGTTCTCGAACTCCTGACCTCAGGAAATTGGGTTGGTAACATTAAAGAGACACTTCTCACCTGCCTGAAATACCCTTCATTATCTTCTTCAAGTTGTAAGGGCTCTGGAACAGCCCTTGCAGTGCTCCCACAAAGGTAAGTATAACATTTTACTGTAGTTCTTTGCTTTTTTTTCTTCTTTGTGCCTATAGGGATTAGCATACATGTATGTGAAAATATAAAAAGAGTACAGATAGGCACCTGTAACTTGTTTTCTGTTGCCACCTATTAACACATTATAACAAGTTAGTGGTTATAAGTTGGAATGATTGGATTCTCTGATCAGGGTCTTAGGAGGCTGAAATCCAGTTATGGGCTGCCTGTGTTTTTCATCTAGAGCTCAGGTTACTCTTCCAAGTTCACTGCAGATGTATTGGCAGAATCCATCTTCCTGTGGATGGAGGACTGAGATCCCTTTTTCAGTCCTCCTGGCTCTCAACCAGGAGGCACCCCGATTCCAGAGGCCACCTGCATTCTTTCTCACTTTCCCCATCTTCCAACCAACAACAGCCCATGGAATTCTTCTCCAGCTCCCATCCTCTGACTTTGTCTTCTCCTACACAATAGTGAAATCTCTGAAACTTAGGGAGTGATATGATTAGATCCAGCCCACTCAGGAAAGCTCAGCTTTGTATTAGTCTGTTCTTGCAATGTTATAATTAATGACCTGAGACTGGGTGATTTATAAAGAAAGAAGTTTAATCAGATCATGGTTCTGTGGGCTGCTCAGGCTTCCGCTTCTAGAGAGGCCTCAGGAAACCTACAATCGTGGTGGAAGTGGAAGCAGGCACGGTCTTCACATGGCCAGGAGGAGAGGGAGAGAGGGAAAGGGGAAGTGCTACATACTTTTAAACAACTAAATCTCATGGAAACTCTATCATGCGACAGCACCTGGGGGACCCATACACAGACGTTCATGTCCCTGTGCACATTGGGCTGGCTGTGCTTACAGAGTGTGAAATGGGAAATATCTGAACGAACACATCTGTATTTGCAGAAAATAATGAAGATAAGGATGAAGATGTTGAAGTTGCTCAGGCTGAGAAAATACAGGAGTCATGTGCCCCCAGGTAACACTGAATAATCAGGAGCAAGTAATGGGTGGTAAAATTAGATAAAGGTCTAGAAGCATTCCCTCTCTGGTGTCTACCATGGGCCAAAAGCCTGTATTCCCTTGGCCATAGTATGTTAAATTCAACCCAGGTTAGACACAGGATGTGGCAGCTGTTGTGGTTCTCTGGACATGCTGAGTGTCATGTCTGTACCATACGGGGATAGCTGAGTCTCATTCCTTCTCAGCTCCTGTCTGCCCAGTACAATGAACATCAGCTGCTGTCCTCTTCTCTGGCTCCCATGGCAGCCATGCTCTGTTGCAGAGAGAGGAGGATTGCCTGTTCCCTCTTAAAGTCAACCTCCCATTTGCTTACAAGGACCACTCTCTTATTCCTCCTGTCAAAACCAACTAGGACTCCCTGGGTTGCAATTGATGGTGGTGACATGGGCTTGTTTGTAGAGGACAGGTCAGCTGTCTGACTCAATGGTCTACACTCTGAAGTTGTCTGAAAATGTCCTCATGATTAAATTCAGCCTAAGTGTCTTTCCGGGAACACTGCAGGGTCAATGCTACCTCACCCATCTGCAGGCAGAGAAGGTCCCGTGTGTTTCCCACCGTGATCATGATACCAGGACTGTTCCACCATTTGTCTGTCACCACGATCGTGATGCCAGATCTGTACCTTTCAGAGACACCTTATTTATACCTAAGTAATTGGAAAAATGGTTTTTAAAAGTATTAATATATTGCATTCAAATGATCATCCCCTAAAAATTTTATTATTGATTAATCATCCCTGGCTGTGTCAATTATTATATCTCTACACTGGAAACTTTCAATTTTTACTGTATCTTTGCTTTTGCTAGTTTCTGTTGTTGAAAAAAAAATTCCCTGCCTGCATTTTAATTTTTGCCAGTTAATTTTAATCTATACAATTAAAGTTTTTTGTCTTTAAGATAAAATCGTCAGCACATAAGACCACAACAAAACAGAGATTTTGCTAATTTTTAAGCCTTTGTTAACTTCTGGCTGATAAGAGAGGTAGTTTACTTAGTTAGCTGCTAATATCTATTTAAGTGAGCAGCCAGGGAAATGTTCATCAGACTAAGGATATGCAAAGCCCAGGCCATTCTCTGTGAGTCTTTTAAACTATTTCAGAAGAGAAGAGAATAGGCAGATTCCACATATGTGGACAGGAAGGAGAATACACTAAAAGACACAAACTACTATTTCCCAAAACAGAATAGAAAATTAGATTTAAATAAACACACACCATTAAAATTCATAAAATATCTTCTCACAAAATATAATCTTTCTAAACCATTATATGAAAGTCGATTCTTAAAATACCACACACTATGTTGACTGTTGACATTCATAAGAATACATTTCCCAGTTTATTATTTGTAAAAGAAAATGGACTATAATCATTTTTTTTTTGCAGTGATCTTTTTAGGATTGAGGATTTCTTTTTTCAAAATAAAAGCAAATATTTTAAAGATTGAAAATGACATTAAAGTATATCTACTCAAAATAATGATGTTTAACTCAGGCTTATTCCCATTTATAGTATAACTGTCAAGTGATTATTTAACCATTCTTTAAATGTTTCCAGTTACTGGGAACAAACCACGTTCCAGGGTGTATCTTCTTTTTTTTTTTTTTCATTTTACTTGAAGTTCTGGGGTACATGTGCAGATCTTGCAGGATTGTTTCATAGGTATACACATGCCATGGTGATTTGCTGCCTTCATCCCCCCATCACCTACATTAGGTATTTCTCCTAATGCTATCCCTCCCCAATATCCCCACCCCCTACTAAACCTCCCCTAGCCCCCCACCCTCCAACAGACACCAGAGTGTGATGTTCCCCTCCCTCTCTCCACGTGTTCTCATTCTTCAGCACCTTCTTATGATTGAGAACATGTGGTGTTTCATTTTCTGTTCTTGTGTCAGTTTGCTGAGAATTAAGGTTTCCAGATTCATCCATGTCCCTGCAAAGGACATGAATGCATCTTTTTTATGGCTGCATAGTATTCCATGGTGTATATGCGCCACATTTTCTTTATCCAGTCTATCGTTGATGGGCATTTGGGTTGTTTCCAAGTCTTTGCTATTGTAAACAGTGCCACAATGAACATATGTGTGCATGTGTCTTTATAATAGAATGATTTATAATCCCTTGGGTATATACCCACTAATGGGATTGCTGGGTCAAATGGTATTTCTATTTCTAGATCCTTGAGGAATTGCCACACTGTCTTCCACAATGATTGAACTAATTTACACTCCCACCAACAGTGTAAAAGCATTTCTATTTCTCCACATTCTCTCCAGTATCTGTTGTCTCCTGATTTTTTAATGATCACCATTCTAATTGGCGTCAGATGGTATCTCAATGTGGCTTTGATTTGTATTTCTCTAATGACCAGTGATGATGAGCAGTTTTTCATATGTTTTTTGGCCACATAAATATCTTCTTTTGAAAAGTGTCTGTTCATGGCCTTCACCCACTTTTTTATGGAGTTGTTTTTTTCTTGTATGTTTGTTTTAGTTCTTTGTAGATTCTGAATATCAGCCCTTTGTCAGATGGGTAGCTTGCAAAAATTTTCCCATTCTGTTGGTTGCCAGTTCACTCTAATGATTATTTCTTTTGCTGTGCAGAAGCCAGGGAGCCAAGTGGTCTGGCTTGGTGGGTCCCACCTCCATGGAACCCAGCAAGTTAAGATCCATTGGCTTGAAATTCTTGCTGCCAGCACAACGGTCTGAGGTTGACCTGGGATGCTTGAGCTTGGTGGAGAGAGGGGCATCCACCATTGCTGACACTTGAGTAGACGTTTTTACCTTCACAGTGTAGACAAAGCCTCCAGGAAGTTCAAGTTGGGTGGAGCCCTCCACAGCTCAGCAGGGCCACTGTGGCCAGATTGCATCTTTAGATTCCTCTTCTCTGGGCAGGGCATCTCTGAAAAAAAGGCATCAGCCCCAGTTAGGGACTTAATAGATAAAACCCCCATCTCCCTGGGACAGAGCACCTGGGGGAAGGGGTAGCTGTGCGAACAGCTTCAGCAGACTTAAACGTCCCTGCCTGACAGATCTGAAGAGAGTAGCAGATCTCCCAGTGCAGTGTTTAAGCTCTGATAGGGGACAGACTGCCTCCTCAAGTGGGTCCCTGACACCCATGTATCCCAACCTGGAGACACCTCTGAGTAGGGGTCCATGGACACCTCATACAGGAGAGCTCTGGCTGGCAGCTGGCAGGTGCCCTTCTGGAATGAAGCTTCCAGAAGAAACAGGCAGCAATCTTTGCTGTTCTGCAGCCTCTGCTGGTGATATTCAGGCAAACAGGGTCTGGAGTGGACCTCCAGCAAACTCTAGCAGACCTGAAGCAGAAGGGCCTGTTAGAAGGAAAACTAACAAACAGAAAGGAATAATATCAACATGAACAAAAAGGACATTCAAGCAGAGACCCCATCTGAAGGTCACCAACATCAAAGACCAAAGGTACATAAATTCATGAAGATGGGGAGAAAACAGCCTCAAAAGGCTGAAAATTCTAAAAACCAGAAGACCTCTTCTCCCTCAAAGGATCACAACTCCTCGCCAGCAAAGGAACAAAACTGGAAGGAGAATGAGTTTGATAAATTGACAGAAGTAGGCTTCAGAAGGTGAGTAATAACTCCTCTGAGCTAAAGGAACATGGTCTAACCCAATGTGAAAAGGCAAAGAACTTTGAAAAAAGGTTAGATGAATTGCTAACTAGAATAATCAGTTTAGAGAAGAACAAAAATGACCTGATGGAGCTGAAAAACACAGCACGAGAACTTCATGAGGCATACACAAATATCAATAGCTGAATCGATCAAGGGAAAGAAAGGATATCATGGAAATGAAATAAAGTGGGAAGACAAGATTAGAGAAAAAAAGAGCAAAAAGAAATGAACAGAGCCTCCAAGAAATATGGGACTATGTAAAAAGGCCAAAACTATGTTTGATTGGTGTACCTGAAAGTGATGGGGAGAATGAGTCCAAGTTGGAAAACACTCTTCAGGATGTTATCCAGGAGAACTTCCCCAACCTAGCAAGGCAGGCCAACATTCAAATTCAGAAAATACAGAGAACACCACAAAGACACTCCTTGAGAAGGGCAACCCCAAGACGCATAATCGTCAGATTCACCAAGGTTGAAATGAAGAAAAAAATGTTAAGGGCAGCCAGAGAGAAAGTCTGGGTTACCCAAAAAGGGAAGCCCATCAGACTAACAGCGGATATCTCAGCAGAAACCCTGCAAGCCAGAAGAGAGTGGGGGCCAATATTCAACATTCTTAAAGAAAGGAATTTTCAACCCAGAATTTCATATCCAGCCAAACTAAGCTTCATAAGCAAGGTTAAATAAAATCCTTTACAGACAAGCAAATGGTGAGAGATTCTGTCACCACCAGGCCTGCCTTACAAGAGCTCCTGAAGGAAGCACTAAACATGGAAAGGAACAACCAGTACCAGCCACTGCAAAAATGTACCAAATTGTAAAGACCATTGACTCTATGAAGTACACAGAAGCACCCAGATTCATAAAGCAAGTTCTTAGAGACCTACAAAGAGACTTAGACTTCCACACAATAATAGTGGGTCGAGACTTTTATACCCCACTGTCAATATTAGACAGGTCAACAAGACAGAAAATTAACAAGAATATCCAGGACTTGAACTCAGCTTTGGGCCAAGTGGACCTAATAGACATCTACAGAACTCTCCATCCCAAATCAACAGAATATACATTCTTCTCAGCACCACATTGCACTTACTCTAAAATTGACCACATAATTGGAAGTAAAACACTCCTCAGCAAATGCAAAAGAATGCAAATCATAACAGTCTCTCAGACCACAGTGCAATCAAATTAGAACTCAGGTTAAGAAAGTCACTCAAAACCTCACGACTACATGGAAACCGAACAACTTGCTCCTGAATGACTACTGGGTAAATAACAAAATTATGGCAGAAATAAAGATGTTCTTTGAAACCAATGAGAACAAAGACACAACATATCAGAATCTCTGGGACTTATTTAAAGCAGTGTGTAGAGGGAAATTTATAGCACTAAATGCCCTCAAGAGAAAGCAGGAAAGATCTAAAATCGACACCTAACATCACAGTTAAAAGAACTAGAGAAGCAAGAGCAAACAAATTCAAAACCTGGAAGACAAGAAATAACTAAAATCAGAGAGAAATGAAGGAAATAGAGACAAAAAAACCTTTAAAAAAATCAGTGAATCCAG
The DNA here is from genome assembly GCF_030222135.1 of Aotus nancymaae. Lineage (NCBI taxonomy): Eukaryota > Metazoa > Chordata > Mammalia > Primates > Aotidae > Aotus > Aotus nancymaae. Next base: position 32,548,761 of record NW_026988523.1, read on the forward strand.
GAGCTGTTTTTTTTTAAAGATCAATAAAATAGACCACTAGTCAGACTAATAAAGAAGAAAAAAGAGAAGAATCAAATAGACACAGTAAAAAATGATAAAGGGGATATCACCAGGAAAGTGAATGGTTCTGTCTCTCTGGAATTCCAGATGCCACTGGGGTATGAAAAAAGAAAACCTCCTGCCACTAGCTCAGAGTCTGCCCAAACGGCCACCCAGTTCTGTGCTTGAAACCCAGGGCCCTGGTGGCACAGTCATATCCTAGTCTGCTGGTTGTGAAGACTGTGGGAAAACCAGTGTCTGGACTTGAATGCACCTTTCTTCTCGGTACAGTCTCTCACGACTTCCCTTGACTAGGGGAGGGAAATCCTGGAACCCCTTGTACTTCCCAGGTAAGGCAACACCCCACCTTGCTTTGGCTCACCCACTGCCCAACTAGTCCCAGTGAGATGAACCGGGTACCTCAGTGAGAAATGCAGAAATCGCCTGCCTTCTGCATCAATCTCGCTGTGCTCCCAGAGTCTAACATACAAGTCGGTCCATGACAAGGGACACTAATGTTCCTGAAGAAGTGCTGATCAAGTTGTAAGTTGTAGGGGCAGTACAGAAGGTCCAGGGAAGCTGCCAAGGAGGGATGAGTAAGAGAAAAAATGCCTTAGGAACAGGGGTCATAGAGCCAAAGAGAGGACATGTTTCATAGCAGAAAAAAATATAATCCAATTTCCCTCCAAATGAGATCATCTGCAACAACAGTTCTGATTAATTTAGCTGGCGCTCTGCTATCCCCTATTCCATTTTCTTCAAGCTGACTATTCTAAAAACACTTTACCTTTCACTTCAAGGCTTGCTTCCCACATACCTTCCACATCTTTTCTCTCCCCTGACTCACTGTGGTGTGAAAATGTTCCAGGCAAAGGACAGAGTGCAGTCCAGACACCAACTCCTTGGAGGGGCAGACACTGCAGACCCTAGCCATCCATGGGACAGCCCTACAAAAGGCTCCTGTGGGGTGGGCAGTCTCAGGAGCAACTGCCCACCCTACAGGAGCCTTTTGTGGGGATGGAGATGTCTTGTCATTGACATTAAAGAGAGGGGTGATGAGAAAGGGTGCTTCTCCCTTGTGGTATTTTGGGGAATACTTTTCTTCACTGATGTTGTCTTATACTAAAGTACTTTCTTCTTTCTCTCAGTTTACTTTCAGCTAGGGAAAATGTCCCAGCGGCAGCAGAAACAAGTCAAAATCCCCTGCCAGCACTGACACCCCCACCTCAGGTCCCACAGCCCTGTCCTCCCCAGGTGCCTGAGCCCTATCTCCAACCCTTCATACAGTAGAAGTACCCCCCGTAAGTGCCCCCATGACAGCAAGACTGCAAACCAAAGCAGAAGTGATCCTCAGAAGCCACCCTCTCCGACCTTGACAAGAGGATACTGCACCCCCCCACCCACCTCCATCCCCTCATTTCCAGCAACAACAGGGACCACCACATAACCTAGAAGATGCCACCTGTCCTCAGATTCAAGACGGAAGATATTGTCATAGTCTACTGGGATTTCCTCCCTGAATCAAGAACCCCTCCCAGCTTTTCACCCAGGAGACAACATGGTTTAGACAGTGTCACGTTTTCAAACCTTCCACCTGTGGTCCAAATATGCCATATTCCCACCTGCTGCCTTCTCTACCACACTGCCTTCTGCTGGCTGTATGAAATTCCTACAAGAGCACAGAACATTCAGCTCCCTGCCTCAACGGGATTCAACAACTTTATTAAGGTTTCTAGGAGCAAACATTGCTAAAAAATTCACAGAAAAAAGTTGCTTGAATCAATGGAAAATGTACCAGAATTCTTTGCAGCACAACTCCACACTCTTTGATAAAGACAACGACATTGTCTATTTGTATTTTCTTCCTGATAATCTCCATAAATCCTAACAAAACTCACCTCTTCCTCTGGACTTTAAACCTATTCCAAGGCCTATGATTTTTTTCTCTCTCTGCTTCTCAATCAAACATATGTATCCCTGACTGGCCATGTCTCTGCTCTCTTGCCGGAAGTGGATCTCCTTTTCCTCTCTGGTTGCCCAGTCTGAGTCTCTGATTTCAGCTGCCTCCAGACCCACCTCTACATGAGGCACCTATCCATTTCTGATTAGAGACCAGCCATGCAGGGGAGGTGAGGAGGGTGCACAAAGGAGCCGTCAGTGTCAGGACTGCAGGAGGGATGAGCATGTGACAGGCCCTGCAGGGTTCACACACGTGTGAGCACTCAGCATCTGGGACCAGAATTGTGAGCCTGGCTCCACACAGAACCCAGCCTGTTGGGGATTGCGCCCGGGGAGAGTTATTACTGCAGCAGTTCTCACACTATGTGATCTTGAAAATGATTTACATACTTAAAATTATTAAGGACCCCAAAAAGATTTTATTCATGTGGTTTACATCTATTTCTTGTATTAAAAATTGAAACTAGAAAATTTTAAACACATTTAACACAAGTAGATATTGCACTAACTGGCAGAGTGATAGTGTCATTGCATATCATCTAATCTCTGGAACATTCTACCATAGACTCATGAAAGAATATGAGTAAAAACATCAAATAATACCAGCATTATTATTAAAATAGCTTTGACCTCCCTGACCCTACCGAATGCATCTCCGGGATCCCCAACGTCCCCACACCACACTTTGGCAACTACCGATCTAGGGCACGATTGTGGGCCAAGCCTCTGGAACCTCAGAGCACAACACGCCACAGTAGCACAGGTTTCAAAGGGTTGAGGAGGTTCCTCTCGGTCTCAGCTTACTTGTGAGTTTTATTTATGTCTGTTGTTTAACTATCCAGCCAAATTAAGTTCTGCCCTTCAATTCAATAATCATTGATCAGAACCAATTTAGCACGGCTAAATTGAGTTTTGTACCATCCTTCAACAATCATTGACAACACCTAGAAAGCAGATAATTTATAAAACCTGAAGCTAAAGAGAATAAGACACTGAGTCTCTCTAGGGAAGCCTCCTCGGTTGTGTCCTGCAGCAGTGGGGGCACACGTGTGCTGCAGGAACCATCAGACTGATCTGGCGAGGGCTTCCATCAGGTGCAGAGGGCATGCCGGATGATGTGTTGAACATGGAAGGTGAGGAAGAAGGCAGAGCAGAGGATGCTTCCTGGCTTCCTATCTGGGTTTCTTCCTTGGGTTCCTAAGTGCAACCGGCAGGAATTTCCTTGGGAGCTAATCATATTCAGTGATTATGGAAGTTTGAATCTAATCAAATTATTTCCCAATTCTTTTCCTGCCAGCCCTGCAATAGCCTCTCCATTATTTCCTTGGATGTAAAATCACATCATAGTCAATTGAAAAATATATCTGAAGGATGAAAAATTTCAAGAATAATCAAGAGTGGAGGTGGAAGAGAAAGGATAGAATTTTTTTTTTTTTCTAAGAGAGTCTCCCTTCGTCGCCAGGCGCTAGGCTGGAGTGCAGTGGCACGATCTCCGCTCACTGCAACCTCCGACTCCCGGGTTCAAACAATTCTCCTGCCTCAGCCTCCCGAGTAGCTGGGACTACAGGCACGCACCACCACACCCAACTAATTTTTGTATTTTTAGTAGAGACAGGGTTTCACCATGTTAGCCAGGATGGTCTCGATCTCTTCACCTCATGATCCGCCCGCCTCAGCCTCCCAAAGTGCTGGGATTACAAGCATAAGCCACCATGCCCAGCCACTAATTTTTACCTATAGTAGGATTGGGAAGGTCCCCCCAAATTTCACCCACTTCCCTTTTGCCTAGTCAACAAGATTATAGGTTCCTGGGTCCCTTCACTGTGCACAGGAATGTCCCTGCTGGTTGATTTCAGACAGAAACAAAGAGACTGGAGCTTCTGGTTCTTGTTCTAAATCTTATTAAACTCTTCTCCTGGACCTAAATTTTTCTCAAGCTCTTTGCATTGTAGGTGTATAGAATGTATTTTTCTCTGCAATCTCCACAGCTTCAAGTCTTTTTTTAATGTTTAGCGGGCGGAATTTCTTAAATAAACTTTAAGCTGACACTATTGCCTGTGTAGGTAAGAACCTCTGTCCATCCGCTGTCCGGCCCCAAACCACTGATGTGTTTCTAGCACCACCACCTGGGAACTGGTGGTATCAAAAGATCAGAGACACTCGGGCTACACCTTGGCAAGGAGCACAAGGTGAGTCCTTTGTGAGGCACACACGAGGACACGGTTTCCATTTCTTTATTTTGAGAGCTTGTGTAAACCTTCTCCTGGCCCGCTGACTAGCCCAGGAAGTCTTGCTGGTGAAGACAAGAAAAGGATGTAGTATCCATACACAAATGCAGCCAGAGAACGAAAGACTGGATAAACTGCCACACGAGGGTCAATATGCATCGACCTAAAAAGAGACAGAGTCCCCTCTACACCATCCCTGGAGGTGACAACTCCCCAGGAGGTTTTCTGTGACCCGCTCACCCCCACCTATCACCCAAATGGATTTCCATAGCACACTGATCAAACTTCAGCCATATCTCCCCATACTTAACTCCGTGCCTCAACATCAGTGACTCCCGCTCACTCTTGCCTAAACTGCAGAGTGCTTGTCGAGGGTGCTCTGCACCTTCATCCCCTGTGCTGCCCTCACACATGCGCGTCCACACACACAGGCACATGCATGCACACGTGAGCACACAGGCATGCACACGCACACACAGGGTCTGGCCTCTGGGAGAGGCTCAATGACTTTAAACTTCCTTTGATCCTAAAGAGCAGAGCTAGAGGTGGGCTAGTTAATGTTAACTGATTTCATTTCAAGTCCCCGAAAGAGATGGTGGGATTGGGGTGGGGCATATGAAAGATGCTAAGTACCCAGCCCAGGAATCCCTGCAGAAGAACCATTTCCTGGAGAGGAGGAGCTCAGCAAGTCCTTTCTGCTTGTCTCCTCTCAGACCAGCATGTCCCAAAGACCTGAGGTGCTGCTGAGCAAAGTGGACCTGCCCCCCTATCCCTTTCTCTCACTCCCACATCTCCATCCAGGGCAGCTATCTAACTGGAACCCCCCTGGGGGCTTAGAGCAATAACACCTCCGCAGGTCTATGAGGGCTGCATGGACACCAGAGCCCCTGACACACTGCCTGCCCACCACGCCCCGAAGACACAGATCACAGGCATGATTCTCTTAGACCTGAGCTGGAACTTAACTTTCTTGGATCCCCATGCTTTGCTCCTCCTCCTGCATCATCTTGAGCTTGTAGCCAGCCTAGGGTAACAGAGGCTTGGGAATTACACTCTTTCTGATGTTCGATTCTGATTCTTTAGTTGGCTAACTCAAACTGGCATGTACTAACCTCCTGAGAAAAAAGAGATCAGATTTTAAAGTAACTAGGAATAGTATAGGTGAAGAAGAGAAACACTCAGTAATATGAGAAAAGACAAAATGTCTGTTAATAGTCATTAATAACTATTAATAGAATGGGCTAAAACACAGGAAAATTTGCCTGACATTCTAAAAGACATCTAGTCATGCCTCCCATCGACTTAACTATTCTCCACCAAAAGGCCTTCAAAAGATTGGTTGGCATTTAATTAAACATATGCTGGTCCAGACAGTTCACAAACAGGAAGTGCTACTATTGGCCTGAGAAGAGGGGCTTAGCGATTTCTTCCTTAGCTCCTGCCACTGGCACCCATGCACGCTGCCCCTGCTCTCTGGAACATTTGGGAGCATGTCTTCATGAGGGACAGCCTTGAATTATGTGCCAGCTTGTGCTCCCCCCTCCAAACTTCAGTTTCCTCAGGCTAAAACTCCTCTACTCCATTTTCCATTTTTTAACAGGCACTCTATCTCCGTGCTTCTCTAACTCTTTGCTTTTTTCTGAATCATCGCAATGTGAGCATAATTGTCGTAGACAGCAGAATCCAGAATTGGCCTCAGTCCTCTGAGGTTGGCGTAGACATGGGCAGGCACTGGCACCTTGATGCAGCCCCAGAGACACTCCCCTTGGCTGAGTCCTGTGCTCCACGGGGGGCTTTGAGCGTGGCAGTAAGTGAGTGGAAGTGAAGGTCTTAGTACCCGAGGATAGAGAAGTAGGGGGAGGAGACGGAACGTCTCACACGTGAATATTCAGGAGGAAGCTCCTCCACGGCTGTCGCTAAAGCTTAAAAGTTTGCCTCCTGTTTCTTGCAGTGTATCGTCAATACAGGAAAGACAACCTAGCAGCAGCGGGAGCCGTGCCAAATGCCCGCCAGCCCCCCCTGGGTCCCCAAGCCCTGCTTTTACCCCACAGCTGGCAGAAGTGGACTTCCTCCCCATGCCAGCAGGAATACCACCAAAGCCGAAGAGATGCTTCTGAAGCCTCTCTCCCCCCAGGATCCAGGCGGTACATTGCTCCCTGCATTCTCTCCAGTCTCTTTCTTCCAGAACCACAAAGAACACCACAAAGCCCACAAATTATCTTTCATCTACTGAAAGAGAAAGATACCTTCATAGACCACCAAATAAGAGCAGTTCATCAGCAGTCTCCTCCCAGCTCCTCCTCCAGGCAACAGCAAGGACTGGACACGTGGGCCATGTTTCAGGTATCTTTTCTGAACGGCAGACCTGCTCTCCATTCTCTGTTTTGACCCTGTGTGGTAAGGACCAGTTCATCCAACTGCGGCCTCCACCACCACTGCTGCCCCCTGCTGGCTCAAGAAGGCATCTCCAATATGGAGTTATCCTTCCTTAGCTCTCTGTACCCGTGGGTTCCACCATTTTGGGGGGCTTGGGTAGCAAGGATGATTGAAATTCTAAGAAAGAAACTACTGCTTTAGACAATGGTAAAGTCTTCAGAATTTTCTTTTTCTAATCCTTCTGCTTCAATCAAGACAATTACAACATTTATCACCTCCTCTCCTGGCCCCTCCTCACTCCTAAGCCTGTTTTGAATATGCTGAGATGACCTTTCCTTTCCTCTAGAGGCACGGGGACTCCATCTCACTAACCACACACCCCTCCTTCCTCTGTGCTACAACCGTGAGCACCCCACAGCCCACAAGACTCCAAGTCTCATGAGCACCAAGGAGAAGACCTTCCCAGGCCACTGGGTCTCCATAGGGCTCCTACCAGATCCTTTCCGGAAAACAGCAGGAATTACACAAAAGTACCCAGGGCCTTCCTGAGGGCCAGGTGTGCCATCCTTCCCCTTCCTTATCCCCCTTTTTAATTTGTTTACATTTTTGTGGTAAGAACACTTAACATGAACTCCATCCTCTTAACAAATTGTAAGTGTGTCAATACAATGCAGTATTGTTGACTATGGGTACAGCGTTCCTCAGCAGATCTCTAGAGCTTATTCATCTTAATTATTTTAGGCCTGTTGATTAATAACTCATTTCATCCTCCCCTGTCCCTGGTAACCACTATTACAGTCTTCTATTTACTGAATTTGACTATTTTTAGATATTTCATGTAAGTGGAATCATGCAGTATTTGTCTTCCCGTATTTGACTTATTTCACTGCATAATGTCCTGGAGGGCCATTATGTTGTTGAATAAGGCAAAATTCCCTTCCTTTTCAAGGCTGATTAGTACTTCATCATTTATATATACCACATTTTCTTCATTCGTCTGTTGATGGACATTTAGGTTATTTTCACATCTTAGCTGAAGTTAGTTTAAGTAGGGTGGGTTATTCCAGCTGCTGCTATTCCAACCCGTGCTGCCTCCTGGTGGCAAAAGATCATTAGGGAAACACAGCTCTGCCTCCCATTTTATTCAAAAATATAAAGACCTTGTAAAGCTGGTTAAGGAATTGATAAGAACAATTTTAACTCATCTGAAAATTTCCCCCAAATTTCCTGACTTTGCAATCCCACACTCAGTAAAAGAAATGGGTCTCTGCTTTCCACTGCCTACCTTACCCACGGAAAGAGTTCTCGCTTTGTGCCCTGAGCCTGCAGCAGGTGCTCTCAACCTGCTGAGGGATTTTTCTCTTCATCTCTGCTATCTCCACTAAGATATCTGCCCCAGTGAGCCCCTAGTTTATTGCTCTTGCTGGTAGCTGGGAAGGTGATGGAGTCACAAGAGGAAAAAGGAAGTAGAAGCCTGGTGGGTGCCTTAGGAAGAGCCCTCAGGTAGAATGTGGGCTCCACAACAGAGTGGGGTAGAGCTTCACTCAAGACAATGACTCCCACCTACCCACAGGATCCTTCCCTGCTGTGCCTTGCCCAGCTACCTCCCTGCCAAGTCCACCCCATCCCGTGTCCTCCCCAGTGCTCCTGAAGAGGGTCTTGGGCAGATAATGTATGTGGGGGTGCATGTGTGGGAGGGCAGGGGTCAAGAGGAGGTACAGGGCAAGAGAAATCCCAGCTGTAGGGAAGGGGAGACGGAGACTCAGGTCTGAGGCCTGGCACTTGAGTCCATCTCTGCTTGGGAGCCTGGATCAGACGGCAGCCATATCCTGGACAAATCCAACATGATCTGGGATTTCCAGCCTACCCAGCACAGTGGTGCCTGCCTCCTGGAATCTCTGGGCCTCATACAGATATATTCATGTTGGAAGCTGACCTTGAGAAACCGATCACCATCTCCATAAAGTTGGATCTCCCTCCTCTGACAGATAGTTCATTCACCTCTCCTGCTGAACTCTGTCTTATATATCCATTCATTTATTCCCCAAACATTCATTGAGCGTATATTATATATCAGGCCCTGGCCCAACACTAAAGATGCAAAGAATAAGAAGGCTTTTTCCTGGATTAGGGCACAGTGTGAGACAGGAGAGACAGCCATTGCTCCCCGGCAGAACAGGTGGGGAGTCAATCCGTGGGGAGCATGCCAGGAATGTTCAGGATGGTATCTCTTAAATACAGCAGGGTGGGAGGCCAGGGCAGTTCACATAGAAGGTGGAATTTTCAAGTTGTATCTAGAAGATAAAAAATAAATAAATATCAATAAGGCAAAAAGGAGGGGGATACTCCAGTTAGAGAGGAGAGCAATTGCAAAACCATTGAAATAATATTATTCCATCTCCTTATTGACAATAAGCGTTAACTATTGCCTGGCCAACATGTGCCGAGCCATACACTGGGCACTGCAGAAACAGAGGTTAAAGAAATAATTTGTTCCTGGTCTCTACACTACATCATGTGAGAGAGTAGATCAGGACATAAATAACTACAAAATATGGGGATAAACATTTCAGAATGAACTTGGCTAAGACAACTAACAGCCTAGCTTGATGAGGTAAGAAAACGCATGCCCAAGGAGAATTTCCTACAACTTCAAGGTTGAGGAGCAGAGAGGGAGGGCTTGGCCAACAGACAAAATCTCAGAGTTAAAAAAAAAAAAAAAAGTGTGGCATATTTTGGGAACTGCAAGTGGCTTAACCCCAGGATCTATGGGAAAAGTAGAAGGCTGAGATGAAAGCAGACACCAGATTAGTAAGAATTTTGTTGACCCAACCAAAATCCTTGGGCCTCATCTTAAATGCAATGGTAAAATAGGTTTCTGTTTTATAAAATTCACTTTGGCAATGCTGTAGGGGTTGAACTAGTGGTGGGGCTCTTTGGAGACAGGGAGACCTGTGACGATGATGTCACAGTAAAGGCCGCAGCCACGGCTGTGAGACGATGGGGGACCAGCTTGAGAGCAATATGCCCTGCGGCTCCCACACACGGCCTGGCTCAGCAGACCTGTGGCTCAGGAGGTAGAATTTGCAGGTCCTGGTAGCCATTGGGTGTGAGGCTGAGTAGGAAGCAAGAGTCTGGGATGATCCCAGGTTTCTGCTTAAGTCTTGGTGGACAGGATGCTATTCACAGAGTTGGAGCGCATAAGAGGAGCAAGAGGGACATGTTAAGAAAGATGTAGAAGGTGTTGAATTCTGATTTTGTAAAATCCACTTGAGGTACCAAAGCACATCCAATGGATGTTAATATTGGGACCTAGAGTGCAGCGAAGAGGGTGAGCTTTGGGATTCTCTGGTGCAGAGCTCGTAGTTCCAGCAATGGTGGATAATATCAGCAGCAAGGGTGCAAAATGAAGGTGCAGGTGATGTTTAAAGGATTCATCAGAGGAGGAAAGGCTCAGAAAGGAGAGTAAATGAGGCTGGAAGTGGGAGGCTACCCAGGTCACAGAGGACCGAAAGGGGAGAGGGGTAAAATACAGGGCACAACAGTATCAATACTGCAGTAAAGTCAAATAGCATAAACCCTGAACCATGTCCATGAGGATTTCATGGAGCTTTCTTCCCCCTTTACATAATGAATGAGCAAAAATACACAAATATCAAGAAAAACTTACCCAGTGGTGATTGATAAACAGTGAAAGGTGAGGATGTATACCTGGTTCCCATGGGCCAGATATGAGCCCTAAGGGAGGGAGAGCTGGCTGTCTCCAGGTTGTTTAAAATCCTGTCCAGGAGGGGAAGATGAGGAATACCAGCCAAGAGAAGCTGAAGAAGAGCCCGCCAATGCCTAGGTGCTGCAGGAGACATGCACAGCTAGTCAAAGCAGACGTGCCTGTCATACTAAAGAACCGTAGCCAACACCCAGCCAGCGGGGTGAGGAGAGTCTGTGAAAAGCACATTCAAGTTCTCCGCAAGAGAAAGTCTCAGCCATAAGCACCTGCCAAGCACAGAAAGCTCCTTTGTCAGTTCACAAACTGTTCAGGTCTTTCTCGTTCCTTTGTAGTCCCTACCCAAATGGACAAGAAGCAGCTGGGTGAGTAAAGGAGGGAAATTAAAAACTTCTAGTAGCTAATGGAGAAGATATTCTTCTTTTCCATGCAGCCTTCCCTCCTGCAGTAGTCCCAAGTAGGAAAGAGAAGGAAACCCAACATTCAGGGAAAGACCTTCCAATTACTGAAATAAGATTGTCTATGTAAATAGAAGCGATCGGGGAACTTCTTATTTCTTAGCATGCCTCTAAAAGCCAAGGACATCTGCTAGAGATTTCATTCCAAGAGGAAGGGAAGAGCCAGCCCCACAGAGAGCGTTTTAAGAGGCATCAAGAGAAGTAGAGTTGTTTTCTGACTTTATCATGCGGGCTCTGCTTGTTCAACCAGAGTTACATGGAGAGATAGAAAAAGGCAGGGAAAAAATAGAAATGCTTTGCCAAAAAAGCAGCGAGGGGGATCCTAATGGGGTTAAAATTGCATACATAGCATGTCCCTGGGCTGATACACTATACAGACATACAGGGCCTTCGGACACACACAGAGGAACCATTGAATAGTCCAATGACTTTTTGGCCTAAATTAAGCTACTATCTTATCAATAACACTGATAAACCCTCCCTACCTTAAATTGAAATCACCCATTAACAGTTAATATTAAAATATCTAACCTTACTGTGAACACAACCAGGAGCTTTAGCTGGAAGGCAGGAAAAAAACAGTATAGAGAAGGGTCTAAGGATAATATCGAGTTGAAGAAGTGGGATTATAGGGCCAGAAAATGAGAGAATGAGACTGAAATGAAGACACAGAGAGAGAGGTTCAGCAACCCAATGAAGACACCTGGCCAGCACTGATGAAAAATAATAACTAATATGAATAACAGACATTTATTGGGGATACTTCATACATAGCATCACCAGTCTTTAGAATTCTATGAATCTAGTGAGGTAGCATAATGGATGAGGGTGTAGGTTTTGCACTTGTAAATATGCCTGGCATGTTATGAGCAATCAACATAAGTTATACAGTATCCTAAGATGATGCTGGCATTATATCATTTTATAGATGAGGGACTTGAGACCTGGATGGTTAAGTAAATTACTAGGAGTTGTTCAGCAAGGAAAGGATGGAAGCAGGATTTAAACCCAGAAATCTGACTTCAGGGTCCTCTTCTAGCCCCTAATCATGGCAGGCCAGGCTTTGACATTTATCTCTTCTTCCAGTCTCTCTGGTGGAGGCCCAGCAGCCTAAAAAGCCTGCTCTGTGTTTCGTCTCAGTAGTGCTTCCTTGCAGTCAGTGAAGGAAGTCATTGAGCCACGAAACCCTAAGTGAAAGGTGAGGCTGGTAGCTGGGAAACCAAATGTAACACTGCCAGGAGTGCTGACCTTTACAGAGGAGGGTTTTAAAGACTGGAAAGATAGGGAACAAACTGTGTCCTACTGGAAGTCCAGTGACTGATTTACTTTCATTCACTGAGAACTTCTTGAGCAAGAAATAGGAGCAGAAGGAAAGGAGAAAGAGAAAGATAACAATGGCTAGTAGAAATCACTACACCTCTTACATTGCCGTCACAAATGACTACCTTCTCCATAGCCAGATTGGTACCTTTGGTCCAGAGCTGAACGTCAGGTGAGGCTGAGTCTCCTGAGATGGGTGTGATAGCTGCTTCTCAATAGCTTTGAGGAGACACAGCTGATAAACAAAATTATGGTGGGAAGAGGAAATTCTTATGAGAGGAGTGGGCCGCACCAAGACTCTGACTCACATTGATTATCCCAGTGATAGGGGGTTAAATTCCAACCCACTCTCCCCTTTTATTTAGGTTCATTTGAGGTTTAATTGAATATGGCATTGTTTATCCTTGTGAATAAACCCTATATGAGGTTTTCTGCATCTTCATCTCATGATCATCCATTCAATAAATGTTGGACTGAATTGAACTGAAGGTCTCAGGTCTCCCCAGTGGCATAAGGGCCAAAGCCATATTTCCAATAAGCACCCAAGAGGGTTCACTCTAACTACACTCTTCTCAGACTTAAACCCATATTGTTTTAGTGCAAACCTGTTCCCTTGTTTCCTCAGCTCTCATTAACAGTAACACTGACATCCCAAAACCTGGTGAAACATTGTCCCAAAGAGTTAAAGAAACTAGTGACTAACAGAAATTCTTGAGTTTACATGATGGCAGATTAAAAAAAAAAAAAAAAAAGAACAACTTGCTGAAATGCTGGAGCTCTCTCCGCTTGTAAGATAACAAAATTGGCTGAGGTCATTGGTGCTAGTATGGCAGACTGCAGTCTGCACAGAAAAAGCGTGCTGATGTCACAGCCAAATTTCCCCTGCACGTTTCATACTAACTCTCCCCCAAGTTGCACATGTGACCCATGAGGTGGCATGAAGAGATAACTTTCCATGCCCTAGAATTTTTTCCAGACCTCCCTTTTCCTTCCATCAGTCACCTACTAACCCCAGAATCTAATCTCTGAACCTTTCCAAATAAAATCACCGCCTTAAAGCCAGCACAGGGAGGCAGATTCCAGCTGGACTCCTGGCTCCTTGATGGTTGACTTGCAGTAAAAAGCTTTTCTTTTCTCAAAAACCTGGTGCCATAGTATTGGCTTCTAGTACATTGGGAAGCAGCCCTTTAGCTCAGGAACCATCTTCAATTCTTAATTTTCTGCAGATTCAGTAAATAAGTCCCATAAATCTGCCTCTCTAATGAGATCTCTCTCATGGGCACCCTGACCCATGACTGCCTTCCTTCAGATGTGGAGATTTTCATAATTTTCTTGAAACAGACTGATTCTACTTTTACTTCACCACCCTATCTCCCAATCCATCCTAATACTTCAATACTTTAGGCACAACCATGTCACAATTTTAATCAAAAGTCACTCGTGATTCATTCTTGATGATTGCCAGGATGAACCCGGCTCCCTGTGTCTGAGCCCTAACCCCCTTTCTCACACCAGCCTCCCATCACCACTCCTGACACATCCCTATTCCAACCACAAAGACCCTGGTCAGGCCTTTAAAAAGGCAAGGAAGGAATTCTGAGAGGCAAACCTTCATGTTCTAAGGCAGGATCTGGGGCTAACCCAATTGTGTGAGGTGGTAAGAAGAGGTTTCAGAATCTCACATTAGAAAAATGAAGAAAAGAAGAATGTCAAAATGGCTGTGATCAATTCAGGGTTGCTTTCCTAGAAAGGTGCGGAAGGGGCAGGTTCAGAGGAGTTAAACGTTGGAAGTGAAAGAGGAGCTAGAGACCGTGTGTCAACAGTGGGCCAGTTTTTTTGCTCCTAGCAACAATGAGCCTCCCATCCTCAGAGCCCAGGACTCTTGACTGCAGCCTCATTTTATGAGCCTGAATATTGAGGGGTCTAGGGAGGGGTGGACAGCCAAGGGGGTGAGTCATCATGTCTCTATTCTGGTGTCCAGGGTTTGAGTTGTGCCAGGAGCTATGGGATCACACAACAATCGCTCCTTGATGATGCTCCAATGACCTCACAAGTGGAGGTCATTACCCCTGCCCCCGCCCTCAGCATCCTCAAAGCTGGGCAGAGGAACCAGAGGGAAAATCTACCTTCCCGGACACAGCCACACCATCCACCTCACTCAACTGCTTGTCAAGTTCACCACCAACACAGAGGGGTAAGTTGCATTTGGACAGGTGAAACTGGCCATTCTTTGGCCTATTCTGTCCTGGGAGTGACCTGAAGTACCCCACGCACTGAGCAGGGTTGGGAAGGTCATGTTTGAATGAAAGTTTCCTGTTATTTTCAGTGGTAAGAACTGGGGTGTGTTTCACCTTGAAATAGATTCTCAACAATTTTAGAATTCAACTTAATGATATGACTCCCCGGAGAGCTATACTGATTTTAAAACAAAATTTAAAATGTTATTTTAAATATTATTTTCTTGCTAAAATAAATCAAAGAAATCTAACCAATTAGATCCAACTTGAAGTATTGTCAGGGACTGAAAATCCCTTTCCATATCTAGGAGTTAAACTGTCCATACAGAAATACCTAGCTCAGGGAAAACTCAACAGGGGAGAAAAGGAATTCCATTCTGAAAATCATATTTTGTGGCTCTATCATTCATATTTTCAGAGAAATTGGAATTTCCTGGTTCATCTCCTGATTTCTTCACTCACCCTGTTGTTTATCAGAGCCTGGATGGAGACCAGGGAGATGGCAGTTCTAGAGTAGACCATGGGAGCCCACTGGTGGCAGGGATTAAATTACTTAATTTAAATTAATCCCTCCCATGGCCTTGAGTAAAGAAAGCAATTCTCAAAGTTTAGGGGACTTGGGTGGGACACAGGATTGAAAGCAGCGTCCTAGGCCCCCAAGTCTGCTAACGTACCTCCCATCTAGCCTCAGAGGAATGGGAACTGGCCTTAGAGGAGCAAAACACGTGCTGTGCCATGAATGCCTTGAGCAATCTGGTCAAACTTAGGGACTCCTTGGAATCATGTTTCTAAATGAATCAAATACAACATAAGGGGTTACAGAAGATACCAACTATACCGAAATACAGTTTTAGTGGGTTAGGGGATGATGGGGGGTCCAAAACCCTAGGTTAAGAACTCCTACTAGAGTCTAAGGAAAGGAAGCAAAGATATGTGAAAAGAAAGCAAAGTAAGGGTGGAGAGATTAAGAAATGCTATTTCAAACTCATACAAGGATGAGGACGGCCCTAAGTGAGAAGATGGTCTAGAGCCTGAGTGCATCCAGGGAAGACTATCTTAAATACAAGGATAAGCTGTAAGAAGCCTGTACGAAGCCTCTCCCACCTACAACCCATCTCATATTTCTTTGCAGGGCTCAGATAATCAAGAAACAATGTCGAGTGATGATAAAAGTAAATCAAATGACCCCAAGAATGAGCCCAAGAACTGCGATCCCAAGTGTGAACAGAAGTGCGATTCCAAATGCCAGCCCAGCTATTTAAAGAAGCTGCTGCAACGCTGGTCTGAGAAGTGCCCACAGGAAAAGTGTCTACCACCACCCAAGTGCCCGCCCTGCCCCTCACAGTCCTCTTCATCCTGCTCTCCCAAGCCCTGCACCAAGCCCTGTCCTTCTAAATGCCCTCCTCCCTGCCCACCTCCCTGCCCTCCCCCAGAGTGAGGCACTGTGGGCACCACCCCATCCCACCATCACCGCCACCTCCACTGTGCACAATGCCTGGGGCTGGGAGCTGAAACCATGAACTGACAAGTAAACGTGTTCCCCTGCTGTGCAAGACTTCTGGTGTTTTGGTGGGTTTTGATTTGTTTTGTTTGTTCTTTTACAGCACTAAACCACCAATGAGCAATCCCTGAGAAGTGAAGCTAGAACCCTGTACTGTCAACATCCTTTGAGAACTGACATTCCCTCTGACCCCACCTGCTGCTTAGAGGCAGGTGCCCACCTCTGAAGGGTGCACCTAGGGAGTGCCAGGCCCTGTTAGAGCAAAGCCTGAGAGATCCATAAATGTGGCTGCAGCTGTGAAAGTGTCTAACCCCAGGAAGCAGGACGGAGAGGGTACGAGGGAGAAAGAAGGGTAGAGCATTGGTGAAAGTTCCAGGAAGGCTCAGGAAAAGGCATTGTACTACCTTTCTGTTAGTTCTGTTGCATAATGCTTATGCAGAAGGGCTCTGAGTACAGGCGGCACAGGTTTAAGAAACTCTATCTCTGCTCCCTAACACCTTGTAACCTTAGCAAATTGCTTAACTTCTTTGTGTCTCGGTTTCCTTCTCTTTGCAAAAGGAATGATGATGCTAACAGTACTGTTGTTACAGAGTTGTTGTGAGCCTAAAGAGTTAACAAATGCCAGGTCCGGAGTGGCACGGTGGCTCATACATGTAATCCTAACAATTTGGGAGGCCGAGGTAGGTGGATCACCTGAGGTCAGGAGTTCGAGACCAGCCTGGCCAACATGGTGAAACCCCATCTCTACTAAAAATACAAAAGTTAGCCAGGTGTGCTGGCACACGCCTGTAATCCCAGCTCCTCGGGAGGCTGGGGAAGGAGAATCATTTGAACCCGGGAGGTGGAGGTTGCAGTGAGCCGAGATTGTGCTACTGCACTCCAGCCTGTGTGATGAAAAGTCCATCTCCATCTCAAAAAAAAAAACCAGGTTAACAAATGCCAAGTACCTGGTTTACAGGGACATAGTGAGTTGGTAAGCCTGAACTTAATTTCTTTGTGTATCTCTTCTTAGCCTGTAAATCTCCTGACCACAGGAGTCAGGTTCTTACATCTGTAAGCATAGAGCTAGACATTCTTTTAAAAATAATCAAAAATGAGTAATGGATTATACCAGTATCTGTTACTTGGCTCTGACACTGAACTATGGGTACATAACATTTCATTATTGAAAGAATCCCAGTGAAGCGTATATGAAACCTCTATTTTTGCAAGGCTTTGTGAATATAAAATTTCAAAATAAAAACTTAAGTACAATAAAATAGATATTGTACATATCTGGGAGAACCTCAATTCGGAATGAATAGGGAAAGCATTCATAGCTGACGTGTTAGTAGGGATTATTTTTACAAGTAGCTGGAGAGAGTCCATGTCAAACTAGCTTAATTCACAAAACAGAATTTATCAGCTCATGCTGAGAAGGATTTGGAGGCAGGGCATAAGATTAAAGGAAGAACTGTAGGAATCAAGATTTCAGGGCCTAGGATCAGGGACCCACTCCACCATCTCAGCCAATCTCATCTCGCCAGCCTCTACAATGCCTCAGAGTATGTTTCATCCTTTCCTAGTGCCTCCCCACCATGCAGTAAGGTCCTGAGCCAGTCGTAGACCCAGCTTGGTGACAGGTTGGGCACAAGGATGTTCCTATTTTCACCAGAAGAGGAACCCGATTGCCTAGAAGGCAATGAGCACAACCCCGTGGTCAAGCAGATGACAGAGCTTCACCGCAGACAAAACAGTTGTGAATTGTTTCAGTGCACTGCATATCAGTAGCAATACAGTGCACAGCATTTCACGATTCCCTGCTATCACTGTAACAGATAACTGAAGAGCCAAATCTGAGATGGCTCCCTATGAAACCATGGCACAAAACTAGCTCTCATTCTTCTGAGCCTGGAAGATGGTTCACACGGCAAAGGGTGAGGCAAGTACAGACAGTCCAAAATGTGTCAAAGAAAAGATACCTGGGACCCCACCAGACTGAGGCTGTACAGTCAACCGGTGACAGAGCAGGCTTTTAAGGCACCACCCCCTCGTTTTCCAGGTGTGACGTGAGGAGACTTGGGGCCTCAGGGTCTTCTGAGGCACTGAGGTTCCCACACTCTAGATCCCTGCAGAGAGGCACTCACTGGACGCCAGGAGCCTCTGAAAGTCTAGTTTTGAGCACTGGGGACTGTGGTAACAGGTAGAAACCCATTCAGCTGTGGGTAACAGGTAGAAACCCCTTCTACCTCACAGGAAGTCAAAAAGGAGGAGGGATGGGAGAAAAGGAGAGAGAGCGAGAATAGAGCAATAACGTGGCATCTTCATCCGTGGTCAAAGACCACCCTCAATTAAATGGTCACCTTTAAGGAATAAATCCCAGAACCCAGCGCTAAAGAGTGTGCTACAGTTGGTGGGAATATAAATAGACAAAGATACTTTTTTGGGGGGAGGAGTATGGGAATATATATCAAGGAATGTGGGAATATATATCATCAGAAGCATACGCTGATTCAACTCTTTGGCCCAATGGGTCCACTTCATAGAACCTATTCAAAAAAAAACACGTTGCAAAATGGTGGGTAGGGGAGCTACAGAAATAAAGGTGATTATCACAGCATAACTTAAAAACAATTTAAATATCTAACAAGGGTTGATTAAACTTGAACCTATTATATGATGAAACATTATGTTTTAAGACATTAAATTTAATAATGCATTAATAAATGTATTACATTAAATTTAATAATTTTAAAACATTAAAATGAATTTTAATTTATTTAATTTTAATATATTATTTAATCTATTTAATACATTAAAGTGAATTAAAGAATGTAAAGCCTCAATTGAAAATAGAGCATAAAGCCATTATCATTAATCAAAAGCCTCTTTGATAATAGTCATAATAGTAACAAAAAGAAATTTGTGGATATTCTCATTATTTTAAGACAATGGGGTTATGGGTAACTAGTACTTTATTTTCATTTTCATTGGTTTCTGGATTTTCACATGTTTTTGTTTTGTAATGGAATAAGATAGAAGTAATCATGAAATAATCAACAATTTATGAAATAATCATGACTAATTCAGGGACCCCCAAAGTCCTTTATTTTACTCAATGTACAAAAACAGGGAAGGAAGAACGCTTTAGGGAGTGTGCACCACAGTGAAGTCACCTCGCCCGTGGATGCCTTCCTTCCATGCGCAGGATCTCAGTCCCAGGCCACGGGTAGCTCCAGGGGAGTACGGGTCAGGGGGCTGTGCTCTCCCAGGTGGTTCTGCAAACTCTGGGCACAGGCTAGGAGGAGGCCAGCTCTGGGAGCATGAAATCATTCATTGCCAATTTAGGTCTTGTTTCTCCCATGTGAATGGAACCAAAGATAGACATCTCTTAATGGCTGCTTTCCCAACAAAAAGCTGGATCAAAGGCAATTCTGGGGAGATGCCTGGAACATGATGAGGGTGCCACCTCCCTGCAGAATGCCATAATTACTCCCAGCCCCAGCGGCAGTCACCGGGGTTCTGCCCCAAACAGTAGAGGGCTGTATAAATAAGCAACGCCTGAAAAGTAGCATCATGAGAATCTGTGCAGCACCAGGCTCGATGGCTCCCAGATAACAAGACAGGCAGGACCAAGTCCTCTCCCTTCATGACAAAGCAGTTCCAGGAATCCATTGAGATGGTCACAAAAGGAGCCTCCCCTTTGCCTCGTGCTTTCCTGAGAATCAGGCAGAGTACAGCTAGCCTTCTAAAAAGATTTCTAAGCCCTCCCAAATCAAGCAGCTGGCTGTGAGGTGGGCTGGCGCTGTGAGGGCTGGACACAGGACCATAGGAATGTCTGGCTTTGAAGCTGGAAGGAATCTTAGAGACCATTTTTCTGCCTCCCCCACCTCCACGCATGAATGGCAACTGGAGAGAGGGGAGGAAGTAACCAGCTACCAAACGTCCTATTTTTCCTGTCCTGTTCCCACATGACCAAAGATTGCAGCTCAGCTCACAAGCACAGGCACATTCTAGAAGGCTTTATTAGTGAAAAGTCACAACCGCTTTCATGTCACACGTGTTGATGCTCAGCAAATAGAGCAGTAAACGCACTAACCCATTTGCCAAACACATAAAGATTCTAAGATACAAACTGATGGTAAAATGCATACCAGGATATTTTCAGTTACACTTGTCTTCCAAGTACATGAAACCTCAGATGTCTCATCTCCAGAGCCATGTGCTCCCTCCCAGGCTCAAAGGAAAGTCTTCCCAGACTAAGGAGTCACGACTTTTTCCCAGAAATGCGCTCATGATCCCTCACCTACACCATTCAACCCTCCTAACTGGCTTTCAAAGTTCACCTTCCTCCAATCCTTACTCCAGTGGAAGCCAGCCAAGGCAGTCTCGCTAAAATTCAAATTCATACACGACGTCTTTGCTTAAAACCCTTGAGTCTCCCCTTTGCCTAAAGGGCAGCTCGAATAACATTCTGTCATGCAGAAGTCTTCAGGATCTAGCCCCTGCGTCCGTCTCTAGCCACAGAGCCATTTCTCCATCTCTTTTTAGAACTTTACAGCCCAGTAACAGGTAACTGCTGGCATTTCCTGGCACACAGCAGAGAATCTCTGGCCTCTGTGACCTTACACTCCCTTCTCTATTGTTTCTCTCTGCCTCCACTGAATCTTCCTCTGAATGATCCACCTGGGCAAATCCTCACCCTCTAACTCAATTCAGGGGGCACCTGCTCCAAAAATCTTCCCCATGTCCCACCCTCAAGCTGGTTAAATACCCCTCTCTGTGGTCTCAGAGCTTCCATGCCTCCCTCTCCTTATCACTCCACATTCTGGCCACGTGTCTGTAACCTGACTCTCCCACCACCCTACCCTTTGAGAAGGGGCAACCGGGCACGCATAGCAGACAGGCAGTAATAAACAAGGAGTGAGTGCTCAGTGGCTACAGAGTCACTTTCCCAAACAGAAGAGAGTGGCTCTGGACTGAGCCCCTGTCCACTGTGCTCTTTAACCTCACGGCACGGAGTCATCTCCAGAATGCAGCGGTGGGGAGAGGGGAAGGGGACTCAGCATGAGGGACCTGCGACTGAAAGGCATTTCTGGCCCTGGTCTAAGTCCTGTCCTTGGCCACTTTCCCCTTCGGCCACAAGATGTAGATCCTGCCAGCCCTCCTGCTGCCTTGTCAGGAAGATGCAGCCTGCCTCCATGAAGGTCCCTCACCTCACGCAGCGGCAAGGAAAGGGAAAGTGCTTGGCATCCACAGACTTGGGCTTTAAGCAAGCGCTGCGCCAGCCAGCTGTGAAGCTGGGCAAGATGCTTCGCCTCAGTGGGAGAAGGGGGCTGGAGGTCTTCACCTGAGGAATGAGAAGAAAAGTCTCACCAAGGGGTGAGGGTGGGGCGATGAAGTGACATAACTTATGTCAAGCCCCTAGGGTGGGAAACTGAACATAGGAAGCCAAGATGCCAACGGTACTGAAGTACCTATGTACACACTTGGAGTCACAACCCGTCACCTACTGCAGCAAAAGCTTCCTGCTATCTGCTACGTGAAGCAGCGCATTGGAGGGAGAAACAGGGAGTTCCACAAAAGGATGACAAATATCTTTGAAGGCAAGTCGGGTGAGAGGCCACCCCACCACCCCATTCCCAGGCTGGGCCCACAGTAGGAGCCAGCAGTTGCTGAATATCAGAGCTGAATGTGGCATTTAATACATCCAAGTGTCTACATGAGGAAGCTGAGGTCCAGAGATGGGAACAGCCGAAGTCACAGGGTGTTGGTTGTAGAACGCATCCAGGATTTCTAATCCTGATTTAGGCCAAGGTGCACCAGAACTCACTCAAAAGGGAAAAAGTTGAAGACCTACAACAAATGTGAACACTGGGGAACACCCTCCCTCCCCACCGTCTGTGTCCGCGGTCTTTGACCTGGAGTCCCTGAGCTCCCTCTAGATGACGGCATGTACATGTGTTTCCTATCACCCCAAACTGTCGACAGCCACCGGCTGGTCTGCGTCTTTGTCGTCTTCCCAAAGCTTCTAAGGAGTCCCCAGTACACCGGTCTGCTAAATGTTTTTTATGTGAACCATTGCCCAGACCAGACATGAGCTGACCATGTAACCTAGAACAAGGGCCTTGACACTTTTGTGCCTCAATTTCCTCATCTAAAAAAAAGCAGTCAATAAATAGTTCTGTGTCTTCTGTTTAAAGCACGTGCTGGGGCTAAAACAAGGAGGTAGAATCAGGCGGCCTCTCAAGTCCATCTGACCCTGAGGGCTTGTGATTTACAGCTCTTTCCTGAATTCACATCTCTGATTCAGACCCCCTGTGTGGGTGACACCAGAAGAGAGGAAGGGACAGGGGTGGTGGTCCTCCCCCTAGAAATTCACTGCCCAGGGGCACCTGCTCTGCAGGAAACCACATCCTGCACCATTCAGCTCTATCAGAGACGTTGCCCTGTAATATGCAGATGAATGGATCAGAGGAGTCTGAGGACTTTCAAGATCTGAACAGAAGAGATAGTTATTTGATGGCAATGGGAGGGGAAAAAAACTGTCTTGCACATACCTGAGACACTTCTGCTGATCCTGTCTAATTATGCCCTGGCTCCCAGTAATGACAGCTCCAGAAGTCTAAAATCTTAAATCTCAGATGTCATTAAATCAGATTAACTCCAATCTTGCTGGAGGGCCGGGGATGATCACAGAAACAACTTAGTCACCTTATCTTAAGATTTGATGTGGGACAATTTTTCCACAGCTTTCTAATCTACAACCCGGGCTACTGGGCCACCAAGATTGATTTTTGAGGACTCAGACCCCCAAATACTCCCACTCCATACCTGGAAAAGACAGGTCACCTAAGGTCAATCAGCCACTGGGTGGGCCACTGCCACATGCAGAAGACAGAACACTGGGTCTTCCTGTGGGTATATTACAACCTGACCAAGGAAAAAGTGCCCACACATATGTATCCACATGCTACAAAGTTACATAGTTACACAGTCCAATCATTCATGATCACATTTACAGTGCCACAGAATGTCAGAGCTTGGATGGACCTGACTGAAAGTCTAACTTTCCTATTTTAAACATGATGAAACTGAGGCCAGAGAGGACCAGAGACTTGCCTGAGGTTTCACAACTTGTCACAGACAGAGCCAGGTATCCTAAGCATCTGTGCATTACATTGTATACGCATCACAGTAAGCAGAAAAGTTCAAGTCAAAGACCAAGTATTGGAGGGACAGAGCAAAGGGCACAGAACAAGGAGAACCAGGGGAATCAAGGAAGGCTTCATGGAGGAGGTGAGTCGTGAACTGATTCAGATTGCACTAATATTCATAAGTAGCTTGATGGCCCTAAGTTTTGGAGCATACATTCTCTAATTTATTCCTCACAAGAAATCTGTGAAATAGTGTTTTCCCTTCTCAACAAGAGGAAATTGAGATAATGAGAGGTAAAATCACTTATCCATTACTGCACATACTCTATGTGATAGATAGTCAACCCCAGGTGAATGGGATCCTGAGTTCTTTCTCCATGTATCTCAATGGCTCTTTTGTTTTTTGTTGTCTCTGTGTGTGTGTGTGTGTGTGTGTGTGTGTGTGAGATGAAGTTTCGCTCTTTTTGCCCAGGCTGGAGTGCAATGGCACGATCTCGGCTCACTGCAACCTCCGCTTCCTGGGTTCAAGCGATTCTCCTGCCTCGGCCTTACTAGCTGGGATTACAGGTGTGTGCCACCATGCTCATCATTTTGTATTTTTAGTAGAGATGGATTTTCACCATCTTGGCCAGGCTGGTCTCAAACACCTGACCTCAAGTGATCCACCCGCCTCAGCCTCCCAAAGTGCTGGGATGAAAGGTATGAGCCACCGCACCCAGCCTCAGTGTCTCTTTTATCAAAAGCCAGCCTTTGATTCAGGGTGCTTACATGACAAGTAGAAATATATTTAAATGAGGGAATGGTAAATGCAATTTTATTCTTCATCTGAGGCTTCCCTTTTCAAGAGCTCCCAAGAGCTTCCAGCATTGGGAAGTTTATTAGGTTTCTACTGCTTGTGTAATAAGTTACCACAAATTTAGTGGCTTAAAACAACAAAAGTGAATCCCATGACAGTTCCGGAGCTCAGAAGGCTGACACAAGTCTCACCAGACTAAAATCAGAGTGCCCGCAAGGCTGTACCTCTTTCGGTGATCCTATCGGAGAATCTTTTTCCAGACTCTAGAGGTCACCTCATTTCTGGCTTGTGGACTCCTTCTGTATTCAAAATCAGCAGTGGCCAGTTCAGTCTTTCTCAAATCACATCGCCCTGACACTGACTCTTCTTCCTTTTAAGAGCCTTGTGCTGATGTTGGCCCCACCTGGATAATCAAGGATAATCTCCATATTTTAAAGTCATCTGATTAGCAACTTTGATTTTATTCACTACCTTAAATCTCTCTTGCCAAGTAACCTAACATGTTCACAAGTTCTAGCGATTAGGTGGCGAACATATTTGGGAAGCCATTATTCTGCCTACCACAGAAGGACTTTTGGGTCAGTTTCAAGATCATTCCACTGTCATGAATCAACTCAATGGCAGGCAGGGCATCCAGTGACAGGAGTCAAACTCCAGGCTCTACCTCACCGGGCTCACCTCCCCTCCATGAGATCATGATCTAGTCACTCCATTGTTCTGAACATCTCTATTTAATCTCCTTGTCCTTGGGCTTAACCAAAGTCAAAGACAAGTATATGACATGAGCAGGTCATTTCACGCATCCTATCACAAGAAACTTCCAGAAATCCCAGCTAAGAAGGTCTCTTCCCCCCATTTCTCGCTCACCCCTTTCCTAAGTCGGCCACTACCTCTCCTTTCAACTCACCTGTATCCTCTACTTCAACAGCCTCCTAACAAGGATTCCTACCTGGAGACCACCTTGTCCACCCTCCTTGCCTGGGTAATTCCTACTGTCCAGTAAGACAAAGCAGAGACATCCCCTCCCCAGGAACCCTCCATGGCCTTCCACCCAAAACCAAAAAAGGGGCCTTCTTCTGGAGCATAGGGGCTTACCTCTGGCCATATTCTCCATGAGACTGTGAGTCACTGTGGAAGGGAAAGGTCTTGACATCACATAGGGGCCACGAGTGACTGAAAACACAAATTATTGAACTCAGTGATGGAGAATTCCTTGTTTTCTAGGACACAGGAGAGTTGCTTTATCTCTTCAACAGCATTCTAAGAAAAGATGAAAAACACAAGGAGGGGGAGAACTGAATGGAAGAGATGAAAAAAGAGGAGGAAAAAAAGATGATTCTCCCCACCCTACACCTACTCACCCAGTTCCCAGCTGCCCCAAATGACTTTGTCTCTTCACAGATACAGCTGGGTGTTCCAAGTCCTTCCACACCCAGTCCTCTCTCTCCTGCCAGGATACCAATGGGGCTCACGGTGATGTCACATTCACCTCTGAGAACCAGTCTCAAAAGCCAAAAATGCCTTGCGGTCTTTCTAGCTTACCTTTTAAAAACTTTTCAGGTATCAAGCATCCAAAACCTAGATAAACATTTGAAGGCATTTCAGATTTTAGTCAAACATTTTTCTTAAGAGATGACTTAAACCTACTCCTTCAAATTCAGAGATTAAACATAACTTCAAATTAAGGGGAAAGGAACATCATCATACTTAAAGACCCTTGAATTTGGTCAACTTCAGCAAACAAACACAGAACCACCACTTTGTGGGACTGAGGGCTTCTTTCTAAATAAATCTTTTCCCATTTTCAATTAAATGAGATTTTCCTCTACTCCCGGCTCTCCCACATCCACCCTCTTCATTCCCTCATTAATACATTTACTCCTTCAATAATCATTTATCTTTCAATATCTTCCACTTACTTCACCAATGGCATAGTACCCATCCTCCAGGAACCTATAACCCAGGAAAAAATAAGATCTATGTATGAACACCTGGAGAGTCCTAATGTCAATAGTAAATGTCATGTGAATAATACAAACAATAGATACCATGGGAATTCAGAAAGAGGCAGACTCTTTTCTGGTTTAGAATCAGGAAAGGCTCTCAGAGGGTGGTAGGCATGCGTGAAGCTTTGAAGAATGCTTAGGATTTCCACAGGCACAGGGAGAACATACCAGGTAAAGAAATAACAGCCCAAACTAAGAGGTAGAGAAAACTGGGTGTGTTTGCTTTGAAACTTTTCCTTTCATCCCCTGGCTTTTATAGACCTGAGTCCTAAGAAAACATTTTCCAGAAGGCAAAGAGACAGGCTAACTTTGCTCCAGCCTGTTCTCCTGGTCACTGTGAAAACTCTGTGTGTAAGCCCACTTTCAGAAGGGTGTCATAAATCAAGGTTGAGAAGATGAAGATTGCCTGCCTTCTCCTTCCTCTCTCTTCCCCTTCACCCCACTTCACAACCCAAGAGTAACAAATGAACCCCTCAAGGACACCATGCAGGAAAATCATGCAATTTCCCTCAAGACCACCGTGCGGGAAAATCACTCTCTTCAGCAGGCCAAGGGCCTTTTTTTTTCTTGCCGTCTTCCTTGCATCTGAAGGGTGACTTTCTAGGCTTGATGAAGTGTCTGCAACAGGCCGTGCGAATCCTTGACCCAGAGAGGCCCAAGGCCTTAGGCATAAAGTCTTCCCATTGGTGAAGATGAGATGAGCTAGGTGGATCTTATCTCTCACCACATCCTGAACCAGTCTGAGCCGACAAGGAATCCTGGTTTAACAGACTGAGATAACATTTTATGAACATTCTTTTCCTGCTGCCTCTGATGAGAGAGATCTGAGGGGAGCCCCTCCCTGCTGAGGTCTGGTGAGGACCCACAGGCCAAAATGCAGTCTGATTAACAGGCATCCCAAGCAGTGACTCAAACCATAGGCAATTTCAAAGGAAGCTTGTTATGGTGACTCCACACTTAGTACCACAGACCACGTGGCCAGTCAGTCCCGCAGGAGGCTGGACCAAGCACCATATAAAAGTACCACCTTGCTGGGCTGCACAGTCCACGGACTTTGTTGAGTCTCGTTGAAGATCAGGTAAGTGGGGCATCTGTGCCTCTCTCCCTGCTCCTCTGTCTTTAAGAGGCCACTGTTCTGTTCCTCTGCTGAACCGTACCTTCTACTGATTTTTTAAGTGGTTTGCCATTTCTTTGCCTCACAAACTATCCTGTATATTCTATCCAGACTAGAATTTGTCTATCTAGTCTCTCGCACCTGATTTTCAAAAGGTTTCATAGACTAGAAGAGAAGGAAAAACACCCATGGTAGGCCTGGGGTTTGGAGCTATGGTTGTCTAGACAGAGGCAATGAGAATGGAGACAGATGTCACAGGGAGTTGCAGCCAGGATAGAAAAGAGAAAGAGATAAAAAGCAGCCAAGAAATCAGTTGTTACTTCCACTCCATTAGTTTCCCATCCACTCCTCATTCCTCTGTCTCAACCCTTCATTCCCCAGGTCCCATGCTGATATTTTTAATGCAGATCATTTCAAATCTTGTGCTTTTTCCAGGATCTTCAAATCGCCCTAGGATGTCCTTCAGTGAGCAGCAGTCCAAGCAGCCATGTGTGCCCCCTCCGTGCCTCCAAAAGACCCAGGAGCAGTGCCAGGCAAAGGCTGAGGACGTGTGCCTCCCCGCATGCCAGCACCCCTGCCAGGACAAGTGTCCGGTGCAGGCCCAGGACGTATGTCTTCCTCAGTGCCAGGAATTAAGTCAGGGAAAATGCCCACAGCAAGGCCAAGATCCATGCCTACCCCCATGCCAAGATCAACATCCACCTCAGTGTGTAGAGCCACACCAGGAGCTATTCCAGACAACATGTGTGGAGGCTTGCCCGCAGAAAGCCCAGGAGGAGTGCTCTCCCTCTGGCAAGGGAAAGTAGCTGCTCATATGTCATCTGGGGTCAAGAAGAAGGCCAGCCGATGAAACCCTGACCCCAGCCCATGCTCCGGTGATCTTCTTCTGTGGGTACCTCTGTGTGCAATGTACCTTCTTGCCTCCTGGCTTCCTTAGCATTCCAGGACTTGGTCTGTGTCTCTGAAGACAGTTCTTTTTGTATTTCATCATCCTCTGTGAATCAGTATTGTTCTCAGCAGTCTGATGGAAGGTCTCAAATGTAGGAATGGTGTGGTTATCAGGGAAGACCACAGAAGCCTAGCACAGCCTCCTTGGGGTAAAACTTCACCCAGCCCTGGGTGTGTAACAGCCAAGGATGCCTTCATTTATCTTTCAGAGTGTCAAGCCCTCCTATGAGCCTCAAAACAAACTGAATTCTGATGGACTTTCCACTTACCACCATCACCACAGGTGTTGAGACAAAGAGGCTTGCCGTGTTTCAAAAATCAAAAATTGGGTGATTTTGTCTCTGCACATTAAAAAGAACAGCGAATTGTTGAACACTGAAATGCTGATTGTGCTTTTCTAAAATGAATCAAAAGTATGTAAATGATTGAATCCAAACAACGAGAAAAAAGAGACGGATGTTTGGTGCCCTTGTCAATCTCTATGCTTCACAGCTGGTCTAATGTGGGCCCTTAGTTCTCACTACGTACACTCTTTAGAGATGTGCTTTGTGTCTGTGTGATGCAGGCTGGTCTGTTCTCCAGCTTCCTTGCCTTCTTCTCTTTGGTGAAGGTAAAATGCATAATAAAGCTGATCCTAAGGCTGATATCTGACTTGACGTGTGCTCTCTTTTCTCCACCACCAACCCCCTACTGTCCTTGTGACAACTGTCTCCTCCTTTGGTGGGGGAGGGGAGTAATCCGAAACCGAATAAAATACAGACCTCACAGGTGCATTGAGCCGCAATGCTGGAAGAGGTCTCCTGAAGGTCACCGAGACTACCCCCTATACACAACGTATCCCAGGTTCACCCACTCGTGTACTTCACACATGAGAAAATCCAGCAAGGGGCTAGGACCTGCCTACACTCCAAACCTCAGGTCCAGGTTCTTTCTACTGCTGCATCTTTCCTCCCTGATCCTTGCTTTCCAAAGGAAAGGGCTGAAATGGAAAGGAGGGGGGATCTGTGGAAGAGGGATCCCAAATCAATTCATGACACCTACAAACATAGCATCTGTGTCGAAGGAGAGAGCGAAGCATGCCTCTGAGATGAACGCAGACTCAAGGACCAAAACTGTCTGCCCTGCCATCTGGCCAGGTTGCAGGAGGGCCTGGGTCCCAGGTAACCGGCCTGCACCCTGCTGCCCACCACCCATGGAGGAAACACGGGCAGTGGCCACTGGGGTCTGTGAATGGGTTGAGAGGGCACTGGACTGATGTAAAATAGCCACAGGCCGCTACCTTGGCAGAGCCCTGAGGTCCGACCTGAGCCCAAAGGAAGCTACGCCAAGGACCAGCTTCCTGGGGGAAATGGGGCTTCTTACCCATTCTGCTGGTCCCCCTCCCTCCTAATCCTCTTGAGGAGGAGGCGGAGGGCCAGGACAGCCCCTCCCTGTAGGGCATGTGGAGCTCTATGTCTCAGTTGTTTGGCTGAACTAAGAGTCACTGAGTCTGTGGGCGACATGGACCAGGTCCTGAACTCCGTGCATAGTCTCTATAGGGATTCTGACAGCAGCCTTGGGGAGTTCCCATGCTGCCCATTTGCTTACAATTTGTCATAAAGCCAGTGAGGTGAAATCAGGACACTAACCCAAGTCGCTCTGGTTCCAGAATGGAGCTCTTACTTTTGTAATGAAAGTGCTGTGTCATACAGAAGTGATTTCCAGAAACTGTCTTCTCATTCATTCATTTATCCACCTAAAACATGCTCCCTGATCACCTACCAAGTGTCAAGTACCATGCCAAGTGCTGGAGAGACAGTGGTGAACCAGGCAGTCAGTATCCCTATGCAGAGTTATAAGTTGTCTCTTCTGCAGGCCACATGCACCGAAGGCGCCTTTCTGAAAAATCTCCTGAATGTCTCGAGTCCCTGAACATCTCCAGATGCCTGAATCACCATTCTCTTGCCTCCATGCCTACTTGAAATCGGTTTTCTCATCCATTTTCCAACCTTGGAATAAACCAGCTCTTCTCCAGGGCCGGCAGCTCCCAGAGCTCCATCCTGCCGAGATGCGCCAGAGAGGCCTTCCTATCAGTGAAGCTTCTGCTCACAGATACTTCTCCAGCTTGGCTCAAGCCCAGGAAACATCTTTGTTCTCCAGCATCAAAGGCGTGCACAGATTGGAGTCCAAGATGAGACACCCAGGCATTAAGAGGAAGCACAGGACTAATGAACAGGGAGGGTCCAGACTTATCAGAGAAAGGAGAAAACTGCTGATTACAGGGGAGGCCTCTACAGATGGGAAGGGGACAAGCCTGCAGATTGCAGACAGGTAAGCAGACGCCAAGCAGCCAGCAGGCCTTCATCGAACTCTGTCATAGGAACCTCCACACCTCCTTGTGCTCACAGAGGTCTGCCCCAGCCTGTGCCTGGGCCACTGCTGCTGCGGCCTGGGCTCTAAACACGCAGACCAGGGCCACAGCCACAGAGGCCACAGGGACAGCTAGGACACACCATTCAGACTTCCCCAGCTGCTGCTTCTGTGCTGAGCCTTTCAGAAAGTGGGGAGGGGTCTTACCAAGGAGAGTCCCAGACGTTAGAGGTTCTAGTTAACAGTTAACTTAACATGTGACAGCAGTGGGTCTCTGGGCTCTGCATGCCAGGAGGATAAAATGCAAACTGACAGGAATTCACAGGAGGAGCTGTGGATTCACTCAGTCGTTCAAGATATTTACGGGGAAACCACTATTCCAAGCCAGGCTGTGGAAAGCTGCAATGGCGCCCGCAGGCGGGCAAGCAGAGCAGTGGCCTGAACAACTCTCACATCAGGAAGTGTTGAAAAATATTTAGTGTACAAAAGAAACATCCAAGGGAGTTGGGCAGCTGAACCCAAATATCTTAAGTGCTTTCATGAGGGAGGTGTGAGATTTTTGTGAAGTGCCAAACAACAGAGTTAGGACCCATGGGCAGAAATCATGAAACTGGGCTCAGTTTAATAACTTTCTTATAATAAAATCTACTGGATGGCGACAGCAGCTGCCTTTGGAGGTGTTGTGTCCCGTGAACTGGAGGTCTGCAAGCCAGTGGGTGACAACCAGCTCCTCCCAACCCGTCAAATGCTGAGACTCCTCTAATTCTAACTTGTGTGTGGAAATGGGACCCAGGGGCAGGAAGCATCCCACGAAGGGAGATTCAGAAGACGTGACTGCAAGGTCAGCACACAGTAAGTTTCCTTGGCTTTCAGAACACTCCTGGGAGGCTCTTCGGGGGGCCCAAACTTCTGGGGACCAGCAGAATGTGTGACCACGGGTTGAAACTAAAGGAAAGGAGGAAGACAGGTAAGTGATGGGAAGAGGCTCCCCCAGATTTGGGGTTTTCTTAATGTTTTTGGACCGATGACTGCTCGGCCCTGAGCAGTACCCTACAGTAATTCCTCTGTGCTTTCTAATCTGGTTCTTCCCAGCTGGGTTTAGTGTGTCCCGTAGAAGACATCTCATTTCTTTACCATCCAGACATGCTTTCTATTTTGTACCAAAGTAATCCACCTGTTCTTCCATCCAACCCATCGCAGATTCCTTTCTGCCTGCACTTACCTCTCCCACCCAGGGCTCTCTCCCGTTTGTCTCAGCCAAACCAGGAGTTTCAACCTGACCTTCAGGAAGCCCTCCACAGTTCAGCCTAGTTCCTAAGTACTGCAGCTTGGACTCTGCATTGCAGTGGCTTCAGGGGTCTGCACTGCAAGCTGCCTGCGTGTGAATGACACGTCTCCTGTCAGCATGAGAGCCCAGATGGCAGCTCCTGGGGCTTGGCTGTGTTCTTGCCTGACTTCACAGCACTTGTCATGCTGAGATCTGAGACACCCTCATGGTCAGCCACCAGCATGCCCCAAACAAGGACAAAGGGGAGTGCTGGCCTCTGGGCCACCAGGAAGGCGTCTTTTATTGATAGGGTAACCAACTCATCTTGGTTTGCCTGGAACTGTCCCTTTAGCACTGGAAGTTCTGAATCCTGGGAATTCCCTCAGTCCCCAACAAACTGGGATGGTTGGTTGCCCTAGCTGAGTACCTGAGTGTATGAGACATGATGCTTGGTTCTGGGTTGGGGAGCACAGAGGGAAAGCAGATGAGGCCTTCCATTCTGGAGTAATTTATAGCCCAAGGGATTTTTCTGGAAAACTGTAAACCCAAAAAGCCTAGTTCCCACTGCCTGGCCCCTCCATAGCCACATTCTCCATAAGCAGAAGTGGGGGCAACAGGGGCTGGTAGGGATGGTCAAATACTAGATCAACAAGCAGGTTCCCAGCCTAGGCCTGTTTAAGCATGAATTGGCAGGTTTTGACCAGAAGTGGTATCGTGGGGGATATCCCACCCATTCCTGCTCCTGTTCATAACGCCGTAGACAGCAGATCTGAACTTGTCCACTCCTGCTCCTTCTTCTCTCCCACGGACACCTGTCTCACATCTGAAAATGGCTGAAAGAAAAGAGGTGGCCAGCCTGCAGGGCCTTCACATCTCAACCGCCCGCATCACCGGCTTCCCCAGCCAGACTCCTAACCAGTCTTCCGTCCTTAGAAGCCGCTGGGGACCCCATTTCTCTTCCCAACAGCACCACCTGCTGGTCATAGAGGCACTTGGCCGTCTGCTAATCACACCAGTCTGGCTGAGTTGGAGAGGGCCGCACACACCCGGCAGGAGCGAGAGTACAGAGACGCAGCATCTAACAGAGTCAGAGGAAGGCTATATGTGCAAGACAGAGTTACACACTTCAGTGTCTGCCTGCAGATCGGTTACTCAGCTGTTGCATCAGTACCTCATTCTACCATCAGTTGGTACAAGCAAGTCCTGGCTTTGGCTGTGGAGACCGATCACACCTTCCTACTTGCTGAAAAGGTCAAGGCCTTCTTGGCTGATCCATCTGCCTTTGTGGCTACTGCCTCTGGGGCCACTGCCACCACTGCTGCTCCTGCTGCAGCTCCCGCCAAGGTTGAAGCCAAGGAAGAGTTGGAGGACGAGAATATGGGATTTGGCCTCTTTGAGTAATCACCAAAAGGCAACCAACTCATCCAGCTCTATTAGCAAAACAAAGAAATAAGGCTTATTTCTTTTAAAAAAAAAAAAAAAATTCATTCTAGTGTTACTCATAAAATCCAAGTATCAGAAAGAATACAAATACCCATCAATGAATAAATAAATGGTATATTCACACAATGGAATTCCATACAGCGATGTGTACAAATGATCTACAGCTACACACAGAAATATGGATGAATCTCACAAACACAAAGTAAGTGGGCAAACAAAAAGACACGTAAAAAAGCATTAGGATGAACCATAGGAAATTGCCATTTATTGAGGTTGAAAACTGTTCTTAGGGTTCAACATAAAACACGCTGTATGGCTCCATTTATATCATTTATGTACAGTGCAAAAGCTGGCCAAACAAATCTCTGTTGTGGACAGTAAGACCGTGGTTGTATGTGTGTTGGGTGTAATAGCGTGGTCATTGGAAGGGAGAAGAAGGAAGGCTTCTGTGTTGCTGGTAACATTCTATTTTTTTATGTGGAGGCTGCTTGCCTGGTTGTGTTTAGCTTGTGAAAATTCATTGAGCTGGACATTTATAATATGTGTACTTTTCTGAATGCATATTTTAATGAAGAGTTGAAAGTTGTGTTGGGGTTCATCATATAATACATACATATTATTTAGAAGCAACAGCTATGTACTGTCATTCTAACATCATGTAAGTTAAAAAAACACAAAATACAGATAATTTTAAAAGATAAAATATATACAGAAAAAAGTTCAAATTTTTTCTTTCTGGTTCCAGTGAATAGTTTTATGCACCCTCAGTGAACATCAGCTCCTGCTGGAGATTTTTTATAAAGAAGTCCTTGGTTACTTAATGGCTGCATGATCTTTGGCAAATCTCCCAGCCTCAGCTTCTGTGTCTGTAAAATTCCACTGATGATCACCCACCCATCCTAGATGGCTGTCCTCAGGATCAAATGAGGTATTTGTGAAAGTATTTAGTAACTGGTAAAATGCGAAGGGTCAGTATGATTATTACTATTAGCAGAGAGTTACTATTAACATAGATTTACAAGCTAGTGAAGCCAATTCTATAGTAAATAGTTTGAATTTCACTAAAAGTAGCTAGAGATTTTAAGAAGAGTGTTCCGGCCAGGCGCGGTGGCTCACGGCTATAATCCCAGCACTTTGGAAGGCCGAGGCAGGCGGATCACAACGTCAAGAGATCAAGACCATCCTGGTCAACATGGTGAAACCCCGTCTCTACTAAAAATACAAAAATTAGCTGGGCATGGTGGCGCACACCTGTAGTCCCAGCTACTTGGGAGGCTGAGGCAGGAGAATTACTTGAACCCAGGAGGCAGAGGTTGTGGTGAGCCGAGATCGCGCAATTGCACTCTAGCCTGGGTAACAAGAGCAAAACTCCATCTCAAAAAACAAAAAAAAGAAGAACAGTGTTCCCCATGACTAGAATGGCAAAACTATCTGCCAAAGATATTGCAGAGTGATTTCTGCACCAGGCAGAGTGGAAATGATAATATTTAAAATGATAATAGTGGTGAATCCTGTGTGGCAGATATTTTCTAAGCACTTTATGTATATTAGCTGCTATTATAACCCTTAAAACAAGCAAAAGAAGGAGGTCATAATATTATGACTATTTTATAGACAAGAAACTAAGGCTCAAAGAAATTAAATAACGCACACAAGATCTCAGAGAACACAGCTGAGATAGCCTAGTGTAAATGCTCTCCACGTTACCCTCCAAAGCTGATGCTAGCATTCAAAATCCATTTTCATTCAGCAAAGTTCAGTCTAATGACAAGGCAAATTTCATTTCATTAATCTATTATTCAGCAAGTTTTTCTGAGCCCCTATTATATGTCACGCTCTATATTGGGTATTGGCTATGCGATGGTAAACAAGCAAACACAGTCCCTACACTCAGAGCATATGATCTAGTAAAAGAGGCAATCAGTATAAGAAACATACACAAAAATAAATATATAATCCTAAATGTTGTTACATTCAACAAAAGGAAGTTCTAGGTTATATAAAACAATGAATTGGAGAACTTAATTTAGCCTAGAGATCAGGAAAAGCTTCCATGAGAAAATAAAATTTAATCTGAAACTGAAGAGATAGCAGGAGTTCTCCAGGTGACAAAAATAAAAAAAGTATAGAGAAAACAAAATATCTGATGGTTCTGATGTAGGAAAAGCCTGATTTTTGTCTCAGACACAAAGATAAGGAGTGAGAGGGACTGTGTCCCCAGACAGGGACACGAGGTATGTGGACAGGAGCAGACCCCGCGAGCCTCTGAGACCACGTGACAGATTGTGACTTTTGTCCTACAAGTAATATTAAGCATTAAAGATTTTTAAGCAGGAGCGTGACAAGATTCAATCTGCAGATTGTAAACATTGCTCTAGTTACAATGTGGAGAATGGATTAGAGGAAGCAAGCAAGAAGCGAAGCAGAAGCCACTGGGGATGCCATGACTATAGCCAAGTATCTAGAATGATCTCTGTGCAGCAGCAGCCACCATGTCCAGAAGCAGCTGGGAAAGGCTGAAGCAGGAACAGGTTTAGGTGCAGTCCAGATAAGAAGACCAGGGGCCCAGTTTCGAACCTGTCAATTTTGAGATGCATATAGAACAACCAAGTGGAAATACAAAGTAAGCACTTACATCTGAGTCAGCAGCTCAGGAAAAAGTCAGGAATGGAGAGCTACACTTGGAAGCCATCATCATAGGGAGAGCGTGCTAGCTATGGGGTGGATAGATCATCCAATGACAGAATATAGATTACGAAAAGAAAGGGACTTTAGATCATGCCCTGAGAAACTTCAACAGCTAAAGTTTGAGTAGAGGAAGAGACCTTGGCAAAAGATTAAGAAGAAGCAGTCAATGATTTAAGAGAAAAGTCAGGAAGGAGAGAGTGCATAATGCTGAATGCCACTGAGGATCAGGAAGCGCCCACCCTGAGTGACAACATGTAGAGCAGGCGTGGGGTGGAAGGGTCCAGCCTCGCCAGTCACCCAGGGATTGCTCAAGCCCCAGAACCTCCTCCAATCCACTTCTCTTCTTCTGAGGCACAGCAGTTTGCCATCAGATCCTGGTACATGGGAATAAGTGAGTGAATGAATGATAAATGATCAGAGGACCCAAAAGTTTTAACAGCTTGACCAAGATTATCCGGCCAGTAAGTATCAATGCCAGAGCTTAAATCCAGCTCATCTGATTCCAATGTCCATATTCTTGGTTTAAAATTATAAGCTTAAACCCCGGGAAAATACCTCTGATGACACAATCTCTGTCGTGTTTAGTATCATACTTTAAGGACTGTTATATTTATCTCTAAAACTGAACCTATGGCTTAGGAGTTCATCAAAAACTGGGGTAGGGAGTGAGAGGCATCCCCTAAGGTCACCTGTCCGGGGGATGATGCATGTGGGAATAACCTTTACACTAAATGAATGCATAATTTTGGTTACATCCTTGAGAGCCTGTCTCAACTGACAAGCATGTGAGAGTCCGGCCACTTGCTCTGTAGGGCCAGTTCAGGGGGGAGCTTGGCGCTCTGGAGTTGCGGGTCAGGGCTGATGGTGGTGAGTGTAACTGAGGTGAGGGCAACAGAGGTGACAGGTTGAGTGATGGTGGTGACGGCAGGGTGCTAGAGGTGAGAGGAAATCTGAGGGAATCTTTTCTTGGACGTGAGTTGACTGGCAAAAGTGTCATTGAACACGTTACCTTTGATTTCTAAACAGCCAGAATGACAACACCTATCTATAGATTACTCATTGTGTTCTTATTCATTTATTTATTCTTTCATTCAACAAATCTGTATTGAGTAGCTACTATATGCCAGGCCCTCCTTTAGGTGCTGGAGATACAGCAGTAAATGACTGAAAGTTTTGTTTTTGTGGAGTTTACACTCAGAGGACACCAAAAGCTCATTTATTCATTCACTGAGCTCTTCCCGAGCACCGAATACGAAGCATGATGCCAGACACTGATGGGTCCCAGACCCTAAACAATAGGGCTATCTCGGGGTGGGTACATACGGCCAGGGTAAATATGCACCTGCATCTATTTAGGTTTGTTCACAGGCATAAACACAGACATGCCTGAGCACGTATCCCATCAGACCTCCGACAACATGTATATAACGTTCAGATTTTATTCAGAATGCATCGGGAGACCCTGAAGGGGTTTAAGCAGAGGCCTTTTTTTTTTATTCAAAAGTTCAAAAGATTATTCCGTCTGCAAAATGGATAAAGGCCGGATGATGGAGGAAGCGTGAAAGACGGAGAGGAAGGACCTGCTACTGGAGTTATGGCTAAAGGTGGTAGGTAGATGGCAGCAGTGCAGACGAAGAGAAGAGGGTGATGCTAAGTGTTCTGGAGGAATAACTAATAGGAGTAGCAGGGGGACTCGATGTGTGGGGTGAAGGAGGAGAAAGAAGGCAGAAATACTCCCAAATTTATGGCTTGGGCCACTAGGTGGATGCAGAGAGGTGAGGACTAGGAGATATTTGGATATATGTCTGAAACTCAGAGATATCTGGGCCAAAAATGTACGTTTGAGAGTTGTCATCACGTGGAAGGTATTTAAAGATATGAGAGTGGCTGAGATCACCCAAGGAGAAGGAGAGAGGGGCCCACTGAGCCAGGGACACCACAAGATCCCAAAGTTGGACAGTGGAGAAGGAGCCTGCGCAGCCAGCTGACAAGGAGCTGTCAGTGAAGGAGGAGAAACGAGGAGGGTGGAGATTGGCAAGACAAGGGAAGACAGGTGTCCAAGAAAGGAAGGAGAATCAACGGAGTCAACCATAACTAACCGGCCAAGAAATGCAGAGTGGCTGGTGACCTTGATGAGAGCAGCCGGAGTGGGGAAACAGAGGCCAGAATAGAACAGAGTGAACTGAGGAGCAAAGGGAGGTAGCAAGCAGGGCCTGTGGGGTTTCCGGATGCAGCTGGATTGGTTTGCTGCTCAGAGAAAATCCCAGATCAGACCTACTCTGGGACAGAAGAGGTCTTCATGAAAGATGCCTGGCTGCAGGTGTCCAGGTATAGGAAGGCAAGTTGGGGGGAGGCAGGGTTGAGCTGCACTTCCCCAAACCAGGAGAGAAGCCAACACCGAAGCCCAGGCTTCCATTTATAGTTTCCACAAGTGGACCTGGACTACTCTACCCTGTTCACAAAGCAACCTCATCTGAACCTTTGACACCAGAGGCTGCATCAGGTCCAGAGGGCAAACACACTTTAGGCCCTGATCAGACTTTGCATGGGTTTACTCAACCCACCCCTGCTTCTCTGTCCCTACCATGTCCTCCTAGAAGACGGAGCACCTCCTCTCCATTACCCGCCGCCCCGAGGCTCACTGCATGAGATTCACACAATGTACCCTCTCACACCATATGCCACGCATGCGCGCATACACACACATACGTACACAGAGCCAGTGTGATGATTCCAGGTGCTGGAACCATGCCTGCCCTTACCCTTTGCCAAATGCCCACCATGCTGGCCATGGAGGCAGAAGGAAAATGACAATTCTGCACTTTGGTAATACATGCTACTATTTTGTCCATCACAGGGTCCTCAATTTGAGGCCAGAGTATTCCTAGATTTCATCTTGTATTGAAGGAAACCCTTGCTGTCAGGGAACCCTCAGTGTGAAAGGACACAGAAAAACCTCAGGGAGACCCTGGATGAGGAAGAAGACAGCGCCACCCTCTGGAGCCTGCAGAGGGTGTACAGTGGAGAGACTCCGTCCTGGCCTTAAGATTTTCCTCAGTTTGAGGAGAAAGAAAAGGCCCCTGGCCTCTGAAGACCCCCAATGCTAATGTACCCATAAAGTGTGAGGGTCTCCATTCTACGCACCTCCGTCCTCACCCTCTTCAGACTTGGGTTTTTTAAAGATATAATATAAAATACAAAATGAAAAATGTGTGGGGTAAAGGAGGAGAAAGAAGGTAGAAATCCTCCCAAGATTATGGCTTAGACCACTAGGTGGATGCGGATGCAGAGAGGTGAGGACCAGGAGATATTTGGATATATCAAAAACTGGGGTAGGGAGTGAGAAGCGTCTCCTAAGGTCGCCTGTCCAGGGGATAATGTATGTGGAAATGACCTTTACACTAAATGAATGTATAATTTGGTTTACATAAACTGTAACTGATTCACCTTTAAAGAGCCCTGACCAAAACATGACAAGTGTGTTTCTCCAGTCATACGTTGAGTACTCACCTGAGGTCTAACCCAGGCTGGAGTTAAAACATTGACTCTGACACTGCAGTCTTTATATCATCATATCTACCACCAACATTACACCCATGTTTCCCTTGACCCAATTTCAAATGCAAGAATTTTAGATTCATAGGCGAAGCAGGGGTCAAGAATTGGGCTGTAGCCAGGCTTCTCAGAATGTGGCCTGTCCCTGTTCACACGGCCCAGGCAAAGCCTCACCAGGGAAGCACACTTCAGCTCCCTGCCTTGCTCCAGGCCCGCAGATCCCAGGTGACATTCTTGAGGCCACACAGCCTGAGTAATGGCATGGCTTAGTGGAGCTGACTCATGGAAGGAGTCGCCCCATGTGCATTTGGAGGACAAGAAGAGTTGTGCAAGGTGTTTGTAACAGGCTGTGAGGAGGGGCAGGACGTGAGGCAGCAAGGAGGACCAGTTGGTAATTGTCATTACTTCTACTAGAATCTCCAGGTGACAAATCCACCTTAGTGCCCATAGCCCTAGATGTTGCAAAGCAAAGCAGCACTTCCACCCACGGCCTCAAAGAGCATTAAAGAGTCACTCTGCTTCAGCTCACATGAAATCAAACCATCAGTCCCATCTGACTGCCCTCTGGATCGCAGCTCTGGGGTAGGTAGAAGAGCTGGGGATATAAGGTCTGTTCAACCCCCTTATCTGTGAAAGAATGAGATTGCACAAGATGCTCTTTACGGCCTCTTCCATCTGTGACATCCAGTGGCTCTAAGCAGGACTCGGCAGTGACCCTGGAATATGCCATACATATGTGACACAAGAAGGGAACCCATCCAGAGCACCCAAGTGCAAGGTCCCAAGAGAGGAAGGCCCAGTCTCCAGCTCCACACTACCGACTAGTGGCAAATCCCTGGTACAACAAATGCTTGGCAGCTGAATACAAATGTGAGGATCACTCATCAAACTGGCATTCTGTGTCCATTCATTTATTCATTCATTCGATAAGCATTTAATGAGAACCTTCTATGCCTGCCATGGAGCCAGCTACTAGATATGCAGAAAATCGTAAGACAAAGTCGCTGCCCTCAAGGGCCTCAAAGTCAAGTAGGAGAGGCAGAGGCAGAAACAGGAAGAAAACAAAAAAAGCAACATGCTGAAAGAAATACAATGTTAGAGAAACGTCCAGCTTGAAAGGAGCCAGGAGAGGATTGAGCAACTCTGCCAAGGTGAGTGAAGAGACAAATTCATTGAAGACATAGTTGAGCTCCTATTAACACTTAAAAGAAACTGGACTTGGAACCCCCACCATCAAGTTGGCCTCTAATTCATGACATAAATGACCTTTGTACTCTCAATTTCCTTACTTATAAAATGAAAGTACTGAAGTATGTGCCCACAAAGCTTTGGTGGAGTGAAGACTAAAAAATTAATAGAGTAGCTCCAAGCTTAGGCATGGACCCAAAAATAAAAATCTAATTCAGTCTCTACAGGTCAAAATCAGCATGGGCTCAAGCACTAAATAAGCTCAATCCTTAATGTGTGGCAACATTCAACTCTCAATACAACTACAACATTTTAAGTGATAGGACATTTCCAAGAGTTAGTAAATGTCTTAGCATTTCCTTGATAATTATGCTAATGATATAATAGCATGGTTAGATTACATGGATTTGTGCTTTCTTGCCATGCAAAATTGAAAGACAGATGATGTAGCCCTATATCATGATTCAAAGTCTCAAGGGAATAGGCCCTAGAACCTAATTAGTCAGAGAGGATGGGTCAACATTAATTGATAATTCATGAAAATGGCTACCTTGGGTAATTTCCTCCAAAATTCACTTGACTCAGTAATTCCAATGCACAAACCTGTACATTGTCCCAGAGGAGGTAGCAATAGAGATGGTAATGGGAAACCATTTGCAGCTAATTCAAAACAAAGGAGTCCTGAGAGAAACCATCAGCTCATGATCAGGGAAGCCTTGTACAGAATTTTCTGAAACCAAACAAATGTTCTGCTTCCGGGACCAAAATAATCTACTTGTGCTGTGAAGCAGAAGATTGAGGAGTCAGCCAAGGACCTCTGTAGGGTGTAGAGCTGACCCTAAGCTGCTTCCTACAGAAAACCCAACC
This sequence comes from Aotus nancymaae, assembly GCF_030222135.1. Lineage (NCBI taxonomy): Eukaryota > Metazoa > Chordata > Mammalia > Primates > Aotidae > Aotus > Aotus nancymaae. The sequence goes on from NW_026988523.1 coordinate 32,589,960, forward strand.
CTACCTGTGGGTGGCGCAAAGGCCTGGCTCCATTGAGAGGCACGTAGCTGTCCATCTAGATGAGAGCACAGGTTTGACTTCTCAATTTTCATGCTAGATTACCAACCATGCTACCTATTCATTTTATTTCCAAAGTATATGTAATATACTTTGTAAATCATATGTAAATACGTAAATACATTCAACAGCATCTTCAAGAGCTTCAGGCAGGTATCTGAGGGTGTAACTCCTAATCCTCATTAGAAGTTACATTAGAAGCCAACAGAAGGCTCAACTGAAAAAATAATGACTACCTTAACGAACAGTGTTGATTATTTAGGATGTGCCATTTCATCTAATCCATGCAACAGCTCTCTTAAGCAGGTGCGATCATCCCCTCCATTGTGAGACTGAGACTTTACCCTGAAGAGATGTCAGCATCAGAGAATAGAGCCAGGATTTGAACCCAGCAGTTTGACTCTAAGCCTTTACTCTTAAACACTGGGAAAGGTAGTCTAAAGAATTCACTACCTATTCTACTCCTTTCCTCTAAGTTCTATTCATGGGACAAGTTAGACAGCTGTAAAACTAAATAGTCAACTGCATTAACCTAGTTGCTTAGAAAAAATGGCCTTCCTTGGACTGAAACTTCATGTGTTGACCTGAGATTTTATGAATCTTAATGAAAGTTGGCTGTGAAAAACTATTTCCACATGTTACCACACTGTTTATGGAGACTTAGTGTTCCATGGCACTCAATGTCTCCTCTGTAAGGTCCCACTGATAGGTATTTTTTAGAGAGGGGGAAAAAGATTTTCCCTAGCTACTGTGAAAGGAAAATCTTGGGACCCCAAAATTACTAAGCTAAAGGGAAAAGTCAAGCTAAGAACTGCTCAGGGCAAACCTGCTTCCCATGCTATTCAGTCATCTCTCTGCTCACTGAGATAGATGCACATCTGATTGCCTCCTTTGGAAAGGTTTATCAGAAACTCAAAAGAATGCAAGCATTTGTCTCTACCTGTGACCTGGAAGCCCCCTCCCTGCTTCGAAGTGTCCTTGCCTTTCTGGACCTAACCAATGTACTTCTTACATATGTTGATTGATGTCTCATGCCTCCCTAAAATGTATAAAACCAAGTTGTGCCCGTCCACCTTGGGCACGTCATCAGGACTTCCCAAGGCTGTGTCATGGGTGCACATCCCTGGCAAACAAATTTTCTAAATTAACTGAGACCGTCTCAGATATTCAAGGTTCATACTACCATGACCTAAAATCAATGTCTCATCCAATCATAAGGAAAACATAAAGCAAACTCAAATTGAGAGACATTTAAAATTCTTGACCAGCACTCTTCAAAACAGTCAAGATTATTGAAAACAAGGAAAATCTGACAAATTCTCAATGAGACGCTGGGGTCCATAAAGGACATCAGGAGAAAACTAGTGAAATATGAATAAATTAAGGGCATTACTTAATAACAGTTGGCCCCTCAATAACAAGGCGGGTAGGGGCACCAGCCCCCTTTCCCCCTTCTCACAGTTGAAAATTCACATACAATTTTGAATGCCCAAAAACGTAATCACTAATAGCCTATTGTTCCAGAAGCCTTACACATAAGTATGTGATTAACACAAACATAGACTAATATCTACAACATTTTATGCACTCACGTCATACCTAACATTTTCTTAATTGTTTAGCTATTTCTAGGTTACACAGTATGTCTGAGAGGTTTTTCAAATTGTCGAAAATCTCCAAAATCATTCCAATATATTTATTGAAAAGTATCCACATAAAAGTGGACCCACGCAGTCCAAACCCATGTTGTTCAAGGGTCAACTGTGTATTGATAGATTCACTGGTTGTGACAAATGTGCTACATTAGTGTAAGATAATCACAATAGGGAAGCTGTTAAGATATTAATAGGGAAAAATAGTGTAAGATATTAACAATAGGGAAAAATATGGGGTACACAAGAACACTATATCACCTTTTCAACTTTTTTTTAAATCTATTGCTCTTCCAAATGTCTTGATTAAATGAAAACAACTTCTATGTTTCTAGACAGGAAAGTGTAAAGGTGCTAAAAATATCGATTTGCCCTAAATTAATTTATAAAATGAATCCAATTCTAATCAAAATTAGTATTCTTAGAAATGACAAAATTATTCTTGAATTTATAGAAATAGAAGGTAAAATATCAAGCCAAGAAAATATTTCTAAAAAAATAGTAAAAGTGGACTTGTATCACCAGATACTAAAATATTTTATAAAGATTTTAAAAATTAACAATATGAACATGGGAAAAAAAAGATTAATGGAACAAGCAGACAGCCAAGAAACAAATCAAAACTATATTATTTCATACATAATAATAAATAAATAAGAAGAGGGGAATAAACTATTAACACTCTAAACTGATTTCATTTGAATTCAAAAGTTAAATGTAAAAAACAAAACCTGTAAAAATTAGAAATTGGAAATACATGGATAACTTGATCTCACTTCTGGTTTCTAAGTATACGAGCACAGGCAAGAACAAGAAGAAAAAATATTAATACAATTTCTGTGTCTACAAATACAAACAGAGTTACATAGAACAAGAAAAACTTGGGAAAAAACACATTTCAACATGTATGACCAGCAAGACTAATATTCTTAATATAACTGAAGAAGAAATCCATAAGAAAAAGACGAACAATCTACTAGAAACAGGGAAAAATCATGAACAGAAAATTCACAAATGAGTAAATAAATCAATAAAGACAACAAAAAAAAAGTTCATCACTAGTAATCAAAGAAATAGAATTAAAGCAACAATTTTGCTTATCAGGTTGGCAAATAATGAAATAATAAAAGGAATGATAATACCCAGTGTTGACAAAGATGTGGGGAATCCAACACATACAATGCTGTGGGAGTTTAAATTGGGACACTCTTTCAGGACAGCAGGTTGGCAACAATAACTAAAATAATAATGATAATAGCTAAGAGTTTTGAGTTCAGTGTGGGTCAGGTGGTGATCTAATTACTTACTATGTATTAAGGCACCAGCACCTCATAGCAATTCAGTAAAGGAGGTACTTTTAGACACGTTCACCAGCGGGAAACCATGGTCCTGAGAAACCCTCAAAGCCATTCAGCTAGCAGGTGGCAGAGTTGGGATCCAGTCCTAAGTGGTCTGAGTCTGCGTCTTATATGTGCATAAAACGTGACAGATGTACTGTCATGCTAGGAATTTAGCAGAAGAAAACAATTGGGAATGTTTACAAACTTAGGTATACAAAGATGCTTATTGAAATGATTTTATAAAAGCAGGGGGAAAGGCAATAATCTAAATTATCACCAGTAGAGAATAAATTAAATAAATTTATGTTTTCCATATTTTACAAATATTCTAAGTAAGCATGTATAGCTTTTATAATAGCAAGTTAGATACTTTGTTCATTGTCAAAAAAGAAAAAAGAAAAAACTTGTCCTTTGAGTTTTGGGGGTTTTTTCCTGTATTACTTTATTTCTTTTTTATTTTTTAATTAACAAATAAAAATATATACATTCATAGTATATAACACGATATTTCGGTATATGTATACATACACTGTGGAATGACTAAATGAAGCCAATTAGCATATGCAAAAACCTCATCCTTTTGATTCAAATACCTGACTTGTCTTCCTTTCCTTAGTTCTGATTTTCCTTCTGTCTCATAAGCCTCATAACATGTGTATCCTTTGCTGTGGGCTTAAGAACAGTATATTAATAAACAAGTAACATAATGCAATAAAAGATTCTTGACTTGGGCATTTGAAGGAACAGGAGATTACAGTTCATTGAAAATAAAAATTAATGAATTAAGACTTAATTGATGAAGACCCTCCAAGTTTCTTCATGTTCTTGTACTTCTCAGACCTTAGAGCACAAGTCCAGGCAAACAAGGATTCAAGGTCAAGAGAACAGGGGTTGCAGGGGCTCCTCTGCCCACCCCAGGATGAGGGGGCTACCAGGGACCTGACCTTTGTCTGCTGAGCATCCCACCAGTCCCAGGTCAGGCCCTGTGGAGGGAGCTGGAGCATGTGTGTGGTGATTGGTTAAAACTGGGCATCAGTGTTGTGCTCTATCTGATCCCTAGGACCTTGAAGGCTAAGATGCCCACCCACCCAGCTGAAGTGCTGTGGTGGAGCAGTCACACGTGACAGGTGTCCAGAGCTTTCTGGTCCACATGGGGCAGTGTTACCCAACAACTTCTGCAGTGTGCTGAACCTTTATTCCTGCTGGAATGTTTGTTCCTAGAGGCACTTGACACTTTATGGTCTATCGAACACATTCATGCTCATTATCTCACTTGAAAGATTCATTGCTGCTGTAACGGGCCTGTGGCTGTACTCCCTGCTGTCTCTCCAGCATGCAGGACGGTGCCTGTCTGTGTGCACTGAGTGGCAATGGCCATGCCATCAAATGGACACCAACGGCGGTGGGCATCACAGATTTTTAGCTGTAAAATGGAGATACTAGTACCTACTTCTGAGGGATATCATGGAGATAAAATCAAGTGTTAATTGTAAAATTCTTGGAAAGCCGCGGTCTCATTGTAAGGGGTAAATGAAAGTATCTGAAGAACCAAAGAACCAAAGTGTGGCGCTCAGGATCCTAGAGAGCATCCCACCTCCCTGAACTTTCAGGCTGTGGCCGCTGAAGAGTTCTTGAGACTCAAGGTCTTGATGTGGCAGGAAGCCTTGCAGGGTGGGGTGGGGTTGTACCCCATTTCACCATAACCCCCTCCACCCATTTATTCTTACAGGGAGCAGTGAAGAAATCCCTTTTTTCTTATCACCGAAACTGTGCAGAAGAAAGGCAGCACTTCAGGAGCCAGGTTGCCAAACTGCCCTGCTGAGCTTTCCAGGCTGAGTCAGGCATGTCCTAGGAGTAGTTTTTCCGAAGGAGTGATGGATTTGTGCTGATCTGGCCTTTCCCTTGTGATGAAAGCCAAAGGGCCCTCATGCCTCTGCAAACCCTGCATTCTCACTCATGCCTCTGTCCTAGGGGAAAGAGAAGCAGCCACATCCCTCCTGCCCAGAAGAACATCTGATCTTCACCTCAGGCACCCAATGGAACCCCACAGGGCCACAGAAGTAGTCCTTACTTTCCATAGCTTCACAGAGTGAGGCTCCATCACAGCATAATGCACTCTGCACATCACTTCTCCCTGCCTTCTGAAGACAACTGCATGCAGCAAAAGAGCCCTGGACTGTGCAGGAGCCCACATGGACTCTTGAGCACTTACACGCTATGTGGTCTGTGGCAACTTCCTCAGCAACTCTGAGCCTTCATTTACTCAGCTGCAAGATGGGAGTAACAACAATGCCGAATTCACAAATTATTTTAGGAATTAAATGAAATAACTCTGTGACTACTGGTCAGAGCAATGGTATTCAATGATTTATTTGCTTGTTGCACATGACATTGTCACACAGACCAATGTAGCCAGTCAAGCTCAATCACTGTGACTAAGATCCACCTTCTAATATTTTCCAAAACTACTGCCAGCACCTGCCTGGTTCCAGTTGATTGATCCCCGCCATGCTCTTACTCCAACACGCCTGCAACAACCCCAGGCAGCCCAGCTTTTCCTCAGGATGCCAACGTTTGAAGAAACAACTTACCTTGGGAAAATTAAGTCATCATCATGCTTCTTTCCAATCTAAATAACCTTTGGTAGCTGCCTATATCTTTTAAGATAAAACTCAAAACTCCCTAACGTGGCTTTCAGGTCTGAGTGACGTGGCCTGTCTCCTCACTCCCCTCTGTCCTTCCTAACCCCTGCAATGGCCTGCACGTGCTCTTCCATTCAGCTCCATTCCTCCCCCATTCGTTTTTTCCCTCTACATATCCCGATGGATTCTAGCTCAAGCATATTGTTCTCCAGGAAGACCCTGTTGGCACCCCCACCACAGTCTGTGTGCACCCCTAGAGTGTGTCCAAGTGTGTCCCCTGTCTTGCAATCATTCATTCACAGTCATCCTCCATACTACTGTATGAACTCCTTGGGGGTAGGGACTGTGTCTTGTTTGTCTTTGTATCTCCAGCTTCTATCACAAAGTAAATACTCACTGAATGAATGAATGTCATTTCTTTCTTGCTCCAGCACAATTTTCTGGATCTGAAGGAAATTGCTTTCCAGTCTGCTTCCCCACTTCACCATCTCATACCAGCTGATCTCTCCTTCTCTAGTCTCAGGTCCAAGGCTCCCCCTACCTCCGAAGACCCCCCGGTCTCCTTCCTGAGCATCCAGCATAACTCGACCCCCAATCCACCAGTTTCTGCTCCACCACAAATGAGTACTTATGTGTATCTACATTTTACGTTTAACTATATTTGCATTTATCTCATGTGTGGGCAAACACCAGGGGTGCTAATTATGGCAACTTTATCAGCAGATCCCCAAAGTTTAAGAATGAATTATGTGGCTGTGGAGTAAATAAAACAGATTGGTCAACTGGGGCTTGAAATCAGTTTTATTGTTTTTGTTGTTGTTGTGCTAAAACAAACTAAACAAATGCCCCAGAGATGAGCTCCATCACAGCCTGACAGTAGAAAGGGTAAAATAATAATAATTCTATAGCCATAATAATCAATCAGCCCTACAATAATATTGATATTAACATTCACTTATTGTTTCCTGTGTGCTGAACAGAATACTACGAGCTTCACTGACAACATTCACAACTGTCTAAAGATCTATTGCTTATGGCTGCGTGACCTTGAGGAATTACTTTGCTCTTTTTGCCTCCATTTCCTCATGAGTAAAATAGGGATAGTTATGGTACCTAGGCCTTATAATGATTAAATGCGTTATTATATATAAAATGTTTAGAGGAGGGCCCAGCACACAGCAAGCCTCCCAAAAATGCGATCCCTCAGACCAGCCTGGCCAATGTGGTGAAACCCCGTCTCTACTAAATATACAAAAATTAGCTGGGTGTGGGGGCGCATGCCTGTAATCCCAGCTACTCAGGAGGCTGAGGCAGGAGAATTGCTTGAACCTGGGAGGTAGAAGTTGCAATGAGCAGGGATCGCACAACTGCATGCACTCTAGCCTGAGCGACAGACTGTGACTCTGTCTCAAAAAAATTAAAAAAAAAAGTGATCCCTCCCCGCCCCCAAAGTTAATCTGTACCTGAGTTAATTAGTCCTAACCACCGGGGTCTTCTGCCTTAGAGTTTGCCGTGTGGCTCAGGCTCCCAAGGGAGTAGAACTAAAGCCAACAGGTGGAAGAAACAGAAGGCAGCTCTCTACTGATTATAATTGTAACTTTCTAATAAAGCCTTTAATGTGACAGAATTCAGCAATTTTACTTCTTATCTAGCTCAAGAAACTATCATTTATGTGTATAAGGAAGCACCTATAAAAATATGCTTGAGGCCAGGTGCAGTGGCTCATACCTGTAATCCCAGCACTTTGGGAGGCTGTAGTGGGCAGATCACGAGGTCAAGAGATCGAGACCATCCTGGCCGAAATAGTGAAACCCCATTTCTACTAAAATACAAAAATTAGCTGGACGTGGTGGTACGCGCCTGTAGTCCCAGCTACTCGGGAGGCTGAGGCAGAACTGCTTGAAGCCGGGAGGCAGAGGTTGCAATGAGCCAGGATTGCGCCACTGCACTCCAGCCTGGTGCCTGGCGAAAGAGCAAGACACTATCTCAAAACAAAACAAAAAAACAAAATACGTATATATGCTTGAGGCTTTGTTTGCAATAATGAAAATCAGAGCAACCTACATGCCCATCGATTTAGAAGTGGCTAAATAAACTGTCGCAGATCCAACCTATAAATTACTAAGGAATCATGAAAAGGAATAATGTTGCTTTACGCCTATCAACAGTATGTGCAAGGCAGGGTTCTAAGTTCTTACCTAAATTTACTCATTTAATCCTTACAAGATCCTGTGGCTATAGGTATACCACAATCCCAATTTACAAAGGAGAGAAACTGAGGCTGAAAGGTTTAAACAATTTGTATCGTGCAACTAGCAAGTGGCAAACCTATGGTCTGAATCCAGGTAGTGTGGCCCCAGGATCCATCCTCTTACCCATCATGTTAATTTACTACTGAGTGGAGAAAAAAACAAGCAGCAGAACGATACACAAAATATATAATACTATTCAGGTAAAATATACACACAACATAATACCATATTGTTTCTAAATATGTACAGAAAGGTGAGAAAATGATCTATTTTAACAATCAAGCCAATGTACAACATTTGTTGCCCATTTGAAGGAGCTAAAGGAACAAGAATTGGCAATGAAGATCAGGAATAATTTCACCCTGACATAAAACGTCTTAAATGTTTAAAACAAAATGTGTTCTGCTATTATAGAATGACTTAAAATTTATAAAATAAAAATAAAAGGAATCACCTACTTCAGGATTAAATGAGTTCCCTAATATAAAAAAGATTGGCTTAGATTTCTACTCTTAAGGAACTCTGCAGGGAGGGTGAAAACAAGGAAAAGGCCAAAATTTGACTTTTACGCAGAGTGAAGGGAATAGTTAGGGCAGCAACGTGACCACTTATTTCTGTATCTCTTTGATCAATTTATAACGTTTTTCTCTCTGCCACTTCTTAGTTCCTGTAAAAAGATTTAATCTATTTTATTTTTCCATGATAAAAGTAAATAAATATACTTTAGACCATTTTTAAAATATGGAAAAAGGAAGAGAAAAAGATAATCTTTAATTCTACCATCATGACGACAATGTCCTGTGTGCATCTGAAAACAAGAAAAATGGAAAAAGACAAGCGCACCAAGGCAGTCTCCCGGAGTCTCTCGGCCCTCCCCGGATAAGCCGTAGCTAGACCCGTCAGAGCTGGCCCTACTAATTGCCACTTCCCATGTCAGGAGGTCACCAAGTGGGAGTGTGAGGCCGCATTCCAGTGGTGGTGGAAGGCCCCACCAGCCGCACCTGCCCAGCATTCCCGCAGACACTGAGCCTTGCTGAAGGACACTTGGCCTGTTCTACCACAGAAAGCAAGGTGAGCAATTAGGCTCAGGAATCAGAAAACAATCTATTTTAAAGAAAAACAAATCACTGTGCCTATAGCAGCCTGTCCAAACACAGTAATCACAACAGCCATGGCATCTCCGGAAGCCAGCGGCATTTCTCAAACTCATTCCAGCAAACACAATACATAATTTGGACTTCAACCAGGCTAATTCCATCTCTGTCTGCCAAGGGTTTGACTAAAACACCTCCACTATCTCATATTTGATTCACTGGGGGATTAGGCACAATGAGAACAGCAATTAATTGCACACTTTTGCCCCTTCCTGGTGCCTTCCCCTAGATTGTATTGGGTTTCCCCAATATGACACTAGCCTGAGCAAAGCTAGCAGTTAAGTGTGGCCTTTATATGTCCTGTCCATATGTCCTGTGTATGGCCAGCTCTTAAGTGATGATGATAATGATGGTGATGGTGGTGGTGCCACCAAGGACTCCCAAATTGGACTAGATTATCTACTTACAGGGCAAGCTCATCCTCCAATGAAATAACATCCTCCGAAGGCCACAAGTGCCAGGCATCTCCTCAAATCACACCCCTTCCTGTTCTATTCTTCTTCTCTCACAAGCCTCATCACCTGCTCCTGACAGGGCACAATCACCTTGGTTAGGACGTTCCCCTTTAGTTTTGTTTACAAAACTTACAGGGCACCACTGTGTGGCAGACATTGGGCTAAGTACTGGAGGTTCAGTGATCAACAACTTTCAGTCATATCCTCAAGGAGTTCTTAGTTCAGCAAGGGAGACGGACATGTAATACATAATGTAAACACGATATGGAAAGTGGTTTTATTTGGTTTCACTTAAGGTAAGCTCAGAATATTATAGGAGCACAACAAGGGGGCACATGACCTAGTATTGGACAAGGCTTCTTGAAAGAGGTGATTGTCAGGTCTGTCCTACAGACATCTTTTTGCCTGTGAGTGAGGCTAGGGGACTGCACTGGCTAGGGGACCACACGGCTTAGCATAGATGACAAGAAAGTGAGACCTTCATAACCCAGAGATGCTCGCATTTATTTAATACAGTTAATGACAAAGGCCTAGAGCAAACACCAATTGTGGGTAATTAATGTTGACCCCCCCGAGGAGGAGGCAGTCCTGCAGGCGGATGATCAAAGATTGGTTTCTGGAGAAATAGGTAAACTTATCTAGATAAATTCCTTTGCACTCCCTTGTTATCTGTTATAACTTTTCCCACCACGCTGACAGATCTCCTACAGGTAATATCTCACTTGGCTGACAGCCTCCTTTCCATCCAGCCCAAATCAACGTTGAGTTGAAGACAAAACCTGAGTGTCCCCTGCTGAAGGGAGCCACAATAGCCCTCACCCTCATTCTCTCATGGAAGCTCAATCAATCAGCTTGAATCCCAGTTTCTTAGGGTCTTTAAGATTCTGGGTTCCACAGCAATCTCTTCCTGGAAGGGCTCCAGGGCTGAAGGACCAAACTCAACAAAGTAACCTGCTGGACCAAAATCTTCTTGGGCTGAACTCTCCACATGTCCCCTCAACCTGCTGCCAGTGGTATAAATGGGAGAACATCACCAGACAAGGAGCAAATCAGGCTACTAGTATTTTTGTGCCAGGAACCATGAGCAATTAGAAACATCTAGATCTTTCCTCATGAAGGTTACAGTCCTATCAAAGCTAGAAGAAACATGGAGGTCAGCTAGCCCAGTCCACTCACTGCATATGTGAGGAAACCGAGCTGCCCAACATGGCACAAAAACCAGACCTTACCCCATTGGGCTAGAATGTGTGTTCCACAAGGGCAGGGACTATTTTGCCTGTTTTGTCTCTGTCTAGGGCAATGTGTGTCAACTAGACAGCTCTCAGAAAATACTCGCTGATGCCGATGTTGACACAGAATTGTATCACACAGGACAGCAGGACTGCTGAAAAGCATGGGTTTTGGAGTCAGACAAATCCACCTGTAGTTCTGGCTCAGTTGCGTTTGACCATGTGACCCTGGCAAGTTCTTTGTTCTCCTCACACCTCACTTTTGTCGTCTATGATACATGGATAGATGTGTGGTGAGGTTCAAATGGAGAAACACATAGAGCACACCCAGCATGGTGCCTGGAACATAGGATGTGCCCAATAAATGGTAGTTATCACTGCTAGTAGTAGTATTAAGTACCAGGTGACTGACCCCGAGAAGAACTTGGGAGATAACTGGACAAAAGGGGCAAGGCTAGCCAGACCCCCAGTCCAACATCAACCATGAAGGCAAACCCACCAGAGAAAATCTGCCCCTGAAAGATTTCCTCTGTGCACTCCCCACCCCTACTCCCTCATTGACGCCTGACACTTCTTCACTGAGCTTCAACCTTTCCATTATAATTCTGACTCTTTTAACCTAGGACCCCTTGAATAGAGAAGACCCACTTTAAATCAGATGCCCATACTTTAACTTAAATGAATTGTACAATCTTCCCTTGAGTTCAACAAGTGTTTAATCAAACACTGACTCTTTTCCAATAACCTTCCCATATAATAGATCTTGTTTCATCTGCACAACATCCTCAAAACATAGGCAAATCGAAGATACTTTACACATAAAGACACAGGATCAGAAAGGCTAATAAGTGGCACACGTGCAGTGTCACAGCTGGCAAATGATATAACCAAGATTCCGACTCAAATCCTCTGATGTCAATTAGTCACCAAAGTCTCATCACGACCCAGAAACCATTTCGATAATGAGCTAGAGGGATGACAGACGCTCAGGCATCCCCTGCTGAAGGAAGTCACAGCAGCCTCCCCATTCTATCATGAAGGCTAAATAAATCAGCCTGAATTTCAGTTTCTTAGGGTCTTTAATTTCCTGGTTTCCTCTAAGATCTCAGCTCTTCCAGATGGCTTGCGTCTCAAGCAGTCAGCACAATGCCTAGCCCAGCCCACAACAAATGCTGGCAGAATGAACGGATGCAGAAATAAACTCTTCCACATCCGCCCACTTCTGGAATTGTTACTGACCTAGATATTACGTGTTTCGGTCTCGGTGGGGAGGATATTAACCCCTAGGATGAGGGGCTCCAAGGACACACTGCCTACTTCACAGGGTGCCTCCGGCTGCCTCCAAAGACAATGCTCTGGGCCAGCTCCTGAGTCTAGAGCGGCCCACAGTTCCAATGCTGTGTTTCAGCGGGAGACAGACCCACTCTCACACTTGCAAATCCTCCCGCTACCCTTAGCTGAACATGAGGGCAGAACTCCAGCACCGCAAGTGTGCATTTTCTGGGAGGATGTGTGGAACACCCAAGCAGGAAGAAGCAGGGCCCATGCTTTTAACCTAGTGTTTCCTAAACCTCAATAATTCACATACTTCATTGGTAGTTTTTCCCATATCCATGAACCACTTGAATGATTATTTATTCAACACTTTTCTCTAGATCAACACGATTTTTGCTTAGCCGGATTTATTTTTGAAGATATATTACCACAGTGTTACCTTCTTTTACCTCATCCTAAGCAATGATACCCATAAAATAAATCTGAAGTGCTTATTCTGTACACATTAAAAGAAATGTATTTTCTTTTTTTGTTTTGTTTGTTTTGAGATGGAGTCTCGCTCTGTCACCCAGGCTATAGTGCAGTGGCACAGTCTTGGCTCATTGCAACCTCTGCCTTCCAAGTTCAAGCAATTCTCCTGCCTCAGCCTCCCAAGTACCTGGGATTACAGTCAGGCACCACCATGCCCAGCTAATTTTTGTATTTTTAGTAGAGATGGGGTTTCACCATGTTGGCCAGGCTGGTCTCAAACTCCTGACCTCAAGTGATCCACCCGCCTCAGTCTCCTAAAGTGCAGAAATTACAGATGTGAGCCACCGCACCCAGCAAAGAAATGTAATTTCTATTTTAATGTACAGCTATTCGAATAAGGAGGGTTTGTGACTCACCAGCGGAAAGCACACTTTGCTTTATGTAACTCTTCTGCAATCCATCTAGGATCCAGCAGGGATTATGTGGAGTAAAATGCCCTCATTAATCATGAAGAGCAATTGCATGCCATGAATAATTTAATCATACATTAACATCACAATTACGTTGGTAACGCAGTAATACTGATAATTCAAAAACCTGTGCTGACATCGACTTTAAAACTTCTAGTATGCTATAATCTCTGTTATCTCCCCCTTTTGGAGCCAAATAGGGCTTACAATTTCTTGGAGTTGCCAGAATCTGATCAGAGAGCCCAGGGTTGGGTAAGGAGAAAGAGTTATTATTCTGACTAGACTCAAAACCAGCATTGTAACAAATCTTAAAACAATTCCTCTGTCCTCCTTACCTCCCTTTTCTCTCTCCCTCTTTCCATTCTCTCCATCATTCTCTCTTTCCTTCTTTACACAAACAGTGACGCACTGCCTGGTGTGTCCACACAGGACCCAGGTTTACTAAGAACTGCAATGCCATGCCTGCCTTCCAGGAGCAAACAATCTTGCTGGGGAGGTGAAAATAGGGCAAAGACTTAATATCCTTTCCACTCAGCCCAAAATGTCTAATATCCAGGTCAGTAACAATTCTAGATGTGGACAGATGTGGAAGAGTGCGTTCATTCATCCATTCATTCTACCAGCATTCATTGTGGACTGGGCTAGGCATTGCACTAGCTGCTTGAAATGCAAGACAACGAACAAAACCTAGTAACCCCCGCTCCGAGGAGACCTCAGTCTAGGGGGAAACGGGATTACTGAACTGCAAGGTGAAGTGCTCTCTCCATCACAGTGGGATGCTGGGGAAGCTTTCCTGGAAGGGTGATGTCTGATAGAGTATTGAAAGAGAAATTAGATAAATTAAGAAAGGGGGCATTCACAGATGGAGGGAAAGGCACAGAAAAAATATAAAGGCATTGAAAACAACCTGACTCAATGGGGGAGAGGGGTTTGTTGAGTTTGGAGGACAATGCTTCTACAGGGGAATAGTCAGAGGCCAACTGGAACTGAATCACAAAAGGCCCTTTGGGCTAAGAAATCTGGACTTGATCCTGATATGTAGACACGGGGATTTTTAGTAGAAAAATGACATAATTGGGACAAATCCAGTAACAATACGGTTACCATAGACATCAAGGCTGGCTGACAAGTGAGAATCGGAGAGCAATCCCCAGGCCAAAAAAGAGGGCCAGCAATCTCGTTCACATTCCCGAGAGAAAGAAAACTGGTTCTTGAGAAAGAGTAGGGTGTGAGGACAGAGATTACAGACAGTGAAGGGCTGAGACACACAGACACACACAGACATATGTACACACATCACACACAGATATGTGTGCACATATTACACATAGACATTTGTACATGTATCACACACATATGTACACACATAACACTTAGATATACGTGCATGCCACACCGAGAGGCATGTGTGCACACAACACATGCACACACAGACATAGGTACACTCATCACACACAGGCACATGTATGTGCATCACATATACACACATTGACATGTACACAGATTGCGTATATGACAGAAAAACACATCACACACAGGGATGTATACATACATTTCCATAGATACGTGTATACATTCTACACAGATGCATGGCGACGTGTACACACTGCACCACATGCACACATTTACACTCACATGCATGAAAGCAACATGAAAGTCAAAGTCCAAATCTGGAAAAACCTCTGTCTACTGCTTTTACTGTTTTCCAATCCTAACTCAAAACTCACTTTTTCCAGAAGGCTTTTCCAGTTGCTTCCCTTCTCTACATTCCCTCATCCCCCGGCACTGGGCTGGCACTGCTCTCAAGCATTCTATTACTAAATGACTTCTTTTCCAAATGCCCTCACTAAGCTGTCTGCTTCCCTCTTCCCCTTCCTCACGCCCTCTCACACACATACCAAAAGGGGTCACTTCAGACCACACATGCCCAGGGGAATCCTGGTGCAGAAGGCTGTGAAGAGAAGATGGCTTGACAAAAACAAGATGGAAACTGCATTTTGAGGAAAATCCACAATTCCATGGAGCTAGAGAGAGTCTGGGGGAACTGAGATACAAGCTTATATGCAAGGAAATCAGGGGGCCAAGAAGTAAAGGGTTGAGATAAAAGAGAGTAGTTCACTCACACAAACCTGTCTCCTCACCCACTATGCAGCCAATACTGTGTATACAAAGGAAGATAAAGTCCCTTCCAGCAGTCCCCCAGGGAGACAACCAAGATCTGGAGAAATTCGAGAGAGTTCTCAAGGGTACAGAGGATATAAGACAGCTGGAAGGTCTAAATGGTAAGAATGGGAGTCTCCACCACGGAGACCAGCCATTAAAGCTAATAGTCATGGAGTCCATGCCGTGACATGGGGGTCTGTGTCTGTGCATGATGACACCGCCACATGGAGAGTCAGCACCCAAAATTGAGAGTTTATAGAAAGGGAAGTATAAATTAAGAGAAATAAAACAAGATTAAAATACTCAACAACATTTTAAATACTACAACTTACCAGTTGTATTTGGATGATGGAATTACAGGTGACTCTTTTTTTCTTTGCTTTTCAAATTTGTAGGAAATTTCTTTCTTTTCTTTTCTTTTTTTTTTTTTTTTTTTGGTTTTCATATTTGTTGCAGAATGATTTACTAAGGATAAGGGGCCAGCTTCACCACCAGGGGATTCCCTGCTCCAGGCACACGCACACGCCTGTAGACATATGAACACACGTCACACAAATTAATCCTTCCTCTGGGATCTAAAGTGTCATACCCTAATTGCAGGAGGATCTAAAGCAACGCAGCCTGCCCACATGCCTTTCTTAATCCCATGCAATTATACCCACCCTGGGTGATGACACTCACAGAGGTTATTCTTAAGGCAGGCTAACTTTCCTTGCCCGGCCCTTCTGCTGCACCCTCCCTTTTCCTCCATACTCAGTTCAGGTGGGAAATGTTCTCAGGGAGAAAAATTCTCAAAATTCCATTGATTTAAGCCTGAGGCTGGCACACAGGGAGGTATGGCATTTCTACGCTCTTTTCCCATTGGCCTGTGATCCTTGTCAACCCATCTAGCTTCTTCTCTGTCACTGCTTCTGACCATCCTCATCTCTCTTTCCTCTCTATCCAGAGAAGAGCCGTGGGAGGGAGGCATTAAAAACCCCCACTAATAGAGGAATGAATTAGATTAACTTCATAGATGGAGAAACTGAGATCTGAGGGACAAGACAGTGCCCAAGCTCACAGGGTATCGGTGCCCAGGCAGGTTTAGAGCATTGCCTCCCTGCCAAGATCCCAAGACCTCAGCAGAGGAAAGACCTTGATCCCTACGCTTCAGAACAGACCAGAGGCTAACAAACCTCCCAGCTCCCAACTGTGTTTCAGGCCCTATCCAGAAAGCTGAACATTGGACCACAGGCAGCCAGGGTCTCCGGGAAAGTATGATTCAAGAAATATTCTGAAAAACTGAAAAACAAGAGACAATGCTAAAATCAGGCACTTTAGATGAAAGTTGGAAGATAGCAGGAAGAGCTGTTTGCCACGGCAAATTTATTCAAGATACTTTCATAGAAAACAAAATCAGATTATATGTTGCCTCCTCTATGAGATTAAATTATCATCATCTCCTTGGCCGATCAACAAATTTTTATAAATATTTACTCCGAGGTCCAGCCCTGAGTTAGATGGGAATACGGAGAGTTAGGGAGATCCAGGTTGCCAAGGATAACCCCAGCCTAGAAGAGAAGGCCCAAGGAACCTGTGCCAGATGTAAACCATGCTTCCACAGTCCCACCTCTTGGAATTCTTGAGCACATGGATGGAACCAGACAAAGAGGTCACTGAAGACCCACCCACCAAGCCGTGATCTCACTTTTTTAAGCAGCGAGAAAGTTCACCCAAGTCATCCACCTGATTTCAACAGGTTTAGCTATTGAAATACAGAGTATAATTGGAAGAATGAGCAAATATTAAGGCTAACCAGCAAGTGTGAGGAACAGGATTACTTGTCAAGACAAAGACTGAATCAAGATTGTGGCGTTCAGTTGTAAATCCTATTTACAGTCTGGGTAAGACAGAAGTCACACTCAAAGCCCACTGCAGATGCAGGGAATTTTTGAAAGCAGTGCTTAAGAATCAAAATTGGATTTAAAACTAAAAGAGGAGGAGCATTTGCCTTGCTTTGCTTTTCAGTGGTGCCCAGTGAAGAAATGCATTGGTGGAGATTATATGAGATAGCACACAGCTGAAATGCACAAGTTAAAGCTTTTAGGCCAAGCAGCCTAAAAGGTTATAGGTTTGAAATGCTTATGCTTTTTTTCTTTCTGCCATATTGATTTCCAGACTGTTTGACTTGGAATCAGTCAAAACAATATGGACGATTCAACCAACGAATATCAGTGGATGGGCTGGTCCAGGAGCCAACATTCTTAGACCACCAACTATCACTATGCACCAGAGTTCTGAGGGGCATCAGGTGACATTCCCTATCTCAGAGCAGGACTGCAGCTGTTCACTGCTCCTCCCTGCTCATAAAGTTTACACATGAGCTAGGATGTAGGCCCTAAGCCTTCAGGCTACCTAACAGCTGCCCACCTGTGAAAGCGCCTCCTGATATCAGCAATTTACTTTCAGGCCCAGAGGCTAGTGTGCCCTGGCCCAACAGCCTACCGGAGCTTAGCGGGCATAGCTACAAAATATTTTTACTGGCGTTTTAAATACTCCCTCCTCTCATTGCCAGCACCTGGAGGTATTCTTCATAGAAATACCTCTTTTATTTCTATGAAAAGCAGAAAACCACAAGTCGAATCTATAGTGGCAGAAGTACTGAGCTGGGCATCCAGAAACCCAGGTTCTAGTCTTGGCCCTGGAACATGGTTAAGCTTCTCGGGGCCTTGGATTCTTTACCTACCTCTACAAAGGAGAGAGGTGATGGGAAGATCTCTACGTATCCTTCCAGCTCTCATACTCCATCAATGCATAAATTTGTCCCTGAGGAGCTGGGAGCATTCACGAAAGCATCTTCTGCTCCCTGCCTCCCAGAGGCCACAATCCAGCCTAGCTGGGGAGTCATCCCTTCATTTGGTTCCTTTTGACCTAAAGAGGAGAGGTGTGTAGTGCTTGGAAAGAACACACAATTTAGAATCAAAAGAACTGAGAATCTTGGCTTTTCCACTTAAAGGCTGTGGAATTTGGGCAAATCTAAGCTGCTAACTCACCCTGAACTGAGGAACATTACTGGGCACACAAAACTGTTATGAGGATTGAACATATGTGACAGTGGTCTATAAACTGAAGAGTCTGTCCACAGGGGAAGGGTCCAACCCCAGGCAAGCATGGTCCCTGGTTGCACTGCTAACCCTGTGTGCATCTATAAGCTTTTTGGAAAGGTCCGAACAACTCATCTGTGGGCCTCACCCTCAGCAAAATGAGCTCCAGGAACACACAAAGGAGGACCTGCTAAGAGTCAGCAGTGCCTGATAACACCCCAGGGGGCTATAAATGCTCTTTACATCCTAGGATGCAGAGTTAAGAACTAACGGGGAGCCTTCCTTCAAAGACAATTAGAATTTGAAAAAAGAGACAAGTCAGATTGATGTGTCATTAACAGACTGTAACTAGTACAATCGTTCCATAAGGCCTTGGAAAGGGAAAGTGGTCAGGGAGAAGGAACCAGTGGGTGGGATGAATCCAGGGAAGCTTCCTGGAGGGGAACACCAGTAGCCACAAACCATGCAGAGCTGTCCCTCCCCCTAGCCCTCTAAGCAGCACTCCCCATGTAAGACTGAGGACCAGCCACCCCTTCAAGCTGTTTTCCCAGAAGAACTGTAGAAAGGAAGAAAATGGCAGCCCAGGAGGTATCTGGAGCTCTGTGACACTTTCTGGGCCAGCACTGAGAGAAAACCGTTCCCATTCCAAGTCAACAGTGCAAAGGGCTTCCTGCTCCTATCCTGCCAAAGCTCCCTAGCCCTTGTCCTGTGTCCATTTTATTCTTTACAGCCGCCTGCTGCCCCTTTAACCTGTTACATAAGTAGTCACCTCTCAGTCATGAGAATGCACATGTGCAGCTCTGGATACTTCAAGGTTGTAATGAGCACGCTTCCATCCAACTGGGGTTCCCCAAACTCAAGAGCTAAAATCTCAGACTGGGGCCCAGGAGCCAGGTGCCTCCACTCAGAGAAGCAACCTTCTCAGAGTGGTTCCCCGCTGCTCTTTCTTAAACACCCGCAACACAGCTTGTGCAGATGGCCAGGCTGTGAGTCAGCATCTGGGCCGTCCTCACACTGTCTTCTCTACCTCCGTCTCTCTTGCTCTGAAGATGCCTGTAGCAGGAAGATGTGCACCTCCTGAAAAGATAAGCTAAGCTGAGAAGCAGGAAGAACAAGTCTCCAACTTTCTTGCAATTTATGAATCAGAAGCTGGGTTTTCTCTAAAGAATGCATCTGTGATTGTGGATAAGCCCCAATGTTCCTTAACACCCTAGACTGCCACGTCTTCCTGAAGAATCACCACCCTTCACACACACACACACACACACACACACACACACACACACACACTTCCTATATGGAGCCTGCCTACCAGATTGATATTGTGATGATGGTCAGGGAAGCAGGCTAAAATTAAAATTCCACTAGCCCAGTGTCACTTTTATAGCTGCTCCTGGATTTGCTGCAGGAGGCTTGTTCATTCTGCACAGTGGCTAAGTTTAATCTGTAGTTCCAAGCTGAAACCCTCTACTCCTAATCACCTGACAAGATCAAATCTCAACCATAGTCAGTCAGTAGGTCTCAAGAGCTCCTTCAATTCCACTGGGATTTACTAAGTACCTATTAATGCCCAGCACCATGCCAGGCACTGTGCAGCATTTGCTTTAAGGACCATCCCCTCTAAGGATACAAGTATAGACAAGAACCGTGTCCTAATCTGTCAAACTGCAGAAGTCAAATGTGCTATCAAGCACACTTTCAGGGTTAAGTGTCTAAAGGCTATAAACCTTACAAATCTGACCTGGCAAGTCTTAAAAAAAAACCCAAATACCTATGTGTTGTTTTACAATTCTACAAAAATCCCATTACTTCCTCACTGATGTGATCAAAGGTGATAATCAGTTGCTGTCCACACAGATATCCCACTAGGACTACTGCTTCCAGTCCAGAAAGATAAGATGGGAAACCAGGCTCATATATGCATACATCAGGCAAGGTTAACTCAGGGCTGAAAGCCACAACATCTGGTACTCAGTATCATGTCACATCAGCCTTTTCTGCATGTTGTACTAGTTAGAAGTTTTTTTCTCATTAGATCCTATATAAGGTGGCAGAGGCAGGCATGGTGTACCAGGCCCACCCTCAACTCTACCAAGAAGATCCATGCACAGCTTTGGAAAGCTGTGATTCTGTGATGCTTAGCATGGCACCCAGTATGTTTGTTTTGGCTGGATTAACAAATAAAGAATTAGCATCTTAAATCTAATAGAAAAAAAATACCCTATATTCTTAAAAGAAAATGAACCCCAAAGTCAACATAGACAATGGGAATATTAGTCATTTTAGGGGGATCAACTGTACTTGAAGTTCCCCGTTTTGTTTTTTGAGACAGGGTCTCACTCTGTCACCAGGGCAGTGGTGCAATCTTGGCCCACTGCTGCCTTGACCACCCATGCATAAATGATCCTCCCACCTCACCCCCGTGAGTAGTTGGGACTACAGGCACATGCCACTACGTGCAGCTAATTTTGTTTATTTTTTTGTAGAGATGAGGTCCCACTATGTTACCCAGGCTGGTCTCAAACTCTTGGGCTCAAGTGATACTCCCAACTCAGCCTCCAGAGTAGCTGAGACTACATGTGCATGATACCACACCTCATTAATTTTTGTGTTTTTTGTAGAGACAGGGTCTTGCTGTGTTATGCAGGCTGGTCTCAAGCTCCTGAGCTCAAGCAGTCCGCCCATCTTGGCCTCCCAAAGTGCTAGAATTACAGGCATGAGCCACCACACCCAGCCCAGTTTCCAAATTTTAGAATTCTACAGAGAAGCAATATCTCCCTCAAAAAAAAAAAAAAGTGGTAACCATTACACCATTGCAAAATTTTCATTTTGACATGTAAGGACATAAAAGAAACAACTACAGCCTCAGCCTCATGTCACCATGTCACCATAGCTTTTAAATGAAGAGGTAGGAAGGCCATGATTTCAGAATTGAAGACTTTCTTTCTTTTTTTGTTTTTTTGAGACGGAGTTTTGCTCTTGTTACCCAGGCTGGAGTGCAATGGCGTGATCTCGGCTCACCGCAACCTCCGCCTCCTGGGTTCAGGCAATTCTCCTGCCTCAGCCTCCCGAGTGGCTGGGATTACAGGCACGCGCCACCATGCCCAGCTAATTTTTTGTATTTTTAGTAGAGACGGGGTTTCGCCATGTTGACCAGGATGGTCTCGATCTCTTGACCTTGTGATCCACTCGCCTCGGCCTCCCAAAGTGCCGGGATTGCAGGCGTGAGCCACTGTGCCTGGCGAAAACTTTCTTTCTTAAGAATACCCTGCTGACATCCTTTTACTTGAACACACAGCAACAGGCCAATGAGGGCCCACGATCAGGGCTAGGAACCATGGTCCACGCATGCTCCTTTTTCCAATATGGCCCAGTGAAATAAAACTATTCTTTTTTATACCCATAGCAATCACTAATCTGGGCCTGTTTCTCTCCAAATTCTCCACACTGCCTCAACTTCAAGCAGAGAAACTTGCCTTCTCCAACAGATCCTGTCTTCTCCCTACTGGGTCTTCTCTAAGGAGGAGAGCGCCTGAGTTCCTCTCAGGTTCACCTGGGTTTATGCTGCCCAAACTGAAACCAGTGCCACAAGTTTCTGAAGGCCCCAGTCTAATCAGGATCATTTGGATCATTAAAAGTGCACTATAATTAACAATTTATTATTGGAGCTGTCATTTCAAAACATAACTGGGCAGAGCAAAGTTCGACCGTGGTATCTTAATACCAATTGACTTCCGGTGATGAAAGAAGGAGAAGCATGCTGTTCTGCGTGCAAAGAGGTGATGCTACTGGTCCAGAGTCAACAGGGACGTTCTGAGTTATTCTCCAAGGAGAAGAATTGGACTTGCCCAATCCCTCCATGGACTCCTTTCCGGCCTTGGTGTCCAAGGGAAGGCCAGGCTGGAAGTAAGGGTGTGCTGTTATAGGAGAACACAACAAAAAAGATAGCATCACCTTCTACACTTAACATAACTATTCCCTCTTCACAAGCCTGTGAAATAGGTATCACTATTTCTATTCGATAGACAAGGTAACAGAGGGTCAGAAAGCTTGATCATTCCACAGTCGATAATTACTTACTGAGCGCCTCCCATGTGCAGACATTGCACTAAGAGCTATGACTCTGCCCAAGGTGACACAGCTGGCAAGTAGCAAAGGGAGCATCCAACCTGTCACCTAATCTCAAGTCTATTCCATTTGATAACTGCCCCTCAGGCTGAGGTCAGTGTTTTGTCACACAACACCAGAGGACAACAGAGCCAAAGAGCCACTGTAGGATCACATGGTCCATCTCTTCAGTTTGCTCTGTTACAAGAAAAGTCAGTATTGATTATCTTTCTCAGACTTTCTCAAATGCCTGCTGTCTCCAGGGACAAATCAAAGTAGCTTCCCATGTCACATTAGTCACAGCACTGTCTATGGTGTGCAGTCCAGAGCTGCGTGCTGGGGGTTCATGCTTCCAGTGGGCAGGACAGAAGCACCCCAACAATTCACACATGAAATCCTGGGAGAGAAAATTTTGCAAAGGAGGAATGGGTTCTAAAGTTTTGAGGGTTTTTGAGTAGCAGGACCAGAAACCACACAGTAAGATTTGGAAGGTCCTACTCCTTGGACAAAGAACTGAGATCTCCAGTTTGACTCTCTTAGGGCACCTCAAGACTCTGGGACCTACTCCTCAAGCACAGCCCTGTGGTCACCTGGTATGCGTCCTGTGCCAGAGGTTTCAGAAACAATGTCTGACATCCACTCTGATGGGCTGACCCCACTGATGAGCCTGCCACACTGTTGCATCAGAGAAGGGGCCAGTCACACACCAGGCTGCCCATCTCGAGAATGCCAAAACCTTCATGAACAGGCTACCCTGTGCCTGCAATCACAGGGAGGTGGGGCTGACAGCCGTGGGTCACGTAACTGAGGCCAAAAACAAGCAGCTGGCCTGGATCAATGGATGAGTCAGGGTTTGAGGCATAAGATATATAACCTCAGGAGCTCGGTGCTCCTCACATTGCCAGCATCTTCTCTCCTCACTCACCCTTCCTGGTGCTTTGGGTAAGTGTGGGTTCTACTGACTATCTTATCTTCCCAGCTGGTCTTGCCCAGGCCTGACTAGATTAGATGAATCTCTGCCTTCCCAACAGTGCTCACATTTAGAAGGGGGTCAGGAAAGGAGTGGGGGATTAGCTGCTGCCGTGCAGATGGTGTTTCTGGTCTTCTGGCCAGAATGTAAACTCCACAAAGACAAGACTATCTCCTGCCTCTATGGCACCCCTATCGGGGCAGGCATGGTGCCAGGCACAGGACTCTGCAGAGGCTGTCCAAGGCAGCCTGTGCATGGGCTGCGCGGACCTTGTGAACCAGTCAGGAGGAGAGGCTGAGCTCACTCTCAAGAGGGTAGGGAGAATGATTCCAAGAAAGTTGCAGATTGGAGGGATTTGAGGTGCCACAGAAACCCAATTCCTGCTTTACAGAGTCAGAAGTTCTGAGAGGGAAATACAACTTCCTACAATTCAGAGTCGATTCTACCAAGTTTGGACTTGAGAAAATCATGGAAGAGATGGCTAATAGCTTCTGGTCGGGAATACTGGTCCAAAGGACCAACAGGGTCCTTCCCCTGTTTGCAGGCAGGGCCACAGCAGAGCCTGTCTTTTCTAATAACTAGCCCTTGAATCATGGCCTAGCTTAGTAGGACAGACCAAGAGTTTGAACTAGGGCTTTTGCAGAGGATAGAGTGCAACAGCCCTCATCAGAATGGAGTCCAAGAAATCTCCCTCTGTTGGGCTGGGAATGGGTAAAATCTCCCATCCTAGATAAAGGTTTGTGGTAGTTTTCTATTTGCACTCAGAGAATCAGTTTTGGGATTGGAGGAGGCCTGAAAGATGAAGTGTTCAAACCTTTCCATTTAAGAGGAGATGAGAAACACGTGGGATTGGGAGCGATCCACCCTCAAATCACACAACATTGGTCAGAGGCAGAGCTGGAAGAACGAATGGGCACCGCTAACTGAACTGTTTAAAGCTTAGTGAAGGCTTTCTGCGGGGGAAGGAGGAACTCAACGCTTCCAAAAGCAGGAATCGTGGGAATCCCAGCTGAGGGCTCTCCGGGCACCTGAAGGAGCCCTGGACCTGGCCCAGGCGGGCGCTGGGAGGACGGCGATGTTGCCATGGATGCAGCTGCCTCCGTAAGCATCCTCCTGCAGCTGGTCCAGCGATGCTCTCTTCTCTCCTTCCAGGCTCCCCTTCCTTCTTAGCCAAGATGTCTTATCAGAAAAAGCAGCCCACCCCCCAGCCACCAGTGGACTGCGTAAAGACCTCCGGCGGCGGCGGCAGCGGTGGCGGGGGCGGCAGCGGCGGGGGCGGCTGCGGCTTCTTTAGCGGCGGCGGCTCCAGCGGGGGCAGCGGCGGTTCTGGCTGCGGCTACTCCGGCAGCGGCGGCGGCGGCTTCGGAGGCTGCGGCGGGGGCTCCGGTGGGAGCGTCAAGTACTCCGGGGGCGGCGGCTCCTCTGGGGGCGGCTCCGGCTGCGGCGGGGGCTCCTCTGGTGGCGGCGGCGGCTTCGGAGGCTGCGGCGGGGGCTCCTCCGGTGGCGGCGGCGGGGGCTCCGGTGGGAGCGTCAAGTACTCCGGGGGCGGCTCCGGCTGCTTCTCCGGCGGCGGCGGCTCCTCCGGGGGCGGCTCCGGTTGCTTCTCCTCCGGCGGCGGCGGCTCCTCCGGGGGCGGCTCCGGCTGCTTCTCCTCCGGCGGCGGCGGAGGCGGCTCCTCGGGCCAGGCGGTCCAGTGCCAGAGCTACGGAGGCGTCTCCAGCGGCGGCTCTTCCGGGGGCGGCTCCGGCTGCTTCTCCAGCGGCGGCTCTTCCGGGGGCGGCTCCGGCTGCTTCTCCAGCGGCGGCTCTTCCGGGGGCGGCTCCGGCTGCTTCTCCAGCGGCGGCTCTTCCGGGGGAGGCTCCGGCTGCTTCTCCAGCGGCGGCGGCGGAGGCTCCAGCTGCGGCGGGGGCTCCTCTGGCGGCGGCGGCGGCTCCGGCTACGTCTCCTCGCAGCAGGTCACCCAGACCTCGTGCGCGCCCCAGCAGAACTACGGAGGGGGATCGTCCGGCGGCGGCGGCAGCTGCTTCTCCAGCGGCGGGGGCGGCGGGGGCTCTGGCTGCGGCGGCGGCTCCTCCGGAGGCTGCGTCATCAGCGGCGGGGGCTCCGGCTGCGGAGGTGGCTCCTCCGGGGGCGGCGGCGGCTCCAGCTGCGGCGGGGGCTCCTCCGGAGGCTGCGTCATCAGCGGCGGAGGCTCCGGCTGCGGAGGTGGCTCCTCCGGGGGCGGCGGCGGCTCCAGCTGCGGCGGGGGCTCCTCCGGGGGTGGCTCCGGGAGTGGCAAGGGCGTCCCGGTCTGCCACCAGACCCAGCAAAAGCAGGCGCCTACCTGGCCATGCAAATAGGTTCCCCAGGGTGCCACAGAGGCGAAGGAGTTGGAGGTGTTCTCTGTGGGCGCCGATGGGTTTAGAGCTCTCATGATGTCAAAGGTTTGCAAATCCTTCACGCCTTAACCTACCTGGAAGAAGCCTTTGAGCTCTTGTTCAAAACGGCAGCATCTTGTTCTGCCGTTTTGCCTCTTTGGTTTCTGCACAACTACCTCCCAACCCGAGTGCCTCGCTCAATAAATTTGCTTAATCATGAGAATTTGGGTCTCCAAGAGTGTTTGCAGCGTTCAGGTTCATCCATTCCATTCCATTCTTCTCCTTTCCTGCATTCGCTCATTCACACTTAGATTCATTTTACAAATACACGGACTCTATTGGTAGGAGGGTGAGTGGAGAGATAGGAGTCACCAGGAGAGGAAGGAATGGCTGGCAAACCACAGTCAAACATGTGAAGATCCTAGTGTACGGCTTAAAATCATGACGTGATCCCAAAACACAAAGATCCTGAGGAAGGACTTCAATAAACACCTCCCTGTGGATTGGGTAACCACCGTGGGTCTCCTTACTGAACTCTGCTTTTTAAAGACATGCTGCCCTGGAAAGATGCTGTCTCTCATAGTCCAGAGCCAATTCTGCAAGGTCTGAAAGCTGGATGGCTGCACGTTAGGAGCACCACCAGCTTATGCTACCCAGACTCACCGGAGATATAATAAGCGTATCAGATGTTTACAGACCTGTAATCTAGGGTGAGCAAGACCACTTTAGTAGGTATCCATAGGGAGAGGAGGAAGTAGGGGAGCTGTTTCCTGCTCTCTCTCTCTTTTTATTTCAATCAACTTTCTCAGGTTGATTGTTTCCTGCTCTCTTGAAGGAGCTTTCCTAACTTAGGAAGATGCAGCATAAATAAATGAGATGTAAAACCTCAGCACCAGAGAGAAGTCATAGAAAACACAAGAGCTTTCCAATTAACAAGGAAGAAGCCACAGTTGCTCCAAGGGATATATTAATTGCATAGCCCTCAAAAGAGATGTAGAACATGAACCTGGCCAGGGACTTTCAGGTTCGGTTTCATATCCCAATTTTACCAGCTCTAGTTAAATGGGAATTTACTGATTTACTCAAGAAAAACTCCTGCTACATCAAAAAGCCAAGGTACTCTTCCTACATAATCACTGCTGGTATTTAAAATAAAATAAAAAAAAGTTATTCCTCCTCCACTCTTCCATTTAGGATCACTACTATTCATCAGTAATTTATGGAGATCAAAACAGATAGCAGTCTTAAAGATCCAGGTGTCCAACCACTGCATTACTTTTACATTTTTTAACAAATCAAACTCAGACTTTCAGTTCTGGACAAAATGAAGTATTTGTATTTCTTACTATTGCTCTGGTGAAGGAGAACTAAAATCTCTGGGCATAGTATATATAACAAACATAAGAAGACTTTGAAAGGTGGAGAGGACAAGACAGAGTAGCTAGAGTCCTCAGAACTGAAGGACTGACAATGGTAAGTTTCCTGGGTTTTCTTTTTGCCTCCTATGTTTCCCAGATTGGGCACTAGAAAATCTGCAACCAAGATTCTGGCAGGTGCAGACAAAAAAAAATAGCACCAAGAAAATTGTCTTGCTTTTGCCAAAAGACCAGGAAAGGGGTGGTCTGGTAAAACAGAAACCTTTCTGACAATATTTGCCCTACTTCAACCAAACACCATGGGGAAAAATGGACAAACATCCTGGACTTCCACCATAGTAAGGAATCCACATGGACTTACTCAGAAGGTGCTAAACTCTCCCTCACCTCACTAGTGTGGTATTAGCAGAAGTCTGCTATAACAGAAAATTTAAACAAGATCTGGAGTCTCATAGCATAATGCCCAAAGTGCATAATGCACACAATAAAAATTACTCGTCATACCAAGAACCAGTAAAAAAATCTCAACTTGAATGATAGAAGAAGCATTCGACAGATGCCAACAGTGAAATGACACAAATTTTGAGATTATGTTAGGGGTTTTTGTTGTTGTTATTTTGAGACAGAGTCTCATTCTGTTGCCCAGACTGGAGTGCAGTGGCCCACTCTCAGCTCACTGCAACTTCCGCCTCCAGGATTCAAGCAATTCTTGTGCCTCAGCCTCCTGAGTAGCTGGGACTACAGGTGCGCGCCACCATACCTGGCTAATTTTTGTTTTTGTTTTTGTTTTTGTTTTAATAGAGACAGAGTTCCACCCTGTTGACCAGGCTGGTCTTGAATTCCTGGCCTCAAGTGATTTGCCCGCCTCAGCCTCCCAAAATGCTGGGATTACAGATATGAGCCACTGCCACCATGCCCGGCCTTATCTGTTAGAGATTTTAAAGAAGCCATTATTAAAATGCATTAATAAGAAATTACAAACACACTTGAAACAGTAAGAAAATAGAAAATATTGGCAAATAAACAAGATATAAAAAGAATCAAATGGAAATTTTAGAAATAAAAATATAATACTCTACTATAAAGTTAAATTTTAGAACTGGAAAATAAAAAATTTATTAGATAGACACAATAACAGAATGAAGATGACAGAGTAAATAATCAATATCCTTCCACTTTCCATTATTCTACCCCTCCAGAGAATACAGCAACAGGCACTGTCTTAGACGCAGAAAGCGGCCCTCACCAAATAATCAAACCTGTTGGTGTCTTGATCTTGGCCTCAAACCTATGAGAAATAAATCCCCAGCCTAAAAAACTCTGAGAAACAAGTTCCTGTTCAAAAATAGATCAATAAAAATTATTCCATCTCAACAACAGAGAAAATAGACTGGGGAAGAAAACAGAGCCTCAATAACCTGTGGGACAACAAAAGTGCTAGCATTCGTGTCATCAGAGTCCCAGAAGGAGAGGAGAAAGGGTGTGGTACTGAAACATAGTAGAAATAATGGCTAAGAATTACCCAAATTTGGTGAAAGTAATTAACCTACAAATTCAAGAAGATGAGTGAAACTCAAACAGGATAATCCCAAATAAATCCACACTAAGAAACATTGTAATCAAACATCTGAAAGCTAAAGACAAAGAAAAAATCTCGAAGAAGAAAATTTTGAAAGCAAACCTTAAAAGTAGAGAAAACTGACATATCACTTATAGGGGAACTATCATTTGAATGACAGCAAATTTCCTGTCAGAAACCAAGAAGGCCAGGACAAAGTGTCACCACAGCTTTCAAGTGCTAAATGAGAAGAACTGTCAACCCAGAATTATGTATCCAGTGAAAATGTCCTTTAGAAATGAAGGTAAAACAAAGATAATTTCATCTGAAAGAAAAATAAGAAAATGTGATGCCAGCATATCCATCCTAAGTGTGTGGCTAATGGAAGTTTTTCAAACAAAAAAGAAATGACAGAAACCAACGTGTAACATCAGGCATAAAGGAAGAACAATGTGAAGTCTAAAACTGTAGGACCGTATCTTTTTCCTCCTGAGTTTTTAAAAATTATATTTGATAGTTGAAGCAATAACCATAACATTGATATGGTTCTTAATGTATGTATAGAAAATGTTTAACACAATTATATCAGAAATCAGGAAGTAAAAGGACCTAAATGGAAATAAGGTCTGCAGTTCACTCAATGATAAAATGTCCATACCAATAGACTATGGTAAGTTATGAACATACAATGTAATACCCAAAGCAGCCACTAAAAAATCTGTATACATACAAACAGATCCACTCAAAAACACTATAGGTGAATCTGAATACATTTTTTTTTTTTTTTTTTTTTGAGACGGAGTTTCGCTCTCGTTACCCAGGCTGGAGTGCAATGGCGCGACCTCAGCTCACCGCAACCTCCACCTACTGAGTTCAGGCAATTCTCCTGCCTCAGCCTCCTGAGTAGCTGGGATTACAGGCATGCTCCACCATGCCCAGCTAATTTTTTTGTATTAGTAGAGACGGGGTTTCACCATGTTGACCAGGATGGTCTCGATCTCTTGACCTCGTGATCCACCCGCCTCGGTCTCCCAAAGTGCTGGGATTACAGGCTTGAGCCACCATGCCCGGCCCCTGAATACATTTTTAATGAGTGTAAATTTTTATTGTAGTATAGCATACATATATACAAGGGCACAAATTATAAGCGACAGCTCAATTAACTTTTACCAAGTGAACTCATCCCAATAATAAATCTCAGAAGCCCTCTTTATTCCCTTCCCAGTCATTAGCTCGCTTAAAGATACCATCAGATTAATTATGCTAGTTTTTGAAAGTTATATAACCTTCATATATGACATCATATATGTCATTTTTATAATTTATATTTAATTAAAAGATAATTAATTTTTTGTGTGTAAAACATGTTTTGAAACATGTATATGCTGTAGAATGGCTAAATATAACCAAATAACATAAGAATTGTTTCATGTACTTATAATTTTTTGTGGTAAGAACACCCAAAATCTACTCTCTTAGCAATTTTCAATCATACAATACATTGCCTTTAACTATAATCACTATATTGTAAAATAGGTCTCTTGAACTTATTCTGTCTATCTAACTGAAATTTTGTGTCCTTTGACCAGCATCTCCTCAGTGCTTCCCTTCCCCACCTCCAGTCACTGGTAATCCCCATTCTACTCTCTTATCCTATGAGTTCAACTTGTTTAGATTCCATGTCGAAGTGAGATCATGTGGTATTTATCTTTCCATACCTGGTTTATTTCTCTTAACATAATATCCTCCAGATTCTTTTTTGTTGTCCCAAATGACAGAATTTTCTTCTTTTACATATCAACATTACAATATTAAAGCACTTTAAATTTGACTATATGATACTTTTACCCTGTGAGTTTTATACTTTCATACGTCTTTGTGTTACTAACCAGTGTCCTTTTCTTTCATCTTAAAGAATTCCCTTTAGCATTTCTTGTAATATAGATCTGGTGGTGATGAACTCCCTTGGCTTTTGTTTGTCTGAGAGTCTTTGTATATCCTTCATTTCTGAAGGGCAGCTTTGCTGGGTATACAGTATTCTAGGTTGAAAGTTTTGTTTTTTTCTTCAGCACTTTGAATATATTATCCCACTCTCTCCAGGCCTGTAAGTTCTCTGCTGAGAAATCCACTGTAATCCTTATTGGAGATCCTTTTATATTATTTTCTTCTATTCTTTTGCTGCTTTCTGGATTCTTTGTCCTTGATTTTTGACAGTTTGATTATAATATGTCTTAGTTAGTCTTGTTTGGATTGAATCTGTTTGGAGACATTTGACTTTCCTGTACCTGGATATTTATATCTCTGTCCAAATTTGTAGAAAGTTTTTTGTAATTTTTTAAAATAAGCTTTTTATGCACTTTATCTTTCTCTTCTCCTTCACAAGCTCCTATAACTTGAATATTTTCTCTTTAGATACTGCCTCATAAATTCCATAAGCTTTCTCTGTTCCTTTTCAATCTTTTTTTCTTTTCTTTTCTGAGTAAATATTTCCAAATAACCTGTCCTTGAGTCCACAGATTCTTTCTTCTGCTTGATTAATTATGCTGCTGATGCTCTCTACTTCATTTTTTATTGCATTCATCATCTTTTTTCAGCTCCGGAATTTCTGTTTGTTTTTCTTTTTACCTAATTTTAAGATCTCTTTTGAATTTCTCATTTTTGGTAATTTATTATGTTTCTCATTTTATTGAATTGTTTCCATTTTCTTGAAGTTTGCTGAGCTTTCTCAAAACAATTATTTTGATTTATTTGTCAGGCAGTTTGTATGTCTCTACTTCTTTGAGGTCAGCTGGTGGATAATAACTATGTTGTTTTGGTGATGTTATATCTCCTTAGTTTTTCATATTTCTTGTCTTATGTTGATGTCTGTGCATTTGAAAAAGTAGAGACTTATTCAAGTCTTTGAAGACTGGTTTTATCTGGGAAATCCCTTCACTAGTCATCCTATCCATAGATTCTGGGCAGGCCATCTGGTATAGTCTAAAGGCAGGCTTGCTGCTGGAATCCTTGGACAGGTGGCCTGGCGTCTGAGTTCATGAGGTTGGATCTGTAACTTGAATCCACTGGAGTGGACTTGTTGATTGGGTCTGTGGTGATAGGCCTGGAGCTTAAATCTGTGGGGGCCAGCCTGAGACCTGAGTCCACATGGGCTGATCTGAAACTGGAACGGGCCTTGAATCTGAGTCTCAAGGGCTGGCCAAATCTGAGATGAGCCTGGTGCATGGGTCCCCTGGGATAGGGCTGTAGCCTGAGCCCCTGGGGACAGGTCTTGGTCCTGGGTCCACAGGAGCTGATCTGGAGCTTGGGTCTGCAGGGGTAGTGTTGGAGCTTCAGTTCATGGGATCCAGCCTAGCACCAGGATCTACTAAGTTGGGCCTGGACCATGGATCTGCTAGAGCAGTCCTGGACTTTGAGTCCTTTGGAGCCTGGAACCACAAGGATGAACCTGGAGCCTGGGACCAGCCTGGCGCTAAGGCCAGCATAGAACCTGGGTCTGTGGAGGCAGATCTAGAGCCTAGGATTGTGGATATTGGCCTGGTTCCTAGAACCACAGGATCTGGCCTAGAGCCCAAGGCCTTAGGGGTCAACCTGGGACCTAGGTACACAGGGGAAGTCCTGAAACTTGCGTGTGTTGGGGTTGGTCCAGCACTGGGGTCTACTGAGACAGGCCTGTACCATGTGTCTTCTGGAAGAAGCCTGAACATTGGTTCTGCTGGAGCATAGAACCATAGGAGCTGGCCTGGAGGGTGAGACTATGAGGACTGGCCTGTCACTGGGCATATCTGGAGCCTGTGTCCATGGGTGACCACCTGGTGTTTGAGGCAAGGAATGCCAACCTGGTGCTGGAGGCCTAAAGCCTGGGGTCACAGTTACCGGCTGAGTGCTGGGTGGACCTGGATCTTGTCTGTTAGGATCAGCCTGAAGACTAGGGCTGCAGGGCTGGCCTTGCCCAGGGGCAGGCCTGGAGTCTGATTGTGCAATGTCTTATCTGGCACTGGGGCAGGCTTCGAGATTCAGTCCACAATTACCATCCTACAGTCTGGGGCTTGTCTGGTACTGGGTTTTACTGGGGTGGGCCTGGTTTGTGGGTCCAAGGAAAAATCTGGCCCTCACTTTCTTCTCCTTCCCCCATACAGAGGGTATCTCTCACCGCACTATGCTGCCTGGGGTTGGGTGACACAGGTAATGCAAAATTGTCTTTCCTACACTCTTCAGTACCTTTCTTATTTCTGGTGTGACAGCCAGTGCTGTAATCTCTCACTTGGTTTCTTCAGCTCTTGGGAAGGTATTTTTGTGCATGGATATTTGTTCAAACTGATGTTTCCGCAAGGGAATAAGCACTTTAGTGTCATATTCTGCCATCTTGCTGACATTTGGCCTTGACTATCTAATATGTGTTTTTAGTGTCTGGCTTCTTTTGCTCAGGATTATGTGTTTGTGAAATTCACTGATGTGTTTTTTTTAATAAAATGAAGTAGCATTTTTTTTTTACTGTCATATGGCTTACGTGTGTGTGTGTGTAAAACATAGTTTGTCTTTTCTAATGTTTGAGTTTCTGCTTACAGTTTTCTGTTATCACAAGATAACATGCTCAGCTTTGCTGAATACTGTCAGTTTTCCAAAGTGGTGCATCAAGGTTCCTGAAGGTAATGGTTTGTATCTGACCAACACTTTGTTTTGACTTCTTTTGTTATAGCCTTGAGACTCTCAGAGTCAATAAAACCTTCTACAAATCAAGTGTTAATATGTTGCGTTTTCATTATCACTCATTTAAAAATATTTTAATATCGCTTTTCCAAGGATCCAGCAAGCTGACAGAAGTAGAACAGAAAAAGAAGCTGACCTTCTGCTAGTTCACCTACCGCTGCGTGGCCCTGGACCAACCGCTGGACACATCCTATGAGCAGCTGATGCAGCTGCACAGCGCGCTCCAGCGGAGGCAGCTGAACCGCGGCCTGCTGCGGGAGCAGCACTCGCTTCGGCCGCAGGAAGCGCCTGCGCAAGGCCAAGAAAGAGGCACCGCCCATGGAGAAGCCGGAGGTGGTGAAGAGGCACCTGCGAGACATGATCATTCTGTCCTAGGTGGTGGGCAGCGTAGTGGGCGTCTACAATGGCAAGACCTTCAACTATACGATCAAGCCAAAGATGATCGGCCACTACGTGGGTGAGTTCTCCATCACCTGCAAGCCCGTGAAGCCCAGCCGGCCGGGCACTGGGGCCATCCACTCCTCCTGCTGCATCCTCTTCAAGTAGTCCCTCAGCTAAAAAGACACACACGTCTCAAAAAATAAATAAATAAATAAAAATAAATATATATTCATATCTTTTGTTGAGGTTTTCTTTAACCCTTAAGTTTTAGAAGTGTGTTAGCTAATTTCTAAATATTCGGGCATCTTCTAGCTATCTTAATGCTATTACTAGTTTAATTCCATTGTGGTCAGAGAATATGATTTCATTCCTTTAAAATTTAGAAATGTTTTGTGGTACAGCATATGATCTATCTCGAAGAGTGTTTCATGTACATTTGGAAATAATGTGTATTTACAGTACTTGCGTATAAGTCAAGTTGATTGTTGGTTGTAGTGTGTTCAGTTTTTCTGAATCCTTTCTGATTTTTGCCTGCTAGTTCTATCAATTACTGAGAAGGAAGTTAAGACCATCAACTATGATTATTATCCAGTGCATATACATTCAGAATTATTATATCAATTATATCTTCCAGATGAAATGTTATTAAATGTTTCCTTTTATTTATCATAATATTCTTGTCTTGAAGTCCACTTAGATAGTAATACGTAGTCACTCTAAATTTCTTATGCTTATTCTTTGCATGGTATCTTTTCTCAGATTATTACTTTCAAACTCCCTTCATCTTTGTATTTAAAATGCATTCCCTTTAAATATCATATAGTAGGGTCACACTTTTTATTCCATTCTGAAAATCCCCTCTTATGTTTTTCCCCTGAATGTAATGTGTCAATTTTCTTTGGTTGATTTTTAAGTTTTTTATCTTAACCTTTGGTTTTTTGCAGTTTGACTAAAATAGGCTTATGAATCTAAAAGCACTTTCTTAATAAAATCATTTACACACAAACCTGCGGCTCAAGTCTACTTCTTTATGGGAGCAAAAGCTAAGACACTATTTCAGTTTTCCATTGGGTTTGACTTCAGGCCAATCCTTCCTCGTTTTGGTAAAGGCTTTTTATTTTATTCAAGATTTGTTTTGGATATAAGGTCACCTTTCATTGAGAACCTCACATCCCTACATCCCTGCTGGGATGATAAAAAATCTTTTGTGTTTTCTAGCAAGTCCTTTCTGGTATAAAGACCACTGTCCTTCTGGTTTGAGTACTCTGGTTTCTACATAATTTACATTCTGTCTCTGAGGCATGTCTTTGCTGGTGAATTTACTTTTGTTTTTTCTGCACACCTAATTTAATATTTTGTTTGATCTGCATGGCTGGCTTAAAACTTTTGTGAACACTCTTATCTTAATTCGGTTATGCACATCTGTAAATGATTTGTGTTTTTTTTCCCTTGCTGTTTCTAAAAGTCCTCTAAGAGCAAAAATAAACATTCTAAATGTTGGATACAGAATAATTAACTAAACACCCCTAAAGCAGTCCCTACCACTAAAACTCTGATCTAAACTCCTGATATACTTTGACTTTGATGGTACTTATGAAATTTTCTTTGCTCTTTAGAAATTAATGAGAAATGGAATGGTATTTTCAAACATTAAGACACGCCAGGTTTTCTGGAACTCCAGCTTGCTACATATTATGGCCCACTGTTGTATACATTTCTAAACTGATGGGTAAATTACATCAAGAAAAACTCAGAGTAAAAATGGCCATTATTCAGGCCGGGCGTGGTGGCTCACTCCTGTAATCCCAGCACTTTGGGAGGCCGAGGCGGGTGGATCACGAGGTCAAGAGATCGAGACCATCCTGGTCAACGTGGTGAAATCCCGTCTCGACTAAAAGATACAAAAAATTAGCTGGGCATGGTGGCGCACGCCTGTAATCCCAGCTACTCAGGAGGCTGAGGCAGGAGAATTGCCTGAACCCAGGAGGCAGAGGTTGCGGTGAGCCGAGATCGTGCCATTGCACTCCAGCCTGGGTAAAAAGAGCGAAACTCCGTCTCAAAAAAAAAAAAAAAAAAAAACCCAAAAAAAATGGCCATTATTCAAAATTTCTTTTAAAAAAATTAAAACCTGCAGCTATAAAGTTAACATCTAGAGCCTTTTAAATTATCTACCTATGTCTCCAGTTTTTTATTTGTTTGTTTGTTTTCTACCTACTTGGAATCTGCTAACTTTTCTTCTGGCATTGAGAGAAAACTTTCTGCTTCTGACATTCCAGCCAAGATTTTTTAAACGGTCTTTAGAAGCTTTCAGATAAATACTTTACAAATTATAACAGCTTCATGGTAACTAACAATCTAGATATCTTTTGGAAATGTAAATGTATAGCAGTCTGATGATCTCAATGTGTCTGACATTGTCAGCCATAATTCTGGTTGTTCTCTTAAAATGCTGTATGGAATAGAAATAACTAAATTTCTTTTTTAATTTTGAACTTCTGTCTACAGCCATACCACCCTGAATGTGCCTAGTCTTGAAAGCTAATGGCCTGGTTGGTACTTGGATGGGAGATTGCCTGGGAATACCGGCTGCTGTAGGCTCTTAAAAAAAAAATTTATAAAATGAACTTCCATCAGATTTTTAACCATGACTGTTTCAAGTTTTTGTCATCCACAGTTAATTGCTTTGATTTTACTCTAAAAGCATTTGCAATTGACTATTTTTAAAATTGCTATTCATGGAAAAAGACTCTAACCAGTAGTCTTGAACACAGATTTCTGATAACTTTAAGATCAATGAACTAAATAAAATGTTTTCACAACTCCAACGAAGAAACTGATGGGTTTATGAAACTGCTAAATAAGATAAAGCAGAACAAAATTAACTGCATATGATTGAATAACTGATAATGTTTTTATGACTTTTACTTAAGATGTTTTTGGCTCCTTACTTACATGTCTTGTTTTACAGATTTCAGAAAATTTTTCTCTTAAGCTATCCATATGTGAACAAAGGTGGAAATATTTGTTTTTCCCGCTATTTGATTCCTCCAAAATTTAGAAACTATTCTTACTATGTTTTTAGCAATATGGCTATTTACATACGCTCAATAAGAATCTGTTTTCTATTTATAACATGATACAATCGGAAACATTCATTGTATTACCAAGGCTTTGACTAAAATATCATATTTGGGAATGTGCGTGAAATACCTGGCTTTAAAGGTTTGCAGCCTTACAGTGAATGAGTAAAAATTGTTACTTTCTAGCAGGCCCAGGAAACTTAAAAGTCTAGCTCTGTCACCAAGCTGGAGTGCAGTGGCGTGATCTCGATTCACTGAAACCTCCACCTCCCGGGTTGAAGCGATTCTACTGCCTCAGCCTCCCAAGTAGCTGAGATTACAGGCATGCGCACCACCACACTCGTACTACCATGCCCAGCTAACTTTTGCATTTTTAGTAAAGATAGGGTTTCACTATATTGGCCAGGCTGGTCTCGAACTCCTGACCTCAAGTGATCTGCCTGCTTCAGCCTCCCAAAGTACTGGGATTACAGGCATGAGCCACCGCACCTGGCCACAACTGTAGATAATATCTAAAGTCTGCCTTGATTCGGCTTCCTGGCCTCAAGATTTTTTTAAATCTGGGATTTCCTATGCTGTTAGTGTATAGAGAAAAAATTATGTTTCTAAAGAAAAGCTGTAATACATTTGTTATTACACTGTAGTTTTGTTCATTATTTTTGTGTTCTTATTATCCACCTATAGACTAGACTAGATCCTGAATTCTTCTCGATTTCTCCAATCCAACTTTCCTCCATGGAATCACTAAAAATGAGAACTTTTCTGTTTCTAAAGCCTTATCAGCAGAAACTAGATGAATTTTAAGGAACAGGTCTTATGCCTGACGTATAGGCCACTCAAAAAGTTCACAAAACCACCAGATGTCATAACTAGAGACATTCAAACTGCAAGCCAGTATGAGAAGTTGATGTTTTAACGCCGTAGATAGCTTTTCCCAAGATATCTGAACAAGACTCTGTATCTTAATGAGACTCTAACCCCTCTTAATGCTACCTTTTTCACTTGGCAGGATACTTGTCATTTGATTTATTCTTTCAGTTAGCTATATTTAAGCCTAGGATCATAGCTCAAAACCATTATGCAAACTGATATTGTCGTAATAACATTGATTTTATTGGGTATTTTCCCTTTCTAAATGTTGTGTCTGTTACTTGTTAAATTTTTGTAGAAGTACAACTCTTAACAGCATAATGGTGTTCCAGCACTTTGAGATGATAGCAAAGACTACAGAACAGATGAAATTGACCTTAATTAATGGACTCCAGGTAGACTTAGCCTGAGAGCCACTCCCTTCAGAACTCCCTTGTTGCTCAAATGTGCCTTAAAAAGTTTTGACACTGATTCTATCAGTAATCAAGGACAGGTCCTTTCTGACACCAATGGACATCAAAAGCTAACTATGGGATGATTAATTAGTGGTGCTATTATAAAAATATCTTGATAAAAATTAAAATTTTTTAAAAATCCCTAATAAACAGAGTCAGGGAAGCCCTTGAAGAGAGGGTTCTCATGCATAAATGCCTGATAAGAAAAACAATCATGAAAGACCACAAAAA
Organism: Aotus nancymaae; assembly: GCF_030222135.1. Taxonomy (NCBI): domain Eukaryota; kingdom Metazoa; phylum Chordata; class Mammalia; order Primates; family Aotidae; genus Aotus; species Aotus nancymaae. Next base: position 32,628,295 of record NW_026988523.1, read on the forward strand.
CTGTGACTCACACAAAGGCCATTGCAACCTTATACCAAAAAAAATAATAATAATACTTCTGTTGAGGACATCAACCCAGCTTTGGACTGGCATCACACTTATTACTGATCCTTGAAGCAAAGGCTAACTATCTCAAAACAATTATGTAATCCTCCTCGTTTTTTCTTTGAAAACCTTTGTCTTCCTTTACTTCCCTGAATATGCACATAGTTTACTGTGGCACACATATTTGCAATGCCCTATTCCCAAGTAAACATTATTTTCTTTTAGAAAGCCTCTCTGTGGCTGCTGTTTAGGTTGACAGAGAACAATGGCAGCTAGCAAGGCCTATCTTGACTAATTCAGCTTCCAAACAACAGCGTAGAGGAAGATGTCCAAACTAATATGGGGAAAAAGTTAAAATTTCTTACAATAGAGGGAAGTACAGATATATTAATAACCCTATACTAATTGGCATATACACTGCAATTGGCTGAATTGTGTCCCCCTCAAGATTCGCATGTTGAAACCCTAACCACCATTGTGATTGCATTTAGAGATGAAGGCTTTGGGAGGTAATTAGGGATAGATGAGGTCATGAGGATGCTACCCTGGTCTGATGGGATTACTGCCCTGATAGGAAGAAGCATCAGAACTTGATCTTGCCTGCTTTCTTTCTCTATCTCGGACTGTCTGTCCTCCAGAACCGTAAGAAAATAGATACCTGCTGTTAAAGCGACCTGTCAATGGTATTTTGCTATGGCAAAATGAACAGACTAATACTTTGACTTTGTGACTACTTAACAAATAACTAGCATAAATTTGATAAATGAGCAAATAAAAGACTTCCCTGAATTCTGCGGCCAGATCTATGAAAAGCAGCACTCAACAGTTCCCTTCAAAGCTGTTCCCTCAGTTGCTAAAGAAAGCATTTGGAGATGGTGAGTTCCTTGTTCAATGATATGGAAAATCCTTTGGTGAATGGCAGTTAAATAGGAGGTAAAAGTAAGTATGTGGAAATGTCTTTATTAAAAATATTTTTTTCAATTGTCAGATATACCAAAGAGCCAGTGTGATTGATATGCCAGAAACAGCCTAAAAAGTGGAGTAAAATAACTAGGTTCAGGACCCAGGGTCTCCAAGGTTTGACCTTGAACAGATCATCCAATCTATCTGAGCCTCCATAAAATGAGAGTAATAAAGCCCAGGTCACACAGCCACTGTGGAGCTCACAGCTACAAATTTTTGTCTAGAGGAATGGAAGTCATTATTGTTACTTCATGGTCTCAAATGTTCAGGTGCCACCTGCATCCCACACATGGGCAAGGGCAGACTTCACCTGCTCCCTGCTGGTGAACAGCAGCACTGCACCTTATGTCTGACAGCTGGAGCCTCTGCAACCTGAAAATTCGCTGTTCCCTTCAGCGTTGAACTGGTAGCCTTGTGGGTATTCATTATTTTCTGACCAGGGATCACTGGGTTTAGTCATAATTTCCACAAAAAAAAGGGATAGAGTGTCGCTGTATCCCTTATGGACATTAGCAGTAAATAAATAGCCTAGGCTAGAGGAAAGTGCCCTGGCTTTGAAGTCAGACAGGCTTGAGTTTGCAGACTCTATCCCATGCCCTTAGCAACTAGGCCACCTTGGGCTCCCCGCTGGCATTCATTGAGAGTTATCACCTTTCTTAAGTCACTGAGTCTTCTAAGAAAATACCAAAATACTAATAGAAGCAAAACAAACAATTCATATGACTTCAAAGATTGTCACTCCATCACTGTGGAAACAGTTTCCCACAGCAACCATCTTGTAGATGCAGATGAAGAAATTCAGGTTCAGAGAGATTAGCCAGTCTATCCAAGGACACTAACTTTATGTGTGTTTCTATCATTATTATTGCTTCTTTTAACTGTGGTCATCACCTTAAACTCAACACAAAGCCCATTATGGTAGAGGAAGAATGGGGAGATGCAGAGAGAAGGGGTGGAGGGCGAAACTGAGAAGTCATTTTCCACAGAAAAAGGTAATTCTGCTTCAGGGAGCTTCTGGGGTCCCACCCTGCCCCCTGCCAGCCCCCAGAATGATCCTCCAAGCAGTTTTCACCTGAGTGTATCCTCTTTCCCTTATCCATGATGAAATTCATCTCTCATTTTCTCAAGCTGTTAAGCAACTGACACAAACTATTAAGTAACTACCACATTAGTATTAGTTATAATCCAATACTAATTCATTTATGTTCTTGTTCAAATTGTTTCATTTTGGCCATTAGGAACTCTTTCTGTTGGTCCCTGTATTTTTTTACTATATCCCACCATTTTACTATTGCTATCTTTGAGTAGTGCCTTACTCACAGGTACTATAAGAGGTTCCAAGCTTATATTGTATATTTCTTCCCAATTCTAGAGTCAGCCATTTCTCTAAGAAGCTCTGGTTTATTTTTTAGAAAATGGTATTAAAAATCAAGATCTGGCCACTAGAGGTGCTCATAGCTATCTCTGCACTCTTTCTCATCATGAGAAAGATTACATAAATCCCAGTTGAGGGATATTTTACAAAATGCCTGACCAGTAATCCTCAACATTGTCAAAGTCATCAAAAACAAAGGATGTCCCAGAAGCCGTCACAGCCCGGAGAGCCTAAGAAGACATGATGACTAGATGCCTGGTGACGTCACTCAGGGAAAGCAGTTGGAGAGGATCCTAATCATGACGGAGGGAAAGGAGCCCTTAAGAAAAACAATGAAAAGACAAGAAGAAAGAAATCCGGAGGGTGTATTGTCACCAGAGCTACAGACAATGAAAGATTTCAAAAATATGCAAGAAAATCTTCAGATGTGTCAGATACAGCAAAGACTGTTAGAGGGGGAGTGAGTGACAACTGCCCCTTGGACTTGGCTTTTACAATGTCCCTAGGAAACCAAGTAAGAGCAATTCCAGTGGAGCAGCGCCAGGTGGGGGTAAGGGCAGAGCTGTATTGCAGACTAAATCAGATGTGAGAAAGAGAATAATCTTTCTAGAGATGTGAGTGAAAAGAATAAAAAAGAGATTAGAAAATAACTAGAGAGAGCAGTGGAGTTAAAACAGGTTTATTTTTGTCGTTTTGTTCAAATTGTTTCAGGATGAAAGAGTACCTTTATAAACTGTGATTATGAAGACAGAGAAGAGAGTATGTGAAGATGCATTCAATAAATCCATTCTCCAAATATTTTTTGGACTCTTACTATGTACAAGAACATTTTTTGAGACGCTGATGTTCAGCAGAAAACAAAACAAGCTGAAAATCCCTACCCTCCACAGAGCTGACATTCTAGTTGGGGGAGATAAACAAGATAAATGGGTAAATTTTTTGAAAGAGTGTGCAATAAAGCAGAGAATGGAGACAGTGCTGGCAGGAAGGATGTTGCAGTTGTGGGTGGGGTGACCAAGGAAAGTATCATTGAGAAAGTGGCATTTGAGTAAAAGCCTAAAGAATATGCGAGAGAGGGCTGTGTGAGTGTCTGAGGGAAAGCCCCACGGGCAGAGGAAACAGCAAAGCGAAGACCCTGAGGCAGAAGCCTGCCTGGAACGGTCAAGGAACGCCAAGGAGGACAGCGAGCCTGAAACAGTGAGAGAGGAAAGAGTAGAAGGTGTAGTCAGAGGCAAGAACGAGAAGCTGGATCCTGTAGGACCTTTTAAGTCATTGCCCAGACCTGTCTGGTGAGGAGGCGGGGCACCCAACAGGTACAGGCACAGTAAGGAAGGGAGAATGGCTGCAGATGCCATTCTCTTTGGCTCTTACTGTGAGTGACATGGAGAGCCATCAGAGGGTCTTAAGCGAGGAGAGACAGGATCTAACGTGGATTTTACCCAGATCTCTCTGGCTTCTGTGTTAGGAATAGACTTAAGAGCTGAAGGACATCAGGATCAGAGGGACCGAATAGGAGGCTGAAAGATGATGGTGACCTGAGCCAGAGTAGCAGCAAGGAAGGGGCTGAGAAATGGCTGAAATAACATATTTTTAAGGCAGAACAAGCCAGATAAGGGGAATGGGAGAAAGGAAGGAGTCAGCGGTAACCCAAGGTTTTGTCTTGAGCACCTGAGAGTGGAAGTGCCGCTTACTGAGCTGAGGAAGACTGGTCGGAGCAGTTTTGGAGGCAAATCAGGAGTTTGGTTTGGGGCATGTTTTAGGCCTTCTATGATGCAGACAGGTGGAGAGATAAATACATGGCAGAATTTGAACCTTACTAAAGAAAAATGTGGCCGAGCGTGGTGGCTCATGCCTGTAATCCCAGAACTTTGAGAGGCCGAGGCAGGCAGATCAACTGAATCTGGAGTTCGAGACCAGCCTGGCCAACATGGTGAAACCCCAACACTACTAAAAATGCAAAAATTAGTGGGGTATGGTGGCACATGCCTGTAATCCCAGCTGTTCAGGAGGCTGAGGCAGGAGAATCTCTTGAACCCAGGTTGCAGTGAGCTGAGATCGCACCACTGCACTCCAGCCTGGGAGACAAAGCGAGACTCTATCTCAAAGAAAGAAAAAAGAAAAAGAAAAATGTGTCCACCGTAAATATAAATTTAGGAATTATAAGTGCTAAGTTTAAAAACAGAGCTCAAGAAACCTGAACAGGATGGGATCAAGGGAAGGAGTGAAAAGTTGGCCTTCTGAAGCTGATGTCAAGGAAGCTGTGGGAAGGTGGTTGCAAGAACATTTGCAAGGCTGCAGGAAGTGGAGAGAGATCCTGCCAGATGGCCTCAATCTTCTCTGCTCAGCAGTAAGGGGTTGGGAAGGAAGCTTGGGAAAGAGGTGAAACGTGGGCATGAATCTACATGAGAGCAGTGCTAGCAGGAGCCTAGACAGGTAGGAGACTTGTGGAAAGGCAGTGCTGGGGCCCCTGCCCGGAGGCAGGGGAGGCTTGGCGTCTCTGACCTCCAACTCGGGACAGACAGCCTATGTGCCAAGAGCAGTTTTTGTGGCCAGAAGTACCAGGATGCCAACCCCCCACCCCCACCCACCTGTGTAGCAAGCAACTGTCCCAGCAGGTTTGCATCTGCAGCCATTCTCCCTTCCTTACTATGCCTGTACCTGCTGGGTGCCCCGCCTCCTCACCAGACAGGTCTGGGCAGTGGCTCAGCTAAGGGCACTTCAACTCCACACCCACCAGGGCTGGCCCAGCCCCAGCCCTGACCACAGAGCCAGCTCACCTGCACCATCTACTGGTGAGGCAGGGCAGGACTCCAGTGCCCTTTGGCAGCTATTCCCTAACCCACCTTCCACACCAACAGCTGCTGGAACTTAGGGGTCACACTAGGACTCTTAGACTCCAAAGCATTTCACACCTGGAAAATGCCCAGATCACCAGTTGCAACCCCATTGTTTTACAAAAGAAGATGCTGAAGCCATTCGTTCATTCCACAAATATTTATGGAGCTAGCATTACGTGCTGGTGTATCTGGCATCATTCAGGAGCTAGGGAAGCACTGGAGAGGTCCTGCCCTCACAAATGGAACAGGCCAGTGAGGAAGACAGACATAAAATAAGGAGCCACAGGATTAAAGATACAGCTCTAAATGACGCAACGTTGGAAATGGGCCAGTTCATGAATGAATTTATGGCTGGTAGGAAGGAGAGCTCCTATCTGAAGACATGACCTTAAGACTGGAAACTGAAAGTTGAATATAAATTGGCCAGAAAAAGAAATGAGGATGGGCGGAACATTCCAGACAGAGGAAACAGTATATGAGAAGGCCCTGATGTCCGCAACCTATGAACAGAGGGCCCTGTCAACGACAGGGCTCCGGGGCTCTGTGTCACCTCATGGGGAGAAGACCCCGTAGGCACAATTCCGGTCCCCAGCAGGCCCCTCCCTCCCTCATCCCCCTCATCTCTAAATGAAAGCCCCCCTAAGGGAAGCAAGCAATATTGCTTGCTCTTAATTTGCTTGGTTTGAACATATGTATTTTATCCTTCAACTTACAATATTGTGAGTTCTTCCTCTCTTTCCTTTAGATAGCAACCCAGAATTTCATTGTTGCCCAAATTTGACAGAATAGCAAAGCAAGAGGCTTGAACAAGTATCTTTGGCTTCACTGAAACTAGCATCTGAACCAAGACTCTATGTGCTTTTAAACAGCAACACACCTTTAACTTCCTTAAACACCCAAAGGCTACAGATCATGAAGCTCCATGCAGGCTCCACAGCATGAATCAAGCATAAGAGTCCTTCCGTGTCACCCTTGTCTTACTATATGAACACCATACTGTCACCCACATGCCTGGCTCAGTATTAGGGTGGTGTGCCCAAAGTTCACTTGGAGGGCTAGGGGCCGGTTCAGGGTAAGTTGGCCATAATACCAGAACAGGCACCTCTGAAACATGAACCTCATCACATGTGCGTAAGGAGACTAAGAGAAGAAAGACAAGTAAGAATGGAGTTAAGGGATATTCTTGCCTTTCAGTGAAAGTCAATAATAAAAATTCCAGGTTTGGGATCCATGAGAATATTGGTGATAAATGAAATGATTATGGGCATTCAATAAGGAAAATGGACTAATTAATAATAATGAGCAGTGGTGTTGGTAACACACACACACACACACACACACACACACACATCAGCCATGATCCCTCTTTCCCTCAGCAGTCACAGAATTACCGGGATTGGATGATAGATAGTACCTGTTAGTGCTCTGTGGGTGGTGCAATGAACAGAAGCAGAGACTTGTGGCTAATGGATTACCACCGGCCTGGAGGTAGATCTCTGCAAAATCTACACAAGGCTATGGTGGTGCAGGGAACCAGAGACTACCGGAGTCTGTTATTCATGTGTGAAGTGGGGGGATAATAGTGGCCTCCTCACAGAGTTCTTGTGAAGGTCAAATAGGGCGATCTATGCAATAGTTCCTGATACTTATGGCCCAATAGATGTAGATGTTTGGGGCATGGGTGATAATGAAGGATTTGAATAAAAATGCTGGGCCAGGGGTAATCCCAACACTTTGGAAGGCCAAGGTGGGCAGATCCCTTGAGCCCAGGAGACCAAGGAGCCCTTCAAGACCAGCCTGGGCAATATGGTGAAACTTTGTCTTGACAAAAAAATACAAAAATTAGCCAGGCATAGTGGTGCACACCTGTAATTCCAGCTAATCAGGGGGCTGAGGTGGGAGAATGGCTTCAGCCCAGGAGGTTAAGGCTGCAGTGAGCTGAGACCGTGCCACTGCACTCCAGCCTGGGTAACAGAGTGAGACCCTGTCTTTAAAAAAAAAAAAAAAAAAAAAAAAAAAAAAGCTGAAGATAAAGAAGTGAGCAGTGACTCATAGAGGATGACAACATCAAAATTTAAAAAGATTTCAACAGATGTGAACTCAAGGAACACCACTAATATGACACTAAATCAAGACAAACCAGAGTCTTGCAGTTAGGTTGAAAAACAGGCCTGGTAAGGGCAGGAAGGCGTGAGAGGTGGGGTAAGAGCAGTCATGAGGAAGTAGAGGCTGATAGCATGATGCGGTGGCCACGCAGGTAAAGCAATCTTGGGCTGCATTGCAATGGCCAGGGTTGTTATTATCACATGAATTCAGAGCTACAGCATTTACAGAGGGTTTTACATGTACCACCTATTAATTGAAGAATGTTGTTAGATCAAGGGAAGTGATTACTCCAATGAACTCTGAGTCAGGAAATCCCTAGAATTTTGTCTTCTGCCGGTCACCAACAGTAAAAGGAATGTAAGTAACCAAACAGCCAGTGTGGTATGGGCAAAGGAACAGAAACCCAGCTCAGCATTGACAGGCACCAGCTATGCGACCTTAAGGAACTGACTTAATCTCTCCAAGCTGAGCCTCCGTTTCTTCACCTGTCAAATAGGAATAGCAGTATCTGCCCTAGAGAGCTGTCTTGAGGATTAGATGAAATTCCATATACCATGTGCCTAGCACAGAGTCTGCAAGCAGAAAGGACGATCAATTGTCATTAGGCCCTCACCCCTCTCAATTATCCACTTATGGGTATCTGCTCTGTAAGTCTGCTAGAATCTGGTTTCATCTCAAGTCAGTTTCCTTCTCACCCCTTCATCATTACACACTGGGTGCTTCCCCCATCCTCACCCCAGTTGGAGCTGAGTGGGGACAGACCCAGACAAAGCCACTGCTCTTGGCCCCTTCCCCGAGACATGCCAATGGACCATCACGGCACATGTTTCCCAGACCTGAGGCCCAGCCTCTCCAAGATGCTGACAGAGCACCTGCTACACACCAGGACCAGGTATGTAGTATGAGTGTGCTAAACATGGTTCCTGCTTTCACAGAGCTTATAATCTAGTGGAAACTCAGATGATTAAAATATGTATACCCACAGAGAGAAAAGAATACGTAAGTAAGTGTTTACAAATGAACATAGTACCCAAGAACAGAGTAGAAGAAAATCCTAATTTGGGGACCTGAAGAGCTAGACTCTTAGAAGTGACACAGGAGCTGAGCACTGGAGAGGGAGGAGGAAACTCCCCAGCTCCCCTCCCAGGAAGGCAGCTGCTTCCCTTTTGGGTACCAGAGGGCTCTCAGCCACTCTGAGAGGGAGCCCCAGCTCCCCACCCATGGGGTGACACTTCTTACTCTAGCCTACTATGGAAAATTCCCAAAAGATCACTGTCACAGCTCCTGGGAGCTCCACCCCTGCCCACCAGTCCTTCCACCTAATAACACCTTCCCCTCTTCCAGGGCCAGGCTCTAATTAACGCCCGCCTGGCGGAACCTGCTGGGCCAGAAACATACTGGATGTGCTCGGTCTGGCTCCCAAATGCATACCTTCCCCAGAGCCACCCTGCCCCTGGCCTTCTGACCCTCTCCTCCCACTCCCAGCACCCCCGCAGCCCTGGGGCAGGGTGTGGGGATGATTTTTCAGGGCACAGCGTGGAGATGATTTGTGGTGTCTACTGTACTGAGTCTCAGACCCGCTTCCCCCCAATCCTTTCACACTGCCGTGTTCTAGATGTTGGTGAAAGAGAAGAGAAAGAATAAAGACAGGGACGGACAGGAGCAGAAGGGCAGACAGACAGAAAATGAGGAGCATGAAGAGACAGGCATGGAGGCAGCATGAGAGAAAAGGAGAGGCCGAGAGGGAGCAGAGAGAGGCACAGACAGACACAAGACGCAATGGTAGAAAGGAGAAGGCCCACAACACGGGCTGAGAGGAAGAGCCCAGGAAGCATGAGGAAGGGTGGCAGGAAGCTCAGGAAGAAAGGTGTTCCTAAGCGAGCCGCAGCCAGTGAGCAGCTGCAGCCCACGCCCCTCCCAACCCTGCCCCCTCCCCCTACCCACAGGCTGCGGAGAATACAGCGACGGGTCCCAGGAACTCCACAGGGGTGGGGCGGAGGGCATTGGTGCTGGAGAAGACAGGATGTCTCCCCCTAATCTCACCAGCGGAGGGGAAGCCGCCAGAGGGTAAGGGCGAAGGATGGCCTGGCATTAAGAGGAGTTCCCTGTGAGAAATCTGCCGAGGCTCAGCAGTTGAGACACCAGGATTTTCCACTCTGCGACAAGCATCAGAGACCAGCTGAAGGAGACACTGCCTCTGCCCACAGCACCCTGCCTTTCCTCCCACAGACGCTTAGGTGGCCCCAGCAGCATGCCAGGCCCTGTGCTTGTCCAGGAGACGGAGCCAGGGGAGCAGGTGCATCACTCGGGGAGTCCAGGCCAGCAGAGAGAAGGCACACGGGCAGCACAGAGACACTGCAAGGCCGGGGCAAAGTCCACGGGCGCTTGGGGGTGAGAGAGGCCATTTCTGATTTGGAGAAGCAGGTTCTGGAAGAGTGAGCCTTTGAAAAGCAGCTAAAAAAACAGGTGGTACTGGAGAGGTCAAGGGTCAAGAGAGGGGGAGCCGTGCAGACAACGACAGGAACATGGGGAAGTCCAGCGTGCGAGGCTGCAAGTGACCCCTGCACGGGCTTGTTCTGTGGGAATGACCTTGTGGCGCCTCTAACCATCATGCTCGGTGTTGTTAGCCGACTCAGTGGGAATAGAGAGGCCATACCATGATTTTAGCAGAGGGGTGGCAGGAATCATGCCAAGCCTCAGCCTCAGAATCTGGGTGCTCCTTCCTCTACTTAACTCACTGGGTGAACTTGAACAGCTCATCTACCTCCCTCCAGTTCAGTTTTCCGTGAAATAGGAGGCTTTAACCAGATTGATATTCACTATGCTGAAACCAAAGAAAACTTGGGAGTCTTTTTTTCCCAGCTTATAATCATGGATACCACTGAGTCAGTGAGCTCTGGGCCACTCCCACCCTCACAACGCAGGGGTTCATGAAAGGGCTGTGCCCCCTCCTTCACTGTGGTCTCCTTCAAACCTGTCCCCCTACTTGCAGGCCTGTCTGGCTCCTCCCTGCTCATCATAAGGTCTGAATACAATCTGCTCAAATTTCCCCACGCAGCTGCGATTGGTGCCCACAAAGACACATCTTTCCTGCCACAGTCAAACAGGAGTAACAGACAGCAGCAATCACATGCCTCAGGTGACGCCAGTGAAACAGTTGTTCAATGCTCAGCACAGGTTCTCAGACCCTTACACCTGATCATTCATTTAATCCTAGCCAGAATCCTCTGAGGCGGGTGTTAGTATTGCCCTCTCTCTAAATGATTAAGGGGGAGCTGGGAAGAATTTCTCTATAAAAGGACACAGAAGCAGCAAACTGCCTGGAATAAGCTGCCTTGAATTTGCCTTGAAAGAGCAATTGCCAGTTGAGTGCTCTGATTTTACTTAGCATGTTTAAGATCAATAAAAGTGGATTATTTGGGAAAAACAATAATCCAGACCATGCAATATTTGTTTGTTTGTTTTTGTTTGCTTGTTTTTGAGAGGGAGTTTCACTCCGTTGTCCAGGCTGGAGTGCAGTGGCGCAATCTCAGCTCACTGCAACCCGCCTCCTGAGTCCAAGCAATTCTCCTGTCTCAGCCTCCTGAGTAGCTGGGACTACAGGCTCCTGTCACCACACCTGGCTAATGTTTGTATTTTTAGTAGAGATGAGGATTCCCCTTGTTGGTCGGGCTGGTCTTGAACTCCTGACCTCAGGTGATCCACCCACCTTGGCCTTCAAAGTGCTGGGATTACAGGCGTGAGCCACTGCGCCTAGCCAATATTGTTGTTTTGAGGCCTTCATGAGTGCTGATAGAGATGGGGAGTCTACAGTCCATTCCAAAGTCCATAAGGGATGAGAGTTGGGGAGGGAGTCCAATGAGTTCCTGAGGCCTGGGAATGGTGTTTAAATCAAAGGGAGAAGACCCTCTACTTTGGAGGATCATGAGGAAGGCCAAGAAATTGTAAGGACACCTTTTTCATGAAATTATTTCTCAGCATCTCAGTCTACCCCTTCGGCTGCTTCCTGCAAGCAGGGGTGTTAAACTCACCCCTGCTGGGGAAGGTTCCTCTAGGAAGCCTGTGCCTACAGCCCCCCACCCCTCCACAAGAAGAAGGGGGCTGGCAGGAGTGTCACTTTTTACTGCAGGAGGAAGACCGCTCACTACAGGAGCTCCCCTGGAGCCATCTTCCTCTGGTTGTATAAATGGGGCAAGGGTTCTGGGTCTCCCTGGGCTTATGTGACCTCTAGACAAACCATTCTTCCCCTGCTTACATACCCAGGATGCCATAGAGCAAATAACAAAGGGACGGAATCAATCTAATGAGATCAGAGGGACAGTTTTGAAAGCATAGAGCCGTATGCAGATGAGGCTGTTAAAGCCCACCTTGAAAGATGTGAAATACTCTGGAGGCAAAGACATAGTATCAATACTCAAAACATGTACAGGGGAAGAAAGCCCATGTTTCTAGCTCCTTTTATTTACACCTCCCCTTCTTCCTCCTTCCCTCTGTAAACCAAAAATAAAATTTGAATCCCCCCAACTGACTGACAGACCCCCATCTCGGCCAAGGGTTTTCCAAAGTAAACCTGAAAATCTATTCCAGGCCATGTTGGGAAGTGAGGGTTGGACATGGCTCATTATACCCTCCTCCCTCTGGAATTCAAGCACAACCAATCAGCATTAACATTAAAACAGAGATCTTAAGACTGACCAACAGACTGTCGCAATAAGATACCAACATGACAGGTGGGAGGCCCTGAAAGAAATGCAAGTATTTTACCCCAAACTATATTTGTTTGACATATTTTGAAATGGCCCTGTAATGCTGTCTCTTGTGGGAAAATTCCCATTCTGTAGAGAATTCCCTTCCCTCTCCAGGTCTTTTCCCTGATCCAGGAGTGATCTCCACACCACCTCCCACCTTCTCCCCAACTTCCTCCCCTACCACCATCCCACTTCACCCAGACATTCCTTTCTATTGTTTCAAGGTCTTTAGATAAAAACTCTTTCAACCAATTGCTAAACAGAAAATCTTTGAACCCACCTATGACTTGGAATCCCTCCCTACCACCTGCCCACCTGCTTGGTTTCCAGCCAAACCAATACACATCTTACATGTATCAATTGATGTCTCATGTCTCCCTAAAAGATATAAGACCAAACTGTAGCCTGACCACCTTGGGCACATGTTCTTAGGATCTACTGGGGCTGTGTCACAGGCCATATTCACTCATATTTGGCTTAGAATAAATCTCTTCAAATATTTTAGTTTGACTCTTTTCATCAACACCTTCCCTTGTTTCCAGATTAAAACCTGTGAAAACAAGAGCCACCTCACGTGCTTCCAGTAAACTGTAGTACAGTCCTCACGCCCCTGTCTGAAAGAGGGAGCTTCCTTCTGGGCAAGAAGAACTCAAGCAGGGAGGGATACAGAGCACCAGGGCTCTGGGCTCTCTCTCAGCCCAGCACCCAGTGGGACCTGGCCAGGCAAGGGCAAGTGGCAGGTACTGGGCATCTTGTGTGGACACAGTCCTGGCCTGACCCTAGAAAAGCACATGCCCCCTGCCTTCAGGGTTCTCTTGGGGAACATGGACTCGGGACTTTAGTGATACAGTCACCATTACGGACAGGTGACCAGAGTCAGCTCTGAGCCTTGGACTGGGAGGGAACAGGAACGAAGAGAATGCTGGTGGGATAGGGACACTATCCAGGAAGGCTGCCCCAGGGAGGAAGTGCCAAAGAAAATTGGCAAGGCGAACAGGGACCTGGGTCCGCTCATTCATTTATTCATTCTTTAACAAACATTTGTAGAACCTACTAAACGCCAAACACCGCTGAGGTACTGAGGACAGATGTGAATAAAATACAATTCCTCCCTTGGAGAAACTGACAACCCAGAGGAGAGGACAGACACATCTATAAACATACAGCCCTTAAGAAAGGTAAGGCCTGCATCCAAATATGTACCAGTCCATGTGTGAGCAGAGAGGAGGTATGGGCACGCTGACCTGGTCATGAGTAAGGGGTAAAAGGCGGGGACTTCCAGGTAGACAACAGGGAAGGCTCACCAGGCAGAGGGGCACAGGGAGAGAGAGAGAGAGAAATACCACAAGGACCAGCTCATTGTCTCGCCTGGCTGAGGAAGTAGGTGCCCTGGGGGAGAGGAAGGTAAGGAGACAGGAAGTCTGAACTCAGACCAAGAGGGCTGTGAATGCGCAGCTGCAAGGTCTGGGGGCTCCTGGAGGATGCTGGCAGGAGAGGATGTGACTATCCTAAACTGAGAAAGGAGGGACAGGATGGGCTGGCAGGGGAGGGGAACACAAGGTGCTGAACCAAGGTGGCTGGTGAGGATGGGAGAGGCCCAGCAGGGGAGGGAGGGCAGTCTCAGAGGGACCAGGGCCTCCTTCAGTGCTTGAAATGAGGCCAGGTGCTGATGATGTTGTACAAAGCCTGCCCAGGGGACAGAATGTTGACCACGTCACTGTGGCCCATCAGCAGGTAGTTGGGAGTCAAGTACCCCTCGACCACGGCACACTGGATCAGGTCCTGGGCCGCCTCCAGCGATGCAGCGTTTGGAGGCTTTTCTGCAAAACACATTTTCCCCATCAGTCATTAGGGTCTCAAAGTTTCTTGATCAGGGAAGGGACAAGCAGCTAGATTCCAATTTCCCTCTGCCCCCACCCTGCCCCATCCCACCATCACCATAGCCAACACTTCCACGTAAACTGTGGCAACCAGGCACAAACAGAAAACAAGGTCATTGCTTTCTCTGATGCCTCCGTGCCAAAGTTTCTTCCAAAAAGTTTAAAAACTGCTCTGGAGGGGGACCGCACACTTCTGAGCAGGTACAAAGCAGATACAGCACCACTGGGCCGCCCGCTAGTTTTCCAAACAGGCAGTGGTGCTCCCCAAATTGTTGCCATGGCTACCAAGAGACGGACACATTTGCGAACTGAGCGATAAAAGCACTGAAGTTTGAGAAAGACTTTTTCCCCCCTTGCTCCATGTTTGCCTTGGATGTAAAGTGAGGTGGAGCTGGGCATGGGCATGGGTGGATTTAGGGGTAAATGCTCTGTGTGAAAGGGGATCCTGGTGACATCCTCTATTGAGAGTCCACTTTAAAGCTAAAATGTTCCACTCACACTGCCAGACACCACAGGGCTGCCTTTTCCCCCATGCTTCCCAGACATGCCGCGTGGTCCCTCCACCCCCAGCACCCCTCTAACCCCACGCTCACCCCTTACCTACAAAGTAGCCGATGAAGGCAATTCCTAGGGCAATATCGTTGAATCCGTAAGTGTGGGAGCCTTGGATGTGCCATCCAACCCCTTCATACACGCCGCCATCCTGGCCCACCAGGAAGCTTGGATCGGGAAAAGAAAATGGAGAAAATCACTCTGGGAAGCAGAATTTAAATACTTCACTCCCTCAACCATTCATTCCTTCTTTCATCCATTTATCCAATATTGGTGGACGTCTCTTATGTGCCAATGTGGACAAGGAAAAAACAAAAAACACCGCAATCCGCTTCAACCTGGCCTTAGTTCCCACCACGCCACTGAATCTGACCCCTCTCAGGTGAGCAGTGGCTTCCTGGCACGAAGTACAATGGACACTTATTTTACTTCTGTACTATACCGACCGTGTTGGCCACTCTCTTAAAGTGTTCCCTTCCCAGGGCTTCCACAAGCACAACCCTCCTGGGTCTCCTCCCCCTGCTGCTCCCTCAGGCCCCTCTGCCACCGGCCTTCCCTTCCTCAAACGCGGTGCTCCTCTGCGCTCTGGTCCTTTTCTCTCTCAATGTATTCGCCCTGGACAATCATTCCCACAGATTCAAGTACTACTTTAAAAACATGTCCAGGCAAACCCACCTTCTTCTAAAATTTCTCCAGCTAGAAAATTGGGCAACACCCCGAGTGCCTTCCGCCCCTCACTCAGCCCACCTGGTCACTAGTCAGAGCTTGTCAGTTGTATCTCCTACACAGCTTCTAAATTCCTTCACTTATCTCTAGACCGACTGATCCAAGTCACCGGATCACTGCAATAGCTTCTTGCCAGAGTTTTGCCTTCTTCCAGTCCATTCTTAAAGTAGCACCCAGAGTGACTTTTCTAAGATACAAATCCTACCATAGGGCATGACCTCCTAAATAGTCTGCAGCTGCCTTTCAAATAGAGCCAGTCTCTCTGAGCCCACTATGAAGCCCTCCACAATGTGGCCCCCACAGGCCCTCCCACCCGTACTGCTCACCACTCCTCTCTTTCAAATCTATTTGTAGTGCTCTGTCTGTACCCCAGGCACTGGCAAATGCTGTTCCTCCTCACCCAGACACTCTTCCTCCTTCTTTGCCTGAATAACCTCCACTCTCCCTCCTCATCCATGTCCCAATGAGGATACTCCTCCCTCTAGAAGCCCTTCTCAGACCCCAATCACCTCCTGCAAAGTTTTGATTAGAGGCTCATCCTACACATTATTCTGTTCTGCATCCATCACAGTGCTCAACACTTTGAATTGTAGTTACTTGTCATCCTTCCCTCTCTCGTGTCTATCATTGAAATTTCTCAGAATCAAAATGGAGTCACTTGTGTCAAATTCTAATAAAAATAAATAAAGCTGGGAGGTTGAGAAGGGAGGACCCTCATGCACACAAGCCTACAATAAGAACTAGCACAAAGACTCTCTGAAGGACTCTTAGGCACTCATCCCTGTAACAAGAACTTTTGCCAAAAACTTTCGAAACTGCAACTTGTTACTAGTCACAAGGACATCTGGCCAATGGGGAACACTTGCCCGACACGCTGTCTCCACGAACAAAGTGGTGTCACTTCCTGCCTGTGATAAGCACCAATGTTCTCCAGTGTTCCTTTATTTCAAAACAAATTATCCTTTTCCCTTTGCCTTTAAAAGCTTCCCCTAGCCTCAACCTCCTTGGATATGCCTGTGGTTCCCATAGCATGCATATCCCAGATTTGCAAATTTCCTGCACACTCCCAAATAAACTAATTATCTTTGTTTTCTTGCTTTCGTTTTTGTTTTTTCAGACAGAGTCTCACTCTGCTGCTCAGGCTGAAGGGCAGTGGCGCACCATGGCTCACTGCAGCCTCAAACTACTAGGCTCAAGAGGTCCTCCCGCTTCAGCCTTCCAAGTAGCTGGGAATGACTCCAGATGCATGCCACCACACCCGGCTAATTATTCTGTTTTTCTATACAGACAGGGTCTCCCTATGTTTCCCAGGCTGGTCTCAAACTCCTGACCTGAAGCAATCCGTCAGCCTCAGCCTCCTAAAGTGCTAGGATTATAGACATGAGCTACCGTGCCTGGCCAAAATCATTATCTTTGGAGAATCTCTCTCTGTTTGTTGTTAGATTGACATATCTTGTCTAGCACCAGGCACATAGTAGCTATCCAATAACTATCGATTAAAAAGCTAGAAAATAACGTGTGAGTGGGTGCTTTGTCCTGATTACAGTCCACATCAGAGTTACAGATGACATGTCATGAGACTAGAGCAGGAGAAAGATATCGCAACAGATTTTGAAAAGTCAAGGAACAGGGATCACGTCTATAAAGACTGAATGAAAGAGGAAAATGAACATTCCCTCAACTTGCAGCATTCTCCATGTGGAATTTCCAGATTTATAGTCCATTTCCTGTTACCTGTGCTAAATAACCATAGCACCCCTATGGAAAATCCTGAAAAGTGAAGCAAGAGTTCCCACCTGTTTGCAAAGGCTGCTTTTAAAACAGGAGTTAAGGCCGGGCACAGAGGCTCACGCCTGTAATCCCAGCACTTTGGGAGGCCGAGGCAGGCAGATCACGAGGTCAAAAGATCGAGACCACGGTGAAACCCCATCTCTACTAAAAAATACAAAAATTAGCTGGGCGTGGTGGCGCGCACCTGTGATCCCAGGTACTCGGGAGGCTGAGGCAGGAGAGTTGCTTGAACCCGGGAGACGGAGGTTGCAGTGAGCCGAGATCGCGCCCCTGCACTCTAGCCTGGCACCTGGCAACAGAGCAAGACTCTGTCTCAAAAAAAAAAAAAAACAGGAGTTAAAAAGGAGAGAGAGACAGTAGACCCAGAACAACACATTTGCAAAAGCACATTTACCTGAGACTTTGTAAGACATGTTGTGATTAAGTCACAGATGAATAATTGAAATATATTATACTCTAGACCTAAATCCTTCCTATGAAAATTCCAAGACATCTTCCAAGTAGCTTTTCTACTCCATTAGTTTAATGTGTTTCTTTATTACAGACCTGTCATTAAAGGTATCAAAAGAGAATATTTTGATCTCACTCCATATCTTCAAACAGATAACGTATTTTCCCTATTGTAGAGATGAGACAAAAGAGGCCCAGAGAGGTTACAAGTTTCTACATCCATAGAATGTGATAAGTAACACCAGAGGAATAGCAGGATTCTGACATCGGAGAGAGCAAGTTTGGAGCTGGGCAGACCGAGGTAGGGGTAAGCAAGGCCTTTGTCTCTGACAGGTTAGAAGGGATTGCATAAAAAAGGCACAACCCCAGTGTGTGATGCTCCCCTCCCTGTGTCCATGTGTTCTCATTGTTCAACACCCGCTTATCAGTGAGAATATGCAGTGTATGATTTTCTGTTCTTGTGTCAGCAGAACTAGGGGAGGGACAGTGGGGTTGGGGGTTGGGGAGGGATAACATGGGGAGAAATGCCAGATATAGGTGATGGGGAGGAAGGCAGCAAACCACATTGCTGTGTATGTACCTATGCAACAATCTTGCATGTTCTTCACATGTACCCCAAAACCTAAAATGCAATAAAACATATATATTTAAAAAAAAATTTCAACAGAAAAAAAAAGGCACAACCCTTCATATCCTTTCCTCCTCAGGAAAGGGCATGAAGGGTTGTGCCTTTTTTTTTTTCTGTTGAAATTTTTTTTCAACAGACTAAACAGATAGATAGATACCGTCTATCACAGTCTTACTTTATCACTAGGCTCCTAATGCCTTCTCTTCAGAATCTTCCCAAACACTTGTAGAGATATGCCCAAGCGAGGTAACTAGCCATTAGCTATGCTCTGAATGATCTTCAGCCCAGTCTTGCAAACATAAAATGTGTTGCCTTATGGAAAGCACCCAGCCCAAAGGAGGAGTTCAGGAAACATCGGTTCCCCCTCACAGCCTTCCTTCCTACAATCCTGAAGAAAAAGAAGGTTGTCTTTGCGTTGATCCCACTTACTGATAGCCAATGTCACAAAAGTTCCGTGTGTCCATGTGAAAGGACTGTGTATTTCGGACGACAGTCTGGCAGTCTGTGGGTACAGTGCAGCTTGTGCCAGCGGTGTGGATGATGATGACGTATTTGGCTGGGAGGTTCATTTTAGGGCAGTGTGTCTCTCTGGCTTCCCAAGCAGATCGTTTGATGATGTTGGGACAAACTGTGGTAAGATGAAAAGCCAAGGAAATAGGAATTTGCTTTTGCTTCCCTGTGAGCAATCACTTAACTACAGGCTGGATTATTCCTCAGCTTCTCCCAGGCCTCCAGCACCCACAGGCACATCCTAATGTGAGATCGTCTGTGGGATTCTGGGGAAGTCCAGATGGAGATTTTCTGTGTCAGATGGCTGGAACCAAGGGGCTGGGGCAAAAATCTACAGGCCCGATACCTATAGAAATCAGTGTACAAGCAGAAGGGGAAGGACTGTGGGATATATATAGGCATGGTCATTGTCTTCAAAAGACCATGCATTGCAAACACATGTGCAGGTGTGTGTGCTTATGTAACAGGGCCACTATGCAGAAGTCAGTGGACTCTCTGAACTGATCACATGTATTTGTGGAAACAACTTGAAATCTAGAAAGAACTGTATGAATATTAAGGAATTATCACTATTGAAGATAGTGGCTGTCCAAAAGCAAGAAACATTTTATTCAGAGATTTGCAATTTTAAAAAGCTAATTTAAAAAATATCATTGATCCAAAGTAAAGGTCCACAGTAGTGAACGTGCTTATTAATTTGACTAGTTTTAGGATGCTGCTTATTTGCTTCAAAATAGTGCATCATTTTTCTTACTCAGCTTTTTGTCATATGCACTCTGATGTCAGCATCATCTGTGAACGCAAGTTCTTCTCTGAGCTGTGGCTGTGCTGGAGTTTGGCTGGTTTTTGTGTCTAGAAAGGTATGTGTGTTTATGCACGTTTTCATGTCCCCACATAATAGACACAAATATGTATACAAGTTTACCCCACTCCATTCCCACTCTGTTTTTTTCCATAACCTTTATGCCAACTAACATCATATGTATTCACTTGCTGTTTTGTTCATTTTCTGTCTTTTCTCATTGAAGTGCAAGCTTCCTGAAGGTGGAGAGTTTCATCTGTTTTGTTCACAGCTGTATGCTCAGTATTTAGAACAGTGCCTGCTATGCAGCAAATGTTTGTTGATTGAGTGAAAATCTGTGTACATATGTATTTGTTTTAAGAAAAAGACCATGGCTATCTCATTCTGATGGGATGGAGAGGATGCCCGGAAGATGCCCTCTCAGAATTTTCCAGCTCTCAAAGTAGGTATGAGATGTTCTTGGTCCCAGAATCCCATGGAGTTTAACAGGGAAAAAGCACTCTCAAACATGGCTGGATGGCAACAAGGAGGGTGAGGTGGCATGGAGGGTCTTACCTTTCCTGGGCATCACTGGTTGTTGAGGGTCCAGGCAGATCTCTTCTTTCAGAAGAAGCGGCTGAATATACCTGGGTGACAAGTGACCCTTCTGGATGGCATAGGAGATCAGACCCTCTGCAGCTGAGAAGGCAGCGGGGCTGGGACTGCTGCCTTAAGGAGGAGCACAGAACTGTCAGTAAGAAACTCCACCTGGACTAGACAGCTGAAGGGAGGATGATATGACCACTTGAGCCTGAAT
Source organism: Aotus nancymaae (assembly GCF_030222135.1). NCBI lineage: Eukaryota > Metazoa > Chordata > Mammalia > Primates > Aotidae > Aotus > Aotus nancymaae. The sequence continues at coordinate 32,648,504 of NW_026988523.1, forward strand.
AACTGGACTGAAAGAGAGGAAACTGGCCCAGTTGCCAGAACAGAGGGCCTGAGAGGCAAGAAATTACCTAGATCTCTCGGCAGCCAAAGTTGACAACTTCTTCCAAGAGCCTAAGTAAGACTTTATCCACTCCCTCTCTAGGCAAAAGAGCTGGAAGGCAGTGAAAATACATGCAGAGGAAGGCCCAACTGACTGAGTTAGGTATGCACTAGCACAGGAGAAAAGGCAACCGGGATTTACTCATATCTCCCCTGGTCAGGTATGCAGTAGACTCTGTGTATCTGTTAACTCATAATTCTCACAGAAAACCTCTGAGAGAAACACTGTTACCTAGCACCAGCTGTCAAATGAGGATGCTGGCAGGTGCTGGTTCCATATGTATTATTTCTCAACTCCATCCCTGTTCTGTGCTTTCCTCTGTTTTTCTGGGGGCTAGAAGCCTGCAAGTTATAGCTCCTGCCTTCTGGTCCGTTTCTACCAATGGAAGAAACTGGAAGAAGAGATGAGCCAGGCTTCTCTGCCTCTGGCAGTCACAGCATCTATGTCAGACAACCTCAGACTTTAGAAGTGATGACAATAACTGTGAGCTCAAGCAATGTCCGTGCTGGCGTCAGCAATATCACAGGAGTGCAGACCCATAAAGAGGAAGAGGACAAGAAGTATGCATGTCACAGAATCCAAAGCAGAAAAGAACTTCAAGAGAAGGAACTTCATCAGAGAAGGTAAGTATGACGCAGGGTGAAAAGATGAGTGTGGAGCCTGGGGAGTGGAGGAGGAGAGTGTACGCAACTCCCCAGCACAGGGTCCGCGGGGAGTGACCCTTACCTCTCTTACTGCCAAAGAAGGCGATGCCCAGGGAGACGTTGTCGTAGCCCTGGGTGTGCAAGCCTTGGATGTTCCAGCCAACACCTTCGTACACCCTGCCATCATCCCCAACCAGGAAGCTGCCAAGAAGGAAATAATGGCTTTACTGGCAAATCCCCATCAATGAAAACCTCTCACTGATCCTCAAAAGGGAAAGGGGTTCTGGAGGCTCATCAATAAGTACTATGTTCCAACAACATAACAATGGGAGGGCAGAATAACCAGTTTTAAACCTTCAAGAGACATGGGAATATGTTTTAATTTTTGTTGTGACTTAGCTTATGTGTGTTTTCCAGAACGTCACTTTAAAAATACTCACTTGGTTCAAAGTGGAATTTGAATGTGTGACACTCAAGGACCTGAAAACATTAGTCCAGTAGTTTTCAAGAGCTTAAGAATTAATATATCGTGCTTTTAAATTATAGGACCAAGCACTTGAACATTTTCTAAAACACTTATGCCATATTCAATAGTTTCTTTTTTATTGATGCTTTTCTTCAGTTTCTTTTTAGGAATTTTCTTAAGCTCTTCTTTATCATAGAAATTTGTTTAGAATGTTCCTTTTTCAGGGAGGGGAACATCACACATGGGGGCCTGTTGGGGGGTGGGGGACTAGGGTAGGGATAGCAGCGGGTGGGGGGATTGGGGAGGGATAGCATTAGGAGAAATACCTAATGTAGATGACGGGGTGATGGATGCAGCAATCCTGCTGCGTACCTATGTAACAATCCTGCACGTTCTGCACATGTACCCCAGAACTTAAAGAATAAATAAATTTTTTTAAAAGTTTTTTAAAAGTACATTCAGAAGAAAAAAAACATTTTTTTACATTCATTTTTAACATTCATTTTTAAAATCAAATATATATTGTTTATTCTACTTCTTTTATTCCTGCCCTTTTATAATTTCTCTCCTCCACTTTCCAATCAGTCTTCAGAATTGATGTTTTCACAACTTTGCCATGTCCAGCTTTTAATAGATCATGAGTTTCCACAGTAAACTGAACACAGAGAGAACACCTCCCTGAGGTCAAGGAAAGACCCTACACCGATGTCGGCCTGAGGAGTGGGTGGGGAGCCCTGGTGTGTTGACCCCTTCCCTGGTTTTGCTGCCTGTTCTTTCACAGGTCCCTTGCTCATTCCTGCAGCAGCCTGTGGTTAGTCCACTGTGAACAGTCCCTTACAGCTACTGTCAGCTGCATTGCAAAGACTGAAGATTGTCAAGAGTGTCACTGCAGAAACCTGACTTAGAGACGCAATGGCTGAAAAAACTTGGGAATACAGTGACCAAACCAGGCAACACGGCAGTGACAACAGCAGGATGGTGGAGGAGCTGGTGGCAGGGGCGGCAGGTGAGTCGCAGTTGACACGGCACACACGGTGGGCAGACAGGGAAGACCCAGCCATCCCAGGGGTGCTGCGGGCCACAACCAGGGCCTGCAGGTGCTTTTATTTATTTGTGTTTAAAAATAAATAAATAAGAAGACATAGGTTTTCCTTTCCAAAATGGATAATTCAGAAATCATTTATGTTTGCCTTTAGAGTTCCGTGGGGGGGATAGCCCCATTCCCACTCTCTCTTTCCCTCTCCTTCTACATCTGTCTCCTCATTCTTGAGGCTAAGGGGGAAAATGTTCTGGGCCTCCACGATGATCCCCAGAGCAGATACTCAATGCAAAATGCACAGCTGCGTCATGCTCTCCCTTGTTTTCGCATGGGGCTCTGCTCCCCACCATTCCCAACGCCCACTCTCCCCCGTGGGGTCCCTGGCCTCGCTGTCAGGGTGGCCCTTCAGGATAATGAGTGGGACACTGCTTCCCAGGTATGAGTCCCTGTGAGGTGGGAGGAGCAAGGGCTGCAGTGGCAGGCACCCTGACACAGCTCTGGGTACACACTTCCTCGCTCTGGCAGAGTTCTTAATCCCCCTGAACCGTGGCTTTCCCACTTGTGAAATAAAGATGGGAATATTTCTCCAACCCCTTCCTCAGAGTAGCTGGGAGGGCCGAATCGGGTGATATTTGTGAAGACCTCTGTAAACTCTAAGTCTTCATGAGTTCCAAGAGCTCAGTTGGAACCGCAGTTATCACATAACCTTCCTCGCTTTTTCACAGGAGCGCCAGAATCGAAAGCCACTTAAATAAGTGGCTTAGAGTCATCCCTTTTACAGTCCCCGGAGGATTTGGATTTTATTTCATTTCCCTTTTACCATTTTTATTCATTATACAAACAGTGTAAATGAAGGCCAGAAAATAAAGACACACAGAGAAGGGGAAGTGGAAGCACCCTGAGAGGGGTGACGTTGGATGCAGCCCTCGGGGACTTGGCCAGCCTCTTACTTGTATGCCACATCGCACCAGCCTGTGGTGTAGACAGAATGGGACTGCAGCCCCCGCAGCATCTGGCTGCAAATGCTCTGCTCCTGGCACTCCATCCCGGGGAGCTGGTCTGTGATGACGTAGGCCACAGGCAGGGTCAGCCGGGCACTGCAGCCAAGCGGTCTTGCCCCCCATTCCTTGCGGGGGATAATGGTGGGAGTATCTGTAGGGAAGACCACAGGATGGCACACAGCAGGCCCCGCCCTTCTTCCCCCAACAGGCCGTCTATGTGCCCTGACCTCTCACGCTCAGGCCCTCCCTGCCCCATGGGTGGGAGACGCCCTGGGGGAGCCCTGTACCCTCACAGCCCCCTCCTCCTCTCCACTGTAGCTGAACCACTGCCCAGACACACGCTGCACTCAGCCTGGGAAGTCATGCCACCTTGTTCCCGGACTGTCTCTCCTTGTCTTTCCCTGAAGGGCAAATCCCATCCCCTACTGCCCCCTGGCCTACTTCACACTTTCCTCCTTGAGAAAGCACCCCAGCTGACCCCGCCGCCCTCCCTGGGGCTCTGAGCTGGAAGCCTGAGGATGCGTTTCCCTCACTGCCATTTGCCCCGGTCTCAAATGTGTCTCTTGTGTTGCCCTCCCCTAAGAACCATGACTCTCTGAAGGAAGTCCTGTCAGTCTCCTCAACTAGGGGCTCCAGAGCCCACAGGAGGCTCCATGAACACCGGGTCTGTGCCTCTCTCTTCCAGGCAAAAACTGCCTAGTGGCAGGGCTGTGAGATCCCACCTGCGGCTGCAGGCTGCCTGAAGGCTCCCTTTCTCCATCCTCACTGTGGGAGCCCCAAGAGTGCTCTGAGGGACAGTGGAGACACTGTCATGCTGGAGCTGGGGAGTGGAGAACACGTCTTTTCTCTATGGGTTTTTTCTCCTTCTTTTTCTCCTCTCTCTGTCTCTTTTTTTGAGACAGAGTCTTACTCTATTGCCCAGGCTGGAGTGCAGTGGCACCATCTCAGCTCACTGCAGCCTCTGCCTCTCTGGTTAAAGCAATTCTCCTGCTTTAGCCTCTCGAGTAGCTGGGACTACAGGCAGGTGCCATCACACCTGGCTAATTTTTTCTATTTTTAGTAGAGATAGGGTTTCACCGTGTTAGCCGGGATGGTCTCCATCTCCTGACCTCATGATCCATCCACCTCAGCCTCCCAAAGTGCTGGGATTACAGGTGTGAGCCGTTGCATCTGGCCTCCTTCTTTCTTTCTTCATCTGGGTTTCTCTTATTTTTCTCTCATTAGACCCAGGAACCCCCCTTTGCCTAAGGACTCAGGACGATCCATGGGAGTGGTTGGAGATGAACCTCTTGAGATTCCTCCCCACCCCATTCACTCTCAGCCCAGACATCGTCAAGTCCTGAGAAACATTTCTGACCACTTAAGAAACCCCAGCCAATTTCCAAGCCTCCTCACCATTGCGACTCTTGTGAATGAGCTGTGAGATGCTGACAAACAGGTTCATAAACCTCTGCGACAAGCCTCTGGCTTCGGTCTCATTCCAGGAGAACTGTGGAAAATCCCCTGCAAGACAGCTTTGGGGCTGGTCCTCAGAGTGCATGTGGCCAGCATGCGCAGAGGCTGTGCCAGACATCCCAGTCCACAGTGCACAGCCTCTCAGCCTCCCCAGGTCACCTAACGTCCTCTAGGAAGCACACAGAGGAGAACCGCAGACGTCTCTGGCCTTGGCCTGCCTCTGCCTCCCACATCTACCCAGAGAGGCCTTCGTCTTCCCACCTCCCCCAGCCTCCCTCCATTCCAGGAGCACTGCAGTCTCACCTGCTGTCTTATCTGGGCTGTGCCACCTTTCCCGGCTCACCTGCAGACTTACTAATCAATCCATGGGTACCCAGCAGGGTGTCACATACCAAGACAGTCATAACATGTTGAGCTAACACACACGTCTTAAGCACCTATTGGTGCCAGACAAGGTTCTTGGAACAGAAATATATAGATCATTGTGACTGCCATCTCTTTTAGAGATGCTTTATTGTGGATTAGACACCGCCAGCCTGTCCTTATCCCTGCTACTCCTATTCAGTACCAGGAGTCCTGGGAGCAGTCGCCAGTGGCAGCAGTGACATTGTCACCAGCCCCACCTCCCACAGGCCAGCCCTGTGGTTACAAAGCACATCCAAGGACGCTCTCAGAATTGTGGCTTGAAACAACTTCATGAGTTAAGCGAAGCAACTATGCTCTCAATACAGAAGGGAAACCAAGTCTTAGGGAAGTTAAGTTACTTGTCTAACATAACAGAGGTTTAAGCGTAGATTTAGATTCCAGTGGGAATCTCTGACCCCGAAGCCCCTGTTCATAACAACTACACCCTGCAGCCTCCCCAGAGTTGTCAGATGAAGTTGGGTTAGTCACTGCCACAATGTGACCTGTCTCTCTTCCTACAAGACAAAGTCGCTGAGGTTCTCCACCATGGTTCTGGGATTCTGTTCTTCTGTGAAATCAAGAGCAAATACATGACCAGGACACCAAGGCCAAGGTGTGCTGGATAGACTGCTGAGGACAGGAGCCCACCTCAGCAGAGAGAGGGCCTGAGCTGGGTTGTGAAGGGAACACAGAGGACTGGGGAGGGGGAGGGAGGAGCCTGGAGAGGACACTTTGCAAACGAAACCCACAGAACTCTCAAAGAGCAGCCTTCCCCATCAGGGCCTCCACTTCTCCATTCATACAATGAAGGGCTGAACTGTGTATTCCCTGGCCTATGAGTTTCTCCAACACTAACTCCAGGTAATCCCATCGAATTTGCTGTCAGAGTAGCAGAGGACAGAGAGAAAGCTAAATTACATTATTCCTTCAGAACAGGGTCTGCGTACGTCAGACAAACTGAAAACAGGTCATACTTAAGAATCGCCAAGCCCACTTTCATTTTAATTCAACAGCATTTGTTTATTGAACATTTCTATGTGTCTACTCTTATGTATAAAACGACAAGAAATCTTCTTAATCTAGAGAAAGGGCATTACTACTCTTTGGGAATTTGCTCTTATTTACAAGTGTAGACCCAAGGGCTGGGTTTCACTGTGATTGGTATAATAACGATGCTGATAATAATTAAATCATAGCTATAAATCACCCAGGACTTACTACTTGAGTATTGTGCCAAATGGCACACACTTGTGATCTAATTTAATCCTCAGAAACAACCCTAAGAAATGAGCAATATTATCCTTTTATCATGGGAGCAAATAAGATTCAAAGAAATTGAACGACCTGTTGACCACCGTAGCAAAGGGCAGGCAAGGATTTGAATGAAGATCTGTCAACTCTAGATCGGGGCTCCAAATTGCAAAGCTATCCTACCCGCTAGCAAAGGGAAAGCACTTGGATGGGTTTCTGTTATTAAACTTGAGAACGGGTCTTCTCTTACTCATCAACAGCACTTCTGCAATGAAAGAAAACTTACCCCAGGCCTGGAGACCCAGAATGGAGAAAGCAAGAAGCCACGGCAGCATCCCCACGTGGTCCCAGGACCGTGACCGCGAGAGTGTGGACGGTGGCCCTGGAAGAGACGCTGACAGTTAACACAGCCGTGCTAACTCTGCAAGCGGAGCACCCGTCTATTATGTGGCACCACTGTCTGCCTCCCCTACCATCCTGTGGCTTCCTGAGGGTCAGCACCTGGCTGGCTCCTGGTCCCTCATAGAAGCCCAGTGCCTGATCTTAAGCCTTTGGGATAGAAAATAACAATTTCTAAAATCCTCTAGGTTGCTGTTATGAAAAAAAAACCCTGTGTATGTATTTTCATATCTAGTGGTCCAATTTCATATTTAATTCTTACGAAAGTCCTGTAAGATAAGTATTCTTAACCCCATTTTTATAGATAAAAAACACTGAGGCTCAGATGGAGTGAATTACAAACAGGAGCACGCATGGCTTTACCCCCTGCACCATTTGAGAATCCCAGGTATGTAAAGTCATTCAATCCAGTCCTCTACTCTGCAAAGACCCCTGATGGATGCTCAACTAACCTCTTCTTGAGTGGGAATTATAATAACAACAGCTGCCACTTACTGACTGCATTCTGTGTTCCAAGGTATTTGCTGAGGACTCCACGGATATTCACTAGTCTCACAATGACCTATGAGACCCACGCTTATCATCAGAACACTGGGCCTCAGAGAGTTTGAGTCACTTGTCCTAAGTTTCCCAGCTACTAGGGTCAGAGCCAGATTCATACTCAGGTCTGTCTGACTCCGGAGCCTCTGCCTGAAACTTCACAACCTGCTTGAGTTTCTGATGATGAACATTGAACTGTAGATTCACTATCATCTTTTCCATCTCCAGGAATCTTTCCTGCTCTTCCAGGCAGAAGTGAATTGCTTACTCATGCTCAGTCAGACCAAAACTTCAACTCTATGAGCTACCAACCAAAACATCAACTTTCCCCCCCAGTTTTCCTAGTGAGAAACTACAGAGTTTGAAACCAAATGGGATAGATCATTCCCCTCCAGGGTTTTTAAACGGCAATCAGTACTCCCCAGATGGGAAATTTTTAAAACCACATCTTAAGAGTAGAACTTGTAGAAGCTTCCTGGGTCAGGACAAGCAACCACCTAGCAGATAACACCCACAAGTCCATTGATTCAGGAAAACTGCAGTAAAGACAAAATGAGCTGATTACAAATGAGGCCAGCACCTAATAAATATGAGGGAAAATGTTCAGCCTCCCTCGTTAGTTAAATGAGAGGTGAGGATTCACTTTCCCAAGACTGAAACCCTGTTAGGAGCTGGCCTCCTGCAAAGCTACTGGAATCCACTATCAACTCTGGTTTGGACCCTGGTCAATTAATCATGGTGCTTCCACAACCATGAAACATCAGTGTGGCAATTCCTGCCCCAAGCTTGTCGTATCATACATCCAAAATACGAAGCCTTGAGCCCAGTCCCTGACCTTGCCAGCGACAGGACTGATAGTGTCTCCCATCTGCACCATGAATAGCAAACACTAAACTGGCAGGATAAGCTGGAGCCAAGGTTTTACCAGCTTGGTTCACATTGCTGTGCATCCTGTGTACTTAAAGAAATATTAGGGCAGGAGACAAGTGAGACACAGTAGATAAGAATTCAGGACTCTACAGAAAGGGAAGAAATTAGATAGAGGTAACCCCAGAACCCACAGCCTTTTCAAGAAACATCCAGGAAGGGTGAAACCAAACTCACTTAGAAGAATTATAAAGAAAGTTTTCTTCTTTGGAAAAAGGGTTCCAAAAGGGAGATCAGGGGAACTTTCCCTACCATGTACACATTTTAACTTGATAGACTTCAGTCCCATTGCTGGAAGAGGGCTTCTGAAGAAACACACTTACACTCAAACTCACAGATACCGTGGGTCCTGTGCTGTCCCAGCCCAGCAGGTCAGGGGGCAGTCGGCTCACCCCTGATTGGCCAGCAGCTCCTTCCCTTCCAGACTTGGCATCCAGGCCCTGCCCTCCTTCTCCAGCTGATGCCTCCTCCGACCTTCACTCTCCCTGGCCCTAAGGGCACTCCCTCCCTAGGAATGGGGCACTTGGACTCTGACTTCTCAGAGAGAAGAGGAGAGCCCAGGATCCCTAACAAAAGATGGAAGAGAAGAGGAAGGCAGAGGGCTGAGGCTCCAAGCCAGCTCCGTTTACAGCACCTGGAGAAACTAAAGTGGGAATACACTGAGAGCACCTGGGGACCCGCCCTGTGAATAAGCCCAGGCAGCTCCTCCCTGGGAAAGGGCAAGATTGCCCAACACTTCCTGAGTTCCTTCTTCATCCCCAGCCCTTATGCCTGGTAGACCTGGGGTGCTGGGGGTTCTGTCCCTGACATCTGGGAGCTTCCTACCAATAAAGATCTATCTGCTCCAGGTTCCACTGGAGTCACCAGCCAGGGCAAGATGAAGGGACGGAAATTGAAAGGCACTTTCCCAGGAGGCAGCTAGCAATGTGTCATCACCATAACTTATTCTGACCCTGTAGCTACCATGCCTACTTATCCACCCCCCCACCTCAACTTCAAACTCTTCCCCTGAAACAAACCAAGTTTCTCCCCTCCTCACCCATTCCTGACAGTTGACCTCAATTCTCAACTCTGATCTCCAAGAATCCCTATCCCTTCTCTGAAGAGGTTGATGGATAAGACTTTTCAGTCAGGCTCTACCAGGAATACCAGAGCCGCAGCCCCTTGGAGGGGGAATGCTCAGGCCAGAGGTCTTGGAAAGTATCATACACTCTTGAGAAGATATGTGTATATCCACTCTGTTCTATACACTGATGAGCCCAAAGCACACTTCAGGAACAAAAGCTTGGGAGACCTCTCCTAGACCCCACAGCCTCACATGGCTGCCAGCATCTGAGGGAGACATGCTGAGTGAGCTCCATTTCCCATAGGGTGAGGAATCTTGGGTGAGGGCCCCAGAGATCTAGCAAGGGGACCGGAAATTACAGTTGGTAACAACGACAGACACCACCTTATGAGTCTGAAATTTTTATTTATGACTTTGGATGTTTTGCCATCATGACTAAGTCCTTAAAATGAAAATGGTTTGTAAGCTCATCTTTAGAAGAGAATGTCTCACTCTGAAGACCAGACATGGAAGAGAAGAAACTCAGGTGATAAAGGGGCAGTGGCAGCCCACAAAGGGAAAGGAAAATGTGTAGGACACTGCGGTCCCCAACTAGAGATCGGAGGACACCCAGGGATTCGCTGGCAGAAAGTCTGAAGCAAGACCGCTGTTATCCCATATGGTATTTTTATTAAAATTAGAGAAAGTGTTCCTTCCACAGGTAAAAGTTATAGCTAATATGTTAATGCTAATGAAAACAATTAGAATAAACAGCTACTTAGTGTAAGTTATGTAAATTGAATTATTAAACAAAATAACCCTTTAAATTTTTAATCACAATAATTAGAAACTCAAAGTCACTCAGATATAATATGTTATGTAGTTGCCTTACTTTCTTTTCTTTCTTTTTTCTTCCTTTTTAATTTATTTTTGTTGTTGTTGTTGTTGAGATAGGGTCTTGCTCTGTTACCAGGCTGGAGTGCAGTGGTGCAATCTTGGCTCACTGAAGCCTCAACCTTTCAGGCGTGTGTGCTCCCACCTCAGCTTCCCAAACAGCTGAGATTACAAGTGTGCCACTATGCCTGGCTAATTTTTGTATTTTTGTAGAGAGGGGATTTTGTCATGTTGCCCAAGCTGACCTCAAGCAGTCCACCTGCCTTGGCCTCCCAAAGTGCTGGGATTACAGGTGTGAGCCACATGCCTGCCTAGTTGCCTTACTTCCTAAAGAGAAATGATCCTGCTTGAAAGAATAATCTGTCATGTTGTGAGAAGGCCTATGAAGCAGGCCCCAGAGTGGATCTGAGAGAGGCCTCTGGGAGCTAAGAGTGATTCCAGGACAGCATCTAACAAGGTAACAGGGGGCCTCAGTTACACAGCCATAAAGAAATGAATGATGCCAACAAACTGAATGAGCTTGGGAGCAGATTTTTCCCCAGTCAAGCCTCCAGATGAGAATGCAGCCCTACAGACCTTAACTTAGCCCTGTAAGGACTTTAGGCAGAGGATGCACATAAGTCATGTCCAGATTTCTGACACATGGAAACTATAAAATAATAAATGTTATTTTAAGCCACTAAGTTTGTGGCCATTTGTTATGCAGCAATAGAAAACAAATAACAGTATCTAAGATAATCAGGTAGTCTCCTGGCCATATAGGAGCATGTCAGCAGCTTAGAATGGAATCTTCAATGTATCTTTCTCATAACCATACAAAGATACAAGGATAATTAATATCTTAAAATCCTACACCTTCAGCAAAATTAGAAGATGAAAAAAATCCAGTTTTAGTTACAAAGGAAAAATGTGTCTGGGAGATCCATAGTACCATAGGGTGATTATAGTTAATACTAATATATTGTATACTTAAAAAAATTGCTAAGAGAGTAAACCTTAAATCTTCTCACCACAAAAAAAAGTATGTATGGTGATAGATATGTTAATTAGCTTGATTTAATCACTTCACAATGTATACATGTTCCAAAACATCATGTAGTATGCTGTAAATATATATAATTTAAGAAGACAAAAATGTACACGGATTTTTAGGTATATGAAAGTAAGTATGGAGTCGGGGAGAGCAAATCAGAGAAGCCGTAATGATGACTGGAGAGGTGGTGGAGTGGTCAGTGCTATGAGAAAAAGAGACTGTTATCAGCAGAACCTGGAATCAGCAGCAGATATTCATCACCAGAATGTGAGGGACCACCTAGTAGGGCACTGCTGTGGACAGCTCTATGAATGAAAAGGGTATTGCATAAGAACTGGTGGAAATAGACAGAAATGACTGGGAGTGCAAGGAGAACAAAGATAGTATCACAATATATCCAATAAACTACCCATTAAGTGCAACAGATGGAGGAGCCAATGAGCTGAGAAACAGGCGAGGTTACATTAATTCTTTCCCACCTCCAAACACAACTGCCACTGGATACTCCTGTAGCAACTGGGCCAGAAAAATACAACTCATTCAAATATGAATAATAAAAAGGCAAAGCTTCACATCCAAACAAAGCCTCCAATTTCAAATATGACATAAAATTGTATTTTATTAACAAAAAAACTCATCATTAAAAAAGATTACAATAGGCAGAGGGGAAAAAATATTTCAACATAATTTTCCTAATTGTCTAACAATAAAAAAATTCACAAAATAGAAGTAAAAGACCTCAAAGAAGAATTTAACTACACAATAGGAGGATATGAAAGAGAAGCGACATAATCATCTCACGAATTAAGACTAAAATACAAGGAGTGCAAAGGGGAGCATGTACCCCAGAAAACACATGTCAGTGTCCTAGAGAAAAGAAATTTTAAAAGTCCATGGAAACTGAAATGAAAAAAAGACAGATAAAAAAATTCGAGAGAGTTTGTACACAATATGATGTACTTATTATCTCAGAACTGTACATTTAATAATAGTTAAGATGGTAAATTGTATGTGTATTTCACCACAATAAAAAATTTTGTGAAAAAAATAATTAAAGCAAAAATGATCAATGTGGAAGACAGGCAAAGGCGATCCAACATATATATAATTCACATACCAAAGGAAGAAAAAACAAATATAAAGAAGTAAATACTTAAAATAATAAAGAAAAAAATGTTTTGAAATCAAAGATATGACTCTACATATCGAAGGGTCACACTTTTACCTGAGAGAATTACCTGCAATAGTAATCACTAAACCATATTATGGTACTTAAAATATGAAGAAATAAACTTTTCAGTCAGTCATGCGAAGAGACCAAGTCATTCATAAGAGAAAAAATTAGATTCTCATCAGGCTTCTCAACAGCAACATTCACATGCAGATTACAGAGAAGAGCCTACAAGACGCCCATCAAAGAACAGAGAGCATGAGCCAAGGATTTTATGTCCAGCCAATCTGTTATTCAAAGTATAAAGGCTACAGAAAATAAAACTTTTGAATATGTAGTAACTAGGTAAATATTGTTGCTTCATGAGCCCTTCTATGGTTTGAAGGCGACCCTCAGAATCTATGTGTTGGAAATATAATTCCCAATGTGACAGTTCTGAAAGGTGGGGCCTAATGGGAGGTGTTTAGGTAATGAGAGTTCATGCCTACCTGCCTTCCACTACGTAAGGATGTAGCAAAAAGACCCTCACCGGTTGCTTGTGCCATAGTCTCAGACTTCCCAGCCTCCGGAACTTTGTGCCAATAAATTCCTGTTTATTATAAATGACCCAGTGTCAGGTATACTCTTATAGCAGCACAAAATGGACTAAGGCAAACTCTTCACTCAGTAATTTACTAGAGAATAATCTTTATCCAGTCGACAGGTTATTGGAGAAATTTTGGCAAATAAGAAAACTAAAAACTTGCAGTGAGCAGTGAATATGTTTAACTGTAGAACTAGGGCTAAAACATGTCTGAAGGACATAAAAGTAGATCCAACAAATGAATGGGCATTTAAAAAAAATATTACTGAAACAACTAGACGGCCATAAGGAAAGACATAAAATTTTGGTCTATACCATACATAACACCAAAATAAACTCTAAATGAATTTTAAAAAATACAAAAATTAAAACATTGAATTACTTGAGAAAATATGAATGAATTTTACTATAATGTGGGAGTGGTAGGCCTTTCTAAATATGACTCAGAAATCATAAAAGATGATACATTTGCAGCTTAAAATAAAAAACTCTTGCATACTCCAAAACCTTAAATATATATCATAAGCAAAGGCAATAAGCAGATAACAAGCCTGGGAAAAATATTTGCGATTAGTCTCACAAAAGAGCTATGTTCTCTAATGTATGTGTTTTTACATGAAAGCACTTAGAAGCAATATAATCATACTCCTCAGTATATCATCTCACAATTAATTTGATAATTTACTTTCTGTCTATCACTCTGGTAGACTTTAAACTTCAGAAGGCTATGAGTCTTTCATTAACTTTTTATCCCTGGTATTATCACCTTTCCTAGCAAAGCACATTATAAAAAGTATTTTGAAAGAATAACAGAATATATGAATAAAGTCTTCATGTAAACAATCAGCCCAAAAGCCAAAGTCTGTCTTGACTGGATAAGGCCAGGAGAAGGCAGTATAGACTCCTTGGTGACCTTAGAGTTCACATTCCCATCACTAGGAATTTCCCAAGTCTCCCAACTGTTTCAACTTTTCTCTTACCTGCGTATCAGAACCATTATTCTGCACACAACTATTGTTTACTCTATGTGAAGTTTATCATCATCCAAAAATAAGTGATGCAATGATTAGTTTACTTTCAAAGAGTTTACATAGGATGTTGTAGGACACAGGCTCAAACACCAATAATCCTTATGACAACAAGGTCAAATATAATAACCTGTGTGCTTTCTGTAAAGATACATCTAAGTAAAAGGAATTATAAGGAAGAATGTGGAAGCTAGGAATGGGTTATTAAGGTGGGAATTGAGGGTATTTAACAGTCTGTTAAGTGATCACCCTGTGGCTTCATACTTGGGTTCAGCAAGGAGTAAAATGGTGAAAATCTTCAAAGTATAAGAGATTGGAAATATAAAAAAAAAATTCCAGCATTCTTAGTTTGGGAGGTGATATAGTTCTCAGTGATGATAAGCTTGAGCTCTGTGACTAGGGACCTCCGAGATGAAGTCAGTGGGGAGCATTGGGAGTTGTGAAGGTTGAAGGAACAAAGATAATGGAAGTTCTTTGTATCAATGCTGAAGCAGCCTGGAGACCAAACAGGTGATCAGGTCTTGGTCTGGATTGAGCCCAGAGGGCAGGGCTATGATCTGAAGATAGCTTTGGGCCCTGAGGAGTTTGCTGCGACCTTGTAATGCACGGGAGACACCAGGGGAGTGGGCGGACAGAGAAAGTATTAGAAAGTGTCAGCAAGTTTGCAGATAATAGTGCCAGATAATATTATGGTTGCAGAAAGTATCTTGGAAGATGACCTGGAATAAAAGTAGGGGGTGAGGAGGCAGTGGGTTGGAATATATTCTTGCAGTGGCTAGGCTCAAAGGTCACCTCTGAGAGTCTGTAATTCCTTCCCAGACCTCAGATCCCTCTGTGAGGGGTCAGTGTGCATGGACAGAACAGGAGCTTTTCTGCTGGTAGGGCAGCAGGGAAACCTGGATTTAGAAGAGCACCCTGTGGTCTTGTTGAATCTACAGCAACTGAAAACTCCAGTGGGCTCTAGAAATGGTCCAGATTCCTCATTTTAAAGAAAAAAAAAAATACTAATATCCAGAGAGGGAAAGACTTTCTCAAGACCACAAAGCAAGTCAGGCAAAAATGCCAAATCTGGAACTCAGCTCTGGTGCCTATGGTCTAGTGGGCACTTTCAGCCAGGACTTTGAAGCTTCAGAGCTAAAAGAAGAAAACCCAGGACAACAACTCTGTGTGTCTGATGTGACAGCGCCCTATCACACCCCTTTGACTGGCAAAGGCCACTGATTACTATCTAGAAGGAGTAAAGTTCCCAGAGGCACATCAGGATGTGGAGATGGAAAGAGGCATTGGCTCACTGGCTGTCCTGGGGATGGGAGGGAATGCTGGTTTGATTGCATGTATATAAACCTCTGTTTTGCATTGTTTCATTTTGTGTTTAAATAACCCATTTGAAGAAACTTCAGTGGCTCCCACCCAGTGACTAAAATACCACACCAAAAACTGTGAGGGCAGTCGCCTCATTTCATGCACTAGCAGAGTTGCCTCCCTTATTGACAAATAAGACACCTGAAGAGAGGAATTTACCTACCACATCACCTCATTCTTAACTGTGAGCCTTGGTTACAGTGAGGAGGCAAGTTGGGGGTGAGAGCTCCTATGTATTAAGTAAAAGTCAGAGCCTTGAGCCCCTGGGCCCTGCAGAGGTTGGAACAATCATCTGCCTGCTATGTGGATGAAGTCCAATTCTTCAGTGAAGACTCCTCTCTGGGTGGCCTGCAATGAATGGGGGCTCTTGGCTGTCAGTCCACCCGCCCCTGCCAAACTTCTCCTGGTCCTGCTTTCTTCTCTTCTCTTGTCCTTATTTTATTTTCCACCTGAACCAGATATATTATATATATGGCACATATAATATATAATAATATACAATATGTGATTATATGAAATTACATGTAATATTACATATAATTATGAATTAACATGTAATATTTATCATGTGATTATATATAATCACAGCCAGTGGCTCTGATCAAAATTACAGGGCAAATGTAAACAGACCCAGTGTTTTATTTATTTGTTCATCCGCCCATGCATGCCTTTTTATTCAACATGTATTTATTCAGCATAAACTATGGGCCAGGCACTCCCCAGCACTGTGCTAAGCACTGAGGGTAGAGCTACAAATAAGAGCCTGGCCTCAGTGAGATCATAATCTAGGGAAGACACAGAGACATGCAGTGGTAAAGCAGGGCGCTGGGCAGTTTGATTTAATAGAAGGACATGCACAGTGTCAAAGGAACTCCAAGGGTCTTCCGTTGATAATCCAGGTCCAGGGGTTACGCAGGTGAACAGGAGGCCATCAGAAGTGAAATCTTCTCGGAGAAGGAAAAATCTGAAATGGGCTCCGGAAATTACAACCATTTAATGAGCTACCTTGTGCCTGGTGCTTAAAATAAAGAGACAAACAACACAAGGCCACCAACTTCAAGGAGCTCACTGCCAAAAGAGGGAAACTAGACCTGTGCACTCACAGCCCTGCAGAGCAGAGGTTACAACCCGACTGCTTTGAGATACATTGTATTGGCCCTGCATATTATTTTTAATTTTATATTTCAATTAAATCAGTGTTCTTTTAAAATCTGGAAATTTAAAATAAAAAATTGAGATTATTGATATTTTACTCTTTGGGTGCCTCAACAAAATACCATAGACTGGATGGCTTAAACATTTATTTCTTGACAGTTCTGGAAACTGAAAGCCCGAGTTCAGGTTGTTTCATGGTCATGTTCTGGTGAGGGGCGTCTTCCTGGCTTGCAGATGGCTGCCTTCTCACCATGTGTTCATGGCCTTTTCCTTGGGGGAGGGCGTGTGTGTGTGTGTTTGTGCATACACATGTGCGTGCACACACATGTAGACCTCCTGGTGTCTGATGAGGGCACTAATCCCACCATGAAGATCTTACCCTCATGACTTCATCTACTCCTAATTACCTTCCAAAAGCCCCATTTCCAAGTACCATCACACTGGGAGTAAGAGCTTCAACATATGACCTGAGGGGGACACAAGTCCGTCTATAGCAAATGGAACATCAGGAGATCCCAAAACATAGCCCACAATCCAGAAATCAAAGACACTCATTCATTGATTCATACAACAAATATTTATTGAGCTAACAGTATGTTCCAGTGCTCCTCCCACCGTGGTAGGAACTGGGGATACAGCGGAGAGCAAAAGACAAGTCAACCACCACCCAGCAGTGTCCCTTCCACATGCCCCTTAAACATAATGCTGAGGCACATGGTTCAATAACTGGCTGGCATCTGACATTAACTGGAGGGCCTTATAGGTCATGAAATGCCAGAAACTTCACACTTGAAATGTGAACTAGTGCTCCATATATATATATATATATATATTTTTTTTTTTTTTTACTCAAACAGATAAAGGAAAAATTAAGGACAGAATTAAATGAAACACTTGCTTAAGTAAAAAAAAAAAAAAATGGATTGAATAAACCATATGGGCTGACTGAAAATGTTGGATACTAGTGGCAATATGTATACACACACACACACACACACACACACACACACACATTTCAGCCATTATTCCTTCTCTCTACAGCATTATAAAACCAAATGGGCTACATGGAAGTACTTCTCATTGTGTCATTATGTTTGTAACTGATAAATGAAAGGAAAGGTGTGTGCTTGATGAACCAGGTGCCCCTGGAGGAGGTCACTGGTGAAATCGCACAAGCTATAATGAAATTGCTGGGAGCTATGATGAAGGAAAGTTGACGCGAACCCAGAGATGGGGGCCTGGTTCCAAGCCAGCCTGTACTCTGTCTGCCAGGTTAATTCTTGGGCACCTCTTGGTGCCTTCATCTGCAAACAGACCATATAGTACCTACTTCAGGAGTTTTATAAATGTTAGGTGGGGCAATTATGCAGAAATACCTGGTACACATCATCTAACAAGTATGGTCTGAATTCCCTACGGGAAGAGTGTTGATGAAGGATACAAGAAGGCAGAGAAGACACGCCACTCATATTTTCAGATGACACAAAGCATCGAGTGCACAGTGAGCTCAAAGCAGATGACAAAATGGAGATTTTGAAATATTTCATTGCTGAAAAACCATGATGCCACTAAATCAGGACAAACTACACTCTTTTAAAAACTGGGTTTGATTAGGCACAATGGTTGAAATGTGGATTTATATAACTTATTTCTAGAAGGCCTGATAGTTTTCCCCATCTGCCAAATCAATGAGAGTGATAAGGAGGACACAGAAATCAAAATAGGTAATGCGCTCTTAAGCCTTATAATTATTACAACTATCAACTGAGAACTATGTCATTCACAAAGCATTTTCATATGTATCACCATATATACTTAGTATATACTGTAGTGAGAGAAATAATGACTCCCCTGAGCTCTGCCTGAGTCTGGGAACCCTTGGAGTATTGTGTTTACTTCTGGTCATGGCATTTAAGAAGGAACTTGAAATCCAAAGAAAGCTTGCCATGGTATAATTCCCAAAAGATTTTGAAGTCAGATATACCTAGATGCAAGCCCATCTTGGCACTGACACCCATAAGTTACATGACATTAGACAAACTTCTTAACCTCTCTGAACCTGCTTCCTCAGCTGTCAAGCAGAAATGACAATACCTAGTCCACAGAATTGTTATGAAGGTTCATGAATCCTTGTAGACTCTGTGCACACAGAAAAGACTCAATAAACGTCGTTAAGCTCCCTCTCATGGGCTACATGTTGACTCTGTGTGTCTGCTCTAATTGGGTTCAATCCTGGATATGTTTCCTTTTGACTCTTCCATCCTCTCACTCCCGACTTCCTAGCCCTCAGCCAACACCAATTCCCGTGATGAGGATGTGGGATTTTAGAAGACACAGATCTCATCAAGCCAACACCACTTTGGATCAGCTATGAAAACAATATCAGAAATTAAGGAGTATATTCCCTTGACTCTTGGGATTCAACGTTCATCCACTTAGCTTATATTTAGTGAGCAACTACTACATACAGCAGCTAGATAAACAGTGGTGAAAAAGACAAGCATGGTTCCTGAATCCACAGACCTTTTATCATTTGGGAGCTGTGTGTGTGATGTTAACAGTCATTAATATCTAGATTTTTTATTAGGGCTTGCAAGGTGGTGATATTCCATTTCTACCATTACTTTTTCATTTATTTATTAGAGTATATCTATTAGGAGAAGTTCTCTACTATTTGGTTATTCAATTGTATTCTTTGTACAGGAAAGGCAGCATAGGTACATCCTCTTTCCCCCTTTTTTTTTTTTTACAAGTTTTAAAATAAAAAATTGGATTCAGTGGATGTGGAAAAATTGGATTAGCAGTAACAATTGAGGTTTTCTTTTTTTGTATTATTATGAATGTGTTGATTTAAACTTAACAAGCTCAGACCCATTGCAGTTACTGCTGCTATTGATGCTCGTATTGTCTCATTAGACATTAGACATTAGAAGTTTCCCATTAGACAGTAGAAATTTCCCAAGTCCTTTTGACCCAATATGAGAAATATTTGATAGCTTCATTGCTATTTGATAAGATGAAATGCTTTAACTTACATGTTTCCCATCCCAACCTGAAATCAGCCATTTTCTCTAAGAACTGCTGATTTCTTTTACTGGGAAATTGTACTTTAAGATCACATTGGGGGTTATGGATGCTTATTGCTACCATATTGATCGGGATTCCAGGCCCTTTCAGTGAGCAAAGATAAAATTATTATTATTATTGTTATTATTATTATTATTTTTGGATCTGAAAGACCTTTACTGGATGGTTCCTTCCAGAGTGGGGGACAGGACACAGTCCACACGCTGCAGCCAGGCATCCCCAGATGCCTCAGTCTCATCTCACAGCCCATGGTTGGCATGGCAGGCGGGCGGGCTCCGGCATGGTCACTTCTCTAGGGGCGCATAAGTGAGCAGCTTCTCAATCAGGTCCACGTGGGCCAGCAACATCCGCTGGCAGCAGTAGCGCTTCAGGCCCAGGGCGTCCAGGGCATCCCCCTGGGCGTATTCGGCCTGCAGGAGCCCCAGGTAGGCCTCCCACTTGTTGCTGATGATCTTGCCACAGGTGAAGCAACGCACGGGAATGATCATGGCGGCGGCGCGTCCCAGACTCAAAGATAAGATTATTTAAGATTAAACACCTCATATGTTCATAAATTTTTACATTCACATCCAGGGACACAGTGTTGTACTTAGCCTCTGCTGTGTTAATCTGTATCTCCTTTTCCCACACTGAGAATCCTACTTTCAAAAACACTGGGATGATAGAATTAGAATATCACATAATTACTCATTTGTTTGATTCGACATCTCACACTAAACTTTCTTCCAATAACAATATCAATATTAGCATATAATATGATTACTAAAATGGTTTTAAAAATTAATTTGCAGATGCTCTCCTTATTCTCTCCCCACTGTTTTACAGTTTTACCTTATACTACATTGTCAGAGCTCATAACCTTTACACACAATACTAACTTTCTTTTTTTATCTTTCTTTGAGATGAAGTTTCACTCTTGTTGCCCAGGCTGTAGTGCAATGGCGCGACCTCCACTCACTGCAACTTCCATCTCCCGGGTTCAGGGGATTCTCCTGCCTCAGCCTCTCAAGTAGTTGAAATTACAGGCACACGCCACCAAACCCAATTTTTTGTATTTTTAGTAGAGACAGCGTTTCACCACTTTGGTCAGGTTGGTCTCAAACTCCTGACCCCCGGTGATCCATCCACCTCAGCCTCCCAAAGTGCTGAGATTACAGGCATGAGCCACTGTTCCCGGAAAATACTATCTTTCTAATAACCTTCATTTAGTCTTAATTCTACAAATAAATACATATTAAATGCTTACCACCAGTCATAATGCCAGTGTCTCTCCAGTTATTTTGGTCATTTTTAAGGACATTCTCTTATAGATTCCTACAAAGGGGCTCATAGGAACAATATTCATAGAGTTCTTCCATGTTCATGAGAGTTTATCTGTGACCTTTGTACATAAAAATCAATTTAGTTGAACATAAAATCCTTGGATCACATTATCACATTTTATCTTATTTTTAAAATGTGTTATTATATTTTCTCCTAGCCCAAAATGTTGTCAATGAGTCTAATGATATTTTTCTCTCTTATTAGTAATTTGTTTTTGTTTTTTTCCTGAATGCCCAAAAGATATTTCCCACTAAAGAAACAGTTCTTTAAAATCCATAGTTCAAGTAGGCCATATGTTTGCATTCATCATTTTGAGTCCATCTTTTCTTGTATGAAGTGTGCCCCTTAAAAAACAAAATTTCAAAACTTTTTTTTATTTCAGGAGGTGTTTCTAGAATAGCAGTTTTTAAAATTTGTTCCATTCCTTTACTTTAGTTTTGTTCTTTAGGGACTCCAATGATATGTATCTTCTTTGCCTATATTTATCACTTTCTCTCTAATTCTTTTCATCTTTTTAATTTCTTTTTTATTTTTAGAATTTTCCTTTATTTTATCTTATTTTTCTTTAAAGGTATTATCCATTATGTATATCCACTTTTAACATCTTTTTTTTAAAACTAGTTATTTCTGAAACGGATGTTTCCTTTATTATTCTCTTCTGAGTTCATTACCTCATTTCTGAGTTTTTGTACTTTCCATTAATTGTTCTTTCATATCTTGTAAGATTTTTCTAATTATTTTAACTCAGTTTGCAATTGTAGTTTATAGCTATCACCCATAAGCATGTCTTTATGTAATGCTTTCATTTTCCTGATTCTGCTCCTGATTCTATTTTTATCTTATAACAACTTTATGTGGATTTGAACCTTAATTATTATCTTTTGTTTATTTTATATGATATTAGCTTTCCTCAACTTTAAAGATACATGGTTTTGAATATCTTTTTTTAATTCAATCACTCTGGATGCCTTCTTCTATTATTTTTTTTGAGTAAGTGTTCAACAACATGGTGCCTTATACTCAGAGAACTTCTTGCTCCACTGCCTTTCCACACTTTCATCTTAGCTTTTTCTTTTTTCTTTTTTCTTTTTTTTTTTTAATCTTTTATGACTGGACTGAACTAGATTCTGTTTCCAGCAGTTCTTCCCTGTGGGGCTTGGTTCTAGAAGGGAACTTCGGCTGGCTAGTTTTGAGAGGCATAGGACCCAGACTGTTCCAGTTCCTGCAGCTCTTATCACAGAATCCTTTGTGTTTGTACACCACTGGAGTATGCAAAAAGGTATCTTGATTTTGGATGCTAAGCGATGAAAAAATTGGGGTAAAATATCTTGGTTATTTGAGGTTCTCACATCAATCGGACACCCTGTTGTTTCTCTTTGCTTCCTCTTACACAGATGGTGGTACCATATAGATCTTATGGCTCTTGGACTGGGAGGGAACAGAAACACAGAAAATGCTGGTGGGATGGGGGCACTGTCCAGAGAGGCTCCTTCAAATAGGGATGATGTAGCAAATTGGCAAGGTGAACATAAATTTGGATATCTTCATTCATCTATTCATCCATTTATCTAATAAACATCAGTAGAACCTATTAAATTTCAGACACTGCTGAGAAACTGAGGACATAGAGATGAATAAAAGACAGGTCCTCCCCTGGAGAAACTCACAACCCAGGAGCAAGAATAGACATATCTATAAACAATGACAGCCCTTAAATAAGGGCTGCATCCAAATATATACAAGTTTATGTGTAAGCAAAGAAGGGTGGTCACATTGACCTGAATTATGGATGAGGGGTGAGGGGTGGAGAATGGGGGCCGCCAGGCAGATACCAGGGGAAGGCTCGCAAGGCAGAGGGTCATGGAGAGCAAAAGCGAGAGAGAACAGTTAGAGACAGAGAGAGAAAGAGAGAGAGAGAGAAATGCAACAAGAAACAGCCCATTGCCTCACCTGGCTCAGGAGTTGGGTTCCCAGGGAGAAGAAGATAAGGAGAGAGGAAGTCTGACTCAGAGTCAGAGGACTGTGAATGTCCAGCTATGAGGTCTGGGGGCCCTTGGAGGGTGTTGGCAGGAGAGAACATGATCATTCAAATCTGAAAAAGGAGGCACAGAATGGGGTGGCAGGGGAGGAGGACACAAGGTGTTGAGCCAAGGTGGATGGTGAGGACAGGAGAGACCTGACAGGGGAAGGGGAGCCGTCTCAGAAGGACCTGGGGCTTCTTCAGTGTTTGAAATGAGGCCAGGTGCTGATGATGTTGTACAAAGCCTGTCCAGGAGACAAGGTTCTGGCTACATCACTGTGGGCCACCAGCAGGTAGTTGGGAGTCAGGTACCCCTTGAGCATGGCACACTGGATCAGGTCTTGGGCTGCCTCTAGTGCTGCAGCATTTGGTGGTGCACCTGCAAAACACAGCAGCCCATCGCCCACAGATTACAGGGTACCCTGCAAGGTAGAACATATTCCCAGAACCCACTCTCATCACCAAGCTAGTATATTCCACTGTTGGCAGCCTCCCTAGGGACAGATAAAAGAACGAGGTCAAGACTTAAAATTCCTTAGTGCCAAAGTTTTCCTGAATCAAAAGAGCCAAGCCTGGGATAATATATTCTTCTTGGGATGTATAAAGCTTTATCCACTGCAAAAGTTTGGCCTGATAGTTGTCTATGAGGGTGCAATTTAGCCCTCCAGGGGTCATTTAGCAATGTCATGAAACATTTTTGGTTGTGAAAACTAGGAGGCAGGGGAATGCTAGTTGGTAGAAGCCAGGGATACTGCTAAACATCCTAGGACAGGACAGCCCCGCAACGATTAATTATCTGAGTCAAAATGTCAATTGTACTGAGGTTGAGAAACATGATTTAATCACTCATGTGCTGCCTGTACCCTTTACATGTCCAGCTCCAACTCAATGCTCAGCCCAATATCCAGTCACAGCCCTGGTTCACCCCATCCCCTTACCCAATACCCATTTTAGTATGGGCCATGTCACTGAATCAGCCCCAGTGACATGGCCTCATCTTTTCAGAGGTTCAGTGAAAGGCCCTTGAGTCTAAATAAACTAAGAGCTTTGAGTTGTTCTCACTTTGGCAGGACATACATTAAAATTGGAATGATACAGTAATTAGCGTGGCCCCTGAAGTAGGACGACATGCAAACTTGTGAAGCATTCCATATATTTAAAGAGAAATAAAGTATTTATTAAATAAGCAAATGCTAAGGGAATTTGGCACCACTAGGCCGGTCCTATAAGAAATGCTTTAAAAAGTTCTACACATGGAAACTAAAGGGCAATACACACTATCACAAAAACATATGAAAGTATAAAACTCACAGGACTTACAAAGCAATTACTCAATCGAAACTGCAAAGCAACTGGGTAACCATTAACATTAGAACAGGAATAATGCCTCACATATCAATATTAACCTTAAACACAAATGGGCTAAATGCTTCACTTAAAAAATATGGGCTGACTAAATGAATAAAAACACAAAATCCAACCATATGCTATTTACAAGAAACCCCTTAACCAGTAAAAACATTTACAGGCTCAAAATCAAGGAGGGGAGAAAGACATTGCACGCAAATGGAAACCAAAAAGGAGCAGGAGCTGCTACACTATATCAAGTAAAACAGACTTTAAGTCAAGACAGTTAAAGAAAAAAGATAGGGAAGTTCATTATGTAATGATAAAAGGACCAATTCAATAAGAAGATATAACAATCCTAAATATATATTCATCCAACACCAGAGCACCCACATTCATAAAACAAATAGTGCTAGACCCAAGAAAAGAGATGAACAGCAATACAATAATAGTGGGGAGCTTCAACACCCCACTGACAGCACTAACAGATCAGCAAGGCAGAAAATCAACAAAGAAACTCTAGACTTAAATCAGACTCTAGACAAAATAGGCCTAGCAGACATTTACAGAACTTTCTACCCAACAATGGCAGAATATATATTCATCTCTTCTGCACACAGAACATTCTCAAAAATAGACCATATGCTAGGCCACAAAGCAAGGCTTAGTAAATTCTTTTTTCTTTTCTTTTTTTTCTTTCTTCTCTAGAGGAGATAAGAAAAAGTGCCCCATAAACATTGTCTCATATACTCTTTTTCTTTCTTTTCTTTTTTTTTTTTTTTTGAGACGGAGTCTCACTCTGTTGTCAGGCTGGAGTGCAGTGACACAATCTCGGCTCACTACAACCTCTGCCTCCCAGGTTCAAGTGATTCTTCTGCCTCAGCCTCCCGAGTAGCTGGGATTACAGGCACACACCACCACGACCAGCTAATTTTTTTGTATTTTTAGTAGAGACGGGGTTTCACCACGTTGGCCAGGATGGTCTTGAACTCTTAAACTCATGATCTGCCTGCCTTGGCCTCCCAAAGTGCTGGGATTACAGGTGTGAGCCACTGTGCCTGGACCTTACATTTTTTTTTAATTAAAATCATATCAAGTATCTTGTTGGACCACAGTGGAAGAAAACTAGAAATCAATATCAAGTGGAACTCTCAAAACTATACAAATACATGGAAATTAAACAACCTGCTCCTGAATGATCGTTGGGTCAATGACAAAATTAAGGCCAAAATTAAAGATTTTTTAAATGAATGAAAATAGAGACACAACATACCAAAACCTCTGGGATACAACCAGGAAAACAGTGATAAGATGGAATGTTATAGCATCAAATGCCTCTTTCAGAAAGATAGAAAGTTCTCAAATTAACAACGTAACATCATACCTCAAAAAAATAGAAAAGCAAGCACCAACAAAACCCAAAGCTAGCAGAAGAAATAACAAAGATCACAGCAGAGCTAAATGGTATTGAGACCAAATATAAAAAATGAAAAGGATCAATGAAATAAAAAGTTAGTTATTTGAAAAAAATAAACAGAACTCACAGTCCACCAGCTACATTAACTAAGAAAAAAAGACATAAGTTTAGAATACCCACAATCAGAAATGATAAAGGTAGCATTACAGTTGATACCACAGAAATAACAAAAGATTGTCAGAGATTACTATGAGCTCTCTATGCACACAAACTAAAAAACCTAAAAAAAATGCATAAATTCCTGGAAACATACAACATACCATGATTGAACCAGGAAGAAATAGAAATCATAAATAGACCAATAACAAATAACTGAATCAGTAATTTAAAAAAGAATCTCCCAACAACAAAAAGCCCAGGACCAAATGGATTCACAGCCCAATTCTATGAGATGTAAAAGGAAGAATACCAATCCTACTAAAATTGTTCCCAAAAATTGAGGAGGAGGGAATCCTCCCTAACTCATCTACAAAGCCACACTGATACCAAAGCCAGGTAAGGACATAACAACAACAACAAAAACTACAGACTAATATCCCTGATGAACATAGATGTAAAATTCACAACAAAAAACTAGCAAACTAAATTCAACAGCACATCAAAAAGTTAATTCACACAATCAAGTGGGCTTTATTCCTGGGAAGCAGAGATGGTTCAACATATGCAAATAAGTAAATGTGACTCACCACATAAACAGAATTAAAACAAAAGCTATATTATAATACTTTCAATGCAGAAAAAGCATTCAATTAAATCCAACATTACTTCATGATTAAAAAAAAAACCCTCAACAAACTAGGTATCAAAAGAACACACCTCAGAATAATAAAGCCATATATGACAAAATCACAACCAACATCACACTGAACGGGGAAAAGTTGAAAACATTCCCCCTAAGAACTGGAAAAAGGCAAGGATGCCCACTTTCACCACTCCTATGCAACATAGTATTGAATAAAACAATCAGGCAAGAGAGATAAATAAAAGGCATCCCAACTCGAAAAAAGGAAGTCAAATCATCTCTGTTCATTGATGATATAATCTTATGCATAGAAAACCCTCAAAATTCTTCCAAAAGCCTCCTAGGTTTAATAAACAACTTCAGTAAAGTTTCAGGATACAAAATCAACATACAAAAATCAGTAGCATTTCTATACACCGATAACAATCGAGCTAAGAACAAAATCAGGAACTCAATCCCATATACCATAGCGATAGATAGACATAGATATGTACACCTATAGATATACACACCTATATATATATGTTTTATATATATATATGGTATACTAGAGTTTGTTCCAAACAATGATCTACTGTGTAAGCATCTGTAATGAAATTGGAGAGTTCAGCTCATTAAAAAACAATAGCTTCATTCTAACCTCTCTCTCATCTTCCTTTTTTTCTCTTGTTCCTTCTTTTTTCTCTTCCCTCTCTCTTTCTCTGGATCTGTTTTCTTTGGTTGGTTTATGCTATCTGCAACCCTTCTCACTATCCTAGGTCTACTGTGGTCCTTTTTCCCCCCAGAATCCCCCGTGCCTCCCAGAGGCTCCCTTTTCTGATTTATGATACCATCAGGGAGACTTGACCACCCTACTGCTCTCTTTGGTCCTTTTGCCAAAATCTGTCCATTGTATTCTGTAACATACACATTGCAGGGTATTCCTTATTCTCCATGTGCAATCAAGTGAGATAGAGGAGAAGTTATATACATACACACACCTATATATAACATATATATATATAGGTTAAATGTATTCCTAAAAATATATGTTATATATAACCTATATATAGGTTATATATAGGTGTGTATATATGTGTGTGTGCATATATATACACATATATGTTATATATAGATGTGTATACGTGTGTGTGTAGATATAGATATAGATATATAGATATATTTTAGGAATACATTTAACCAAGGAGGTGAAAGAGTTCTACAAGAAGAACTAAAAAACACTGATGAAAAGAAATTGTAGATGACACAAACAAATGAAAAGACATCCCATGCTCATGGATTTGAAGGATCAATGTCATTAAAATGACCATACTGCCCAAAGCAATCTACGGATTCAACACAATTCTTGTCAAATTACCAACATCATTTTTCACAGCATTTTCAAAAACTATTCTATAATTCATATAGAACTAAGAAAGAACCCAAATAGCCAAAGCAATTCTAGGTGAAAAGAATAAAGCTGGAGGTATTATATTACCTGACTTCAAATTATACTACAAGACTATAGTAACCAAATTAGCATGGTTCTGGTACAAAAACAGACACATAGATCAATGGAACAGAATAGAGAACCCAGAAATACAGTCACATAGCTACAATCAACTGATCTTTGACGAAGCTGACAAATACATACACCAGGGAAAGGTCACCCTATTGAGTAAATGGTGCTGAGAAAATTGGATGGTCACATGCGGAAGAATGAAACTAGACCCGCATATCTCACTGTATGCAAACATTAACTCAAGATGGACTAAAGACTTAAATGTAAGGTCTCAAACTATAAAAATCTTAGAAGACAATCTAGGAAAAAACTCTCCTGGAAATTGGCCTAGGCAAAGGATTTATGACTAAGTCCTCAAAAGCAAATGCAACAAAAACAAAAATAGACAAATGGGACTTAATTAAACTAAAATGTTCCTGCACATCAAAAGAAATGATCAACAAAGTAAACAGCCTACAGAACGGAAGAAAATGTTTGCAAACTATGCATCTGACAAAGAGTTAATATCCAGACTCTACAAGGAACTCAAACAACTTAAGGAAAAAAATCAGCTCATTAAAAAGTGAGCAAAGGACATGAACAGACATTTTTCAAAAGAAGAAATACTAGCAGCCAAAGGCCGTGAAAAAATGCTCAACATTACTAATCATCAGAGAAATGCAAATTAAAATCACAGTGAGATGCTATCTTACTTCAGTCAGATTGACTATTATTAAAAAGTCAAAAAGTAACAGATGTTGCTGAGGATGCAGAGAAAAGAGAATGCTTACACACTACTGATGAGAATGTAAATTAGTACAACCTCTATGGAGATTTACCAAAGAACTAAAAATAAAATAGCCATTTGATCCAGCAATCCAAATACTGAGTATCTCCCCAAAGAAGAAGAAATCATTATATCAAAAAGACATTTGCACTCATATGTTTATCTCAGCACTATTCACAATAACAAAAACATGGAATCATCCTCAATATCCATCAATGGATGACTGAATAAAGAAAATGTAGAGGGGAGTGATCTGTGTGTGTGTGTGTGTGTGTGTGTGTGTATACACATTGTGGAATACTATTCAGCCATTAAAAATGAAATCATGGCTAGGCGTGGTGGCTCATACCTGTAATCCAGCACTTGGGGAGGCCAAGGCAGGTAGATCATGAGGTCAGGAATTCAAGACCAGCCTGGCCAACATAGTGAAACCCCGTCTCTACTAATACAAAATAATACAAAACCCTGTCTCTACAAATACAAAAATTAGCCATGTGTGGTGGCACACCCCTGTAGTCCTAGCTACTTGGGAGGCTAAGGCAGTAGAATGGCTTGAACCCAGGAGGCGGAGGTTGCAGTGAGCTGAAACCACGCCATTGCATTCTAGCCTGGGCAACAGAGCAAGACTCCATCTCAAACAATTTAAAAAATGAAATCATGTCTTTTACAGCAATATGAGTGGAAATAGAGGCCATTACCCTAAGTGAAATGACTCAGAAACAGAAAATGAAAAACTACACATTCTCAATTATAAGTGAAAGCTAAACAATGGGTACACATTGGTACAGAGAGTACAATAATAGACATCAGAGACTTCAAAAGGTGGGAGAGTGAGAGCAGGATTAGGGACAAGACATCAATTTAACGGGTACCATGTACACTATTCAGGTGACGGGTATACTGAAAGCCCAGACTTCACCACTATATAATATACCCATGTAACCCAATGCATTTGTAGCCCCTAAATATGTAAAAATTAAAAATAAAAATAAAAAATAAAATAGAGCTCTGAGTCATGACAATTCTCAAGGCAAAGACTGGGGCTTATTGTGGTTTTGGCACATAAGGCAAAGTGTCTCTACATTGTTGTCATGGTAACCAAGAGAGGCTGCATCTGCTGACCAAGATGAGCTAAAAATACACACAAAGATCTTTTCCCCTTACTTGGCATGTTCCTTACACATTGGAAGAAAGAGATATTTGGCTGGATGTAAAGGAGGTAAATGTGAGTATTATGTCTGGGGGTCACCTCTGATCAAGCTCAGCTGAGTCAAATGTTGGATTGGAAGCTGGATCAATCAAGCATATGCAGGCACTAAAATGACACTTGAGACTGAGACTTTGTCTTCCATGTCAGATGCTCTCTTTCAAATACCATGCAGTGACCCTACTGCCCAAAGCATCCACTTACCTGTGAATGTGCCCATGAAGGTGACGCCCAGGGCGATGTCATCATAGCCAGGGGTGGAGAAGCCTTGGACATTCCAGCCCACCCCTTCATAAATGGCACCATCCTGGCCCACAAGGAAGCTAGAGGACCGCAAGGGGAGATGGAAACCAGCGTGAAACTCTGGAATTGTTTCTCTCTTTCATGTATTAATTTATTCATGTCTTTACTCCTTCAGATTTTGATAATCTATTGGATTCTAAGCACTGGGTTACAGAAACAAGACAGAGTCCTTGCCAGTGGAGTGTCGGTAAACTAACTCAGGGGGAATGAGGGAGACAGGGTGAGGAGAGAGAATCCCAATTTATAGCATTTGCTGATTTCTATGGTGTAAACCTTTCACTATAGCAAATTTCAGGTGACCAACAATTTAACAACCAGCTCTCAAAATTCCAGAATCTCTAACAGTCAGCTCTCATGAGCCAGCACAAGCCTGTTCGGCTCCAGCATACCACTGCTGCCCCCAAGTCGCTCACAGTCAATGAAGAAAAAGGAGAATGACAGCTTTCAATCCCTAGGCCTTTTCTCCTCCTCACTAAAAAAATGGTTTCCCGCAGGGCGACCCAAGATTTCCTTACCATCAAGTACAACGTTAACTTCCCCAATCTTTCCTGACTTGATCTCTGTACATTTGACTCTGCCACCCCTCTTGACTTCTCCAAACATTCTCTTCCCTTAGCTTCCATCACACCACCTTCTCTTGGATTTCTTCTCTAGCTGCTCTCCCTCCACACCTCATCTTCCTGCACCCTTTCCTTAAATGTGGTGTTCCTCAGGTTGCTATCCTAAGCAAGCCCTTTTCTCCCCTTACTCGACACAGGACTAACCCATCCACTTCCTTGGCTTCAGTTGCCATCCATGAAAGTCTGCATGTTCACCACTGGACCCATCTTCTTCCTCACCTGTTCCCCTTTCTGGGATCCCCATCCTGGTGAAAAACATGGTCACCCACTGGCCCCAGCCAGAAATACAAGCATCAGCCCACCCACTTCATCCACTCATTAACCCAGTTTGTCAACAATGTCTGCCAACTACACTCCCTGATCTGCCCTGCAACCTGGTCAATAACCGTTAACCTCCACTGACCTCTCAAATTCGTCCACCTCTTTCTGTGGCCTCTACTACCACCGTAGGGATGTCACCACTCCATCTCGCCTGGATCACTGCACAGTCCTCAGATCTCACTGCCTCCAGTTCCACCCTTTCCCATCCAATCCATTCCTAAGGTTAGCCAGACTGGTCTTCCTAAAATACGGAACTTACTACGTCAAACCCTGTTTTCAGTCCCTGAGCACTGAGTATGTACACGCCAGCTTAAGTTACAGGATCCTTCAGACACGGACCCTGTCTGCCTCGCTGGCCTCAGCTCTCCCACACCCCTCTTTGGCATTTACATTTATCCTGATGAACTTCTCTCAGCTCCCCAAAGGCACCTTTTTCAGGCTGGAATTCAGTCCTTTCCACAGAGGTCCTTTCCCTCTTCCTGCATCACTCTTCCTGCTTCTTCCTCCCACTCACCTGTGAGGCCCCAGCTAATCTGGGGCCCCCACAGGGAGTGCTTCTTTCACTCCCATTTCCTGGCATCCTCAGCCTCCTGTCTACTCTCCATGTGTCCCCTATCATAATGTTTAAGCTACCCTGCTGGAACTTATTTGTTTGAATTTAAAGCACTGGTTCCATGCAGGCAAGAACCACATCTGAGGCATCTGATGGCATCCCCAGAGGATAGCCTTGAGCCACACAGAGTACACATTCAGTCACATGTTCAGTGAATTATAATCTGTGAGGCAGGGATTGTGTCATCCTGACTACAGACCACTTCAAGGAAAAAAAATGACACCGTCATGATGCTATAATAGAAGAGGATACAATAAAAGGTCCAAGTCAAGGGACAGGCAACTACCCTCTGAGATGCGAAAGGACCTCCCCTCAGCCTCCACCTCTTTCCGGTTTTGGCTTTCTAAAATTACAGTCAATTTTCAGGTATCTACTCTCATTAAAGACAGCAATGCTGCAAATAATCCTGTATGGCAGGACTTAGCAAAGCACTGGTAGGTTCTGATACATCATAGATGTTGGAGGAAAAGTTTTCTTCTATCTTGTAAAGGGGGCTACTAAAATGGGGACAGAGACGGGAGAGACACTCAGCCCAGAATCATGTACCAAGCGATGGTAAATTCATCTAAGATGGGACCACTGCATACTGCTGTGCAGATTGCATTCTGCACAAAGGTGTCTGGCATAGGAACAGTGGAAACTGAAATTCAGCTCTACTCACTAAGCCATAAACACCCCTAGAGTTAGGGGCTCCTTCTGTTAATGTGTATGAATATGCCAGATGGGCTGGAGTCGCTTTTCCTGAGACTTAAAATTTAGTGTAATTGCTCCTGATGGGACATTTTATGGGGTCTAACCCCAGATGTCTTATCTGCAAGCTCTGAAAATATCCTTCAAGAAACTTCTACGCGTTTTGTGTGTTTGTGTGGCAGTTTTTAAAATCCGTACTTTTTAATGGAAGCATCTTGATCAAAAATATGTCTTTTTGATCAAAAACATGTCAGAATTTTGAGACCCTTCAAAATAATTCTTAATGAGGAAAAAAATGAAATGTTTATTCTTCCACTTAGGTCAGTGTGTTTCTTATTAAAGAATCACAGACCCTGTAGTCCCAGCTACTTGGGAGGCTGAGGCAGGAGAATCGCCTAAATCCAGGAGGCGGAGTTTGCAGTGAGCTGAAATCACACCACTGAACTCCAGCCTGGGTGACAGAGAAAGACTCCATATCAAAAAAAAAAAAAAATCACAGACCTTAGCATTAGATAAATCAAAAGATAGTATCTGGTCTCTCCCCTGCCTTCAGACAGGAAGTATATTCTTCCCAAGGAGGTTGGTGGTTTCTAGAGGCAGAGAAGCAATATGAGTCTAACATGAGAGGGAACTGCTCCAGGCTGTGGCCAAAGTGAGCAGCAGAGCCCCAGCCTCTAAGTAGTAGGCAGTGGTTACACAAACAAAGCACATCGTTTGATTACCTTTTCTGCAGATGCCACAATCTTACATGCATACTGCTTCCTCCAGCAACTTTTTTAGCATCCATCATGCCAGTTTACTACCTTTAATGGGTACATCTTGAGAACATGTTTGGGCAAATGACTACCCCTGTGACTGTCTCCTAAGAAAGACCCATGCAGGGTCGTGTGATGAATCCATTTGGTTATCCATACAGCACCTCTCCTATGGTGAATACCCAGCAAATATTAGTTCCTTTTCCCCTTCCTTTCAAAGGTTCAGTATCTGCCCCCAAGGGAAGAGAAGCCCACAGTACCCAGACCCACTTACTTATACCCAATGTCGCATGACTTGAGCCTGTCTATGTAGAAAGACTGGATGTCCCGGACCAGCAGGCGGCACTCTTCAGAAATGTTGCAGGTCCTGCCGGCAGTGTGGATAATGATGCCATACTTCGCTGGGAGGGTCATCCTGGGACAGTGGGTCTCCCTGGCCCCCCATGCAGACCGTGGGACAATGCTGGGGCAAGCTGAGATGGGGCAAGAAACCACAGAGGGTTCATCTCCCCCATCCATGCCAGCCATTTCCCCACTGTAGGCTGACACAATGCTCAGGACCCTCAGTGTCTCAAACCCCCCCTGGGTCCCCCACCCTGACCCCCACAGTGGGACTTGAGAGCAGATGGTGTCCCACAACGGGACATGGACATTTTATTCTAAGAATATGTCTCTTTGAGTCATTTGTAATCCACGAAACTCTCTGTCGATGTAGGTGATCATTTATATTGACAGATGGCCCCGGAGATCACATTTACTCAAGGCTTTAATATAATAGAGATGAAATTTCTTTCTCTCTTGATTAAGTCCAAGAAAAGGCTAAATGTGCTTATTAAATTTACTGTTTTTGATGTTGCTGCTTGTTAAACCCAAAATAGTATCTACTTTTTATTATCTGAATGATATTAAACTCTTTCTTTAAAGTCAGTGTAAGTGGTGGTCTAAGTTTTCTGCAGCACGTCAGTCCATTCGTGTTGCTCTGGTTTTTGTATTCAGAAATGTGTGTTAGTGTGTGTGTGTTCATGTGTAAACATATGAATGTATAAATATGTGTATAAATGTATCCAGTCTCTTTCCATTTTTTCCTCTCTTGCACTTTTCTCCATATTATATACCAAATATGTTATTTATTTGCTCATCGTCTTTCTCTGTCCTCTAGATTGAAACTTCATGAGGCCAGGGACTTTGCATTTCTTTCCTTGGTGTATCCTCAGGGTCTAGCAGGTGCTCAGTAAATGCTTGTCAAGCGATGGAAGAAAGGAGTGTGTATATATGGCACCAGGCATAATGCTATGGCTCTTTCATATGAGCAATCTGGGAGATAAAGAGGTGGCCTGGAGCTTTCCTCTCATGATTTGCCAGCCCCAAGATTTCAGAGAGTTGGGTGACCAGTTGCCTACCGGAAGGAATTGAAAGAGCCCTGCTGAAAAGGTGGTTCCCGGTGGTGTCTGGGAGTTAGTGGGGGTGAGCCCAGTGGGGGCTAGTAGGGTTGAAGGTCTTACCTTTCTTCAGGCTCTCCTTCTGTCGAGGGGCCAGGCAGTTCTCGCCTTTCACAAGAAGTGGCTGAACGTACCTGGATGACAGGTGGCCCTTCTGGACAGCGGA
Organism: Aotus nancymaae; assembly: GCF_030222135.1. NCBI lineage: Eukaryota > Metazoa > Chordata > Mammalia > Primates > Aotidae > Aotus > Aotus nancymaae. The sequence goes on from NW_026988523.1 coordinate 32,683,378, forward strand.
GGAGATTAGATTTTCCATGGCCGACAGGGCAGCAGGGCTGGGACTGTAGCCTGGAAGAGAGAAATCTATGGGAAACCTGCACCTGGCCTGAGTTTCAGGGGATCTTTTGTGGGAGGAGGAGGTGCCCTGTCAGCCCCTGCACAGCTGATGGAGAGGAAGAAAAGGGAACAGGTTATGCCCCCAGTTGAAGAGCCCGAGAATTAAGGATGTGCCTGGAAAGATCTCTCAGTGGCTCATGATGAAGTCCTTTCCCAAATACCTGCCAAGGCTTTGCCCCCTCTCTCCATGAAGGAGCTCAGCAGCAGCACCAAGTTCAGCAGCACCCATCAGAAGGGGCCCCTCCATGGCCAGGGTTTCCCATCAGAAGGGGCCCCTCCAGGCATGTGCCAGGCTCTTTGCCTACAATAACTCATTTCATCCTCAGCACAAACCTCTGAGAGATGCTATTATTAGCTGCATTATTCACGAAGAGGAACTTGAGGCTCCAAGAAGTAACATGCCCAAGATCCCAAGCTAACAAGAAATGGAAACGAGTAATCATGAAAACAAAAGCAAAAACAAGATAAACACAGAGTCCTCTGGAATGCTGGGAAAACCACCCAGGGCTGGAGATAGAAGATATGGACCATGTTCTGATTCCTCTCCTTCTAGCTGTGTCACTTGGGATCACTGAACTCTCTGAATCCCAGGCTGCAACTCTGTACAACAGGGGTCATGAAATCTACCTGGACTATCTCAAAGGATACTGGGAGAGGAAAATGAGAAACTAGGTATGCAAGATCTCTGTTAACAGGAAAGGGTGCACAGATTGAAAGGAATGGTCCTGGAGCACACATGTTAGGATGCATATGGCAAGGGGCCTTGAAGCAATAGTCCAGAAAGAAGTGGAAGAGAGTTAGGGGACTCAGAATTTTTTTTTTTTTTTAGAAATATATAGAAAATCTAGAAGTGAGAGATGGAAGGAGGAGGTGCGTGGCAGGAAATTGGAAAGCACGGCCCACAGCCACAGAATGGTCAGAGCTCGAGAGGAAGATGTGATAGTCATTGACGTAGAGGTGAGAGCTGAAGCCCAGACAGGCTTGCAGAGAGACAACTGGTTAGCATCGCCACTGAAGAGATGGCTAGAGGAAGACAAGCCTGTTTACAGGGGTTGAGAAGGAAGCCAGGGCAGTAGGAGGAGACCCTTCGCAATGTTGTTTCCTGGAAATCAAAGAAGAGAATTCCAAGAGAGAGTGCATCTTCAGAGAAGGATGAGAAGACAGCAGAGAAGCAGACAGCTACTTCCCATGAAGTGGCACCTGAGGCAAAGGATTAGAGAACTCTTTGGAGAAGGTCAGCTAAGATAACCGTTACCTTTCTTAGTGCCGAAGAAGGCAAAGCCCAGGGAGATGTTGTTGTAGCCCTGGGTGTGCACACCTTGGATGTTCCAGCCAACACCTTCATACACGCTGCCATCATCCCCAACCAGGAAGCTGTGGAGCAAGATAACACAGGTTACATGGCTGGCACTGTAGGACATTCCTAAGAGAGGACACCACTTACCTGGGCCCAAAACGGAAAAGAGCTGAAGCCATGTTCACTAAAAGGAATTTGCACAGACTCTTCCCAGACATAGGAAAGAACAAGTCATTTATACTAGTCCTTAGAATTCAGAAGGACCCACTCTCACACTCCCTACCTCCTTCCCTTTTCAGAGGCTGCAGTTTTACCATAAATCATTCTACATGCTCAGGAGAAGAGGTCCTAGAGGTTCCACAGTAACTAACACTGACCTGACCACACAGTGGAAGGCTCTTCTGTCTTCCACACTTCCTTAAACATGGCTCTCCCGCCTCCTCCAAAGTGTGTGCTGCCTGTCTGATCCCTGCAGAGCTGTTCATTTGATTTCTCCCTGTTAAGTAGGGAGTTATAGGACAGTTACTACATAGACTTCCCAAGAAGTAGCTCCTGAGACTAGGATGAGGATGCGGGCAATTTATTTGCAAAGGGATCTGACAGAGCAGGAGCACCGTCATCTCAGACAAACACCACTTTAAGTTCTGGCTCCCTTTCTAGCCTCATGCATTTCAAGGAAATCACTTCTAACAACAAGCAGCCAGAAAGAGCAGAAGTAAGACACAGATAAGACAGCTTGGGCACAGAGGGAGGTGGGGGAAAGTCTCTTGGGTAACTGCCAAATTTCACCCCCATACAATGGGCCCTAGTAAAACAGTGGGCCTTAATAAGCACATTCCTTTCCCTTCAGGTGCACTAAGTTAAGGAAGCTAAAAGCAGACTCAGGGAATATGCCTGCAGCTGCAGAAAGATGTGTGGAAACAGACATACAACTCTCCCTCCCAGATAAGCACAACAAAGACACACAGAAGCAATCCAAGCCTCTGATAAACTCTCCCACCCTAAATCCTTAAAAACTCTTAGTCTGTAAGAGAGTGGGCTCTGACCTAACTTGGCCAGAAGCCTCTCTCAGGTTTGTTTTCTCTAAAGCAAACTTGTCTTCGACTGTCAAGCCATGTTTCATGTTTCTTTCCTCTTTCTTTAATTCTTACAGGATCCCAGAAGCCAGAGTGAGGAGCCAGGAGACTGAGACAGAAGGAAGAAACCCAACAAAGTCTGTGAAATTGGACTGGCTCACAGTGGCCACCTGGGGCTACATCCCACCCTGTGGCCTTCCCAGGAGCTATATACATGCACTTTAGAACTGCCCCTCAGAATGGCTGGGGTTGAGGAGGCTACACCCCAAGCCCTGTCCCCCAGGAAGGCATTCACTCCCTTTTGTCATCAGGGGCTAGGGAAATGCATGAAGCAGGAAAGCAGAGAGAGGCACTGGGCACTTGAGGCAGGAAGCCATCACCACACTCAGGAATTGTCCACAGCTAGCCAAAGTCAGAGGTGGGCCAAGGGCATGTGGTGTGGGCAACAATAGCACCTACTAGAGTGATCATTACAGTAACAGATGGACAGTTGCCTCACTGAGGCTGGAACCCATGCGTGTGATGTGGAAGAGCACACCAGGGATGAAGAGAGCCAGTTTAGGCTCCATGAGTCCACAGCTATGTGACCTAAATTAATCAGCCTCCCTCCCTTGGGCCCCTCTCCCAGAGCAAAGAGATGGTGACACCTGCCTACCAGTTGGGGGAGCAAAAGCCCTCATGTATGAGGAAGTCTTTTGTAATCTGTGATGTGCTGTACAAGCCAGCATTGGAGGAGGGTGGAGAATACAGTTATTACTTAACCTTCCTCACTTCCTTCTGGGAGATCTCAGAGACAGGAGCGTCACAGAAAATTGCAAAAGAGTTGGAGTTTCATGGGGCTCTTAAACGTTTTATTCATTATAAAACATACAAGACCACAACCCAGAAAATGAGAAAAAGGGATGATGAGGGACAGGAGAAGCATCTCAGGGAAGCAGCACTGACCACGTGCCTTGGGACCCAGGTCCAGCCTCTTACTTGTAAGCCACGTCGCACCCGCTGTTATTGTGGACATGATGGGCCTGCAGTTCCCGCAGTCTCTGGCTGCAGACTCTCTGGTCGTGACACTCCAGTCCAGGGACGTGGTGTATAACTAGGACATTCACTGGTGTGGTCAGCTGAGTACTACAGCCAACAGCTTCCGCCCCCCATGCCTTGCGAGAGACCGTGGTGGACACATCTGTGGGGAAGCCATGGGACATCACGCAGTGCACCTGCCCCAACACTGCCGCATTAGCCGGCCAAGCTGCACATGCAGGCATCAGCTGTGTCGGCCCCATGGGAGTGGAAGAGCTGGAGGAGGAAGCCTTCAGCAGGCAGGTGCACCCTGCTCTGCTCACCTCTGCATCCTCATCTCTCCAACACTCACCCCCAACACAGACTCTGCACCTGGCCAGGGAGCCTAATGCTTTGCTCCCCCATCTCAGAACATCCCCTACTCAACTCCTCCCCTGCGATGGTCCAGGCCCTGCACTTCAGGAAGCATCACCTGCTTATCCCTGGGGAAAGCCCTGAGCAGCCTGGCTTGGTGTCACCTCAGCACTCAGTGTGTGCTCTCCGGGCTCTGAGTGCTCCCTGAGGGGACTGCATCTTCTCCTCCAAGCAGGAGCTGTGTCTCCCACTCAGTCTGAGGACTCCCTGAGGGCAAGGTTTGGGTCTTCCTCCACAGGGGGTCCCTGTCTGCAGAGGCTGTTTCCCCGCTTCCTGGGTTTCTAGCCCTCCAGTACCACCCTTCCATCCCAAGGACCTAGGGTAATTCGTGCAGGTGGTTTACTGGTTCTGCCCTCTGCACCTCAACCCCGTTTGCCCCTCCCAGTCGCACGTGGCTCTGCAGACCTCAGAAACATTTCCAGTCACATGAAAAACCCCAGCTGGTCCCCAAAGCCCCTTACTATCCAGATTCAGTTTACCTTTTTCAGTGAGCTGGGAGATGTTGCCAAATAGGTACTGAAGCCCCTCTGATAGCTGTTTAGCTTGTGTTTTGTTCCAGGAGGAATCACCTACAAAGGAATAGCCCATTTTACATCAGAGAGCTCCAATACCAGCCATCATGGTGGCACCAACTCTGGACAGAAACAGCCATCCCCTCTCCACTGCCCCTCTGCCTCCTCAAATCCAAGAGCCCCCTCTGAGAAATCCCTCTGGACTGACCAGAGGACCACCTCTAATAGCAGCAGGTGGCATAGTTTCCTCCCACACCAACTCTGGGCAATTCCCTGGGACGGGCAGGGAGTCAGAAATGTTATCCTTTTCTCCTGAGCTGTATCTACACACACAATTGGCAAAAAAACAAACTGGAAACGTATTCAGACACTTCAAAACCACAAAGTCCTCTCCTGTGTGCATTTTACCAAAGCAACGGGGAAGCGTATGTGGAGAAAGCGTTAGAATTACCTGCATGGCTCAGACCAGTTCCCCCAGGATTGATTTTGGGGCCATGTGCTATGCCCACTCTCCTGTGTGAAGGCCCATGGGGGAGGGGCAGGGTCTGTTGATTGAGACCCTTGCCCACAAGGAGCTTTCTCTTATTGACAAGCACAAACCCAAGCCGTAGGCTGGACTCTGATTGACATCATGATAATATACATGTAATCCTTGCTCCTGTTTATTTGCTTTTCCTGCCCAATTGCTCTATTTTCAGGTGCATTATCTCATTTAGCCCTCACAGTGAGTTTAGGAAGTCATCACTATCTCCGTTTCCAGGTGGGAAAATAAAGGCTTGTAGAGCTGAATCGCTTGTTTAAAATCATTCCTAGAGGCAGAGAAAGAACCTGAATCCAGGTCTATAGGCTCCACGTTCTTTGCTCTATGTACAATCTATTCTTTCTACTTAAGACAGAGTAGGTTGTACGTTTTTTGTTTGTTCTTTATTTTTTGGTTTTTGTTTTGTTTTTGTTTGTTTGTTTCATTTTTGAGACAGAGTCTGGCTCTGTCACCAGGCTGGAGTGCAGTGACGCAATCTCGGCTCATTGCAACCTCCACCTCCCGGGTTCAAGCAATTCGCCTGCCTCAGCCTCCTGAGTAGCTGGGATTACAGGCGTGCGCCACCGTGCCTAATTTTTGTATTTTTAGTAGAGACAGGGTTTCACCACGTTGGCCAGGATGGTCTCAATCTCCTGACCTTGTGATCCGCCCACCCTGGCCTCCCAAAGTGCTGGGATCACAGGCACGAGCCACCGCACCGGAACAAGAGAGAGTAGATTTTTGTTTTAGTTTTGTTTTGTTTTTTGAAGACGAGTTCTCAATCTGTCGCCCAGTCTGGAGGGCAGTGGCGTGATCTCGGCTCACTGCAGCCTTGAACTCCTCAGGCTCAGATGGAGAGTAGCTACTTTTTAAATTCTCTTATGAGACTTTAGGATGATCCTTCCCAGTAGCTCTTTGGTCCAGGGAAAGAAAACTTACCCCAGGCCTGGAGACCCAGAGCAGAGAAGACAAGAAGCCACGGCATCATCCCCATGTGGTCCCAGGACATCAAGCCAGAGAGTGTGGACAGCGGCCTGAGAGAGTGTGGACAGCAGCCTGAGAGAGAGACGCTGACAGTTGTTAACACGACCACGCTCAATCTGCAAAGCATCCCCCACCCTGACTGCAGTGGGCGCCGTCTGCCTCCTCCACCATCCTGTGACCTCCTGAGGGCCAGCAGCTGGCTCAGGCCTCTCAGGGCCCTCGGCACAGAGCAGGCGCTCAGCATGCCTGTCCTATTGTTACCCAGGCAACTCAACTTCATCACGTGCCCACAGTGTGCAAGGCCTGGGTACACACTTGCACATGCAGTCTTACTTAATTAGTCCTCACACTGTATGTAAGACTGTTAACCCCCATTTTTATAGACAGAGGAAGTAAGATCCAAGAATAGTACAAGCAAGAAATCCAGACTCATATGGATGGGTCTGACGCAGAGAATTCCTTCTCTGTTGGGAATATGCCAGGTGAAGGGATACAGGAGCAGGAGGGGTTCCTAGTTCTAGGGCAGAGGAAATCCAGTCCTAACACTCTCTCTGGTGGATTCCAGTCCCCTTGCTGGAAGAGGGCTTCTGAAGAGGAAACACACACTCAACTCACAGATACCTGTGGGTCCTGTGCTGTCCCAGCCCAGCAGGTCAGGGGGCAGTCGGCTCACCCCTGATTGGCCAGCAGCTCCTTCCCTTCCAGACTTGACCTCCAGGCCCTGCCCTCCTTCTCCAGCTGATGCCTCCTCTGGCCTTCACTCTCCCTGGCCCTAAGGGCACTCCCTCCCTAGGAATGGGGCACTTGGGCTCTGACTTCTGAGAGAGAAGAGGAGAGCCCAGGATCCCTAACAAAAGATGGAAGAGAAGAGGAAGGCAGAGGGCTGAGGCTCCAAGCCAGCTCCGTTTACAGCACCTGGAGAAACTAAAGTGGGAACACACTGAGAGCACCTGGGGACCCGCCCTGTGAATAAGTCCAGGCAGCTCCTCCCTGGGAAAGGGCAAGATTGCCCAACACTCCGGAGACTTCATCCTCGGCCCCAACCTGGGAAAGCCTGAAGGGCCTGAGGGTTGTGTCTGCAACATCTAGAAACTTCCTGCCTGAGAAGATCTAGTCCAGGAGTCTGAAGACTGGATTTAAGTCACTCGCCAACACTCCCTTTTACCAGGGTCACCAGCAGGGTCAGGGTGGCCAGAGAGAAATTGAGGGGTACAGTCTCAGGAAGCAGCTCACGATGCCTAATTCCACCCCGTAGCCTACATGTCTGTCCATCATCCTCCCGCCTGCCACGCCCCACTGTTGGCATCAAGCTGCCACCCACCAGAGAAAGCCTCCCACAGACCGAGAATCTCCAGCTCCTCGCCATGTTCAGTTGTCACCTAATTTCATTCCACATTCTGCAACCTGGGCTTCCAGCCCGTGAGTCTTCACAGAGGAAACTCCGCGTGACACTTCTTTTCCAAGAACGCGGAAGGGTGCAGTCTCCACGGGGACCTGCAGAGCCTCTCATGTCCCAGGGGGTGGGGCAGCCTCCCTAGACACTGAGGAAGTGCCCTGAACCCAGGACAGTTGCTCTCAGTGAACTGCAGCCCCACTGTCAGCCCGGGCGCCCCAAGAATGCTCTCTGGGAGGGGCCCCTTGAGCGTGTGCCAGGTCTACCTGTCATTCACCCCAGTCATGCACCCAGGCCCAGGCTGGAACTGTGTGATGAGCAGGGGCTGCTGAGCTCTGTCCTGGGTGGAGGGTGAACGTGGGACAGAGCCGGAGACAGAGGTGAAGGAGACCAAGAACTGGAGCCCAGGACCAGCACTGCAGGGACCCTGGCAGTTCCCCAGCCTGGCGGTGTGCTGTTTCTCCATGCCTCCAGCTGGCCACCCGTCCTGACTGAGTAGAACGGCTCTCAAAATGAGAAGGTTTCCGGGCCTGGGTCTGGGGCACCAAGGACTTGAGAAGATTCGGTTCCCCTTTTTGGAGGGGCTTGGGGATGGGAAGCCTAAGGAGAGATTGGGTGGTGGATGCCTAAGGGGACCACAGATTCTCTGTCCCATCCAGAGTCTTGAAGACTAACAGGCCGAGGGCATTCTGGGCAAGGGCATCAGGAGGGAGGAAGAGCAGGGTGGGTTGTCCCTCTCTGGTTCTGTGAACTCAGAATCCCAAGAGGACCTCCCAGTCCTGAGTGATCCGGCCCCCAGCCCCATCTCACTCCACACTACTATGGCAGGCTCCCAGCGCTCTCTGCCTTCGCTCCCACCATCCCAGGACCTTCCCCAGTGCCCAGCCTCACTCCCCACCTGTGACCGGAGGCTGCACTTCAGCCTGGCATCTTTGGAAAGGGCTCCATGACTAGTCGGGGCTGGTAGAGCTTCAGAGTCTCTCTTCTCCATTCTAGCACCCATGATGAATTGTAACTACAATCTCCTCAGGGTCAGTCCCCTAGTCTGTCTCTTTACCTGCCTTTAATAAGTGTCATTATTTATATTTAGATTTTTTTTGTCTTCTGTCTTAAACGTCCCCCCCACCCAGCTGTGAACTTCACAGAGGGGGAAATTATACTTTATTCTGTAGTCTTGGGGTTTAGCGTAGTGTCTGGTATAGTGCTGACACATGTTAGAAACTCAATAAATATTTGCCAGAAGAAGGGAGGGAGGGAGGGAGGGAGGGAGGGAGGGAAGAGAGAGAAAAGAAAAGAAAAGAAATGAAGGAAAGAAAGAAGAAACAAAAGAAAGAAGGAAAGAAAGAAAAAGAAAGAAACAAGAAGAAAGAAAGAAAGACAGACAGACAGACTTAAACAGGACACACTTTTAAAAGGTATCAGAAAAAAACAAAAAGGAAAAGCAGGCCGGCACACAGACCTGCTTCAAATAATGCATACCTTGAAGTAGCTAAGCCAGTGGTTCTCAAAGAGTGGCCCAGGGAAGCCTGGGAGACCCGAAGACCCCTCGGGGGGTTCATGAGATCAAAACCAATTCCAGAACAGTATTCCCTGAACTGCCCACCACAGGAAGCTGCCCACAAACCAAGACTCCCAGCTCCTCACTTTCCTCGCCGTGCTGATATTTGCACTGATGACACAAAAACAATAGCAGGTAAAACTGTTGGAGACGTGAACCTAGGTGTGGCGTCAGACTGCACCAGCGGTCATCATATTCTTCACAGTGTACTCCTTCCAGAAAAGGAGGCTCACTTAAGAATGTTCTTGACGAAGCAATGAGAATTTCTCATTTTATTAGATCTCAACCTGATTCTCTCAAGGAATAGCATTTGTGTGCTCGACTTGGGAACTGAACCAACCGCTTATTTCATGGAACGCCACAAACAAATAACATAAAACAAGTGATAGCCAAACTATGGATACTCATGTATGGGTATGTGGCATACATTTTCTTGAAAATTAACAAAGTGAGCCTTTCACTTCTAAGAAAACAACTAGAATTTGTTAGCATCATAAAATTGGAGTTTTCAGGCAAAAATTCAAATTTTGGAAAATTTGTGTCTGCCACCACGAGTTTGACAGCTTCCCAGTACTTGAAGACTTTACTGATGAGATCAGTGGCGATATTAACAAATGTGGTTTATTCATATGTGTGTGTGATACATACAAATATGTATATATATTGGGTAATAAACGATGTCAGCATTTAGATGAAGTACATAACTCAGTTAACCAATATTTTCCAAATGACCAAAATATAAAGTCACAAAGTCATGTTTGGACAAAAGATCCATTAAATTTTAAGACAGACCAATTGATTCTAATGTAACAGAGAACAAAGAATTCATTGATATGGTCTCGGACTCCACATTGCAACTATCCTTTGAGAAACCACCACATGTTGGGTTTTGATGTCATATCAAAGAAGAATATCCACAATTATGTATTTAAAGGCTATTAATGTATTCATCCCCTTTGCAACTACTTATCTGTGGGAGATTGGATTTTCTTCAAATCTTCAATCAAAGCAACATACAGCAACACCTTGTACACAGAAGTAGATGTGAGAATCCAGCTGTCTTCTTTGAAGACATACAGTAAATAGGTCTTCAAAAATGTTTTAAAAAAATAATAACACTCTTCTCACTAGCTTTTAAATATATATATAATTATTTTTAATTTTTAAAAATGTGGTAATATGTAATGTGTTTATTAATGGTACTTTGGGTGAGTTAATAAATAATTTTTAATTTTTTAAACTTTTAATGTAGCAAATGTTGATGCATATAATCCACAAAAGCTCTTTGGGATACTCAATAACTTCTATGAGTACATATAAAAGGTTCCAGAGAGCAGAAAGATTGAAAACCAGAATCCCACAGCCTGTTCTTATGCATGTAGACCACAAGGTGGCAGCATGCGCCCTCTGATAACTCCGGAGCCGGGTTTCACTCACTAGGAGTCTCTGAGCAACTTCTTTCTCCGTAACTCCCCTCCACTTCCTTTCTTACCTTCCTGCCTCTGTGTTGCACATCTTTTTTTTTTTTTTAACTAACTAGCTTTATCCACCAACAGCTTCTTAATTACAGGAAATAGCAATCTCCTAAGCATAAGTTCTGGCCAAACCAAGCCAGGCATTCATTTCAGTCTGCAAACATTTGTCAGGTGTCACTCATATGCAAAGCTTATCATCCAGGATGAGTAAATTGAGAACACTGCTCTCAAGTAGTTGATAATCTAGTGAGGGAGACAGATCCAAAGGCCAGCGATTATAAAGGCTGCTGAGTGTGAAAACCCTTTATTCTTTTTTTTTTTTTATTGCATTTTAGGTTTTGGGGTACATGTCAAAAACATGCAAGGTTGTTGCATAGGTGCATACGTGGCAGTGTGATTTGCTGCCTCCCTCGCCTTCACCTATATCTGGCATTTCTCCCCATGCTATCCCTCCCCAACTCCCCACCCCCCCACTGTCCCCCCCTCCCCTCAACAGACCCCCGTGTATAGTGCTTCTCTCCCTGTGTCCATATGTTCTCCTTGTTCAACACCCACCTATGAGTGAGAACATGTGGTGTTTGATTTTGTGTTCTTGTGTCAGTTTGCTGAGAATGATGTTTTCCAGGTTCATCCATGTCCCTACGAAGGATGTGAACTCCCCGTTTTTAATGGCTGCATAATACTCCATGGTGTATATGTGCCACATGTTTCCTGTCCAGTCTATCATCGATGGGCATTTGGGCTGGTTCCAGGTCTTTGCTATTGTAAACTGTGCTGCAATGAACATTCGTGTGCATGTGTCCTTATAGTAGAACGATTTATAATCCTTTGGATATATGCCCAGTAATGGAAAACCCTTTATTCTTTACAAAGCACTGTGGACTTCAAAGGGAGTCCTGAGAGCGGAGGATGCCAACAGCCAGATGCTGAGATACCCGCCAAGAACTCCCGCAGGGATCTGGAACCTAGGGACATAGCGAGGCCAAAAGCCAGGTTCCCAAGAGATCAGGGAGGAGAAAGGACTGAAACAACAGAAGCCAGGGGACAGAAAAGGGAATGACAGCTTTCTCAATTTTGAAGGTGGCATGTCTGAGAAATTAGAAGGATGATGAGCAGAGGCAGCCAAGGTGAAGATGGGGGAAGGATTCAGCCTTGGGGAAGCTTAGGTTGAGGGTCTAAGAAGCCAGATCACTGGAGGGGCCTCACCGTGGATGCTGGAGCAGCCCCACATGGGGGCAGGAGTGGGGCTGCCGTCAGCAGGGGGCCTCAGAGACCTCGGGACGGCCAGTCAATGGAGGCCTCGAGGATGCCAGGGGTGGCCAAAACTTGGAGTGGACTGAGTCCAAACGTGGTAGGACAATGGTCTGAAGCTACCTGTGGATAACTTCTCTAAGTCATCCTAATGCACTAGAATCTAGAATAAGCACTGGGGAAAAGGAGGAGGTCGGGGGCTTGTGGTTGGGAGACCCATATCCAGAGATCTCCATGGAAGAGTACCTGGGACTCCAGCAAGAAGGAAGGGAGGGAGTGGAGGAACAGGCAGCAGGCTGTGCACAGCCTGGGAGGGGCTGGGCCTCAGGCATCAGTCCCAGTAAGGAGAAGGACCTGACTTCACCTGTAGGTGGAGCAAGTAAGCCAGGAGAGAGTGTCCGGGAGCCACGAGGTTCATGGTGATCAGGGAGCCCACCAAGAGTCCATCAAAACCTGGAATCTGTGCTAGAAATGACCAAAGGGCTAGCTGTCCCAATCTCCTCATGTAATGGACAAGAAAATGGAGGCCCACACGTGGAAAATGACTTCTAAAGAACACCAGCAAGTCTAGGAAAGCTAGGACTGGAACCCAGCTCAGTCCCACTGTGTACCTGCTGTAACACCCCCATTACAACACAGGAGGGGCAAGGCTCCCTGAGAGGCCACGGCGGGGTGGCGGGGGCTGCAGGAAAGGGAAAGACAGACCCACAGTGGGTCCGGTCCCAGGCATCAGGGAAAGAGCACACTGATTTGATGGTAGCTGCAGGACCCTCTGCCTGCTTGTTTGCTTTTTTGTTTTTTGTTTGTTTTGTTTGTTTGTTTGTTTTTGAGAAGGAGGCTCTCCCTGTCCCCCAGGCTGGAGTGCAATGGCGCGATCTCAGCTCACCGCAGCCTTCGTTTCCCGGGTTCAAGTAATTCTCCTGCCTCCGCCTCCTGAGTAGCTGGGATTACAGGCACACGCCACCACGCCTGGCTAATTTTTTGTATCTTTAGTAGAGACGGGTTTTCACCATGTTGGCCAGAATGGTCTCGAACTCCTGACCTCTTGATCCACCCTCTTCAGCCTCCCAAAGTGCTAGGGTTACAAGCATGAGCCACTGCGCCCAGACGCTTATTTGTTTTTTAACCCAAAAAAATGCCCTTTTCTCCCAGTGAGAACCTCAAGCCGTTGTACAGAGCCAGGAAAATTGGCCCACCCACTTCACACCCTAGCAGGAGGCTCTGAATCTCCCTGCAAAATGCGTACCCAGAGGGGAAGACCCCCATCCCACCATCCCTCAGTCCAACCTCTGGCCTCGCCTGGCAGTGAGGAGACAGGTGGGGGTCAAGCACCTACTGATCACACCAGGACTTTCTGCTTTGGTCGCAACCAGAATGACTCAGCCCTGGCCTTACCTGGGCCCGGGCTAGCCTGGAACCTGGGGGCCTGCAGTGGCCTTCTAAGATGAGGGCACACTGTTAGCATCGGACCCCCCAAGGGCAGACTCCCGTCTGTTTTGAAACCCTGGCTGGCTGCTCAGTCCCACCCACTGCTGAGCCTTCTCTCTCCCCTCCCCCTATTTTACTTTCACTCTGAACCATCCCTAAATGACTACTCAGTGGCTCTGCAGAAAGTCACAGAGCAGAGGGCGACAGACCAATGTTCATGTCACATTCACTCACTTCATCATTGATTCATGCACTCCTGCATTTATTCAATCAACCAGCATTCATCCAGTGCCTTCCGAGCCAGCCCTTGCCCACTGCTAAGACTCCAGAGGTGAGCAGCAGCATCGCTGCTCAGAGGAGCCACAGGGGCGTGGAGGAGTCAGAAAGTCGACCTGAAGTCAAGAGCTCCGTGCCAAAGCAGAGGTTCCTGATGGCCGCACTCCAGCAGTCAGGGTTGCTCAGCACACACCCTGCTTCATTGCCATGCTTTTTTTGTTTTTATTTTAAATTCATGGACAAATGGTATTAAACAGGAGCTTTCACATAAAGATTCAGATGTCCGGGGCCTTCAGGAGGTCCAAGAACATCCGGTCCACTTTCCCACGCGGCAGCCCTGGCCTGAGACTGGCTGTCGCTTCAGGTTAGGAATGTTCTCGTTCCCCATGGTCGCCACCGCTGCCCAGTGTCCCCAACCCTGAGGCCCCATATGAGTGGCCACAAGTTGCCCTACTGCTGCCGTTGATGTTCTCACGCCCCGCCAGCTTCACCTTAAGTCTGGTTCCTGCAAGGCTGAGTCGGAGATCTTTGGTCCAGGGTGAAAAGTGCTGTGACAGAGGCAGCAGAGGGCGCTATGGGAACACACAGGAAGGGCACCGGGGCACTGCAGGGACTGCAGAACAGGCTTCGTGGGCACACGCAGCTGCTGGCTGCTGGCTGGGCTTCCTCCATTAGCTTAAACAATGGAAGGCGGGCTTGGATAGGGAATCTACCTCATGCATTCCTGAGCTGTGTGTGCACCGTTTATTCACTCCTCGGTGACTCAGGCATTCAAGCACTCTTTCATTTATTTATTAACTACTTGCTGTGTGCTTGGCACTGTGCCAGGCCCTGTCCTTAGCCACCAAGAGTTTAAAGCGTGATTTGGAAGACAGGATATAGGACTATGTCTCCCCTGTGTATGGCGATTCATTCATCAAGTTCTCCCAGCGTCTAGCATTAGTATCTGCCACTCAGCAGGTGCTCAACAAACACTTGTTGCACAAATGAATGAAAAGATTATTAGTAACAATACCTCTTATTTACTGACCTCTTCCCAACTTTCCACGTATTGTCGCAATCCTCAAGATAGGTCCCGTTATTATCCTATTTTATTGATAAGAAAAGTAGGGCACAGAGAAGTTAAGTAAATCACCTAAGGTCACACAGCCAGTCTGAACTCCATGTATGTCTCAGCAGTGCAAGGCGGGCCACACTCAGGGCCAATGCTTAGCACACACAAAGACTGCATCAGGCCATCAGAGGACAAAGCAGTCAGGAGGAGCCGGGGCAATAAAGGAAGGCTCCACGGAGACAGAACAAAAGGACCAGTGGAGGCAGAAGAGAACCATCTTTCCTGATGGGGGGGCAGCAAGCAAGAGGGAGGCCCAGGGCGGGCCCTCCATACTGCCTTCCAGGGGTGAGGGGAAAGGATGACGGCAAGGACATCGGCAAGGATCACTCAGCAAATCCAAGGGTGTCCCTGGTGCCAAGCCCTGCGCTGTGTGCCTAGGAGAACACGAACACGAATGAGAACCTACCTTTGAGGATCTACAGCCAGCTGTTGGACAGAGGCAAAATATGTAAACAGTTTTACTCCAGGAAAGCAAGTTTTGAGGGCCAGACGTGATAAGAGAATCATTGTCAGGAAAACAGAGACTGTTTCCAAATGGGAAGCACAGAGCAATCTCCTTGAAAGAGAGCACATTGGAACTGAGCCGTGGGGGTGGGCAGAATATCACTGTGGAGTGGGGGAAGGGCACTCCTGCGGTGGCAAGGTGGGAGGTGGGAGGTGGGCCCTGCGTGCCCACAGTGGGCAGGGAAGTAGTGAAGGGGAAGCTGGCCAGACAGGCAGGGCCATTCCCAGAGGGCTCTGTGTGCAGGGCTAAGCCATAGGCAGTGGGGAGCCACTGGAGGTTTGCAGCAGGGGAATGACATGTCTTGCCCACCAAGAGGCTACGGAAAAACAGTTGTCTCCCAAGTTATAAGTTCCTGAAACCCTTGCTGGGAGCAAGGATTTAGGAAAATGATGCTGAGAGATGCTAGAAACATTCTCCCTGAGGCTCTCTCACTCAGACTGCAAAAGGGAGGTGTCATCAAAATCACCCTTAACCAGGAACCAGAATAGCTGGGTCCAGTTCCTGCCGAGTCAGCAACCAGCTATGTGACCTTGCTCAGGTCCGTCTCTGGGTGTCAGTTTTCTCATCTACAATGCAAGAGAGTTGTCCACCTCTGAGAACCCTTCTAACCCCAACTCCCACCCTGTGAATCTAAGAATCCCACACCCACCCCTCATCCTCCTAAGTACCACAGAGCCAGGCAAGCATGGGGGAGGGCTCGGGTCATCCTTGTTACACTGAAAGGAAGGGGCAGACTGCCCACGGGGGGCGGCCGAGAGGGTCAGGCCCCCATAGGTCCTCAGCCCACTGCAACCTCAAGGGGGACGGGGTGCTGAGGGGTGCCAGAGAAGCAGCAGGCTCACTCAGGGGGAACAGGGGATTAGGATAGAAGGAAATGAACTAAACAACCAGCTTCCTCCAAAAGCAGTTCCAGGCCAGGGCTGGGAATTTCACAAAAAGGCAAAAGGCGCTCTGTGAACACTTCCTGCTCCGCCCCAGCCCCCTTCCTGGCAGCATTGCCACACGGCTCACTTGTGAGGCAATCTTCCGGAGACAGGGCCAGAGGGCCAAGCGTCCCAGCCAGGAGCTGCTATAAATGCGGAGCCTGCACAGCTCTGGCAAACGCTCTGTGTGACTCCTCGGCTTTGGTAAGTGAGCTGTCAGCTTCCCCAGGCAGGAGCCTGCCTGCCAATTCCTTCTTTCCTTCCCTAACCCAACTTCCTTCCAAATCCTCCTCCTGGAAGCCCTCCTTGGTTGGCCCTGCCCACTTTAAAGCTTCTTTCACATTTTCTTAGGTCGTGTTCCGCTAGGGCCTCCTGCCCTCAAATGCTTTGCTTTTTGGCACTCTCTAGATATTCTAAAAATCATTTTGTATGTGTGTGTAACGGGTGATCTCCCAGTTAAGTTGCAATCTGTGCTTCTATTTTGCGCTTCCCCCACTGTTTCTGTGAGTGCTTAGTAGGAAGTGCCAAAGAAGCTTGACAGCCTTTTCTTCTAAGCGCCCCAACTCTTGCTTCTTCATTATGCAGACAGAGTGCAAGACGGCTTTCGAAATGTCTCAGCTGGAACGCAGCATAGGTACCATCATCGACACGTTCCACCACTACTCTGTGAAGCTGGGGCACCCAGACACCCTGAACCAGAGGGAATTCAAACAGCTGGTGCAAGAAGAGCTGCAAAACTTTCTCAAGGTAGGGCTGGACTCTGGCAGGTCTGAGCCAGCCTCACGGCAGTTTGGGTTGAGAGGGAAGATGGGGCTGTGGTCTACAGCAATCAAGGGGAAGATCTGAGCTCCTTGGACTCAGCCCCCAGACTTAGCAGGTGTCCTATTACACAGGGCAGGTGCTCCCCGTTACACAGGACCACAGGGTCAAGAAACTGCTCAGTTGAACACCTGCTGTGTGGGGTCCTGTTCTGGGCAGAGGGATGTAGTGATGAATGGGAGGCTCACTATTCTGGTGGAGGGGACACGCAATAAAGTTGTTGACCAGTAAAGAGCACAGATAAAGCCAAATGCCAATAAGTGGCTGGAAGAAAATGAGAGAGAGTGCTGTGGGCAATGTGGGCTGGGTGGGAGGGAGGTGACCTGTTAGGATACGTGAGAAAGGCCACTTTGAGGAGTTGACATTTGAGCTGAGCCCTTAATGTTGGCAAGGGAAACCCCTAAGGACGACCCTTGGCACAAAGCTGAGGAGACCCTAAGCCTCAGGCGGGAACTTGGGGTGGAAGACTTGGAAGGCTTTTCTAGTCCTGAGGGTCTGTGGTGGAAAGCGAATGCATAAACAGCACGTGGAGAGTACCTGGCACAGCACTCAGGGAGCTGGGAGGTTTTTCTCCTGTTCCAAAAACGATGAGGCGGTTCTAAGAAAAAGGCTGAGCACTTCCAACAGGCTTTTTGTTTCCAAATTTGGGGAATGTGGGGAAACAGAGGCCTGCATCAAAAAGGGTGGAACACATGGGTCTCAGTCTCAGTTCCATTCCCCGAGCCAGACATCCTGGAGTAGGTCCTCAGTCCTCCCAGGGTCCCTCCCCGCACCTTGGTAAGGTGGAGAATTGCTGCCTTCGGAGGTATTAGGGACCCTGACAGTTCCCCATAGGTGGGGACCTCAGGCAGGCAGGATGCTGGGTGGGGTAGACATGAGAGTGCCCAGTGGAGAGGCTGCATGGCGAAGTTCTCCTCCGTGTGACCCCCATGCCCGCTCCACCCCACACCTGACTTCCCCCTCCAGAAGCAAAGTGATGCTGTGGGAAAGGAAGCAGGGCCTAGTGGAAGGGCTGCGCAGGAGAGTGCTCGCATTGGCTGGCTGCCCCACAGGCCCTGGGAGGGGACTTAGTGAGGCGACCCAGACAGAGGGTGGCAGAGCTGGAACCAGCCCATGCTCTCTCGTGCCCCACCTAGGTCTTCCACCTCCCCTGATGTCTCCCCTTCTATACTTTATCACACCCTTGAAGGTCAACGGAGCACATACTCTGCTCTCTCTCCCTCCATGTCCCCTACCCACACCTAGTTTTTCTAGGTGCTTCCCCCCGCTGTGTTGCTTGAAATGAGTTTCACTAATTGTTAACCTCCAGAGGGAAGGGAAGGAAGGGCAGTGGAGGGATGGGAGTGGAACTGGCCTCTTAAGTCAGATCTGAATTTGCATGCCCTGAGCAGTCAAGCTGGAAAACTAATGGCCCTCTCTAGGACCGGTTTCAAGTCTTCCTCCAGGAAGCTATCACTCCTAGCTGTTAAAGTTGTTATGAGGACCAAATGAGGTGACATTTCCAGGCTTACTCATGCCATGACCTGGGCAAGTCCCTGGAACTCAGCTTCCTCTTCTATAAATAGAAAACCAGGCCGGGTGCGGTGGCTCACGCCTGCAATGTCAGCACTTTGGGAGGCCAAGGCAGGTGGATCACGAGGTCAGGAGATCGAGACCATCCCGGTCATCATGGTGAAACCCCATCTCTACTAAAAATACAAAAATTAGCTGGGTGTGGTGGTGCGCACCAGTAGTCCCAGCTACTTGGAGGCTGAGACAGGAGAATTGCTTGAACCCGGGAGGCGGAGGTTGCGGTGAGCCGAGATCACGCCATTGCACTCCAGCGTGGGCAACAAGAGCGAAACTCTGTCTAAAAAAAAAAAAGAAAGAAAAGAAAACCAGCACCCGAGTCGCAGCCCTGTGCAAGGAATAAACTGGAGGGTATTTGGTGCGTGCTCAGTGTCCGCTCCATTGTGGGCACTCAGCCCATGGTCATTCTTAATTTTTGAATTGAGCCCCAGGGCGAGGCTTCCCTGTATATTTGTCAGCTGGCCATTTGCTCCTGGTCCCCCACCCCGGCCACACCCAGCCCTCACAGCCTTCTCTCCCCACCCACAGAGCAAGGAGAGGAATGAGCAGGACATAAACCACATCCTGGAGGACCTGGACACAAACACAGACAAGCAGCTGAGCTTCGAGGAGTTCATCATGCTCATGGGAAGACTAACCTGGGCCTCCCACGAGCATATGCACAAGGATGACCACGGCCCCGGCCACCACCATGGGCCAGGCCTTGGGGAGGCACCAGGCCACGGCCACGGCCACGGCCACGGCCACTAACCAGGAGGCCAGGCCACCCTGCCACTGCCCAACCTGGGCCCCGGGGGCTGTTATGCCAAACTGTCTCAGCTGTGAGGCTAGGGGCTAAGGGCAAATAAAGTCTTCCTCCAAGTCAGTGCTCTGCGTGCTTCTTCCATGTCCTCTCCAACCCTTCCTTCCTAGGGCTCTGGGCATTCGATGGCCCTGTCCTTATCTGTGGCTCAGCCCCCTCATTCAGTAAAACAAAATGAGAAGCAGCAAAACGTGGGTCTGTGCTGAGCCCATGGGCTCACCTCCCTGAGCATGTCCTCACCGCTGACTTCAGGCCCCACTGCTCAGATCCCAGGCACCCTGCCCCATCTCAGACACCCCATCCAGCTCGTCAAATGGCCCTTGTCACTGTACACTGTAGGAAGCAAAAGGGCATGTCCCTACCCCTTGATGTACCAGTTACCTCCCCAGTCAGACAACCCTGTCTTCACCCATTGCAGTCTACACAGCCCTCTCTCTCCTAATAGAATTCTGTTCTTCTCAAAGTATTCCAGAAATGGACCTAGCCGGTGCCAGGTCGGGGGAGGAATACTGGCACTCAGGTAGTGGAAACAAGGACAGATCTGGTGTGTTTACCCTCAGACTCTCTGGATCCAAGAGAGCAACTGTGTCTCTCTTAACAGAGCTGCCACCCTAATTGACAGGGTGCTCACACAAGTGGGAATCTGGGAGCTTAGCCCTAGGCCCACCCTGGTCTCAACAGGATGACAGAGTAAAGAAACGAGTTTCAGTCCTGGCTCTGCAGCTAAAAGACTCAGTGCCTACCATAACGAGTCTATGCTTTGGGTCCGGAGAGCCTGGGGATCTGAAGACTCTGATTTGAAGCTTTGAGGGCCAGCTGTCCTATCTGGGGGGTAGCTGAGAGCTGGGGCCAGCACAGGTATCCGCTTCTCTCTGCGAATCTTACTACCAGGACTGGCTCTAGCTGTGCAGGGCTGCTGCTGCTGCTCTCCTTCACACTGCCCCAGACCAAGTGCTCACTTCAGGGACTCTTCTGCCATCTTCCTGCGCTTTGGCTCTAAAGTCCCTTTCCTACGTTGTAACCAGTGGGGGTGGGCCTTCCAAAAACCATAGTCCAGATCAAGGTCCTCTGACCCCTGTCCCTCAGCAGAAAGAAGGTTCGCAGAATTAGGATCTGGGGAGCTGGAAGATGACCAGCGGTCGTCTACTCTCCTTTTTCATAAGTGAAAAGAACCAAGCTGTAACATGGAGAGAGACTAGTCCAAAGTCATGCAAGTGACAGAGTTGTTTGAAACAGTTCAGTACGAAAACTCGCTTGAGTCACAACTGCTCCGCGGGCTGCACCTCCCCAGCTCCTTCCCCAGGGCAGAGCAGGAAGATACAGAGCTGCCAGGGGTGGATTTCAGCCCTCTCCTCACAGCCTGGCTATGGTTTGCCCCCAACCTGCCTGTTGCAGATTCCTGCTCTAAGACCCTCGGGGCTCTGCTCTGGGTGCAGGCTTTTAAGGGCTCCCAATCAAGGGTATGAGGATGTTTCCAGGAACTGTCTCTGGCTGAGAGCTTAGGCATCAGAGTCTAGAAGCCCCCACCAGTCCCGTCTGTGTCTGACTTGAGGAACTGACAGCTGGGGACACTCATCTTCTGACAGCCTTCTGCTTCCATGCTCACATCCAGGGAGGAGTCACTGTCTTCATTCCCATCTGAACACAGCTTGGTACTGGGGAGAGAGAAGCATCCTGGGGATTGGAGGGCCTGAGACCAGATGCTTCCAGTAGAGGGGTAAGTGTTCCCCCTAGGCCCTCTGCCCACCATTACTTATCACAATGTGCCTACATATGTTTATGACTCTGCCTATCCCTCTAAACTGATAACTCCAAGAGAGAAATGTCCATGGAATCTGTCTTTTTTTCTGCTTTATTCCCAGCACCTACAGTAGTGGCTGCTACATAGAAGGTTCTCAATAAATATTGCCTGTATAATGTTCTAAAATTTCTCATGTGTTCCATGCTCTCTTCTCAAGGGATGGTATCAGAAAAAGAAAAAAAAAAAAAAAGCAAGAGGAGATCAAAACTTGCAAATGGAAGGCTTCTGCATTAGCATTATAGAATCTCAAACCTGAAGGTAAGGAGAAGCAAGTTGAGGGAATCTGAAGGCGCCTCCACCCCTCTGTTCAATCAGACCAATTCAATGTGAAGAAAGAGATTTTTCTTGAAAAAAAACATGAAAACTATTGATTTAATCCAATCTGTCCCACCCCACACCCTAGAGTGATTCTCGCCAACATCCCTGCCAAGTGGTTGAACCAACCTTGCCTGAATTCCTCCAGGAAAGGAGAGTGTCCTCCTTTGGTAGTGATACTTGGAATGTCCCTCATTACACTGAGACAAAATCCATCTCCTCATGCCCACCCAGCATTAGTCCTATTTTTCCTCCTTTGAGGACACAGAATATATCTAACCCCTTATCATCTGTCCTCCCATCCATGTGTACATTCCGCCACTTCTTCAAAACACCCTACCTAAATTACATCCATGCTTTCTCCAGCCTCTTCACCTTTGCACCAGAAACACTATGCTCCATCCTGGTGTTTCTTATAAGTCTTAGGGTCCATCAAGCCTCAGAGCCTGTGCTACTGCCTCCTTGCCATCCACTCTTCTCAAGAATATAGGGGCTTCCTCCTCCAGGCCCACAGAACTCTCTGATAATTCCACCATTGCACTTCAAATACTGAGTTGTAACCTCTCATTTGCCAAGACTATGAGCCCCTGAAATCAGGGACTATGGCTGATTTTCCTCACATTCCAGATCCCAGCACGGACCAAGCTCTCAGTGAGCATTTGTGGATGAACAAGTGAAGATAGGATGGTTCTAGAGCAGAACTGGGTGCTTTGCTTGAATGTGGGTGTGAGGTGGGGTTGGGGGGTGCCAGCTGTCTGGAGACCTGAGACTGGCAGAGAGCAGAGCAGCTGAGCAGGAGGATGACTTGAGGCCTCCTCAGGCACCAAGGGTTCTTCCATTTGCCTTGTCTCTAGTAATTCAGTCTGCATGTAGGTGACTGTTTCAGACCCTGGGGGAAGATCTGACAGCAAGCTATTTTCACCCTGTGAAGTTTTCTTTAAACACAGTTGAACAGAGCTCATCAAGGTAACTTAACCTCTTCCTTCCCATTAGCCTATCTCATTTCAAAAAAAAAAAAAAAAACCTAGTTTGGTTGAGTAGAGTGGAGTGGGCTTCTTTGATCAGATAGAGAGAGCAAGCAGGCTGGGAGCGGTGGCTCACACCTGTAATCCCAACACTTTGAGAGGCCAAGGTGGATGGATCACGAGGTCAGGGGATGGAGGCCATCCTGGCCAACATGGTGAAACCCCGTCTCTACTAAAAATACAAAAATTAGCTGGGCATGATGGTGTGTGCCTGTAATCCCAGCTACTCGGGAGGCTGAGGCAGAAGAATCGCTTGAACCAGGGAGTTGGAGGTTGCAGTGAGCCAAGATTGTACCACTGCACTCCAGCCTGGCAACAGAGAGAGACTCCGTCTCAAAAAAGAAAAAAAAAAAGAGAGAGAGAGCAAGAATGTCCATGTCAAGGTTAAGATTCCCAATCCAAGTGAGAATCAGTAGCTATTTCTGTGATTAATGAGTCTTTTGGGGAAACATGACCTTTGAGGACTTTCCCAGCATTGTGGTGACTAAAGAACCAGAGAAAACCTGTCATCAGATTGTCAACAATTCCTGCAACAATGAGTTTCCCTCCAGTCTGGGGTTAGCAGTGGAACCTGAACTGCTGGATGCCTTTCTGGGAGGCATGAGGAAGGATCAGTAGTGGTCTGGCTGCTGAACTCTGCCCAGATACTTGACAGTGCTCTGAATGTGGTCCAGGGCCTGGGTGGTGGTGGCGTGGCTCCAGAACTTGGGGGAGAAATGAATTCACTTATCCATTCACTTGTGTGTTCCCTCATTCACTCAACAGACATTAACTGCAGACTTACTGTGTGTCAGGCACGGTATCATGCTCTAAGGGGCCTTCGTGATAAATAAGGCTTGTCCATGTTGTCAAGGGGCTCTCAGGCCTGTGGGGAGACGAGACAGCTCTTCCAGTGATTCTCATGTGGGAAATGAGAGGCCAGGAAGGTGCAAAGTTCAGTGGATCTTTGAGGTGGGAAGGATGCCCTTCCCTGGAGCCATCTCCATGGAGGGACGAGTATCAGTGTGACATCAAGGCTGGCACCTGTAGTCATCCCAGGATAAACGTGAAGGTGCTTCCAGAGGCCACATGTGCAAAGGCCCGAAATGGGCAGGTGTGGGGTTTGAGTGGGAATGAGGAGCACTGGGGGCGTGACGGGGACAGGTGAGAGACACAGCAGAGAACAGGGTAGGTACCAGGCCAAGGAGCTCACGCTCCATCCAGCAGAATGGGGGCAGAGCCCTGAAGGCTTCAGGGAGGGCAACGATGTAATCACATTTGCATTTCATAGAAGTTTCTCTATCTGTGTTTCATGGGATGGATTTGGGATAGGAGTGAGACCCCAGGCACACGGCCTGTGGGGAGTCTGCCGCAATAGCACGGGTGAGCACTCAGGAGAGCCCAAGGGTGCTTCTCAGAAGCAGTAAAGTTAGTCAGAGCCTCAAACTACCCCAAGCTTCACCTTAGTTAGGCAAGGTGTGACTGCAACATGATAAATATTATTTCATGCTGTTTGCCAAGACCCTTCCAGGAAGGAAGATCTCAGCTTTCACCAGGCCAGTGAGGCAAGCTTACACAACCCTGATGCAGCCCTGCTCTGAAGCAAGCTCATAATCCAACCCCAACACGCTGCCCCCTTCCAGCAGTTGCTTAAAATGTATATTTTAGAAAGCCTGGTGTCATGGATTTTGACACTCCAATTACCAAAGTGACAGCAGGACTGAAACAACTGGTTACTCAAGTCCTATTGCCTCCTGGGGCTCTGGCCTGAAACCACTTTTCTCTCCCAGGACAACAATCAGTCCCTGGATGATTGGACCCCCACTCCCTGTCTTCAGAGAGCCGTCCCCAGACACAGGAGACAGGGAAGGGGAGCCCACGTGGGAGAGCCAGCTGGCCTCCTTCCTGAGTGTCTACAGAATGCAGAGTCCCAACTAATCGCGGAGCACTGCCATTGGTGCCGGGTCAAAACAACTACATCTAGGTTTTCCTTTTCTCCATGAGTTCTCCCACTCTTGCCCTCATACCCAAAATTGCCGCAGGCAGACTGTACGGTGAGGAAGGGGTTTGTTGCCAAGACTGAGATGAAGAGGGAAGAGGAGGGTAGCCCCCGGTGTGTGCAGCAGGGGCGGCAGGGTTCCAGCATGCAGCCTGTGCCTGCAGCAGACTCCACCTTGGCTTGGAGTCTGTTCCTCCCTCCTCTCCTCTGCCTCTCCCTCTACCTTTTCCCTCTTGATTTTCCCCCTCTTCCTCTCTCTACCTTTTCTACATCTTCTCTCCGAGCTTTTTCTCACTTGCTGCCTTCTGCCCTCCTGTTCTCTGTGGTAAGATGCAGTTCTACGTGGCTGGGTGCTTTCAGGGAGGGGAATCCCTTTGTGAAGGAACTAGGGATCATATCTAACCAGGAATGGCTCCTTCAAAACATACGATGTCCCACTTTCCAGTCTACTCCTAATAACAAAAGGAGACAATCACAGGGGACAGTTGGTGAAGGTCTTGGGGAATTGAATCTGGAAAGGTAAGCAAGGGAGCCACGATAACTACCTTCAAATATCGCCAAGGTCCAGAGAGAGGAGCGCACCCCAGGCAAGGCCTCCGAAGCCCGCTGTGGCATGGGTCATTTGCTGCCAGGCCCTCCCCCTCTCCCAGCACCGCCTCAAGCATTACCCTCGTATTCTACTTGGGGTGTTCATTCCCTCCGGTAGAAAACAGCTCCATGCAAAGAAACCAACACTCATCAGTTACTTATCCAGTCTGCAAATCTTCATTGAGTAGCAGCTAAATGCAGAGCACTGTTATAGGTGCTGGGTCAACAAAACTGCATCTAGGGGAGAGTCAGACAAGAGGCAAGTCAAGAAATAGATAGCCCAGATCATTTCAGACAGTTATGAGTTCCGCAGAGAAAATAAAAGACACGTGCTAGCCGGACTGCTCTGTGAGCCAGCAGCCGGGCAAGGAAGCAACCCTGGAAAGGAAGCCTGGATGACGAGAAGCCATCTCCACAAAGGTTTCACCCCAAACACGTCGGGGAGCCTTTGGAGGAGTTTAATGAGGCAGGTGATGTTATATGATGTGTCTGGAGGAGATCACTCAGGTGGGTGTGTGGTAGACTGGGAAACCCCAGAGTAGAAAAATGAGGACTGGTTAGGAGGCTGCTGAGCCTGGTTTTAGGTCAAATATTGTGCTAGATTTCCTGCCCTCATGGAGCCCTCAGTCCAGCGGGGGCACAAGTACCAAACAGGTCTTTTCTGTACAATGTAACGTTGTGGGCAAAAGACGAGCAGAGGCAGATGAGAAGCACAGATGCCCTGAGAGGAGAGAGGAGGCACTTTTTGCCTGTCTTCTTGGCTCAGGGTGGGGCAGGGGCAGGGGGGAGGAGGGAGAAGGATAACTTGCTTGGACTAATGCCCAAGCTGAGTTTTGAAAGGGCAAGAGTTACACTTCCATGTCCCCAGTGCTATGTTAGGCAATGAGAGAAATCAGAGAAACACAGGAAGTAGGGGCTCTTGCCCTCCAGATTTTTAGTTTGCTTTATCTTAACTTGAAAGCCTTCCTTTTTTGGCCAAGTCAAAATGACGGAACCTCGTCATTCTCACATCAGGGGCTTCTGATAGCCATTTTGTTGAGCCCAGATCCTTCTCCTGAGCTCCAAGGGCCTGATGCACAAGCTGGCATGGCTTGGCTTGTGGTGCACCGGAAGCCTGCCCAAAATGTCCTCCTGAGGGCAAAGAGTTGCACATGTAACACCTAAAAGAATGGCACTGGTGTGCTTTATCACTCGGTAATGCCTTAGCCCAGACAGCTCTGTCAGACTCATCATTCCAGCAGGAGCCTGAGAGCAGAAGAGGGAGGTCAGCCCCAAATCGGAAGGGACCTAACTTCTACTCTCTATGGAAACACATGAGGAAGATATGAATGGGTGAGCTCCCTGGAGGATGTGACAGTTGAATCAGGCCATAGTGTATAACCAGGTGTTCTAGAGCCAGAGAAGGGCCCAGATAGCCTAGCGCCTGCAACAGAGCAGACACAAAAAAAAGTCTGTGAATGAAGGGAAGAAAAGGCGTTTCAGACAAAGAGAACAAGAGGACTGCAGGAGCAAAACCCAAAAGCTTGAATGCCATGGATAAACTGGAGACTGCTCTGGCGTGGCTGGAGAACAGGGCTTCTGGGCATGGACAGAGGGTGACAGTGAGACAGGGCCTCCAGAAACAGCAGGGCCAATCTCGGCTCTGTGATCTGACAGCTCTTGTGTTCATTTGCTTGTTCAACGACACCAGCCATAGTCACAGGGTCCAGTCTCTGTCTTCATGAAGGGAGTGGAGATCATTTGTGCAAACAGCACACTTTAATGGATGAAGAAACTGAGGCTCAGAGAAGGGAATCCACTCGCCCAAACACAGAGCCAAGCAGTTGAGCTGGGAGTCTAACCAAGCTCATTTGATTCCGAATCAAGGGCCCTAGTCATTGCCCTTAGGCGCCACCGACTGATGGAGTTTGACCAAGGTTAGCAGCCCTTAAAATTTTCCTAGCCATGATTTAAGTTCAATATGTGGTTCAGTGGGCTATTTTGAAGCTGGTAAATGTTTCCACAACAGCAAATATGCTGGGCTTTTGTTCTCGTTGGTTAGTTGTTGGTTATTTTTAAGATTCTGGTACTGCTGTATTTATCAGAAGTGGTCCCAAAGCAGGGTGAGTGCATCAAGGGAGTGGCCCAGCTTGCAGAACAGCTTTGTCTAGTTCAAAGGCCTTTAGAGAAAGATATTGCTATGTTGGGATTCACTCAGGGTGGTGGCAGAAATATTAAGGCAGATATATTAGGGAAATATTAGGAAAAGTTATAGGGGATAGTTTTAAACCTTTTGGAAGGCCAAAAGGTTTTCATAACTTGTAATGATGGAACAGGCTGAAGGTGGCTGGTTCTTACCTTAGAGCATTAAGTCACAGGGTAAATATTAGGGACAACCGAAGCTTCCCCAGTTAAGTCTGTTTACCCCACATTCTTTTGTCTCTATACTAACTAGTTTGTTTACCCATTAACCTTTGAGCTGTTGGGCTTCTCCGGGAGGTCAACCAGGGAGATTACCCCTTAATGGTGTTTGCTCTGGGTATCAGTACCTGAGCTTTAATCATTTGTAGAATTACTCTCTTAACCATGTTAGTTATCCATGAGTGTGTTTACTCAAAGCATTTGTTATTAAATCTATACTGAATAAAAGCAAGGAAGGACAACTAGTAGGCGTTGTGTAGCTGCGATCGCTTTCTCTGTGAGCAGCTCATGACCCTCTAGCCCACTGGTGCACTGGAACTTCATAAGTGTATTTGCTCATCCATCGCTGAGCCAGGGTCTGCAGGACAGACCCCCACAGGGTAGTGACCCAGACGCGACCAACGTCACATTGCATAACTTCCCTTGGTTCCTTATCTTACGCTGGTCAATTTTAAGCAACCAAACCACCCCTAAATATAAACCTCAATCTTTGCTTTGGTTTCAAATAATCTATTCCTATTGTGCTGTGGCAGAGGGTGGATCAGCTACAGCTGTTATCTCCTGTCTAAATTATTATCTTACTGTTGTGCAAATGTTTGTTGAGTGCTCACTCTGCATCAGATGCTGTACCAAGTGCTTTCCATGTGCTACGAGATGATCTAATCCTCTCACTAACTTCGGGAGAGGGGTAATGTGTTTATCTCCATTTTACTGATGGGGAAATTGAGGTTTAAAGACTCTAAGTAACTTGTTCAAGGTCTCACAATTAGTAAGTGGCAATGCTAGGATTTGAACACAGAAGCATAACTTCTGGCCTCATACTCTCGACTGTTAGTCTTCAGCACCGAGGGACATCCTCCTTCCTACCCCCTCACTAAGTGATGTTCTCCCTCTAGACCCCACACAAAGTTCCCCTCTATCCAACTGAAGTATCTCAGAGCACTAACACCAGGTGACACCTGAGTATTCGCCTAGTCTAAAACTTTCCAAAATAAATTTTTTAAATTCCTTTGAATTCTTCAAAAATAAAGAAAACAAAGACCCAGAAAGACAAAGTGATTTGCCCAAGGTCAAGCAGTGAGGAAGGGCTTTCCCCAAATGCTCCCCCATTCTCATCCGCATTTGGTGATGGAGGCCTTCCAGGCTTGGGCCATTCCAGGACTCCCTTCCCCGAGTCCCACACTCCTTCCTCTTCTGCCAACCCTACTTCACTGCCATCTTCAGCCTCTCCGTTCAACCCCATCCATAGGCTCCTACTTTCTCGTGCCCTTTCCACGGTTCCTTCCTGCCTTAGCTTTTCTCAGCTCAGACCCACGTCTCAGGGATGCAGATGCAGTTCTTCCCTCTGGTGGCAGGTGGTGGTCAGCAAACCTCCACCCCAGGCCTGTGTGACCAGGACTCATCATTTCTCACTTGTCCTGAATCCCAGCTTCCCATACACTGTCTCTGCATAGCTTTGTGGTAAATAAGACAAAATCCAAACCCACCCTCCCTGCAGTAAAAGGCTCCCCTTCCCACTTTTCCTCACATCTGTCATGCCTGACCTCCAGCAGGGTATCTAATCTTTCTAAAATTATTTCTTGAATTCTGCTGCCTGGCCTGCCCCTGCTACTGAAGAAAATCCAGAGGGAGCAGCCATGGGAGGATCTACCAGAGCCCAAGGCTGTGCCCCTGCTGCTGCTTCTGTGGGTATCTTGACAGTCCCACTAAACAGGGCCTGGGGCTGACTTCTGATTTCATGCTCCCATCAGTGCCAGACCTGACTTAGTGGTTGGTTGGAGGAGTCGGGGTTGGAGGACAGGAAGATTCCCAGTGACTTCCACTAATCAGATTGAATTTCATTTCTTATCAGGGCCCGTACACCTGTCCCTGAGGCCATGATTCTTCTTATTTTCCCTGGGCCAGTTACAGAGAGTCAAGCCTACAGACTTATTACTTTCCACACATTTATTCATTTAAGAAATGTTTATCAAACGTTCTTAACGTGGTCATGCCACTATAACAAACTACCACAGAATGGATAATTTATAAACAATAAAAATTTATTTCTCACAGTTCTGGAGGCTGGGAAGTCCAAGATCAAAGCACTGGCAGGTGCCTGATGAGGCTGCTCTCTGCTTCCAAGATGGCGCCTTGTTGCTGCTTCCTCTGGAGGGAGGAACGCTGTGTCTTCATATGGTGGAAGGTTTAGAAGGGGCAAACTTGCCCCCTCAAGCCCTTTCAAAAGGCAGCAACCCATTCAAAAGGGTGGAACCCTCATTGCCTAATTACCTCCTAAACCCCAACCTCATAATACTTGCACTGGGGATTAAGTTTCAACATGAATCTCAGAGGGGATACAAACATTCAATCTACAGTAAACACCCACCTCTTGCCAGGCACTGTGCTCATGCTAGTGACGCACGGTGATTCAGCACCTGCTTTTTAACAACCAAGTCCACCAGAGAAGATGGATGGTAAACAAATAGTCATGGCCACAGATCCAGAATCACAAAAGAAGACAAGAGCACCAAAGGAGAGCAGCATGATCCCAGGGGAGTGTTGAACACAGAACCTGGCCTGGACCAGCGTGGAGAGTCTGGTCGGGGAAATCTTCCCTGACTCTGTTGGACAGAGCATAATACTCTTCTCCCTGGTCCCTTCCTCCTTGTTCTTCCCAACTCATTTCCGGCCCTTTCCTTCTTTAAGAAAACCAAAGAGAGTGTTCTTTACTATCCCATGCCCACAGACATGCAAATTCTCCATCATTTCCCTCCTTTCAAAGTTCTGCCCCAAATTTTATGACCATGTGTCCACTCTTTCAGGTAGCCTAACTGGCCCCAGTCCACCCCCAAAGCTGAGTCGCTCTCTATTCTCCCACAACATCCTATGCTTACTTCTGCCAACACATATATGACATGGCATGGGGATTCCTCCTGATTCAGGTCTTCCCCCACCAGAGATGAGCATCTAAGGCAAGGACTTGTTCTTTCACCTCTGTATCCCTAGCATTCACCTCAGTGTCTTAGGGGAACACCTTTGGAGCAATCCTTGATTTTTCCATTTCCACCTTCAAAATGTATCCATAATCTGACCACCCCTCGTCATCACCATTACCACCACCCTAGTCCAGCCCCACTCCATCTCTGAAATGATATAGGGCTTCAGGTTCCAATATGGTTGCCATGAGCTATACATGACCACTGAGCATTTGAAGCATGGCCATATGTATGAGGTGTACTAGAACTGTAATACATGGATTTCAAAAGCATACAATGAAATAAAAGAATATAAACTATCTCAATAATAATTTTATATAGCTGAAGTGATCATATTTTGGTTCTATTAGGCCAACAAAATATGTTATTAAAATTTATTTTCCCTTTATTTTTACTTTTTAAAATATGGTTACCAGTAAAGTTTAAGTTACACATACTATATTTCTCTTGAATAGGGTTGCCCTGGGGAATTTCTTCTTAGCTGATCTCTTGGCTTCCATGCTTGCCTGAGCCCTAAAATCTGTTCTCCACAAAAGCAGCCAAAGTCATCCTTCAAAGCATAAACGGAATCGTCTCGCTCCCCTGCTCAAAGCCCCCCAGTGGCTCCTTAGCACATTTAGAAGAAAGTCCAAGGTCCTCCCCACGGTCTACAAGCTGCTGTTATCTGCTTCCTGATACGTATAGGCCCATATTCCCCACCACTCCCCGCTTCAGTCACTTTACTCCAGGTACGCTGGCTTCTGTGCTGCTCTTTGAGCAGGTCAGGCATGCGCCCACCAAGAGCCTTGGCTACTCACTGCCAGGAACTCTTGGCCCCTAGATATCTGCAAGTCACTCCTCTTCATTTCCTTCCGATTTCCACTCAAATCTATACCCTGACCATCCCATCTAAACCAACATCACCTTCCTTCCCCTTCCACCCCAACTCCACTTCTCTACTTTAGTTTTCTTCCTGTAACTTATCATTAACTACTATTGTATCATATAATCTGATCATATCATATCATATATCTATGTTTAAGGACAGGATCTTGCTATATCCCATGCTGAAACGCAGTTGCTATTCACAAGTGCAATCATAGCACACGATAGCCTCAAACTCTTGGACTCCGGCAATCCTCTTGCCCCAGCCTCCTGAGTATTGGAGCTACAGGCACAAGCCATGAATATTTTTATTTGTTTGTCTATTCACTTATTTTCTCTCCCCTCCCCAATAATATGCAAGCTCTAAGAGGACAAAAATTTTGTGTCTTCAGTCTCTGATGCTTGGTGAACATTTGTTGAATGAATGAACACATGAATTAATAGTGGGCATTCAAACATGAAATAATTGTTGATCAAAGGAACAAATGGAGCAAGAGTTCTAAGGGATCTAAATTAGGCTGCCAGAAGAGCAGGGGTAAGGTGTGATCAAGTTTGGGAACCACAGGCATGGAAAGAAAACAGTGCACAGACACTAGTCAGAACTCTTCATGAGTGCATTTATTAACTCTCGCTCCCCTCAGACAAGGCTGGGTTTTGGTGAGGGAAAGGAAAGACCCTTGCTGGGGACACTGCTGGGTAAAAGGCCTTCAGAGAGCTTCCTACTCCTTGTGGATATTTTCGTGGGAAGCCTTCAGCACAACGGCCAACGGTGATACGAATTCCTGGAAGTCGACCTCATCATCTTGATTAACATCCAGGACTTAGAATTTTGTCAACGGTATCTTTATCTTTGGCATTCTAGGAGGAAAGGATAACAGAGACCTTGAGCTCAGAACCGCCACACAAGATCCTTTCTTAGGCCTCTTACCCCTCAGAGCTCAGGTTAGGGAGACCCAGGCACATTAACTCATTAGCCAACACTGTGTTGGAGAATCCAATGTAACAAAACAGAAGATACAATGGTCATGAATTACCCTGGATTTAACAAGGCTTGACCTGGAAGGTACTCTTCAGCTCACTCATTCAGCCCTTCCCATGCCCTGCCTCTCTCCATTTTACATATGAGGAAACAAACCCAGAGAGCGGGAAAACTGAGTAGAGCCTTAAGTGAGTTATTGAGAGAGCGAAAGGCCCTCTCTCACAGCAGCAGGGAGAGCATCCTTGGGCACTCAAACCTGGGCCAACCCCACCCTAGTCCTTGTCCCACCAGGCCTTGCCACTCCCCTCAGTGCAGAGGGGTGAGAAAGTTTAAAATGAGAGGGGCATCACCTACCTTGATGAGGTTTACAAGCTCCTTTGCCATCAGCTGCTTCAGCTCACGCTTAGAGAGGGTGTCAAAATTCCCCATCCGAACTGAGTATTGGTGGAAGATATTGACGATTCCCTCCAGGTGCTCCTCAAGTTTAGTCATCTTCCCAGCCTCACATTAACCTTCAAGGAAACAAGGGAGGTCTAGCAGCAGTTTCTCCCCGACCCCTCAAGATCCACTCTCCCCTCTCTTTCTGGATCAAGGGCCTAAAAAAAGCATAATAACCTCCATATCTATTTTGTGGTCTCTCTGCTCTGTTTGATCCATGGTGAACTTCTCATTTGTAGATAGGATGAGGAAGAGAAAACATATAATACTGTCTAACGTCTAAAAGAATCAGCCTCAGTTGCCCATGTTGCATACCACCTCATCCACCAGGGAGCATAACTTGGAGGGTATTGCTAACTCAAGCTCCCTTGGGAAGGGTTCTGTGATTGGCCAGGCTGTTTGCTTCCCTCAGGCGATGGCACTATGGCCACATGTCCCTTACAAATGGTCCATAGCCCACCCATGCTTAGCCATTCTTAAGTCATGGGGCTGAGTGTACCTAGCACAACAACAGCTGGCCTAATTGGGTCCAAAATGCAATGTCACCGCAGAGGTGCTCACGCAAGTGGAGGGCTGCGGCTTCCAACACCTTGTGATTTCAAAGTGGCCACCTGCAGTCACTACCCTGTGGAGCACCTAAGAACCCATCTGAGAAAAGGGCACTTAACCCTCAGCGCACAGGAATGTAGAGCTACAGCAAGAAGCTGGCAGTAGTGAAGGGTACTGAGCAAAGGAAGCTTTTTTTTTTTATTGCATTTTAGGTTTTGGGGTACATGTGAAAAACATGCAAGGTTGTTGCATAGGTGCATACGTGGCAGTGTGATTTGCTGCCTTCCTCCCCTTCACATATATCTGGCATTTCTCCACATGCTATCCCTGCCCAACTCCCCACCCCCCCGCTGTCCTCCCCTCCCCCTCAACAGATCCCTGTGTATAGTGCTCCCCTCCCTGTGTCCATGTGTTCTCGCAAAGGAAGCTTTTATAATCAGTCCAGCCTTCATCTTCACCCTTGGGTGAAGAAATTACTCTGATTCATCTTGAGGCAATTTATGTAAAGTACTCTGTTGCTCAAGAGAAGCTTCAAACCTGTGGCTTTGGCTGCCACAAAAGCAGCTCAGACTGTATCCAGCCCAAATCTTACCCTCCTGCCCAGCCTCAAATAAAATCCCCTCACCCCACCCACCCATACATGGGTGCCCTGCACATGTTTTAGCTCTGAGCCAGGGCCCAGCCTTCAGGTTTTGCTCTACTTCTCTTCTACCTAATAAAAAACTAGGAGAACAACTTTTACTTCCTGGGTGTCTTTTTTTTTTTTTTTTTTTTTGAGACAGAGTTTCACTCTTGTTACCCAGACTGGAGTGCAATGGCGCGATCTCGGCTCACCGCAACCTCCGCCTCCTGGGTTCAGGCAATTCTCCTGCCTCAGCCTCCTGAGTAGCCGGGATTACAGGCACGCGCCACCATGCCCAGCTAATTTTTTGTATTTTTAGTAGAGACGGGGTTTCACCATGTTGACCAGGATGGTCTCGATCTCTTGACCTCGTGATCCACCCACCTCGGCCTCCCAAAGTGCTGGGAGGTGTCTTGTTTTAACAGATGAGGCTCCCCAGTTTTGGCAAATGGAATATCAACTTAAAGATCTTTATGCAGCTAAGGAGACAGAAAGGGAGACCCCCTCCTAAGTCATCCCGGGATGCAAAGCTCATCACTGGAGCAGAGGGTACATTTTCAAAAATGATTCCAAGGCTTTCAAAAAAGAAGAGAGCAGCACTGCTCTGCCTTCCCTTCTCTTTCCCATCACATTTTGTAACTTGGCCGTTAACAAAGACCTAGAAAACTGGAGTAGGATAATCACTGTGTGTGAAGCAAGTTCACTGCGCCCAGGTTACTTTACCAATTTCTTGAGTTGGGTAAGACAGAACACTCACACAAGTTTTGGCAAAGCAACTTTATTATTCAGAGAGGCAGCAAGGGGCAACAGCTGCCCAGGATTCATGGATAGGTGGTCCTTCAAGACTCAGAGACCTGCCCAGGACAGATGAAGTCTCATCTGTACATTCCCCATGTCACACCAAAGCTGGGGACCTGTACTGCCATCCACCCCACAACCCAGATCCCCCTTAGCAAAGCTAGTTTATTTCATGTGCCCAGTGACCTCCCTGGATCTGGAGGTAAAGTTTGTCTCCAGATCAACATTGTTGAGCCATTGACAGTATGTGTTTCACTAGGCCCAGTAGGACACCACCACAGCAGGATGATCAGGCCTGTGTAAATCAATGAAAATGACCAAGGCGAGTCTCAATCATTTTAGGAGGTTTATTTGGGCATAGTTAAGGATACGTGCCCATGAGGTAGGTATATACCCTTCTCCAAGGATGATTTTTGAGGGCTTCAATATTTGAAGGAGAAAGGGTGGATATTGGGGGAAGAGGAAGAAATATTTTTTTAAATGTGTCAGTAGATAAGAGACAAGTGATTGCATCCTTTTGAGTCTTTGATCAATCTTTCACTGAATACACAATTTTCATGTAGGAGGGGAGTAGAGAAAATAGTCACTTATGCCTTCGTCTGGCTCAGTGAATCTGCATTTTTACTTAAGAAAACAAAACTGGACAGAGGAAGCAAGCAGATATGGATTTGTCTCGGGTAAGCAGAGGGATGACTTTATGTTCTGTCCTTTGTTCCACACCTGTAAAGACAAGCTATCAGTTACACTGCCAGGGTGAAATTCAATAGAACTGTTTTAGGGTAAGGGTCTTGAGACTCACAAGGAATTTCCTTGTGGGCAAATTGTGGGGATGGCATATGGCTTTTTATCTTTGCAGCTATCTTATTTAGAAACCAACCTGAGGGGCAGGTTTGCACATCCCAGTTCCCAGCTTGACTTTTCCCTCTGGCTTAGTAAGTTTGGGGTCCTCAGATTTTTTTTTTTTTCACATCTGCCTGGAGAAGAGACTAGCCCAGGATCCCAGCCATCCAGGCAAGAGGTTACTAAAGAAATTAAAGAAGCAGGAACACAGCCTCACATACAAACATTAACCTCCAATGTAAATGGCCTAAACACTGCACTTAAAACACCTACAGTGGCAAATTGAATGTTAAAAACAAGAGCCATCCTTCTACTGTCTTCAAGACACCTGTCTCACATGTAGTGACACCTGTAGGTTCAAAGTAAAGGGATGGAGAAAGAGCTATCACACAAATGGAAAACAAAAGGGAACAGAGGTGGCTATTCTTGAATCAGATCCAATAGACTTTAAGCCAATAAGTAAAAAGGATAAAGAAGGGCATTACATAGTGTTAAAGGGTTCAATTTAACAGGAAATTTATCCTCAGTGAATACACACCCAACATTGGTGCACCCAGGTTTATAAAACAAGCACTTCTGGATCTAAGAAAAGATTTTGACAGCCACACAATAATAGCAGGGGACAACACCCCGCTGACATCAGTAGACTGATGGACTTAAATTTGACATTTGACCAATTAAACCTAATAGACATCTATAGAACAATGCACCCAACTACCACAGAATATATATTGTTTTCATCTGCACACGGAACATACTCTAAGATCAACCACAGGCCCAGTCATAAGGCAAATCTCAATAAATTCAAAAAAATCAAAATCATACCAAAAATCTTGGACCACAGTGGAATAAAAATAGAAAGCAATACCAAGAGGAAATCTCAAAACCATACAAGTAAATGGAAACCAAACAACTTGCTCCTGACTTTTTGGATAAACAACAAAATTAAGGCAGAAGTCAAAAAATTCTTTGAAACAAGCAAAAATAGAGATACAACATATAAAACATCTGGAATGTACCGAAAGAGGTGTTAGGAGAGAATTTTTTTTTCATTTTGGATGTAGGCAAATCTCATTTTAATTGCAAAAGACTTCATTTACAGCACATTCAATAATGAACCACCAGGAGAGTTGCTATCTTTTGAACATACGAATATATAAAAATCCTTTGCAATCCAGGTAGTCAAGAGAATACGTGCAGAAAGGACAGCAATCCTCATTTTTCTGAAAACTTCTACATTTTAAAAGGTGACTAGGCATACTCGGAAGTGCAAAGCAGCAGGATGTGCCTTGCAGGGAAAGAAGGAGGAAAACCCTTTTCCATGTTGTTAGGCAAATATATCACAAATATATCCCAATTCCACTTGATAAAGCCAGTGGGACGACCCCCTTGAACCAGGCTAGGGCAGAACACTTAGTAAAAGTGGGCCCTGGGTGGGGATGTGGATCTAGAAGAGGAACACCAGATCCCATGCAGTGCCAAACACATCTGTCCCACCCTCTCACACAGACAAGGCATGGCGCCCCCTGCCCCTGGACATGGGATGCACAAGAACAGTCATCAGATGGTTACTGCTCCCAGTGCCTGGTGCTCTCTAATGGTCTTAATTCAGGCCATGGAGAAAATCCTTTACCACCAAACGCAAACTGTCACGGAACTTAAGTCATAGAGGACGTTATGGTGGAAATTCTTGTAACACATATATAAGGACTTCTATGTACTTAATTAGAACGATGATCATACAATTGACATTCCTGTTTTCATAAGGTTTTGTTCTCTATGTTGGAATGGTTTAAGAAAACGTAGTCTGTTTTTGGTTTTATATTATACTTTCAAAAGAGAGGGAACAGAGAGAAAACGTGTGACTGACTGCCCAACTTTGGGCCCCTGCAAGTACGAAGGCAGACGTCTCTGACTCTAGGCCCATCTGGATCTGGGGGAAGTTTCAATGCCTAGGGAAGGTTAGTGAAGTCCATTACACCCTCAATCGTACAGAAAGAATTCTACGGCAAATCTATCACAGTGTTCTAGCAAAGCATATGTTGAAAACTACAGGTTTCAACCTAACATCTAAATTTTAAAATGTAGCATTTCAGCAACAAACAAGCTCAGAGAGCTCACCTCAAAAGTGAAATAACAAAACTATTGCTCAGATGTCTGAAAAGTCAAGCTGCTGCTCTCAGCTCCACCCACTCGAAGTCTTAGGCAGACGCGTAGGGTGGCGGAGGTTCCTTGGTAGCACCATTCACAGCAGCATCATCATACGGGGGTAGCAGCACTGTAGTGTCATTGCTGGTAACATAAACCAGGACGTCGGAGGAGTTCCTGCCATTGATGTAAAGGTAGCAGTTCCAAACACAGCTAACCAAGTAAACCTTAAAAGTCAGGATGATGCTAATAAGTAGAATAATAATAAGGACCAAACAGGTAGGATTCACTGACATGACATCATCTCTGCAGGGAAAGTTAGGAGGCAATTGTCCTATGTATTCCTGGATGGAGTTTGGATAAACAAGCACAGTGATTGCAACCAAGGTGTTCAGAGCAAAATCAAAGATCTTGTAACAGAAGAATGGCATGATCCAGGCCGTGTGTTGCTTGTATGCTCCGTAATTAGTCATAGCACATATCAGGATCATGAGAAGAGAAATCGCAATGGCAATGCACATGGTGGCATCATCCGTGAGCTCAAAGTCACCTCCCACTTCAGAACTTGGAAAGTGATACTGATCAGGGCACTCAGTAAAAGCAACAGTGCCACAGTATTGATGATCAGGTACCAGACACCGAGCAGGATGGTGCCAACGCAGACACGGCAGCACAGGCAGCAGCTTTTGGGGTAGAACCGCGTCCAGGGCGCGACCATCGTCACTCTGGGCGCGGTGGCGCGAGTGCGCGCCCGTTTCCAGGAGCGCCGACCGCCTCGCCCCGCCCGCTGCGCCGCTGCTGCGGTGTCCTGGGCCTCTGCGGCTCCAGGCCCGCCCGCCAGTGCGCCCGCAGGACTCGCTCTCTGATTCCCCCAAGAGGGAATTTTATAACGCCAAATGCCTATATCAAGAAGATATTAATAGAAAGATCTCAAATTAACAACCTAGCCTCACAGCTAAAGGAATTAGAAAAAAAAGAACAAACTAAACCCAAAGGTAGCAGAAGAAATGAAGTAACTAAAATAAGAGTGTAACTAAATGAATTGAGACCCAAAAAGCCATACAAAGGATCAGTGAAAGGAAAACTTGCTCTTTTGAAAGGATAAACGAGATTGATAGACCATTTAGCTAGATTAAGAGATCAAAATAAGCACAATCAGAAATGACAACGGTGACGTTACCACTGATTCCACAGAATTACAAGAGATCCTCAGAGATATGAACATCTGTATGCATACAAACTAGCAAATCTAGAGGAAATGAATACATTCCTGAAAACACACAACCTCCCAAGATTGAGTCAAGAAGAAATAGAATTTCTGAACAGACCAATAACAAGTAATGAAATTGAATCAGTAATCAAACACCTAACGACAACATCAACAAAAAAAAAACCCCGTATCAGATGGATCCACAGCCAAATTCTACTAGATCTACAAAGAAGAGCTGGTAGCAATCCTAAAGAAATTATTGCAAAAAATTGAGAAGGAACTCCTCCCTAACTCATTCTGTGAAACCAGCATCATCATGACACCAAAATCTGGCAAAGGCCCAACAAAAAAAAGAAAACTACAGACCAATATCCCTGATGGACACAGACATAAAAATCTTCAACAAAATACTAGAAAATCAAATACAGCAGCATGTCAAAAAGTTAATTTCCCAATTAAGTGGGCTTCATTCCTGGGATGCAAGGATGGTTCAACATATGCAAATAAATACATGTGATTCACCCCATAAACAGAATTAAAAACAAAAACTATACGATCATCTCAATTGATGCAAAAAAAGGCATTCCATAAAAATTGAACTTTTCTTCATGATAAAAGCTCTCAATAAACTAGGCATCAAAGGAATATACCTCAAAATAATAAGAGCCATCTATGACAAACCCACAGTTGACATCATGCTGAATAAGCATAAGTTGAGTGCATTCTGCCTAAGAACTGGAACAAAACAAGGATATCTACTCTCACTATTCCTATTCAACATAGTTCTAAAAGTCCTGGCCAGAGCAATTAGGCATGAGAAAGAGACAAAATGCACCCAAATTGGAAAAGAGGAAGTCGAATGACCTCTCTTCACTGACAATATGATTCTATGTCCAGAAAACTCTAAGGATTCTGCCAAAAGACTCCTAGACCTGATAAACAACTTTAGCAAAGTCTCAGAAAGCAAAATAAACATACAAAAATCAGTAGCATTTCTATATACCAATAATATTCAAGCTGAGAACCAAATCAAAGATGCAATTCCATTCACGATAGCCACAAAAAAAAAATTAAAAACCTAAGAAAACATCTAACCAGCGAGGTGAAAGACCTCTACAAGGAGAACTACAAAACTATAGAAACCACTGAAATAAAGCCACATACCTACAACCAACTGACCTTGAACAAAGTTGGCAAAAATAAACAACAGGGAAAGGAAACCCTATTCAATTAATGGTGCTGGGGAAACTGACTAACCATATGCAGAAGAATGAAAAAACTGGACCCCCACTTCTCACCATATACAACAATTAACTCAAGATGGGTTAAAGACTTAAATGTAAGACTTTAAACTACTAAAATCTTGGGAAAAACCTTGGAACTACTCTTCTAGACATGTTCTAGGCAAAAAATTTATGATTAAGTCCTCAAAAGCAATACAACACAAATGAAAGTCGATATAGGACCTAATTAAACTAAAAAGCTTCCACACAGTGAAAGGAACTAATAACAGAGTTAACAGACGATCTACAGAATGGGAGAAAATATTCACAAACTATGCATTTGACAAAGGGCTAATATCCAGAATCTACAGGAAATGCCAACAACTTAACAAAAAGAAAACAAATAACCCCGTTAGAAAGAGGGCAAAGGACATGAACAGACATTTCTCCAAAAAAGAAACACAAGTAGCCAACAAACATATGAAAAAACTAATCATCAGAGAGATGTGAATCAAAACCACAATCAAATATCATCTCACACCAGTCAGGATGACTATTATTTAAAAGTCAAAAAATAACAGATGTTGGCAAGGTTGTAGAGAAAAGGGAATGATTATACACTGTTTGTAGAAATGCAAATTAGTTTAGCAGTTTGGAGATTTCTCAAAGAACTAAAAATAGAATTGCCATTCAACCCATCAATCCCATTACTGAGTATATACACAAAGGAAAAGACATCTGCACTCATGTGTTTATCAAAGCACTATTCACAATAGCAAAGACATGGAATCCACCCAGGTACCTATCAATGGTGGATTGGATAAAGAAAAATGTAATACATATATGTCATATATGTCAATACTACACAGCTATAAAAAAGAACACAATTATGTCCTCTGCAGCAACATTGATGCAGCTGGAGGCCGTTATGCTAAGTGAATTAAGTAGAAACAGAAAACCAAATACCAGAAGTTCTCACTTATAAATGACAGCTAAACCCTGAGTAGACACAGACATAAAGATGGGAGCGGTAGACACTGGGGATTCCAAAAGGAGGGAGCGCAGGAAGGGCACCAGGGTTGAAAAGCTACCTAACAGGTTCTATGCTCACTATTTGGCCAATGAGATCATTAGGAGCCCAAGCCTCGTCATCATGCAATGTACCCATATAACAAACCTGCACATGTATACCCTGAATCTAAAATTAAAAAATTTTTTTACAAAGAGGCCAAAGAAGGATTCTTCAGATGGTCTCACTGTTTGAAACCAATGTGCTGGGTCTGCCTCTGGATCCCTTCCCCTGTGTCTGTACAATACCTGAGGTGTTTACTTGGGCACAGCAGGAGGTGCTGGCAACAACCAAAGGCCACTCTGCTCTGCCAACAGATGATCAGGGGCTGTTCAGGTGTTCATCACCAGCTCGGCTAACAAGTTCAGTGGGTCTCATTGGTCCTAAATAGCCCAGGTGGTAGCATTACTTATCACTGACATAGTCAATGACAAGTTGGGTACCATTTTTCCCAGGGCGTGTACACCTATGCCAGGTAGGAGGACACAGGCAGCAAGATGGAATCAGCTGTCAGAATGCCTTCCTGGCAGAGTATCTCAGGCAACCCTGCAATGTCAGAAGCCCTTCCAGCTCAGAGTGTCATTTTGCACAAACACTTGAGGACCCCAAATTCCAAAACAGCATGCTCTATCTGATGATAACAGGTATTCTACAGTATACCCCCCAAAGAAATATATTAGCCAGGGGAGCACATGTAACTTCAGTCAGGGAGCTGTCATTGTGAAAGTCTCTAGTTCAAAGGTACGAAGCCCATGTCTGATTTAGCTATGAGTTAGGTGGCAAAGTAAATTGCATGATGTGCCTACCTTCCCACACCACTGATGATGTTTAAAATCTGTCTGATTGTATGTCTATTTTCTAGGTAACCTGCACCGAGGCCATCACTCTCCAATCAGAACTACCAATGGTTGTTGGGACCCCAGTCAAACTGGAGATAGGCCACAGATGAACTATTTCAGCGTGGAAATGCTCTGAGTACATGGGTGGCTGATTCAGCAACGTTTTAGATCACAGGGGAATTTACAAATCTCCTAAGACTGGAAGGAAAGCTCCTCCACCCCGTGAAGAGGACGGAATTGTTACTGGGACAGCCCCTAAGAGCTTAGGACAATCAAAACGTCAATCCTCTTCCTCTCTATGTCGGGAAATTATCCTTCCCAGATGATTGCTCACACCAGGAAAGAACTACCAGTCCTTCAGGCCCTGAGGCGTGCCAGGTACAGTCCTGGGCAGGGGAGAGTGGCCCCAGAGGAAAGCTCATCTGGTACCTGCTCTCCTTACTTCTCCCTCTGGACAGCAGAGACCCTACAGGGGCTGAGGAGAAAGAGCCCAGGCAGGCAGACAAGGAAGGGCTGGCCCATCCACACCCAGGGTGGAAAATGGCTAAAAGAAGCACCTTCATGGTTTTTTTTTTTTTGAGACGGAGTTTTGCTCTTGTTACCCAGGCTGGAGTGCAATGGCGAGATCTCGGCTCACCACAACCTCCGCCTCCTGGGTTCAGGCAATTCTCCTGCCTCAGCCTCCTGAGTAGCTGGGATTACAGGCACGTGCCACCATGCCCAGCTAATTTTTTTGTATTTTTAGTAGGGACGGGGTTTCACCATGTTGACCGGGATGGTCTCGATCTCTTGACCTCGTGATCCACCCGCCTCGGCATCCCAAAGTGCTGGGATTACAGGCGTGAGCCACCGCGCCCGGCCACCTTCATGTTTTAATCAGGGTCTCTTGCCTGGAGACAGCAGAGATCTGATTCTACCTCTGCCACTTGCCAGATTCATAAGCTTTGTCAAGTTTCTGAGTCTACTCAGCTACAAAATGGAAATAGTAATTACCTCTCTCATAGGGTTGTTATGGGGAATAAGTTACCACCATGTCTTGAGCTAAAAAGCAAAATCATTAACAAAAAATTATGGGCCTGTGTCTTCACAACCAGTGCCCATCACTTACAGTGAAACTCCACTTTTGAACTGGTTTGAAGGATATTAAGAATATAAAAGACTGTTATAAAGTAATG
The DNA here is from genome assembly GCF_030222135.1 of Aotus nancymaae. NCBI lineage: Eukaryota > Metazoa > Chordata > Mammalia > Primates > Aotidae > Aotus > Aotus nancymaae. Next base: position 32,726,248 of record NW_026988523.1, read on the forward strand.
CCTAAGATTCTTAATTTAGACACAAGACTAGATACAAGTCTTTTGACCTTTCATAGGGTGACAAAAACCCGAACAGTTTTGGGTTTAGCATTTTGACCAGCGTCTAAAGCCATATTGACCTATCTAGCAGAGGCAAACTGTCCTTCATCTGTTATGAATTGCTATTAAACTTACTTTGCTGACACTTTTCTCCTAAGTGTCAGATGAGGACTAATAGTGAGGACCTGCTTTTATTCAACAGACTCTAGCGTGAGGTCAAAATATAAGCAATCACCATTTTGCCTTTTTCCAGGTTTTAGATGATTTTTTTTTTCTTTCACACTGACACACAGCTGGAGCCCAGTAAGTGTTGGCAGCTTTCCCTCCCCTCTTAAGCCCACTTGAATTTAGACTGAATTCCCGCAGGCAGGAGGGCATAAAATGGGCTGGGTTCTGGACTCAGTCAAAATTGTTCTGGTTCCCAAGTGGAGGGATCAACAGAAAAATCTTTCCCATTGGAATAAGCTCTTTTTCTCAGCCACTGTAGACTGATTGCCCAAGTCCAGATCCTCTCCGTGCCCTTCAAGACTTTTGTCACAACCACTAGGAACACAGGACCCTTGGGCGAAGAACTTGGAAGGAGAAGCAAGATTTCAGACAGGTCATCCTTACAGGACCCAGAAATCTTAGTGGCCGGATCTGCTTCAATTGGTGAGCCAAGCTCTCCTTTGTGGGCTCAAATGTTGCATGAGATTTCCTGCTAAACTACTTATTTCTAAACTTCCCACTCCCTTGTTCTTCTTTTGTAGCTGGGGAAACAAGAAACAAAATCCCCTTGCTCTGGGCCACAGGTCCTGTCTGATTCTGCCCAGTCAGTGGTTTCAGTAATGGGCACAGTCTTGTTTGTAAATCATCGTCTCCAAGCCTGCGTCATCTGCGAAGCTTCCAAGGCCTGCCTCTCTCACTTTTCCTCTTCTCCAGATGGCCAGTGCCAGCTGGGCCACCTACCCTGCCCAGCTGTGCACTCAAGAATCAACTGTTGACCCAATTCTTCACAACCAGTGCCCATCACTTACGGAGAAACTCCAAAGGGCTGAGCCACCTCCCACTTCTGGTGGGCTCAAAAAAGCAGACTTATTGGACTCCCAAGTAAAGGCAGACAACTGAGAATAGTAACTGTCCCCAAAAGAATGCATTGACAGCAAGTCCAACAGTGCACTTTCAAGGGGAATCAAAGGCACTGGGATAGGTTGCCCCCCACCACCTTGACACACACACACACACACATATCACCACCACCATCACCAATGTGGATAGCCGAGAGGCAGAATCGGGGTGCTCACTCCTTTTGCATACTCCTGTTACTGTCTTTTCTCCCATGAGATCCCCTAAATATTAAGTTGATCTGAAATGTGGCTTGGTAAACCCTGGAACGTTTCCCACCTTTTTTGCCTAGGCCACATTTGGTCCAGCTGCTCACCTTTGGACTACGTGTTGGAGAAAATTACAGCAACATCACTGCAGTGCCTCTCAGAGCTGCATAATCTCCGTTTCTGCAATGCGGAGTGTGTTCCACACTCCTAACTTGAGTAGAAGCACTGGCTTGGAGGGATGGATAGATATCCTTCAGCAAAACTGAAAAGAAAGCAATTTAATGCCTAGGTCTTCCTCCTTGCCCCACAGAAGCCCATCGCCATATTCTGCTGACTAGATTTTCCCAACCCATCTTAGATCCCAGTCTTTTTTTTTTTTTTAATTGCATTTTAGGTTTTGGGGTACATGTGAAAATCATGCAAGGTTGTTGCATAGGTGCATACGTGGCAGTGTGATTTGCTGCCTTCCTCCCCTTCACCTATATCTGGCATTTCTCCCCATGCTATCCCTCCCCAACTCCCCACCCCCCTCTGTCTCCCCCACTCCCCCCCAGCAGACCCCAGTGTATAGTGCTCCCCTCCCTGTGTCCATGTGTTCTCATTGTTCAATACCCACCTATGAGTGAAAACATGTGGTGTTTGATTTTCTGTTCTTGTGTCAGTTTGCTGAGAATGATGGTTTCCAGGTAATGTTCAGCTGGCTGCCAAACATTTTCACTAATATGTTAGCTGATAACAAATAAAATTGGTCGGTATTTAAAACATTGGTGAATAAGGGCTTAAACTGTTACCTTTTCCTGTTCATCTGCACTTTATATGATTAAGGTCTACTACAGGAAAAAGTCCAGTGACCTGAAGTATGTAATCTTTGGCACTGGAAGCCAGTTAATCGAGTGGCATTTTGCTAGAGGGTGGGAAAAGGGTTCGCTCCTCCTGAAATCCTAGGAAATTGGTCACCTCCTCTTCTCTTAGGCATAAAGCATGTCTAGCTTCTCCAAATAACCCCTCCCCTCCACTACCCCAGAGTTAGCTTCCTCTCTCAGCCCATGATCCTGGGGTTCCAGGCACAATAATTATCCCAGCGAGGGTGGAAGTCTCCCTGCTGTGTTGAGTAACTCTCCTCACAAAGAAGCAATTGACAGCAACTCCAACAGTGCACTTTCAAGGGGAATCAAAAGCGCTGTAATAGGTTGCACTCCCACCCTGACACGTGCACACACACACACTCACACATGCACACACATGCACAACCCACCATACACCACCATACGTGTTGGTAGTCTTTTCTCACCTCTACAGCCCATTTGTATTTACACTGAATTCTCCAGGCAGGAGGGCAGAAAATGGGCTGGGTTCTGTACCCAACCAAATTGTTCTAGTTCCGAAGTGGTGAAATAAACAGGAAAATCTTTTCCATTGAAAAATGGTCTTTTGTTCAGCCACTGTAGACTGTGTTTAGGCGATGGCTGGGACCCTTGTGCAGTGCAGAGGGACACCAAGCAGCCTCTATCCTCCATGCCAGGGCGTATCCCCAGCTTCACAGAGCAAGAGGGCTGTGGAGGAGTGTGGGCAGCAGGATAGGAATTGATTTAGCCCTTGGCAACAACATATGTCCCCACAAAGCATCCACCCACCCACCCAAAACAACAATAGCCATAAAAATACTCCACCTTTTGGCCAGATGTGGTGGGGATCACAGCTGTAATCTCAGCACTTTAGGAGACCAAGGTAGGAGGATCGCTTGAGTCCGGGAGTTTGAGACTAGCCTGGGTAACATAGCATGTCCCAATCTCTACCAAAAAAATAAAAATAAAAATTAGCCAAGTGCAGTGTCTTATGCCTGTAGTCTCAGCTACTAAAGAGGCTGAGGTGGGAGGACTGCTTGAGTCCAGGTATTCGAGGCTGCAGTGAGCCATGACCATGCCATGGTACTCTAGTCCAGGTAACAGAGCAAGACCCTGTGTCAAAAGAGAGAGAGAGACAGAAATACTTAGCCCTTTGTTACTAAAAACCAGTAAACAGGACAAGTGTTCTTAACCTTTTTGAGGTGTTTGGGCCTTTTTGAGATTCTGATAGAAGCTGTGAAGGAATGTTCTCACTTAGTGCGTGCCCTCAAAATGACGCAATCAACTTCAATCCAATTTCAGAGATGTATAGACAGACAAGTTAAGAACTCTGGTTTAGTGATTCCGGTGACAGCTTCCTACCCTTTTAGGCATCACTAACACCATTGCCCCAGCACCTAAGCGAGGACAGCAGAAAATTCCCCACAGCACAGCATGTACATCCAGTTTGGGGTTATGTTCTTGTCAAAAGGTGCCCCTTCGTTTTCTTCTTCCTTTTAATCCCCATCTCAGAGAAGAACCATTCATCTTCTGGCCTTCCCCTTCTACCAGGCCCTTGGGAAGTTTTTTTTAAGATAATTCTCTGGTCACCAAAGCATAGAATCCCACAGGGCAACATTTGAATAACCTATTCTTTGACTTAAGTTTTACTAATTTATTTTCCTATTTGCCCATTCCTTTATTATTTAATTGAGTTGGGAGGTTGGGAGTAGAGAAGGAGGAAAAATTTTCAAAATCCCCAAGGACAAACTATAGGGGTGGGGCCAGGTGTGGGAACTATCATATTAATGTAGACTCTAAACGTTGTCCACCTACATCACACCACACACAGAATCGGCCTCTCCCTCTCTCTCTCTCTCTCTCTCTCTCACACACACACACACACACACACACACACTTCTATGTAGCTATCACCCTAATTTTCCAAGAGCCACATCTAAGACATTTAGCTGGAAACTAAAATTTAGCTTAGAGAACAGTATGAGTTTTTCTTATACCACCCTGTTTCTAAATCCCCAACCCATTTCAGAACTACTAATAAAATCATCAGCTACAGTGTCACGGACTTTTTAGAATCCTTAAGCCTCAAATCCATGGCTCAAGAGAGTGGGGCCGGAAGGGAGTGTGGGACAGAAGCCAGATGAGGGGTAAAGCAGGAAAGGCTTGTTATTGGGGGGAGCAGATAACATAGGTTTATTTTTCTTCCTTTGAGTTTTCCAACCCTCCCTCCACCCTGAGAAACCTCATCCCACAAAAGCATGAGCAAGAGAGGCTTGAGGTATTGATGACTTTATTATTCTGCAGGTACATGTCAGGGGCCCAGCCCCTGGGCCCAGTAACTCAGCTACTCTTTGTGGCTTTCTTTGTGGGCTTGCACGCCCACCTTTATCACCAGTATGAGGAACTCCTGGAAGTTAATGGCATTATCGCTGTTGACGTCCAACTCTTTGAACCAGGCTTCTGCACTCTTTTTCTGTCAAGATTGAGGAGGAAGAAGCCAGAGTTTAAAGATCTCAGAAAGAGCCAAGGCAGGGCCATCTACCAAGGGCAGCAGGGAGGACCACTGGCCCAGGGCACCCCCAGGACCAGGCAGAGAGCCCCCACCACACCCAGCCCCTCCTCACTTTTATATACTGAGGACACTCGGTCTCTAGCAATTTCTTCAGGTCATCCCTGTAGATGGCATGGTAATTCCCCTTTATCAGGGAGTACTTGTGGTAGACGTCGATGAGGGAGTTCAAGGCTTTCTCCAGATCGGTCAGCATGGTGCCCACAGACTTGCCTCACCTGAAAGACAGAACCCTCTGGGGAATCCTGTGGCAGGGAGTATGCATCTGCCCAGAGCAGAACTCAGAGGGTTCATGCCCCAAGCGATGGCCTTGTCCTGGGCCTGCACTCTCCAAATAACCCAACTGGCAGATGGCTATGGCTGTGATGGGAAGGGTGGATAACAGGCATGCAGGTGTGGAAGGGGGAAGGGTCTGTCCACACAGAGCCATGTGCACACACACGGGCCTTTCCTTACCACCCCACCCTCTGCCCAACAAAGGTCCAGCCTAGGAGACATGTGCCCTTGACCACTGGAAGGTGCTGGAGGACGCTCTTCTTCCTTATCCTTGCCTCACTCCCCACCGCCAGGAGTATCTTTGCTCCAGACCTCCCTGAGCTTTCTCTCTCCTCTCTCAGGAAGGCTGCTCCACTTCCCTGACCCTCCCCAAGAGAAGCCCAAAGTGCAGGGCCAACCCAGACAGCCCCACTTACCAGGTCTTCTGAAAGACAGCTTACAACAGACATGCAGGGCTGAGCGGCAGCTTCCTTTTATAGGGGTGAGGCCGGCCAGCGCCCACAGCTTCAGGCCATCAGAGACAGCTGCTCCCTGCCGGCGTTGCTACAGTCTCTGGTTTCTCAACCAGGTGAATGTGGCAATCACTGTGCAGAATGAAAATTTAGGGTGGGGAGGTAGGAGAAGTGGAAAGAGGAAGGCATTTGCTGGGCAATTGTGCCCCGAAGGAAAAAGCAGGAAGGGGGGCTCTTTTTCTGGGCAGCTCCTATGCTCTCTCCACTCTTGGGATCACCAATCCCCTGCATTGATGGTCAGGCTATACATCCCTGAAATTGAATTGAAATTGAATGCATCATTTTGAGTGCATGCGCTCAATGAGAACATTCCTCCATGGCTTCCATCAGAATTTGAAAGGGTCCAAAACAGCAAAAGGGTTGAGAACACTTGCCCTGGTTGCTGGTTTTTAGTACTGAAAACTATTGTTCTCATTATTAAAAACCAAAACTGTTGTTGTTGTTGTTTTGGGTGAGGGGGTGGATGCTTTGTGGGGACCTGTGTTGTTGCCAAGGGCTATATATCCATTCCTACCCTGCTGCCCACACTCCTCCACAGCTCTCCTGTTCTGTGAAGCTGGGGATGCACCGTGCCCTGGGAGGTGGAAGCTGCTTGGGGTCCCCCCACACCGCACAAGGGCCTGAGCCATTGCATAAACACAGCAGGGAGCCTTTCGCCCTCCAAAATGAATGCAGCTCTCTCTGGATGTGAACCCTTGGGGACCCAGCACAGCGCCCAGGACACACAATAACAGCAGCCACAATCACCGATCAGAACAAATCATGACAAAATACTAGTTAACACTCACTGGGCATTTCCCATGTGCCGGGAACTACTCTAAGTGCTTTATTTGCATTGCTCCATTTAATTATCACACTAATCCAATGATGTATGTACTATTATAATGCCCATTGTACAGATGAGGAAACTGAGCCTCACAGAGAGACATAGTAATTCCACGCATTAAATGATTGAGTGACTCATGATGTGATGTGACAGCATTTACTTCCTGTTCCTGCCTGTAATGCCTTTAGTCCCCATAATGTCCCCCTGATCCTTCCTCATCCAGCTCAGGACCACCATCTGCTCCAAGTCCATCCCTGATCCCCCTGACCTTACGCCATCAATGCGGAGTTCATTCTTTTCTCCTCCGTGCTAGCCAAATCCTTAACCCATCACGGCATTGGCCCTGCTATGTTACGATTCATTTGTTTATTGTCTTTCTTTTCTTTGGGACTAGGAGACAATTTAGAAAAGAAATCCTATTTCTTTTCACAACCCTAGGACCTGGCACCTAGTAAGTGTTCAATTAATACTTATGGAGGGGATAAATGAATACAAAATTCAGTTTGGCCTTTCCCTTATCCGAGGCAGAAATTCTCTTTATCTTACTCAGCCAACTTAAATCATTTCTAGAAGAAGGCAGAGTGTAAATTCATTAACCAAATGCAGCCTAACTTCCTTGACAAAAGGTGAATCAAACTCTGTCTAGGAAAACAATGCCATTTCTGACATGACAAGTTTTCAACCAAGGATCCGCCCTTAGTTAGTACCTGTCATTCACCATGTACTATCCTGGGTGACCTGGCATAGCAGCACCTGCCTCAAAGCAGCACATCATATTTGCAAAGTATTTTGCATCCACTGACTCATTTGATATTCCCAGCAACCTTGTGATGTGAACAATACAAGAATAATTATCCTTATTTGACAGAGGGGAAAACTGAGGTGCAGGGAGTGACTCCAGGTCCTTCCCCAGGTCCAGTGAGAAAGTCCTGAGTGGTGACCTTCTCCCCACACCGTGTGCAGGCTGACCGCAAGATCGTGAAATGTCACCCCCTCCCCAGAAACAGCACCCCTGGACAGACAGTGTTGGGTGTTTTGGGGACAGCAGGAGGCAGACCTTGCAGCAAAAAGGTCTCAGGACTTGAGTAAGCACAGCGGGGGAAAGGCAGAGGCTGTGAGCAGCCTGGCGGACGTGGGGCAACCCAGAGGGAACGGAACCAGCTCGTGTTTACAGGAAAGGGCTCATTCCCTACATGTGTCCCAACAGACCTGACAGGCCCATCCCTGAGGCCAAGGAAATGAGGACAGAGCAGGCAGAGCTGGTGAAGAAACCCCCAGAAGGGGGCAGGAGAGGGGCAGGGAGGGCTCTGGCTGGGTGCCCCTGCTTCATGCTCGATGCCTGTGGAGCGCAGCCCTTCTCAGCTGAGACAGGCGTTCCTCCCCTGGGCCTGGAGGAAGTGGCCTGAGTAACCTAGGCGATGGTCTTCATGCCTCTAGACATAGTCACCGCCCTGCGGGAAGGAGCACAGATCTAGGTTGTCCGTTCCAGCCCCACAGGCCCCAGTCCTGAATTCGTTTCTTCCCCAAACACCTGCTGAGCGTTTATGGGGACACTGAGGTCCTGTCTCAGTGGAGAGGGCAAAACAAACGCAGCGCTGCAGAAGCTGCCCCTCCGCAGGAGAGAATGCAGAGGGGAACTGTTGTATCCGAGGGAGTCAAGGAACGCGCCACACTGAGATTGAATTATGAGCCCTTTATTATGCCGGAGACCGAGAGGTGGCCAACGCCCAAAATTCTCTCGGCCCCTAAGAAAAAGTTAGGTGGTCTTTTATACCCTAGTTTTGAAGGGGAGGGGGAACTTAGCTGAAGCAAATTTTTCACAAAAGCAGAGTAAGCAAAGAGTTAAAAGATAAACTGGTACATGGGAAATAAAACAATGCCAGGTGCCAGGGGTAAAGCTGTCATGAAAGACATACAACTTACAGGTATGGGGGCTCTGGGCGCTCGACAGCACCTGCGTTCCCAGGCTCTGCTGGTATCACTTAACTCGGCCTCTTAACAAATGCGTTCCTGCAGGTGCCCAGTGTCAGCCCGCCCCAGCTACCTACTACAGTTACATACTGAATGGTGGGAAAATAACTAATATGAAGAAGCTAAGATGGAGTCTGTCTGGCTCAAGAAGCTAACATGAAGCCTGAACAGCTTTTAGTCTGAGAAGGAGAGAGTTAGTTTTAGCTGGCAAAAAGCAGGCTGTCACAGAATGGGATGCAGACGTCTCCAGAGGAGGGGAGGGCCCAGCTGGGTCTGGAAAGGCAAACTAAGCTGATGGCAAGTGTGGGAGGGACAGCAGGCCAGGCCAGGAGCAGTGGGGGAGAATCCTGCCCCAGAGCCGGACTGATGATAAAAAGGTCTCCAGCTCAGCTCCAGGGACCACCCACCATGTTTGGCGCAAAGGCCCAGGTGGGGAGAGAAACAGACGGAGTTTCTTAAGTTACCCTGCAGTCCCGTGCACAGGTGATGGGTCACCTCCCATCACTCTTTCAAAATCCATGGCTTCTGTCTCAGTAAGCTCAGGACACTGGTTCCCAGACCAACCCTGAGAAAACACAGCCCACTGAAGTGGGCTCTGGCAGATCCTGAAGGCAGAGGAGACCCTCCCCAAGGGCTTCTGCATTAGATTCCTGGGGTCCCAGGGAGAGGAGGAGGAAAAAGAAACAGAGCAAGGGCGGGGCAGCTCTCAGGTGGGTGGGATCAGGGACACGGGGGACTCAGATCAAGGGGTCATGAGTAGCCCTGAGTCAGAGTAACTCTCACATCCATCATCGTGTTGTAGGAAAAAAACAGACCCAACCCTTCTCTCCTCCAGAAAGTCTTCCTGGTTGACTGTCACCAACGCTCCACTCATTGTTCTTCCCGTGACAGGTGTCTGTGGTTCTTCCAGGCTGGATTGTTAGCTCAGCTCCTGTCAGCGTCTGACTCAGCATGCGCAAACCCAGCACACAGCCTTCCCTGCAGACTGACTCCCACCCCAACATCGAGGTCCCATGCCGGTCACCAGCGCCTGAAACCTCCACCTCATTCCGGATGCTCCTCTCCCGCAGTCTGCACCCAGGTCTGGCCTTTCACCTTCTGCCTGTTCTGACGCCTGCTCCCTCCCTTCCGTCCCCACGCAGCTGTTTAACCTGCTCTTCAGAGCCTCCGGCCAGGCTGCGCAGGTCTGACTGTCTCCCTCCACCCCAAGCCCCCAGCACCAGTTTCCTAAAACACAGAGCTGGTCCCAGGGCCCTCGCCCCTTCCCCACACTTAACCACTCAGGATCCCTTACCAAAAGGATAAAGTCCAAATTCCAGTGCTCAGTTCTCAGGGACTTCCAGACTCTGGTCCTGACCCACCCATTCAAGCTGACTTCCTACTGTTTTCTCCATGAACGCTAATTTCCAAGCAAACTTTCTGTTGCTCCCAGATATACCTTATAAATTTCTACTGTTGTTCCCTCTGCTAGAAATGCACCTGCCTCCTGATCCTGATCTCTTCCCAGGCTCAGCCCCTGCCTTGCTCACTGATTCTTGAGGCTTTCTTTTAGAGCAGGGATGCCATTGGGAGGGGCATGTTAGTTCACTCCTACCCCCAATGCTACCACTGTGTGGTGGGTGAGTGAGTGACCACGGGCGAGGCCTCCCTATCTCCGCAAGAGAGGAGACACTTCCTTCTCAGACGGAGCACTGCAGGTGGGGACTGCCTCCCCTATCAGATATAAACTCCCTAGAGGAATAAGCTGTGTCTCCCCCCTCAGACAGGGGCTCCCTGGAGATACAAGCTGTGCCTCCACCCTCAGACAGGGGCTTTGTGGAGATAGGAGCTGTGTCTCCCCCATCAGACAGGGGCTCCATGGAGCTAGGAGTTGTGTCTCCCTGCTCAGACAGGGGCTCCCTGAAGATAGGAGCTGTGTCTCCCACCTCAGACAGGTCTTCCCTGGAGATAGGAGCTGTGTCTCCCCCTTCAGACAGGAGTTCCCTGGAGATGGGACCTGTGTCTCCCCCTTCAGACAGGGGCTCCCTGGAGATAGGAGCTGTGTCTCCCCCCTCAGACAGAGGCTCCCTGGAGATAGAAGCTGTGTCTCCCCCTTCAGACAGGAGTTCCCTGGAGATGGGACCTGTGTCTCCCCCTTCAGACAGGGGCTCCCTGGAGATAGGAGCTGTGTCTCCCCCCTTAGACAGGGGCTCCCTGAAGATAGGAGCTGTGTCTCCCCCTTAGACAGGGGTTGCTTGGAGATAGGAGCTGTGTCTCCCCCTTCAGACAGGGGCTCCCTGGAGATAGGAGCTGTGTCTCCCCCCTTAGACAGGGGCTCCCTGAAGATAGGAGCTGTGTCTCCCCCTTAGACAGGGGTTGCTTGGAGATAGGAGCTGTGTCTCCCCCTTAGACAGGGGTTGCCTGGAGATAGGAGCTGTGTCTCCCCCCTTAGACAGGGGCTCCCTGAAGATAGGAGCTGTGTCTCCCCCTTAGACAGGGGTTGCCTGGAGATAGGAGCTGTGTCTCCCCCTCAGACAGGGGCTCCCTGGAGATGGGACCTGTGTCTCCCCCCTTAGACAGGGGCTCCCTGAAGATAGGAGCTGTGTCTCCCCCTTAGACAGGGGTTGCCTGGAGATAGGAGCTGTGTCTCCCCCTCAGACAGGGGCTCCCTGGAGATGGGACCTGTGTCTCCCCCCTTAGACAGGGGCTCCCTGAAGATAGGAGCTGTGTCTCCCCCTTAGACAGGGGTTGCCTGGAGATAGGAGCTGTGTCTCCCCCGTCAGACAGGGGCTCCATGGAGCTAGGAGTTGTGTCTCCCACCTCAGATGGGCTTTGTGGAGATAGGAGCTGTGTCTCCCCCTCAGACAGGGGCTCCCTGGAGACAAGGGCTGTTTCATCCACCTAAAACAGATCTTTCCCAGGTTGGGGCCAAACCTTCTTTTTCCGAACTGCAGGTGAAGCCTAGAACCAAGTGCTGACACGTCCTTGGAAATATGTATGAAATTGTTTATTCTCTCTCACACTGTGTCCTTTCCACAGACACGTACCCACATGTGCACACACAAAGAGACGCACACAGACACACAGAGCTGGGTCGCCCATTCGGCTGCCGATAGCCAGGTCACGCCTCCTCCCGGGTCGGGCTCCGGTGGGCAGGAGGCTGCCTGAGCCCTCTAGTAGAGGCCGCGCTGGGCGCAGTGGCGGGCGCACAGCCGCCGGCGGTACTGCAGCTGGTAGTCCTTTACCAGCTTGCCCAAGACATAGAGGAACTCGTCGAAGCAGAGCTGGTCGTCCTTGTTCTTGTCTGCCGCCCGGAACAGCTCTGTGACGTAGTACGGCTCCTTCCGGCCCTGAGGAGTGAGCAGAGGGTCAACCACCCACCCCGGCACGCAGCCCACCTGCCAGGCTCCCCACCGTCCACTGGGAGGGGATGTCACTGTGGCCCCGCCTGCAGGGGTTTACAGGAAATGACTCCTCACTCCAATAGTCAGTGACTAGGACACCAAATGCTGCAAAGTTAGGCTCAAGAGACAGGGGCACAGCGGGTGTCCCCGTAACCGAGCCTGGAGCTAGCTGCATGCGTGCAGACAAAGGCGGTAAACTGGGTACCGTTGATGGTTAACTGCCTGCAGTCCCCAGGCAGCACTGGCACCCCAGACGCACTTCGCATCCACCGCCAGCCGCTGTTCACACCTCTCTTCACTGCGCTGGTCTGCAGACTCCTCTGGAGGAACAACCCAGCCAGGGCTTCCTCAAGGCAGGGCAGTGCCTTCCTCCACACCAGGAGCTCTCCAAGAGCAGAGTCGACCTGGCCCTCGAGTCCGCATCCCCAGCACTGCTGCAGGGCTGTGCCCAGGGGGTCAGAGGTTTGCATGCCTGTGCATCCGCCCGCATCAGAAGCAATTCCCAGGCAGATGCCCAGCACGCAAACCTCTGACCGCCTGGGCGCTGGGCCCCCATAGAGCGCAGAACGAGGGAAAGGACAAAGCCGGGAGCCTGGGAGTTGTCCAGATTGTTCCGAGGCAGGTGGCCCAGCGATGGCCCTGAGGGCTGAGAAGTGGGGACGGTAGAGGAGGGGAAAGAGGCATTTGAGGCAGAAGGAAGAGCAGGAAGAAAGTCAGGGCCAGAGCACAGCACGGGGACAGAGCGGGGAGAGACAAGGCGGGCATCGTGAGCACTGGGCGGGGCGGGTGAGGCAGCTTTCAGCAAGATTTGGCTGGTGGGCATGAGGAGCCCAGTGTGAAACCTTAGAAAGCACTTGGGGAAAGCAGCTGTGGGCAGCTTTGCAGCCTCTCTCCCCTCAGGGCACACCCCTGCCACCTGTTCCTGTGATCTTAACTGCTCCACAAAGCTGGTTACCCAGAGAGGAGCTGGAGGGTTCCCGCCTGGGGCAGGCTCTCCGGGATTCTCTCACCTCAGCCCACCTTCCCCAGGGCTGCCCTCTGTGCCCAGGTTCTGTCTCCAAGGGTTCCGTGCCCCCGGTGGGGCTGTGAGCCCCATGAGTGCAGGGTCCAGGCCGTCCCGGCACAGTTTGCCCTAGAAATGACTAGGCTTCCTGGAAACAGGACCACCCACAATCACTGCCCCCTCGCTCCGTCCCTCTCTAGAGGCGAGGCTGTCTCCTCTGGCGCTTCCCAACATTAGGCAGGGGAGATGGGAAGTGACCGAAGGAGAGTCTTCCCGGATGGAGTGGCCTTGAGTCAGGATGGACCAGAAGTCCTCTGGAGATGACAGTCCCGAGACCCCGGGGCATGGATAAAGAGCAGCACCCCACAGACACCTCTGCAGGCCTTGTAGTCCCCAAGGAGCCCAGTAATCATGGGTCTGGGTCTGATGACAAAAGAAGATGGGCAGGGCCTGAGGAGCTGTCTAAGCCTGGATTTGGGTCCTGGGCCTGTCCAGGTCTGAGAGGCTCTGGGGACAGGAGGTAGAAGGGGAGGTCATGTTTCCTACCCCCACCCCACCCTATTCCACCCTGGTTAGGGGGGCCACAGCAGCCCCCGCCATCCTCCCTCCAGGCATGGGGGCAGGAGGGCCAGGCTTGTGCAGCCCAGGAGAAGGGGCTGAGCTCAAAGGGCTGGCTGGGTGGCACGGGTGAGGGGCAGAGGCATCCACAGGTTTGTGGTTAGGACTGAGTTTCAGGAATCTGCTAAGTTTGGGCTGGAGAGAGGCCAGGCAGAGAGTTCGGGGACAGGGAAGGACAAGAAACACAGCTGTGCTGGGAACACCCCTCTGTGGCCGCAGATCCCGCCGTCTCCTGAATTAAAGATTCTCAGGGCCAGGCGCAGTGGCCCACACCTGTAATCCCAGCACTTTGGGAGGCCGAAGTGGACTGCTTGGGGCCAGGAGTTGGAAACCAGCCTGGTCAACATGGTAAAACCCCATCTCTACTAAAAATACAGAAATTAGCCGGGCGTGATGGTGGGCATCTGTAATCCCAGCTACTCGGGAGGCTGAGGCAGGAGAATCACTTGAACTTGGGAAGCGGAGGTTGCAGTGAATGGAGATCGCACCACTGCACTCCAGCCTGGGAGACAGAGTCAGATTCCATCTCAAAAAAAAAAAAAATTCTCATAGGAGACAGTGCCCTCTGTAATACCCTCACTATTCGCTTTCGACACTCACTTGCCACCCCAGAACCCACCTTGTACCGGTGCCCTGGCCCTGCTTGAACCCCCACCCTGATCCCAGACCCCGCGCACCAAGCTGTCCATGAAGCGGGGCACATTGTCCGTGAGCAGGGCCTGCAGCTCCTGCAGGGACAGGGTCTCCACATCGCCTTGCCGGGCCGCATACTGGTGGAAGCAGTGGATGATCTGGAAGAGAGATTCCTCCACTGGGGTGTCTGTCATGACGGCTGGGCACTGGCCCCAGGCAGGGGGCAGAACTGGAGGTGCAGGGGTGCAGCCGCCGGGGACAGTGGAGAGTCTGGGAAGAGAGAGCAGCGCCTTGTCAGCCGGTCCACAGCAAATGGTGCCTCCTCCAAGAACCTTCCGCCCTCTTGTATCTGCCCACATTCCCGCACCCAGTCTCAGGCCCCCGGGGTCCGTATACTCCATGTGACCCCTTGAAAACGTGACTCAAAGTCACTGCCTGCAGGAAGCTTTCCTGGAAAGTCTCAGGACAGGGCTCTGTCCATCCTCTGGGACTGAGGGCCTCCTGGGCACAGGAGCTGCCTCCTCCTCCCTCCAGCCTACCCCAGTTCAGCAGTTGCCTGCAGTCAAGAATGAGGAGAAACTAAAGACTCAGGCAAGACAGGGTTTGGGCTGTTTTCCAATAGAAACACTTTTAGACCCTTGAAAAGGCAGAATCCGCACTATCATAAACTGTCTTGTGCAACAAACAGAACAACCGCCCTACGCAGAAAACCCCGCCCTGCTCTTGAGCCGCTGTCCTCCTTCCCAGTCAAATCTATAGACAGCGCATGGATCCTGCCTTTGCTCCTGCCAACACCGCACTGTGCCAGCCTCTCCAGAGGAAGTCCCCATGCCATCAGCACCATCCTTCAGCCCTCACATCCCGTGGCCCTCCTGGAGCCTCTGTGCAGCCTCTCTGAGTGCTCTGATGCCTGTGACCCCCCACTCCTCACCTCCTATGGAGATCCTGAGGAGATCACCCTGTTAGGTCACCTGTGCTCCCTGGACTCTCCAGATAGGAGTCGGGACAATGCTGCTTCCACGGCTCATGGAGCCAGCCAGGAACCCAGTGAGCACTTTATGCAAATTATCCCATATCCCACGTAACCCCCACAAGGGTCATAGGAGGCAGGCACTGTCACTCCCATTTTCCTAAGGGGGAATTGAAACTCAGAGAGGATAAATAATTTCCCCAAGATCACACAACTGCTCCACCTGAGGCTGCGTTCAAACCCGCGTCTTTGGTAACAAGCCCAAAGGCGTGCTTTCGGCTCCGGTCCTAACCCCCTCTTGGGTCACGGTTGTGCTGTTGAGATGCCCATCCACACTGTGCATGTTCTCCAAAACAGGGAAGCTGTCCACCTCTGCTCTTCAGAACCTGCACAGACCCAACACAGACACCCACTCCCACAACTCTCTTGGAAGAGGCACTGACCTGTCACTGTTGGGGTGAGGTTCCGAATCCGCAGATCCAGCCTGTAGTTGATCCCAGAGATACCCCAGCGCTCAGGCAAGAGGCAGCTGTGGGAGCTGGGAACCCACCACCAAGCCCCACACCCCACCCATCCTCAGCACCTCCAATTCTGGCAGCCAGTGTTTGTCGCTCCACATGTCCTTCTGCAGCAGGACGGAGCCTTATAATTGCATTCCTGAGATGACATCACAACACTTAACTTCCTAAGATTAATGTTTTAGGGGCCCACTTCCCTCAGATCAGGATCTGAAGCATCTAAGAATCACAAAAGGTCCCATTATCTGTCTCCTTCCCTCAGAGCTTGTCCTCCCAGCTCCAGGGCTTGGGTGGGGTCAGACACACACTTAACTACATCTCCCTGGGATGTCCTCCCTCAATTAGCGAACCCCCAAATTCCACTGTCATGAAGCACATTCATTCCTTCATTCATTCAATAAATACTCCTGAGTACCTACAGTGTGCCAGGCCTTCTGCTAGGCAATACGCATGAGACGCAGGGCCAGCTCACAGGGTGGGGACGTGCGAGGGGACAGTCACACACTGTCACGAGGCACATGCAAGCCAACTGAGTGACACAGATGGGTGCTCCGGGCACGCAGGAAGGAACTCCTTCCACCTGGGGAGTTGAGGGAGACTTCCGTAGGGAGGTGATAGTTCAGCTGGGACTTGAAGAGACATTTTGAGTTGCAAGGAGGACTGGAGGGCCAGGAGGTCCAGACAGAGGACATGGCACAGGCAAAGGCCTGGGGGTGGGAACAGCACGACCTGCTCAGGGGATGGAGTCCCCAGGGTGCACCATGAGAAGTTAGAAGGAGCAAGGCTGGAGAGGCAGGAGGGAGACAAGATCTGAAGACCCCATGCCAAGCTACAGTTGTGACTTTGTCCCATCCAGCTTATAGTCTGCAGGTGGAGACAGACACCTAGCCAAAACTCCAAGCTACTGTACTTAGAAAAGCACCAGAAACTTGGTGCCAAACATGCATCGCCCACCTCACAACCCCTACCACCGGGGCCAGGGCAAGATGCCACACACGAACAAGGAAGGAAGCTAATAGAGGATTTTTTAAATCATTTGGGTGATGGATGGAGGTGAAAGAACAGTGGTAGAACCAAACTGTTTATCAGCAAATCACCGACTGCAATGTAAAAGTGACCCTACTCTGAGGGGGCCAGGCCTGTAGGCTCCACATCCCTACAGATGGTACCTGGGCCCTTGAGTGACAGGTGGGGTCCCGTCTGCCATCTCACCCCAACACAAGACTTCTCCCAGCCAGCCCCTTCTCCTTGGCCCCATTTCACCCCACACAGCTCCCTTGGGAGGGCCCGCATGGGCTGATGACTGAGTCTTCCAGAAGGGGGCGCCAAACGATAGGTCATTAAACCAGAGACTCCCATCTATGCATCCCTGAAGGTTTGAAGGTTAGAAAGAAAATCATAGATAGATACTGAAGCCAACACCTTTTCCAGTTTGCTGGGTGAGCCTTCATTGACTTAACATAGTGACTTCCCCAGCAAACAAGTGGTTTATCGGTACACTTTTATGTTTCTAAACTAAAAACATGGCTTGAATTTATCAGCCTTGCCAAGCTAGAGCCACAAAACAACTGTATTGAATTATTTGGTTCAGCCATCGTTCCCCTGGCAATTTATCCTAAAACAATTAACTAAGCAGATGTTAGAAAAAAAAATCATCAGGAAAATGTCCACCACTGCAGTATCTATAACCAAGAAACAAACATAAAAGCAAAACCTTAAAGCCATCTAATGAACAAACTTGGTATACCCATATGGTTCACCCTTGGACAATTGCTGGTTAATAGCTTGTTGTTGAGAATAAACTTCATTTCTGACCTATGGCTGGGGATGGTGGGGCAGACTGCGCTCCTCTTCACCCTAGCTTTTGTTCACCCCCCTACACCATGCCAATACCCAGGGGTGCACAGCTGTGCTGTAGCTGCACGTTTCACTCAATGTTACGCTGTGGACAGCTCACATGCTTCATGAATGCTAGCCTGATTTTTAGTGAGTACATAGCGATCATCTGTCTGCATGTATAAAATTTTGTCTTATGAATCCATTACTCTTAAACATTAAATTACTTTCATTTATACACTTTAATGTCAACTCTTCCTTAATGTTTATCAGAATTTTGCCATGGGTTAGGTACTAGGTGCACCTGTGCTGGGTGCTGTGGAGAAAGGGGACAGACATGAATTGAATAACATTCTGCCTTCCAGCAACTCACAGTCTGTAGGTGGAGACAGACATCTAGCCAAAACTTCAGGTACTATACTTAGAAAAGAACCACCAATATGGTGCCAAACATGCGTCTCCTATGTCACAACCCCACCACCCGTGGCCAGGGCAAGACTGTGATCGTGACAAACATGGCCTTCATGTCTTTCCGGTGTGCAGACCAGTTACTGAAAGCAATGCCCTGTGACATACAGAAGCCACTACAGCGGCAGAGTAGCGCTTTCTGGTGAAATTGAGAAAGGAGGTTACCCGAAATTGGCCCTGAAGCACTCCCACCCACGCTGCTGCCCGTACCCAGGATTTTAGACGCCTCAAGGATTGGAAAGACCTCAAGAAGGATAATACTCAATTTCTGACTAAGAGAGCAGTGGGGCAGCATGGAGCTCCCAGGCCCACTCCAGGTGCCCACCCTCCCTGCACCCCACGCTCACCCACCCGACAGCGCTCTGAGTCGCATCCTTTGTGGTTTCTGTGGCAGTCACGTTATTTAGGCATGGCTGATTAAATAATTGGCCACTGGTGAGTGAAGGCCTCCTGCAGCTGCTCTCTGGGGTCCCAGCATGGGGTTGAAGGCTCCAGCCCTCTAATCACATGGTTGGTTCCTCTGAAAACCAGCCCCATCCTGCAGCTATCTAGGAGTCCACCAAGAGTCACCTCATTAGCACAAACTCAGTGTGGCTGGAGGAGCTTGTTATGAATAGCAAAAGACGCCTTCTCACCCTTGTCATTCAGGAAATTTCAAGGGTTTCAGACTCTCAGTGTCAGGAACAGGGACAAAGACCAAATGTCCATTTCGTATCATCACGGGGATTCCATGTATATGTGAATCAAGATTTACTTAATTCCTCATTACTAAAATTTAATTGTTTTAATTTTTTTCCTGTTTCTACCAACTCCATTAACAATTTCATCCCCAATATATGATTTTGTGCAGCGCTCTCTGGTAGGCCTTGAAGAGAGAGAAGAATGCAAATGAAGTAAGAAAAGACTCTGCCCTTCAGAAGCTTTTGGTGAAGATCTTATTTTCAAAAAGCTGCAAGATTTCTGCCCGACGTGGGACACACAGCCCAAAGAAGGGCGGGAACCGGCAGGACGGCCCAGCACGTGGAACCATCTCCCGCCTGTCAACGGCGAGGTGTGTGCGCGGTGGCGCCACCGTGTGGACGTTTGGGAAACAGAAAAACAATTCTCTCCTCTCAGGGCCAGTTTTCACCTGAGTTTCTGACTGAATGATCACTGCCAACTTGAAATCTGGCTGAACAGGTACATTTCTCAGGATATTCATGGGTCACTTCCCAGCACTGTCTGTGTATGTGGCCTCTGAGAAAGCAACCCCCTTTATCAGAATAACAGAATTGACAGTCAATCCTTCCAGCAAACCCATTCTAGACAGGATGGTGGGTGTTAGCCCATCATTTTATAAGCCCCCTGCCACTTCACAGACCTTGGTCACGGCAAAACATTCCATGGAAAATCTGGCCGTGAGAAATGTCCCTAACCTCCTGACTGCAAGGCACAGGAACATCCTTACCATACCTGCCAGGCAAAGGTCCAAGAAACAGCCTATCACGTCCCACCATAAAAAGGTCCAAACCACCTGATCACATAAACAGCTTATCAATATCCTCCCAGGCAGCAAGCCATCCCACCCAGACCCCCACCCAGGCCTAGAAATTACCCCAGCCTGTAAGCGGCAGGGGGCTCTGGCATCAAGCTGGTCCCCCACCTCCTCAGGTCTTGTGCCAGACATAACACCTGCGTTGCTGTAGAGCCTCCGATTCTCTCTGCATCTTTCTTTAACCCTTGCCTTCCCTTGGACCACAGGCTCTAGACTGCAGCTGGGTGTTCTCATCCTCCAATGTGGATGGCTGACAGCAGAACTGAGTCCTAATAATCTCTTGTGAATGCTGTGGAACTCTCTCTCTCTGTCTCTCTATCCCCCTCTCCCAACTGCCACTTGAGTCCAGGAATGCAGCCGGCCAACACCACCCAGAAGGGCCCCAAACAGAAGAGCTGACTATCTTGGAACATTCCTGTGTCTCTCTCTGTCCTCCCCTCTGCTCCTGGCAGTGCTCCACCTCCTATTAAAAGGACGCCCTGTCAAAGCTTCCCCTGCTTCCCCCACCTGAAAAGTGATTTCTCCTCTTCCAAATTCCCACACACTTTATCTGAACCTTTCCGAAGACACCTGCCTCACTTGCTAGTTCAGCCAACGTTTACAGAGTTCTCTGCACTGGAGGCTGGGGGCACACGGCCAAGGGCAGGTGGCAACAAACTTAGCACATGTGCGACCAGGGCTGTCACCAAGATGTGCAGGGATGTGGGGGTGGTGGCTCTGCCTGGAGAAGGCTTCACAGAGAAAGTGACCACTGAACTGCCTGGGGAGCTGGGGGCTCCCGGGCTCTGTCCACCCCACTCTCTCACCACACAGTGGCTTAGTGGAGCTCTCTCCTGGGGCCGGAGCATGGCTCAAAGCACCGTCCACATCCACTCCATCTCCCTGACACCCCCACATCTGCTCATCAGGAGCACAGTCGGCACTCAAAACACAAATGAACGGATAAAATACAGCAAAGAGAACAAATGGCTTTCTGTTCTCTTCCCCAGCAACTTGAGATTTTCTAGAGACCCAGGAGTGAGTTGCCTCTACCTCAGACTGGGGAGAGGGGAGCTCCCCCAAAACATGGAGGAGATGAACATATCAACCAGGCAGATTCCTGTTCACGGCCAGCCTGTTGTGAGCTCTCCCCGGGATCAGCAGCTGCTGGGAGGCTGGATGTGTGATGGGGCGGGGTGGGTTTATGGAGTGTTTGTTCCAGACATGACACAGGGGAAGGGCTCACAGGGTTCACCGTGATCAGCAGGTGCAAAAGATAAGACCCCTGTTAAAGCAAATTTGCTAAGATTTTTTTGGCAAGAACAAATGATCAGTTTTTTGGATGTCTCAAATACGTTTGAAATTCATGTATATTCTCTGTGGTCGGGCACAAATTTATGAATGCATGCATGTATAAAGAAACTTAAGTGTGTCCTTCAAATATTTTATATCAAGAATCAGCAAATTATGGTCTTCAAGCCAAATCCAGCTGGCCACCCATCTCTGCAGATAAATGTTTATTGGACACAGCCATCGTCATCCACGTGCCCTTATGTCTGGGGCTGCTTCTGGGCTGTGGCAGCAACTGCCCGCCCTGCTCTGCACCATTCCTGGTGTTTTGTTATCTGACTATCCTATTGAGTCCTGGGCAGACTCTGCCAAAACCTGACAAGTGATTATAAGCTTGTCAGTTTCCATGTATTTCTCTCAATGTTTGCTTTATATAATTCAAAAGTATGTTCTTGTGTGTATAAGGATAAGACTATTGCCAGTGCGGTGGTTCACACCTGTAATCCCAGCACTTTGGGAGGCCAAGGTAGGTGTATCACCAGAGATCAGGAGATCAAGACCAGCCTGGCCAACACGATGAAACCCCATCTCTACTAAAAATACAAAAAACAGGTGGCATGTGCCTGTAATCCCAGCTACTCGAGAGGCTGAGGGAGAAGAATAGCTTGAACTCACGAGGAGGTTGCAGTGAGCTGAGATGACACCATTGCACTCTAGCCTGGGCAACAAGAGCAAAACACTGTCTCAAAAAAAAGAAACAAAGAAAGAAAATAGAAAAAAAGGATAAGACTGTTGCATCTTGGGGACTGGCACACTAATCAATAAGAACTATTCTTCTTTTCCGTTTAATTCCTTTTCTTAGAATTCTTTGTTTTCTTGTATTGCTTTACTTCTGTTCCTTTTTTTTCCCTATGTGGTGATGATACATAACTCAGAATGAATCACAGACCTAAATGCAAAACACAGTGTTACAAAACGCCTCGATGGTAGCATAAGAGGAAACTTGATCATCTTGGTTTTGGTGATGACTTTTTAGATGCAACACCAAGGCATAGTCCATGAAAGAAAGAATTCGTATGCTGGACTTCTTTAAAACTAAAAATTTCTGCTTCGTGAAAAATATCGTCAAGAGAATGAAAAGACAAGCCACAGACTGGGAGAAAATGCTTACAAAAGACATATCAGACAAAGGAGTGTTATCCAAAACATACAAAGGACTCTTTAAACTTCACAATAAGACACAAACCAACCAATGAGAAAACGGGCCAAAGAACTTAACAGACCTCTCATCAGAGACGATACGGCAGGTGGCAAATCAGCATATCAGAAGATGCTCCACGTCAGTGTCCTCAAGGAAACGCAGGTTAAAACAACAGTGCGATGCCGGTGCACACTCATGAGAATGGCCAAAACGCGGAACACTGACAACGCAAAATGCTGAAGAGGGACGTGGAGCAGCAGGAACTCCCATTCATTACCTGCGGGGACACAGAACAGTACAGCCACTTTGGAAGACACTTTGGTGCTTTCTTAAAAAACCAAACATACTCTTACCATAGGATCCAGAAATCACGCTCCTCAGGATTTACCCAAAGGAATTGAAAACTTATGTCTACACAAAAACCCGCAAACAAATGTACATAAATAGATTGCACGGTGGTGAAGTCCGAGCTTTTAATGCAGCCCATCCTAAATAGCGTGCATTATACCACGAAAAATGTCTCATCCTTCACCCACCTCCTGACTGCCCGCCCTTCACAGTCTCCAGTGGCTGTGATTCTACTCTCTACCTCCATCTGTACATATGATGTAGCTCCCACTTATAAGTGAGGGCCGTAGTATTAGACTTTGTGTTTCTGAGTAATTTCACTTAAGATCATGGCTTCCAGTTCCATCCATGTTGCTGCAAACGCGTCATTTCATTCCTTTTTATGGTTGAGTATTCCGTGTGTGTGTGTGTGTGTGTGTATCTTTTTCCACTAACATAATATCAGCATTATATGGAGAAGTGGGAGAGGGAGAAACAGGTGCCCCTGGTTACATGAGGACTGATGGAGAAGGAAGTTGAAGGGATATGACGGGTGGAGAAAATAAGCCCCACCGAGGAAGATATCACATCAGCTCCATGGAGCCCCAGAGTGCTTAAGGGGTTGGCACTAAATGAACGCGGAACTCTATTGCAGCCTACAAGGAACACTGGAAGGGGGTAGCAGAAAAAGAGTCCATTTCAGTGATTCATCTTCTCCCTTTCCTCACCATGCCCCGGGGACTGCCGTGCCTTCCCAACCTTGTAGCCCCTACCTGGGTCAGCGTTTCCACAGCAGGTTAGGGCACATCATGGCCAAGGGCACAACTCCCAACTCCTACACAGGCTGTTTTGCATAGGGGAAGAAAAACATTGAAGACTTTCTGGGAAGTTACCGCCTTGGGGCAGGAAGGAAATTTTCCCACTCCCTGCCTCCAGGCTTATTCCACTGGGGTCACTCCACCACTCAGCCTAGAGAGGGAGACCCCTGACCCCAGTCCCCGCACCTGGATCCAGGGCTTCGATGATCAATGAGGGGCTGACCAATGATTGACAATGAGGTGACCCTGCTTCCCTCCCTGGACTTTGAGTTCCCACAGGGCAGGCCCTGATGCGACCCACGACAGAGTAGAGGGGATAAGAGTAAGGATTTGATTCAGGCTTTTCTGTGCTCCTGTGGTGATTTGCTGTGTTCACTAGCTGAGTAAACTTGGAAACATCTCAACTTCTTTCCAAAAATAGGGATTGCAGCGCCTGCCTCATAGGACTAAGAGGACTGAGGAGGATGCAGGCGCAGCAGGGATCCTGATGTCTGGACATGAAACCGCGCAGTAAGTGAAGGGGTCGTAGAACAGGCTGTCACAGCAATTGTGTGGAAGGACCAGGAGACGGAGCAAACAGACCACGCTGCTCTGGAGTCTGAAACTCCATCCTCTTTGGGTCCAGAGTCCCAGTGCTCTTTTCCTCCACCTGCTGTCCCGCTACCACACATGCACCGGCCGCCTTACCCCCAAATCAAGGTGAGGTCTCTGGGGTGGTGTGGGACCTGGTGACCTGGGACTCTGGCCAGAAATCCTGAGCACAGCCTGCTGGGTGTGTCCCACCCACCTGATGTGGGGCAAGAAACAGATGACAGAGGTGGCCCCGGGCCTGCCAGCCCCTGGGAAGAGCCAGGCTGAGCCTTATAAAGGGACTGCTCTTCGTCCACACGCACACATCTCACTCATCTTTCCCCTGGTGTCACGTCCCAGCTCTGGTAAGTGTCACCTACCCCTTTGCCTTTTCTAGCAGAGCCCAGTGTTTGGCCTGCTGTGCTGCCTGCAGGAGGGGGAAGGGTGTGGATGAAGACTCAGGATCCAGGGTCTAGGCCAGCTCTGCCACCAGCCGGGATGTGTGACCTTCACTGGAGCCCGAGAGCGCTCCTCTGTAGAACCAGGTGGCTGGACCAGCCCTGCCCATTGCTCCTACGGCCCCTTGCCTTGGCCTCAGATTCAAAAAGCTTTGGGCGGCTCCTTTTAGTAAATCGCCAGCACAGAGCTTTCTCCTGTGTTGGGAGGTGATGGGGGTTTATTGTCAGATGCTACACGCGTTAGCCAAGGTCATTTTCTGCTTCTTTGGAAAGTGTGGGAAGTGAGAGCTGCACTGTCCTATGTTTCAGGCTTGGGGTGCAGGACAGCCCAGACTATCTGCTTTGGGAAGTCAGACCTTTTTATTTAAAGAGTCAAGCCTTGGTGATTCGGAGGGTGCAGATAATTCCCAAGAGCAGACATGAAGGGACCCCCACCTCACTCCCATCCCATTCGGCAGCTTAAGAACCAGGAAGTTATTTCTGTTCCATGTAACAGAGGCCATGCCTGTTTCTCACTCCCAAGGGAATGCAGGAAGGGCCCCTGTGCTCAGGACAGGGCTGTGTTTCTGGCTCACACTCACGTCCATGCTCACATGTGCACCTGGAGCCCACACACACCGTGTCAGGCAGGGCTCGCACTTGAGTCAAGGTGGGGCCCACAGTGTCTTGTTCCTGAAGCAGCCCAGGAGGGTCAGAGACCAGTTCAAAGGCCTTTGTCCTGCCCCTATGACGCTCACCCCGACTGTGAAGCTGGAGGAGATGGATTTGGTGCTGTTTGAGGAGTGGGGTCTGCCATGTGCCGGCTGTGGCTGGGGGTCCCAGCTCAGGGTTCAGTTCTTCCACGTGTTGTTGGCCCCCGTCTCTTCCTGCTTCTCGCTCTCCAAAGCACTGCCCACAGCTGGACTTCTGCCGTCCAGCGACATCTCCTCTTGGCCCCGGCCACGATGGGGCAGGTCTCAGACTTGGCTCCACCCTCTCATGTTTGAGCAAATTACCTCATCGCATTAAAAAAGTCGAGTTCCTTCTGCTCCCGCCTAGCCCTATTTTACTCACTCCTCAGCCGTCCTTTCAACACCTTCACATAGAGACCTTAATTCTAATGAAGGGAAAGAAATGATTGTCTCTGTTTTCTGAAGCCTTTTGAAAGCAAAGATGAGCAGCACTCCAGCTGAGAAGTCCATAGTGGGCATGATCAACATGTTTCACAAATACACCGGGCGTGACGACAAGATTGACAAGCCGAGCCTGCTGACGATGATGAAGGAGAACTTCCCCAACTTCCTCAGTGCCTGTGTGAGTCGGGGTCTAGCTTCTGAATGCTGGTTGGGCCCTGGCATGGCCGAGGATACATTCTGCTGTGTGACCTTGGACAGGTCACCCTCATCCTCTGATTCAAAAATTTCTCGTTTGCAAATAGGGCTTTATTGCTTGGATCACATGGGGATCTAAGGATGATAGGCGAACAAGTATGACAATGGTCAAGGGTTATACAGATGTAAAGGATGTTATTAGACAGTCGGCTAAGTGCATCTTGCGGGCAGTGCACGGTCCCCTCCCAGCGCTCACTGACCCTCTCTCTGTGAGACTGAAACTCACATGCTCAGGTCCTGCTTCCCGAAGGCCCCACGTCAACATCCCTGCCATTGACAGGAAAGCACTAGAAGTTGCATTGCTAGCTGAAATCAATACCTCTTTTTGCAATAAACAAAACTCATTAGCAAATCTGAAAAATACTGTGGGCTACTAGGTACCTAAGGGTCTAGATGACCAAGAACAGGAAACCCACAAAGATGAGTTTGGGTGGAAAAAGAGAAGAAAGGAGAGGAGATCAGAGAAAGAGAACAAAGTGTGAGGGCCTATTCTGAGCGCCTGGGGTAGACCTAAGGTACGCAGTGCCCTTAAAGGCTGGGGACAGGTGAGAGTGAGGCTGAGGCAGGAGACTCCCCTTGCCAAGATCACTTAACAGAGCGCGTCGGGACAGGACTTGCCTCCCACCCTGAGGTTTGTGTCAAGAAGTCTCCCTAGGGAACTCTAGTGATAACACTCACATCCTCATCCCAACCTCAGCCACTTGCCCTGTGCTATCAGCCCCACCACCCCGCCTGTGCAGATCTAGGCACGTGTCTCTGTCTCTGCCTCCTCCTCTCCCCTCCCAGCCCCAAAACTTGTCTGTGATTGAATTTTTCTTGTTTGTATGTTTTTTTCTCCACAGGACAAAAAGGGCACAAATTACCTGGCCAATGCCTTTGAGAAAAAGGACAAGAATGGGGACAAGAAGATTGATTTTTCTGAGTATCTGTCCCTTCTGGGAGACATAGCCGTTGACTACCACAAGCAGAGCCACGGAGCGGAGCCCTGTTCCGGGGGAAGCCACTGATCCAGCCCCAGTCAGGGGCCTCCAGAGACCCCAGAAACAATAAAGTGTGTCCCGCCACCAACATTTGCCTGATTTCCTTCTCTTTGGTGATGACATTGTCAAAACTACCAATTCCAGGTCAGGTTTATTGGAGAATCCCCCCACTCCTGCCCAGTGGGTCACCCAGGAGTCATGTCCCTCCAGTGGCTTCCAGCAGAGCTGAGCTGCCTCTCACACAGGTCCTGCTGTCCGCCTCCGCCCCTCTCCCTAGATGCAGCCACCACGGCAGGTTCCAGGTGGAAGTCAGAGGAAAGCCTCCGCCAGGTCACAGCAATGCTCCTCCTTGTCAAGGCAAGGACCAGGGTCATTCAGATGTGTTCAGATACTGCAGTGAGAAGGAGCTGGCATCTCTCAGTGTGCTCCTGCCCGCCCGCTCCTACCCTAGCTGTTCTCCAGGGCCTGGGGAAACAGAAACCACTCACATAGGGTCTCCTGGAGGGTATCAGGCTGAGGGCCACTGTGGTTGTGAATGGGAGGCTCAGCAGTGCCCTGAGGATGGGCCCCCTTGTCCTGTGGCCTGGGCTCCTGGGGCTGTGTCCTTGTCCCTTTGCTGTGTGCTTGTGTGTGTGCCTATGTGGGTGACCCTGTGGAAGTGAGAGGGAGTCACCCTGCTCCTAAGCTGTCCTCAATGTTGTTTGGTTAAATGCCAGGATCTGACTCCTGGGAATGATTGAACATTTCAGGTTTTGAGGAGCTCAAGGTAGTCCAGGAGTCCAGGTAAGCAATCTGGCCTGAATAAGGCAGCACCATGGAAATGCCCTAAGGACTGATACACAGAGCTCATGCTGGCTGTGATGAGAAATCGCAGCATCTCTATCTGCGGTGATGGAGCAGTTTGTTACTGGTCGTCTACTCCAGGTCAGGCACTATGCTACGGACTGAGGATGCAGAAACGAGCAGGACACAGGGCTGTCCTAGCAGAGCCCTGGTGGGTCTCTCCATGCAGGCCGCAACACAGGGCCAACGTTCACCTGTCCCCAGTGTCACTTCCAGGCCACGACCTGTGCAGCTGCTGTTACTATTCCTCCTTGAGGCTCACATCATCTGTCCATATCACTCGTACCCCCTGGTCAGTCTCCTATTAACCTCCCAGTCAGGAAAACATTCTTCTTAAAGGAATCAGGCAACTATCTCAAAAATTCTCTTTCCATCCCACCAGCACAAGTGTGTAGGATGAGCTATCTGTTCTTGTGAATGACTGGTCCTGTCCACACTCACACCTCTATTCACAGACCACCATCTCCTCTCCTCATCAGGAACATTCCTTCCTGAGCATATTCTGCACCTCGTCAGCATTCAGGGCTTATCTGCAGTTTTCACCCCCAAATCCCAATGTCAGATCGTGAGTTTTCTTCTCTCTCCTTCTCTCCCTTTCTCATTTTCATTCCACCTGTTCTGGGAACTCACAGAGACCTGCAGTCCCTGGGCTTTCATTTTCTCTTCCCAGCCCCCTGCTGCCTTCTCCGTGCAGCCTGCCCCGTCATCCACCCCAGAATCGCTCTCTTTCCTCTCTTAGTTCTGTTGCTCACTTTCCTTGGGCCACACCTTCCCTGTCGATCTCCAGCCCAGAACCATGTTCCCCCATTTTCCTCCTCTCTCCTACATCAGGACTGCTGGTCACTCCTAGGAATCATCATGCCAGAGTCCCAAGGGCCGGTGCCTGACGTCCTCTGTGCCCAGCACTCTCTCAATCCCTCCTGTTCACCAGCTGCTGTTATTCCAAATACGCACAACACACCCCCATCAATATAACTCAGTATCTCACGCCTCAGTACCAACCTTGCAAACTGCTGCCTCTGCCTGAAATGCCTTTGAATACTTCATCTGTCTCATTACATTACATTTCAAGGCTGAGCTTTAATGTCAACTCCTCTTAGACATTTAGAGGGTGAACCACCATCCCTTCACCCCAAAGAAATGATCTCTGCCTCATTTGCACCTCCTTCACCCTGACCCCACTCCTGCCACAGTGGCTACATCACCTCAGATTCCCTGATGTCTTTCCATCCAGAATTGGAATCGTGGAGGGAAAACACTGTTACTTCAGATCTCCTGGTTTCCCAGCACATAGCAGTACTGGATCTCAGCTCATAATTGTGCTCTATATCATTTTTTATTATAAAATGCATTTGTGCAAATTCTGGTCAATAGTACCTCATGTAAACAGCAGTACAAATTTTTTTTTTTTTTTGAGACGGAGTTTCGCTCTTGTTACCCAGGCTGGAGTGCAATGGCGCGATCTCGGCTCATCGCAACCTCCGCCTCCTGGGTTCAGGCAATTCTCCTGCCTCAGCCTCCTGAGTAGCTGGGATTACAGGCACGCGCCACCATGCCCAGCTAATGTTTTTAGTAGAGACGGGGTTTCACCAAGTTGACCAGGATTGTCTTGATCTCTTGACCTCGTGATCCGCCCGCCTCGGCCTCCCAAAGTGCTGGGATTACAGGGGTGAGCCACTGCGCCCGGCTACAGCAGTGCAAAATCTAAAAACTTCCAGTCCTGGAGGCAGGCTGTGCAGCATAAGAGAGGACCCCAGAATCTGGAACTAGGCCAAAAAGAATAATGCAGATGACTGAGTAGCTTGCTTCAGGCCTCACATGCTGATCTCCCAAAAGAAGAGTCTCCCGTGGTGGGGTTGCTGGACTTTCAAGTCTATGGCTAGAGTCCAGAAGGCAACTGACCACCCCTGAGGAAGGCCTGCCCCCCTTTATTTGTCCAGTTCATATTTCACCTTACAGTATTCCCTCCAGTTGACAATGGCGCATAAAGATTAGGATGGAGTTTGTGGACAAATACTTCTTCATCTTCTTGTCTAGGATTAGAAATCACCTTCTCAAGGAAGCCTTGTCTAATGTGCCTGAGAATATTTCACACTCTCCATGCTGATGCCAATGCAGGACTCACCACATCTATGAGGATATTCTGTTTACATGCCCGTGTCATCCCAGAGAAGTGATCACAGGGCAGGGACCACATGTCGGCCATACAGTTCCTAGTTAAGATCCAAAATCCTGAGATATTGCTGATGTGCTGTGGCAGATTGTTAAGAGAACTGTGTCATTCCAAACCCACCAGGGTGGCTTATACAACAGAAGCAGCTGGATATAAAGAGGATAGGGGGCCAGGCCATCTCCACAACCACAGCCCAGAGCTTCAGTCACCAGATAGAAAGTGGATTTCACTTCATCCAGTATTCCTTCAAAAGAGTTTCAAAGAATAGGGTGGAGGCAATGTGTCATTCTGTTTTGGAAGGAGGTCATTTTAGAGCAAGGCCTAAGGGCACAGGTGCTAGTGTCATATTGATCAGAATTCAACCTTTGTTCTAACACACACTAGAGCAAGAATTT
Source organism: Aotus nancymaae (assembly GCF_030222135.1). NCBI lineage: Eukaryota > Metazoa > Chordata > Mammalia > Primates > Aotidae > Aotus > Aotus nancymaae. The sequence goes on from NW_026988523.1 coordinate 32,755,966, forward strand.
GTTTGATTTAGAGTGATTTGTAGCTACTGTATATTATGTGGGTATTAAAGAGAAAGAATAATTGACAACTCTATGCCCACACTCACGTGACAGCTGATGTGAAAGGGATTCTGGAATTCCAAATGGTCCCAAGAATTTCTGATATCAAAAGATTCCAGTAACTTTTTTTTTCAGACCAAGTGTCACTCTACCACCCAGGCTAGAGGGCAGCGAAGCGATTTTGGCTGACTACAACTTTTGCCTCCAGGGTTCAAGCCATTCTCTTGCCTCAGCCTCCCGAGTAGCTGGGATTACAGACATGTGCCACCACACCCAGCTAATTTTTGTATTTTCGGTAGAGACAGCGTATCCTACAATTCAGTTCTGAGCCTGACTACCCAGAGTTAGCACAGACCCCACAAGGTGAAGGCTCAGCCCCACAACACTGTGCCCACTTCCGATGCCAGTCTCAGCACCTGCCCTCCCATACTCTGACTGATTGGCTATAAACTGGAGGTTCCCACAAACCTCCTCTTCAGGTTACATAATCTGCTACAGTAGTTCACAGGAGTCAAGAAGGCACTTTACTCATGATTACTGGTTTATTACAAATAATACAACTCAGGGAAAGCCACGTGGAAGAGACACACAGGGCCACATATGGGGGCAGCATGGAGCTCCCAGGCCCACTCCAGGTGCCCACCCTCCCTGCACCCCATGAGCTCACCCGCCCAACAGCTCTCTGAGCCCTTCGTTTGTGGTTTCTGTGGCAGTCACGTTATTTGGGCGTGGCTGATTAAATAATTGGCCACTGGTGAGTGAAGGCCTCCCTCAGCTGCAGCCGTTTCTGGAGGCCCAGCGTGGGCCTGAGAGCTCCAGCCCTCTAATCACATGGTTGGTTCCTCTGGCAACCAGCCCCATCCTGCAGCTATCTAGGGGTCCACCAAGAGTCACCTCATTAGCACAAACTCAGTGTGGCTGGAGGAGCTTGTTATGAATAGCAAAAGAGCTCCCTCACCCCTGTCATTCAGGAAATTCCAAGGGTTTCAGACTCTCAGTGTCAGGAATGGGGACAAAGACCAAATGTCCATTTCGTATCATCACGGGGATTCCATGTATATGTGAATCAAGATTTACTTAATTCCCCATTACTAAAATTTAATTGTTTTAATTTGTTCCTATTTCTACCAATTCCAATAACAATTTCATCCCCAATATACAATTGTGTGCAGCGCTCTCTGGTAGACCTATGGAGAGAGAGAACGCAAATGAAATAAGAAAAGGCCTCTGGCCTTCAGAAGCTTTTGGTGAAGGTTTCTTTTTCAAAAAGCTGCAAGATTTCTGCCCGACGTGGGACACACAGCCTAAAGAAGGGCGGGAACCGGCAAGGACGGCCCAGCACGTGGAACCTTCTCCCTCAACCAGGACGACGAAGTGGGTGCTCGGTGGCGCCACCGTGTGGAAGTTTGGAAAACAGAAAACCAATTCTCTGTGCTCAGGGCCAGTTTCTGGCCTGGATTTCTGACTGAAGTCAACTGTAACAGGAACAGCTCTGACTGTAAGTCAGAATCTCACAGCGATCTCAGCTCACTGCAACCTCCGCCTCCCACGTTCAAGCAGTTCTCTGCCTCAGCCTCCCAAGCAGCTAGGATTATAGGTGCCCACTACCACGCCCAGCTAATTTTTGTATTATTAGTAGAGACCGAGTTTCACCTTGGCCAGGCCGGTCTTGAACTCCTGACCTTGTGATCCCCCCGCCTCGGCCTTCCATAGTGCTGGGATTACAGGCGTGAGCCACCACGCCCCGCCACCCCTGCACCATTTGGCACTGGCTACAGGCCACCGCCAGGGAGAGGCAGAGCCTTTTAGGTATTTCCGGGCCTGGAGGCTCCTCTGGAGCAGGGGCTGCTCTTAGGTGAAGGGTACCGTCATGCCCTGTTAGAGTGGCCAACACGGACAGAAGCTGGTGACGGCCACATGGATCAGATAACAGGAATGTGGGTGGGCATCACAGCATCAGGAATGTGGGCGGCGCATCACAGCATCTGCTGCTGTCCACACCTTGTGCCCACTCAGATCCATATGGTTCTCACATCAAATTCATGCCCTCCAGTTATTGCTTCTCCAATTCCAGCTGGTTTTGATTTCTGGATAATTTTACAAGAGAAGAGTTGGGGGCTACTATAGGCCTTACTGCTGCAGTTGTTTTTAAGGTCACAACTGATGCACATCCTCCCCCTGCTTTGCCATTTATTATAGATTTCCCTCCCGGTGGCTGGCACCTCCGCTAGTCTAGGTAGCCTGGTGGAGTGATGCAGACTCTCATCCCTGAGGGATGCGTGCTCCTGGTTCCTATTCCCTTATCAGGCCTTGGTTGTTGTACTTACCCATTTACAGTTAAAACTGTGTGTAGGAATAACAATTGATACCCAGGGGACTACCTGAGTCCAGAAATATTCTCCCTACCCTATTATGTAAAAGCAGTCCTACATGGTAATCAGAATCAGTTACCCTTCCTGTGAAGTTATGCCTTTTTGGGGACAATTGCAGTCCTTGCAAAAGGAGCCTAAACGATCAAGCAGAGGAAATGGCTGAGGAAATTGCATTATATGCACTTGCTGTGGTATGACAAGGTCTGTCTTTATGGGGACCCGGCTTCTCTTTCCATTGATGGGTTCAGGGTCTGAGAACTGGCTCAGGTGTAGAGAGTGGACGGGGGATAGAACTTTTCTATCTGGTGGCTGATCTCAGCCTTCTGCTCATCCATTCTTGGTTTATTTTTATTGATCATATTAAGCTGTACCCTGTTGGCTGTTTTAGAGTTAGAGGAAGCACAGTCCACAAGACAGCCCTCACTGTTGACACCAATTACAAGTTCAGGGGTCTCTAGCAGTACGCTGTGCTTTGATAATTTCCCAGAAGAACTTGCAGCACTCACTGAACGTGGTTATACTCGTGGTTGTGGTTGATTACAGGGAGAGGATATAGAATGTGACATAGAAGAAAGAGACACATGGGACAGAGCCCAGGAAAGCTCCAAGCAGGAGCATCCAGTCATCCTCTTCTCCTGGAGTCAGGGCAGCGCTGCTCCTGGCAACAGCCTGTGACTTTGCCAACCAGGGAAGCTTATCTGAGTTTTGGTGAGCAGAGTTTTTATGAGGACCGTTTGGTGCACTGTCCGTGTGACTGACCTCAGTCTCCAGCCCTCCAGAAGTTGAGCTGATAACACGTGACTCAAAGCCTCCACCATCAATCACATTGTTAGGCTTTCTGGAGTGGTTCTAATCTCCAGGAAAACAAGGACACTCTTCTCAGGCACGATATTCCCAGGGCTCAGAGATGACCTCCAGAAGCCCAGGGCAGAGGCCAGACCTCTCTGTGGGCAAGGCTGAATTCCTTGTGATGCAGATGCCCATATATCTTGTTTCTAGAAGCACCATGCTCTTTAACCAACCCCAGAGATCCCTGTGGGGCACACTTCCCCAGAGCCAGCCTAATCTTCGGTATGTTGTGACACCACCTTGCTTCTACCGGTTAAGTGCTGTCACCTGCCTCTACTGCAGTAGGACCCTGTCACCCTCATTTAAGCCAGGGTACTTAATTCAGTATCAGCATCTCCTATGGCCAACCCCTGCCCTTAGAGGACACAGGAGGAACCAGGAGAGTATGTCTCAGAAGGGACCCTGAGGGTGCTGGATCAAGGGGAGTGCAATATTATGGTAGCGGGGGGCTCGCAGCTGATACGGGAACACTCCCTCATGACGCAGGATTTCACATGATTTTATGGATGAAGAAAGAGAGCCCTGGGGTGTGCCTGCTCCTGATCACATGGTTTGTTAGGAGCAAGTTGCCCGATTCTCATTTCTATGCACCTGCCACCTCCTTGTCCGGCTCTCTCTTGCTAGTTTTAACTCAGTGCCCCACCTGACCTGGCTCCAGTTAACCCCATCACCCCTAAATCTCTCAAAACTGCCATCTCCAGAAGCCATTATCACCAGCAAACTAACACAGGAAGAGAAACCCAAACACCATGCATGTTCTCACTTATAAGTGGGAGCTGGACACATGGGCACAGGGAGGGGAACACCGCACACTGGGACCCGTCCCTGGGGCCAGGGGAGGAAGAGCATCAGGATACATAGTTAATGCACATGGGGCTTAATACCTAGGTGAAGGGTTGATAGGTGCAGCAAACCACCATGGCACATGTTTACCTGTATAGCAAACCTGCACATCCTACACATGTATCCTGGAACTTAAAAAGAAAATAAAATTAAATTTAAAAATAAAAGAAAATCACTGTTGCTTACAAAAAACCCAACAAAAACAAAACTGCCATCTCTTTATATTTACATATTACCATTGTCCCCATTGTCTCTTGTGAATCGTAAAAGAATTCTGTGCAGTGAGTTCTTTTCATCCTTCAGTAGATGAGACAACTCTACAGAAGGCGGTAAAGGCCTCGCCCGTGGCCACCCAGACTAGAATTCAGTGCTCCTAACTCCTGGGCCGGTGCCTGAGCCCCAGTTGCTCTGTCTCATCACATGTTCTTCCAAGCGGGTCCTCACGGCACACTTTGCAAACCACCGTCTTAGACAGACTCCCTGCAGAGGTCAGGCTGGAACCAACCCCACCAGTGGGGCAAGCATTTGTGCTCATGACTCAGGTAAGGGCTCAGCTCTCTGTACTAACTGAAGGGAGCCACACCTGGGTAGGTAGCACTCGCGAGGCTGGCTAATCCTTAGATCTGTCTTCTGCACACAGTTTCATTGTGGGACCTTCAGGTGATGGTAGAAAACACAGCATTTCTGAGACAGGCAAGGGGGTTCTGCCCTTTCTGCTCGGGATGGAACCATCTTCCAGGTACTCCCTCCCGCACCTGCCCTGCTTGAACATAGACAGGATAATAATACTAAGCATATTTAGCAAACACCACTTGCTGGTTCCCCTCCCAAGTCCTTCAATTTTCACAACAACCTAGGAAGAATCTACTATCCTTGTCACCCCTTTTACTGATGAGGACACTGACACACGGAGATAATAAGTTGTACGACACAGGTGTCCGGAATCCATGCTTTTAACCGGAGGGCTTCGGAGGTGATTCAGAGCCATGGCCTCACCGTCGCCCCTTCCCCAAGCTTCTCTGACTCCTGCAGATAATGTTGTCTGTAGAAAATATCTTTGAATAACATACCGGGTGCGGAGGCTCATGCCTGTAATCCCAGCACTTTGGGAGGCTGAGGCGGGCGGATTATGAGGTTAGGAGATCGAGATCATCCTGGCCATGGTAAAACCCCATCTCTACTAAAATACAAAAATTAGCCAGGCCGGACATGGTGGCATGCACCTGTAATCCCAGCTACTCAGGAGGCTGAGGCAGGAGAATTGCTTGAACCCAGGAGGCGGAGGTTGCAGTGAGCCGAGGGAGCACCACTGCACGCCAGTCTAAGCAACAGAGTGAGACTCTGTCTCAAAAAAAAAAAAAAAAATCTTGGAATAAAGTCATTTGAAGACTCTGTAGAAAGAGGGCCCAGCTGGAGGAGGGTGGATGGGAAGTCATGCGGCGGATACAATGGCAAGGCTCAGGTGCACATGTGTGCAGTGCCCGTGCGTGTGTTTGTGCAGATGCAGATGTTCCTGTGTGTGTGTGTGTGTGTGTGTGTGTGTGTGTGTGTCTGCATGCATGTGTTGAGGGGCAATCGAGAGAGCAGCAGAGACAGGGAGCCCTGACGTCAGCAAGGCCACTGGTACTCCTGACAGACCCTGGGAGCATGAGGAGCAGTGCAGGGGCAATATGAAAGGCTCCACGAGCAGGTCGTATTCAAGGAAGGCATGAGAAGCAGCTGCGAGGAGCACCAGAGTACCGGGTCGGTGCCCACTGAGTAATCCAGGCTCCCTTCTCCCAGTGGGGAATCAATTGCATGACATAGTAAGCCAACGGTAAGCCCAGTGAGTTGGCATGACTTGTCCCTGCCCCTGAGGTTTCTGTGGGGAATGGGCTGTCTTAGTGTGTCTGGGGACCTGGTGTGGCTCTGAGGTCATGCAGCACGGGTGCTCACTGGAGTGAGAGTTCCGTGACATGGCCCCAGGTCTGCCCTTCCCAGCTCTGTGACTTTGTGCAAGCCACCTGCCAATGACCCTTTTTTCTCAACTGTAAAATGAGATAAAAAGCTCAGCTGTCTCCCTGGGTGTCCTGGGAGCCCTGGGAGGATCAGCAAGATGTCTCTAATAAAAGTGGTTTTCCTCAGAAAGCACAGGGGCTTCCTCAGCAACTGTCCCTTCTGGAGTGACCTGGAGGCCACTGTGGCCAGCAGGAGTGTGCTCTGGGGAACACAGAGACTTCCTACCTGTCACTTGGGGCCTGGAGCTCACAGAACAGCCTGGGGAAAGTCCCTGGGCCATGTCCAGGTCAGAGCCCTGGTTCCTCTGCTGTGCACTGCACTGTACAGTGGCTCCTGCAGGTCAGGTAACCCCACGCTCAGCCAAGACTGACACAGCACAGACCCTGGATTTCCACAGACAGCTAAAAGCTGGGCTTCCAAGTCAGTAGGACTTGGGTTCAAATCCTGGCTTTGCCACTTTCTAGGAGTGTACTCTTGGCAAATCTGGCTAAGCTCTCTGTTCACATCTGTAAAGAGATAAAAATATCCATCACATAGGATTCTCCTGAGAAATGAGAAAATTCATGCAGAGCTCTTAGCAGAATGCATGGCATGTGGTAACCTGTCACTAAAGACAGCCACTTTTACATTCCTGACAGGTAATGAAAGCTCCTCGAATGACTCACTGGATTCATAATCAGGGACGTGGATTCCACCTGCAAATCCCCAAATGCTCTATGCCCTGGGGGCACAGCAGCCCTCTCACCTGCCCTCTGTCATCACCTGCTATTCCAGCCCCACAGGACTTAGAAAGGCAAGAGGATTCTGCTGGGGCCTCACTGGGCGGGCACAACTGAGCCCCAGGGCAGTGTCAGATATGAGTCCCCACCAGGACCAGCGTCATGTCCAGGCAGCTGATAGAATAAGCCCCAGGCACCCAGTCCTGGTCCCAGCCCAGATCTGAGCGCCATCAAAGGCACTGCCCTCCACCCAACACTCCTCCCATTTACCTTCCTCTGGGCCTCCTCTGCGGGGTCTGCTGAGTCCCTGTGTGCCCTGTGCTTCTTCTAGGTTTAAGGCACAGTGCCCCAGCCTGCTTGCTTCCTGCTCATGTCAGGAGGAAGCCCCTGGGCTGGGAGTCAGGATGCCTGGGTTCAAGTTCCAGCTTGTCCCCGAATGGCCTGTGCAGCCTGCGGGGAAGTCATTCCTTCTCTCCCTCCAGGCCTCAGCATCTTCTTTTGGGCAGTAAGGGGCTGGACTAGATAATCTATATCCTTTGTGTTCTGACTTTTGGTGGCCTCGTGATACCAGGGAGCTTCACAAACAAGCTACTGCAAAGAATGTCTCTGTAGACCACTGAGGCCAGAGCCAAGTCCAGGATTCTCAATGCTGCCTCTGTCTGCTGCAGTCCTTCATTCTACTGAGTGGTTTGTCCATTTCCTGGCTTCCTGGGCTCAGGTCTCTTCAAGATGCTCTGGGGCACCAGAGAGGCCCAAAGTGAATCCCTGCATGTTTGTACCAGTCCCTTAATTTCCCCTTGCTCCCAGCGCTGGGCCCAGGGTTGGGAGCACAGGGATGGTACAAACACAGAAGGATTAGCAGAGCCCTCCAGTGCCTGCTGGAGCATCATGAGAGGACTTGAGCCCAGAGGTCCAGAAGACACATGGTGGGGGGTGGCTCAGGCCTCCCCTGGGCTATTGATTGCTGACCTGTCAGCAGCTCCACATGGATGGGGCACCATCCAGGTTATTTATATTTTATCTGAGAACCCCGAGCTCTAGGAAAGCGAGGGTGTGATAGTGCCTTTCTTCATGGCAATGTTTTGCTGGGGTTGTCTCACTGCTGATTTCAGAGGCAATAGTTCCATAGGTGAACTCCTACTTTCCCCAGCACCTCAAATTCAGGGCCTCTCAGGTGCTACCACTTCATTCTTCCACTCCTCATGCCCGACCCCTCCTCCCTCTGCCCATACATCCCACCCTGGGCCTTACAGTTTCCACGACATCCCCTCACTCTCCTCAAACATGTATTCCCTCCTCTGGATTTCACCTGGACTGAAGGAATGCCAGATTCCTTCTGCTCCATCTCAGTGCTTCCTCTCACCTTCCCTGCAGCCTCAGCCCTCACTCCGTTCCCTGCCTGTCCTGTTTTCTTGCCCCTGTTCCCCACAGTCTCACGCACTGGCGACCAGCGCCCTTTTCTGCAGCTTGCTGGACACGGAAGCGGGAGACGCTTATGGGCTTGCTATGTCCAAATACACCCAAGATTCAGATGCCATGGGCAGATCTGGCTGTCAAAGTTCATGCATTTCCCCACCTTCCTGTCGGCCTGTGTGAGCAGGGACCCAGCGGCTGGGTGGGAGTGGGAGCAGGAGTGAATGGCACCCATGGCCCTGACTGGCCTGAGAACCCAGCTCATGGACAGGCACCGACGTGGCAGGCTGGCAAGCATCTCCCACCTCTCTCCAGCCACCTGCGCCTCTACCTCTACCCCTGAATGGAAGGGGTGTAGTAGACAGAGTCCAGGATGGGGTGAGAAGACCTGATTTCCTGCACAACCTCTGCTGTTTACTCATCTCATTGTTACAAATATATAAACACCAACTCACAGAGCCTTAGTTACCTCAGATATAAAAATGGGGACAATTTCACTTATTTCCCAGGGTTTGTAACCCACGTTTAGATGAGGTAAAACATATGCGACGCTTTGTGAGATGGGAAGAGGGATAGCGATGTTAGCAATTGTTATTAGTCAGCAGGCTATGTGACCCGTGGGTCAGGAGGAGGTCTCCTGGCTTAAAGTATCTCTCTTCTGTCTGCAAAAAAAATTTCCCCCTTTGGATTCAACTCTTTGGGTACAGTTGCTCTTTCTGGAAGCTTCTTTTCATGTACCCCTGGGAGCAGCAGTGACACCACAGAATCAAAATGCCAAGTGAAACGAGGCAGCCCTAAAACCCTGGAGAGTTTTTGATTCCCACTCACTGTAACATCTAACTTCCCCATTAAACCATTTGCACATGCTGAACTCACTGGCACAAAGAACACAACAGATCAAATCACAGAGAGTGAGCTCCGACAAGGAGGGGATTCAGAATTGGTGTATTTTGATGGAATGACGAGGAGTGGAGGTAGTTTTGAGACTGGGGTCCAAAGGATTTTGGCCCGGGTAGAATGAATAGCAGGCATTTCAAGGGGGCACAGGCAGACCCGGCCTCAGAATTTTTGGATCTCCTTTGCATGCTCTCATTTGAGCCCAGAGTCACCAGTTAAGAAGCCCAGGGTCAGTGCTCCCCATCCCATTCATCACTGCTGTCCCAACCCCACTGGCTTTTACGATCCCTACCTCACCCCCTACATATCCCATCTTAGCCTCTGCCATCCCCTTCTCACCCTCCAGTCCAGCCCCAGGTTGTAACCTTCCTTTTGTGTGATGTCCTCTCCTCACAGGAAAAAAAGAGCCTGGATTTCCTAGAAAAGTTGCTTAAGGAGGACAGGAATCATGATGAGAAGATCGATTTTTCTGGGTTTCTCTCCAATGTTGCTGTAGTTGCTATGGAATTACACCATCAGTCACGGCCAGAAGCCCTGTACTGAGGAGTATGGATGACCCAGTCCCCTCTCAGCCCAGCCCAGCCCCATGGGTCTCCACCCAGGCCCCAGCTTAGCAGACACCAAAAGTCAATAAACTGGTCCCTTGCTCTGGTTGTTGTGTTATTTTCCTCTTTCTCTTTGGTCATGCATGTTGGCAACACAGTTGATTCTTGATTAGCTTCTTCATTTTTGTTTTGTTGTGATGTGTTGTGTTGTGTTTTTGAGACAGTCTTACTCTGTCACCCAGGCTGGAGTGCAGTGGCATGATCTCAGCTCACTGTAACCTCCCCTTCCTGGGTTCAAGAGATTCTCCTGCCTCAGCCTCCCGAGTAGCTAGAATTACAGGTTCCTGCCACCATACCCGGCTAATTTTTATATTTTTAGTAGAGGCAAGGTTTCACCATATTGGCCAGGCTGGTCTTGAACTCCTGATCTCAAGTGACCCACTCACCTCAGCCTCCCAAAGTGCTGAGATTACAAGGGTGAGCCATACTTTTCCTTTTTTATGTGGTTTTTTCCCCCCCTCTTTTATAGATTTGGACATACACACACACACACACACACACAAACGCACAATTTTTGTGACTACTTTTGAAATTTTAACTTGGTTGCAATATAAACTACAATAGAGTTAATCATTATGTCTACTCTCCACCCGAACAATGTAAATAATTCACTTTAAATTCAGAGACTTCCCTTCCTGCTTATATGCCATTTTTTTCAGCCTTTTAACTCTCTTTAAAAATTATGTCCCTTGTTTAGGAATGATTATTATTATTTGAGACAGGGTCTAGTTCTGTTGCTCAGGCTGGAGTGCCATGGCAGGGTCATGACTCACTGCATCATCTAGCACCCTAGCTCAAATAATCCTTCTAACCCAGCCTCTTAAATAGCTGGGATTCCAGGTGTGTGTTACCATGCCTGGCTAATGTTTCATTTTTTGTAGAGATGAGCATCTCACTATGTTGCCCTGGTTAGTCTCGAAGTTCTGGGTTCAAAGGATCCTTCCATCTTGGCCCCCCAAAGCGCTAGGATTAGAGGTGTGAGCCAATGTGCAGAGTGAGGAATTATTATTTTTGATGTACACAAATATTTAATTAGGATACTTACTTGTTTGTCATTTCCATTATTTATCTTTCTTTGTGCCTTGGGGTAGTTTTCCTTTTTTCTTGTAGTATTGTACTTGCTTTTGAGGTTTCTTTAGTAAGAGTATGGTGGGGGGTAAGTCATCTCAGGTTTTGTATATCTGAAAATGTCTTTATTTCGTCCTTTTAAAACTGTTAAAATTATGAAGTAATTTTTCAGACACATTAACAATAGAGAAAACAGTGTGATAACCTCTTATGTATTCATTACCCACTTTGATGATGGTCAATACATGACCAGTCTTGTTCCACTTAGAGTACCACCAACTCCTATCCTTCATTTTTGTTGGGAAAATTCCAAACTTCATATAATTTCATTTCAAATTGTATTTCTAAAAGACAAGGGCAACCTAAGAAACTCATAATCACAATATTACTATCATATCTAAAAATAATTAATACTATTTAATCAAATGTCCAGTCAGTTTTCACATTTTTCCAGTTGTGATGGATTTTTTTTAAGTTTACTTGACCAGAGACAAAATAAGTTACATACAGTATATCTGATTGATACTGCTCTGAAGACTATTTTTTTTTCTTTGTAAGATGGAGTCTTGCTCTGTCATCCAGGCTGGAATGCAGTGGCACAATCTCAGTTCACTATAACCTCCACCTCCCAAGTTCAAGTAATTCTCATGACTCGGCCTCCTGCTAGCTGAGATTACAGGGATGCACCACCACACCTGGCTAATTTTTGTATTTTTAGTAGAAATGAATTTTCATCATGTTGCCCAGGCTGGTCTCAAACTCCTGGCCTCCAGTGATCTGCCCACTTTGGCCTCCCAAAGTGCTGAATTACAGGCGTGAACCACTGCACCCAGCCAAGACTTTTTAAATGTACAGCTTCACTCTCAATTTCTTCTTTTTCTCCTTTCATTTTGTTATTATTGTTATAGAAACAGTGTCATTTGTCCTGTAAAATTTCCTACAGTCTGGATTTCCTGATTGCATCCATGTGGTGTCAATTAACAGACTCCTCAGCCTCTCTCTTCCCTTTGTAACTCGGGAGATCTAGAGCCTTAAGCATATTCGGGGTTCAGGTTTTTTAAAGCAGATTGCTTCATATGTGGGGTTGTCTACTATCAAAAGTGTATGTCTGGGTGTCTTTTTCTTATTTATCAGACGTGAATGGTCATTGCTAACACTGGGTAAATTCAACTCCGCCTACAGCTCTGCAGATAAACAAGTCTGGAGAAAAATATGCTTACCTTGTTGACTGGTCGCACTTCAAATTCATGACCACTAATCCAACTGCACATTCGATACAAATAAGAGAGTATTTGTGCATTTTGATTACCCCATCTACCCTCTTATCAAAATCAGTGGCCATACACTTTGCCTTACCCCCGCTACCATGAACATTTTATGCTCCCAGCAGAGGTCCATCCGTTCTCTTTCACTACGTCCCATTCTCCTTGCTTTTTTCAAACACCCACTACAGAAATTCTCCCCTTTTACTTATGCACCATCATTTTTTCTCTTAACTGGTCTTTTCATTCTATGCAAATATACTGTTATTTCTCTGATCTTAAAGAATTATTTTGACTTCAAGGCTTTTTTTAATGTGAAAACAATAAATTAAAAAAAAAAGAATTATTTTGACTTCACTCTCTTCTGTGATCTTCTCAATTCTCTGCTTCCATTTACAGCAAAAATGCAAAAATTTTTTAAAGAATATATATATAACTATATATATAACTATATATAACTATATATACTTCCAAAAAATAGAATCTATTTATAAATATATATTACTTATATATATATATTTTGTGTATATATATATATAAAATATATATATATACTATATATATACACTCCAAAGTGTATATATATACTCCAAAGTGTGTGTGTGTGTATATATATATATATACACACACACACACACTTTGGAGTATATATATACACTTTGGAGTGTATATATATATATAGTATTTTTTTTGGAGTGTGTAAATATATATATGTATATTCCAAAAAAATTCACAGAGATACATAAGTAAATATATATAATGATGTTCCTCATAGTATTGTTTGTGGTGGTAAGAAGTGGGAGGCATTAAGCGGGTGGGGAAGGTATCCATGGCAGAGTGGATAGGTGAAATACCATGGCAGCACATTACAGAGTAAGTGCAGCTCAGATGTTTTAATGCTAACTGTACAGAGAGCAATATATTAGTGGGAGTTACACTGTGAATTTCTTTAAAGTTATTGTTGGATTGCATGAAACAAAGGCATTCATGCTCTTCTATGTAATTTCCTAAGAAGCTAGTTTGTTCAAATAAACTGCTTTAATTTAGTTTAAAACATGTTAAAGAAAAATAAAGATAAAAGATACTTAAATAGATAGATGAACCTAAGAAACCAGACTCTACTAGAAATTGAGTTTTAATATGAAATTTAAAAAGTGGTAAATAATTGATGCTCCTAGTGAGAAGCAGTAATTCTTTAATCCAATAATATTGAAGCCAAATAAAGGAGGGCACCGAAGCTTATCTGGTGCTGGTCAGAACTCTTGTAAAATGCAACATATAAAAACAATAAGATATTATCTCACACTTAGTTAAATATATATATTCTCTATGATACATCAACCCCTTTCCTGGGCAGAAATACCAAAGAAACTATGTCACAGATCCATAAGGGGACAGGTATGAGTCAGCTATCAAGGCGTGGTTATAGTGACAATCTGGAAACAAACTGATTGTCAAGCACATGCTTTTTTATGAGTTTTTGCTCCTCTTCACATTGTTCCTTTTGCCCTATTTACTTCCTGGAAAGTTGAGATCACCCTTCAGGAGGCTACTCAAAAACCACCTGCATGTGGGGGAAAATAAGAGATTCCTGTAGAGAAGGTTGAAGAAATGTCGGTTAGAAGAAAGCAAAGGGAGCCAGGAGTGACGTCGCACTGAATTCAGCACCACGAACAGCTCACAGCATTCCGGGTATGTTTATGAAATACGCTCAAGTTATTGGACCAGCCTAGCCAACATGATGAAACGCCGTCTCTACTAAAAATACAAAAATTAGCTGGGCATGGTGGCACATGTCTGTAATCCCAGCTACTCGAGAGTCTGAGGCAAGAGAATGGCTTAAACCCTGGAGGCAAAAGTTGCAGACAGCCAAAATCGCTCCGCTGCCCTCTAGCCTGGGTGGTAGAGTGAGACTTGGTCTGAAAAAAAAAAAAAAAAAGAAGTTATTGGAGTCTTTTGATATCAGAAATTATTGGGACCGTTTGGAATTCCAGAATCTCTTTCACATCAGCTGTCATGTGAGTGTGGGCATAGAGTTGTCAATTATTCTTTCTCTTTAATACTCACATAACGTACAGTAGCTACAAATCACTATAAATCAAACAAATTCTTGTTGTAGTGTGTGTTAGAACAAAGGTTGAATTCTGATCAATATGACACTAGCACCTGTGCCCTTAGGCCTGGCTCTAAAATGACTTCCTTCCAAAACAGAATGACACATTGCCTCCACCCTATTCTTTGAAACTCTTTTGAAGGAATACTGGATGAAATGAAATCCACTTTCTATCTGGTGACTGAAGCTCTGGGCTGTGGTTGTGGAGATGGCCTGGCCCCCTCTCCTCTTTATATCCAGCTGCTTCTGTTGTATAAGCCACTCTGGTGCGTTTGGAATGACACAGTTCTCTTGACAATCTGCCACAGCACATCAGCAATATCTCAGGATTTTGGATCTTAACTAGGAACTGTATGGCCGACATGTGGTCCCTGCCCTGTGATCACTTCTCTGGGATGACATGGGCATGTAAACAGAATATCCTAATAGATACGGTGAGTCCTGCATTGGCATCAGCATGGAGAGTGTGAAATATTCTCAGGCACATTAGACAAGGCTTCCTTGAGAAGGTGATTTCTAATCCTAGACAAGAGGATGAAGAAGTATTTGTCCACAAACTCCATCCTAATCTTTATGCGCCATTGTCAACTGGGGGGAATACTGTAAGGTGAAATATGAACTGGACAAATAAAGGGGGGCAGGCCTTCATCAGGGGTGGTCAGTTGCCTTCTGAACTCTAGTGATAGACTTGAAAGTCCAGCAACCCCAGCAAGCTATGCGGTCATTTGCATTATTCTTTTTGGCCTAGTTCCAGATTCTGGGGTCCAGATTCTGGGGTTCTCTCCTAAGCTGCACAGCCTGCCTGCAGGACTGGAAGTTTTTAGATTTTGCACTGCTCTTTACATGAGGTACTATTGACCAGAATTTGCACAAATGCATTTTATAATAAAAAATGATATAGAGCACAATTATGAGCTGGGATCCAGTACTGCTATGTGCTGGGAAACCAGGAGATCTGAGGTAACAGTGTTTTCCCTCCACGATTCCAATTCTGGATGGAAAGACATCAGGGAATCTGAGGTGATGTAGCCACTGTGGCAGGAGTGGGGTCAGGGTGAAGGAGGTGCAAATGAGGCAGAGATCATTTCTTTGGGGTGAAGGGATGGTGGTTCACCCTCTAAATGTCTAAGAGAAGTTGACATTAAAGCTCAGCCTTGAAATGTAATGTTAATGAGACAGATGAAGTATTCAAAGGCATTTCAGGCAGAGGCAGCAGTTTGCAAGGTTGGTACTGAGGCGTGAGATACTGAGCTATATTGATGGGGGTGTGTTGTGCGTATTTGGAATAACAGCAGCTGGTGAACAGGAGGGATTGAGAGAGTGCTGGGCACAGAGGACGTCAGGCACCGGCCCTTGGGACTCTGGCATGATGATTCCTAGGAGTGACCAGCAGTCCTGATGTAGGAGAGAGGAGGAAAATGGGGGAACATGGTTCTGGGCTGGAGATCGACAGGGAAGGTGTGGCCCAAGGAAAGTGAGCAACAGAACTAAGAGAGGAAAGAGAGCGATTCTGGGGTGGATGACGGGGCAGGCTGCACGGAGAAGGCAGCAGGGGGCTGGGAAGAGAAAATGAAAGCCCCGGGACTGCAGGTCTCTGTGAGTTCCCAGAACAGGTGGAATGAAAATGAGAAAGGGAGAGAAGGAGAGAGAAGAAAACTCACGATCTGACATTGGGATTTGGGGGTGAAAACTGCAGATAAGCCCTGAATGCTGACGAGGTGCAGAATATGCTCAGGAAGGAATGTTCCTGATGAGGAGAGGAGATGGTGGTCTGTGAATAGAGGTGTGAGTGTGGACAGGACCAGTCATTCACAAGAACAGATAGCTCATCCTACACACTTGTGCTGGTGGGATGGAAAGAGAATTTTTGAGATAGTTGCCTGATTCCTTTAAGAAGAATGTTTTCCTGACTGGGAGGTTAATAGGAGACTGACCAGGGGGTACGAGTGATATGGACAGATGATGTGAGCCTCAAGGAGGAATAGTAACAGCAGCTGCACAGGTCGTGGCCTGGAAGTGACACTGGGGACAGGTGAACGTTGGCCCTGTGTTGCGGCCTGCATGGAGAGACCCACCAGGGCTCTGCTAGGACAGCCCTGTGTCCTGCTCATTTCTGCATCCTCAGTCCGTAGCATAGTGCCTGACCTGGAGTAGACGACCAGTAACAAACTGCTCCATCACCGCAGATAGAGATGCTGCGATTTCTCATCACAGCCAGCATGAGCTCTGTGTGTCAGTCCTTAGGGCATTTCCATGGTGCTGCCTTATTCAGGCCAGACTGCTTACCTGGACTCCTGGACTACCTTGAGCTCCTCAAAACCTGAAATGTTCATTCATCCCCAGGAGTCAGATCCTGGCATTTAACCAAACAACATTGAGGACAGCTTAGGAGCAGGGTGACTCCCTCTCACTTCCACAGGGTCACCCACATAGGCACACACACACAAGCACACAGCAAAGGGACAAGGACACAGTCCCAGGAGCCCAGGCCACAGGACAAGGGAGCCCATCCTCAGGGCACTGCTGAGCCTCCCATTCACAACCACAGTGGCCCTCAGCCTGATACCCTCCAGGAGACCCTATGTGAGTGGTTTCTGTTTCCCCAGGCCCTGGAGAACAGCTAGGGTAGGAGCGGGCGGGCAGGAGCACACAGAGATGCCAGCTCCTTCTCACTGCAGTATCTGAACACATCTGAATGACCCTGGTCCTTGCCTTGACAAGGAGGAGCATTGCTGTGACCTGGCGGAGGCTTTCCTCTGACTTCCATCTGGAACCTGCCGTGGTGGCTGCATCTAGGGAGAGGGGCGGAGGCGGACACCAGGACCTGTGTGAGAGGCAGCTCAGCTCTGCTGGAAGCCACTGGAGGGACATGACTCCTGGGTGACCCACTGGGCAGGAGTGGGGGGATTCTCCAACAAACCTGACCTGGAATTGGTAGTTTTGACAATGTCATCACCAAAGAGAAGGAAATCAGGCAAATGTTGGTGGCGGGACACACTTTATTGTTTCTGGGGTCTCTGGAGGCCCCTGACTGGGGCTGGATCAGTGGCTTCCCCCGGAACAGGGCTCCGCTCCGTGGCTCTGCTTGTGGTAGTCAACGGCTATGTCTCCCAGAAGGGACAGATACTCAGAAAAATCAATCTTCTTGTCCCCGTTCTTGTCCTTTTTCTCAAAGGCATTGGCCAGGTAATTTGTGCCCTTTTTGTCCTGTGGAGAAAAAAACATACAAACAAGAAAAATTCAATCACAGACAAGTTTTGGGGCTGGGAGGGGAGAGGAGGAGGCAGAGACAGAGACACGTGCCTAGATCTGCACAGGCGGGGTGGTGGGGCTGATGGCATAGGGCGAGTGGCTGAGGTTGGGATGAGGATGCGAGTGTTATCACTAGAGTTCCCTAGGGAGACGTTTTGACACGAACCTCAGGGTGGGAGGCAGGTCCTGTCCCGACGCGCTCTGTTAAGTGATCTTGGCAAGGGGAGTCTCCTGCCCCAGCCTCACTCTCACCTGTCCCCAGCCTTTAAGGGCACTGCGTACCTTAGGTCTACCCCAGGCGCTCAAAATAGGCCCTCACACTTTGTTCTCTTTCTCTGACCTCCTCTCCTTTCTTCTCTTTTTCCACCCAAACTCATCTTTGTGGGTTTCCTGTTCTTGGTCATCTAGACACTTAGGTACCTAGTAGCCCACAATATTTTTCAGATTTGCTAATGAGTTTTCTTTATTGCAAAGAGAGGTATTGATTTCAACTAGCAATGGAACTTCCGGTGCTTTCCTGTCAATGGCAGGGATGTTGACATGGGGCCTTCGGGAAGCAGGACCTGAGCATGTGAGTTTCAGTCTCACAGAGAGAGGGTCAGTGAGCGCTGGGAGGGGACCGTGCACTGCCCGCAAGCTGCACTTAGCCGACTGTCTAATAACATCCTTTACATCTGTATAACCCTTTACCATTGTCATACTTGTTCGCCTATCATCCTTAGATCCCCATATGATCCAAGCAATAAAGCCCTATTTGCAAACGAGAAATTTTTGAATCAGAGGATGAGGGTGACCTGTCCAAGGTCACACAGCAGAATGTATCCTCAGCCATGCCAGGGCCCAATCAGCATTGAGAAGCTAGACCCCGACTCACACAGGCACTGAGGAAGTTGGGGAAGTTCTCCTTCATCATCGTCAGCAGGCTCGGCTTGTCAATCTTGTCGTCACGTCCGGTGTATTTGTGGAACATGTCGATCATGCCCACTATGGACTTCTCAGCTGGAGTGCTGCTCATCTTTGCTTTCAAAAGGCTTCAGAAAACAGAGACAATCATTTCTTTCCCTTCATTAGAATTAAGGTCTCTATGTGAAGGTGTTGAAAGGAAGGCTGAGGAGCGAGTAAAATAGGGCTAAGCGGGAGCAGAAGGAACTCGACTTTTTTAATGCGATGAGGTAATTTGCTCAAACATGAGAGGGTGGAGCCAAGTCTGAGACCTGCCCCATCGTGGCCGGGGCCAAGAGGAGATGTCGCTGGACGGCAGAAGTCCAGCTGTGGGCAGTGCTTTGGAGAGCGAGAAGCAGGAAGAGACGAGGGCCAACAACACGTGGAAGAACTGAACCCCGAGCTGGGACCCCCAGCCACAGCCGGCACATGGCAGACCCCACTCCTCAAACAGCACCAAATCCATCTCCTCCAGCTTCACAGTCGGGGTGAGCGTCATAGGGGCAGGACAAAGGCCTTTGAACTGGTCTCTGACCCTCCTGGGCTGCTTCAGGAACAAGACACTGTGGGCCCCACCTTGACTCAATTGCGAGCCCTGCCTGACACGGTGTGTGTGGGCTCCAGGTGCACATGTGAGCATGGACGTGAGTGTGAGCCAGAAACACAGCCCTGTCCTGAGCACAAGGGCCCTTCCTGCATTCCCTTGGGAATGAGAAACAGGCATGGCCTCTGTTACATGGAACAGAAATAACTTCCTGGTTCTTAAGCTGCCGAATGGGATGGGAGTGAGGTGGGGGTCCCTTCATGTCTGCTCTTGGGAATTATCTGTACCCTTTGAATTACCAAGGCTTGACTCTAAATAAAAAGGTCTGACTTCCCAAAGCAGATAGTCTGGGCTGGCCTGCACCCCAAGCCTGAAACATAGGACAGTGCAGCTCTCACTTCCCACACTTTCCAAAGAACCAGAAAATGACCTTAGCTAACGCGTGTAGCATCTGACAATAAACCCCCATCACCTCCCAATGCAGGAGAAAGCTCCGTGCCGGCGATTTACTAAAAGGAGCCGCCCAAAGCTTTTTGAATCTGAGGCCAAGGCAAGGGGCCGAGCCCAGTTCCCAGAGGATAATTGAGACTTTGCAGGTCCCAGGCCTGGGGGTTTGAAGAGCCCACAAAGCATTCACAACGTCCCTTTATCCCTCAGCCTTCTGTGGGAGCGGAGCTACAGAGGGGATTCAGAACCCCAGACTCCAACAACAGGATGAATCCAGGGAGGAAGAAGACAGGGAGGAAAGGGAGGGTGCTGTGCTCAGGTCCCACGAGGGACATTTCCACAGGAGTTGTCTCAGGAGACCCCATAGGAGCAATGGGCAGGGCTGGTCCAGCCACCTGGTTCTACGGAGGAGCGTTCTCGGGCTCCAGTGAAGGTCACACATCCCGGCTGGTGGCAGAGCTGGCCTAGACCCTGGATCCTGAGTCTTCATCCACACCCTTCCCCCTCCTGCAGGCAGCACAGCAGGCCAAACACTGGGCACTGCTAGAAAAGGCAAAGGGGTAGGTGACACTTACCAGAGCTGGGACGTGACACCAAGGGAAGGATGAGTGAGATGTGTGCGTTTGGACAAACAGCAGTCCCTTTATAAGGCTCAGCCTGGCTCTTCCCAGGGGCTGGCAGGCCCGGGGCCACCTCTGTCATCTGTTTCTTGCCCCACATCAGGTGGGTGGGACACACCCAGCAGGCTGTGCTCAGGATTTCTGGCCAGAGTCCCAGGTCACCAGGTCCCACACCACCCCAGAGACCTCACCTTGATTTGGGGGTAAGGCGGCCGGTGCATGTGTGGTAGCGGGACAGCAGGTGGAGGAAAAGAGCACTGGGACTCTGGACCCAAAGAGGATGGAGTTTCAGACTCCAGAGCAGCGTGGTCTGTTTGCTCCGTCTCCTGGTCCTTCCACACAATTGCCGTGACAGCCTGTTCTACGACCCCTCCACTTACTGCACGGTTTCATGTCCAGACATCAGGATCCCTGCTGCGCCTGCATCCTCCTCAGTCCTCTTAGTTCTATGAGGCAGGCGCTGCAATCCCTATTTTTGGAAAGAAGTTGAGATGTTCCCAAGTTTACTCAGCTAGTGAACACAGCAAATCACCACAGGAGCACAGAAAAGCCTGAATCAAATCCTTACTCTTATCCCCTCTACTCTGTCGTGGGTCGCATCAGGGCCTGCCCTGTGGGAACTCAAAGTCCAGGGAGGGAAGCAGGGTCACTTCGTTGTCAATCATTGGTCAGCCCCTCATTGATCATCGAAGCCCTGGATCCAGGTGCGGGGACTGGGGTCAGGGGTCTCCCTCTCTAGGTTGAGTGGTGGAGTGACCCCAGTGGAATAAGCCTGGAGGCAGGGAGTGGGAAAATTTCCTTCCTGCCCCAAGGCGGTAACTTCCCAGAAAGTCTTCAATGTTTTTCTTCCTCTATGCAAAACAGCCTGTGTAGGAGTTGGGAGTTGTGCCCTTGGCCATGATGTGCCCTAACCTGCTGTGGAAACGCTGACCCAGGTAGGGGCTACAAGGTTGGGAAGGCACGGCAGTCCCCGGGGCATGGTGAGGAAAGGGAGAAGATGAATCACTGAAATGGACTCTTTTTCTGCTACCCCCTTCCAGTGTTCCTTGTAGGCTGCAATAGAGTTCCGCATTCATTTAGTGCCAGCCCCTTATGCACTCTGGGGCTCCATGGAGCTGATGTGATATCTTCCTCGGTGGGGCTTATTTTCTCCACCCGTCATATCCCTTCAACTTCCTTCTCCATCAGTCCTCATGTAACCAGGGGCACCTGTTTCTCCCTCTCCCACTTCTCCATATAATGCTGATATTATGTTAGTGGAAAAAGATACACACACACACACACACACACACAAACACACACACGGAATACTCAACCATAAAAAGGAATGAAATGACGCGTTTGCAGCAACATGGATGGAACTGGAAGCCATGATCTTAAGTGAAATTACTCAGAAACACAAAGTCTAATACTACGACCCTCACTTATAAGTAGGAGCTACATCATATGTACAGATGGAGGTAGAGAGTAGAATCACAGCCACTGGAGACTGTGAGGGGCGGGCAGTCAGGAGGTGGGTGAAGGATGAGACATTTTTCGTGGTATAATGCACACTATTTAGGATGGGCTACATTAAAAGCTCGGACTTCACCACCGTGCAATCTATTTATGTACATTTGTATGCGGGTTTTTGTATAGACATAAGCTTTCAGTTCCTTTGGGTAAATCCTGAGGAGTGTGATTTCTGGATCCTATGGTAAGAGTATGTTTGGTTTTTTAAGAAAGCACCAAACTGTCTTCCAAAGTGGCTGTACTGTTCTGTGTCCCCGCAGGTAATGAATGGGAGTTCCTGCTGCTCCACGTCCCTCTTCAGCATTTTGCGTTGTCAGTGTTCCGCGTTTTGGCCATTCTCATGAGTGTGCACCGGCATCGCACTGTTGTTTTAACCTGCGTTTCCTTGAGGACACTGATGTGGAGCATCTTCTGATATGCTGATTTGCCACCTGCCGTATCGTCTCTGATGAGAGGTCTGTTAAGTTCTTTGGCCCGTTTTCTCATTGGTTGGTTTGTGTCTTATCGTGAAGTTTAAAGAGTCCTTTGTATGTTTTGGATAACACTCCTTTGTCTGATATGTCTTTTGTAAGCATTTTCTCCCAGTCTGTGGCTTGTCTTTTCATTCTCTTGACAATATCTTTCACAAAGCAGAAATTTTTAATTTTAAAGAAGTCCAGCTTACGAATTCTTTCTTTCATGGACTATGCCTTGGTGTTGCATCTAAAAAGTCATCACCAAAACCAAGATGATCAAGTTTCCTCTTATGCTACCATCGAGGAGTTTTGTAACACTGTGTTTTGCACTTAGGTCTGTGATTCATTCTGAGTTATGTATCATCACCACATAGGGAAAAAAAAGGAACAGAAGTAAAGTGATACAAAAGGAATCAGGGACAACAATATTAACACAAGAAAACAAAGAATTCTAAGAAAAGGAATTAAACGGAAAAGAAGAATAGTTCTTATTGATTAGTGTGCAAGTCCCCAAGATGCAACAGTCTTATCCTTTTTTTTTTTTTTTTTTTTTTTTGAGACAGTGTTTTGCTCTTGTTGCCCAGGCTAGAGTGCAATGGAGTCATTTCAGCTCACTGCAACCGCCTCCTTGTGGGTTCAAGCGATTCACCTCCCTCAGCTTCTCAAATACCTGGGATTACAGTCGTGTGCCACCATACCTGGCTAGTTTTTGTATTTTTAGTAGAGATGGGGTTTCATCATGTTGGCCAGGCTGGTCTTGAACTCCTGACCTCAGGTGATCCACCCACCTCAGCCTCCAGAAGTGCTGGGATTACAGGTGTGAGCCACTGTGCTGGCTATAGTCTTATCCTTGTATACACAAGAACATAATTTTAAATTATATAAAACAAACTTTATATAATTTCATTAAAAGAAATTAATGGAAACTGACAAACTTATATCATCATTTGGCAGGTTTTGGCAGAGTCTGCCCAGGACTCAATCGAGTGGTCAGATAACAAAACAACAGAAATGCTGCAGAGCAGGGCGGGCAGAATCTGCCACAGCCCAGAAGCAGCCCCAGACATAAGGGCACCGTGGATGACGATGGCTGTGTCCAATAAACATTAATCTGCAGAGACGGGTGGCCAGCTGGATTTGGCTTGAAGACCACAATTTGCTGATTCCTGATATAAAATATTTGAAGGACACACTTAAGTTTATTTATAAATGCATGCATTCATAAATTTGTGCCCAACCATAGAGAATATACATGAATTTCAAACGTATTTGAGACATCCAAAAAACTGATCATTTGTTCTTGCCAAAATCAAAATCTTAGCAAATTAGCCTAACAGGGATCTTATCTTTTGCACCTGCTGATCACGGTGAACCCTGTGAGCCCTTCCCCTGTGTCATGTCTGGAACAAACACTCCATAAACCCACCCCGCCCCATCACACATCCAGCCTCCCAGCCGCTGCTGATCACCGGGGAGAGCTCACAATAGGCTGGCCGTGAACAGGAATCTGCCTGGTTGATACGTTCATCTCCTCCATGTTTTGGGGGAGCTCCCCTCTCCCCAGTCTGAGGTAGAGGCAACTCACTCCTGGGTCTCCAGAAAATCTCAAGTTGCTGGGGAAGAGGACAGAAAGCCATTTGTTCTCTTTGCTGTATTTTATCCGTTCATTTGTGTTTTGAGTGCCGACTGTGCTCCTGACAAGCAGATGTGGGGGTGTCAGGGAGATGGAATGGATGTGGACGGTGCTTTGAGCCATGCTCCGGCCCCAGGAGAGAGCTCCAATAAGCCACTGTGTGGTGAGAGAGTGGGGTGGACAGAGCCCGGGAGCCCCCAGCTCCCCAGGCAGTTCAGTGGTCACTTTCTCTGTGAAGCCTTCTCCAGGCAGAGCCACCATCCCCACGTCCCTGCACATCTTGGTGACAGCCCTGGCCTCACATGTGCTAAGTTTGTTGCCACCTGCCCTTGGCCGTGTGCCCCCAGCCTCCAGTGCAGAGAACTCCGTAAACGTTGGCTGAACTAGCAAGTGAGGCAGGTGTCTTCGGAAAGGTTCAGATAAAGCGTGTGGGAATTTGGAAGAGGAGAAATCACTTTTCAGGTGGGGGAAGCAGGGGAAGCTTTGACAGGGCGTCCTTTTAATAGGAGGTGGAGCACTGCCAGGAGCAGAAGGGAGGACAGAGAGAGCCACAGGAATGTTCCAAGACAGCCAGCTCTTCTGTTTGGGACCCTTCTGGATGGTGTTGGCCGGCTGCATCCCTGGACTCAAGCGGCAGTTGGGGAGGGGGACAGAGAAACAGAGAGAGAGTTCCACAGCATTCACAAGAGATTATTGGGACTCAGTTCTGCTGTCAGCCATCCACACTGGAGGATGAGAACACCCAGCTGCAGTCTAGAGCCTGTGGTCCAAGGGAAGACAAGGGTTAAAGAAAGACGCAGAGAGAATCGGAGGCTCTACAGCAACGCAGGTGTTATGTCTGGCACAAGACCTGAGGAGGTGGGGGACCAGCTTGATGCCAGAGCCCCCTGCCGCTTACAGGCTGGGGTAATTTCTAGACCTGGGTGGGGGTCTGGGCGGGATGGCTTGCTGCCTGGGAGGATATTGATAAGCTGTTTATGTGATCAGGTGGTTTGGACCTTTTTATGGTGGGATGTGATAGGCTGTTTCTTGGACCTTTGCCCGGCAGGTATGGTAAGGATGTTCCTGTGCCTTGCAGTCAGGAGTTTAGGGACGTTTCTCACGGCCAGATTTTCCACGGAATGTTTTGCCGTGACCAAGGTCTGTGAAGTGGCAGGGGGCTTATAAAATGATGGGCTAACACCCACCATCCTGTCTTGAATGGGTTTGCTGGAAGGATTGACTGCCAATTCTGTTATTCTGATAAAGGAAGATGCTTTCTCAGAGGCCACATATACAGACAGTGCTGGGAAGTGACCCATGAATATCCTGAGAAATGTACCTGTTCAGCCAGATTTCAAGTTGGCAGTGATCATTCCTCATCTCATCCAATTTCAAGAGGAAGCTGGGCCCTGTAGGTTAAAACTGGCAAGCTGGAAAAAGCAGTGGAGGCCACTCCAGGAAGGTTCCCTGGCCAAGGGGGACTGTAGGATTCTGACTTATGTCAGGGCTGTTCCTGTTACAGTTGACTCCAGTCAGAAACCCATACACACACACACACACACACACACACACACACACACACACACAAACATATATTTGCCATTATTTGGTCAAAAACTGGGATTTGAGGGACCAAAAAAAAGTTCCTATACCTCTTAAGTATTTCACCTCCAGCTTGTTACTGAAATTCCCGTTAGACTATTTCTTTTGGACTGGGGCCACAGTGAGCCACTCACTCTCATTTTCCAGTGTTATTCTAGTCAGCATTGGCTTTTCCATGCCTGGTGTCGTCAGAGTCAAGTGATTGCCAAGATAAATCGCCCAAAGTCCCTGCTCACCACTTCCAACTCCTGTCTGCTTTGCCTCTCACGAATGGCCTCTCACGGCCGTTCCAGTTGTATCCTTTGTGCTGTAGATAAAAACAAGGCTTCTCACTCCCTTTCCTCAGCCGAGACCTGTGATTAGCAAGTGCTTGCCTTTAGGGAAGGCGATGTGCTTTCTAGTTTCTACTTCTCACAGCTTGCCATCTGCAGGGGCTCCAGGTCTGCAGGACTGGCTAATGGAGAAGGAAGGGAATTCCTTCTGGAGAAGAAGAGGCCAAGAAAAGATGCAAAAAATGTGTTGGAGGAAACACCTGTGAAGGATGATTGGGGAGGAAGAAGATAGCAAGAGAAGGCGGGGAAAGCCTTCAAACTTCAGTGCGTGCCTGACACCTAAGAAGGGACCTGGGAGGAAGGAGAATTGGGTGGGAAGAGTCTCAGACGACAGCATAGTTCCAAGAAAGGGTTGGCCATGCTGGTGGGGAGTCCCCAAGCCAGTCATCCATTGAGGAACCCCACATCTTTCAGTAACTGGCCCACCTTGGTATTCCTGCTATGCTCAGTCATTGGCTGACAGGAACCCACAGGAAGTGTGGCCCAAGTGCAAAAATTTTGGTGGAGTCAGAGGGGCAGCCGCTGGGATTGTCAATCCACTATGCTACCTGCAGCATGAGATCCCTGTAGCCTGCACATGTTCATGACCTCTGCAGCCCACTCCTTGCCCATCATAGATCTGCTTTTCCACACTGGCTAGGGAAGAGCTCCCCCATGGTTACCACGGGCCTCTTTTCCTGAAGCATAACCTAGAAGACAGGGACTAACAAGTGAATTACCGCCGATCACTGTAGCTGGTCTCAGGGATGCAGCTGGTACTCCTCTCCCTCCTCTTCTATGCACTCTAAATTCCCCTCACCCTTTGTTATCACCTAGGCAGATCTTAATGAATTTCCTAATGCTGCAACCCAAACCTTCATTTCTGAGGAGGCTGAGTCCTTGACCCTCATCTTGTTCTCAGACCAGAGTTGCTGCACCGTGATGACATGGTGTTCACAGTTACAACAGGGCAAGGGAGTACCAGGAAGTGGCCAAGTCAATCACTTGGGTTCTGCACGTATTCCTCACTACCTCCATTGTGTAACAGCAGCCCTGTTTCCTGCTGATCAAGATCAATTATTCCTGCCCGAAGATAGCCTCATCCTCCGCCCTGTTGGTCCCCTCTCCCCGGTTGGCACCCAATTGACCTCCTCTCCCCTGTTAGTGCCCTGGTAACAGCTGTAGCTTGTAGTTCAATGGGGCCCTTGTTGTGTCCCCTGGTATGCCTCCTCTAGGGACCAAGACCTTTAACCTTTCAGAACCAAGAGTTGTGGGGATAAGAAGTACAAACTCCCCAGGTGGGTCCCTGAAGTGATTGTAAGTGGGGCCAACCATGAGTCTTCAGGAAGGAAAGGAAATAGTTAACGTTATGTACTGCTTCCTGAAGGATGGAACCTCAGCCTTGCAAAGTGTTGCCTCTGAGCAGGTGCTTCAACTGTGCCTTTTGAGGCTGTGCCAGGGCTCTGTGAGGCCAGCTGCTTCTGGGGGATGCGATGTGTGATACCACCATGAGCTGGGTCCATCCTGCACCAACTTCCCTATAAAGCTGAGTCCCCTGGGTGCATTCCATGCCTGTGGATGGGCATTCTGTAAGCCCCTAGATAGTGGTGCTGGCCGAGGCTATGCAGACAGGAAGGGAAAATCCACATCTGTGAGAACAAACCGTTGGACCTTTGTGTATAAAAGGTGCCCATGGTGGAAACCCATTTGGCTCCAAGTGACTGATGGGTCTCAGTGAGAAATAGTTCCATATCTGGAGCTCAGCATTGGTCTCTGCTGCTGACAGGTTGGATATTCAGAGGCAATAGCAGCTAGGTCAGCCTTGGTAAAGGGAAGTCCATGTTCTTGGATTCACTTGTAACTTCCACGTCTGCCATTATGGCACTCCATTAGAGCACTCCAGTCATGTGCCCACTGAGCCAGTTCTGGGGTGGCCAATGGCAAAGCTATCTGATGTCAACTGGCCACATCGTCGACTTGGCTGTTCAGTGCCTCTCCCTTATGCTTTGCAGTGGGTGATAAAAAAGATCTTCACACTCTGTCCCCACCCCCATATGTCCACCCACATGCCTCTACCCCAACCTTCCCTGTCTCTTATCTTCTCATCGTTTTCCATTCAGTCCTGTGACTACATGGCCAGGCCACTGGCTGCTGCGAATAATACGTATGTGTTCTCACCTCAGGTCAATTCTCCTTCCAAATGGATGACAAGGTCCCTTGCTCACATATGTTCCCATTCCCATGTACATACATGTGAGCAAGGTACCTCGGACTGTTTTTCAAAGTCACATTTAAATGTGGCTATAATGCAGCCGCTGCCCATTTCTGGCTTTCACTCATGTAGCAAGTTGACCATCCACAGACCAAGCTCAGGCTTTCTTCTCTTCCTTCAGTTTATCACAGGAGAAATCCCACATAGCTATAGGCTTGGGTTGGGGAAGAGGCATGGTGGAAACCCAGCAGATGACATGGTGTTCTAGGCTGCATGCCCATGCCACTTACTCATGCCCTCCAGTTGTGCTCTGGCTCAACTCCAAAGATACCATTTCTATTTTATGATGGCCTGCTGTTGGGCCTATTTTATAACTCAGTGGGTCCAACAGAGCCCAGCTCACAGTGAACAGCTTGAGATGCTTGATCACGTGATGCGCCAGGATCAAACCAGGGTCCAATCATATGCCAAGGCCTGTTCCCAAAAAAATGATATACTCCCTGCTATGGATGGCATGGCCTTGCTCCAGAATTCCAGGGACCTGCATTGTAATTCTCCTACTGGGGCTTTCCATAAACTCCTTAATATATTTTTACCACCATCAACCACTCCAACATCACAGGGCCTACCAAAGCATATGGCCCAACTGGATGGCTACGTGCAGTAGGATCTGGACCTGCTGCAGAGCGCCTTCCCACTCCTGACCCCACCAGACCTGGCATCCTTCCATGCTGCCCAGTTCATGCACCAGAGCAGTGTTCCTAGGTGTGGAACACGTTGCCTCCAGAATGAGTGAGGCCTACCACATGCTTGCTTCCTTCTCTGTGGTAGGGCATGCAAGAGGCGGCAATGTGTCTTTTATTCTTGGGGGCTATTCCAGGCCACCTCTGACCAAAAACCTCACTGATGTAGTAGAGTCCCTGAATCTTCAAAGTGTATATGTCTTACCAAGATCTCTAGAGTAGAAACCACCCCTCACTCATCCTGTCTGATCAACGTGATGCTACCCTGAGGGAGGTTAGTGATAGACGGAGGACCAAGTCCAGGATCAGCCCACCAGAGCCCTCTGGCAGAACCTCTCAGCTGACCTGAATTCTCAGCCACACCAGGGCCCAATGATTCTTCCTCTCCTGACACCTCTCCCTGCCTCAGACCCAGCAAGACCTCCACTCACAAAACCCACACCGATTTTAAGAAATTCTCCTTCATCACCTTCGATAGACCTGGTTTATCTAGTGTATCACCTTCTTGGGTGTTATTGTGAAATAGCTCAATCACGGCATCATAGACTTCTCAGCATGGGTATTACTCATCTTTGTTTTCAAAGGGATGCTGGAAAACAATAATAAGCGGTGTGTTTTGTCACAAGGTATGGTTCTGTCAGGGAAGAAGGAGACCGATACATGATAATATGGGTTGGAATGGATCTAATGGAAGGAAGGTGTAATATGTGTGAGAGCTGTGCTGAAACAGAACTGGATTGTGACGATGCACAGAGGAGGGAGAGAGCTGAGCTTCCGTGTGCAGTACGGCAGCCTGCCTGGCCCTGGATGCCGGCTATTGGGAGCCCCTGTGATGACCATCAAAGGAGCACCACATTTGTGGCAAGACGCCCCAGCCAAACACTACACATCTTCTCTGCCCCACCTCCAAGACTTAGCAGCAAACTCTTCTCAACAGCCTGGAGGGTCAGGGCTGGAGTGGATATCTTGGACAGGACAACTGTCCTAAGGAATAAAACTGGTTCACTCTGGACAGGCCCCCTCAGAGTCCTGGACCTCCTCTCCTACACACATATGCATATGCACACACACACATGTGCACGCAAAACAGCATGATAGCTCATGCTGTACGTAGATCATACTCTGGTGCAGCCTCCACTTTAACAAAACCAGCACTTAGTGACCACCTCCTGCTGAGGAGTGTAAATGTAAACAGGAATAAATATCCCAGGAACACTATAAAATAATAATGAAAGGTTGTAAGCAGTAAGCAGAGGTTGTACTCCAATTGCTTCCAGACTACAAATCAGAAGAAATGCATGCCAAATTTCTTGATCTAGTGGAAGGGCCAGAAAGTCCTCAGATTAGCCACCGTTGTGAGTTATCTACTCCTGCTCCCTCTTTAAGAAAAGGTTGTGTCTAGGATGTGCAACTGAGAAGGAGGACACTGGGATACAGGGAGAGAAGGACTCTTCCCAAGGTCACATACTCTAGTTGGTGACAGAGCTGGTGAACTGGGCCTGGCTGATAACCAGTTAAAGGCAGTCTCTCCTGCTCTTCAGGAATAGCACATGGGCTGTATACCTGTGTGCACCACCACACTCAGCTAATTTTTTTTAAATTGCATTTTAGGTTTTGGGGTACATGTGAAGAACATGCAAGATTGTTGCATAGGTACACACGTGACAGTGTGATTTGCTGCCTTCCTCCCCTTCACCTATATCTAGCATTTCTCCCCATGCTATCTCTCCCCAACTCCCCACCCCCTGCTGTCCCTCCCCTATTTTCCCCCAACAGACCCCAGTCAAACACCGCATGTTCTCACTCATAGGTGGGTGTTGAACAATCAGCTAATTTTTAAATACTTTGTAGAGATGGGGTCTTGCTGTGTTACCCAGGTTGGTCTCAAACTCCTGGCCTCAAGTGATCCTTTTGCCTTGGCCTCCCCAAGCCCTGGGATTACAGGTGTGAGCCACTGCACCGAGAATCAGAGTCTGACCTGAACCCTGTAATGACTCACTGAAGAGAAGGACATGTTGGTAAGGAACGGGTGCTTCTCTGGGACCAAGAGTTGGCCCAGCACGTGTCCACCAACCTCCAGGCCCAGTGCCCATGCTCAGCTACTCCCAGCATGGCCCTAGAGCTCATGAATGTACCAGAACCCTGTGCCTTCTGAGCCTTCTGATCCACCCCAGTCCCCAGGGCTGAGGCAGGGTAACAGGATATATTGGATTGGAGCAATGAAGATCTTTGCTGAGCCCCACAAAAACTGCATTGTGCATCCGGGGATGGAAACATGGTCTCCCCTGGTTCCCTTTCCAGTAATTCAAAAATAGTAGCTATTAACAACTACCAATTATTCAATACTCTGTGCCACACAAATACAATATGTGATTTACACATATCCCTTTATTTAATCCACAGGAAAATTCCGTTAGGTAAATACATTATTCCATTATACAGGTGAAGAAACTGAGACTTAAAATGTTTACATAACATGGACAGGTCATCCAGTGGGTAGACGCACAACCAAAATTCAAACCCAGGTCAGCATGACTACTAAGCCTGGCTCTTAACTCCCCCACTATTCTAAGGAGTCCCTGGCAGGAGCCCACTGTCCAGAGAGCAGACAGGCATGTGCTTTCAGAGCACAGTCTGCTGTGGTCTGCCAGGGGCAAGCCCAAACCTGGAACAGGCAATCATGTGGACTTCAGGGCCCAGGGAAGCAGTGAGTGGAACCTCAGCAGGCTGCAGAGCTCTGGATCTCATATTCTTTAAGTCCACAGGCCACTCTAGAAAGAATTTGCTCTCCTAGAGTTTAATATCAAGATACAGCATCTTGGCCAGGTGCGGTAATCCCAAAGCGCTGGGATTACATCCCAGCGCTTTGGGAGGCCAAGGCAAAAGGATCACTTGAGGCCAGGAGTTTGAGACCTGCCTGGGTAACATAGCAAGACCTCATCTCTACAAAGTATTTTAAAATTAGCTGAGCATGGTGGTGCACACCTGTAGTCCCAGCTACTTGGGAGACAGAGACAGGAGGATCACTTGAGCCCAGGCATTTGAAGTTGTAATAAGCTGTGACCTCACCACTGCACCCTCCAGTCTGGGTGACAGAGTGATACCATGTCTCTAAATAAATTTTTTTAAAGAGGTAAATTTTAAACAGAAATAACAATGATGCCCTTGGAAGCCACTGCCAGAAGGCCATTCACAGTAAACCAATACAGAACGTCTTCAATTTTAAACTATTTAAGATTAAGTTTTGGCCAGGTGCAGTGGCACAAGCCTGTCATCCCAGCACTGTGGGAGGCCAAGGTGGACAGAACGCTTGAGCCCAGGAGTTCAAAACCAGCCTGGGCAACATGACGAAATCCCATGTGTATTAAAAATAAAAATTTAAAAAACAGCTGAGTGTGGTGGCACAGGCCTGAGGTCCCAGTGACTCAGGAGGCTGAGGTGGGAGGATCACTGGAACCCAGTAAGTGGAGGCTGCAGTGGGCCATGATCACACCCCAGCCTGGGCAACAGAGTAAGACCCTAACTAGAAAAAAAAAAAAAAATTACATTTTATAAAAACTTGAGATGCCCTGAAATCTTATGACTTATATGTGAAAAAAAAAAAATTTTGATAGAGGTTTTCCCAAGTTGGCCAATAATCCTAAAAATTTACATAACATTATGCATAAAGATGTGAAGCTAAAAACAAAAACCTCTCTAAATTATCTGTAGTAATTCAATCAATAACATGAAAAGAAATGAACTGTCTTTCTAGTCTCATGTAGAAAGTGATTTTACAAAATGGTTGTCAGATGAAGCAAAATCACAGAGCCCGGAAAACATAGAAAAATAAAAACTATAGTTGCATCACCCTATTAATACAAATATTGTCGTTTTCCTAGCTTTTGCAAAGTTTGTGATATTTGCTGACTTTCTGAAATTTATGATTTGCTATAACTTTTCTCGTTCTAAATGACAATTCACTTTCATGTTTAGTTTTGCGCTGGTGATTTTTAATCCCACAACCTCTTTATCCAGCCCTCATAGTCTTGCTGATTTTGTCCATGCTTTTGCCTACACCACACCCTCGATCTCGTATCCCCTTTCCTGTCTTCTCTGCCTAGAAAATTCCTAGCCCTTCTTCAAGGCCTTACTCAAAAGTCACCTCCTCTGTGAAGCCTTCCTTGACTAACTCAAGAAAATAGAGTTCTCCCTCCACTCCAGAACACTACAGCACTTTCTTAGCTCTCTCTCCTTGGCCTCCCATGGCCCTAGAATCATGCTCTGCAGAAGCCTCCCCCACCAGCTAGGCAGCAGGCTCCCAGGACGACCACAGCTGGAGCTCACAGAGAACATGTTTGCTGGGTGCAGTAAAGGCTCCAGGCATGGAAGGGTGGGACTGGGGACAACACAATCACCCCCGAGCCAGGAGCACAGGGGTCTAACTCCCTATGTGACCCTGGGCAAAACCTGTATTTCCTTTGTCTGAGTCTTCTCATCTGTCAGAGGAGAAAGGACTGACTACTTCCCAGAGATCACGGATGTGAAAGCCACAGGTAGAAAGTGCTTTATCAATGCAGGGGGATTTGTACCGTGATTGTTGACAGGTTCGGGTTTGCTGGCAGGAGACACTGAGCTGAATCCTGTGACTTAGAAGCCCAGATCTCTCATCAGGCACACCCCAGTTCAGAGAAGAGGGTGGTGGCGATGCAGTTCCAGCTTCGCAGGGTGTGGCAGCCGCCGGATTAAAAAACGAATGTCAACTGCACAGTAGGAAGGAGGTGTCCTGGCTCCCAAACGTCCCTGAGGTGAGAGCTCAGCCCTCAGGTGAACTCGACTTCCCAGATGGTTCTCAGCAGCAGTGACACGGAGTCCCCAGCTCAAGTCTGAGCCCCTTCCTCCTCCCTAGGCCAGCCCATTCATCATCGTGAGCTCGAGGGATTCAGCTCAAACCTTAAAGCAGCTGGGGGCAAAAACAATAAAAATAATAAGTTACGCTTGTCCCCACACCAGACTCCACCTTGGGAATACTGCTGACACCGACCTCTGCCATTGACTTCTCACCCTCACCCAAAAAGACAAAATTCTATCAGTACAAATCCTAAGATTGGCTTTTTAAAAAAAAAAAAAAAAAAAAAAAAAAAAAAACGCTTGTGCTTATTTCCCCCAGCGCTGTGGAGAAGCAGGGCCAAAGGTCAGTGTTTGATTTGTAGCAAGAGGTGTGTGAACGTCTGTGTCTTTCTGCCATGGATCCAGGCCCCCAGAAACTCAAGAGTGACCAGCTGATGGCTCCAGCAATTCCCCCTCCCTTCCATGCTGGTCTCACTTTGCTTCCACCAGTTGGTGGATGGGCCCTCTCCCTGATGCCTGCCACAGCAGGGCAGAGTCTATGGCTGATTTGTCTTTAGAAACTCCCCGCATTTTTCCTTTTGGGAAGGAGAGTGAGCTTGCAAAAGCAGGATAGCATGGTGGTCAGGAGAGCCTTCACCCTGGAGCCCAAATGTCCCAGTTCAGTTCCAGTCATATGTTTATTAGCTGCATGATCTTGAGAAAGTTGTTAACCTCCCTGTGACTCTGTTTCATCATCTGTAAAACAGGAAAATTAACAGTATCTTCCGATCATGTTGTACAGATTAAGTGAGTTAATATCATAATGTGTTTTGGAACAACTGTGCATATGTGCCTAGCAATTGTCAGCTACTTCCTTGAAAACATAATGCCACATGGGCAGGGCATCTACCAATTTTGTTTATTGCTGTATCCTCAGTCTCTGGAATGGTTCCTGGAATGCAGTAAGTTTTAAATAAAATACTATTTAATGAATGGATCTCTTCTCTAGGCAAATAAAATACTATTTAATGAATGGATCTCTTCTCTAGGCAAATATTTATTCAGATAGAGAAGACAGGGATATCCCGGTCTGACTGGAGAGGACCTCTGCAGCCTCTGTGAGGATGCAATCATTTGTTCATCTACCCGACAAATATTTACTGAGCACCTATTATGTGCCAAGCACAGTTCTAGACCCCTCCTGATACATTTATGTGAGCAATTTTTAGATTGGCTAGCGTGAGCCAAAGCTCCCCACTCCCCACTCCCTCCTCCTGCACTTCTTGTGTATCCTCTAGCTTCAGCCCAGTTCCCAGACCCAGCCCTGCCTCTGCTGCCTCCACCTTGGGGACCGCACCAACCTCCTTGTCAGTATCTGCCTCTTCATGCCATCCCACCCCATGGGTCTGATACACTTCACCTCAGAACACATAGGCACTGGCTGAAGCATAGGACCTCCTTGATTTGGTCCCAACCCACCCCCCAGAAAATAAACTGCTTCTGCATGTCACTGAGCCAGTTCCCCTCCCAAAGCAAGAAGCCACCGTTGAGCTCTGCAGACCCCTGAATGCTGCCTCTAACCCAGGAAACAAAGCCCTGCTCTTTCTCCTGGGTCCCAGCCCACAGAAGCAGCTCACTCCCCTCCACCCAACCCTCCCCCAGCTTTCCAGTTTCACAAAGCTCCATAAACCAAGCCCCCACCCTACTCCCCTCCCTTCTCCCAGTTTTTCCAGAATTAAAATCTGGAATTGATGTTAAGCAGGTTATGTATGTACATAATTTTAAAGTCAAACAGTTCTCCAAGGTTAATCAATGCTCCCCTCCTGGTTCCTCCCCACCCTCAAGTCCCCCACCCCTGAGGCAACCACTTTCCTCCCCTTTAACCATTTCTTCCTGTATTTACTTCTATTTCTAAATAATAGATTTCTACTGCTGCTATTTGATGGTTTTTTTTCTGTTTTTTATACTCGCTAATGATGTCCTACAATGGAAAATAAAACTTTGGTTCTTTGGCAATACATATACACACAAATATGCACATACTTCCCCTCCCTGCAAAATGTCTTCAGTATAGTTACGTGATTGTTTTTGGTTAGAACAGAATTAGGGTACATAGTATTATGACCATGTAACTACTACTCACAGATTAACAATACAGTCTGCTTTGATTATATTTTCTTTCTTGTGCAACTTTTTATTTTCTAAGAAGTTAATAATTGATCTTTTTTTCATTTGCTTAGTTTTCTCTTTTCCTATCATTAACTCTCCCAAAACTCCCCACCACATAGTAAATGTCCTCTCAATTCAATTAGATACATTCAATGATCTATAACCTTTTTATTACTTGGAGATACGTCTCCTGGAGTTTCCCATGATCCTACTTCAGTTTGGACTGATTTCTCTCTAGATCTGCCACAAGACCATCTTCTTGGCTCATAGCTGCACCCTCATCCTAGGATTTCCTTTTGCCTTTCTCCCCTGTGGCATCACCTATTGCCTGGATGCTATGCCTTCCTCTTGCTTGGCTTAATCCCCTGTTTTGGAAGAGCACATCCTCCAAATAACTTCCTGACAAAGAGTTCTTAGGAAGTAACATTAAGACCTTGAGTGTCTGGAAATATTTTTGCTACTCTTACAATTGATAGTTTGTCTGGGTATAGAAATCTAGACTGTAAATGGGCATAGAAATCTAGATTACAATTACCTTCCTTCAGAAGTTTGGAGACATCACATGATTTTTCTTCTAGTTTCTGGAACTGTATTCTGTTTCATCCAGCTGGAAATAATCTGTTTTTTGTCACAGTGTTCTAAAATTTCATAATTATATGCCTTGCTCACTCAGAGTCTCACTCTGTCACTGAGGCCGAAGAGCAGGGAAACAATAGCTCACTGCAACCTCTGCCTCTGGGTTCAAACAATTCTCCTGCCTCAGACTCCCAAGTAGCTGGGATTACAGGTGCCTGTCACCATGCCCGGCTAATTTTTGTATTTTTAGTAGAGATGGGGTTTCTCCACGTTTGTCAGGCTGGTCTTGAACTCCTGACCTCAAGTGATTCACCCGCCTCAGCCTCCCAAAGTGCTGGGATTACAGGCATGAGCCACCATGCCCGGCCTCCATAATTTTTAATCCTACTTTCTGTTCAATTTTATCTTCTAACACTTATATTGAATGTTTATTTCTGCCAACAATGGGGGGAAACCCAGAAGCAAACCTATTTTATAATTTCCAAGATCTTTTTCTTTCCTGAAAATTCCTTTAAATTTCTTCCTGCCTGGGCAGGGTGGTTCACATCTGTAATCCCAGCACTTTGGGAGGCCAAGGCAGGTGGATCACCTGAGGTCAGCAGTTCGAGACCAGCCCGGCCAACATGGGGAAACTCCATCTCTACTAAAAATACAAAAATTAGCCAGGCATGGTGGCACATGCCTGTAATCTCAGCTACTCAGGAGGCTGAGGCAGGAGAATCATTTGAACCTGGGAGGTGGAGGTAGCAGTGAGCCAAGATCATGCCACTGCACTCCAGCTGAGCGACAAAAGTGAAATTCCATCTCAAAATAAGGAAATAAATTATTTCTTCCTGTTTCATGGATTCAATATATTCTCTTAGCTGTCTGAAGATATTGGTCTTTTACATTTTGTTCTATTATCTACATTGAATCTATTTCTTCCAATTTTCTTTTATCTATCTATTTATGGTGGGGGTAGTTCTTGGTCTTTCTATTAAGGCCTTCCTTAAATATCTGGTGATTCTTGGCTTATCTGCTCCATTTTTTAAATGTTTCTTTTTTTAATTATAGAGATGGGGTCTCACTATGTTGCCCAGGCTGGAATGCAGTGGCTATTCCTCCCATCTCAGCCTCCTGAGTAGCTAAGTGGCGCATGCCACTGCACACAGTCTATCTGCTCCTTTTAAGAATGAGGCACTAAAAGTTATCCAGAAGGTTTGTCTAAAAGGACAAGATTTGTCTACTAGTGATCTTCATCCCAGTGTGATCTTGCTAACTTGTTTCATGGAGGCCTTATTGAGATGGTCAGTTTTCCCACAAAGGAATCTTCCAATCTCCTGTTGGAGGTGTAAGAAACCTGGCTGGTAATGTTCTTGAAGGGGAGTGGAGGAAGGGCTGAGGTCATTTCACAGTTCAGTGTGTAGACTTTCACCTAATTACCTGTTTAAGCATAGCACCTCTGCCCCTGGCTTCACTTGGGGACCCCATTTAGAGTCAGCTGGGGATGACAGAATAATAGTCACCTGTCTGCAGAGGTGGGAAAGGAGACATGGAGTTCACCTGCTTTTTATACAGACTCTCCAACAATCTTCTCTTCATCCGCACAGACGCAACACTCTCATGGCAGTTTAGTGTGGTGTCCGGCACTGAAGTTAGATTTCCAGGTTCAAATTCTGCTTTATCATTCATGAGATGTTTGACCTTGAACGAAATAAGTAACCTCTCTAAGCCTTTCCTCATTTGAAAAAAAAAAAAAAAAAAGAAAATTAAAATAGTATGTATGCCAGGTGTGGTGGCTCATGCCTATAATCACAACACTCTTGGAGGCCAAGGCGCATGGTTCACTTGAGGCCAGGGGTTCAAGACCAGCCTGGCCAACATGGTGAAATCCCATATCTACAAAAAAAAAATACAAAAATTAGCCAGGCGTGATGACAGGTGCCTGT
Organism: Aotus nancymaae; assembly: GCF_030222135.1. Taxonomy (NCBI): domain Eukaryota; kingdom Metazoa; phylum Chordata; class Mammalia; order Primates; family Aotidae; genus Aotus; species Aotus nancymaae. The sequence continues at coordinate 32,793,881 of NW_026988523.1, forward strand.
AATCCCAACTACTTGGGAGGCTGAGGAGGGAGGATTACTTGAACCCGGGAGGCGGAGGCTGCAATGAGCCAAGATCATGCCACTCCACTGCACTCCAGCCTCGGTGACAGAGCAAGACTCTGTCTCAAAAAAAAAGAAAGAAAGAAAGAAAGAAAAAATAGTATCTACTGTAGCATTGTTTTGGAGATTAAATAGCATAATGAATGTAAAGTGTCTAGAAAAGTGGCTGGTACATAGTAAACTTTCAATAAATATTAGATCACATTACTATTTGTGCTACTTCTGTTCCCCAGCCTTATAAATGGTCTCCCTTATCCTCTTTTCACCTTTCCAATCCCAGTATACATTCTTCCCTCAGAGTGACTTTTTGAAAACATAAATCTAATCAATCGAGTCCATCTTGGTTTGCCTGGGAGTAAGGAGTTTCCCAGACACCAGACTTTCCGTGCTAAAACATTCCAAGCAAACCAGGACTAACTGGTCATCCTGTCACTCCCCTACATAAAAACAGATCAGGCTTCCCCTTTCTATATGAGTAAAGTACAAATCCCCTGCCACTCAAAGCCAGGGGGTCTGGCCCCTCCCTGCCAGTCTCTAGCCTCTCCTCCCTGCCCACTACTCCATCTGCTCTAGCTGTTCCAGCTCCACCCCCACAGCCCCATGCTGTTCCACACACCCCGTATGCCTTCCTTCTCCCCGGCTAATTCACGCTTTAGGTATCTGGCAGGAAGACCTTTTCTGAACCTTCGGATAGGGCCATGTGCCCTGCAATAAGGACTCCTCGGGAGAACCGAACGGAAGGGGTGTCTATAGAAGAGTGTCTCCTGTTTCTTCACAGCTGCATCTCCTGCAGCCAGCATAGGGCCTGCCCCGCAGTAAGAGCCAAGTGGCCTTCTGCTGAATTAACTGTCATTAAAATGTGAATAGCCCTTTATTATCTGCTGGCACTTGGTGGGATCACTTGGTACCCTGCTGGGAGCAAGGTGCTGGGAAAGATACATCAGACTTGGAAACAATTTTCCAAGGGGCTGCCTTGCCTCCTCCTCAGCTCTGCTATACAGAAGGAAGACACAGGGGAACCACCGCCAGGCCCAGGCATTTCCTAACGCCCTCCTTACTCCGGGAATTAGGAACCTTGCCCTCCACGCCCCTGCTCTCAGCCCAGAAACTTGGCTACACCTGCCTTGCCATAGGCACCGCCCTAACTGGGATGGGTTGCAGCAAAGGGTTAGCACATGGACGCTGGCACCAATGCAGGGAAAATTCTGTGCTCTTACTGCCTAAATTCAGCTTGGAGCAATCTGCCACCTTGGAGCAATCTGCCACCATGCAGCCCAGTCTCAGCCTCTCTCCCCTCTGCGTTCCATCTCCCACCCAGGCCTTGCTCAAGCTGTTTCTATCTTGTTGCACTCCCTCTCCCCATCCCAAACTCTGCCCCCTTGGGGAGCTGTCCCCCGATCCAGCTCCCACCCCACTCCCATCTCAGAGTCCTGCTGCCTCGAGCAACATCCTAGAGCTGCTGGCCAGGTTGTTTCCGTGGGATTCCAGTCAAAGAGGTTCTATTCAAAGGGGTTGCATCTTGCTCTGTAGGAAGTGTCTGGTGAAGGAGGGAGTTAAAAGGCTAGATCTGAACTTCTAAAGGGCTAAATCAGAAGTGGGGAGCCCGAGGTAAGAAGAGAAAATAAATTTTAAAAAGAATTAAACTATCTCTAGGAAAATGGGGGTACTCAGTGACAATTTCTTAACTCGTGACTCCGCAGCTAGCAACCACATCACTCTGACCTCTGCTTGTGTCATCACGTGTCCTTCTCTGACTCTCCCTGCTCCCTCTTTCCCTGGCAGGGACCTCTGTAATTACATTAGGTCCATCCCTATAATCCAGGGTGATCTTTCTGTCTCAAAATCCCTAACTTCCTTCTCAGCAGAGGCTGCGTTTTCCTTCCTGAGACTAGATCCCCTCTGAGGGCCAGAGCTTTCTCCCCTCGCCTGGGTGGTCCTTAGAAGAAGGACCATGTCCCTACTCAGCTGGCAGCTTATTCAAGGCCGAGCCTCAGTCTCCCTATGAAGGCTAGGAGCCCCCTGAGGGCCTCCCCACCTCCTTCCAGCCCAGGGGGCCTTGAGCATGCACAGAGAAGGAGGGAAGGAGATGATGGTGTACCTCCGTCCTAGCCCCTCAGGGATTGAGGGTTGGAAAGGAGGGCACAGCTTTAAAATACTGCCAAGCCAGAAATTCAAAGGGGTTCCATTTGGCTTCTGATACAGGGTTGGACTTGAGTTCCAACTCCCAGGACTCTGGTGGAACCAACAGCAGCTGTGGCATCAGTGAGATTTGCTGTGGGTCCAGAGCCATCGTGCCCAGTACAGCGAGCCTCCTCCAAGCCCATCCTCCTGGTTTCTTCTGCAGTGGCTCTCAAGGAACCACAAGGGAATAGGAATTATTATATGTTTAGGGCTTCCTGAGTGCTGGCCTTCCATTCACTGCCTCACATTTCCCAAATATTTACAGGCTACTTCTGGATATTCTGAAACGGTCTAGAAAGAAAGAGGTAAGCCAGCTCCCCATTTTCCAGGCCAAGGTCTACCAAACCCCCTCCACTGAGTGCCGCTGCCTCCAGGACTGTCTCTGGCACCCACCCAAGAGCTAATGTGGATGTGATCGTTCAATCAACAGTCACTGGTGAGCTACCCAGTGCCAGGTCTAATCCAATTAACACCGAAACTCTCTCCACCACCCTGCCACCTCACCTCATCAACTTGGCTTACATTTGTGTGTAGTCATGGTCAAAGGGTTCACAAATCTGACTACAGAGATAGCTATAGGTTTTTTTTTTAAAGACTCAACCATAGGTTAGGCATGGTGGCTCACACCTGTAATCCCAGAACTTTGGGAGGCCAAAGTGGGTGGATCACCTGAGATCAGGAATTCAAGACCAGCCTGACCAACATGGAGAAACCCCATCTCTACTAAAAATACAAAAATTAGCCAGGCATGGTGGTGCATGCCTGTAATCCCTGCTACTCGGGAGGCTGAAGCAGGAGAATGGCTTGAACCCGGGAGGTGGAGGTTGTGGTGAGCTGAGATCGTGCCGTTACACTCCAGCCTGGGCAACAAACGTGAAACTCCATCTAAAAAAAAAAAAAGACTCAACCACGGGATTTAACCAAACCACCATACAGAAATCTTCCCAGAAATTTTCACCAGAGACATTTCTTCTCCCTAAACCCTCTACCTCAACAACACAAAAATCTCTCCAGCTCTCTCATCCATTTCCCCTTCCAGTTCCCTCACTGCCACATCATCCTCCCCGTCCCCTTTGTCCTTCCTCACAGTGCCATTCCTAGCCAAAAGTAGCCGCTCAGACTTTCATTCCTCCAGCCATGGCACCGCCACCTCAGAGAGCAGAGGAACTTGGCAGCCCCATGATCTGCCTTCTTCAAACGCAGCAGACCCGAGCGCAGCGCCTGCAGTGTTCACAAGCCTACACAAGTCAGTTGTAGTCCTATATACTAGCAACGGTTAGTAAAAAAGTTAACAATGCCATTCGTTATAGAACAAACAATTGAAATATCTAGGAATCAACCCAGCAAAATACACCAGCTCTGAAAGGTATCTGGAAGAGTCTAGATAATTTTGAAGATGAACAAGATGGGATATGTGGCCTACCAGAGAGAAGACTACTGCAAAGCAGTGACCATCAAGACATGAAAGTGAAGGCAGAGAGACAGAAAAGAAGAACAAAACAGACATCCTGGAATCAGGCCCATACATACATGGAAACATGATCTGTGAGAGAGGTGGGCATGGAGTGAGGCACTGGGCAGGGCGAGATTGCAAATCAGTGGGAAATGACAGCCAGTCAGTAAGTGCTACTGGGATAATTTATTATCCATATAATTAATCATCTAAATCTAAAAACAGATTTAGATTTCATTCTACATCACATAATACGCAAAAAAAAAAAAAAAAAAAAAGAGTTAAAAACTTTAGGCTGGGCATCATGACTCATGCCTGTAACCCCAGCACTTTGGGAGGCCAAGGCAGGCAGATCGCCTGAGGTCAGGAGTTTGAGACCTGCCTGGCCAACATGGTGAAACCGCTTCTTTACTGAAAATAGAAAAATTAGCTGGGTGTGGTGGCACATGCCTGTAATCCCACCTACTCGGGAGGCTGAGATGGGAGAATTGCTTGAAACCTGGGAGGCAGATGTTGCAGTGAACCGAGATCATGCCATTGCACTCCAGCCTGTGTGGAAAAAAAAAAAAAAAAAACTTTGAAACAGGCCAGGCATCCTAGCATTTTGAGAGGTTGAAGCAGGAGGATTGCTTGAGCCCAGGAGTTTGAAACCAGCCTGGACAACATAGTGAGACTCCATCTCTACAAAAATAAATAAATAAATAAATTTAGCCAAGTGTGGTGATGTGCACCTGTGGTCCAAGTTACTTGGGAGGCTGAGATGGGAGGATCACCTAAGCCCAGGAGGTGGAAGCTATGGTGAGCCAGGATTCTGCCACTGCACTCCAGACTGTTTCTGCTTCTTTTTCTCTTTTTCTTTCTTTCTTTCTTTCTTTGGAGACAGGGTCTCACTGTATCACCCAGGCTAGAGTGCAGTGGTGGGATCTCAGCTCACTACAATCTCCGCCTACCACGCTCAAGCAATTCTCCCACCCATTATCCAAGAACTCACTGCCAAATCTAACATTATTAAGCTTTTCCCCTGTTTTTTTATAGTTTTCACTCTTACATTTAGGTCTTTGGTGATGGTTTCTATCTTAAGCTGGTGGGTAATCAGGCGTTCCTTGTGTTATTTGTTGCATTGCAGGGGATGTGGGGGAGTGTGGGTTCTCTTGCTCTGCCTGCTTCTCTTGGATCGCATGAAACACAAGTCCAGTTAAGTTCTCTCTGCCATGGTCATTGGTATTACTGCCTAGAAGACCATCTTGTGTACACCTTATTGAGGCCATTGTCTTCTTCTCTGTCTCTGAAATAGGAGCAAGGAGCAAGTAAATCTCATCTAAAGAATGGGGGTCTTGCCAGAGGCTGGGAAGGGGACAGAGAGAAGGGAATGAAAAGAAATTGGTTAAGGGGTTGCAGTTACATAGAAGGAATACAGAATACAGGCCGGGTGCGGTGGCTTACGCCTGTAATCCCAGCACTTTAGGATGCCAAGGTGGGTGTATCACCTGAGGTCGGGAGTTCAAAACCAGCCTGACCAACATGGAGAAACCCCATCTCTAATAAAAATACAAAATTAGTCTGGCATGGTAGTGCATGCCTGTAATCCCAGCTACTTGGGAGGCTGAGGTGGGAGAATTGCTTGAACCTGGGAAGCGGAGGTTGCAGTGAGCTGAGATCATGCCATTGCACTCCAACCTGGGCAACAAGAGCAAAACCCCATCTCAAAAAAAAAAAAAAAAAATGAGACCAGAATACAGTAATATAGAAGGAATATGTTCTAGTATTTGATAAGTTCTAGATACTAAGTTCTAGTATTTGATAACACTAGATAATATAATAGAGAAATTACATTAACAATAATTTATTGCAAATGTGAACATAGAAGAGAAGAATTGCACTGTTTCTAATGCAAAATATAAGTATTTGAGGTTATGAATATTCCAATTACTCTGATTTGATCATTACACATTATATACACGTATCAAAATATTACATGTACCCCAAAAATATGTGCAACTGTGATATATGAATCTTTTTTAATTCTTTGGTGAGCTGGTAGTGTTAGACCGCAATCTTTAATGACCAGTATTGCTCCCTCCAGAGCCGAGCTAATTCGTAGGCTGCACGCCCAGAGTCAGCCATGATATATCAATTGTTTTAACAGCAAAAAAAAAAAAACGAGAGTCTTTGCCCTTATCCAAGTGCCAACCACCCAGAACACCAAGTGCCTCTGAGCTAGTGACTGGGAGTGAGAGACCAAGCCGACGTCTGTCTGGGTGGATGGCACTCCCTCCACACCCTCCTCCCTGAGTCTCCTGAGCTACTATTTGCCCTTGAGTCACCAAGGAGGAAGTCCAGACAGGGCTGGGCTTCCTCATACAAGGGCTTGAACACAGTATGAAAAAAACAAATTAGAAAGCTCTGGAAAGTGGGCATACCCTGGAAGGAAGCTCAGACATGCCAGAGTCATTTTATTTTTATCATATTAAACTCACATGTGCCAAGTGCCAGGCTCATGAGGCAAGGCCTGTGTGTGCTGGAAAGATGGGTGAGACACTGCCCTTGTGCTAAAAAAAAAACAACACAGTTGAGGAGGCTGCTGTGTGTAAACCTGTGGTGAAGAGCACCAGCTTTGGGGGCCAAAAATCACAGGTTTGAACCTGGTTCCTCTACTTCCTAGCTATGTGGACATGACAAGTTACTTCTCTGAACCTCAGTTTCTCTGCCTGTAAAATGGGTTAAAAAGTATTCAGGCCAGGTGAAGTGGCTCATGCCTGTAATACCAGCACTTTGGGAGGCTGAGGTGAGCGGATCAACTGAGGTCAGGAGCTCGAGTCCAGCCTGGCCAACATGGTGAAACCCGTCTCTACTAAAAATACAAAAATTAGCCAGGCATGGTGGGGTGGTGGGGGGCAGGAGCCTGTAGTCCCAGCTACTCCGGAGGCTGAGGCAGGAGAATCACTTAAACCTGGGAGGCGGAGGCTGAGGCAGGAGAATCACTTAAACCTGGGAGGCGGAGGCTGAGGCAGGAGAATCACTTAAACCTGGGAGGCAGAGGCTGAGGCAGGAGAATCACTTAAACCTGGGAGGCGGAGGCTGAGGCAGGAGAATCACTTAAATCTGGGAGGCGGAGGCTGAGGCAGGAGAATCACTTAAACCTGGGAGGCGGAGGCTGAGGCAGGAGAATCACTTAAACCTGGGAGGTGGAGGCTGAGGCAGGAGAATCACTTAAACCTGGGAGGTGGAGGCTGAGGCAGGAGAATCACTTAAATCTGGGAGGCGGAGGTTCCGTTGAGCCCAGATTATGCCACAGCACTCCAGCCTGGGCGACAGAGTGAGACTCAGCCTTAAAAAAAAAAAAAATATTCACTTCACAGAGTTGTTAAGGACTAAATAAGACCACCCTTTTTAGGTGGTTTGCGTGGAGGCTGGCACAGAGTGACTCCCAATAAACGGTTGGAAGTGGTAGTGCCCAATCACCGCAGCAGAATGCAGTGTGACAGCAGCAGGCTGTGTTCAATTCCATCCGGCTCTGATCAGCAGAGAGATAGACAGAGACAAGTAAAAAAGTGCTAGGGATTCTGCCCGGGAGTGAAGCGGGAGACGGGATACCACCCCAGTGAACTGAGGACAACATTATCGATCAAGACACATATTCATCACACAATATGGTACCTCAGCCCAAGCCAAGTGCCTTTTCTGGGGCTCAACTCAAGAAACAGTCACCTTTCTCAACAACTGGAAAACTTGGCTGTGTCAGACTTGTTGAGAAACAGTATGTCAGGACCAGGCGCGGTGGCTCACGCCTGTAATCCCAGCACTTTGGGAGGCTGAGGCAGGTGGATCACTTGAGGTTGGGAGTTCGAGACCAGACTGACCAACATGGAGAAACCCATCTCTACTATTAATACAAAAATTAGCCAGGTGTGGTGGCACATGCCTGTAATTCCAGCTACTTGGGAGGCTTAGGCACAAGAATCGCTTGAACCTGGGAGGCAGAGGTTGAGTTAAGCTGAGATTGCGCCATTGCACTCCAGCCTGGGCAACAAGAGTGAAACTCTGTCCCAAAAAAGAGAGAGAGAGAGAGAGAGAAATATTATGTCAGTCTTCAACAGAGCAGCATCCTGGAGGATTTTCAGAGATACAAATTGTTAACACTTATATAGCATTTACTTTGTGCCAGACACTGCTTTAAAGGCTTTACATCTATGAATGTATTATTTAATCATTACAACACATTTAAGAGGCAGGAACTATTATTGTTACCCCCACTTTACAGATGTGAAAGCTGAGGCACGATAGGATTACGTAATTTGCCCAAGATCACACAGGCAGTAAACGGTCACATCTGGATTTGAACTCGGGCAGTCTGGCTCTAGAATCCTTGTCCTTAATTGCTGGACTCCGACACCTAGTTTAAACATGTTTATTTTTATGTCTGATGCTCCCCACCTCGCGAGCTGTGACTCTGCAATAGCGGAAGTGGCGGTGGTGGTGGCAATTGGTGGCAATGGAGTAGTGGGGACAGTAGTGCAAATCACATTCAGAGAATTCAAGGGCATGATGGAAACATCCAGCCACTGCGGTGAAACTGCAACACTTGAAGGCTCTAACACTGAACCTTGAAATTTATTAAAGTTCTGACTCACTCCTAAAATTAAAGCCATATAGTGTCCCTTTCCTCCTGGGCCCCGAGGTGGGGAGGGGCAGAACACTCCTGGACGAGTGGGACTGGACCGAGCTCACTGCAAAAGGAGGGATGGAAGTGGCTCTCCCGAATTCCTCACCCACTGTCATTCCTCCCGTCTCAACCAGGGGGACAAGGGAGTCAAATGCAGCAGGATAAACGGAATCGCCACTTTGGGGACTCTGGATGATGTATGCCACTTCTCTGTCCCTGGAGGAAAGGTCCCTCCAGGCCCACCTGCTCCTGGAGCTGGACAGGGCCCAACCAGGAGTCCCACCCTGAGGGCAGGAGATGCCACCTGTTGTCAAGTCTGAAAAAGCCACCATCTGGCTTCCTTCCCAGGGATTGCTTAATCCTTATATCTGTACTGGTAGCCTTCGCAGATCACAAAACCCTCTTTATCCCATTTCGTTTTTCTGACAGCAGTCAGAACGGTGACTTCCTCTGAGCCCCAGTCAACCTCACCGTGTAATGTTAATCCCCCTTAATGACTAAATGAGACATTGTCCCTTTTGCTTCGATTTTTCACAGTTGCTGCTGCTGCTAGACTCTGCACCCGGTAAAAGTAAGTGCAATACTCATCTGGAAGTGAATGATTGAAAACTCTCGACAAAAACTCTGCAAGCAAACCAAAGAGGTGAATTTGTCTGAAGACACAGAGCTAACAGCGGCTGACGGAGGCTGAGCTGTGATTCACACAGCAGTCAATCTCCCCACAGTGCTGCCGTTTTATAGATGATGAAACCAAGGTTGGGAGAGGTGGTGAAGTGGCTTACCCAAGCCACGGGGCTGGTGAAGGAGGCTTAACCCAGAGCTCCAGATCCCTAAGCCAGGCACTCATGCCTTCTTTTCTTTCTTTTTTTTTTTTTTTTTCCTTCAAGAACTCAAATTATACCAACAAGACACTCATGCCTTCTTTGGAGAAATGGGGGCCCCACTGAGTTCTGAGAGAATAAAGACCTATGCAATCCGCTGACAGTCTTGGTTGACAAGCCACAGAGTGTGACACACGAGATGGAAGAGGGAGGCACTGAAGCCTCCTCAGTTCTCTTGGGGGTGGGAGGTCCAGGAAACCCACTCTCACCCCTAAGCATATTTGAAGAACCCCATCTCCAGCCCAGGGCCCCATAAGCCTTTCATTGAATCCCTTCCCAGGCCCTCCCTCACTGAGCACTCCTGATCCCTCCCCTCTGCCAAGCATCCCCACCCGCAAAGCCCCTCACAGGGAGCCCCTAACTTCCAGCCTAGCCTGATCACAGCACTGCTCCTCACAAAGATGGGGACTCCCCATGCTGAGACTGCTTCCTCCCCATCAGGCAGACGTCTGCCATTGCCCATCTGCACCCTTCTCCTCCCACTGCGAAGGGCAGGGGGTTCAGACCTGGAAGTTCAAGAGAAAGAGATGAGTCCCGGTCTCTACCCCTCCCTGGTTCTTCATTTCTACCCACTCCCAAGAGTGTCTGGCCTCTAGGGGTTTTCCCCATAGAAGAGGAAGGAACATGCTGCCCAGGAGACAACGCCAGCCTCCACCCTCTGAATTCACGGTGAGTCGTTGTGGTTGAAACTGCAGGAGGAGATACAGAGACTGAGGTGGCTTCAGTCTCGCCATCTAAATGAACTCTAGCACGGATGCCGTGGGGTGTCCCTCACACAAAGCCAAAGCACTCTACCTACAGTGCGCCTCGAACCCAACACACAGGCATTCTTAAGCCCAAGAGCTTGCCTCCTCTATCGCCTGCAAGCCCCAAGGACTTGGTCTTCTTGCCCCTCCTCTGCAGTAATTCTGCCACCCTTCTTAGGGCTTGCAGCAGTCACTACTGGTCACCAACCATCCACCAGTCCCCTCCCCTTCCTTGTTGCTGGCTGACCACACCTTCCACGACAAAGGCTGACAAGGCCGAAGACTTGGTCTCCCAGCCTCCCTTGCCTCTAAAAGTGGCCCAGATGAGACTTAGTTCTGGCTGGTGATATGGAGGGGATGTCATCTGGAGAGCTTATGAGAAAGATTTTCTGCCTTTCTCCAAAAAAAAAAAAAAAAAAGGTTTTGGGGAAAAAAGAAGTTCCCTGCACTCCCTATTTGCTTTGTTTTTGTCTGGCTTGGTTTTGTTTTTGTTTACAGACAGAGTCTTGCTCTGTCGCCCAGGCTGGAGTGCAGTGGTGCCATCTTGGCTCACTGCAACCTCCACCTCCCAGGTTCAAGCGATTCTCCTGCCTCAGCCTCCCGAGTAGCTGGGACTACAGGCATGCGCCACCACACCTGGCTAATTTTTTGTATTTTTAGTAGAGACGGGGGTCTTATCATGTTGGTCAAGCTGGTCTCGAACTCCTGACCTCAAGCAATCCAACGGCCTCGGCCCCCCAAAGCGCTGGGATTACAGGCGTGAGCCACCGTGCCCGGCCCTATTTACTTCGCATCTTGTCAAGGAAGGAGCCATGCTTATTGCTTCTCAAAAACAGAGAACAGAACTGTAGAGAAACTGGAACGGTGGAGCTGCAGGGATCTCTTACCTCCAGATTCCTCACTATATGAGATAATAAACCTCTATTTGTAATCCACTTTACACCAGTCATTTTATTTGTTTGCAACTGGAAGGATCTCAAATGGTACAAATTTCCTCTTCCGAGACTCATAATGAAGAGACACTCAATCTCCGGCTATCCGCTTTGTTGCCGCCCAGAAATCAGACATCGTCTGTTAAGTCCCAACCAGACACTCTCTGGCCAATAAGTCCACTTGGGCTGAACTCCTGCCTACTGCTCGTATCACTAGGAAAAGAAGGGATTGAGCAAATATATGGAAAATGGAGCCCGGAATGAGAAAACGAGACCCCCATGGGAAGTTTGGAGGTGAGAAGGTGGAGAGAAACGATGCTTCAGTTATTCCATTTGGCTTTTTCCACTGATGCAGCTTGGTGTGATACCTCTATTTTCTTTGTTCTTTTTTTTTTTTTTTTTTTGAGACGGAGTTACACTCTTGTTACCCAGGCTGGAGTGCAATGGCGCAATCTCGGCTCACCTCAACCTCCGCCTCCTGGGTTCAGGCAATTCTCCTGCCTCAGCCTCCTGAGTAGCTGGGATTACAGGCACGTGCCACCATGTCCAGCTAATTTTTTGTATTTTTAGTAGAGACGGGGTTTCACCATGTTGACCAGGATGGTCTCAATCTCTTAACCTCGTGATCCACCCGCCTCGGCCTCCCAAAGTGCTGGGATTACAGGTGTGAGCCACCGCGCCCGGCCCTTTTCTCTCTCTCTTTTTTTTTTTTTTTTTTTTTTTAGATGGAGTTTTGCTCTGTCACCCAGGCTGGAGTGCAGTGGTGCAATCTCCGCTGACTGCAACCTCTGCCCCCCAGGTTCAAGCAATTCTCCTGCCTCAGCCTTCGGGTAGTTGGGACTACAGGCACGCACCACCACGCCCAGCTAATTTTTGTATTTTTAGTAGAGACAGGGTTTCACCATGCTGCCTAAGATGGTCTGGAACTCCTGACCTCAAGTGTTCTGCCCGCCTTGGCCTAAAGTGCTAGGATTACAGGCGTGAGCCACCACACTCAGTCCCTCTACTATTTTCTAAATATCCAGGTATGCAACCTCTTCCTTCTTGACTTCCTCCTCTTTATTAAATCACTGCTTCTCAGCATGCCAATTCTAATCGCTCCTGCCCTTGCGCTCCACGGCCCACCCCAAGCATGTTCCTTCCCAGCAGCAGTAGCACAGTCTGCTCCAGTCTGACAGGTCTCACGGTGGCCACCTTCTGAGCCCAGATCAAGTCCTGCTTGCTCTGTGAAGCCTCCCTAACCGCAGCAACCCTGCTGCCCTCTTCCTTCCGCAAATGCTTGAGACCGTATTTCCTCCATCACTTCATCTAGCCCGTAATTATACAGTCATCATCATTTGCTACCATAAATGTTCATTTCGTGTAACGAAACCAGGACCCTACTCTTGAGGTCATGGTCTCAGAGCAAATAGATGATAAAGGCCACCCTGGCTTGCAAATTCTCAGCCCATGAGAGCAGGCTCTGCCTGCCTCAATTCTGAATCAAAGGACATGTTCACAAAGACTTCATTTGTGAACGTGTTTTCCAGTACCACGCCAACACAGGCCTAATCCTCCATCATCCAAAGCAGTACATCCCATAAACAGCAGCTAACATCCTTAACAAACAGAAGGCAGCTTTTGGTGTTTGCTGTTCACAAGTCTTAGGGTATCATCTCTGCTATCTGCACCACGAACACTATCTCTGGCCACTTCAAGCGTTTCTACATCTACCTCCAAAATACAAATCTTTATATAGTCTTCTCTACTAGAATCTATAAATTTAAAATTCTGAATTGTATTTGATACCTACATGTTAGCCGGGGCCTCCCTATTCATAACTACCACCACCCTGCCCTGATTCCACCCCCTACCCCCAACATATGTCCAAAGCCCTTGCCAAGACTCCCACAAATTATAAGTATATTCTGGTGCTCATTTTTGCCTCTGGAGCCTGTATTCATGCATGAAATATCTGGCCTATACCTTGAGCCACATGCAAAATTCAACCCTTGCCTCAATTTCCACCCAACACAAAACAATACAGATGAAAAACGTCAAAGCATTCATGAATGCAGATGATGCTGTTAAATATTAGGAAGAGAGATTCTTAGGGAAGCATCATTTCCATCTAAAAAGGAAAGCCACTAGACTTTCCTGAGGTTAGAGAAAATTCAGAATGCACCAGAGGAGGACAGTCTTCCTCAAAACCAAGTGCCACTAAGGGGCATGGAGCCGAAGGAAAAGTCAACCCCTCCCCCACCCCTAGATGGGTAAGGCGAGGCTGAGCTGGTGAGCAGAGTCCCGGCATGGATGATGTCTGATTTCAGCAACAAAGAGGGGAGCTGGAGATTGAGTGTCCCTCCATAATTAGCCTTGGAAGAGGAAATTTTTAACAGTTGGGAGCCTTTTGATTGAAAAAAAAATAGAATAACTGATTTAGAGTGGATTATAAATAGAGGATTATTATTTCACATAATGAGAACCTAAACATAAGAGGTCCCTAGTATGGTTAATTCTGCAGCTCAACTATTCCGGTATCTCTGTAATTATTTTCCCTCTCCTCAAGAAGACCATGCAAACTTCCCCTGCCAAAGCGAAGGGGAAGTTCCCACCTCCCTTCATGAGAGCTCTTTCTGTCAAACCGCCTCCTCCCTTTTCCCTCCCTCCTCCGCCTGCCCTCTCCTACTAAGGTCTACTCCGCCCCCTGCTGGCCAATCATGGCTATGGCCTTGGTCTACTCCTAGACCCTTTCCCTGGTCCCACCCACTTTCTAAATTAAGAGCACCGATGTCACCCCTCACCCAACCACTGCTCCCAGGAGGCACATCATTGACTTCTTGGCATCAGACTGGAGGAGAAAGAGCGGGGATCACTGTTGGGGTCACTCTGACTCACGCAGGGAGAAGCTACGTGATGCCCTATCCTTACCGTGAGACCGGCAGCTCCTATGGTCAGGATCAGTCTTCCCCGCAACTGGGAGCTCCCTGGAGGTCACTCCGTGGTTAGGGCTACGAGCTCTTGTTCTGAATCCCTCGGGCCAGCTGAGAGAAAGCTACTGTAGCAAAGCAACAAGCAAGGGTGAGCATGGTAGGTGAACACCCAGCGGGGGAGGGAGGACAGGCTGGCCCCAGGGGACATTTGCCTGGGGTCACACCCGCTCTGAACTGCCCTGAGATAAAAAGAATCCACTCCTAAGGTATGTTGGATTTTTCCCAGCGATTAATCCCATCCTTAAAGTGCAGAGCACATAAGCTCCTCCTTGCCTGCTGACCTGGCTTCCCCACCTGCCTCCTGGAACAGCAGGCTGTGGCCTCATCCCTCCCCAGGACCCATAGCAGGTATTACCCCAGTGGCCTGTGCCTCACCCCACACCCACCCCATCACCTCATCCTACAACCTCTGAGCTCCCCAAACAATAGCAGGGGCCACTGCACAGATCAAGGCAGATGTGGACACTAGGAATCTTCAGCAAGAACTAAGGCTCCAAACCCAGCTGAGAGGATCCAAGCCTCAGAGCACTCTGGAGCGGCGAAGCTCTAGAGGCCAACAGGGAAGGGCCAAGACTCCAGCCAGCTCAGGTGAGGTGAAGCCCACCTCTGCCTCCCTTGTCCTCCCAGTGCTTCTCTCCCAGGTCTATCTTCCTGCATTCATCCACTTAGCACCTGCTGGGGCCGGGCTGCCCTGGGCACTGGAAAAATAAAGATAAACAAACAGACAGGATTCTCGCCCTCTTAGAGCTGATAGTCTGAGAATTAGAAGTCATTGTTAATTATTTTTCTTATCTTCTTTTCATTATTATAAAAAGTAACTCATCCTCATTACAGAAAATTCGTACTATACAGAAGCATGTAAATTAGGAAATAAGAGCTATCTATTATATTACAAAGGATTTTAATTTGTTTTTTATTTTATAGTGCATCCACAGTCTAGATGGAATCTTTGTTTTTTTGTTGGTTTTTTTGGTTTTTGGTTTTTGGTTTTTTGAGACAGGGTCTCTCTCTCTCTCTCTCTGTCACCCCAGCTGGAGTGCGGTGGTGCAATCATGGCTCACTGCAGCCTCGAACTCGTGGACCAAGCAATCTTCCCACTTCAGCCTCTGGAGTAGCTGGGACCACTGTTGCATGCCACCACAGCCAGCTATTTTTTTAAATTATTTTTTGTAGAGGCGGGATCTCACTATGTTCTCTAGGCTGATCTTGAACTCCTGGGCTCAAGCAATTTCTCCCAATTCAGCCTCAGAGTACTGAGATTTACAGGTGTGAACCACCAAGCTCAGCTAATGTATCTTCACTTAAAGATCACAAAATTAAGGCTCAGAGTGGTTAAGTAGCTTGCCCATGGTCATGCCTCTAGCAATGGTACAGGGGGGATTTGAACCTGATTCTGCCTTATTCCAAACTCTGAGCTCTAACCATTATGCCCTACTGTACCCCTATCACTGAGCTTACTGTGGATCACATGCCAGGAGAGATTCCCAGGTAGACAGACAGGTAAACAGGTGGTTACAATCAGGTGCTGTTGACAGAGGCATGACAACATGCCACATGCACAGTGAACTATGTTCCAGATCCTCGCCAAGGTGATGGGACAGCTGGATTTTCCAGGATGGCAACAGACAAGTGAGATCTCCTTTACCCTTTTTTGCTCAGGGAGAGAGAGATGTGGGGATTGGAAAGAAGCTATTTGGAGCTTGAGCCAAATAATTCAGTGCTTCAGACAGAATTGCACAAAGTTAATGGAGCAACCCTTGTAAAGAAGCTCAGAGGGAGTTAAGAGCCATAATAATGCCAGGATTGCTGCTTTGCAAAGAAGAGCATCATTGATGTGAAAAGTTGTGTAATTCCCTGTCTTGTATAAGAAAGATTAGGCTATTCACTTCTGGTTATATCCCCAGAATTGCAAACATGTATCCACCCAAAAATGTGTGCTAGAATGTTTCATAGCAGCAGTACGCATACTAGCCAAAATGTGAAACAGCTCAGTGTTCCTGAGCTGATGCATGCGGCATGCTCATACAATGGAATATTATAGAACTATAAAAAAGATTGAAGTTACACAACCTGCTACTGCTATGGGATCTTTGGGGTGTCATTTTTCTGGCCGGAAACTTCTGTGGCTCGTGGCACCTTTGCCTGAGTTTTGCTCAGGTCCACTGGACTTATTTCACCCACTCAGCCTGGCAGGCTGTGCTTGGCTCACACTACCAGCCTGGGTCCCAAGCCTGCCAAGGGCGAGTCAGGCATGGAACAGCAAGGGGTGTGTGGGCAAGCATGGGGCCCAGCCACTGTGCACAGTCAGACATGCTGCTGGCTGCTGCAGGGGGCAGGCAGCTCCCGGTGCCGGCACAGGCACCAGCTCTCTGCAAGGCTGCAGCCAGACCAGGCGCACTGCAAGCAGCTTCCATGGCTGGCACCAGGGAACACACTGGCACCCAGAAGATTGGAGACACCAGGAACCGCAGGGCTCCAAAGAGGGAGTCACAGCCCTGACTTGAAGAACTCCCAGATCTGGGATTCCCAAAGGGCCACAGCTCTTCTCCCCTCTCCACCTGCAACTTGGTGAGCAAGGGGCATGTTTCAGCCCTGTGTGTGTTACAGCTCTGTTAGCCCTGCCACTCAACAGGTCCTGAGTTCCTGTCCTACAACCAGGAGGAATCAGGTACACAGACAAGTGGAGGGTGAGCAAGATGAAGAGGAGCTTTTTTGAGCAATAGAACAGCTCGGTCTCCTGTAGAGGGGCAGAGGCTGCTCCTTTCTGAAGCCAAGGTGTCTCAACAGTGTTCAGCTCCTAGCAGAGAGGAGACCCTGAAATGAGAAGCTCCTTTCTGCAGCTGGTCATCCCGATGTCTGCTCAGCTCTGGTTGAGCCTGCGGCTTGTATGGGTCTCAGAGGGGAGAAAGTACACGCTGATTGGTCCGGGGCAGCCATGGGCAGCGCAGAAAAGGCACCACAGGTTCCCACTCTGGTACGTGAGACTGGCAACTTGGCCCAGCCTTCAGGACCTCCCTGGCCTGAAGGTGGGGCCTCACCGGGGACCTACCCACTTCCACCCAGGAGCCTGTCTGCCTCCTGCTGCTGTTCATGATGCCCAGGCTGTAGTTGTCAAAGGATGCCTACAGGCCAGCACCGAGCTTCCCTCAGCACCCCCTTGGCTTCCCTCCCATGCTTGTTAGGGCCTAAAGTCCAGAGAGGGCCAAGGGGACAGGGGGCTGGAGTGTCAGCACTGCCTCGAGCATGTGCACTCCCAGCTGGGTTGCGACAGTGCCAGGGCTCAGGCCCAACTTTGCTCCAAGATTGAAGTGGGTGCCTACAGCAGGGAGAAGGCAGGCAGTGAGGGCAGGCATTTCCAAGCCTGTGAGGGAATGGGGGGGGGTCTTCCCGGGCTTCCAGGAGTACAGGATGCCTGGGTCTATAGCCATGGTTTGGGCGGCTGCAGCTGCACCCGGGAAGGCGGGGCTCCTGCCTGCTCTGTGGAGCAGGAGGCCTGGGTCCACAACCTTGACTTAGGAAGCTGTGGCTGCACCCAGGCGGCTCCTGCCCCACCAACTCAGAAGGGGCAGGGCTCCCATGTGTCACCGGCTCCACAGAGTGTGCAGCTTCAGCCGCCTCCCTGCTGCAGCTGGCAAAATGGCAGTGGCCACTCCAGATGGGCCACAGCTGCCATCACTACAACGTGGATGAATTTTGAAAACATTATGCTAAGTAGAAGTCCCTAAAGGCCACGTATGACTGCATTTATGTGAAAAATAGACAAATCCACAGAGACAGAAAGTAGATTAGCAGTTGCCAGAGACCAGGAAGAGGGAGGAATGAGAAATGGTTGATAATGAGTAACAGGATTCTTTGGGGGTGATAAAAATATGCTGATAGTAGGCAGTGATGATGGTTATACCATTCTGGATACATTTTAAAACACTAAATTGTACACTTTTAAAGGGTAGTTTTATGGTATGTGAATTATATCTCAATAAAACATTTTTTTTTTTTAAAGACGGGGTCTCACTATGTTGCCCAGGCTGGAGTGCAGTGGCTATTCACAGGCACGATCCCACTACTGATCAGCACGGGAGTTTTGACCTGCTCCGTTTCTGACCTGGGCCTGTTCACCCCTCCTTAGGCAACCTGTTGGTCCCCCGCTCCTGGGAGGTCACCATATTGATGCCGAACTTAGTGCGGACACCCGATCGGCATAGTGCACTGCAGCCCCGAACTCCTGGACTCAAGAGATCCTCCCACCTCAGCCTCCCGAGTAGCTGGGACTACAGGCATGTGCCACCATGCCCAGCTCAATAAAACATTTTTTAAAAAGAAAGAGGACTGGGCACAGTGGCTCACACCTGTAATCCCAGCACTTTGGGAGGCCAAGGCGGGTGGATCACGAGGTCAAGAGTTCAAAACCAGCCTGGCCAAGATGGTGAAACCCCATCTCTACTAAAAAAAAAAAAAAAAAAAAAAAAAAATAGCCGAGTGTGATGGTGCGTGCCTGTTATCCCAGCTACTCAGGAGGCTGAGGCAGGAGAATTGCTTGAACCTGGGAGGCGGAGGTTGGAGGTTGTAGTGAGCCGAGATGGAACCACGGCACACCAGCCTGGGCGACAAAGCGAGATTCCGTCTCAAACAATAATAATAATAATAATAAAAAGAAAGAAAGTCGCTCTTCCGGGGATGTTGTGCGCAGGCACTCAGAATGATCCAGCGTTTGACATACCGACGTAGGCTTTCCTACAATACCGCCTCTAACAAAACTAGGCTGTCCCGGACCCCTAGTAGTAGAATTGTTTACCTTTATACCAAGAAGGTTGGGAAAGCACCAAAATCAGCATGTGGTGTGTGCCCAGGCAGGCTTCGAGGGGTTCGTGCTGTAAGACCTAAAGTTCTTATGAGATTGTTCAAAACAAAGAAACATGTCAGCAGGGCCTATGGTGGTTCCATGTGTGCTAAATGTGTTCCTGATAGGATCAAGCGTGCTTTCCTTATCGAGGAGCAGAAAATCGTTGTGAAAGTGTTGAAGGGGCAAGCACAGAGTCAGAAAGCTAAATAAAAAATGAAACCTTGAGTAATAAAAATGAAAAAAAAAAAAGCTGGGCGCGGTGGTTCACGCCTGTAATCCCAGCACTTTGGGAGGCCGAGGTGGGTGGATCACGAGGTCAAGAGATTGAGACCATCCTGGTCAACATGGTGAAACCCCGTCTCTACTAAAAATACAAAAAATTAGCTGGGCACAGTGGTGCATGCCTGTAATCCCAGCTACTCAGGAGGCTGAGGCAGGAGAATTGCCTGAACCCAGGAGGCAGAGGTTGCAGTGAGCCAAGATCGTGCCATTGCACTCCAGCCTGGGTAACGAGAGCGAAACTCCGTCTCAAAAAAAAAAAAAAAAAGAAAGAAAGTCTAGGCTATTTTTCCTTAAGAAGAACGCCTCCACCCGCTTCCCTCTGCACCCACCTGCCCCGTGAGGTGTGCTGGCCTCCAGGCAGGTTGGGCACCCATTAGGGACTGGAGGCACAGCCTGAGAGCCCATTAAATGATTAACTTTTGTTTCTTTTACAAGCAGAGAAATTTGACCATAATAATAACGAATCTATAATAGCAAATTCATCTTGGTTTGTATTTGTATTAATGCAGGCATGAAATGTCATATTTAATATTTTTCTGTAAAGGAAAGAGCCCGCAGAGGCAAAAGTGCCTGGGGCCCGTGGAAGTCATAAGGTCCTAGAACTCGTGAGGAGCTCAGTCTCAGGCTTTGCCTGCTGCAGAGAATGATCAGAATTGGAGGGCCAGTCACCCTCCCCTGTCCTGGGTGTAGGACTGCACCCCCACCTGAAGCCTTCAGAGCCACGCAGCCTGGCCCAGGAAAGCTGCATCCGCACTCTCCAGTGCCAAGGGACTAAAGGCTGGGGCTTCCTATGCGAGGCGCAGAGCTCCCAGAGGAGGAGCAGGCACCGCAGAACCGTGAGAGGAGGCTGGGGAAGAGGCGTCCATTGAGAGGGGCCATCTGTGTAGGACCCTTCCTAGCCGAAAACCCTAAAGTGAGCCTGGAGCAGGAGAGGGGCTTTCTGATGCTGTGGCTCTTTCTGCCTGTGGAGGAGAACTGGAAATGGGGTCCCTTCGGAGCCCTCCCCACGCTCCCTCCTTCTTCTAGACAGAGGGCTGGGCTGCTGTCCCTGGGCTCGAGGAGGACACAGGCTGGGAAGCTGGGTGCTCAGAGGACAGAGAAAAGATCTCCATGGACAGCCCCACTGAGCAATGGCCCGTGGCTCACCAGGTTTCTCCTTCTCTGCTCCCTACTCTCCCGCCACACCCTTCCTGGTATGAAGCAAGACAAGCTCCAGCAGTGAGCCCCTCCCCAACTCCTTCCCCCTAGGCACTGCCTATAATGGGGTGGGGCAAAACAGCTCCCCTCTCCCAGTTTCCTCATCAGGCTCGACTGGGTCTGTCGATGCTTGCCACCTGGACTAGGTCCGTAAGGGAGGCCCCAGGTGTTAGGACGGCTGGAGCTGTCTCCAGGAGTGTCATCACTGGCATCCTGGCTACCCCAGAGCCATACCTAGGCATTCTAAATGCCCCCTATTTTTTTTTTTTTTTTTTGAGACAGAGTCTTGCTCTGTCACCAGGTGCCAGGTGCCAGGCTGGAGTGCAGTGGGGCCATCTCAGCTCACTGCAACCTCCGCCTCCCAGGTTCAAGCAATTCTCCTGCCTCAGCCTCCTGAGTAGCTGGGACTACAGGGGCGCGCCACCATGCCCACCTAATTTTTGTATTTTTTAGTACACACTGAAGAGTGTGGTTTTGCCACGTTGGCCAGGATGGTCTCGATCTCTTGACCTCATGATACGCCCGCCTTGGCCTCCCAAAGTGCTGGGATTACAGGCATGAGCCACCGCACCCAGCCCCTAGACGCCCTTTTTAGGCTCCATCCTGTCTCCTCCCCACCTTGTTAGCCTATAGCCAACAAACCCTACATGTTCATCCTTGGGCACACGTCTGCCCTCTTCCTGCTACCCCCGCTCCACCCCAGGTCACATCCGTATTCTTTCACCGACCCAGGACACAAGCCTCCTGGGAGGGTGCTCTGCCTCCACTCCAGGACCCCTTCTCCAGGCTCCGGGTCTCCTTGAAGTCCAGGTTTTCATCACATCACCACCCTGTTCAACCTTCACCCACTTCATGGCTTAGGGATGAGGCTTTCAAACACCGCTTTATTCCTAGAACCCTTCCCTAAAATAAAACCTGATGAGGAAGGCTGATATAGGAAAATTTTGGGCTCTGGCTGAAACAGGGTAAAGGACCAGGAGTCTCACCCATGTGAGCCACCAGCCCCTCATAAGGAAGCCCCTAAGTTACCTCTGAGAATCCACTAGAGCCCTTGAAGTTCCTGTTAGTATCCTGTTAGTCAGGCCAAAACTAAAGTGATCGTGCCTGAGGCTGTTAGGGATGCCGGGAAAGGCAAAGGCTGCTCTCATTTACCACTAATGTGAATTGAAGTGTGAATTGCTATTGCTGTTTTGGAAAGCAGTGTAACAATAGCTATTTACATTAAATATACATATGTCCTGCAAACCAGCAGTTTCACTCCTAGGAATCTGTGCCATAGAAATAAAAGCATAGGGCCAGATGCGGTGGCTCACGACTATAATCCCAGCACTTTGGGAGGCAGAGGCGGGTGGATCACGAGGTCAAGAGATCGAGACCATCCTGGTTAACAAGGTGAAACCCCGTCTCTACTAAAAAATACAAAAATTAGCTGGGCATGGTGGCGCGCGCCTGTAGTCCCAGCTACTCGGGAGGCTGAGGCAGGAGAATTGCTTGAACCCAGGAGGCGGAGGTTGCGGTGAGCCAAGATCGTGCCATTGCACTACAGCCTGGGTAACAAGAGCAAAAACTCCGTCTCAAAAAAAAAAAAAGAAAAGAAAAGAAATAAAAGTATCACTCCTTAAGGATTTGTTATAAAGATGTTTACTCAGCAATATTATTATCACTTGTAGTGAAAAAAAAGTTGAAATAGGAAAGGCCCATTACTAGGGAAATAGGAAATGATCAGATCAATTGTGGTGCTTCCATACTTTGGAATAATATATAGCCATTAAAAAGAACGATTTAGATCTATCTCCACCAGTTGACTTGAAGAAATGTTCATGATAAAGAAGAAATAAAATGCGGAAAGTATACATCATGATCCCATTTTTATAATGCAATTACATTATATAAAAATATCTCTTAGGCTGGGCGAGGTGGCTCATATATGTAATCCCAGCACTTTGGGAGGCCGAGGTGGGCAGACCACCTGAGGTCAGGAGTTCAAGACTAGCCTGGCCAACATGGCGACACCCTGTCTCTAAAACAACATAAAAATTAGCCTGGTGTGGTGTCGGGTACCTTAATCCCAGCTACTGGGGTGGCGGGGGGGGTGAGACAGGAGAATCATTTGAACCCAGGAGGCAGAGGCTCCCGTGAGCTGAGATTGCACCACTGCACTCCAGCCTGGGCGACAGAGAGAGACCTTGTCTCCGAAGAAAAAAAAATCTCTTATATGTGAAATTAATTTTATGCATAGTGACATGATCATAAAGAAAGCTATGAAACAATGTATTATAATCTATTAAAGTTGGTTTTTGAGTGTAGGGAAATATAACAGTCCATTTCAGTGAATTTCTCAATGCTCCAGTGAAAGCCCTACCTGACCTCCCAAGATTCTTCACATACCTTGAGAATTAAGATATATAATCATTTGTGTAGTTAACTGCATGATCCAAAAGAATGATACAATTTCTCTTATCTCCAGAAGGGAGATCAAATGCTCATCACCTCTAAGTCCCTAGGTTAAGCCAGTGCCTAGAAGACTATTAGAGTACTGTCTCCCTAGGGGTTTACGCTTCAAAAGGACCCCACGTGGTGGCTCAGGCCTGTAATCCCAGCATTTTGGAAGGCTGAGAGGGCGGATCTCCTGACGCAAGGAGTTCAAGAGCAGCCTGCCCAACATGGTAAAACTCCGTCTGTATCAAAAATACAAAAATTAGCCAGGTATGGTGGTAGGTGCCTGTAATCTCAGCTACTCAGGAGGCTGAGGCAGGAGAATCACTTGAATCCAGGAGGCAGAGATTGCAGTGAGCTGAGATCGTGCCACTGCACTGCAGCCTAGGCAACAGAGCAAGACTCTGTCTCAAAAAAAAAAAGAGAAAAAAGAAACAATGCCTCTAAATGATGTGAACCTCCACCTCCCAGGTTCCAGATTCTCCTGCCTCAGCCTCCCCAGTAGCTGGGACTACAGGCGCCCACCACCATGCTTGGCTAGTTTTGTATTTTTACTAGAGGTGTGAAGTCCTAAAAGGGGACCAGGGGAAAGCAAAAAGAGAAAACAGATAAGCTATAAGTCCGCTTTTCTTCATGACCCAGGACTCATAACCCTCCTGCACAAATAACTCACAATCTTCCTGTGCCCAATTGATGCAGGATTTTGCTCCTTAGTTCAGCTAAATCCAGGTTCTTTTGTCACAACCAGGAAACATTAGGCACGTGGACACACTGAAGGATGAGGAGGGTGAAATTTATTGAGCAAAAGGAAAGCTCTCAGCAAAGAGAGGGCTCCTGCAAACAGGTTTCCACCTCACAATTGAATACCAGGGCTCCCACACACTGGTGTGGGCCAGGCTCCTCCTTGCGTAAGGTGTGAATTCCTGGGGGCTCCACCCACCTTTCAGTGTCCCTTGATTTATTTCCCTTCCTGTGCATGTGTTAAGGGAAGGAATTTTTCACTGTGCACATGTTTAGGCAAGCACCCCTTACACAATGACCTGGGTGGGTTGGAAGTTCTCCAAAGACCGGTTCCTATCTGCCCAGGCATTGGGCTGTCTCCTGCCTCTATCCCAACTCTCACCAGACCCTCGGCTGATAGGAAATTGGAAGTGAGCTCACTGCAACCTTGGCACTCTCGGTACTGCACAAAGCCCTTTCCGGTACACAGCAAAGAACCATCCTGTAAAATCCCCAGCAAGTCCTTGCTTCCTTGCAGTCAGCGCCTCTCTTGCTGACTCTGCCCCTTACTCTTTTGCAACATATTCATACTTTCGCTACTAAATCTGCCTTTCTTTACCTACAACCCATCTTGGTAAATTATTTCACCGTCCACACAATACCAACCCCAGCGTGAGTTGCTGCTCACCTGTGATATTTTAGTTGCCCATAGGGGGCACTCTCTCCTTGTGGGAACTCTCTCCCATCTCTCTCTTTCCCAACCCGGGACCCTCGGAGGACAGCGTCTAAGCATGAAAACAGCTGCAGGTCTCTGGCTGGAGCTACACTCCGCTGGGACTAAACAGCGTCCATGTGGAAGCGTCTTACGGCCACCACTCATTTGCGTGAGAGCCTAAATTTATGTTATCTTTTCATAACAGTCTCCCGGCAGCCGGCTTCTAGTATCCCTCTGGCAATTGATGGTAACTAGCTGGGGCCACTCTCCAGAAATGTCTGAAGGCCAGAGGGTGAACGGGGCTGGCCACCCTGCCCAGAAGGGAAGAAGGGTCTCTCCTATGTTTTCTGGCTAGAAGTCCCTAATCCCTATGCGTGATGCAACTGGCCGTGGAAGCTCGTTCACAGCAAATTCACACAGGTTTTGGGTGACTCAGACCCTCTCTTTCTCACTCTAAATTCTCCTGTGGAGTCGGCCAGGCATCCTGTCCAAATGTTGCTAAATCGGGTGATCTCAGACAGCCTCGGAACAATGAGTCTCCCCTCCCCCCACCTCTGCTGGGCTGGCACAGGCGCAGCTCTCCCTACACCTGTTTTCCTTGTACCTGGAGCGGCCTGATGCTGGAGGGCCAGTGCAGGTACAAGGAAGCAGCCAAGTGGCCTTTTCTAATAGGTGGGACACCCCTTTAGAAAGTGCACCCCCATTCTGTCGGCAGACACAGTGGAACCCTTTTTCATCTTGGCAGGACACCCCGAGAGAAAGTGTGGTTCATGCCCCCAAAGTGTGCCCCCGCAAGCGGCGTGTGCCCCAGGCCCACCATGGGGCAAACCCCGTCTATTCCTCCAGACTCACCTCTAGGCTGCATCCTAAAGTACTGGGGCAAATTCAACCCCCAAACTCTCAAAAAAGAAACATCTGGGTTTTCTCGTGTAATACAGCATGGCCGCTATGCAGGAAACCCTCAAATTAGCCTCAGTCTTTTATAATTGAGAGCAGAATAAGGATAACAGGGCTAAAAACAGAAAGAAAACGCAGAGACAAGAGGCAGACTCCACTGCTGGCTGCTTCACAAGCCCCCGGCCCCCTCCAGGTTTCCCTAAAAGCACTCGTCCAAGGAACTGCCATCAGTGCAGAAGGCCAGGCCGATAAAAGACAAAGCGCCCCAATAAAATAAATGGGAGAAAGTCCTGTATGGCTTGGCCCCTCTGCCAAGTGAAATCCTCTCATTGCAGCATGATACAGAAATACAAAAAATAATTGTTCTCACTCATATATGGGAGCTGCAAAAGTAAATCTCATAAAGGCAGAGAATAGGATGCTGATTACCATAGGCTGAGAAGGGTAGAGGAGAGGGGAGGATGAACAGAAGTTGGTTAATGGGTACAAAAATACAGTTAAATAGAAGGAATAAGTTCCAGCGTTCCATAACACAGCAAGGCAACTTTAGTTAACAAGAATTTATAACATATTTCAAAACAGCTAGAAAAGAAGATACGGCATGTTCCGGACACGAAGAAATGGTAAATGTTTCAGGCGATGGATACCCGACTGTCCTGATTTGATCATTACATACTGTATGCTTGTATCAAAATATCACATGTACACCATAAATATCTACAACTATTACACATCAATAAAAAATCATGTTGCACATGAAAAAAATAGAAGAGATTAGCTGAGAGTCTAGCGCCTTTTAAACATCTGAATAGGAAACCTTCGCCATCTATCCTCTAAGGGTGACCAGCTATGAGACTTCATCTACATAATAAGAACCTCGGTCTCCACTGTCCTTTATCTTTACCCAGACACTCCTTTCTATTGATTCCAGGTCTTCAGATAATAATTTAATTCCTTCAATCAAATGCCAATCAGAAAATCTCTGAATTCGCCTATGACCTGTAAGTCCTCACTTTGAGATGTCCCATCTTTCCAGATCAAATCAATGTATATCTTAATGTGTTGATGTTTGTCTGTAACTTTTGTCACCCTAAAATGTGTAAAATCAAGCTATAACCCAACCACCTTGGTTGCATGGTCTCAGGATCTCCTGAGGCTGTGTCATGGGTCACGGTCCTCACATGTGGCTCAGAATAAATCTCTTCAAATATTTTATAAGCCGGGCAATTGGGAGGCTGAGGTGGGAGGATTCCTTGAGCCCAGGAGTTCAAGACCAGCCTGGGCAACATAGTGAGACCTGATATCTTTTTAAAAATAATAATAATTTAAAATAAAATATAAAAAATATATGCATCTGTGTTACAGAGGATAGAGTTTGGCTTTTTTCATAAGCAAAAACATGGCATTTGCAACACGGTCAATAAATTGTACAATCAAGTACATACATGGTGATAATGATAACATGTTATTCAAAGACATTAAAAAAATCTAGGTGGGGCAGGGTGGCTGGCAGCTGCAAGCCCAACACTTTGGGAGGTTGAGGTGGGAGGATCACTTGAGCCCAGGAGTTTGAGACCAGCCTGGGAAACATAGTGAGACCTCACCTTTACAAAAAAATCAAAAACATTAAGCAGGCATGGTGACACACACCTGTAGTCCCAGCAACTCAGGAGGCTGAGGTGGGAGGATTGCTTGACCCTGGGAGGTAGAGGTTGCAGTGAGCCAAGATTGCACCACTGCACTCCAGCCTGGGCAACAGAGCTAGATATCTGCTTAATTTTCAATCCTTAAAGAGAGTGAAAAAACAAGCCACAAACTGGATGACATTTGCAACATTAAGAGCAAAAAATCTTAACCAGAAACTTCACAGAAAGAGAAACTTAGGGCCAATAAGCATATGAAATGATGCTCAGAATCATCAGTAATCTGGGAAATACAAATTTTAAAAATCAGTTAACATTTCATACTACATTGGCACCCAAAAAAAAATAGCCCAACAAAAAATAAGGATGTGGAGTAAATAGAACATGAAAAACTGGTATGAGTGAAAATTAGTACAATACCCTTGAAAAACAAGGTGTCATTGTCTAGCGGAACTGAAAGTGTGAGTACGCCACAGACCGGCAATTCCGCTCATAAGTACAAACCTCCAGCAACTCTGGCATGTATCCTGGAAGATATCTTTACAGGAATGGTCACAGAAGCACTGTTTGTAATGGAAAAAAAAATAGAAATAACCCAAAATGATAAAGCAATAAGCAATATAAATTATATTATAGTCATAGCAGTAAAAACTAGCAAACCAGAGCAACATGGATAAATCTCAAACATAATGTTGAGTGAAAAACAGCCAATAACAGAAGAGTGCACATGGTGTTATTCCATTTACATAAAACTCACAATAATGTAAACCTATATGTTGTTTAGAGACTAAAATGCATGTCGTAAAAATTATTAAGAAAGGAAATGAACAAATACTGTTACCAGATAGTAGTAGTTCCACTGAGAGGGACGACTGGGATGGGGAAGGCAAGTCAGGGAATTAGAAGGTAACGGTAACGTTCACTTGTTAAACTGGGTGAGTTTTGTGTCATTGTTCTTGTATCTTAGATGTAGTCTGTAGACAGTTTTATATATTCCCAATATCTAATTAAAACATTTAAGAGAAAAAGATGAGGAAGAAATGGTCAAAGAATGTCATGAGACAGGCACAAATGAGCTGGTACAGTCTGACCTGGGTAGAGGCAATGGCTTCCCTGTAGCCCACTCTTCTCACTTGTCTGATGGGGTTAATAATATATACTACACAGGCTGAGCACAGTGGCTCACATGGCTCACACCTTAATCCCAGAACTTTGGGAGGCCCAGTGGGGAGGATCACTTGAGGTCAGGAATTCAAGCCCAGCTTGAACAACACAGCAAGACCTCATCTCTACAAAAAATAGATTAGCCAGATATGTTGGTGTGCACCTGTAGTCCTAACTACTCGGGAGGCTGAGGTGAGAGGATCACTTGAGCCCAGGAGTTGGAGGCTGTAGTGAACAGTGATAGTATCACCGCACTCCATGCTAGGCAACAGAGCAAGATGGTCTCTAAACAAATAAAATAAAATAAAACAATACTATGAATAAATCTTCTGAAGATGACAAGAGACAATGGCTATGGTAGGTGCCTCACAAAAACGAAATTGCTATACAAATGTGGTGCTGTACAAAGGTGGTAGCATTATTCTTAACAATTTCCTATCTGCTTGGCAAAGAACAGAAAGCTGCTTCCTGTGACTCAGTCCTAAACCCTCTTACCTGGGGCCTGCCCCAACTCACAGAGATGGTCTGTGGTGCTGCTGTTGCAGCTTCACAGTTGTTAAGGTGACTAGATTGAGGATTAATGTCAGCAATGGGAGGACCGCAACTAAAGGAAGTGGGGAGATGGAGAGCCACTCCCACTGCTCAACCTTCAGAGAAGCAAAGTGACCTCTGTGAAGCCCTCAGCGCACATCCGAGCTCTCCCTGTCCTGTAAGCCCACACCATACTCGACAGTGAGCTGAAAGGATTCAATTCCAACTCCAAATTGGTTGGAGCAATAAAATGTCCAGTCTGTGCACCTCTCCACAACCAGTTCCACAGTTTGACTGCTGCACCTGCCGTATTCCATTGGAAATGCTACCTCCCTCCCCTCCCCTGCCAAATAAATAAATAAAACCTTAAAAATTTTTCCCCTAGGCCGGGCGCGGTGGCTCACTCCTGTAATCCCAGCACTTTGGGAGGCTGAGGCTGGCAGATCACGAGGTCAAGAGATCGAGACCATCCTGGCCAATGTGGTGAAACCCCGTCTCTAGTAAAAATACAAAAAGTAGCCAGGCGTGGTGGCGCGCCTGTAGTCCCAGCTACTCCGAAGGCTGAGACAAGAGAATCGCTTGAACCCGGGAGGCGGCGATTGCAGTGAGCTGAGACTGGCGCCACTATACTCCAGCCTGGGCGACAGAGTGAGGTTCTATCCTAAAAAAAAAAAAAATATATATATATATATATATATATATATATATATAAAGAGTTGCTGTTTGTTTTGTTTTTTGTTTTATTCTTGAAGTCCATGTTCCCGTTCCCCTCCACCACTGTGGAGAAGCAGAAACGAAAGGAACACGCCTGTTTACTTAGCAGGTGGACCGTGCACCTGGGTTGATTCTCCTGCACCCGCGGCCTGCCCACCCACGCGAGTTCCCCAGGAACACCTGGCGGACGGCCTTGCCTCCCCGCAGCAGCGGGCTTCCTGTCCCTGAAACTCCTCTTCCCTCTCCTCAGGCGGCACTGATGAGTGCGGAGGTCTTCTAGCCCTGCAGGTAGGGGAGGGGAGGCGCAGAGTTCAGATTTCATTTGTCTTTGCAAAGGGACCGCCTTTCCCTCATTGACTTGCTCACGGTGGGTGTGTCGATTGTGAAGCTGAGTTGTTTAATTCTGGGGCTGATTGCCGGG
Source organism: Aotus nancymaae (assembly GCF_030222135.1). Classification (NCBI taxonomy): domain Eukaryota; kingdom Metazoa; phylum Chordata; class Mammalia; order Primates; family Aotidae; genus Aotus; species Aotus nancymaae. Next base: position 32,823,329 of record NW_026988523.1, read on the forward strand.
AACCAAAGGATCCCCTACACTGACATTCCCGGGGCGCCCAAGTCTGTCTTCTTCCTAAGGACTCCCTGACTGCCAGGCCACAGCCCCACCGCGAGAGACAGGAAAACCAACCCGAATGTCCCCGCGGCGTCCTGCTCTCTGCCCACCACAGGAGGGCGCTCGCTCCGAGCCCCAAGTTGTCCGCAGTTGGAAGGCGGGCGGCGAGGGGCGGGGAGGAGAGGGGAGGACAGCGGCTTAGGGCGGGGACCTAGTGGGCGCCCGAGGAGTTGGGAAGCGCGTACTTTTCCAGAGGGAGCTGAATAGAGCCAAGGCTTGGGCACGTCTGTGCAGAGGGGGAGTTCGGCCCCCATCCCTCCGCCCGCCGTCTCCTGCAGCCAACAGCGCGACTTCTCCCAGCAGGGCAGGGGAGGCAATAGAGAAGGTGCGGCTCCCAGTTGTTTACCAATCCCCACCCAGTGGAGACAGAAGACAACTTAATTCCACAAAGCTGGGTCCCCGAGGAAAGTGGGGAAGTGAGAAGGAAAGAAGGATGTGGTCTCCAACTGAAGTCAAGATCTCTTCCCCAGGAGCTAGAGGCAAGCTTGCCCCCGCTCAGACTAGGTCTAGAGAGGCTGAATGACGTGGCATCACCCTAAAACAGCGTTTACCCCCCTTATCCCCTTCCCTCCTGCCTGAAAACACTAATGCAGAGGATGAACAATAATTCAATTTAGTCATCTTCTCTGATGGGGGCTGAGGTCCAGGCGAGGCTCCCGTGGAACCTCCGGGTGAGTCATTATCTTGAGGCTGCAAGGACACCCCACCCCATTACTGAGCTCCCCGTGGTTCACGTGTTGGTGCAGCTGCCAGCTCCTCAGACCACCATCCCAACAAAAGTCCCCATCCCTGAACGCAGGGACACACCTAGAGCATGCCTCCCGACTCCACCTGGGACCTGGGCAGCCGCAGTAGACTCAGTCACACAGCGTCCTCACTCGTCTGGAAAACTCCCTGAGGCAAACCTCAGGCATCTCAGATGTGTCCTCTCTGCCCACTGCACTGTGGTGAGAAAGGGAACTTGCCCCACCCCAGGGCCCCTCTTGTCACACCCAGCGCAAAACACATCTGGGAGCCTCTGGGACTATCTCTGCCCCCAGACCCATCACAGCCCAGCCCAGGAACCATTTCCATCTCTAAGCTCATCCCAGGACCCTCTCCAAACCAAGAGGGGCATCTCTCCTCATTCACATAAAGGCACTTTATGTGCTAGCAGTGGCCTTGTCAGGGTGGGTCCCCTGGCCTGGCGAGTCAGTGAGTCATTTTCAGAGGTTGACCGTGAGCAAATCTTCGGATGGCTGGTGCCCCACTACACCAAGGAAGCCCAGGAGGAACAGAAATCACTGGGAAGCCAGGACGCAAGGGGAAATTTGACCCCAAAAAAATTTATTGTATAATTACCCACCACTGGATTTGACTCAGAGAGGACCCCCAGAGGTGTCTTCACCTTCCCACTTTATTTTCAGCCCTTGAGGGCTTCATTGTAGATCAAAGCCAAGGCCCCCAGGAAGGTGACATACTCCTGGAAGTTCACCTCCTGGTCCTTGTTCCGGTCCAAGTCGTCCATCAGCCTTGCAATTTCAGCATCCTGCAGCTTCTAATGTGATAGAATGTGAAATCCAGACTCAGTGGTGATGACAACCCTGGATTCTTCTCCTTCCCCCTCCCAGGCCACCCTCTCTACAAGTGGCTCTGTGCTCCCTCATCTCCAAGGACCTGTGTCCACCTTGGGTTTCACTTTGGCATTACATATCCTCAGCTACTCCTCAGCTGCTGGTCCTCACTTGGAGGGATGGACATCAGGCTGGGAGCATCCCCTACCCGCTTCGGGAGTGGTTCTACAGCTCAGTAAGACATGTGGAGCAGGGCCTCGGAATGTGGGTAAATGTGAGTCAGATGCACCTGGCACCTCTCCCTCCCCTAATCCTGCTTCCAAAGAACAAGGATGGGAAGAGGGGCCCTGGGGTGGAGGCCACTCACCGAGCCAATGGTAAGCTCCTTCTGGATCAGCTCCTTCAGCTCCTTCTTGCTCAGGGTGTGCTTGTCACCCTCCCTGCCAGAGTACTTGTGGAAGATGGCCACGAGGAGGCCGATGGCCTGATCCAGGGGGCATGCCATGGCTGAGGGCTGGGCTTGGAGCTGGCAGCAGAGGGCCTGGTCAGTGCCGTGGGAGCAAGGACTTCTCACCCACACACCCCAATAACGCTGCCGGCACTAGCCCTGACCACTCAGTCTCAGACCACACACAATGGCATGAGGAGACAGCCCAGGGCTTGAAGGGGAAGGAGAGGGCAGACTAGGGCCAAGGCAGGAGAGGTGGCTTAAGTATTCTAAGAAGCATATAGGAACAGTAGCTTTGGGCACCGCTGAGAACTCTCCTTTAGGGGATCCAGAAGTTAAGGAGTATGGCTGGGCAGGGGAGGGGGATGGAGGCTGCACAGGCAGCCCTAAGCACAGCCTCACAGGGCCACACATGGTGGCAGTGACACACCCAGGGCACTCCCTTCCGCACCCCAAAAGAGTACACCCCATTGGGATCCCTTAGCCCGCGGCCTGCCTGGCACAGCGCTGCTGCTCCTGACTATCCCTCCAGCGGGGGAGGCCACAGATGGCCCCAGTCTGGATCCAGGGGTCAGGCTGGACAGGGGGTGGCTGGACCCCCAGCGTGAGGGCAGCCGGCCCTGGAAAGTACCCAGGGCTCCTGGCGAGAACTCACCGGTAGCGAGGCGGCCAAGCGCGACGGGAGCAGTCGAGGGGATAGGCCGTGTCGCAATCCGGCTGGCCTTATAGCGGTCTGTGTCCGGGAGGCCGGCTCGGCCAAGCCCACCCCACCCGCGCAAGTCCCGCCCGCGCCCCACCCCGCGCCGTGGCTTACACAACGCACACCCCGGTGTCCCCCCTCGACTTTCCACGCCTCCTGCCCGGGGCTGTTCTGGATTAGGACGGGATAGGGGAGCCCAACAGAACCCACTGCACACCCGGTGACGGGGAGTTTCCCTCAGCTGCGCAGCTCAGTTTGCTCTTCGTGACACGTGACCCGGCGAGGGGCGCAGGAGGAGGACGGCGGCGGTCACCCCTGCTTCCTCTGCCAGAGCGTGAATGTGACCCTCGAGTCTGCACAGCCTCAATGTGGGCAGGGAGGGCGCCTCACAGGATGCCGGTGTCCCGCAGAGGATACTCAGGGTCACCCCAGAGGAGAGAGGGGGAGTAGCCAGCGGTCTAACGATATCTGCGGCACCCATCCCCCGCCAGCAGCAAGTCCTACCTACACCTCCAGCCTTCCCCTCACTGCCCCAAATTCCATTCGCTACAGCACCTTGCGTTAATGCGTGCAGGAGGGAGCCCAGCCCTGTGAGCACCATTCGTAGTGAAAGCCTTTTCAGAGCCTCCCCTGAGAAAAGATTTTGATAAGGGAGGTAGGGAGAGGAGAAAGCGTTGGCCCCCAGAGATGATGATGGGGTGCTGCCGAAGGGGAAATGGAGGAGAGGGAGTGGCTGGAGGAGAGGCAGAGCTGCCCTTCCTACAGGTGCCGCCAGGGTGGCCTCCGCTGAGCTCTGAAGTCAAGCCTGCCTGCCTATCACGGCCCTCAGGAGCCACTCCCAACCCCTCCCAGTGTCCTCCTCTCCAACCAACTTTCTCTCTTTGCTTCCTCTGCGTCCTTGCAGAGTTCCTGCCTGGCCTGACTTCCCCAGGAGGGCAAAACTAACCCAGGACAAGACCAATGACGTCCACACCGAAGGAGAGGAATGGAGTGGGAGCCCAGGACCCTGACCCCCAGAGGCAGAGGCTGTCTCAACCCACTCAAAGGGAGACCCCCCTCCTTGCTCCCTTCTGCCCAGGCCAAGGTGGACCAGACATCTTCAAAACCAGACTCCCAGCACCTGTGATGGAAACTTTATTTCCTCCCGTGGAAGGGTCCATCTGGGAGGGAGAGGAGGGCAGGGGACCAAAGGGGGACCGTGACAGGGGCAGCCAAGGTCAGCGGCAAGGGGCACAGGGTGAGGGTGGAGGGCATCCCGAATCACTTGTTGTCCTCCAGGAAGAAGTCGTTGTAGGCCATGCACAGCGTGGTCAGGAACACCGAGTACTCCTTGAAGTCGATCTCCTGGTCACTGTTCTTGTCCAGGCTCTTCATCAAGTCATCGATGCTGCTCTCCTTCATCTTCTTCACAGACCAGGTGGAGGGACAGCTCAGACCCTGCTCCCGCCCTGCCCTCCCACCACTGCATGGTGTCACCCCCATCAAAGCCTCAGGGTGAGCCCCAGCTGAGCCAGCGACACTGTCAGCATCTCGACCCCCAAAGTCTGCCCGCTGCCCACACCTAGGGAAGGGCCTGGCACCAGGTAGGGGGTGAGGGACCTGACTCCTGAATGGAAATAAATGACAGCAGGAACACTAGCCTAGCCATGCCCTTCCCGAAACACCATCCCCCAGCCACAGAAACAATCGTCTAGGTTTTATGCCAACACCTGATTAAAAACAGCTTGCTGGGCCAGGCTCAGTGGCTCACGCCTATAATCCCAGCACTTTGGGAGGCCGAGGCGGGTGGATCACCTGACTTCAGGAGTTCAAGACCAGACTGACCAACATGGTGAAACCCTATCTCTACTAAAAATACAAAATTAGCCAGGCATGGTGGTACATGCCTGTAATCCCAGCTACTTGGGAAGCTGAGGCAGGAGAATCCCTTGAACTTGAGAGGCAGAGGTTGCAGTGAGTGAGATCACGCCATTGCACTCCAGCCTGGACAACAAGATCGAAACTCCATCTCAAAAAAAAAAAAAAAAAAAAAAAAAAAGCTTGCTGATTGTGTGGAACAGAGGGTTATCCAAGTCTCTGACTGACTCTCTCCCCATTCTAAGGACTAGCTGAGAATGAGCCCAGACAAAGTGTCTCTCAATGAGAGCAGTGCATTGGGGCAGTGAAGCCACCGTATCCCTCCCCTGCTAGGAGAGCCGTAATAGAGGCCTGCCTGGAGCCTGGAGCCTGGAGCCTGGTTGCGCACCCTTGTCTGGTCCCCTAACATCTCAGCCCGGCTCCACCAGGATGATGGAGTCAGGGTCCTTTGGGTGGAACAGGAAGAAAATACAGATAGGCAGATCCTGCCATCTCCTCATCACTGCCGTCAGCTACAGGTTTTCCTGGAGACAGGGTGTTGGGACTTACAGAGGCGGACCTGCCTGAATGTGACGTGACCCTAGTCCCCAGCCCGGGCTCCAGTTGTTGCCAGGCCCTCCCTAGGGCGTCTCTCCTCCTGTAATTAACCCCTGCTGGACCCGTGGTCCCTCCCTCTGCCCTCATTAACTCCAGGATGCAGGGAGCCTGGCAGAAGGCCGGCGATCAGGACCAGGAGACACCCGCACCTGCTTCTGTCCCCTGCCCATGTGGCAGCCTGTGGGCTTTCTTTCTGGGAGGGCCTACCAGGGCTCAAGGTGTGATAGATGGAGGGTCCCCCGGGCTAAACTGTAAAGGAAACAGGGAGAATGGTTCACAGGCCTGGCCCAGAACACGGGCTCAGCCTCCCACTAGCGGGGTGTCGTTAGACAAGTTATTTCATATATCTGAGCACCGATTTTTTTTAACTGTAAAAATAATAAGGCTAGGCACAGTGACTCATGCCTGTAATTTCAGCACTTTGGGAGGCCGAGGCGATAGGATCATTTGAGGCCAGGAGTTCAAGAATGGCCTGGGTAACATAGAGAGACCCCATCTCTACAAAAAAATTAAAAATTTTCTGTGTGGTGGTACTCGCCTGGAGTCCCAGCTTCTCAGGAGGCTGAGGTGGGAGGATCACTCGAGTGAGAAAGTTCAAGACTGCAGTGAGCCATGACCACACCACTGCACTCTAACCTAGGGGACAGAGCAAGACTGTCTCAAAAGTATTTATCCTCAGGGATATTGTATTGTAACCCCTCACGGGCCTTCCCCTCTGTCAGTCACCTCCTTCCCGCCATCTCCATATGGTGAGAACCACTTCTGTCTCCTCACACCCTACGTTCACAAATTAACCTTTCAGTTTGAGTGCCAGCACCACCGGAGAGCTCTGGCCCTGCTGTGCGCACAGAGAAGAATCAGGCAGGGTCCCCTACTCTTGAGTCGTGCACAGCTGGACCTGGACACCCTGCATCCCTTCACCGCCCACGACCCCTAGCTCAGGCTCTGCCACTGCTGCGAGAGCGTGGCCCCACCCTCGAAGGCTCCTCAATCTCCTTCTCTAAACGCTCCAGACTCAGCCTTTCCTCCTTCTCAGTGAGCCCCTGACCCATCCTCCCACACAGAGGGCTAGAGTTTTGCTATCCCAAAATGCCCCCCGTCTTCCTTTGTCTCTGTCTGCAGCCCTTGGCCACCCTGCCCCGTCTGAAGCTGGAGTACCCTGAGGGCAGGTATGTGTCCCCCTGGAGGGAGCACTCAGACTTTGGGGTGGAGGATAAGGGACCGATCACCTACCTCCCCAAGACATAGCTCTTGCTTGATCAGCTTCTTGAGTTCCTTCCTACTCAAAGTCAGTTTGCTACCCTCTCTCCCTGAGTATTTGTGAAATATGGTCACCATGGTGGTCAGGGCCTTCTCCAGTGGGGTCTCCATCACGGTGTGCAGCTCTGCAGAGGGAGAGGGGAAGATCTCATTTCTCAGGAAGTCAGATCTGCTCTGACCACTACCAGCACTAGCCTACCTCTAAGGCCCCTCCCTCAAAGAATCAGAGACTGGAACCCAGGATGAGACCGAAATCCACGGACGAGAGCACCCATCTACATCAGCACAGGTTACAATGAGGCCCACAGCAAACTCTGGAGCAGCTGGTGCAAGAACAGCCAGACCCCAAAGGAGACCGCAGACTCTCCTGCTCGGGAGTTGTTGAAACGGGGGCTTGGGGCAGAAAGGTGATAAGACGACCTCCTCAAAAGTCCTGGTGGCAGATGGCGGAGCAGATCAAGGGTCAGGATTTTCTCTCTGCCCCTTGCAGTTTGGGAACAGGTTTTCCAGCAGCAGTTCCCACCTTAGTCAGCAGCCTTTGTCCCAGTGCCTGGATCTCCTGATAGCTAGGACTGTCCCATTATTAAAGTGGGGGACAGGGCAAAGAGCGAGTCCAGGGCTGAGAAAGGGCTGGGCTGGAACTGGGAGATGAGGTCTCAACAAGGAGCAGTAGAGAGGTGGCTGAGCTGGCCCAGCCGGTCTCCAAGCTCTGGCCAGAGCAGTGCACACACAGACAGGTCCGTGGGCAGAGAGGGCAGGGGGCCTGCTGAAATCTGCAGGGTCATTCCAAAACCTGGATCCAGAGGCTGCATTTGAATGAGGGCCTGGATTCCAATGGCACAGTCACCCCCAAATAAGGGAAGAGACAGATGGAGCTCAAGTGACTCAGACTCCAAAACCACTTCCCCCTAGGGAGGAAGGAGGCAACACCCAGGAACTTGAGGGCTGCAGGTTAATCCTGTGGAGAGTCCTCACCTCCAGCCCGAAGCCCTCCCCTCCATTCTTGAACCGGACCCATCATTCCTCTCCCACCACTCAAAACCTCAGCCTCTCCCACCTCAAGGAGACTCAGCTGGGACCACAGTTGAAGGGGAGGGCCTCTGTGCACCTGCAGGAGCATCCTGGCTGGCCCGGACCCCCACCTCCACCCCAGAGCCATTTCTCAAGAAATTCCAAAGGCTCTGCCCTCTCCTCCCTGAGCACATGTCCACTCGTAGCACCAGGCCTCACGATGCAGCATGACCCACCAGATAACAGGTGAACAGGGACATAGGAAGGAAGAACTTACCACTGTGGGAGTGAGCCCAGAGAATCCAGGCAGCAGACACGGCCTCCCTCACACTGCCTTCTGCATTTATTCCCCTGCTCTCTGTCTGAAGGAAGCCAGCAGAGGGAAAGGGCCAATGGGAAGGGATTGGGGACTTGAGGAGGCCCACACCAGAGCCTCCCGGGATGGAGCTGGGGAGAAATCCCTTCTGCCAATCTCACAGCTGGGGACACACTGAATTTCCATGGCACACACATCCCCAGTCCCAGAAACTTTATTCTTCTGACTAAAAATCAGAACTCACAATCTGAAATCTGGTGGAACAATAGGCCGAAGAGGGGAAACCAGGCTGTCCTGGAAAGAAAATGTCAGAGGTGTGGCCCAAACACAGGGTGTCATCTCTCCATGTTCTAGGCCGCTCTCCACATTGGGACCCTCCCATCCATCCTGACACCCACTCCAGGAGCAGAGAAGACACCCCTTGAGGTGGGGATCAGTGGGGGGTGATATTTTCTGCCAAGGATATGGTCAAGATCATGAGTTAATATGAACCCAGAGGTTTTTAAAGGGCTTTTAAATTAATGATTTCGGCTGGGTGCAGTGGCTCACGCCTGTAATCCCAGCACTTTGGGAGCCTGAGGTAAGTGGATGACCTGAGGTCAGGAGTTCAAGACCACCCTGACTAACATGGTGAAACCCTGTCTCTACTAAAAATACAAAAATGAGCCTGGCATAGTGGTACATGCCGTAATCCCAGCTACTTGGGAGGCTGCGGCAGGAGAATCACTTGAACCTGGGAGGGGGAGGTTGTAGTGAGCTGAGATCGCACCACTGCACTCCAGCATGGGCAACAAGAGGGAAACTTTGTCTCAAAAAAGAAAAAAATTAATGATTTCTTCTAAGCTTCAGTGATCTTCTTAGGGAAGACTCATCGGAGACTCTCAGCATGAAGGGCTGAGAATCAGGCATGGGGAAGGCGCCCAGTGAAGGGCTAAAGCCCGCACTGGGGTAGAGGTTGTAGACTGGGGAGGGAAGTTCAGGCTCAGACTGATGTCAAGGAGGGAGTAGGGGCCAGGGAGAGTCGCCCGTATCCCAGGAGACACTCAGACGTTGTCCTAGTACAAGAACAGAACTGGACTCAGGGTGTAGTCCCTATCACTGCTACAGTCCCACTCCAGCCTGGGGGGCCCTGCACTGCTCCCCACTCCACCCCACCCCCAGCTGGCAAGTCTGGAGAGGCAGCAGGGACTGGTTACTACGCAGCAGCTGTCTCTGAAGGAGAGCGTGATGCAGGTGGAGGCCCCGGGGAGGGTGCTCCCGGGGAGGGTGGAGGGAGAGGGCAGAGAAGGCAGCAGACTTTCCCCTGAAGGGAAATTCCTCCCAAGTCTCCGTAGTCAAACTGTGAGGGAACATCTGAGTCACCTGCCCGCCTCCTCTGAAACCTGAGAGAAAAGCCCACGTGATGAGAGGAAAGCGGACCGTTGAGAGGAGGTCAGTGGGACCAAGCCCTCCAGCCTCTGCACCTGACCCCCAGGAACCTCTTCCTTAAAGATGCCTGTGTCACCCAGGCACGGCCTTGAAATCCAACCTCAGCCCACCACTGCACCCTAGAGCGCCTGGCCTTGAACCTACCTAAGGGGAAGCGATATCACGCCTCCGATTTTCTGAGGGGAAATAATCTCAATTTCATTTATCAGCTCAAATATGTGGAATTTTGCCTCCAAAACTATGGTCACCTTCCCACTATTTGCCTCACTCCCACTCCAGCCACTGACCCCCACTGATCTCTTCTGAGGTCCCCTGTCCTTCTCTGAAGCAGCTCGATTCCTGACTGATCACAGATCTCATCCAGGGACCTTTGCGGCAGATATGGTGGATTCCAGCATGTCTGTATTCTCATGCTGATCTTCCCTATTCCTGTCTGCTACAAACAGCGGGGTCTCCCTCCACATTTCCCTCCCTGATCCTACCACGGACAGGAAAGGATTAATCCATCCCTGTGGTTTGAAGCCAGAGATCTGGAAGCGGGTGGCAGGACAGGGCCTGGACTGTAAATGTCAGCACTGAGTGCCAGCCCTCCTCCCTATCCCACTCCCGCCTAAATACTTCCTCCCTGCAGCTCAGCCCTATTCTTTTCCCTCCAGCTTGCTCCCAGGACACCCAAACTCCACTCCAAACCCCAACCAGGAGCAGATGTGGCCTTCAATTCCAACCTTGGATCAAGATCCTGCCAGAGGCAAGATTGGAGAGAGACGGGAGGGGTGACTGGGCTGGCTGAGATCCCACAGCTGGGGCCTTCCAAGACTTGGGGTGGTGGTGGGAGTCCCCTTCCCGCCTTTGACCACACCGAGTCAACACTATTGCCTGTGCACACACATTCTTTTTTTTTTTTTTGAAGACAGGGTTTCACCATATTGGTCAGACTGATCTTGAACTTCTGACTTCAGGTGATCCGCCCGCCTCAGCCTCCCAAAGTGCTGGGATTACAGGCATGAACCACCGCGCCCAGGCCCTACACACACTCTTAGTCACCCTGCCTCCCTCCCCTGACTTCCCTGATCTGCTCTCCATAAAACTTCAGCTCAGCTCCCACTGCTCCCCACCACCACCCCACAACATATCCCTCAGTTTCCAACCCACACTCCCAGAGTCTCTCACGCCATCAGCCTCAAAACTTCAAAGAATCTTTATTGAATTTGCCCAGCGTCAAGCACGGGTCTGAAGGAACCAGGGAGGGGCACTGTACCCACTGCCAACAGGGAAGGCCCCAGCTGGCAGACCCCCCAACCACATGGGAGGAGCTTTCATTTCTTCCTGGGCTGCTTATCTGGGAAGCCTTCAAAGAATTCGTTACACATCATGGCGATGCAGGACAGGAAGACACAGTACTCCTGGAAGTCCACCTCGTTGTCCCTGTTGCTGTCCAAGTTGCTCATCAGCTTCTGGAACGCAGCTTCGTCTGTCTTTTTCTGGAGGGAGAAGAGGCTACACATAGAAAACAGAAGCCCAGTGGGTGGCGCCAGAACCAGAGCTCGGGAAGGCTCCTTTGGGAGGTCCAGTTTGGAACTCCCATCCTCAAGGCTATGCTAGGGTGGAGAAGGTGCGCCTTGGATGAGGAAGTCTGAGTACCTGGTGCAATGGAAAAATGATAGGACCACAGCATTTTCACCCAAGGTTGTTCTAATAATCCCATGAGGTACTAATAGTCATGAAAGCAATATGTAAACTGTATAATGTTTGATACAAATGTACATTGTTATTGTTTGAGGGGAAAGCCTGCAGGCGTGTGGTCATCTCCACATCTGTATCTTCACATCTACAAGCCAAATAGAAACTCAGCGTCCGTTGCTGGAGTGACGGCAAGAGTCAGACGGTCCCCATCCGGGTGGCCGTTCTGTATACCGACTGCCTTGGGAAGTTACTTAGCACTCTGAGCTTAGTGTCCCCTTCAGTGCAAAGCACCTGGCGGTGTTTGACCGGTCCATTCTCAGCCCTCTGTCGACAGGGTGCCAGTCCATGAGTGGTGGTGTTCACTGTGTTTCCACCCCAGGCAGCCGCCCCACTGATAGATGCCCTCTGTAGCTAATGCTCTATATAGCAGGACTGCTGCCTCCTCTGTGGGAAATGGTCCATGTTGGGGCACACTCAGGCACTACTCACTCACCCCCAAGAAGCTGGGCAGCTCCCGGGTCAGCAGCTCCTTTAGCTCTGACTTGTTGAGCTTGAACTTGTCACCCTCTTTGCCCGAGTACTTGTGGAAGGTGGACACCATCACATCCAGGGCCTTCTCCAGGGGGCACGCCATGACAGCAGTCAGGATCTGGGGGCAGGAGGCACAGAGACCCTCTTATTTACCCCACCCCCCAGCAATGTATTCAGAATGCCCAGCTCCACTCACTCCTTGGGGGAGCTCAGAGCAGCGGGCCCAGCACCTGGTGGAAGGGTGTGGGGAATGCATGCTCTGGGCAGTGAACAGTGAATGTTTGCAGGACCCACTGCGCAGGCTCTGGAGATTCAGGCAGAAAGCTCCCAGGGCCTCCCAGGCCTCTCCTCAACAACAGCATTTTTTCCACCCCTCACTCAGTCAATCCACTCCCACAGCTCAGCCACAAAGGCCCTGCCCTGGCCATTCTTCTCCCTCCCAGCACTGGGCGCGGCTGCTGGAGGCCTGCCCAGGGGCCTGCAGCGGAAAAAAACCGGCCGCTTAGCGCTCAGCCTAGGGAGGGGCAGAGTGAGGTGGCAGAGTCAGGGGTTGGAGGAGAAGGTGCAGAGGCCATGCTCTCGACCTGGGCTGCTGGGCGCAGGGCAGAGGTTCCTGGGGCACACCACCAGACAGACACCCACAGTTACCTTCTGCCTTTGCTTTGCTTCCTGCACCCGAGCGTGCAACCCAGCAAACATGAGCCAGTGCACATACCCATGGGCACATACACACCAACACACACTAGAGCAACAGCACGTGCAAGCCACATCTCAGAAGCGCCTGGAGAGCTCAAATCCAGCCACGCGCTCGCTTTTCTGTTTTTTCCTCCCTCTTACATGCACATGTGTGTGTGCACATGCGCACCCACGCACATGCACATCCACACACACACTCTATCCAGAGCTTCCACATCAGAATCTCACATCTGGATCTGGTTAGCACATCTGGCCCCTACCCACCTCCCCTTCTCCTGCCCCAGCCCTGGCCTCTGACACCCCTTGCATGCCAGTCAGGCCAACACAACTCACCAGGCCAAGAGAGAAGATGCGGACGAGAGAGGGTTGTAGAGAAAGAAAGAACGGGGACGGCCCGGCGGTCTGACCTATTTATACCCCCGCCAGGCCCTGCCCATAGCAGGGGATGGGGGAGAGCAGATACTGCCCTCCTACTGTGGGCTGACATGGTAAGCGCCACAGCACCCTCCACCAGCCCAGTCTTGGAACCAAGCTTCCTGTCCCCAGGTGGGACCCCCGTGGGCAAGGGGTAAGCCCCAGTGGTTACCACCAGCAGGGACCTGGATGTGATAGGCACTACCCAGTGTACATAGCCTGAGTTTTAGAGAGGTGGAGGAAGGGGCAGCCTGTGCCTGGAGCGTTGGGGACAGGGAGAGAGTGGTCTCCCCTTTTTTTTTTTTTGAGATGGAATTTCACTCTTGTTGCCCAGGCTAGAGCACAATGGCATGATCTCAGCTCACTGCAACCTCAGCCTCCCGAGTAGCTGGGATTACAGGTATGTCCCACCACGCCCAGCCAATTTTGTATTTTTAGTAGAGACCGCGTTTCACCATGTTGGCCAGGCTGGTCTTGAACTCCGGACCTCAGGTGATCCACCCGCCTCGGCCTCTCAAAGTGCTGGGATTACAGGCGTGAACCATTGCGACCGGCCAAAAAAGTTTTTTTAATTAGCTGGACAGTGTGGCTGGAGCCTGTAGTCCCAGCTAGTCAGGAAGCTAAAACAGGAGGATCATTTGAGCCCAGGAATTCAAGACTGCAGTGAACTATGCTCAAGCCACTGCTCTCCAGCCTGGGCAACACAGCGAGACCTTGTCTCTTAAAAAAATAAAGATTAAGGCCGGGCGCGGTGGCTCACACCTGTAATCCCAGCACTTTGGGAGGCCGAGGCGGGTGGATCACGAGGTCAGGAGTTCAAGACCAGCCTGGCCAAGATGGTGAAATCTCATCTCTAGTAAAAATTACAAAAAAAATTAGCCGGGTGCGGTGGCACATGCCTGTAATCCCAGCTACTCAGGAGGCTGAGGCAGGAGAATTGCTTGAATCCGGGAGGTGGAGGTTGCAGTGAGCCAAGATCATGCCATTGCACTCCAGGTTGGGTGACAGAGGGAGACTGTATCAAAAAAATAAATAAATAAAGATTAAAAAACAAAAATGGGGGAGGGGATCCCCAGGCCCAGTACTGTCTGCCACGCCAAGTAAGGCCCAGGGCCGGAGCTGGGGGGTCTGGAGGGGAAGAGGTTCATACCCAAAGGAGGCTCTGGGACCACCTCAGAAACGTTGGTGGGAAAGGTCCTGGGTGAGGTAGTGATGGAATGGGTGGCAATGAGGCGTGGGGTCTCATGGATAGATCCCAGGTTCGGAGAAGGTTTCGGGGGTGCCATTTAAAGTTGGGATGAGTGTCAGGAATGAAGAATCCAGGTTGGGGTGGAGAGTGAGAGGTGAAATGGCACAAAACAGGGGAGTCAGGATTTGGGTCAACCTCTCAGGGTGGGCCGTAAGCTCAGTGAGGGTTAGAAGTAGGGGGTTAAGGCTCTCAGGGGGCTGTGGCTTCAGAGATGGGGACTGCCTCAAGATACCCCCATCCCCCTCCACATGGGCACCCCGCCCTGGCTGGGAGTAAACACCTCAAACACCCTAATCCCATTAGTGCTGCTCTCTGGGCTCCCACAGCCTGGGGCAGGGAGCAAACACCCCCACCCCACCCACAGCCCCACCCACAGCCCCACCCTCCTCAGATCACCTGATCAAGAGCACTGAGTCCCAGGGGAAACTCGGGCGGCCCTCTCTCAAAGACCCCAGAGAGAGGAAGGGAGGACGGGGTCCCAGTGTTGGCCCCACGCCCTCCTGCTGGACTCTGGAGGCCACTGCGTTTCTGCAGGGTCTGAAACGTTCAGGCCTCCTACGCCTGCCCTCAGCTGCCTTCCTGCAGTGGAAAAGTCCAGAGAGGAGCAAAGAGCTCAGCAGACGCGTCCCCGGAGAAGAACCAAACAAAGCCAAGCTGATGCCAGTCTTTTATTAGGAGTTAAATAGGCCCTTTCCCATCGAGGTCTCACTGGGGCCTCAGAGCAGATCCCGCCTCCTCTCAACCACAAGGGAGGCAGCAGAGGTGCCGCGGGCAGGCTGGGGCCCAGAGTGGCTCTGCCCCTCACTCGCTGGGCATCCTGGGTAAAATGGTTAACAGATCACGGAAGACCTTGGCAAGTCCAGATTGAAAGGGGCACAGGAGAGAGGGTAGGAGGGGGTATGGGAGAGACGACAGCCAGCGCAACCCCCAGAGCAGAGGCTACTGGGGGCAGGGGGGCTCTGGGGCGCAGTCCTTGAAGTACTCGTGGCAGTAGAGACAGAGACAGGCAAGTGAGCGCACGTACTCCACAAAGTCCACCTCGCAGTCCTTGTTGGTGTCCAGAACACTCATGAATTTGTTGTAGTCACACTCCCGAAACTCAGTCTGTGCAAGGGAGGGGTAGGGAAGGGTGGGGGAGCATGATGAGGAGGGCAGAACAGCCTCGAACGCCACTTCCCTCCCTCCTCTCCCAAGTGGATCCACCCCACCCCAAACTACACCCTTCCGAGGGCCAACTTCAACCTACGTGTTCTGATAACGCACCCATTGTGATTGCGATCCCCTCCCAAATCCGCCCTCTCAGATTATTAATCGAGCACCTACTATCTGCTACTGAGTGCCTACTACGCGTTAGGCATTCTTCACGGTGCTCTCGCTCAGTCCTCTCACAACCCTACAAGGCAGCAGGTGTGATGATTGTCCTCCCATTTTACAGATGAGGAAGCTGAGGCTTCTGCTGTGTCCGTTCTCTTCCTCCCACTCCCTCCTCACAGTCCAGCCTCCTCCCCTTGCTGACCTGTGCTCAGGCTTGTCCCCACGTCTCTCTTTGCAGAGTCCAGGCCGTACCTCCCGCCTGGTGAGGAGGGGACGGACACTCTGCATACTCACCGGGGTCCAGGTGGGCAGCTCCTTCTGCAGCAGCTCCTTGAGCTCAGCCTGGCAGAGCTTGTGTTTGTCCCCACAGCGCCCTGCATATTCCTGGAAGGTGCACACGATGGCAGCTACCGCCTGCTCCAGAGGCCTGGTCATCCTCACTGTCACAGAACAAGGGCGTGACTCACAGCAGAGTTCCAGGCCAGCCCCCTGCTCACCTCTGCCTTCCCTGTTTCTCAGAGACTGTTCCCAGACCCAGCTTAACCTCCACCAGGCTTCAAGCCTCATGGGTCCCCCTCCTCTGAGCAGCCCTCCTGGACCACACCAGCCCCTATTAATTTATCTCTCTGCTACCCTCTTGTTATTTTCCCCATGTAGAGGCCTCATTGCCCCAACATCACTGCAAACTCCTTAAAGAGACAGCATCTTACCCCACCACCCACACACCCCATCATGGGGCTCCTTAAGCAGTCTCAGGTTCTCTGCTTAACCCCAACACCCAGGGGTGGCTTGGTCTCCGTCTGCCCCAACCCATGAGATGCCCTAGAAGCCTCCTGCCCTGCAGGAACTTGGCACAGGGAGAGCCTGGCCCTGTGCTTCTCTGTCCTCAGGCCCGTGGAGAAGCTACACCTTAGCGGGGAGGGAGGGGCAGGCCTGAGAGGAGCCCCCACCGCCTCACCACCACTCCCCTCACCCTGCCTCCTGCCCCGAACTCAGGGAAGCTGCATCGAAAAGAAAAACTCGTGGGCTCCTCTCTGCCTCTCACCAGCTGTGCAAGCCTGGTGAGCCATTTGCCTCTCCAGGTCTCAGGGGCCTGATCTGTGGAGTGGGGTTCATCCCACCTCGCAGGCCCAGTTAGGAACCGGAGCCAGATGGTCTCTTGAGAGTTGACCGGTTCAGGTATTTACCAATCTGAGACTGCCCTCCCCTGAGGTTACCCCCTGACGCCTAGAGGGAGGGATCTGTACAGGGGTACCCTGTTCTATCGGAGGGGAAGCCCTTCCTGGAATTGCTCAACCTCCCCCACTTCCACTGTCCCCTTCCACCGCCCTTCTGGGATGATGCCTCCTGCCTGGGAAAACCCGAAGGCGGCCAGGAAGACAAGAGTTTTTTCCATGCAAGACCAGTGACTCATTCCTGGTTCCCCCACGGGACGAGAGTCCTGCAGCACAGGGTGGCCAGGGCCAAGACTCTGCATGAAGATTTGCCCACTGCTGGGCCTGCTGCTGGGAGCAAATGGCTGGTGTGGTTGTGGCTGGCAGGAAAGTAGGGGAAGGCGAGTGGGGGGTGCCAAGCACTGCCAGGGTTTAATTTGTTGTAAACAGCCCAGGATTGGAGCAAGGTGTCCAGGTTCCCAGCAGAGGAAAGGGCCATGATCCCTGGGAATGAGGAGCCGCAGAGGGGCTCAGCACACCTTTCTGGGCTCCTGCCAGCCCGCCTGGCACCACCACTGCTGCTGTTTCAGAAGCACAGTGCCTGGAGGTGTGGGAATCCTCTCTTCCCCCTGCAGCCTTAGCCAGTCTTGACCCGTCCCCAGGAATGAAGCAAGGAGGCAAGGAGCAGGTGAGGGGGCTGACTAAGGAGAACACCAGAACCTCGAGCCCAGTACTCCCACCGCAAGGCAGACCTCAGCTCTGCACACCCCCTAGCCCAAACTTCCCCGACAGCCCTTCACTGTGCAAGGAAACCTCTGCATCCACCGTGTCTGACTTCCCTCCCCCTGACAGTCCTGCTGTGGTCATCTCTCTGCTCCCAATGCCAGGCCCTGGGTCAGGAGTCAGGCTGGCTATTGGGGGTCCACCGAGCTGCCCTGACACTCAACCCAGGGCAGGACCCAAGCAGCTGGCACTCACCACTGGCACTGGCGTTTCAGCAGTAGGAGCTTAGAGACAGGGCATCCCTATTTGTAGCCTCCCAAGAAAGAAAGGAAGCAATTATGGGGGACTCAAGTAGGTCAGCACTGAGGATGCCCTCGGGGAGCCCTCAGCAACCCCATTACAGGCGCCACCTGCCCACCCATCCACGCACACATCAAAAGCCAGTCTGGGCTCAGACACCACTCCCCATTCATTCCCCCTCTGCCCTCCCCCAGAGTCTGGAACTGAGGACAGCCTCCTGCCGAGTCCCTTCAGCTCTGTTGGAGGAGACGGGCTGGCTTATGCATCACATCACATCACAGCCCCATCTCTTCATTCTGCAGAGGCTCCCAGAATACCAAGTGGGGACACACTTCCGCCTCGCTGAGGTTGCACCCCTACAAATCTCCATTCCGGGGGGAACTTGGAGAGCACGTGGCTAAGCCTCCCCTTTACAGATGAGAAGACTGATCTTGCCTAACCAGATCGCAGCTTTTGGCTGTGAACTGCTTGCCTCCCTGGGGGAAATTGTCAGTGGGATGTCTCTGAGGCATAGGGAGAAGTGTGTTCCTCCCAGGGGCACTTCCAGCTGTCTAAGCTTGAGTTTTCTAGCCCTTCCACCCCAGGCGATGGGAATGAATTTGGGCTACAGAGTGACATGAAGGCTGCCCGTGGCTGGAGCTCCTTAAGGGCTGTTTTCCTTCTTCCCCTGCTTGCTCAGCACCAAAACGAATTTCCATGAAGTCTTGTGGGTGGCAGGATGGGATTCCCTCTGGCTTTTAGCTTGAATGTGTAGCCTTTTGGGATCTCAGCATCATGGGAGGGTCACCCATTTGTGTCCCCTCCCGGGGAGAACCCTGGGCTTCCGCTTCTCTCTTCCTCATTCCCCAAACCATCAAAGTCAAAGCTCAGGCTTGGCTTGGCTTGGCCAATGACCTCAGGGCACCAAGGGCCCCAGTACAGAATCTGCTTTTACTTAGATTTTGACCTACTCATTTCTTACTGCTTTGTGGGCTCTTCAATGCTTTGAAAAGATTTAATTCTATGCAGAATTCTTTGTTGTTTTTAGCTGGAGCGGGCACAGACCACCATATTACCAGAAACAGATATCCTTTCACATCGATTGTCTATTCCCTCCCTCACACCGAAGGCTGAGGAACTCCTCCCCACTTCATTGGAAGAGAACCTAAAAGCTAGAAGAGTGTGAGAGGGAAAAGAGGAAGGAGATTGATTCCCAGGCTAACTAAGAAGGCTTTCTGCCCTTGCAGGCAGCCAGAGCGCCAGTGATACCTCGACCTGGCCCTCAACCCCCAGCACCAAGCCTTGCCTGTGCCATCCTCTCCTTGGAGAGGGAGCAAGGAGAGGATGCTTGGAGTGTTGGGAGGACTCCCCTCCCTGTTGGGGAGGGGAGTGAGCAATGGAGGAGGGAAGGAAAGGAGAAGCTGTGATTAGCCCTGTTTTATAGGCCGGGAAATATGGGGAACAGGGGGCAGAGAACAAGAGACAGTCACGCCGCAGAAGCAGGGGCCAGAGTGGACCAGCAATTAATTCAGCTCTAGGTCAAGCACCTATGACGTCCCAGCTCTGCTACCAGCCACCTCCCTTAAGCAGGCCACCTCTGCTCTTTCACTCATCTGCCAATGTTGGAGGACGATAAGAGTAACTACCTCATAGGTTTGTGTGGGGCTTAAATAAACTAATACATAGAAAGCTCATAGAATAAATAATGTCCAACACATGGCAAGGGCTTGATAAATGTTAAGAGGTGAGTGAGGCTGGGTGAGGTGATTCACACCTGTAATCCCAGCACTTTGGGAGGCCGAGGTGAGCAGACCACCTGAGGTCAGCAGTTCAAGACCAGCCTGGCCAACATGGTGAAACCCCATCTCTACTAAAAATACAAAAAATAGTTGGGTGTGGTTGTGTGCACCTTGATAAATGTTAAGAGGTGAGTGAGGCTGGGTGAGGTGATTCACACCTGTAATCCCAGCACTTTGGGAGGCCGAGGTGAGCAGACCACCTGAGGTCAGCAGTTCAAGACCAGCCTGGCCAACATGGTGAAACCCCATCTCTACTAAAAATACAAAAAATAGTTGGGTGTGGTTGTGTGCACCTGTAATCCCAGCTACTCGGGAGGCTGAGGCAGGAGAATCACTTGAACCCGGGAGACGGAGGTTGCAGTGAGCTGAGATCGTGCCACTGCACCCCAGCCTGGGCAACAGACCAAGACACTGTCTCAAAAATAAAGAGAGAGATGGGTAACTTGCCCAGAGTCACATAACTAGTGAGTGGCAGGCCTAGCAGGCATTCATTGTTCATATAAATATTTCGAGCCATTGGGGGTATAGCCATAATCAAAAGTCTCTGCTCTACAGAGATGACAGTCTATGGGGGAAGACAGACACAAACAAAACAGGTGCTTCATAGATTGCTGTTAGAAACGCTATGAAGAAAAATAAAGCGCAGCCGGGAGAAAGAAGGTGATGCTAGGGAACGAGGCGCTTTACTAACATATGGGTGGTCAGGGAAGAGCCCAGCAGCCTGTTCCTTGCCCATGCCCTCATCCACCAGCCCCTGGTGTTTCTCAGCTCGGCAGACCTCTCTGGGGCGCAGCACGTGGGTTTGTCCACTGGGAGAGACTGAGACTGAGACTGTGGGGAGGGCAGGAGCTCACTCTGGGAGGTGAGGCCTGAGGGGTGGGCGGGCGGACAGAGTGGTCAGGACTTTGGGGTTGGCGGACCGTCATGGAAAGAACCTCGAGGCTCTACCTTCCTCTTGCCACCTGCCCTCAAGCATGGTACATCCCTTTACCTTGTTAGGGCCTTCATTTCCTCACCTCCAAAACGGGTTTGGAAGATTCCTTCCCTAAAATCCAACATGAAAGCACTATTACTTGTTATTGTGGATGATGTCAGGGCCGGGGTCTCAGGTCAACTCAACAAGCAGGCACTGAGTCACCTCAAGGGAGCCTCCTGGGAGGGCAGGAGGGGAGGGAGAGAGCCAGCCTGTCCTCACCAGGTCACTCAGTCCTGCCTCCTCCGAGCAGGTGGAGGGGAGAGGTGTAACTTCCCTTCCCTTGCTTTCACAAACTCTTCTTGGGGTGATGGACTCTCTGCCCTGCTGGAAGTTCTTCCCCAGCGTCTCCCCTGCATCTCCCTATCTGCAGTGGTTCGGAATGCATCACACATGAACCACCCCTCCAGGGCCTGGAGAGGGACCGTCCTCCTCCCATGCCCACTCCAGAGTCCACACGCTCAGGCTGAGCCCAGCACCCTTACTGCTCACCTCCTAGAGCTCCACCGCTGAGGATGTGGAACTGACCGCTGAGAAATGCAAGGAGCTGTCTCCCCGTAGGGGCAGCGTGTGGATGCATGAAGGGTGAGAGCAGATGCTATCCGATCTGGCAGGACTTATTACAGCACTGATTCTCTCTCCCCGCACCCATTCTCCCTGGCTCTGTCTCCCCAATATCACCACCATCACCAGATGCTCCCGGAAACTGCACTGCTTCCTGAAGGTCAGTGTCTGGCTCTGCACCTCAGGGAGGAACAAGATGGAGTGTCCTGAGCATCTGCATATTTCATATGCTTGTGCCAAAAGGGCCTAGGCCCCAGGGACAGGGCGAGCCCACCGCAATCCCATCACCCCATGGGACCAATGAACCTTGTCAAAATGACTAGCTTCCTTTCTCATCATCTGAGCCAAATATAGGGAAGGCGTGGGAAGGGGCATTTGATTACTAGGACTGATGTGGAGCCAGGGAGGCCTTTGCTACAGAATTGGGGATGAGGCCTGGGGAGACGGGAAGAGGATCTGAACTGAGATCAAAGAAGCCTGTGGACCTACTGCTTAGACCTACTGCTTCTTTTGACTACCAGGTCAATGTCAGATTGTGAGCAATTCATAGATGACAGCAGTGAGTCAGTGAAGCGATCAAGTGACCTAAAGACAAAGGCATGGGGGCCCTACTTCAGCCACTCCCTGGTCTCAGAGCCCACCTTTGCCTCCATTCTCTCTTTTCTTGGAGGGCTAACAGACTGCCAAGGATTAATTCAAAAAAGCAAACGCCAAAGTAAGGCAGCATGGGGGCTGAGGTATGTGTTCCTGAAGCTCTCCTCTGGCAGCAGTTCCAGGAGGAAGTGGGAGGGAACTGGGCCGACAGACCTTTGAACAGAGCTATTTCTACACCCTCCTCTCTGTGCCTCTGCACAGAGGAGGTTTGGGGAGAGAAAACGCAATGGGGGAAGATTGCTGGGACCGTCTGGGAAAGTAGTGCTTGCTAGTTTGTCAAACGCCCAGAAGGAAAGGAAATCAGCCTCCTTCAGAACCTGCCCAGCTCCAGGGGCAGCCAGCTGAGACCAGTCTCCACCAGCCAGAACAGTCCCAGAACCTGGAACTGAGCCCCAAGAGAAGCCAGGACCTTTTGTGAGCCTAAGACCCAAAAGAAACCAGACTGCACTAATCCACCAGGAGCAAGTGGGCCTGCTTCTCCCATTGACTCAGGATAAGGACACCAAGAGTCTGGATGCTGCTCATCCAGGTCCCCTTCACCTTACACAAAGCCCCAGGTTTTGGAGATGGCTGTGGGAAGGGGAGGAAGGCCCAGACTGCCACCCTGTGTCCACAGGGATGAGGACCTTTCTTTTCTTTTCTTTTCTTTTTAAGACAGGGTTTCACCATGTTGATCAGGCTGGTCTTGAACTCCCGACCTCGGGTGATCTGCCCACCTTGGCCTCCAAAGTGCTTGAATTACAGACGTGAGCCACCACGCCTGGCCAAGGACCTTTCTTAAGACATGGGTTAGCCAGGCATGGTGGCTCACGCCTATAATCCAAGCACTTTGGAGGCCAAGGTGGGCAGATCACCTGAGGTCGGGAGTTCAAGACCAGCCCGACCAACACGGTGAAACCCCGTCTTTAAAACAAATTTTAAAAAGACATGGGTCAAGTCCTGACACTACTCCTCATCTAACCTCTCCCAGACTCTGTTACCTCATCTGTGACGTGCAGAAACTAATAGCATAGCCCTCACTCAATTGCTCCAAGGAATCAATGAGATGACGCTTGAATAGGCCTAGCAGAGTACCTGGCCAGAGGGAGTGCTCCACGAATGACAGATGCTTCTTCCTCTCAGTTTCCTCATCTGTAAAAAGGGCTAATGATAGCTCCTCTCAGGGTTACCAAGAAGCTGAAACCACAGTGCATGAAAGGAACTTTGAGAACTGCTATAGACATGTTAATTACCATCATCATGATTTTCTGACCTATAGTTACTGGCTCCCTTTCCTACAGGATAGTAGGAAGGTGGGCTTCTCCCTTTTTATTGCTATGAAAAGAGACCATTTCTCATTGAAGGCCTGTCCTGCCTTGCCTCACCAGCCCCAAATGTGCAGTTAAGGCAGAATTGTAAGTAAGAACAAGCAGTTTTCCCAGCACCCCCGCACTTGGCCTTTTCTGTCTCTGGGGACTCTATCTGAGATACTCTAGAAGTGGTTCTGAAACATTAGTTTCCCAAGGAAATAAGAAAACAATTCAGGAAAACACTGTGTATTACTTATCCACTATCCATCCTCTCTTTCTTCATTATTAAGACCCATTTTTTTTTCTTCTAAGATGTCAACATGGTCAGCTAAAAACACTTGGTTACAGGTAAGACTAGCCAAATTACACAGTTGAGGCCAAAGATATAAGTGGAAGTCTCTGGGGGAGGGCACTTCTATCATAATGAAAAGGCAAAGGCTCCTGTGGAAAAGGCGTTTGCACCTCACCCTTACTCTGTCTTCCAGCCTGGAACATGGACAGTGAGGTCTGGAGGTATAGCAGCCATGATGTGATCACAAAACATCCTATATGCTAGAGAGCCAAAAAATGAAAGGACACGGGGTCTCAGATGGCATCTCCGGACCCCTGAATCAAACCCGAACATCCTACTCCAGATTTCTTGAGTAAGACAATTGAAGCGACTAGCATTCGTCAGGTTTTCTGTAATTTGTAGCAGTTGAAAAACCCCTACCTAGTAGAGAATTTGATATCTTAAAGTGGAATCCTCAAGTAAAAGAATCTAAAATGTGAACTTGGCTAAGCAGAGGGAGGAAGGTAGGGAGATATGATGACCCAATATGTCAGGCTGGAAAGTCAGGACCCTGGTTGTGAAATCACAAAATATTTGGTCAGACCGTGGCATATCTTGGAATATCGACCAAATAGAAACCTAGGTGTCGTGAAAGAGGAAGTGGAGGAAAAGTTTAGAAAGTTAGCATGAGCTGGTTCCTTGCATCTTTCAGCAAACCCCTACAAGGGTAGGATGCTGCTGTTACAAAGAAACTGAAACCGGTGTCATTGGCTTTGGGAGCAGGCAATGGGTGAAGGCTGGAAGGGTCTCTAGAAGATTATTGGCAATGATTTGAAGGACAGTGAGGAAATTGTTAGAAATTTCTTCTAGAAAAAAGAGACCACATTAGGTAATGACAGATTGTCTGGCAACACTGCTGTCCGTGGTTACATGGAAAATAGAAAGGTACCTAATGAGTTTATGGATATGGCTAAGGAGATTTTTAGGTAGAATAGGGAAAGTACCAACTGGCTTCTTCCAGCTGCCTATGATAAAAATATAAGACTAGAAATTTGGACTAAAGAAGGAACTTCTCACCCGGGAGGTAGAGGTTGCAGTGAGCCAAGGACACTCCAGCCTGGGCAACAGAGTGAGACTCCATCTCAAAAGAAAAAAAAAGGAGGAACTACTCAGCTTTTCAGACAATTCAGAAGAAATATAGAGGGCTCAGTACAGTCTTTCCAGCCAGCAAATGGCTCTCAAACTAATAAATGGCTTTGGAACAAACATCAAATCCAGATCCCTGTCAGTAAAAAGATCTCAGGATAAAGATGAATGAAGTAAGTCAAAGGTAAGACCTTGTAATAAGACCTCAGAAAGATTTAAGGGCAAGCTTTCTCGATCTCAGATAAATAATGCAATGTCTAATAATTCTACAAGTGTGCCTCTTAGGCTCTTTCAGACTAGAAGGCTTTTAGGAATCTCAAGGGCATTTACTCCCAGCACCCTGACTCTCAGTCCAAGCTGGAGAGAGGCCAATCTTAAAAAGATTTGTAGGTGTGGCATTGTCTATTAAGTGAATTATAAGTTGATGCACAGTGAGGTCACATTTTTACAGGATTTATATCATTTTGAACCAAAAGGGACTGAGATATATTTTTTTTTAATCAAAAGAAGTTTTTGGGTTTTCAACGTCAAATGGGCAAGAACCAGGCTGAGAGAGTTACTTAGCTGTCAAGCTGCCAACACAGATACTTTTTTTTTTTTTTTGAGATGGAGTTTTGGTCTTGTTGCCCAGGCAGGAGTACAATGGCACAATCTTGGCTCATCACAACCTCTGCCTCCCGGGTTCAAGCGATTCTCCTGCCTCAGACTCCCGGGTAGCTGGGATTACAGGCACACACCACCACACCTGGCTAATTTTGTATTTTCAGTAGAGAACGGGGTTTCTACATGTTAGTCAAGCTGGTTCCGAACTCCTGACCTTAAGTGATCTGCCCGCCTCGGCCTCCCAAAGTGCTGGGATTACAGGCATGAGCCACCGTGCCCAGCCAACACAGATACTTCTTATGAAAAATAGAGAGTTAACTCAGAAAATGAAGTCAAGAACCCAGAAACCAAGAGCCTGTCACCCATGCTGGAGTTCAGTGGTGTGATCTCATCTCACTGCAATCTTTGCTTCCCAGGTTCAAGCGATTCTCCTGCCTCAGCCTCCTGAGTAGCTGGGATTACAGGCATGCACCACCACGCCAAGCTAATTTTTGTATTTTTAGTAGAGACAGAGTTTTGCCATGTTGGCTAGGCTGGTCTTGAACTCCTGACCTCAAGTGATCCACCCACTTCGGCCTCCCAAAGTGCTGGGATTACAGGCGTGAGCCAACAAGCCTGGATGGCAGTTATCTATCTTCATCTCGCCTGTGAACATTGACTGTGTTCTTCACAGGGCTTCAGGCCAAGAGGAACCGCTTTTGAGGAGCTGTCCTGGAGGAACTGCACATGAGAAGCCTTGTTCATATCTCTGGGCCTGTCTCAGATAATACAATCAAAGACTTCAAATTGATGCCTTAATGAGATGAGACTTTGTGGGTCATGGGAAGGAGATGTGTGTATTTTGTATATGGGAGAGATGTGAAGTTCAGCATTTTAATGTATAAAATTAAGAGATGTCTAATTCTCCTCCCCTTAATCTGAGCCAGACTTAATTATTTTTTTTATCATTAGAATACAGCAGAAATGATGTCCTGGGATTTCTGAAATAAATCTTAAGAAGTAGCCAGGTGCAATGGCTCACGCCTATAATTCCAGCACTTTGGGAAGCCGAGGCGGGCGGATCACAAGGTCAGGAGTTCAAGGACAGCCTGACTAACATGGTGAAACCTCGTCTCTACTAAAGCTACAAAAATTAGCCTGGCATGGTGGTGCGCACCTATAGTCCCAGCTACTCGGGAGGCTGAGGAGGGAGAATTGCTTGAGGCTGCAGTGAGCCAAGATCGCACCACTGCACTCCAGCCTGGGCAACAGATCGAGACTCCATCTTTAAAAAAAAAGTGACAGGCACAGTGTCTCGTGCCTGTAATCCCAGCACTTTGGGAGACCAAGGCAGGTGGGACTCTTGAGTCCAGGAATTTGAGACCAGCCTGGACAACATGGTGAAACCCTGTCTCTACTTTAAAAAATATAAAAATTAGCTGGGCATGGTGGTGCGTGCCTATAATCCTGGCTACTCAGTAGGCTGAGGCAAGAGAATGGCTTGAACCCAGGAGGCGGAGGTAGCAGTGAGTCGAGATCGCACCACTGCACTCCAGCCTGGGCAACAAGAGTGAAATGCCATCTCAAAAAAAGAGAAAAATTAATAAATTTAATTAGAATTAAAATAAATCTTAAGAAGCCTACCAGCTTCCATGTGGGCCTCAGGCAATGCTCACTTTGGGATTTGACCTCTCAGGACCCTGCTGCCATGCTCTAAGAAGCCCAAGCCACATGGAGAGGCCATGGTAAGCACTCCAGCTGAGCTCCCAGCTAAACTCCAGTAGCAATTGCCACGCATGTTAAGAAAGCTGCCATAGATGTTGAGTTTGTTCAAACATTCAGATTATTCTAGCTACAATTTCCATCTACAACTGCATGGAAGACCCCACACAAGAACCACCAACTAAGTCCAGACTACCTGCAGAACCATAAGAGATAATAAATTTGTGCTCTTCTTTTTTTGTTGTTGTTGTGTTTTTCTGTTTTTTGAAATGGAGTCTCTCTCTCTGTCACCCAGGCTGGAGTGTGGTGGTGCCATCTCAGCTGACCGGGTTCAAGCAATTCTTCTGCCTCAGACTCCTGAGTAGCAGGGATTACAGGTGTATACCACCACACCTGGCTAATTTTTGTATTCTTAGTAGAGACAGGTTTCACCCTGTTGACCAGGCTGATCTCGAACTCCTGACCTCAAGTGATCCGCCTACCTCAGCCTCCCAAAGTGCTTGGATTACAGATGTGAGCCACTGTGCCTGGCCCATAAAGTTGTGTTTTAAGACATCACATGTTGGGGTGATTTGTGATGCACCAGCACATCTGTGATTCACCAAACCAGAACCGAAGTTTTGTAAACCAAAACTTTACATTTTTTTTTTTTTTTTGAGACGGAGTCTTGCTCTGTCTCCAGGCTGGAGCGCAGTGGTGCAATCTCGGCTCACTGCAACCTCCGCCTCCTAGGTTCAAGCGATTCTTCCGCCTCAGCCTCCTGAGTAGCTGGGATTACAGGCGTGCACCACCACGCCCAGCTATTCTTTTGTATTTTTAGTAGAGACAGGATTTCACCATGTTGGCCAGGATGGTCTTGATCTCTTGACCTCATGATTCACCCGCCTCCGCCTCCCAAAGTGCTGGGATTACAGGCGTGTGCCACCGTGCCCGGCCTACACTTTTTTGTGTGTGTGAAGGATTTAAACTCAAATATATTGAGACCAATTTATTTAAGTCACTATTAGTCAGGTTTTCTGTAACCTACAACTGAATACATTCCCAACTGATAGAGAATGTGGTAACTGGAAGTGGGACCCACCAAGAAAATAACCTAAAATGTGGGATTAAATAAAGATAAGAAAGGATAAAATATGAGGGCCTAACCTTTGCAAGCTGGAATGTTGGCGATCCTTGCTATGAGATGGCAAACCACCTGGTCAAACTGTCCCCTGATGTACCTTAAAATACAGAATATATGACAACCTAGCCTACAGTTTTAGGGGAAACAGCAGGAAAAAATTAGAATGTTGACATTAGCTGGCTCCTAGTGGCTTTTAGCAGAGCCCAATAGAAGAGCTAGCCAATCTAAAAGCAGATATTAAAAGCAATACAGTACAATACTGTATATAATATAGAATATACGATACTAGAATTTTTTTTTTTTTAAAGACAGGGTTTCACCATGTTGGTCAGGCTGGTCTTGAACTCCCGACCTCAGGTGATCCACCCGCCTTGGCCTCCAAAGTGCTTGGATTACAGGCGTGAGCCACCACGCCCTGCCTACAGTACTAGAATATTAAATACAATATAGAATGTATGTGTGGAACACAATACCCTTGTTTTCTGAAAACAGGTGTACCGCCTGTCTTGGCCCATTTTGTATTGCTACAACAGAATGCCACAGACTGGTAGTCAAAACAAAACAGATATTTATTGGCTCACAATTCTGGAGGCCAGGAAATCTAAGCCAGAGGGTTAGCACCTGGAGAAGGCCTTCTTGCTCCATCATCTCAAGGTGGAAGGTGGAAGGGCAAAGAGAGGGAGAGAGAGAAAAGGTGGGGGACAAACTCATCTTCTGTAAGTAACCCACTCCCATGACAACAGCATTAATCCCTTCATTACAGCAGAGCTCTCATGGCCTAATCACCTGTTAAATATTGTTGCTTTGGAGATAAAGTTTCTATCACATGAACTCTGGGGAACACATTCAAACCACAGCACTGCCTATGGCCTGTATTCTGACAATGAATCCTTCTTTTTATTTTGAGAAAAAGTCTTGCTCTGTTGCCCAAGCTGGATTGCAGTGGCCTGATCTTGCAACCTCCATCTCCCAGGTTCAAGTGATTCTCCCGCCTCAGTCGCCTGAGTAGCTAGGACTACAGGCATGCGCCACTACACCCAGCTAATTGTTTGGTATTTTTTGGTAGATACAGGGTTTCACCATGTTGGCCAGGCTGGTCTAGAACTCCCAGCCTCAAGGGATCTGCCTGCCTCAGCCTCCCGAAGTGCTGGGATTACAGCATGAGCCACCACGCTTGGTCTGACAAGGAATCCTTTAAATAAAGCTTTGCGGGGTTGATTAGAGTAATCCATATCTCTGAAACAGATCCTGGTACAACTCATTCCTTACAGTATTGAATGTTAAGATCTGTCCTTTATTCTGAGATTATATCTTTCCTCCTTTATTGGAACTGAAATTTTCTTTTTTCATGAAATGACAGTGATGGTAGATGGTATTTGCCCTTTTTCATATCTTTATTTGACAAAATAAAAGTCAGAAACCTATCTTGATCTCCAAATTTTTGCTAGTATTTGAAATCCCAAAATTGAGACCTAAAGCACAGCTCTGGCCTTGGAGAGATTTCCAGGACAGTCAGAGCCCAGAAGGGAGCAGGATCCTGGAGGCCCTCATTTTCCAGCACTCCAGGTGAGCCAGCCAGGTTATGGAACATCACTGAGCAATTAAAATATTATCAACAGATAAAAAATACGTTTATTGAATACAAAACACAAAGGCATCGAGCGTCCTGGGCTCAAGAGATCCAAAGCAGGGAGTCAAGAGTTCTGCTTCAGGGTCGGTCTGGGCAGTCCTGGAAGAATTCATTGCACATGACAGTGATGAGGGCCAGAAAAACAGCATACTCCTGGAAGTCCACCTGCTGGTCTCTGTTCTTATCCAGGTCGCCCATCAGCTTCTTCAGCCCCTCCTCATCCACCTTCTCCTGAAAGTGAGAGGAAATACACTCATCACCAAGCCAGCCCCCAACCCCAGCTCCACCAAACACCCAGACCCCGCACACACTCCAGTTGGTTCCCAGCTCTTCCTCCCCACTGGGCACCTGGGTACATGGTGAGCAGGAGGCCCTGGGAGCTACTAAGAGGGCCCAGTGAGTAAGGAGAAACGATGCTCATTGGTGAGCAACTCCAGCGTGCCCTCCTCCTGGACACAGGGAAGATACTGGGCACTCCTCTGAGCACACATCAGCTCAAATCCCACAGGAGCCCAACGAGATAAGGTATCATCACCCCATTCTGTCGATGAGGAAACCAAAGACTGCTGCTCCCCAACACCAGCCAGGTGGATTCAGAAAAGAAGGACACTTTATTTTTTAAGGCAAGGTCTTGCTCTATTGCCCAGGCTGGAGTGCAGTGGCACCATCACAACTCACTGCAGCCTCAACCTCCTGGGCTCAAGTGATCCTCCCACCTCAGCCTCCCAAGTAGCTGGGACCACAGGCTCATGCCACCACGCCCAGCTAATTGTTTATTTTTAGTAGAGACAAGGTCTCCCTATGTTGCCTAAGCTGGTCTTGGCAACCAGAGTGATCTCGCTCTGTCACCCAGGCTGGATCATAGCTCACTGTAACCTCAAACTCCTGGGCTCGATCAGTCCTCCCAAGTAGCTGGGACTACAGGCGTATGCCACCGTGCCTGGCCAATTTTTATTTTTATTTTTGTAGAGACGAAGTCTTGCTATGTTGCCCAGGTTGGTTGAACTCCTGGGCTTAAGAGATCCTCCTGCCTTAGCTTCCCAGAGTGTGGGGATTACAGGCATAGGACACCGTGCCCAGCTGAAAAACACTTTTTTAATACTAGCCAAAATAATTAGAAAAGTTTAACCTCCAGGCACGGTGGCTCGCGCCTGAAATCCCAGCACTTTGGGAGGCCGAGGCGGTCGGATCACGAGGTCAATACTGGCCAACATGGTGAAACCCCATCTCTACGAAAAAATACAAAAAATATTAGCTGGGCATGGTGGTGTGCACCTGTAGTCCCAGCTACTCGGGAGGCTGAGGCAGGAGAATTGCTTGAACCCAGGAGGCAGAGATTGCAGTGAGCCGAGATTACGCCACTACACTCCAGCCTAGCATCTGGCAACAGAACAAGACTCTGTCTCAAAAAAAAAAAAAGAAAGAAAGAAAAGTTTAACCAACCACAAACACAAAACAAAAAAAGGAAAGAAGGACCTGCCTCATGTGTTCAAAGCCCAACACCTAACCTTGGGATCACCAATGAGTCAGGCTAGAGAGGGTCGGGGACAAATTGAGGGTTGACTGCATTTCTCCACAAAATGTCCCAGACTATATATTTCAGCTGGATTTTTCTCTCCCTACACACTTTCTTAGTGTGGCATATAAAAATGGGAAAAGGCCAAGCACAGTGGCTCCTATCTGTAATTCCAATACTTTGGGAGGCCAAGATGGGAGGACTGCTTGAGCCCAGGAGTTCAAGCCCAGCCCAGGCAACATAGCAAGACTCTATCTCTACAAAAATTTTTTTTAAAAATTGGCCAGGCATGGTGGCATACGCCTGTAGTCCCAACTACTTGGGAGGATTGCTTGAGCCCAGGAGTTTGAAGTTACAATGAGCTACAATCCAGCATGGGTGACAGAGTGAGATCTTGTCCCCTCCCCGACAAAAAAAAAAAAAAGGAAAGAGAAAGAGAGAGAGAGAACGTGCCAGTGCTGTGTGATGTTGGGACAATGACTTTTCCTTTCTGGGCTCTGGTTTCTCAACTCTCCAATGACAGGATTAGACAGATGAACTCTGAAGGCCCTAACAGCACACAGTTCTCTGGAATGCTGGAGGAAACAGCCATTAAACACTCCCAGCCAGGCATGGTGGCTCACACCTGTAATCTCAGCACTTTAGGAGGCCAAGGCGGGCGGATCACCTGGGGTCGGGAGTTTGAGACCAGCCTAACCAACATGGAAAAACCCCGTCTCTACTAAAAATATAAAATTAGCCGGGCGTGGTGGCGCATGCCTGTGATCCCAGCTACTCCGGAGGCTGAGGCAGGAGAATCAGTTGCGGTGAGCCGAGATCACGCCATTGCACTTCCTGTCTGGGCAACAGAGTGAAATTCCATCTCAAAAATAAATAAATAAAAATACATAAAAAATAAAGCACTCCCACTCAGGCCTCACTCCAGTGGGGCCATGAAGCAAAAGTGGGGAGAGGGCTGGACCCCAGCCTGGCACCTTCATCGGTAGGCACCCAGAACTGGAGGAGAGATTTAACCTGCACCCCCACACTCACACCAGGAGCTCCCCCACGGGCCTGTGCCACTCACCCCCACAAAGCTGGGCAGCTCCTTCTGCAGAAGTTCCTTCATCTCCCCCTTACTCAGCTTGAACTTGTCGCCCTCCTGGCCAGAGTACTTGTGGAAGGTGGTGACCAGCACAGCCAGTGCCTCCTCCAGGGAACTGCACATCGTGGACCTGCGGCTGCAGAGGTGCCAGGTGGTGGGGACCCTGCTGAGGCTCTTGGGGCCTTGGCTCAGCCTGAAGGATCCACTTCCGCCCTAAGCCCGCAAACCACCTCGAAAAGCCCCTCTCTGAATGGGAAGGCAGGGGCTGCATCTCCCCCTCAGACTGTTCTTCCCTGAGGGCACGGGCATACCTCTGCCTCACCCTGAGGGCAGACGCTAACGTTTCCCTTGTGTCTGGGAGTCACCAATGGCAGAGCCCTAAGCCTCTTCTGATGGCACTTGGGACACCCCCCTGAGGGTGGGGCTCCCCGCTTGAGTGTCTGCCAGAAGGAAAATGACAGGGTGACCAGAGTCCCATTTTGACATTTTGACAGCATCTGCCCAGGTACTGGGGAGCAGACCACATGCGCGGGCCGGGGGCTGCCATAGCTACAGCTATGAGCAGGAAGACCCCAGAAGGAGTCATTTCCCTCCTCAGACTTGGGGCTCCTGAAGCCAGAGGCGTCTCTCTCTGCCATCTAACTGGAAGCTCCCCTAGGGGTGTCTCCTCTCTCAGACTAGGGGCTCTCAGAGGGCAGGGAATGTGTCTACCCTCACCCTGAAGGCCCCTGAGTCAAGGGGTGCTGCCTGTATACAGACAGAGGCCTGGGTATCGTAGGGGCAACTGAACATCCTCTCCACCAGGAAGGATCCTGTTGGAATTAGGATTAAAGAAGTGAAATGTTCAGTGCCTTGGGACCAGGATGGGACAGACCTCAGCGGCAAGGCCTGTGAGAATGCTCAGACCAGCCTGGAACGCTTTGGCAGGTTTCGGGGTGAGGCCAGAGGAGCTATGCCAGAGGCAGGGCACGCCCTGGGCCCATCCTGCCAGCCCTCCCTTCACCGAGGCGGGGCGCGTGACCCAGGCAGAGTCTCGCACTTGAGACCCCTGCCTCTGCTCCTTAGTCCTGTTAGAATCCAGGACTTTGCAATGACAAAAAGCCAAGCAAAACCATCTCAGGATTCTTATTGTAACA
The DNA here is from genome assembly GCF_030222135.1 of Aotus nancymaae. Lineage (NCBI taxonomy): Eukaryota > Metazoa > Chordata > Mammalia > Primates > Aotidae > Aotus > Aotus nancymaae. Next base: position 32,856,127 of record NW_026988523.1, read on the forward strand.
CCACCCACATGTATCCCCAAAGAAGGGTGCTAGACTGAGATATCCAGGGGAGGGCCTCAGAGCAACCCCTGCACTGCAACCTCACAGAGGAACCTGGAGAAAGACCCTCCAGTCAACACTTCACAGAGGCTTCTTCCGAGGTGGAAGGCCCAGAGACGCCCGGGTTGATCCACCAGGGAAGCTGGATTGAGAGAACCATGGAGACAGAGACAGAGACCCAGGGCGGTCCTCCGGACCCTGTCCCCAGCAGGACAGAGGTACTCACCAGATCAGGTGGCAAAGAGAAACCCAGGAAGGAGAGCAAGGCGCCCAGGCTCCCAGGGTGAGGATTTATATGTTTGCCCCACTGGCCCCCAACTTGGCATTTTTAGGAAGCCAAACCTGCCCCGACCTGCTCCTGCCAAAGCCTGGCCTCCCACCATCCCCACTCATTTCCTCCCCGCCCCCTCCCTCCCAGAGGGTGCCAGCTCCACCACCAGCTGGCAGAGGGCTCTAGGCCAGGCCAAGGGCAGCCCCTGAGCCCATCCCGGCCACAGTGGGGAGTGGGAGGTGTCATGGGGACTGGGTGGCCTGGGCCAGGGGTGAGGGGAGGCAGCCCCTTCCCTGGGGCCTGAGACTGGTGCCAGGCCTCATCCTCATGACATGCCTGTGAGTCACAGCCGGCTCCTGAACGAGACACTGCAGACACACGCTGGGACTTCATGGCCTCGTGCTCGTGTGCATACATGTGCCTGTGTGTGTGAGACAGAAGCAACCTGGGGCCACGCTCGGAAAGCTGGAGGCCGCTAGGGGACAGCAGGAGGAGAAGGACAGGACTGACTTCAGGGCATGGACGAAGTGCAGTTACTTGTAATGGCCAGCACCAGAATACCTCTTAATGAGTTAATGAAGTAACTACGCATGCTTAGAAATACAGAGGCTGCCTCTGCGTAGGGAGAGGTCTGGAAGGATGGGGAAGCCATGAGAGATGGGGTTGCTCTGCGCGCAGCCGCAGCTGGGCTGGGCCACAGTCTGTGGGGAGTGCAAGGAAGCCTCAAGTTGTTAAAGGGTGAACAATAAAACTTTGGCCTCCTCTTCTCCAGCTTGAGGGCTGAGTGGGTGGGCAGGGGAACATCCCTACCCAGGGCTGAAAACACCAGCTGGACAGCTTCACAAGCCAGAGTCCAGGCCTGAAGCAGAGGCCCCAGCCACAGCCCTTTCTCACCACCCCCACACACTTGTCCTCCCCAGACCCAGAGAAAGGCAAACACTGTGGCCATTCAGAGCCCAGCCAGAGGGAGGGCTGCCCCCTCCCAGGGCCCCTTCCTCCTTGGCCCTTTGTCTATCCCAACCCCAGTCTGGGCATCCGGGCACTGCCCTTCCTGTGGCCCAGCTTCTTCCCCTCCCCCAGCCCCTCTACCCCAGCCCTAGATGACTCACCCAGAGGTTCCAGGCCCAGATGCCCAGGCAGTGACTCAGCGGCACCACCCTCCTCCTCCAGGGCCAGGGCAGCAGCAGTCCCAGAGCAGCAGGCGGAAGCCCCAGCCCAGCCCGGCAGGGAGAGAGCACTGTCACAGAGACCCCGCACGGGCCTGCCAGGGGGAGCCGGAGAAGGATCAGACTGAGAACAGGCTGATCCCTTCCTGGCGGTCACTGTGTCACCTGGGGACCAGCCTGAGCAGTGTACATGAAGCCAGGTCTTGGGGGCCCCAGTGTCCTCTTCTACACCTTGGCACAGCCACCCAGTGTCCCCTGCTACTCTCGGCACTTGAACTCTCATGCTACTTGTCTTCCCATGAAGCCTACTTCAGGTAGAACTCGGAATAAACACCCTTCACACTGAAGGTGAGGGACAAGGAGTGCAATGCATCGCTTTTCACAAGCATTCTTTCCTTTGAACTAAGGGCCTCCGCAGAGTCCTCCCTGCTCAGAAACTGCAATGCATCCCCATGGCTATCCCTTAAAGCCTGGAGGTATGTTCTCACTCATAAGTGGGAGTTGAACAATGAGAACACATGGACGCAGGGAGGGGAACATCACATACCAGGGTCTGTCGGCGGGATTGGGGTTGGGGGCAGGGGGCAAGGGGAGAGGGAGCATTAGGACAAATACCTAATGCATGCAGGGCTTAAAACCTAGATGACGGGTTGATGGGTGCAGCAAACCACCATGGCACATGTACACCTACGTAACAAACCTGCACGTTCTGCACATGTATCCCAAAACTTGTAAAATGAAAATAAAATAAAATTTAAATTTAAAAATTTTTTAAAGCCTGGCGGTGAGACGCTCCTGACTCCGCCCACTGCTTGGTGTTCCTTGAACACAGAGGCACATGCAGCTAGTGTGGCCAAGCCCCTAAGCTTGTGCTGACCCGTCTGCGCAGAATGTGCCCACACGTGCCCACGCCTTCTCTCCTGCTGAAATCCCACCCCACCCTTCGAAGGCCAACAAAATGCCACCCACGGCAGAGAGCCTTCCCAGGGCCCAACCAGATTCAGTCTCCACCTGCTCTGTCCTGTACAAAGCACCCCTTTTGCCCTTCTCGTGTGTACTTAGAGCATCCGATTTTGACTGAGTCACTTGTGTACTTGCTTTCTCTCAGCCTCACCCCACACATGGTGAGCTCATCAGTCTTACTCATTTCTGCATGAGGTAAGGGTCTTGCCCACACCGGGTGCCAACCAGTGTTTACAGCAACCGCATGGCAACAGGGGCACTGGAGGAGCGCTTAGGAGCCAGGGAGTCCCTCTCACCCCCTGAAATCACACCACTGACTATACTACAAAATAAGCACCTCTCCTCTGGATCCCAAGAGTGGAACAGAGACGCTGGGTTGGAAAACAGCATCAGAGAGCTACAAATCCCTGTGGAGTGACAGCAGGAAACACAGCTCCCAGGACCCAGTGAGGGAGCCATGCAAACCCCCTAGCGGGCAGAGACAGAGACAGGAGCAAAGAGGCAGTCAGATGGAAAAGCCAGGGAGGAAAAGAGAGACAGCAGCAGAGCTGAGGGTCACCAGGGTCAGCTCCTGGAGGCCTGTCCTAATCAGATGTCTCTGTCTTAGGAACTGAGGCCGCCAATGCGGACGTTGAATGGCCTTATTCCCAAGATTGGTGATCATCATATTCATTTGCCACTAATGTACTGTGTACCCTTGAGCAATTCCACAGCAGGACAGGAGAGTTGTATGGAATGGCCCCTACAGTCCGATCCCAATCCCACTCTGACATTCTCCAGCTGCCTACAGAGGCAGAAAAGTCAGGACACAGGCAGACCCTGTGGACATCCAAGGCAGTGACTCCGCCCAGGCACAGCCTAAGGAAGCTGGGTCCTCACATTCCATCCACCCCCTCTCCGGGCTCCAGGTGCCAGAAATTTTCCACCAGCCGCCCCGCAGGTTTTGCCTGGCTGCTTTGTGCCCTCTGGTGGTTGAGGCGTGCCATTGCAGTGCCAGCCTCCGGTCATCCTCCCTCCCTCTTGACCGCCAGGCCCTCCCGCACCCCGCTGCAGACTCACACAGGAGGAGGCAGTGCTGATTCATTTACAAGGGGCCTTCCTACACCCACACCTGCCTCACATAGATGAGGTTTCCGGGACAGTCCCTACCCAGAAGCCCAGGTGGATGTCTGAGATGGCAGCCGGCTACCTGGAAGCCGTTTTAAAAGCCTGGGGATATAGTTACTTGGGAGACAGGAGGCAGGAGGACCATTTGAGCCTAGGGGTTTGAGGCTGCAGTGAGCGGTGATCGTGCCACTGCACTCCAGCCTGAACAACAGAGCAAGGCCTTGTGTCAACCAATCCATCAATCAATGGAAGCCTAGAGATAGGGGCAGGAGGAAATCAGGTGTCAGAAGTGAGGGACTGGCCACTGCCAAGTTCTGCCCACCCACCCCCTTCCCCAGGCCATTCAGGGGAAAGAGAAATGGCCTCGCTGTGGGGCCGTAGGTCTAGTTTAAGTCCTGGCATTGCTTCTGGCTCGCTGTGTGACCTTCGACCTCGGCTGAGTGGTGCCACAAACCTGAGCGTAAACGTTTTCAGCAGAAGGATCCCCTTTGTCATGCCCCCGCCCCACAAAAGAAGTTCTGACATATTCTCTCTTAGCAAACTGCATTAAATGATTTATTTCCCCTGTTTTACTAATTGGATCCATAAGTGTCTCCCAACAGCATGACCAGCATGCGAGGACCCACGTTATCACATTGGGTTCGGGCCATTCTGGATTTGCCACTCACAATGGGTGTGTTCATATCCTTTGCTGGAGGGATGCAGGCTGAAATTTCTAAGCACCTGCTATGCATCAGGTGCTCGCTGTATATTACCCCATTTAATTCACACAACAATCCCAGGAAGTTAGAACCAGCTGACCCCACTTCACAGAGGAGAATACTGAGACTCAAAGTCTCCCCAGATTCACACAATTAGTAAGGGGTGGGGAGGCCTGATGAACACAGGTGGTCACAATGCTAAACCTTTTCTAGAAGCTCCAACCATCCCGATAACCCTGAGAGCCCTACATTCCTTTTCCATTAAGACCAGCCTCAGTCTCTCTGCCCATCCTCTCTCCACCGCTCCCCCACCCAGCCTGTCTCATTTCTCAACCTCACCAGGTAGCAGAAGCCCATCTTATCCCCATCTCTGATTCTGGCATCTTTTCCTCTTGCCTTCAAATGACCTCTTGCCTGGATTCTTTTTAATTTTTGTTTATTTATTTACTTATTTAAGACACAGTCGCCAGGGGCAGGGGCTCACGCCTGTAATTCCAACACTTTGGGAGGCCACGGTGGGCGGATCATGAAGTCAAGAGATCAAGACCATACTGGCCAACATGGTGAAATCCCATCTCTACTAAAAATACAAAAATTAGCTGGGCGTGGTGGCGTGCGCCTGTAGTCCCAGCTACTCAGGAGGCTGAGGCAAGAGGATCGCTTGAACCTGGGAGGCAGAGGTTGCAGTGAACCGAGGTCGAGCCACTGCACTCCAGCCTGGTGCCTGGTGACAGAGCAAGATTCTGTCTCAAAAAAAAAAAAAAAAAGACATAGTCTCACTCTGTCGCCAAGGCTGGAGTACAGTGGCACCATCACAGCTCACTGCAGCCTCAATCTCCTGGGCTCAAGTGATCCTCCCACATCAACCTCCCGAGTAGCTGGGGCTATAAGCGCATGGCACCATGACCAGCTATTTTTTTGCATTTTTTTGTGGTGACAGAATTTTGTCATGTTGCCCAGACTGGTCTTGAACTCCTGAGCTCAAGCAATCCTCCTGCCTCGGCCTCCCAAAGTGCTGGGACACCAGCGCGAACCACCATATCCAGCCTAATCTAGATTTAATATAAACATAAAAGAAACTGGGCATGGTGGCTCATGCCTGTAATCCCAGAATGGAGGCCAAGGCAGGCAGATCACCTGAGGCCAAGAGTTCAAGATCAGCCTGCCCAACATGGCAAAACCTCATCTCTACTAAAAACACAAAAATTAGCCGGGTGTGGTGGCGCACACCTGTAATCCCAGCAACTCGGGAGGCTGAAGCACAAGAATAGCTTGAAGCTGGGAGGTGGAGATTGCAGTGAACTACAACCGCATCACTGCACTCTAGCCTGGGCAACAGAGTGAGACCCTGTCTCAAAAAAGTAATAGTGCAATAAAATAAGCTTAAAAGAACCCTTTCTCAAATGTCCCACCTCCTCTTGGCTTCCCCCTACCACAAATAACAACACCATCCACCCAATCAGCCAAACCAGAAATGTGGCTGTCACCAGTCCTCTAGCCTCCTGCTTCCCCATCCCTGCCCTCCAGATGTTGGTCAGTCAACCTACTGTCTCCACCTTGTAAATAGCCCTCCGCTCTGTCCACGCTGCCTTAGTTCCCTCAGCACCATCCTGCTCCTGAACTACTGCAAGCACATCCCAACTCCCCTCCCACCTCCACCCTTGCCCCCCGCCACTCTAACTCCTTCTCAGCTCTGCCACCAGAGGAATCTTCCTGAAATTCAAATCCAAGCATGTCACCCCAGATTCAAATGTTTAGTGAACTCCCATAACGTTCAAAAGAAGGCCGCCTTGCATGGCATGACTCCGCCAGCACAGCAACTACACTGCTGTGTGTGCCACACCCTTCTGTGCTTCCAAGCACCTGCCTGTACCTCACATTCTCTTGAAAAGCCCTTCTTCGGGGGGTCCACCTGTTGATCCTAATCATCCTTTAAACTCACTCAACAGCACTTTGGGAGACCAAGGAGGGTGGATCACGAGGTCAAGAGATCGAGACCATCCTGGTCAACATGGTAAAACCCCGTCTCTACTAAAAATACAAAAAATTAGCTGGGCATGGTGGCGCGTGCCTGTGATCCCAGCTACTCAGGAGGCTGAAGCAGGAGAATTGCTTGAACCCAGGAGGCAGAGGTTGCAGTGAGCCGAGATCGCGCCATTGCACTCCAGTCTGGGTAACAAGAGCGAAACTCCATCTCAAAAAAAAAAAAAAACTCACTCAAAGATCATCGCCTCCATGCAGCATCCTGGAAGCTACTTCCCAGCCTCCCACCTGCTAAAGCAGGAGAGTGTGCACACACACATGCACTCACAGCTAGTGTTCCTCTTGTGTGCGTCTGCAGCCCCTTGCCATTGCTCTATCCCATTATTTCCTTTTTTTTTTTTTTTTAAGACGGAGTCTCAGTCTGTTGCCCAGGCTGGAGTGCAATGGCGTGATCTCAGCTCACTGAAACCTTCGCCTCCCAGGTTCAAGCGATTCTCCTGCCTCAGCCTCCTGAGTAGCTGGGACTACAGGTGCCCGTCACCACACCCGGCTAATTTTTGTGTTTTTAGTAGAGTCAGGGTTTCACCATATTAGCCAGGTTGGTCTCAAACTCCTGACCTTGTGATCCGCCTACCTTAGCCTCCCAAAGTGCTGGGATTACAGGTGTGAGCCACCGTGCCCGGCCATCCCATTACTTCTTATGTTTAATTGTGACTGTTTATATATGTGTGTCTCCCACTAGGCTGGGCTCCTGGGAAGTAGCACTGAGTATTGTCAATGCCCCATATCCCCAGAACCTGACGCAGAGGCACAAGCACTCTCCCTCGTCACCACCATCCTCTCTCCTCCCTCCAACACCACTTTTCCAGATATGCTCTAAATCCTCTCCCTCCACCCTCAGAACCTCCTGAACACTGACTCGCTACTATTCTAGAGAACCAGCTTTCTCCTATGTCACCAGAAACTCTTCTTGCCAATGCCAGTGTTTTGGGGAGGGAACAATCTAACACCCAACTCTCAAAAGAGTTTTTCAGCGGGGAGGAGCCACCCACTCTTCTCTCCACCACTCTCTGCCTCTCCCAGGGCAACAGGTGTGACTGAGGGATAGGCTCTGAGCAGGCTCGGCTCTGTGCCTTCTCACTGCAGCTTCCTCTCCCCAGCCTGTCTGGCCCCGGGAAGACGCACCAGCCTCCTGCGCTCCCCACCTGCACTGATGACCCACCACCGCGAGGGTCATCAAGAAGTACAAGAAAGGTCTGCTCAAGAAGCAACGGGAGCTCTTTTCCTCCCTGGCTGTCTGAGGATAGGCCGCCATCATAAACGACACAGTTAACTATCCACACTAGAAAGTTCACGACTGGCCGGGCGCGGTGGCTTACGCCTATAATCCCAGCACTTTGGGAGGCCAAGGCGGGTGGATCACGAGGTCAAGAAATCGAGACCATCCTGGTCAACAAGATGAAACCCCGTCTCTACTAAAAATACAAAAAAAATTAGCTGGGCATGGTGGTGCGCGCCTGTAATCCCAGCTACTCGGGATGCTGAGGCAGGAGAATTGCTTGAACCCAGGAGGCGGAGGTTGCGGTGAGCCGAGATCGCGCCATTGCACTCCAGCCTGGGTAACAAGAGCGAAACTGTCTCAAAAAAAAAAAGAAAAGAAAGAAAGTTCACGACCAACCGACGACTCCAGAGGAAACAATGGTCATTGATGTCCTTCACCCCGGGAAGGCAACAGCGCCTAAGACAGAAATTCGGGAAAAACCAGCCAAAGCGTACAAGACCACCCTGGATGTCATCTTTGTGTTTGGGTTCAGAACTCATGTTGGTGGTGGCAAGACGGCTGACTTTGGCATGATTGATGGTTCCCTGGATTATACAAAGAAAAAGAAACCCAAACATAGATTTGCAAGACGTGGCCTGTGTGAGAAGAAAAAGACCTCAAGAGAGCAACGAAAGGAACGCAGGAACAGAAGAAGGAAGTCAGGGGGACTCAAAGGCCGATGTTGGCGCTGGCAAAAAGTGATCTGGAGATCGGATCACAGCCGAAGGGGTAAAAGTGCTGCCATGATGTTATCTATGGCTGTGGTGGATTTTTCACGAGAAGCTTAATAAACTAAAAACTTTCATGTGAAAAGAAAAAAAGAAGAAGCAATGGGAGAGGAATAGGAAGATCTTTTCGGCCTCAGCTCCAAATTACATTGGCTGGTTCACAGCTGACACTCGGAGCTTGGCTTGAGTCCTTTTTCTCAGAAACCAAAAGAAAGAAGGATGTGAACAATTAGCACCCTCAGAAACCCTAATCCCCAGGCCTCCCTCCGCCTCAGCCACTCTGTTATTATCTACACTGTTACCCTGGGCCATTCCCCAGGGGGATCTGCTCAGGAAGAAACCACTCCTTGTGCGCCTAACCTCCCACCAGCTCCACCATCATTCCTGCCCTAATGAAAGCAGGTTAGAAAAAGCTAGCCACTCTGTACCCTTTCCCACTGGGCCTCAGGTCCCGCTGGGACTTGCCTCCCCAACCTACAACTCCTTACACAAAGTCAATGTATCAGGCTGAGCATGGTGGCTCATACCTGTAATCCCAGCACTAGAAAGCTGAGGCAGGAGAATCGCTTGAGGCTGAGTTCAAGACCACCCTGGTCAATAGACTGAGTTATACAAAATAATAATAATAATAATGTCAGTGTGTCATAGTTCCTGAGTTCTGATGCCTGACACCTAGCTCAAGAACACGGGATATTTCCACCCTGGCCTGCCAGCTCTCATGGTCTCCTGGCGCCAGAGGCTGCTGCTGTCCTGGCAAGGCCATAGGCCTGGGTGTCAGGCAGGCTTGAGTCCGAAGCTAAGCTCCACTATTTGCCAGCATAGAGGGCCAAGAAGGAACAAGGTCACTTGGTTAAACTGAAACTGGTGCTAACAGGAATCAACATAAATCAGGTGATTCACAATCTTCCCAGAAACACCCAACTTAAGAGATGCATTCTGTGTTCTGATAAATTCAAGTTGCTTTTTAAATCTTAGAAAGGGACTAAGGGAAGCTTCAGAAAAAGAAAGGTGACCCTCGAGAGTGAGCAGTGATTTTTAATAGTATATGTGTTGCTCATGAGGAAATGGTTTAAAGAAAGACGTTTCTGAAGATGAATGTCTAATACTAGGAAATGGTTATGCAAAGGAGTTAAGACTCTGGATTCTGGATTTGAATCTTGACTCTACCATATTCTAATTCTGTCAATCAAGATCTTTCAGCTAAAAGAGACAAGTTTAATTCAACCTCACCGAAGTAAAAAGGTGGTGTATTGAGTTACATCGCATAAGGTCACTGTGATAATTTGCAGGATCCATAAACCACAGCCGTGGGGACCAGAATGAGGAACTCAACACCATTCATTCATCCATTCTTCTCTTATGCTGTTTGTGTCTTTTTGCATGTGGGTGTCACCCTTAATGTAGCATAGCAGAGCCTCTCCATTTAATGAGGACCGTGGCCACAGACTGCTCCAGCTTTGTAAATGCATTATTTATATATTAATCCAGAGAAGAGCCCTGATTGCCCCTGCTTTGTACTCAGCCATGGGCCAATTTCTGTTGCCAGGGAGATGGGGTGCTATGATTAGCCAGTGTGGTCAAAGCGTCTCTTACTAAAAGAAGGAAGCGCTGGGTGTTGTGGCTCGCGCCTGTAATCCCAGCACTCTGGGAGGCTGAGGCAGGTGGATCACAAGGTCACGAGTTCGAGACCCGCCTGGCCAACATGGTGAAACCCTTACTCTACAAAAAATACAAAAATTAGCTGGGCGTGGTGGCTCACACCTCTAATCCCAGCTACTCGGGAGGCTGAGGCAGGAGAATTGCTTGAACCCAGGAGGCGGAGGTTGCAGTGAGCAGAGATCACGCCGTTGTACTCCAACCTGGGTGACAGAGCAAGACCCCATCTCAAAAAAAAAAAAAAGAAGAAACTGTGACGTATACTGAGAACTAATGTCATGTCTAAGATGGGGCCATCTGATGTATCAGCGACATCAAACTATGACCAAACCCCACATCCACTAAACTACAAGGACTATGATCGACTCCCGGTCTCCCCGTCAATATTTATTTATCCTTTGAGCCCACTTTTTGCCATCTCCAAGTATCAGATGTTAGTTTAAGAAAAATAGTAAAGAAAAACCCTAAAATTGAGGATAATCTGTTAATTTGCTACATTATTTCTCGTAGTTTGGAAATTCCCGGATTTTTCTCATTATAATTGGTAAAACAACTAAGTCTAGCTTCAAAAATAATGGACTTTGGTGACAACTTGCTTGATCCAGTACAATGCTTCCCCCCATTTCAAAATAAGAAACTGGTTCCCTACCGGGAGATAGACACACACCAGTAAGTAGGCTTACTCAAGCAACCCTTTCAGTTCATCCACCTCTGGGCTCTGCATTCACCAACCAGCCTCTTTGCATTTGGATTCTCTTTTTTTTTTTTTTTTAATTCAGTCTCCATAGAAACTGCCAAAAATTGCCAACGCCGACTATATTTCAAGTTGTCATGGTGGGGTATTAGGAAAAGTTTTCAATTAGCAATAATCGCGCCTCGGATAAACCTCATTGGCTACGATACTGCCACTGCGCAAAGCTTGCATTTGGATTCTCAAAGGAACTTTACTTCTGGGAAGAAACTGAGCTAATTCCTGGAATGTTTGGGTTTATTTTGCAGTCATAAAGATGCACAAGAATTAGTCTCTCAGAACAAAAGCATCCCTCAGGGAAGCGATAAAGAATGACCTTCTGAACCTGCCCAGCTTCTGGTTAGATAAACATCTTTTCCTAAGAAGGAAAGAAGAGGCAGGGAGCAGACCTGTCATCTCAGCACTTTGGGAGGTCAAAGCAGGAGGATCGCTTGAGGTCAGGAATTCCAGACCAGTCTGGGCAACATAGCGAGAGATCATCTCTATATATAAAAATGAAAATTCAAAAATTTTTAAACTATATATATGTATATATATATATATATATTTTTTTTTTTTTTTTTTTGAGACAGAGTCTCGCTCTGTCACCCAGGCTGGAATGCAATGGCACACTCTCTGCTCACCGCAACCTCCGCCTTCTGGGTTCAAGCAATTCTCCTGCCTCAGCCTCCCAGGTAGCTGGGATTTAAACTATATATATTAGCTGGGCATGGTAGCTCATGTCCGTAGTCCCAGCTACTCAGGAGGCTGAGTCAGGAGGATCACTTGAGCACAGGAAGTCAAGGCTGCAGTGAACCATAATTGTACCACTCCTCTCCAGCCTGGGCAACAGAAAAAGACCCTATCAACAAAAGAAAAGACGGGAAGGAGGGAGGGAGGAGGAGAGAGAGAGAGGAAAGAACAAAGGAAGGAAGGAAGGAACAAATGAAGGAACGAAGGAAGGAGAAAGAGAGAAGAAAGAAAGAGAGAGAGAGAGAGTGGGCCAGGTGTGGTGTGGCTCATGCCTGTAATCCAAGCACTTTGGGAGGCTAATACAAGCAGATTGCTTGACCCCAGGAGTTTGTAACGGGGGGAATGACACATTAACGAGGTCGCAGACACAGGAGCACACACACATACACGGGGAAATGAGGTGGCTCAGACAGGGCCCCAAGTGTGGGGAGGGTGTGGAGGCCAGGACCGTGGTCCCAGTGGATCCTATCCCACCTCACTAGTGGAATGAGCAAACCACTGACGCTTCGTGAGCTTGTTTGCTGTCTGTAAAACGGGAGTAGTATTGTCTACATGGAAGGTGGCTGTGAAGATAACATCAAGCAGCACGTGTGTGGAGGCGTGCTGTAAAGGGAAGCTGGGACAAGGACCCAGAGAACCCTGTCGCAAGGCGGGGTGCAGGGGGAGCTGGGGAGTCCCAGGAGGGAGCAGGTGCACCTAGGTGGAAATCAGGATGGGGCCTTGTGGAGGCACTCGTGGAGTCCAGCCCATTGCAGTAGCACAGGTATTCCCAAGAGCAGGTGAGGAGGCGGACACCCAGGAGGCACACGTGCCATGCCACTCCTGGCTCTTGCTTACCCCCACCTGCTGTGCTAGGGTGTCCCTGCCATTTCCAGTCCTGGAACCCTTTGCTTTCTGACTGATAGTCCCCAGCGGGGAAGAGGAAGTGTGAATCACTAAGTCCTGAGGTGGGGGTTGGGGGGGACAGCCCTTGGAGGCAAGAGGGGAAGCGGTTATTGCTTGTTTGCATGCTGACCTCACCTGCTCTGTCCTGCAGCTGTGAACTGTCCTGCCCCCAGGGCACTGCTGGCTTCTTCTGCCCCAGCACCCATCCTTGCCAAAATGGAGGTGTCTTCCAAGCCCCGAAGGGCTCCTGCAGCTGCCCCGCTGGCTGGATGGTATGGAGGGTGGGGCCTGTGGGCATGGGGTGTGGGGTGTATTCTGTGGGTGGTGCTAAGCAGGGCTCCAAGGAGGGTGTGAGTGAGGGGTGAGCTCTGTGGGTATGGGGGTGTCAGGGATACTGTGGCCTTGGGGAGGAGGATGGGTGCCTGACCCTGTTGACCTCTCATCCTCACAGGGCATCATCTGCTCCCTGCCCTGCCCAGAGGGCTTCCACGGACCGAACTGCTCCCAGAAATGTCGCTGTCACAACGGCGGCCTCTGCGACCGATTCACGGGTCAGTGCTGCTGCGCTCCGGGGTTACACTGGGGATAGGTGAGTGGCGTGGCGCAGGGGGGAGGCGGGCGGAAGGAGGTGGGGCGCCACCAGGCTCACTCGGCTAGGTGCCCAGGTGCCGGGAGGAGTGCCCGGTGGGGCGCTTCGGGCAGGACTGTGCTGAGACGTGCGACTGCGGCCCGGACGCCCGCTGCTTCCCCGCCAACGGCGCGTGTCTGTGCGAACAGGTCTTCACTGGGGACCGCTGCACCAAGCGCCTCTGCCCCGACGGCTTCTACGGTCTCAGCTGCCAGGCCCCCTGCACCTGCGACCCGGAGCACAGCCTCAGGTGGGCCGCGGGACACGTGGTCAACGGATCAGGAGGCCAATGGAGAGGTCTTCGGGCGGAGGTCGCCACAGCGCCAGGGGCATATCCAAGGGGGACAGGTGTCACAGAAGGGGAAAGGGAGGGGCCTCGGGGGCCCGGAGGAGCCTGGGGTACTACTACTTGCCTCAATCCCGTTTTCGGGATAGCGCGGAGCCTCCCTAGTGGCCCCCTTGCCCCAGCGATGTGCGAATCCCACTACGCGGAGGGGTCGGGGAAGCCGGTCTGCCCTGGCCCAGCTCAGACCGCGCCGCGCCCCCGCCTCCGCCCCCAGCTGCCACCCGATGAACGGGGAGTGCTCCTGCCTGCCGGGCTGGGCGGGCCTCCACTGCAATGAGAGCTGCCCGCAGGACACGCACGGGCCGGGGTGCCAGGAGCACTGTCTCTGCCTGCACGGCGGGGTCTGCCAGGCTGCCAGCAGCCTCTGCCAGTGCGCGCCAGGCTACACGGTGAGGCGCGCCCCGCTGCGAGGAAGACAGGCCGGCGGAGAGGCCAAGGAATGGGCCGCCCCTCTCACCGCTCACCCTTTTTCAGGGCCCTCACTGTGCTAGTCTTTGTCCTCCGGACACTTACGGTGTCAACTGTTCGTCACGCTGCTCCTGTGAAAATGCCATCGCTTGCTCACCCATCCATGGCGAGTGCGTCTGCAAGGAAGGTGATTGGATGGAGTTTCCCAGAGAGAAGACTTGAGGGACTGGGGGACGGGCAAGGGAAGAAGGGCGAGTCCAAGAGTATGGGTAGGCCAAGGGCGGGGGAGTGGCTGCAAGGTAAGGGTGGAAGGGGCAGCAGCTGGACGGAGGGAAAGCATCCAGGCTATTTCCTTCCTGGAATATCCACTTTGCTTTCTTCAACCACAAATATCTTACTTGTCCTTGAAGGCCGAGGCCAAAAGACACCTCCCTGGTGAACATCCCTCACCTTCAGTCATAAACACAATTGCGGTGCTGGGAAGGGCCTCAGATCTGCCAGCGTGGCACGTGGGCAACCTTCAGACTGGATTCTGATACAGCTGTGTTCTGTTTGGCTAGCTCTCCATTAAGTTCAACAAGTCTCCCATCTTCAGTCCCCACTACTCCCTGTTGTCTGGCACATCCTCTGTGGAACTCATTTAGCCACCTGATGGGACCCCTGTAAGCATTTGGGTTTACTGCCATCCCCTTTATTTTGCAGAAGGCACCCCAGCCCCAGAATGGGGTGGTACCTCACTGGAAGGCAGTTAGGCTTCTGCTCGGCATCGAATAGTTTGTAGGCTTTTCTCCTGTATGGTGCCGTGAACACCCCATCCACCTAGCTCATAGCATAGTAGGATCTGTCCCAGCCAGCTCCTACTGTGTGCTTGCTCAGGAGGGGAGCTGGGTCCCCATGCCTACCTACCAGGCCCCTCCTCCAGGTTGGCAGCGTGGTAACTGCTCTGTGCCCTGCCCATCCGGAACCTGGGGTTTCGGTTGCAATGCCAGCTGCCAGTGTGCCCAGGAGGGAGTCTGCAGCCCCCAAACTGGAGCCTGTACCTGCACCCCTGGGTGGCATGGGGCCCGCTGCCAGCTGCCCTGCCCGGTGAGTGCTGCACAGCCTGTCTGCCTGGGGGAGGGAGGGCATGGTGTCCCCCAGCTGACTGGCCTATTTGCTCTCCACTCCTTTTCCAAGAAGGGGCAATTTGGAGAAGGTTGTGCCAGTCGCTGTGACTGTGACCGCTCTGATGGCTGTGACCCGGTTCATGGATGCTGTCAGTGTGAGGCTGGCTGGATGGGTGAGCATTCTGGGGCCCCAGGCCTACTGTGGATTGGATGATGTGCCCCATAGGAAATGTGTCCAGAAGAGCCCACTGGAACTGAAGGGGGCCCACCCAGGCACACCTGACTGCTGTCTCCCACAGGCACCCTCTGCCACCTGCCCTGCCCTGAGGGCTTATGGGGAGTCAACTGTAGCAACACCTGCACCTGCAAGAATGGGGGCACTTGCCTCCCTGAGAATGGCAACTGTGTGTGTGCACCCAGATTCCGAGGCCCCTCCTGCCAGAGATGAGGCTCCCTACTGCCCCCTCCACCTGCCACCAGCAGGGGGCAGTGTGGTGTCAGATGCTAGAGCTCTCCCCTCTGCATCCCCCTTGGTCTCTTCCTCTGACCCGTCTTCAGGCTAGTTACTGCAGTGGGAAGAAGGGAGGGAGACAGTGGGGTAAGGGCGGATTGAGGGTTGGCCTCTGCCCCCAATCACCAGTGCCCCTTTCTCCCAGCCTGTCAGCCTGGCCACTACGGCAAACGCTGTGTGCCCTGCAAGTGCAGGAACCACTCTTCCTGTCATATGGCCCTTTTCATGCAGGCTTGGATGGGCTTTGTACAGGAGATACCTGATAAAGTTGCTCTGCAGGACCATACTGCATACCTCTTTCTTTTTGGTCTGGGGCTCCTATGATTCTGCAGTACAGGGCACTCATGGAATGCTTCTGTGTGTACAACTGGGAGGCATAGGGGAGTCAATGCATATGGGCCCAGACTTGACAAATGATGGTAGTGAAGGGAAGTGAAAGAAGACTATGGATAAATACTTCCTGCCTTCATCTCCAGGACAGAGAATTCTGAGCTGAGATCATGCCTTTGCACTCCAGCCTGGGCAATAAAAGAGTCAAACTCCATCTCAAAACAACAACAAAAAAAGAATTTATTGTTTAATTTCCACAAATCTGTGAAATTTTCAGTTTTAATTTGATTACAGGTTTTTTTTTCTTTTTTTAATTATACTTTAAATTCTGGGGTACACGTGCAGATTGTGCAGAATTGTTACATAGGTATACACACGCCATGGTGGTTTGCTGCATCCATCCCCATGTGACCCACATTAGGTATTTCTCCTAATGTTATCCCTTCCCATTCCCCCCACCTCCTGCTATTTCTCCCCTAGCTCCCCACCCTGCAAGAGGCCTCAGTGTATGACGTTCCCCTCCCTGTGTCCGGGTGTTCTCATTGTTCAATACCTACTTATGAGTGAGAACATGCGGTGTTTGGTTTTTCTGTTCTTCTGTCAGTTTGCTGAGAACGATGGTTTCCAGCTTCATCCATGTCCCTGCAAAGGACATGAACTAATCCTATTTTATGGCTGCATAGTATTCCATGGTGTGTATGCGCCACATTTCCTTTATCCAGTCTATCGTTGATGGGCATTTGGGTTGGTTCTAAGTCTTTGCTATTGTACAGTGCCACAATGAACATATGTCTGCATGTGTCTTTATGTTAGAATGTTTTATAATCCTTTGGGTATATACCTAGTAATGGGATTGCTGGGTCAAATGGTATTTCTATTTCTAGATCCATGAGGAATCACCACACTGTCCTCCACAATGGTTGAACTAATTTACACTCCCATTGACAGTGTAAAAGCTTTCCTCTTTCTCCACATCCTTTCCAGCATCTGTTGTCTCTAGATTGTTTAATGATCACCATTCTAACTGGCATGGGATGGTATTTCAATGTGGTTTTGATTTGCATTTCTCTAATGACCAGTGATGATGAGCATTTTTTCATATGGTTGTTGGCTGCATAATTGTCTTCTTTTGAAAAGTGTCTGTTCATATCCTTCACCCAATTTTTGATGGGTTTTTTGTTTTTTTCTTGTAAATTTGTTTTAGTTCTTTGTATATTCTGGATATTAGCCCTTTGTCACATGGGTAGCCTGCAAAAAACTCTTTTCCCGTTCTGTTGGTTGCTGGTTCACTCTAATGATTGTTTCTTTTGCTGTACAGAAGCTCTTAAGTTTAATTAGATCCCATTTGTATAAGTTTTCAGTTTTATTCTATTGTGATTGGGAAAGTACTTTGTATGATTTTAGTCTTTGAAAATATATTAACTTGTTTTCTAGCCTAATATGTGGCCTATCCTGGAGAGTGTTCTTCCATGTTCTCTTGAGAAAACTTTAAGGTGTATTCTGCTCCTTTTGGGTGGAGTGTTCTATATTTGTCTGTTTGGTCCAATTGGCTTATATATTTAAGTCCTCTATTTTTTTAAAATTCTGTTATTTTAGCCATTTTTGAGAGTGAAGTATTCGAGTTTTTAGCATTTATTATACACCTATCAATTTCTTCTTTTAATTTCTCTCACTTTATCTTTGTATATTTTGGAGTTCTGATGTTTAGTAAATGTATGTTTATAACTTCTATAATTTCCTGATGAATAAATCTCTTTAACAATATACATGTCCTTTGTAGTCTTTTATAACAGTTCTCAAAGTTAATTGTGTCTAATGTTAGTGTATCCACCTCTGGTCTTTCTGGATTTACTGTTTTCTGTATATTGTTTGTCTTTCAATACAGTCTGATTTCTGTTTATTTGATTTTTTGGTGGTAAAACTAATTTATTGCGTTTTGTCTTTTGCGTGTACTCAAAAATATTTTTTTGTGGTTTCAATGGGGATTATACATACTATCCTAAAGTTATATTAATCTAATTTGAATTAACAACCATTTAACTCCAATCGCATTGAAAAGTTGACTTATACGCAGCCTGGCTGACATGGTGAAACCCTGTCTCTACTAAAAATACAAAAATTAGCTGGGTGTGGTGGCACGCGTCTGCCTGTAATTTCTGAGGCACGAGAATTACTTGAAACCAGGAAGCAGGGTTGCAGTGAGCCAAGATCATGCCACTGCATTCCAGCCTGGGTGATGGAGTGAGACTCTGTCTCAAAGAAAAAAAAAAGAGAGAGAGAGAGAAGTTGTACAATCCTATCTTCTTTTTATGTTTAGTTCACAAATTACATCTTTACACATTGCGTGTTCACTAACATGGATTTGCAATTATTTTGTATACATTTGCAATCTAAATCTTGTAGAAAACAAAAAATGGAGTTACAAGATAAAATTACAATAATGCTGTCTTTTATGTACCTGTGTACATTTATCAGAGATTTTTGTATTCTCATACAGTTTCAAGTTTCTCTCTAGCATTTTTTGACTGTCAGAGGCTCTCTTTATCACTTCTCATACAGAAAATCTAGGGGCAATGAACTGCCTTAAGTTTTGATTTCCAAGAATGTCATAATTTTGCCCTCATTTTTAAGGACAATTTTTCCAGCTGTAGAATTCTAGGTTGAAAGAATTCTAGGTTTTCTTTATTTTCAATATATCATCCCACTGCCTCCTGATCCTAAAGACTTTTGGTAAGAATTTGGTCAACTATTTGTTAAGGATCTCTTAGATATGATGATTCACTTCCCTCTTGCTGAGACTTTTGGTAAGAATTTGGTCAACTATTTGTTAAGGATCCCTTAGATATGATGATTCACTTCCCTCTTGCTGAGACTTTTGGTAAGAATTTGGTCAACTATTTGTTAAGGATCCCTTAGATATGATGATTCACTTCCCTCTTGCTGCTTTCAATAGTCTCTCTTTTGATAGTTTAATTATAATGTATTTCAGTGTGGGTGTCATTGAATTCATTTAACTGGGAGTTTGTTGTGCTTTTTGTATGTGTAATTTTACACTTTTCAGAATTTGTATAAATGGAACCATACAGGTTATAGTCTTTGAGACTGACTTTTTTTTTTAACTTATCAATTTGCATTTAAAATTCAGCCATGTCCTCATGAGTCTTGATAGGTCATTCCATGTTATCACTGCATAGTATTCCAGTGCTTGCTTGGATGTGATGCACCACAGTTTATCAATGTAATTATTAAAGGGCATCTTGGTAGATGACAGATCTTGGAGATTATGAATAAAGCTGCTATAATCATTTGAATGCAGCTTGAAATTTGTTAGATCAATTTTTGAATGTGCTTTTGCTGAATCATAGCATAAAATTATGTTTATCTCTTTAAGATTGTGAATTGGTTTTCACTTTTCTCATAACGTTTCTGGTTTATGTAGCCTTTCTAATACTTCCAGTAGAATTCGGATCTCTTGTCTTATATGTTAGAGTTCAAACAGTTTTTTCCTCTCCAAATTTTTTCACAATTTTGTCTGTGTTTCTTTGTTTTCCTTTTTGACTTTTTTGGAGGGAGACCATAACTTATGCACATTCACTATCTTGAAAAGATTTTTACAAGGAGAAGTATCTGATTCATTCCATCATTTACCACTTATCCTTCTTAATCTCATTGACACTGAGCATACAGGAGTACTTTATATTACTAATAGCTCTTGAAATTATGCTCTTAAATACACTGATCTAATATATACAGAAAATAAAAGTAGAATATATAGGGTCTATTCACTTTGGGAAGGTTAGTGCTAATGAGCTAGTCAGTTTCTTATAAGGATTTATCCTAAAATTTAGGTTATTTCCCACCAGAAGGAATGTGATATTTAAATGAGCAGTTTTCAATTGTCCTACACAGCTAACCACACCAACAGCAAACTAAATTGGAGGTAACTTTATATATATTTTTCACATAGAATGCTAAATGTATATAAATACTATTTATTGTACACATGAACAAATTGACATATTGCTATTTATTGTATTTAGACTTATTTTCTTATATAAACTGAATTCAGAGGAAAGTCTTAGAGAGTCCAAACAACAAGGAACAATTGAAGTATCTGGTTTCTATCCTTTGCTGTAAATTTCTGCTTAGATTAACTCTCATTTTCATCACATAGGATAAGTGTCAAAATCATCCCATCTTACTGTTTCTGCACACTTCATTCAAATCATATATTTGCATTTGCTTTCTCCTAAAAACTGTGGCACACAGTTAAAATAAAGATAATATAAAAAGTCTTAAAGTTGAAGCAAATAACTTTCTGAACCATAAACGAACTCAATATTTTGCTTCTATCTCTTTTATTAACAACGTGTTACGTTAGTATTTTGAGTACTATCTGTAGCCTGTGCTAAGTACCTTATATGCAGTCTCTGATTTAATTGTTTTCTCATGACAGTTTAGTGGCAGGTACTATATTATCACTATGTTCTAGTATCCTTACCGCCTGTCCTACTAATTATCCATTTCTTCCAATTTCATCATATTATGGCCAATTTATGCTTTCTATCCACCTGGCTCTTGGTTAGTGGAGAAACTCATTCCTGATTTCTTTTTACTATGGTATGATCTCCCAATTCTGGTGAATTGTTTCATAGATACATATGGCTGTGGGGTGTCTGTGGCTTCTGCGTGTATATGTCAATGCTATGAGGATGGGGATTATTGTTGGAGTTTTCTTCAAGACAGATTTTAGAAGGGATGTGATCAAATGTAGAGCCATAACAATAAAAAAAACTACTTACATCCAGCCCCACCTTTAGTGTCTGGCCAAAAATACTGAAAAGAAGGAAGACTGTTATCTCACTAATTAAGCAATAGACAGGCTTGTCTGTTGATGGCTTTTCAAAGTAGAATTTTAAGATTACTTACTCAATAAAGGTAACATTTGGAGAATATTTTGAAAAGTAAAACAAGAAAATAAACATCATCTCTAATTATACCAGTCAAATATAATCACATTTAATATGTTGTTTTATATATTACCTAACATTAAATAAATATATGTTAATGAAAATATCATCATGGCTTACATAAGTTTTTAGTAGAATTTGAATGTTTTAAAATGTTAAGTAATCTTCCAAAATATCCTCTTAATTATCTTCAGAGTTCTCCCATATTCTACCTGATTCATCAAATTATGGAAAGACAATGGAGACTAAGCCTTCCATTCAGAGATGAAAGCAGAAGGCAGATATGTGTGGGGACTCACAGTTACCATTTCTTGGAACATAAAAAGAATATTTTACCATGATTCCTGTTTCTTAATTTTTAAAACATATTTAATTTTAAATCTTCATTTTCCAGCACTGCTTTGTTTAGTGGAAAGTATCATAGTAAAATGTGAGATAACATGTTAAATCAAGTATTAGACCAAATAAAAGTTTTTGTTCTTTCCTGTCATTTTTAGGTACTAATAATTCATACTTAATGATCCCCTAGAAAATTAGGAAGTAGAAGTAATAGGAACAAACCTAATGCTATCAGACTCTTAAGGAATATAAAGCTAAGCTCTTTAGACATGAAGATAGATGATAGATAAATAAGGCCCCTGGTGTGTGTGTGTGTGTGCGTGTGTGTGAAATATGCTGGGCTCCCTGTCTGAGGGCCTGGATGCCTTAACTTGGGGAAACTGTGCCTGTTAGCTGCCTCTCTTCATGTGGTGGCTGTTCTTCATGTAGATCATCTGTGTGGAACTGTGAGTTTCAAGTTCACCACCTCAACTCGTAAAGTGACCCTGGTTGAGATCCTGGGTGCACTAGGGCTGCTGCCACTCTGGTGCCTGCACTGCCGTGATAAGCAGCATGTTTGAGTGGGGTGTCCTCAGAAGGGGAGTCTCAGGGTGTGACCCAATTGTATTATGTCACACAGTGATCTCATTTGGCAGCAAATTCTTCAATTTTGCATGGCAGACATCAGACATTTCTCTATGGATTTATGTTTTAGATGTGATGTGAGGCTCTCGGGTGGTAGTAGGGGACCTATTGCATAAGGGACCTTTACTTGGCCCAGTGAAATGCTTGCCACGTACAATAGTCTATAGGAAGCATTTTGTGAGAACATCATTTGTAAACACCTGGCTTCATGGTGCTGACATAATGGCTCTATTTTTGTAATGTTCTGGCTGGTGATGATCTTGGCCAAGCCCTTCCTTACTGACAGGATCAACAGCTGTTCTGGGAACCTAACCTGCTTAACTGAGGGATGTGATGCTGGGTGGATTCAGCACGCCTGCCTTTTCTGGAGCACAGCTGTTGACTTCTCCAGTGATTCTGAGTCTTTCCTCGTCCTCATTCTCCTCTCTTCTTATTCACTTATAAAACCACTTTTCTTGGAAAGCTTCCTGATTAATGGTCCAGATAAGGAAGCTCCAGTAACATCACTTTAAAGGTTAAATATACAATATTTAGAAAGCCTCACTGATTGCAGGAAGAGTTTAAGAAACACGTGAAAGAACAATTTTGAAAATTTGTTTCTAAATGCACTAAATGCATTGACAACATATGTGTTGAGTGAACAGTATGTACCAAAATAGACAGATGAGAGGTATACATTGGGGTGTGAGTTGATAATCTAGCAATTTGTGGGACTGGAAGGTTTATGGAAAAGACAAAAGAAGAACATGCAAACAAATTAAAAAGCACTGAGAAACATCTAAAACCTGTTTGGAAATAGAAATAATACATATTAGACTACCCTTCATTTGTATTTTCCCCCTGATTTCAGACTTCAAGCGCTCCGACTTTCCTCACTCTGCAAACCTACTTCTAACTATTTACATATGATAATGTGAGTCTATGCATCTTGTTCTCTATAGGATTTTCACAGGGAACCATATAGACATGGTTCCATGCATAGATTTTGAGTGAATGCTTGTAACTTCAGTTTCCTTCTCTCCACTACCTTTTATAAATAAAAAGGCTGTAGTTCACATCTTTGATGGCAGCAAGTAGCAAATGTGCTGGGGAGACTAGATCTCACTCTGGAATCTGTCCTGGGATGCAAGTGCCTCCCAGGAGGCACTTGTGGTGTAGAAGACAGCTTCAAAGAGGAAAGGAATATAGGTAAAAATCTGGGTTTTTATGACAGAAAGGTGGTAAATTTCTGTCTTGAACAGGGTCAGCGGATAGCACATGTGATCAGCTTGCAAACCCAGAGGTAAGCATTTTTCTCCCCTGTGTGTAATCCCAGGGAGTTGATGTGACCTGCCTGTCATCATGGAACTTAGCAAAGAAAATGCCAGGCCCAGTTCAGGCCTTTGTTAGGTCTCTCCTTCCTTCTAGCACATTGGCCAATTGTACAAGGAAAGTAGACGCAGAATTGGGTTCACGTACAGCAATACGGCATTCAGCTAAAGTGGATCAGGGTGGGAAGTTTTAGGATTCAGGGGAGTTAAGATAGGAAGGGATAACTGCTCCTAATCAAGAGCGCCCTTGACAAGCAGTTAGAGAATCCCCCAATTTTCTCTCTAACGTAAGTCACTGAAACTGAGAGCTAAGGCAGGTCCTCTGTGAGTCAGGAGCACTTAACTCAGTGGGGAGATCCCAGAACAGGATATTTCCTAGTTTGAGAATCCCTGTCATGCCAGCTAAGGATACATTTGCATTTTAGTTGGGACATTGCTGGACCAGCCCAGTTTTAGGCAGTTCCACTTCCCAGTGGGTGGGGTAGCAGGCCCTATAAAGATATTCCCTGCTGTGAGACTCCTAAACTCCGGGTACTCGAGCATCGATCTGCTTTGGAGAACCTAGTGAGTCTGCTTCCTTGAGTTCCTCTGTTCTTTGTGCCCTGAAATGTTGAATTTAATCGGTTATCAGCAAGTTTGGTTGATCCAATTCTGTGACCATGGGTTTGATGCTACTTAGTAGATGGAAATTTAGAATTAGAGTACAATGATATGCTATTTTAGCTTGTTTCTTGTATACACTTAGGTGTCTATAAGGACAGAGAAATGAATAGGAAAGCTTTGATTTGGAGAAGAAGAAAGAACAAAGTATTTTTTTCCTCATGTTTTCTTGGTGTTCTTTTCAAATGTTTGTGACTTAATAGGCGGAAGAGCCTGCAATCCATCCCAAACAGCCCTTTGTTCTGTGCTCAAGTCAACCCACTGGAACTTTACAACAGATAATGGTGGTAGAAACGGCGTGTGAGATTGCCCATGGTATCTGAACGTGTCACTGCCTTTCCTGAAGGTGTAATTTTCACAGAGATAACATGCTTGGTTCATTACTGCAGAGATACTTTCTTTGGAAAAATTGTATGAGAAAACACAGGATTTCCCAGGGCCAATGAAGCAATTAATCTGCTAAAGTGGAAGAGAGAAATGAGGGAGTCATTAAAAGGCAGATAAGACTTTAAATAAATTTTTGGAGACTGGAGAAATAATATCCCATGGTGTTACATAAGCTTTGGCTTCTCTCTCTATAGGAACCCCTTCCTGTGAACACTGTCATATCATTTCTTTCAGATTCTGAGACTCCAGCAGGATGTCTTACCAACAGCAGCAGTGTAAGCAGCCCTGCCAGCCACCTCCTATGTGCCCCATGCCAAAGTGCCCAGAGCCATGTCCACCCCCGAAGTGCCCTGAGCCCTGCCCACCACCAAAGTGTCCAGAGCCCTGCCCACCTCAGCAGTGCCAGCAGAAATGTCCTCCTGTGCCACCTTCTCCCCCCTGCCAGCAGAAGTATCCACCCAAGAGCAAGTAACAGCTTCGGGATTCATCAGGATCATGAAATGATGAGGATAATTGGCTCATCTTGTTCCACAGCTTCACCTGCATCTTCTTATCAAAGCCTACCGTGCTTACACAGGGAGCTTCTTTCCCCTTTGCCTGTGATCTGCCTGTGATGATCCCTGACAGCAAAATGTTTCCTTTTTGAGGCTGCCATACTGCCACTGTCCAGGTGGAGCTGAGAAAAGGAAGTCCTCAGCTGTGCCAGCTCTCACAGCTTTGGAAGAAAGAGCAGCAGCTCTCTCCCTGGGAACCATCAGAGAATTCTGTTGATGTTTTCTGTGTCTGTCTGTCACCTGGGCATGAGCTTCTCCCACCTGTGCAATTGTCACTTTTCTTTCACTCCCTGAATAAATCATCTTTGCATATATATTTGTGAATGAATCTTTTGCTTCATTTTGAATCTGCTTTATTAGCAATATTATACAATTATTTGGGTTTCTTTCCATCTTTCTTTCATCCATAGGCAGGATCTCACAATTATTGTTATCTGAATTTTGGGCCATATCAACGATTATTTTCATATCATTTTAAACCCCTTTATTTTTCCTTAATTAGTTTTTGATTGATTTGAGGAACAATTCAATCAGAATTTTCATCTCTTTATTGCAAACTGTGGAAAATAATATTTATATCACAAATTTATCTTAGGCATAAAATGGAATTAGTATCAGGAATTCAGCTGACACATCATTACTACTCATTTTATAGTAGTCTATTAGCAGCAGTACATCATCAGAGAAATTCAAATCAAAACTACAATGAGCAAAGGAGAAAATGGGCAGTTGTTTCGTGTGCATTGAGTTTTACTTTTGCAAGATAAAAATGTTCTAGAGATACATCGCATAATAATATCAGTGTACTTAACATGTCTAAACTAAAAAAATTGTTTTATTTGTGCATAGAAATACAATTGATTTTTGCATATTGATCTTGTATCCTGTAATCTCGCTGAATTTGTCTCTAAGTTCTAAGTGTGTGTGTTTGTGTGTGTGTGTGTGTGTGTGTGTAAGAATTTCTTAGGTCAGCTCTCTGTATCTGTGGGTTCTGCATCTGTGCTGCTTTTTTTATGTTTGTTGGCTGTATAAATGTCTTCTTTTGGCAACTGTCTGTTGATGTCCTTTGCCCACTTTTAATAGAGTTGTTTGTTTTTTCTTGTAAATTTCTTTAAGTTTCTTGCAGATTCTGGCTATTAGATCTTTGTCAGATAGATAGACAGCAAAAATTTCCTCCCATTCTTTAGGTTGTCTGTTCACTCTAATGAGTTTCTTTTGCTGTGCAGAAGCTCCTTAGTTTAATTAGATCTAATTTGTCCATTTTTTCTTTTGTTGCAATTGCTTTTGATGTTTTTGTCATGAAATCTTTGCTGAAGACTATATCCTGAATGGTATTGCCTAGATTTCCTTCTAGGGTTTTTTTCCCCCCATAGTTTTGGGCTTTACATTTACAGTTTTTACAATAGAACCAAAAACAATAAAACATTTAGAAATAAAATTAACAAGAGAACAATGATATCAGCAAGATGGATGACTAGAGATGCCCAGTTCTCCCACCACCCTCACAAAAACAAACCAAAACAACAAATAACCAACTACATTTGGATTACAGTGTCTAAAGGAGAGCACTGGGATAAAGCACAGAAGTGGTGAAACCCATGCGGAGCACAGAAATGTAGGACATCCAACAGACTAAATCAAGCAGATGAAGGAATTTCAGAACTTGAAGGTAAGTTTTTTGAAAGCATCATTTTAATTTTTTTCCAGTTAAAGGAAAAAAATTAGAAAAGAGTGAAGAAAGTCTATGGGACTTATGGGACACCATTAAGTGAACAAATATTCACATTATAAAAATTCCAGGGGATGAAGAGATAGTGAATGGCACAAAACGCTTATTTAGCAAAACAATAGCTGAAAACTTCCCAAGTCTTGAGAGATATATGGATATCAGACCCAGGAATTTCAAGATTCCCCAACTGATTCAAACCAGAGCTGTCCTCTCCAAATCATATAATAACCAAACTGCAAAAGTCAAAGACACAGAGAGAATCCTAAAAGCAGGAAGAGAAAAGCATCAAGTCACATATAAGGAAATCCCATAATTTGACTATTAGCAGATTTTTCACCAAAAACCATGCAGGCCAGGAGAGACCGAAATGATATAGTCAAAGTGCTAAAAGAGGGAGGCTTCAAGGTGGCTAACTTAAGGTATATTATACTTACTTCCATTACTAAGAATAACCAAAATAAGAGTAGATAATGATACTTCAAATAGATGATCCAGAGCAGACACTGGAATTCAGCAGGAAAATGATAAGAAATACTAAAACAAAGAAAGGAAGAAGAAAGAAATTAGGCAGCCTGCTTGCCGATGATAGGCTGGGAGCCAAGAGAGACTCCCCAGTATGGGAAAAGAGTAAATGAGAATCGATATTGTGAAAATGGCCATACTGCCCGAAGTAATTTACAGATTCAACGCTATCCCCATCAAGCTACCAATGACCTTCTTCACAGAACTGGAAAAAACCACCTTAAACTTCATATGGAACCAAAAGAGAGCCCGCATAGCCAAGTCAATTCTAAGCAAAAGGAACAAAGCTGGAGGCATCACACCATCGGACTTCAAACTATACTACAAGTCTACGGTAATCAAAACAGCATGGCACTGTTACCGAAACAGAAATATAAACCAATGGAACAGAACAGAGGCCTCGGAGGCAACACCATACATCTACAACCATCTGATCTTTGACAAACCTGACAAAAGCAATGGGGAAAGGATTCCCTGTTTAATAAATGGTGTTGGGAAAACTGGCTAGCCATGTGCAGAAAGCAGAAACTGGACCCCTTCCTGACACCTTACACTAAAATTAACTCCAGATGGATTAAAGACTTAAACATAAGACCTAACAGCATAAAAACCCAGAAGAATATCTAGGCAAAACCATTCAGGACATAGGCATAGGCAAGGACTTCATGACCAAAACACCAAAAGCATTGGCAACAAAAGCCAAAATAGACAAATGGGACCTAATCAAACTCCACAGCTTCTGCACAGCAAAAGAAACAGTCATTAGAGTGAATTGGCAACCAATAGAATGGGAAAAAATTTTTGCAATCTACCCATCTGACAAAGGGCTGATATCCAGAATCTACAAAGAACTAAAACAGATTTACAAGAAAAAACAAACAAGCCCATTCAAAAGTGGGCAAAGGATATGAACAGACACTTTACAAAAGAAGACATACATGAGGCCAACAAACATATGAAAAAATGCTCATCGTCACTGGTCATTAGAGAAATGCAAATCAGAACTACACTGAGATACCATCTCACGCCAGTTAGAATGGCGATCATTAAAAAATCTGGAGATAACAGATGCTAGAGAGGATGTGGAGAAATAGGAACACTTTTACACTGTTGGTGGGAGCGTAAATTAGTTCAACCGTTGTGGAAGACAGTGTGGTGATTCCTCAAGGACCTAGAAATAGAAATTCCATTTGACCCAGCAATCCCATTACTGGGTATATATACAAATGATTATAAATCATTCTACTATAAGGACACATGCACACGAATGTTCATTGCAGCACTGTTTACAATAGCAAAGACTTGGAACCAACCCAAATGTCCATCAATGATAGACTGGACAGGGAATATGTGGCACATATACACCATGGAATACTACACAGCCATAAAAGACGATGAGTTTGTGACCTTTGTAGGGACTTGGATGAATCTGGAAACCATCATTCTTAGCAAACTGACACAAGAATAGAAAACCAAGCAGCACAGGTTCTCACTCATAGGTGGGTGTTGAACAATGATAACATGTGGACTCAGGGAGAGGAGCATCACACACTGGGGGCAGTTGGAGGGGCAGCCAGGGAAGGGAGAGAGGGGGTGGGGAGGGTGGGGAGGGTTAACATGGGGAGAAATGCCAGATATAGTATGCACTTAAAGTAAAATAAAAATAAAAATAAAAAATAAATAAATGAATAAAATAAAATATTATGCTAAGTTAAAGAAGTCAGATACAAAGGACCACATATTGTTTAATGCTATTTATATGAAATGTCAAGAATAGGCAAATTTCTAGAAACGGAATGTAGAGTAGTGGTTTCTAGGGGTCTAGGGGCAGGGGAATGAGGATTAACAACTCATCAGTATGGAGTTATTTGGAGGAGTGATTAAAGGGTTCTGAAATTAGATAGTGTTGATAATTGCATGAACTGTGAATGTATGAAGGACTATTGAATATACACTTCAAAAGGGTGAATTTTGTAGTATGTAAATTCTGTGTCAATAAAGGTATTTTAAAAACAAAGAAAATGGGCTCTTTTGTAAACATAAATGCAAGAGAATAGAAGGAAACCAAAAATCTGAAGAGATAAAATCCAGAGTGATTTTGAGAGACAAAAGTCCATCAAAACCCAGGTTTGCAGGTAAGATTAGATTAAGTTTTGATGTCATCCCACCTGAGTTTATTTTTCCAAATAATGTCAAAGGAGCCATGGTAAAGGAAGAAGACATGGAAAAAGGAAGTACAAGAATTTCATCTGTGAAAGAAATGTGAGTATAGTTACTAGCATATAGAACTGGCCAGAAGCAAACAGATTAGAAATCCACTAAATTTTTGAGGAATCATGTTTCCAAAGTAACCACAAGCAGGATCTGAAAATAAAATGAAATGAAGCAAAACAGCTTTTCAAGAGCCTTAAATGACACTTGGTTAGAAAGTGAACTGCATTCTTCCAATCCATGAACATGAAATTTTTTCATTTGTTTGTGTTATCTATGATTTCTTTCAGCAGTGTTTTACAGTTCTCCCTGTAGAGATGTTTTATATTCTTCCTTTCACCTCCTTGATTATATGTATTCCTAGTTATTTTTGTGTGTGTGTGTGTGGCCATTGTAAATGGGATTCTGTTTTTGATTTGACTCTCAGCTTGAACATCATTGATGTATACAAATGTTACTGATTTTGTACATTGTTAAATGGCCATACTGCCCAAAGCAATCAACAGATTCAACATCATTCCTTTCAAACTATGAATGCTATTTTTCACTGAATTAGAAACACCTATTCTAAAATTCATATGAAACCAAAAGAGAATTCAAATAGCTAAAGCAATCCTAAACAAAAAGAACAAGGAATCACATTACTTGCCTTTAAGCTATTCTATAAAGCTATAGTAACCAAAACAGGATGGTACTGGTACAAAAACAGACACAGAGATGAATGAAACAGAATAGAGAACCCAGAAATAAAGCTGCACACCTACAGCCATCTAATTGTTGACAACATCAACAAAAATGAGCAATGGGGAAATAACTCTCTATTAAATAAACGGTGCTGGGATAACTGGCTAGCCATGTGCAGAAGAATGAAACTGAACCTCTATCTTTCACCATCTGAAAAATTAACTCAAGATGGATTAAAGATTTAAATGTAAGTCCTCAAAATATAAGAATCCTAGAAAAAACCTAGGAAACACCATTCTAGACACTGGTCTTGGGAAAGAGTTTATGACCAATTTCTTTTTTTTTTTTTTTTGAGACGGAGTTTTGCTCTTGTTACCCAGGCTGGAGTGCAATGGCGCGATCTCGGCTCACCGCAACCTCCGCCTCCTGGGTTCAGACAATTCTCCTGCCTCAGCCTCCTGAGTAGCTGGGATTACAGGCATGCGCCCCCATGCCCAGCTAATTTTTTGTATGAGTAGAGATGGGGTTTCACCACGTTGACCAGGATGGTCTCGATCTCTTGACCTCATGATCTACCCGCCTAGGCCTCCCAAAGTACTGGGATTACAGGCTCGAGCCACCGAGCCCGGCCCACCTTTACTTTCTTAATAGCATCCTTTGACAACCAAAAGTTTTAAATTTTGATGAAATCCAACTAATCTTTTTTTTTTTTTTTTTTTTTTTTTTTTGGTTAGCTTTTGGTGTCCATCTAAGAAACCACTGCCCAATCCAAAGTCATGAAGATTTACTGCTATCGAAAATTTTTTCTAAGAGTTTTATAGTTTTTAAAAATACTTTTGGCTTTTATATTTAAGTCTTTGTCCATTTTGAGTTAAATTTTGTTTACCGTGTGAGGTAAGAGTCCAAGTTCATTAACTGTATGTGGATATCCATTTGTCCCTGCCTCATTTGTTCAAAAGACTATTTTTTCTCCATTGAATTGTCTTGGCACCTGTGTTGAAAATCAGTTGACCACAGATGTATGGGTTAATTTCCAGAATCTGAATTCTATTCCATTGATCTATAGGTCTGTCCTTGAACCAGTACCATACTGGCTTGATTACCCTGACATTTGCCAATATGTAAATATCAGCACTTATCATAATATAGTATATCTTCATTCATCCATCCATATCCTATGGAATCACTAACTCATTAAAGGAGAGGTTCACTTCTTGTTTATCTTTGTAACCATTCCAATGCCCACCCCTGACATTACTCCCACCTACTGCCCCAACACACACTCAGTACCTAGCATACAGCAAGAACTCAGTGCTTGTGAAATAAATACATGTATTTTTATATCTTTGTGTCTCTGACCTATGCTGTCTTTTCACTAGCATTCCCTCCCCCATCTCTTTTGCCTACTCAAGTACTGCTCTTCAAGGCCCAGCTGAAATATTATCCACTCTGGGAAGCCCTTCCCCATATTTCCCATTATTACTTAATTGTGCTCTCCTTTGTTCTCTTATTGTAAGCTCTTTGTTCCTCCCACTCTCTCTCCTACTGTAATTTAAATTTCCTCCATTAGATTTTAAACATGCTGAGGGGAAGAACCAGAATCTTTTCCATTTCTATGTAGCCTAGAAAATAAAACAATTTTTTTTTTTTTGAAACAGAGTCTCACTCTGTTGCCAGGGTGGAGTGCAGTGGTGCAACCTCGGCTCCCTAAAACCTTCACCTCCTGGGTTCAAGTGATTCTCCTGCCTCAGCCTCCCAAGTAGCTGGGCCTACAGGCATGCACCACCACGACCGGCTAATTTTTGTATTTTTAGTAGATACGGGATTTCACCATGTTGGCCAGGATGGTCTTGATCTCTTGATCTTGTGATTTGCCCACCTCAGCCTCCTAAAGTGCTGGATTACAGGTGTGAGCCATCACGCCTGGCCAACCATGTTCTGTATATGGCGGCACTTACATGTATGGCTGTAATAGGAATCTGGTTATTCTACTCCAGCAAATTAATCTACTTACTGTTCTCTGTGCACATCACTTCTAGGCCTGAAAACTCTCTTCATCCTTCATCCAAGTGCTCCCCACCTCTATCAGGCTGGCCCAGGACTCACCTGCCCCTTCCTTTCTTCTCTCTTTCCCTTCCTTTCCTTGGAAATGTCCCAGATAAAACTCCATTGACTTTTTTTTTGGTCTACATATTCACTATCCTAACCTATTACACATGGAGAATCCTATTCATTCTACTAGTAAAGTTCCGCTTTAATAAATTCTACCGGCCAATGGTAATTCTTTAGTGGTCCGGAAGTTTCATTTTTTGCGGTTTTACTGTGATGGGATATTGCCTGTAAATGAAGTTGTGCACGTTGGCAGGCTGCTCTGAGAAAGTATTATTTCACTCAGGCAATGGCCAGCCTACCACTGGCAGTGGTCTTACCTGTAATTCTTTTCCTTTCCGCCTCAGCATATTTCTGAGGATCTGGGTGGCATGTTTTTTATCTTTGGGACCCTAGAGATGGAAAATATGACAGTATAAGAGTTAGGGATGAACTCAATAGCTTAACTCTCTTCTATCTGCTGATTCTTGGGCAAGGAAAGCTACGAGAGTAGAGCCTGAATCATAAGTATGTTTTATTCAGTACCTTGCTGGAATGCAGTAAACACACATCTTATTTTGAGTTTATTCCTGAACTTCTAGAAACCTTGGCTCTAATCACCTTTGGCATCAAGTTGCTCCCTAAAGTCTCCCAAGACTTGTGGGTTTAGTCTTCATTCCAACTGAAAAATCCTGTTCCCTCTACCTGTCTGCATCTTGTCCTCTTTCAACTCTTCACATAGGCGTTCCTTCCTTGCTTCTAGAGCTCCCTTTCTACTTATTTGTTTTGTTTCTTCTTTGAGATGGGGTCTCCCTCTGTCACCCAGGCTAGAGTGCAGTGGCACAATCATGACTCACTGCAACCTCTGCCTTCTGGCTCAAACAACCCTCCTACCTCAGCCTCCTGAGTACCTGGGACCACAGGTGCGTGCCACCATGCCTAGCTAATTTTTTGTATTTTTGGTAGACACAGCGTTTTGCCATGTTGCCCAGGCTGGTCTCAGACTCCTGAGCCCAAGTGATCCTCCCACCTCGGCCTCCCAAAGTGCTGGGATTACAGGCGTGAACCACTGCACTGGCCTCTACTTGTTTTTGTCCTTTTCTGATCCCTCCCTCTACTGAGTGGGCTCTGTATTTTGCACCTTGAAGCAGGCTTTTCTCTAGGAAGCCTTTCCCCTACACCTTGACTTTATACCATACCCTGGTTAACACTGGCTGGCAACAGTCTTGAACAGATGCATTCTGTCCCTGCCGGAAGTGTGCACCCTCTCTCCGATGAGGAGTACTTTTGGAGAGTGCCCTTAGAGTCTTCCACACATTTAGGAAACACCCAATGTTGCTGGGTGATAAAACCACATATGCATTTCCATGGAAGGAGGACACTGAGGCAGGGAACAACTGTTACTATGCAGCCCTGGTTTTTGTTGAACTCTTTCAATCGTCTTCCATATGTCTTTTGTCTTGCTCTGCTTACCACAGCCCCAATGGATTTAACCTGCTTTCCTCCCCAATGCGGAGCTCTTCAACAGGACATTAGGGAGAGGAAACAGAACCGGAAGGATCATTACCTGCAGAGGTCTGGGTCCTGTGATGCATTGTGGAGGTGGTAGAGGTGGAGGAGGTGGTAGAGGTGGAGGAGGTGGTAGTGGGGGGATCGCTGGGGTGATTCGGGGAGCTCCTGCTGGGAATGGGTCCTGCTGAAATCCAGGGATGCCCACAGATGAAGGTGAAGAGCCCAGGAGGGTGAGTTTGACAGAGGCACCAGCTAGAGGGAGACAGAGACTTGCTCCAGGAGTGCTGTTCTGGACAGACAGTCCACGTACGGTGGTGGGGGGGTCAGGGGGACTGTTCTCCCTTGTCCTGTCATTAAGCTTATAATTCTGTAGATTAAGTTCTCCTCACTTTTAATGCCCCACCCATTCTTTAATCCCTGCCTTCATGCCCTGCATGGACCCAAGTACCACTTCCTGCCCTTCCTTCATGCACAGACCTCAGCTAGAACTCCACTCATAAATATCTGGGAACACACCCCACGGGCTGCCTCAGCAGCCCCTTGTTTCCCCCTTTATCTCACTAAAGTAGCCAGTGTCACACTCTGGGCATATTGCCCACATGGCACAGACCAGGCACTCAGATTCCAGCCCTCTGCCCTCCCCAAACTTCCCACATTCTTAAATTCTTTCTTCAACATTTGTTGCTTATATTTGAATATTTGGGCAGACTCAACTTGTTGAGCCTTCCTGGCTACAAACAGATTACGGTTGCTTTTCCCTGCCAACTAGAAAACAAATGAGTATGAATGTCCATGAATGGGAGAGGGAATTGGAAGGTATTTGAGGGAGACCTGGTCTCAGTAGGATGTGGTCTAAACAGGAGTGGCAAAGATGGGTGTGGGTAAACATAAGTCGTCTCATGACAGCCTAATAGTGTCTCCACTTGAAATAATAGGGAATTGTGGTCATTTAAGCGGATCACTCCATGTTAAGATTAAAGACGCGACTTCAGCTGCCTCACACATCTACAAAGGAAACCTCCTGGGATGGCAGGCCTGCCCTTTCCTCCCTCCCAGCCCATCTGCTCCCCTACGTTAGCTGTCACCTCTCTCCAACTCACATTGGATCAGCTTTACCACTTCCAGGTGTGAGCTATTGGTCACCATGGTGCCGTTGACCTGTTGGAGGGACAAACAATTTTGAGTAATGGTGATGAACAGCTAGGGCATCCTTCTGTAAGTTCAAAACACCACTTCTTCAGGAAGCCATTTTCCAGTGCTCTTTAGCCTCCTCTGGTCACTTGTTTACTCAAGTCACACTATGAATTTGTTCTGTTCATATCTGCTATTTGTTCTGTCTCTCCAGCTAGCCTGTAATTTTCAGGGATAAGACCTGCGTCTTCATTCCTTAATTTGTTCATTCATTCACTTAGTTTTGGTATACACTTTTCCGACCATTTGTCTCACACACATGTGAATGTCCACTGCCCCAGTGTGCTTCCTCCTCACAGAGGACTAAGCAGCCTCTGCATCTGGATTTCCTCAATGCTTCCCCACTATGCTGCCCAGGCTGGTTCTGAACATCATTCTGTCAAAGAAAGGCCTGAACAACCAGGGCAGGTTATAGTAGTTCAGAATGGGCAAGGACCCCAGGTTGGCATTATATGAAGGAAAGAATATCAACCTGAGAATCAAAGTCTTGGGTCCTTCCACAAGTTACTACCAAAATAAGTTAATCTTATTTTGGTCAGTTATGAAATGAGAATAATAAAACTTGTTCTCAAAGCTTGGTTGCTTCAGAGTCAAGAAGGGCCACAGCTATCTTCTTCCTTGCTCTCTCTCTCACATTGTACCACCGTGCTCCCTCGCATGGACCACCCCTAACTCAGTGGCTGCCTGGCAGTTGGTATCAAGATGGAAGTGTGCAGGATGGGGCAAGGCCAAGGGTGCCCTGCACATCTGCCTCCACAGTTGGGACTGGGAGTGCATGTTGGGGTCACTCACTTTGATGATTCGGTCGCCCTCCTTCACACCGGCCTTCATGGCTGCACCTCCTGTAAGGAGAAGGCCTGGTCAGCAGAGCCCAACAACCTCTCCCAGAGGCCACTGAAGCTACACCAAGGTCCCTGTCAAGATCACCTCTCCTCTGAAATTTCCTCCTATTTCTCTGTGTTAAGTACCTCCAATGCTGGGTGCACTTCCTATTCCACTTTAGAGACACAACTACTTTTAAGCTAGAGTGAACTATGTAAGGTCCCATCTCCTGCTCTTCCTTCCACCTAGATAAGGTGCTAGACTTCTGATAGCAGGCCAAGGCAGGAGGCAGGCAGGGCCAGGCTCTGGGAAGAGCACATGTGCTTCATTCTAATGTATCTGGATACGTTCCAAGGTCAAATCGAGTTATTTTTTATTATCCAGGGGGAAAAATGAGTTTCCTGTATGAAACAGAATTGTTAAAATAATTATTAAGGGAAATATGGAGAAAAGGCTTAAAACAAGACTGTCCTAAGTCCTGAGAGGTTTTGTAAAATATTCTGGGGGTTCACATCATTAAAAATGATAATAACTTTGCTTTTAAAAAAACCTTTCTAAAGCCATTTACAGTTTTTCCCTTCCTTTTTTTTTTTTTTTTTAAAAACAGACAGAGTCTTGCCCCGTAGCCCAAGCTGGAGTGCGGAAGCATGATCTCAGCTCACTGCAGACTTGGTCTTCTCAAGCGATCCTCCCAACTCAACCTCCCAAGTAGCTATGGGACTACAGGTGTGTGCCACCATGCCTGGTTAATTAATTTAAAAAAAAATTTTTTTTTCTTGTAGAGA
Source organism: Aotus nancymaae (assembly GCF_030222135.1). Lineage (NCBI taxonomy): Eukaryota > Metazoa > Chordata > Mammalia > Primates > Aotidae > Aotus > Aotus nancymaae. The sequence goes on from NW_026988523.1 coordinate 32,892,147, forward strand.
TGAGGTCTCACTATGTTGCCCAGGTTGGTCTTGAACTCCTGTGCTCAAGTGATCCTCCTGCCTTAGCTTCCCAAAATGCTGGAATTGCAGGCATGAGCCTCCATACTCAGCCCAGTTTCTCCCTTTAAAATAAACCAAATTAAGAGCTTCTGATGGTGACTGACTGAGGTGCTCAAAAGATCATGCTCTTCACCTTTTCAACTTGTCATCTGACTGGAGGCTACAGTGGTTTTGATCACAATATCGTTTGTTTGGTTTTTTTTTTTTTCTTTTTTTTGAGATACTGTCTCACTCTGTCACCAAGGCTGGAGTGCAGTGGTGTGAGTTTGGCTCACACAGCCCTGACCTCTTGGGTTCAAGTGATCCTCCCACCTTGGTCTCTGAAGTAGCTGGGACTACAGGCATGTGCCACCACACCTGACTAATTTTTGTATTTTTTGTAGAGACAAATATTTTCACCGTATTGCCCAGGCTGGTCTTGGATTTCTGAGCTCAAGCAATCATCCCGTCTCAGTCTCCCAAAGTCCTGAGATTACAGGCGTGTGTCACCATGCCCAGCCTCACAAGATAGTTTTAAATGACTTATAGTCCTAGTTTAATTTACATCCAGGAAGAACAAAAAACATTAAAGCCAAAACAAGTTAATGAGAAGCATAAAAATTACATATTGTACATTTGCCCCAGTGTGATCATTAAATCTGTAAGTTGCATTCCTCTGATCAAAACAAAACTCCCACAAAGCCCATCTAAATGTTTCTACTCTGAAAAGAAAAATACAGTGATGACTGCATTCCAATTTGGCTTTTCAATACTGGGACTCAAGACTACCCTCATCTAAAGTGTGCTATTTATGGAAGAACACTTGCAAATAGCTTGGAATTCCTGCTTAGACATTCATTTAGAAACTAATGTTAAAGAGAACAGAGCTGTCTTGCCTGAATGTATGAAACATGTGAGGTGACTTCTAATAACTTAGTGATTAAAAAAAATAGCAACTAAACTCTTCAGAGTAAAGGAACTTGAGCAGAAGTTCTCAGACTTCAGCAAGCATGAGAATCACTGCAGGAATTTTTTAAAAGTGTGTTTCATGGACCTCTTGCCAGAAAGCAATTCAGTGCTTCCAAGGTCAGCCCCAAGAAAAAGGATTTCAATCATCTTGGGCATAGGTGATTCTGATTCAGGCAGAACACAGACTATACTTTCAGAAACAGTGAATTAAAGAAACCTAATATATATCTGGAAAAGATAACTACTGCTTTGTTATTCTTGTGACTTCAAGGCCAATCCAAATGAATGAAGTCTCTTCTGCTTTCCTCCCCAACACACACACGCACACATGCACGCATGCACACACACTCACACACACATAGTCTCTCAAACTCATATTCTCCTTGTAAGCCATCTTTTCCTTCTTTCTTCTCTGGGTCTGACTCTGCTCAGCCTAAGAGAAGGAAGAAGGTAAAGGAGAGCTGAACCTACACTTCCCTGGAGGGGATCCCATATTTTCTGCACCAGATAGGCTGCAGAGGAGAAGTACAAGGTATTGGCAGTTCTACTAACTCTGTCTCACCCCAGTCCAGGAACCCTGAGAAATAAGAAAAGCAAAGAATAAAACTATCTTTTTAGAGCTTCACCTCAGGATATGCAAAACAAATCTCTCAAACATAAGAAGCCATGCTTATTTATATCCTTATATGATCCACAGATCTCATTTTGGTCACAAATTTGGAATTCTTTTTTCACCTTTCCTGTGAACATAGCCCAAATCTTCCTCCAGAATCAATGCAAGTATATTTTCCCTCCTCCTCTGCAACATCTCTAACGGGAAACCTGCTCCCAATCCTTTCCTTGTGCTCTCGTCTAAGCCAAGCCTAGGATGCTCCCTGGCACCGGCCCAATGCTACTTACTGCACTGAAGTTCACTCCTTTTAGGGACACTTCTCTACCCTTTAGGGAATCTTCCACACCCACCGTCTTTCTGACTATCCTCCTCAGCCTGGACCACTAACAATGGTTCCACTAGCTGGCACATGCTAGAGTTTTGACTGTTCGCACCCCTTCTATACACAATTGGTAACTTGATGGATTTGGCTATGATGCCCACTCACTCTTTACTCTCTTCCCACCAAATTCCTATTCTGCCGATTTGCTTTTCATTTCCATCTTTCAAACTACTTCTGAAATCCTTTTTTTTTAAAGAGGGCTTCCCCAACGATCACAAGGAAAATGACTACACCTCAAATCGCAAACTACTCAAACTTCCAAACACCATTTCCCCCAATATCATGTCCAGCACATATCATTTATCTGTTGGTAATTTATTATTTAATGTTAATTGTATCAGCAAATGTGCTCTGTAATCATTTGGACTATTGCGCCTGTCTCAGGTTATAAACCTCTGTAGAAAGTGACCATCTGTGTACTTAGCCAGGTAGTGTGGCGGTAAATATGAAGAAAGGGGACCTTGGATTCTGCCACAGAATCTTGTGACCCAGTATGAGGATCTCCCTTTGACGGCAATCAGACATCTGCCTGATGATGACCTGACAGCTACTTTGCTGGTTTTTCCCCTCCCAACCAGGGAAGCAAGCTTGAGGTGCAATCTCTAGAAACTCTGCCCGGGGGCTTTGCATTGAAGAGGCTTCCCCAGGCACCCATGGAGAGCCAGTTCTAGAGTAATTCCTTCATGCCCCACAGGAACGCACAAGTTCTCCAAGTACAGTGGCACTGTCACATACATGGTGGCTTTGCAAGAACTGTCCACTGTGGGCTGGACAGATGTAGCACTTACCAGGCCGCACAGACTGCACCAGAAAACTTCGATCCCCACTGACTGTGAAGCCGAAGCCATGCTGGTCCTTTTGGATAATGACACAGCATTGAACAAGACCTAGAAGGTGGAGAGAAAGGTTGAGTATACAGTGTCTTTGGAAGGTTAGTGTACACATGCCAAGACCAACCCAGGGAAGCCCCACTACGTGTCTTCTTCAAGAAGCCTTTTCACACTAACCAAATTCCCTAGACTATTCCTGTGTGAACACTACCGCATGCCTCCCTCGGTGGTTGGCAAAACCTGTATACTTTGTATTCCAAATAAGAAACTACCTGTAGAAACTAGGTAGACATGCCCACCTATAGAAACTACCTGTAGACATGCCTCCTTCGGTGGTTGGCAAAACTTGTATACTTTGTATTCCAAATAAGAAACTACCTTTCTCTGAGGTGCTAAAATGCTTGTCCCTCACGTACATGTCTGTGCCTTTTGGTGTGTCTGGGTGAGACTGGTCAAAGAAAGGGCAAAGAAGAGGCAGGGCCAAGTCTAGCCATCCTCCTGCAGACTAATGTTACCAGTAAGGAGCCTCCCAGGATTGAAGCCCAAGTGAACCTAGAAGTTACATATCAAGTGACATCTAATGAATGCAGCAAGTGGTACAGCAATGCTTGACTCTTCTTAGAGAGCTGGATGACTCATGCAAGGTGACTTAGGAATGGTCTCCTGGCAAATCCAGGGAAGGATACATGACAAAAAAAAAGGATACATGTCATGTGGGCTCAAAAAGATATTCTGGGGGTTCACATCATTAAAGATGATAATAACTGTTTTATTTCTTAAAAAAAAAAAAACGTAAAAGCCATTTACAGCTTCTGCCTTCCTTTTTTTTTAATAGACAGAGTCTTGCCTTGTAGCCCAAGCTGGAGTGCAGAAGCGTGATCTCAGCTCATTGCAGACTCCATCTTCTGGGCTCAAGTAATCCTCCCAACTCAACCTCCCAAGTAGCTATGGGACTACAGGTGCGTGCCACCTCACCTGGCTAATTAAAAAAAAATTTTTTTTTTTTTGTAGAGATCAGTTCTAACTATGTTGAGATCACAGGTGCGTGCTACCATGCCTGGCTAATTTTTTGTATTTTTGGTAGAGACAGGGTTTTGCCGTGTTGCCCAGGATGGTCTCAAACTCCTGAGCCCAAGTGATCCTCCCACCTTGGCCTCCCAAAGTGCTGGGATTACAGGCGGGAGCCACTGCACTGGCCTCTACTTGTTTTTGTTCTCTTCTGATCCCTCCCTCTACTGAGTGGGCTCTGTATTTTGTACTTCAAAGCAGGCTTTTTTCTTTAGGAAGCCTTTCCTCTACTCCTTGACTTGTACCCCCCCTTTTTTTTTAAATACAGAGTTAAAAGAAACAGAGGCTCTGACTATCAAATGTCTCCATTCCTGTGAGTGTATAGTAGACACTGTGCATATGTATGGTATGTGTGATTGTATCGTGTACTGACTAAAGTGTGGGTTCTAGAGTTAAAACAGAACTGGTTTCAGGTCCTGATTCTGTCCCCAATAAGCTTGTAAACTTGCACATACTTCTTAACCTCTGTGCCTCAGCTTCCTGATTTGCAAAATAAAGATAATAAAACCTAGCTTCTACAGTTGGTGTATGGAGGCAATTTCTATATAACCCATTAATACAATACCTAGTTACCTAGTACACATCATGTGCTTAACATAAAAACTAAGTTGCTTTACATTTGGAGTACACAGGTCTGTTTGTATGAGTGTATACCTCTGCATTCGTGTGCTTTTTTTTTTTTTTTTTTGAGACAGAGTCTTGCTCCGTCACCAGGCTGGAGTGCAGTGGCATGATCTCGGCTCACTGCAACCTCTGCTCCTGGGTTCAAGCAGTTCTCCTGCCTCAGTCTCCTGAGTAGCTGGGACTACAGGCAGGTGCTACCACGCCTGGCTAAGTTTTGTGTTTTTAGTAGAGACAGGGTTTCACCATGTTGGCCAGGCTGGTCTCCGGATCTCAAGTGATCTGCCTGCCTTGGCCTCCCAAAGTGCTGGGATCATAGGTGTGAGCCACCATGACCGGCCATGTGATTTTTTTTAAAACAGATGGAGTATCACTATGTTGCCCAGTCTGGAGTACAGTGGCTATTCATAGGCGTGATCCCACTACTGATTGGCGTAGGTGTTTTGACCTGCTCCATTTCTGACCTGGGCCAGTTCATGTCTCCTTAGGCAACCTCATAGTCCCCTGCTCCTGGAAGGTCATCATACTGATGCTGAATTTAGTACAGACATCTGACTGGCATAGCACACTACAGCCCAGAGCTCTTGGGCTCAAGTGATCCTCCCATCAGCCTCCCAAGTAGCTGGGAAGATAGGCATGTGCCAGCATGCCTGGCTGTGTCTGTGTGTTAATGTCCAAGGAGGTTACCTGTTGTTTCAGAGGCATCCGAGGGCTGGCGATAGTGGGAAGGGGACCTGCACTCAGGTGCAGAATCTCCCAGAGGAGACGGGCTTCTTAACCTGGAGAAGGAGTAAGAAAAGCACGTCAGTGAGCTGGGCAGGGAGGGACCATCCTTGTAGTAGATGAAGGGACCATCCTTGTAGTAGATGAAGGCTCTGTCGAAAGGGGCCCTGGGTCTTGGATAATGAGAGACCCACCCCCCCCCCACGCTGTAACCCAATCTGGCAGGACATTAGCTATGTGTACATCACTGGCAACACCACCTATCTGGCATCCTGGGCTGGCAGGGCAAGCATGATCTCTTTAATACCCAGCAAGCTGTGAAGGGAAATAACCCTTCCTGGAGTCAGGCGACAAAGAGAGAATAGCAAGAAGGGGATGTGCACACGTACACAAGCTTGTTGGGTCTTACCAGGCTGCAATGGGGCTGATGGAACAGAACGGAGCAGCAGAGAAAATGAATGCAAGGAAAAGACAGGAAAAACCAAACAGCCAGTTAGTGTTAGGCGATGATTTGCACAGGAGGGGGAGACTGGAGGGAAGGATGAGGTGGGTCAAACACATACAGAGGCCTGCATGAGCGCAGCAGGGACAAGCTCCCCATTTAGCTTCACCTCTTTGTCCCTCAAAGTTCCACCTCTCCGTAACAGTGATCTCCAGGAGGGTAAGTGGGCATGAGTACAAGCCCGCTGGGTAACTGGCAGCTTGCACACTTTCTAGAAAAGAGGGTAGAGCAATGGTCCAAGCCTCTGAAAATTCCATTTATCCTTTGGGTACCATGGGGGAACAGGAATCTGGTCTGTTTGGTGGTAGTATTCCAACCCCATATTCAGCCAGCCTGAAGCACCTTGCTTAGAAACTATGAAAGACCCCAAACCTCCAAACGGTACAGATCACCAAAGGTTTCTCTGCTTGATCTCCTTTAACTAGGACCCTCCCAGGAATAGAAGAAATTTCAGTAATTGCTGTGGCACTCCTTTTTGGAAGAGTGTACAAGTTGCAAGTTCCTGAATCAACAGTTGCTGCCCCTCAGAAAGGGGCGATTCCTATCCTACCTAGAGCAAATTACTAAGCAGAAGGCTACTCGTGGAAGCACTGCCAGTGATGACAAAACACTGGAAATAATCTAAATGTTCACAATGAGTGACTGGTTAAATAAAGTACAGTAATACAATGACACAGAACTCAGTCACAGAAAAGAATGAAGAGGCTCTTTATACACGATAGAGAATGATCTCCATGATATGTTACTGAGTGAAATAAACAAAATGTAGAATTTTTTTTTGACAGTTAAAAAAAGTGAGTAAAAGGGAGAATAAAATCATGTGTTTATATATGTTTAAATATTTATTTACATATGCAAAAATGTCTAAAATATCTCTGGAAAAATACAAAGGAAACATATAACGTGACTGTCTCTAAGGAGAGAAAGTGGGTGGCTAGGGCACAGGAATGGAACTGCAGGCTTTCGTGATATTCTTTGGTACTTTTTAAGTTTGGAACCATGAGAGGGTACAAGTATCTTATAAAGGAGGGGGTCTTTGTCCCCCCTGACAGTGGCACCCCTCTTACCTGGACAGGTGAGACTGCTTTTTACTGGCTGACCTTTGGATCAGAGAGAGAAGGACATCAAGTAGGAAGAGAGCGCGGGGCCCAGGAGAGAGCGATGCAGGACAGGAGGAAGAAAGAGAAAGAAAAACAAAACACGACATAAACCAGACAAGACACACTAGAGATGGTTGGTTCTAAAGAAAAACCACAACAGAGCCAAGAGTGACCCAGGGGAGGCACCTGGCCACAACACAGTCATGACCTTACTAACAGGCAAATTTGCCCACGTCATTTTGCCACTTAAAACCTTTTAGAACCTCCCCACTGAAGTCGGGGAACAGTCATCTGTCTTCAGCTAGGCCATTTGCCACAGCATCTAACAGGAAGGATAATGCCTGATGCCCGTGGAAGCACCGTTTGATGTTTTCCACAGCTGCCGATATCTATCCTTCCCGCAGCTCAAATACCCAACTGAAAATGCTGTACAGGCAAAGCTGGATGGTCTGTGAAAGCAGAGAGGGTCTTGCTGGGCATCCCCAGTGCCTGACACAGTAGGGGCTCACTCCTAATCTTGGTCCCTGCGCTTGACTGTCCTCCCCAAGGATCCTTCCCACTGGAAAATTCAGAACCTGGGATCAGTTTGAGGAAATTTTTTCTCTCTCTTAACCCAAAACTGAATTATTACCATTATGTATATTTGATTTTGACATTTACTATAAGCTTTGACATTTATCTAGTGTATGACTCTTCTGGCCTTTAATTTTGAAATCACAAAAACATCCTGTAAACCCACCATCCTTAGAGATCTCTAGCAGACGGGATTTGTTTGCATCTATGTCAGAGGTAAGCAGAAATGGGCTAAGCAAGGTTTCCCAGATGGGGAGCTTACATTAATCTTACAAAACAACCAGTCTGCTCCAAGGTATTCACAATCCACTGAAGCAATTTCCAGCAGAGTAGAGCCACTAACAAGTTTTGAAATAGACAGTGAACAAGAGCTCTGAAGAGTCAGTTGAGATCATAGATGTCAACAAGACAGTGACTATGGAAACGGAATGCCAGCACTGGCATCATTCTGGGAAGTTACATCATTCCAGGAAGTTGCAGATCCTCAGGCCCCAACCTCAGCTCAAACACACAGAGTCAGAACATTTGGGATGGGGCCCACAGACCTCTATTTTAACAAGTTCTCCAGCTGATTCTAAAGGATTCTAAAGGTTGAGCACCTCTAGATAACACATTCCTACCTTGAAAAAAATTAAAGTCCTACTGACAGGACCAGGAGCTACATTTGTTTTTCCTTTCTGATGAAACTTCATGACAGAACTGACTAGCCTGTGTCCATCACCATTTCCTCACCTCCTGTTCTCACTTGGATCCGCTGCAAACTGGCTCCTGCCCTTGCTCCTGCCCAGATATCACTCACCGAGGTCATGCACATCCTCCTAGTTACTAACAGGAGGGGGCGCTGTGTGAGAAGAAGCAAGCCTGCCGGGGAGGTGCTCCAGGGTCCCCCGGCAGTGAGTGCACTGTGGGCCCCCAGGGCAGATCAGGGGCCCAGGAGTAGTCTGATTTCACCCTGGCGGGACGACGACTGTTCCAGTGGTGAGTGGCTACTGACCCCAAGGAGTGGCCTCTTGTGCCTTTGGGGCCACAGGACCCTCGGGCACATCCTCCCTACCAGGGCACAGGAGCTTAGGACTCCAGGGCAATTATCTTTGAGAGCCCCTTGCTGCCAGCTGCCTTTTCTGGAGATGTGGAAGACACAGTGGGGTGTAGGGGCTGGGAGACAGAGGCAGGGGCTAACTGGAGGCCGGGGATGGGCTAGACCCCTGGTGACCCCCTTCCTGCCTCCTTATCCCATAGAGTGTGCCCCAGGAATGTGGGGGCCACAGTGTGACAAGCCCTGCATCTGCGGCAACAGCTCCTGTGATCCCAAGAGTGGGGTATGTGCTTGCCTTTCTGGTCTGCAGCCCCCAAACTGCCTTCGGCCCTGTACCCCTGGGTACTATGGCCCTGCCAGCCAGTTCTGCCACCAGTGTCACGGGGCACCCTGCAATCCCCAGACTGGAGCCTGCTTCTGCCCCGCAGAGAGAACTGGGCCCAGTTCTCAATACAATCCTGGGCAACAAAGCAAAACCCCATCTCCATAAAGAAAACAAAAATTAGCCAGATGTGGTAGTGTGCACCTGTGGTTCCAGCTACTCAGGAGGCTGAAATGGAGGATCAGTTGAGCTCAGGAAGCAGAGGTTGCAGTAAGCCGAGATTACACCACTGCACTCCAGCCTGGGTGACAGAGGGAAACCCTATCTCAAAAAAAAAAAAAAAGAAAGAAAGAAAAAAAAAAAAAAAGAGAAGCCAGACAGGCAAGTAGGCAGGAAGAAACTATAATTTACTGAGTGCTTATACTGTGTAGGCATTACACTAAGTACTGTACATTTATTATCTAATTTACTCTTCCCAACCACTCTATAATGTAGGCAATGTCTGTGATTAAGAGTCCAGGAAACAGAAGCACAAGGGGTTAAGTGTAGAGCTGGGACTTGAACTGGATTGGCCTGGCTGCAGAGTACAACATCTCAATCACTGTGGCTCTGCCACTCCTTCACCCAGAGTTTCTTCTGCAGCCCCTTCCCCAGGTCCTCTTCCTCCCTCTACCCAAGCTGGTGGAGCTAACATTGGTCCTCTAAGCTTTTCTCTCTTGCTTGCTTCCCTCTGTCTCCTTTCTCTTTCTTCTTCCTTACACCATCACCACCCCTCAGATTATTTCTTTACTTATTTATTTATTTTATAAATAGAGATGGGGTTTCTCCATGTTGGTCAGGCTGGTCTCGAACTCCCGACCTCAGGTGATCCGCCCACCTCGGCCTCCCAAAGTGCTGGGATTACAGGCATAAGCCACCACACTTGGCCTATTTATTTATTTTAATAGAGATGGTTTTTGCTATGTTGCGCAGGCTGGTCTCAAATTCCTGGGCTCAAGAGATCCTCCCGCCCCAGCTCCCCCCAGTCCTCCCCCCACCAGCAATAGCTAAGACTACAGGCACTCACCACCACACCTGGACACACCCTTCAGTTTAGACAGCTCCTAAAAAGGGTTTGAATCTGCACTCCACCAGCCTCCGCCCTTCCAGCCCCAGGCTCTACCAGTGAGCTCACTGCTTCCCCATACCCCAACTCCATACCATCATCAAGCCCCAATGTGGGTATCATCTCTGCCTTGCTCTACAGAAACCCAGACCCAGCCAAGCAGCCACTGAGCACACACCAGGTGCTGCTGGGTTTTCCTTGAAAGCTCACCTGGCCAACCCGTTCTCTCTGTCCCTGTAGCTACTGCCTCATGCCAGCCTGTCCTGAGACAGCAACCTCCTGGCTAGCCTCTCCTTGGACCGCAGTCTCTCCCTTCTTCATCCATTGTGATTATAGCTCTTTGTTCTGTCACTCACTTGCTCAAAAACCTTTTAGGTCTCTCCACAGATCACCACATCATTTAAACTCTTCAGCATGGCTCTCGAGGATAAAACTCTCTAATTCATCCTCTGTTCATGTACTTGACAATTATTAAGCACTGACAGACTAGATAGACCCTGCAGAGAGATAGGTGAATAAAACAGACATATTCCCTGCCCTGGTGGAGCAGGGAATTATATAATCAACTGGGGGAAGAAAGGGGAAGAATATATAATTACAAGTAGTAGTAAGTGCTATGAATACAAATAGGTGTGATGATGGAGCACCATAGGGATGCCAGGCACGCGCCTGGGTACAGTCAGGAAATGGGCTTGCTAAAGAGGAGAGCTTTCATCTGAGACTGAAGGATGAGGAGTTGCCCACACAGGGACCAGAGCCCAGGGATGGTAAAGAGTTTGGTATAAGGAAGCAAAAGAAGGCCAGTGTGGATGGAGCATGGGTGAAAGAGAGAGAGAATGGCACAGGGTGGAATTGGAGAGGTGAGCAGAGGTCAAATCATGCAGAGCCTTGTAGTCTATGTAAGAAACTTAGGGTTTTTCTCTAACTCCAACAAGAGGCCAGTGGAATGTCATTCCATTCAAATGACGGAATGACATTATCTGATTTTAAAGATGCTCTAGGGAACGCTCAACGCTCAACGAAGGATGGCACATTAGAGGTATTCTTTCTTCACCTTTGGGACATCACTAGGAATAATCACACAGAACAAGATAGAGAAAGGGGGAAAAGCCATGTTTACTGAAACTGATACAACCCCAGGCTACAAATCACAAAAGGCATCTGCTGAATGTATTTCTGAACGGAGCTAAGCAAGGACATTCAATGAGAGCAGAACATGCCACCCAAGCCCTTGGTGGAGCGCCCGGTGAAAGGAGCCTACCTGTCTGAGGTTGAGAAGAGGCTGATGGATTGATTCTGACACCCCAGGGCAGCAGGAAGGGGAGCTTAAGAAGAAAGCATGTGGGTGTGACATTCCTATTGCCTCATCAGGGACACCACCAGAGGTGAGCTGGGATGAAGCAGGAGAGGAGACAGAGAGTGACAGACCACATTCCACCAAGCTCTGTTGTGATTCAGCCTGGGGAAGCTTACTGGGAAAAAAAAAAAGAAAAGAAAAGTTTTGCTTTGAAGCAACCCTATCTGCCAAAAACCAAAAATGAAGAGATGTGTTCCCCACCCCCCACCGCCAGGTGCCACGAAGGCCCACTACACCTCCACTCCACGCCACCCTTCAATAGATAACTAGCCCCATTCAAAGTAAATAATAATCAGAAAGAAATTAACTTGGGAACTTTCTTTTTATTTTGTATTTATTTATTCATTTATTGTTTTTTTTTTTTTCTTTGAGATGGAGTCTTGCTCTGTCATCCAGGCTGTGGTGCAGTGGCATGATCTCGGCTCACTGCAACCTCCGCCTTTCAGGTTCAAGCGATTCTCTTGCCTCAGCTTCCTGAGGGGATTACAGGCACCCACCACCACACTCAGCTAATTTTTTGTATTTTTTTAGTAGAGACTGGGTTTCACCGGTTAGCCAGACGGTCTCGATCTCCTGACCTTGCGATCCACCCGCCTCAGCCTCCCAAAGTGCTAGGATTACAGGAGTGGGCCACCGCACCTGGCTGGAACTTTCCTTTTAAATGCTCTTTTTAAAATGAGATAAATGGGGCGAGTGCAGTGGGAGGCCAAGGCGGGTGGATGGCTGGAGCCCAGGAGGTCAAGGATGCAGGGAGCCATGATCGCACCACTGCACTCCAGCCTGGGCCACAGAGCAAAACCCTATCTTCGAAAAAATAAGAGAGAGAAAGCCAGGCACGGTGCCTCAGGCCTGTAATCCCAGCACTTTGGGAGGCTGAGGGGGGCGTATCACAAGGTCAGGAGTTTAAGACCAGCCCGGCCAACATACTCAAACCCCGTCTCTACTAAAAACACAAAAATTAGCCAGGCATGGTGGCACACATCTATAGTCCCAGCCACTTGGGAGGCTGAGGCAGAAGAATAGCTTGAACCCGGGAGGCAGAGGTTGCAGTGAGCCAAGATCACACCACTGCACTCCAGCCTGGGCAACAGAGTGAGACTCCATCTCAAAAAAATAAAAATAAAAAAATAAGAGAGAGATAAATGAAGAAAAGAAACATAAGCAGCAAAAAATGAGGTATAATCATCAATATACCCAAATAAACTTGGGAAGAATTCTGACGAATACTTCTCCATAATATAAAGGGGAAAAAACTCATATAGCATGACCTCTTCTTTAAAAAATAATTTTTTAAATAAACTCCTAGCCTTGAGTAATCCTCCCTCCTCAGCCTCCAAAAGTACTGCGATTATAGGCATGAGTCACCACACCCAGCCTTCAAAACAATTTTTAAAATGAGATACAAAGTTTCAGAGAAAAGATTATATAGCAAAAGAAAGTGAAGAAGGAAAAATTAGCAGATTTTAAAAAATAAATAGAAGGGGAAAAGTAAAACATTTCAAAGTTGAAGGCCATGTCTTTTTTCTTTTTGCTATTTCCTGGCTTCTAAAACTGAGAAGGCCTTTTTTTTTTTTTTTTTTTGAGACAAGAGTCTCGCTCTGTCACCCAGGCTGGAATGCAGTGGCATGATCTCGGCTCACTGCAACCTCCACCTCCCCGGTTCAAGCAATTCTTCTGCCTCAGCCTCCCATATAGCTGGGATTACAGGCACACATTACCACGCCTGCCTAATTTTTGTATTTTTAGTAGAATTGGGGTTGTACCATGTTGGCCAGGCTGGTCTCGAATTCCTGACCTCAGGTGATCCACCTGCCTCAGTTTCCCAAAGTGCTAGGGTTACAGGCATGAGCCACCGCACCCAGCCAAGAGGGTCGTATTTTATTCAAAAAAAAATTTTTAAGACGGAGTCTCATTCTGATGCCAGGCTGGAATGCAGTGGCACGATCTTGGCTCACTGTAACCTCCACCTCCCAGATTCAAGCGATCCTCCTGCCTCAGCCTCCCTAGTAGCTGGGATTACAGGTATGTGCCACCATGCCCAGCTAATTTTTGTATTTTTAGTAGAGACAGGGTTTCTCCATGTTGGCCAGAATGGTCTTGATCTCTTGACTTCGTGATCCACCTGCCTCAGCCTCCCAGAGTGCTGGGATTACAGGCGTGAGCCATCGCACCCAGCCAGAAGGCCATATTTTAAAATAGAATAAATGCAATGGAAAAAAATCAAGACTGTAATGGATACATTTCTGAAAATCATAAAAATGTAATGGAAGAACACAACAATGAAAATACTATTATAGAAAGAATGAGGCTGGGCTCAGTGGTTCATGCCTGTAATCACAGTACTTTTGGAGGTCAAGGTGGCCAGATCACCTGAGGTGGAGAGTTTGAGACCAGCCTGACCAACATAGAGAAACCCTGTCTCTACTAAAAATACAAAATTAGCTGGGCATGGTGGTGAAAGCCTGTAATCCCAGCTACTCGGGAGGCTGAGGCAGAAGAATTGCTTAAACCTGGGAGGCGGAGGTTGCAGTGAGCAGAGATTGTGCCGTTGCACTCCAGCCCGGGAAATAAGAGTGAAGCTCCATCTCAAAAAAAAAAAAAGAGAAATGTGGAAAACAGAAAAATCTAAATGATTCATAATTGGTATTTCTGATGAAGAGAACAAAGCATAAAATAATGAATAAAATAAATACTTTAAAACATAAATTAAATTAGATAAATACTTGACTCCAGATCTAATGAACACACCATTTTTTTATTTTTTCACTTTTTTGATATGGTCTCACTCTGTTGCCCAGGCTGAAATACAGTGGCACAATCATGGTTCGCTGCAGTCTTGACCTTCCTGAGCGCAGGTGATCCTCTCACCTCACCGTCACAAGTAGCTGGGACTACAGGTATGTGCTACCACAGCTGGCTAATTTTTGTATTTTTTTTGTAGAGACAGGGTTTCACCTTGTTGCCCAGGCTGTTTTTGAAGTCCAGGCTCAAGTGCTCCACCCACCTGGGCCTCCCAAAGTGCTGGGATTACAGGTGTGAGCCACTGTAATCAAGATCTAAGAAAAGAAAATGATTCGCCGGGCGCCTGTAATCCTAGCACTTTGGGAGTCTGAGATGGGTGGATCACCTGAGGTCAGGAGTTCAACACCAGCCTGACCATCATGGTGAAACCCCATCTTTAAAAAAAAAGAAAGAAAGAAAATGATCCAAGCCCGGCATGGTGGCTCACGCCTGTAATCCCAGCACTTTGGGAGGCTGAGGCGGGTGGATCACCAGAGGTGATGACTTCGAAACCAACCTGGCCAACATAGTGAAACCCTGTCCCTACTAAAAATACAAAAAATTAGCTGAGTGTGGTGGTGGGCACCTGTAATCCCAGCTACTAGAGAGGCTGAGGCAGGAGAATCACTTGAACCCGGGAGGCGGAGGTTGCAGTGAGCCAAGATCATGCCATTGCACTCCAGACTGGGCAGCAAGAGCAAAACTGCCCCCTCACCAAAAAGAAAAAGAAGAATAAAGAAAATGATCCAGACTTATCAAAGCCAAGACATATTCTGATGAAGTTACTGTGTTAAGGAAAAATAGCTAGACTTCCATTTCTATGTGTTTTTTTTGTTTGTTTGTTTGTTTACATTTTCAACAGGAGCTTCTGTGATAGAATCTATCTGGTTAAGACATGACAGTGAGCCGGGCGTGGTGGTGTGTGCCAGCTACTCTCGAGAGGCTGAAGTGGGAGGATCACTTGAGCCCAGGAGTTCTGAGCTATAGTGTGCTATGCCAGTCAGGTGTCCACACTAAGTTCAGCATCAATATGGTGACCTGCCGGGAGCAGGGGACCACCAGGTTACCTAAGGAGGGATAAACCAGCCCAGGTCGGAAATGGAGCAGGTCAGAACTCCCGTGCTGATCAGTAGTGGGATCGCACCTATGAATAGCCACTGCACTCCAGCCTGGGCAACATAGTGAGACCCCGTCTCCAAAAAAAAAAAAAAAGACAATGATACTTTTTTTATTTCATAGCTAAGTTCACATTAAAGTAAAGAAAGCCCTTCTAGGCCCAAAGCAAAGGTGAAACTAAAAATCAATTAAGCATGAGTGAATGCTACAGCTGCTCTTGGGAAGGGATGGTTTCTAATCTCAGAAAACAAGGGGTTTCAGTTTTTAAGGACCAATCATGAAGAGATGGGTCCTTATATCTGCAAATATCTGGGAATCTGAAAGCCACGTTACATGAAGCAAGGATCCCCCATGGACTACTTCCTTGGTAAAAGAATGAACTGAAAGAAAAAGTTCTCATGAGCAAAATGAGATTTTGACGAAGCTTGGATGTCTTTGCCTGGGCTCTGGATGGAGAAAGTTTTCTTAGAGAAATTTTAACCTTGGGCCTGTCTTCATGCAGATTTGAGATTTTAGTTTACATGGCTGGCATGGTTCAGAAAACCCAAGCCAAGAAATCCACATAAAAAGTAATGCTAAACTGGTTTTAGCCTTGGGGCGCTTGGGAAAAGCAAAAGCTAAATTGCTTCGAAGACTCACACTCTTAAACCAGATGGACAAGGATTCCCCCAGCTAAAGCTGAGGTTGACATTTTTTTAATTAGATAAAATATGCAGCTTTGCAGGGGAAAAAAATTATATATATGTAAATTATATAAGTAAAACTGACCAACATTGACTAAGAAAGAGAACATCTGAAGACCTATAATCATTAAAGAAATTGATTAGATCGTCGGCAAAACCTGAGTCCCATCCTCTCGCTCTCCTCCCCTGGCAGCATGAGCTTCACCACCGGCTCCACCTTCTCCACAAACTACCGGTCCGTGGGCTCCGTCCAGGTGCCCAGCTACGGTGCCCAGCCGGTCAGCAGCGTGACCAGTGTCTATGCAGACGCCGGGGGCTCTGGTTCCCGCATCTCGGTGTCCCGCTCCACCAGCTTCCGGATCGGCATGGGGGCCGGGGGCCTGGCCTCGGGGATGGCCAGAGGTCTGGCAGGAACGGGAGGCATCCAGAACAAGAAGGAGACCATGCAACCTGGCCTCCTACCTGGACAGAGTGAGGAGCCTGGAGACCGAGAACAGAAAGCTGGAGAGCAAAATCCAGCAGAACCTGGAGAAGAAGGGACCCCAGGTCAGAGACTGGAGCCATTACTTCAAGACCATGGACGACCTGAGGGCTCAGATCTTTGCAAATACTGTGGACAACGCCTGCATCGTTTTGCAGATCCACAATGCCTGTCTTGCTGTTGATGACTTTAGAGTCAAGTATGAGACAGAGCTGGCCATGCGCCAGTCTGTGGAGAGCCACATCCATGGGCTTCACAAGGTCCTCGATGACACCAATGTCACTGGGCTGCAGCTGGAGACAGAGATTGAGGCTGTCAAGGAGGAGCTGCTCTTCATGAAGAAGAACCATGAAAGGAAGTAAAAGGCCTACAAGCCCAGATTGCCAGCTCTGGGTTGACCATGGAGGTAGATGCCCCCAAATCTCAGGACCTCGCCAAGATCATGGCAGACATCCAGGCTCAATATGACAAGCTGGCTCGGAAGAACTGAGAGGAGCTGGACAAGTACTGGTCTCAGCAGATTGAGGACAGCACCACAGTGGTCACCACACAGTCTGCCGAGGTTGAAGCTGCTGAGACGACACTCACAGAGCTGAGACACATGGTCCAGTCCTTGGAGACTGACCTAGACTCCATGAGAAATACGAAGATCAGCTTGGAGAACAGCCTGAGGGAGGTGGAGGCCCGCTGTGCTCTGCAGATGGAGCAGCTCAACGGGATCCTGCTGCACTTGGAGTCAGAGCTGGCACAGACCCAGGCAGAGGGACAGCGCCAGGCCCAGGAGTACGAGGCCCTGCTGAACATCAAGGTCAAGCTGGAGGCTGAGATCGCCACCTACCGCCGCCTGCTGGAAGATGGCGAGGACTTCAGTCTTGGTGATGCCCTGGACAGCAGCAACTGCATGCAAACCGTCCAAAAGACCACCACCTGCTGGATAGTGGATGGCAAAGTGGTGTCTGATACCAAGGACACCAAAGTTCTGAGACATTAGGCCAGCAGAAGCGGGGGACTCTTTGGGGAGGAGGAGACCAATAAAAAGTTCAGAGGTCAAAAAAAAAAGTTGATTAGTAGTAAAATCTACCTAACAAAGATAAAATTGATGGTTTTCATAGACGAGTTTACCCAATAATCAGTTTTAAAAAAAGAATCTCATACAAACTAAAATTTCCAGAAAATAGAAAAAGGAAATACTGCCCAAATAACTTTATGTGGCAGGTATAAAATAACCCTTATGGCAGAGACTGCTAATTATCCTATTACCTATTCTCCCCTTATCTTTCACAGCAGAAGAACCTTTGCTTTTAAGTTCAAATAAAGGCCACACTTCCCAGCCTTCCTTGCAGCTGGGTGTAGCCATATGACTAAGTTCTGGCCAAGAGAAGTAGAAATGTTGTATGCAACTTTTGATTCATGCTCAAAAGTCAGAGACATGCTATTTCTTCACCCTGCCACTTAGAAAGTATATGAGCTGGCCAGGCACAGTGCCTTATGCCTGTAACCCCAGCACTTTGGGAGGCCGAGGCAGGCAGATCATGAGGTCAGGAGTTTCAGAGCAACCTGGCCAACATAGTGAAACCCAGTCTCTACTAAAAATATAAAAATTAGCCAGGCGTGCTGGCATACACCTGTAATTCCAGCTACTCAAGAGGCTGAGGCAGGAGAATCGTTTGAACCCAGAGGGCGGAGGTTGCAGTGAGCCAAGATCACCCCACTGCACTCCAGCTTGGGCAACAGAGTGAGACTTTCTCTCAAATAAATACATATATAAAAGTTAATGAGCTATTTGGACCATACAAACTAGGAGTGGTTGAGCGGAAGCACCAAACCAGCCCTGGACCACCAACCTCCAGACAATACAGGACAGAGAAAAAAACTTCTCTCTCATTCACGTCGCCACTATTTTTGTATCATTTACATACAGCCAAACCCGTGTAGCAAGTAGATCACCCTATATACCAACACCAGAAATGTATCATATGAGAAAGAAAAATTGAGAGCCAATCTCAGTTATGATTATAGATGCAAAATCCTAAATAAACTGCTAGCAAATGGAATGAAGTATAATACTTAAGAAAAATTATGACTAAATTGGGTTTATGCCATGATTGCAGGGATGATTTTAACATTAGAAAATGCATTAATGTAAGTAGTCACACTAAGAGATTAAAAATTAAAACTGGTAGCTCATGCCTGTAGTCTCAGCACTTTGGGAGGCTGAGGCAGGTAGACCACCTGAGATCAGGAGTTCAAGATCAGCCTGGCCAACACGGAGAAACCCTGTCTCTACTAAAAAAAATACAAAAAAATTAGCTGGGCGTGGTGGTGCATGCCTGTAATCCTAGCTACTAGGGAGGCTGAGGTAGGAGAAGCACTTGAACCCAGGAGGCAAAGGTTGTGGTGAGCTGAGATCGCACCATTGCACTCCAGCCTGGGCAACAAGAGTGAAACTCCATCTGAAAAAAAAGAAAATACTAGGCCAGGCACAGTGGTTCACCCCTGTAATCCCAGCAATTTGGGAGGCCAAGGCGGGTGGATCACCTGAAGTCAGGAGTTGGAGACCACCCTGACCAACATGGTGAAACCCCATCTTTGAAAAAAAAAAAAAATATATATATATATATATACATATATATATAATGATACAGACCTCAATGATTAAAAAAAAAAAAAGAAAAAGAAAAAAATGAAAAAAGAAAGAAAGAAAGAAAGAAAATACATGAAGCAAATATGAACCAAAGGAAATATCAGGGAAGTAATTTTAATATTTTACAAATGACGATACAAGAGGAAAAATATAAAGGATAATGAAGGACATAATACAAGAATATACAGGCCAGTCGCAGTGGCTCACACCTGTAATCCCAGCACTTTGGGAGGCTGAGGCGGGCGGATCACGAGGTCAACAGATCGAGACCATCCTGGCCAACATGGTGAAGCCCTGTCTCTACTAAAAATACAAAAAAATTAGCTGTGCGTAGTGGCGTGCGCCTGTAGTCCCAGCTACTCTGGAGGCTGAGGCAGGAGAATGCTTGAACCCAGGAGGCAGAGGTTCCAGTGAGCCAAGATCACACCACTGCACTCCAACCTGGCACCCGGCGACAGAGCGAAACGACTCTGTCTCAAAAAAAAAAAAAAAGAAGAATATACAAACACTAGGAACATAAAAGCACCTACTCACATAGCCTCAAAATACATAAAACAACTGATAAAATTCCTAAGGCTGGGTGTGGTGACTCATGCCTATAATCCCAGCATTTAGAGAGGCCTAGATGGGAAGAATTGTTTGAGCCCAGGAATTCCAAGACCAACCTGGGCAGAATAGTGAGAACTCATCTTGAACTCCTGACCCTTTTTTTTTTTTTTTTTGAGACTGAGTTTCACTCTGTCGCCCAGGCTAGAATGCAGTGGTGTAATCTTGGCTCACTGCAACCTCCGCCTCCCAGGGTCAAGGAATTATCCTGCCTCAGCCTCCTGAGTAGCTGGGATTATAGGCACGTGCCACCACACCTCCCTAATTTTTGTATTTTTAGGAGAGACAAATTTTAACCATTTTGGCCAGGCTGGTCTCAAACTCCTGACCTCGTGATCCACTTGCCTCGGCCTCCCAAAGTGCTTGGATTACAGGCGTGAGCCACTGCGCCAAGCAAGACCTCATCTCTATTTTTTTTTAAATTAAATTAAATTAAAAAGAAAAAATGTTTTCTGGAAGAAATAGATGACTTACGGTTAGAGATTTTTATATACCCTTCCCTGAAACTGGTTGATCAAGGAGACAAAAATAAGTAGAGGTATAAAATAGCTGTGTAATAGCATTGGTAAATTCAAGCTTTTGGGCCGAGCATGGTGGCTCATGCATGTATGTTCTGGACCTTGGGAGGCCAAAGTGGGTGGATCACCTGAGGACAGTAGTTTGAGACCACCCTGGCCAACATCACAAAACCCCATCTCTACCAAAAATTAGTCGGCATGTGGCATGCACCTGTAGTCCCAGCTACTAGGGAGGCTGAGGCAGAAGGATGGCTTGAACCCAGGAGGCAGAGGTTGCAGTGAGCCAAGATTGCACCACTGCACTCCAGCCTGGGCAACCATAAGACTCTATCTCAACAACAACAACAAAATTCAAGCTATTGGTGTATATAGAATTTCACATATTAACATAACCTTTTCTAGCATGTATGGATCAGGTAATATTGAATATGTTTGATACTACAAAGAAACTCTTGAAAATTTCAAAGATTCACTATTATCAAATTAAGGTCAGATGTGTTGGCTCACACCTATAATCCCAGCATTTCGAGAAGCTGAGTCAGGAGGATGGCTTTAGCCCAAGAGTTCTAGGCTGCAGGCCAGGCATGGTGGCTCACGCCTGTAATCCAAGAACTTTGGAGGCCAAGGAGGGCAGATCACCTGAGGTCGGGAGTTCAAAACCAGCCTGATCAATATGGTGAAACCCCATCTTTAAAAAAAAATTAAAAATAAAAAATAAAGAGTTCTAGGTTGCAGTGAGTTATGATTGTGCCATTGCAATCCAGCCTGGGCAACAGAATAAGACATTGTCTCTTAAAAAAAAAAAAAAAAGGTTGCATTATTATACAGATTATGTTTTCTGACTGTAATGCAATAAAAATTTTAAATTAATAGATAATAAAATAGTTTTTAAACAAACCACCCAAAAAAACTGAAAACAGCCCAATGTTCACCAATAGGAGTATAGATAAATAAGGTATTTTCATACAATGAAATATGATAGAGTAGTGAAAATGAATGAACTCCATCAATATGAATCTTAAAATAAATGGCTTATTTTAAATAAGAAAGTTGCAGAAGCATTTATATGTTATGATATCATTTATATAAAGTGCAAAAACGTGCAATAATAAATAATATATTGTTTAAAAATTAGCTGAGTGTGGTGGCAGGCACCTGTAATCCCAGCTACTCCTGAGGCTGAGGCAGGAGAATCACTTGAACCTGGGAGGCGGAGGTTGCAGTGAGCTGAGATTGTGCCACTGCACTCCAGCCTGGGCAATAGAGCAAGACTCCATCTCAATAATAATAATAATAATATATTGTTTAGAGATGTGTACACATGTGAACAAAAACTTTTTCAATCAAAGGGATCATAAATACACAATTCAGGATAGTGACTACAGCTGTGGAAAGGGGGAGTACAATATGGAAGTGTACACAGAGGCCTTTAACTAGATCTGTAAGTTTTAGTTATTTATTTAAAGCGATCTAACACAAATACAGAAAAATATTCAAAGTCAACAAAGCTGATGATTAAATATTATGTTATTTTCTGTACTTTTCTGTACATTTGAAATACTTCATCATTAGAACAGTAGGAAAAGAAAAAGAATTTTTAAAAAGGAAGAGCATCCATGAACAGAAAGCAAGCTGCATATCAGGGAGGAAAGTCCAGTTCCCCTGAGATTTTCCCATGAAACACACAAAGTCAGCAAACAGTAGAGCGATAGTTACAGGGCTCAGAGAGAAAGAGTGACTCAAGAATTGTATTCCCTGCCAAGCAGCAAAAGTCTCAAGCTGAAAGAACTCAGGGAATACATAAAACAAGGGCCCTTTGAAATCCAACCAACCAAATAATAAATCACATTAAGGATGCAGGAATTAAGAAGCCAAGCTAAACGGTCTGTCTGTGAGCATTGCATTCAGAGAACTGAGGCTAAACTTACATGGAAACCATGGTTACAAAACAGAAAATAAATACTGTATATGTAACTATCAGATAGTGCTAGACTGGGGTACGGGAAATGGAAGTGTAAATGTATTATTTTCCTCATCCCCCAGAAGATTTCATAAGTCACTGTCTAAAATAAAAATGTGTAGTGAGACAAGGCATGGGGGTTCATGCCTGTAATCCCAGCACTTTGGGAGGTCAAGGTGAGCAGATCACCTGAGCTCAGGAGTTTGAGACTAGCCTGGCCAACATGGTGAAACCCCATCTCTAATAAAAACATTTTTAAAAATTTTCTAGGCATGGTGGTGGACACCTACAGTCCCAGCTACTCAGGAGGCTGAAGCAGGAGAATTGCTTGAACTCAGGAGGTAGAGGTTGCAGTGAGCTGAGATCAGACCACCGCACTCCAGCCTGAGTGACAGAACGAGACTCCATCTCAAAAAAAAAAAACCTGAAGTTCAAGATTTTGTTCATTTTCCCTTTGGCTAACTACAAGTAAAATAATTTAAATTGTACTTTTTTGATAAATAACATTTATTATCGTCTACTTTCATAACTTTTTTTTCCAAGACAGAGTCTTGCTCTGTCACTCGGGCTGGAGTGCAGTGGCACGATCTCGGCTCACTGTAACCTCCACCTCATGTGTTCAAGTGATTCCCCTGCCTCAGCCTCCAGAGTAGCTGGGATTACAGGTGTCTGCCACCATACCCAGCTAATTTTTAAATCACTTGAACCCAGGAGATGGAGGTTGTGGTAAGCCAAGGTCGTGCCACTGCACTCCAGCCTGGGCAACACAGTGAAACTCCATTTCAAAAAACAAAAACTCTATCTATCTATCTATCTATCTATATATATATATACACACACACACACACACATATACGCGCATGTGCACGCGCACACGCGCGCACACACACACACACACACAGAGAGAGCTTACTGACCATGTGTCTCCACCTGAGTGGACTACGAGCTCTGTGAGGTCAGAAACAGAACAGTGCTTGAGGCTGGGAGTGGTACTCATGCCTGTAGTCCCAGCACTTTGGGAGGCTAAGATGGGCAGATCACTTGAGCCCAGGAGTTCAAGACCAGCCTGGGTAACATGGCAAAACCCTGTCTTTACAAAAAAAAAAAATTAAAATTAAAAATTAGCCAGGTGCGGTGGTGACATACCTGTAGTCCCAGCTACTCAGGAGGCTGAGGCAGGGGAATCGCTTAAATCCAGGAGACAGAGGTTACAGTGAGCCAAGATCACACCACTGCACTCCAGCCTGGGCTACAGAGTGAGACTCTGTCTCAGAAAAAAAGAAGTTGTCTTCGTTTGTAATTATCCACTTGTTTGTGTGACCATGTGACTATCTGCTGACTTTTCCTCTAAACTGTAAGCCCCATAAAATCAGGAGGCATGCCGTTTTTACTCTTTTTGCTAAAGTATCTACTGTGTCTGGCATGTACCAGATCCTTTATTCTTATTGAGTGAGTACACGAGTCTGCAGAAGCAGCAGCCACTATACAGCGCCTCTTGGGGGCACTCTTAGTCCTCCATAATCATTGGGGCCAAGACCTGACAAGAACCTCTCCCCTTTGGGCATCCACGCAGAGTTAGTAAAAGATGGGGTGTGAGTTACAAGTCTCCTGGTCACCAGCAGTGAGTCCTTGGCTGAGTCACATCCCTTGTCTGAACCTTGATATCTTCATGTGTAAAATGTAGATCATGATTCTTATCTCACTGCGGTTGTCAGGAGGACCAGATGAACCCTGGATGTGAAAGTGCTCATTAAAACTTTTGCCGAGCCAGGCACGGTGGCTCTCGTCTATCCCAGTACTTTGGGAGGCTGAGGCAGGTGAATCGCCTGAGGTCAGGAGTTCGAGACCAGCCTGGCCATCATAGTGAAACCCCTCTCTACTAAAAATACGGAAAATTAGCTGGCGGTGGTGGCGGACACCTGTAATCCCAGCTACCAGGGAGGAAGAGGCAGGAGAATCACTTGAACCTGGGAGGCGGAGGTTGCAGTGAGCCAAGATCGTGCCATTGCACTCCAGCCTGGGAAACAAGAGCAAAACTCCGTTTAAAAAAAAAAAAAACCTTTTGCCAGACCGGACGCAGTGGATCACACCAGTAATCCCAGCACTTTGGGAGGCTGAGGCAGGTGAATCACAAGGTCAGGAGTTTGAGACCAACCTGGCCAATATGGTGAAACCCCGTCTCACTAAAAATACAAGAAAATTAGCCAGGCATGGTGGTGCATCCCTGTAATCCCAGCTACTTGGGAGGCCGAGGCAGGAGAATTGCTTGAATCTGGGCAGCAGACATTGCAGTGAGCGGAGATCACACCACTACATTCCAGCCTGGGCAACAAAGCGAGACTCTATCTCAAAAAAAAAAAAAAAACTTTGCCAGATGCAGTGGCTCACACCTGTAATCCCAGCACTTTGAGAGGCTGAAGCGGGAGGATCACTTGAGCCCAGGAGTCTGAGGCTGTGGTGAGCTAGGATCATGCCACTGCACTCCAGCCTGGGTGACAGAGTAAGACTTTGTCTCTAAAAAAAAGAGAAAAGAGGCCAGGTGAGGTGGTTCACACCTATAATCCCAGCACTTTAGGAGGCTAAGGCAGGCAGATCATGAGGTCAGAACTTCGAGACCAGCCTGACCAACATGGTGAAACCCCCGCTCTACTAAAAATACAGAAATTAGCCAGGCGTAGTAGCACATGCCTGTAATCCCAGCTATTCAGGAGATTGAGGCAGGAGAAACGCTTGAACTTGGAAGGCAGAGGTTGCAGTGAGCCGAGATCATGTCACTGTACTCCAGCCTGGGTGACAGAACCAGACTCCATCTCGAGAAAAAAAAAAGAGGGGCTGGGCGCGGTGGCTCATGCCTGTAATCCCAGCACTTTGGGAGGTCGAGGTGGGTGGATCACGAGGTCAAGAGATCGAGACCATCCTGGTCAACATGGTGAAACCCCGTCTCTACTAAAAATACAAAAAATTAGCTGGGCATGGTGGCGCGTGCCTGTAGTCCCATCTACTCAGGAGGCTGAGGCAGGAGAATTGCCTGAACCCAGGAGGCGGAAGTTGCGGTGAGCCGAGATTGTGCCGTTGCACTCCAGCCTGGGTAACAAGAGCGAAACTCCATCTCCAAAAAAAAAAAGAAAGAAAATGTGTGTGTGTGTATGTGTGTAGTCTATGTTTTTCAGGCTGGTCTGGAACTCCTGGACTCAAACAATCCTTTCTCCTCAGCCTCTCAAAGTGCTAGGAGCTCACAAGTACAAGTATGACCACCATACCAAGCCAAAAACAACACTTTTAACACTGGGCAAAGAAAGTATTGTTTAGTTTTTCAAAAGGGACTTTACTAGGAATCTAAATGTAAACTAAAACCAAATTTACAGAAAAAACAAAAGTTGACACAGATAGTTTTAGGTTTCTTACCCTATGTGGCAAAATGAGCCAGGCTCTCACCCTAAAGAATGATAGGTCTGAGGCCAGGCGTGGTAGCTCACACCTATAATCCCAGCACTTTGGGATGCCAAGGTGAGAAGATCACTTGAGCCCAGGAGTTCAAAACCAGCCTAGCCAACATAAAGAGACATTATCTCTACAGAAAACTTTTGAAGTTTAGCCGGGCATGGTAACCCTGCACCTGTAGTCCCAGACATTCAGGAGGCTGAGGTGGGAGGATTGCTTGAGCTGGGGAAGTTGAGGCTGCAGTGAGCCATAATCGCACCCCTACTACAGCCTGGGCAACAGAGTAGGACCCTGTCTCAAAAATAAAAAAACAATGACAGCTGTGCTACAAATGGGTTTGACAGGCACAACTTATGGGGCACCCACCACTTCAGTCCCAAGAGGGTTAAGCACTGGGCCAGGCCAGCACTGGACCCCAGACAGAGAAAGGGCCTTCTGAGCCCCACTGTGAAGTCCCACAGAGACGTGCTTCTGGCCCTTCTCTCTCCTGATCTGCTCAGGGAAGCATCTGGTTCACAGCTCCTGGGTGAGGCAGGCATGCCGTTCTTTTGCCCCAGCAGTCCCGAGGGATACCACAGGCTGAGCCCACTGACCCTCCAGTGGCTGCTTTTTCTCCTTTGGGACATCTCTGGCTCCAGCCTCTGAAGCCAAAGCCCTGCCTGCTGTTACAGTCCTCTGACCACCTCTGAAGCTCAGCTTCCTCCCCAGAGCCCTTAAACCCCCTAGCAACGGGCTTCTAATTAGAATCACACACATACTCATTTCCTGCCAGCTGTTCTACAGTCTTGGTGTGGTGGAATCCATCCAAGTACCAGGGGCAGTGAGGGGAGCAAAGCCCATCTTCTCTCAAGGAGGCAGAAGTGGTCCTGGGACAGGGCTGGGGCTAGCCCATCCAGCCTGCAGCTGCTCCCTCACCCCTCCTAAAAGAGTCTCTGTCTTGTCTCTGATACAGAGATAACATTGCCCTCTCTCCTCAGTTTCCATCTCCATCTATTTATTTATTTAGAGACAGAGTCTAGCTCTGTTGCCCAGGCTGGAGTGCAGTGGTGCAATCTCGGCTCACTGCAGCCTCCACCTCCCAGGTTCAAGCGATTCCCCCTGTCTTAACCTCCTGAGTAGCTAGGACTACAGGCATGAGCCACCACATCCAGCTAATTTTTTTTTTTTTAATAAGATGGGGTTTCACCATGTTGACCAGGATGGTCTCGATCTGTTAACCTCGTGATCTGCCCTCCTTGGCCTCCCAAAGTGCTGGGATTACAGGCATAAGCCACCGCGCCCGGCTTAATTTTTTTGTGTTTTTAGTAGAGACAGGGTTTCACCATATTGGCCAGATTGATCTTGAACTCCTGATCTCAAGCAATCTGCCTGCCTTGGTCTCCCAAAGTGCTGGGATTACAGGCGTGGGCGATCCTGTCTGGCCCCTTCTCTTTCAGAAGGAAAGATGGGAATGCTGACTGGGGTGAGAGGGAGCAGGCAGGCACAGTACTGAGGACTGGAAAATGAGGGAGGAGGCAGAAAGGGTAGCTCTATCCTGAATTGCCTCCAGGATGTTTCAGGAGATCCCCCATCCTCTGGGCTTCAAGGATCCACCTCCTTCACCACCCCAAGGCCTTGGCACCATCATCCTTGCTCTGTCTTCCAGAAGGCTCTTTGCCTTTTTCCTTCTCTCCCCCTCCAGGCCTGCCTCTCTCCTGCCTTCTATTCCAGCTCAGCTCATGCCTCCTCTAGGAAACTTTCCCAGGTAGCACCTAATCTGCATTGCTGTGACCCTGCTGTTCCCTAAAGCAGTAGTCTGTCTTCACAAGGTTTGTTTCTGTGCGCCCTAAAAGAATTGTTTTCTTCTTGAGCCCTAAAGAAATATCTTAAACTATGTACTGGTTTGCACATTTTTCAGGTTGACAGCTAAGATTTTTTTCATCATGTTTAAATCATTGCCAAGTGTGTAATTTCTGAAATGTTTTACATATTGCAACATTTTAAAATAAAATTACTAAGATTCTGTCCTAAATGTATGTTCAATTAAATCTAAATATTACAATGATTTGATACCTTCCACCATCCATTCATTTATTTATTTATTTTTTAATTTTATTTATTTATTTATTTATTTATTTTGAGACAGAGTTTTGCTCTTGTTACCTAGGCTGGTGTACAATGGCTCGATCTCGGCTCACTGCAACCTCCGCCTCCTGGGTTCAAGCAATTATCCTGCCTCAGCCTCCCGAGTAGCTGGGACTACAGGCGTGCACCACCATGCCCAGCTAATTTTTGTATTTTTAGTAGAGACGGGGTTTCACCATGTTGACCAGAATGGTCTTGATCTCTTGACCTCGTGATCCACCCGCCTCGGCCTCCCAAAGTGCTGGGATTAAAGGCGTGAGCCACTGCACCCGGCCTTTATTTTATTTTTTTAAGAGACAGGGTTTCACCACATTGCCCAGGCTGGTCTCAAACTCCTGAGCTCAGGCAATCTGCCCACCTTGGCCTCCCAAAGTGCTGTGATTACAAGCATAAGCCACCGCACTTGGCCTTATTTATTTATTTATTGAGACAGAGTCTCACTCTGTTGCCCAGGCTGGAGTGCAGTGGTGCGATCTCGGCTCACCACAATCTCTACCTCCCAGGTTCAAGCAATTCTCGTGTCTCAGCCTCCTGAGTAGCTGTAATTGTAGGCACATGCCACCATAACCAGGTAATATTTGTATATTTTTAGTAGAGACAGGGTTTAACCATGTTGGCCAGTCTGGTCTCAAACTCCCTACCTCAGGTGAACCGCCTTCCTCGGCTTCCCAAAGTGCTGAGATTACACGTGTAAGCCACTGCACCCGGCCTCCAACATTTATTTAAAATATATATGTATGATAGAGGCCAGGCACGGTGGCTCACGTCTGTAATCCCAGCACTTCGGGAAGCCAAACCAGGCAGATTACATGAGGTTGGGAGTTTGAGACCAGCCTGACCAACATGGAGAAACCCAATCGCTACTAAAAATATGCAAATATTAGCTGGGCATGGTGGCGCATGCCTGTAATCCCAGCTACTCAGGAGGCTGAGACAAGAGAATTTCTTGGACCCAGGAAGTAGAGGTTGTGGGTGAGCCAAGATGGTGCCATTGCACTCCAGCCTGGGCAACAAAAGCAAAGCTCTGTCTCAAAAAAAAATATATATATATACACACACACACACACACATAAACACACGTATGTATGTATATGTATGTATGTATGACAGAACAACCAGATAGGAAATTAATAAGGAAACAGAGAACCTAAACAACATTATAGACCAATTGTCCCTAAGAGTATATATAGACTACTCCACCTGATAGCATCCAAATACACATTCTTCCTAATCTGACACAGAATATTTTTCAGGAGAGAGCACATGTTAGGTCACACAGTAAGCCTTAACAGATTAAGGTGTGGCTCACACCTGTAATCCCAGATTTAAGAAGATTGAAATCATGCCATGTATTTTTTATGATCACAATGAAATCAAACTAAAAATCAATAGCAGTAGGAAAACTGGAAAAATCACAAATATGTGGAAATTGCACAACACACTCTTGAGCAACCAGTGGGTCAAAGAAGAAATCACAAGGGAAATTATAAAATATCTTGAGAAAATAAAAACAAAAACATACCAACACTTATGAGATGCAGCAAAAGTAGTATAAAGAGGGAAGTTTATAGTGGTAAACGCTACATTTAAATAAAAGAAAGATGGCTGGGTGCGGTGGCTCACGCTTGTAATCCCAGCACTCTGGGAGGCTGAAGTGGGCAGACCACCTGAGGTCAGGAGTTCGAGACCAGACGGGCTAACATGGTGAAACCTTGTCTCTACTAAAAATAAAAATAAAAAACTTAGCTGAGTTTTGTGGTGTGTGTCTGTAATCCCAGCTACTCAGGAGGCTGAGGCACGAGAATTGCTTGAACCTGGGAGGTGGAGGTTGCAGTGAGCCCAGATTGTGCCACTGCAGTTTAGCCTGGGCAATAGAGCAAGACTCCATCTCAAAAGAAGGAGAAGGAGAAGAAGAGGAAGATGAAGAGGAAGAGGAGAAGGAGGAGGAGGAGGAACAAAATCAGCAACCTAAATTTACACTTCAAGGAGCTGGAAAAAGAATAATAAACTAATCTCAAAGTTAGCAGAAGAAAGGAAATAATAAAGTTTAGAGCATAAATAAGTAAAAGAGAATAGTCGGGAACAGTGGCTCACTCCACTGTAATCCCAACACTTTGTGAGGCCAAGACGGATGAATCTTGAGGTCAGGAGTTCGAGACCAGCCTGGCCAACATGACGAAACCCCATCTCTACTAAAAATACAAAAATTAGCCAGGCGTGGTGGCATGCGCCTATAAATATAGTCCCAACTACTTGGGAGGCTGAGACAGGAGAATTGCCTGAACCCGGGAAGTTGAGGTTGCAGTGAGCCCAGATTATCTATTTAAAATATAGATGTATAATAGAGGCCAGGCACGTTGCTCACACCTCTAATACCAGCACAGAACCTGAACAGACATTTCTCCAAAGAAGATATACAAATGACCAAGAAGTAGGTAAAAAATACTCAACATCATTAATCATCAGAAAAATACAAATTAAAACCACAATGGGATGGGTGTGGTGGCTCACGCCTGTAATCCAAGCACTTTGGAGGCCAAGGCAGGCGGATCACCTGAGGTCAGGAGTTCAAGACCAACCTGACCAACATGGTGAAACCTCATCTTTTTTCTAAAAAAAATATATATATATATATTTATTTATATATATATATATAAAACCACAATGGAGGTAACCACAATTACCTCACACCCATTAGGATGACCACTACCAAAAAAACAGAATATAAGAAGCATTGGTGAGGATGTGGAGAAATTGGAGCCCTTGCACACTGTCGTCAGGATTGTAAAATGATGCAGCCACCATGGAAAACAGCATGGGGGTTTCTCAAAAAATTCAAAACAGATCTACATTTGACCTCACAGTCCCACTTCTGAGTATAGCTCCTAAAGAATTGAAAACAAGATCTTGGCTGGGCGTGGTGGTTCATGCCTGTAATCCCAGCATTTTGGGAGGCTGAGGCGGGCGGATCACAAGGTCAAGAGATCAAGACCACCCTGGCCAACATGGTGAAACCCCATCTCTACTAAAAATACAAAAATTAGCCCGGTATGGTGGCACATGCCTGTAATCCCAGGTACTCAGGAGGCTGAGGCAGGAGAATTGCTTGAACCTGGGAGGTGGAGGTTGCAATGAGCCAAGATCGTGCAATTGCACTCCATCCTGGGCAACAGAGCAAGACTCTGTCTCAAAAAAAAAAAGAAAGAAAGAAAAAGATCTTGGAGAGATTTGCACACCAATCTCATAGCAGTAGCAGTAGACATGGAAACAACCCAAATGTCCACCAGCAGATGAATGGATAAAGAAAATGTGGTGGCCAGGAATGGTGGCTCACTCCTGTAATCCCAACATTTTGGAAGCAAGGTGGGAGGATTGCTTGAGCCCAGAAGTTCAAGACCAATCAGGGAAACATAACGAGACTCCCATCTCTACAAAAAATAGAAAGTTAGCCAGGTATGGGGGTGCATGCCTATAGTCCCAGCTGCTCAAGAGACTGACGTGGGAGGATCACCTGAGCCCAGGAGGTCAAGGCTGCAGTAAGCTGAGATCATGCCACTGAATTCCAGGAAACTCTGTCATATGCTACAGCATGAATAAGCCTTGAGGATATTATGCGATGTGAACTAAGTCAGTCACAGAAAGAAAAATACTATATGATGCAGCTTATGTGAGGTATCCAAAGTAAATAAAGTCATAGAAACAGAAAGTAGAGGGCCAGGCATGGTGGCTCATGCCTGTAATCCCAGTTCTTTGGGAGGCCGAGGCAAGCAGATCACTTGAGCCCAGGAGTTTGAGACCTACCTGGGAAACATAGTGAGACCCCATCTCTACTACAAATAAAAAAATTAGCCAGGGGCAGTGTTGAGCAACTGTAGTCCCAGCTAATCAGAAGGCTGAGGCAGGAGACTCACTTGAACCAGGGAAGTGGAGGTTGCAGTGAGCTGAGATCATGTCACTGCACTCCAGCCTGGGCAACAGAGCAAGATTCTGTCTCAAAAAAAAAAAAGAAAAGAAACAGAAAGTAGAATTGTAGTCACTGTGGGGAGGGAGAAACAGTTGTTGTTCAAAGGGTAGAGGGTTGCAGTCATGCAAGATGAAAAAGTCTAGAGATCTGTTGTACAATGTATATATAGTTAACGATACTGTAATGTACACTAAAAGAGTGATTTATTAATTTGTTATGTCTTTTTTACCAGTTGACAGATAGAGATAGACAGATGATTGATAGAAGATAGGTAGATAGATAAATAGATGATAAATTGATAGACGTATAGATGGATGGATGGATAGATATATACATATAGATAGATAGATATAAATATAGATATAGATATAGATATACCCCCCAAAAAAACATGTGAATTCATTCTTTACCATTTAGTCAAGGTAACATAGTAGGCTGGGCGTGGTAGCTCATGCCTATAATCCCAGCACTTTGGGAGGCTGAGGCAGATGGATTGCCTGAGGCCAGAAGTTCAAGACCAGCCTGGCCAACATGGTGAAACCCCTTCTCTACTAAAAATGCAAAAATTAGCTGGGTGTGGTGGCACCAGCCTGTAATCCCAGCTACTGGGGTGGGAAAGGAGGTGCGACACCTTGAGTGCCACCCTGTTCCAGGCCAGATCAACCTTAGAAGGCTGAGGATCACCAGGTGCGGTGGCTCACGCCTGTAATCCCAGCACTTTGGGAGGCCAAGGCAGGTGGATCACGAGGTCAAGAGATCGAGACCATCCTGGTCAACATGGTGAAACCCCGTCTCTACTAAAAATACAAAAAATTTGTTGGGTATGGTGGCACGTGCCTGTAATCCCAGCTACTCAGGAGACTGAGGCAGGAGAATTGCCTGAACCCGGGAGACGGAGGCTGCAGTGAGCCAAGATCGCGCCATTGCACTCCAGCCTGGGTAACAAGAGTGAAACTCCATCTCAGAAAGAAAAATAAAAAAGAAGGCTGAGGATCTGTAAGTAGCTGCCAATAAAACTATTGTGCCTGTGCATCTTTTGGAAAGTCTTAAGCTGTCCCCATTTAAAAACACTGATCCCCAGTTCTGCTGTCTGAGTTTCCTATGGGATCTCCCTCAGGGCAAGAGCAGGGGAGAAACCAAGGAACTGGCAATGTTCCCTCCAGCAGCTGCAAGTCATGGCTTCTATTCCCCCTGGCCTCCCACACTCCTTCTTCCTTACATCTCTACTTCCCCATCGCACAACTTCTCCCTGTATCAGGATAGTCTACTAATGAGAACTCAGAACTTAAGTGACGCTATGGTTCAAGACTAAGA
This sequence comes from Aotus nancymaae, assembly GCF_030222135.1. NCBI lineage: Eukaryota > Metazoa > Chordata > Mammalia > Primates > Aotidae > Aotus > Aotus nancymaae. The sequence goes on from NW_026988523.1 coordinate 32,925,019, forward strand.
GTCATGGGGGTTCCCTCTCTCGGCTTTGGAGCCCCTCTCCCTCTGTCTCTGTACAGGGGAGCTTCTTCCGTCTCTCTTCCTTCTTGCCCTTTCTTGCCTATTAAACTCTCCGCTCCTTAAAACCACTCCACATGTGTCCATGTCATTTTACCTAAACCGGCATGAGGACCAAGAATCCTGGTGTTCCTCTATTCATCGGAGCGGTACCATTTTGGTGCGTTGGCCGGGAAAGGAAATTCATTCAACAGACTGAGTCAAGTTTAAACTATTTATGGCCTTTAATAATTGAGTAAGGTGTACTCCTATGAACAAACTTTGGAGCATGTTTATTTCTCTGCATGGTTCATCTAGAATTTGGAAACTATCCGAATCAAGCTTGACATGCAGAAACAATGAAAGCCCCTTGGGGAGAACTGGCCTCATAGCTTGTCTACACAGTCTCTGCACAGGGCTCCTAACCTGTGGTCAGTAAAGAATGTCACTTTCTTACAAGTCTGGGAGCTCTGAGTTTATCCTGGGACCTCAAGAGGAGAGAATCAACCAACTCACAGGTATTTGAGGATACAAACCCATGGCTGGGCTTGCTTTAATAGTCTTATCTGAAATTCCTTGTGAAACAGTTTCATCAAAGCCAATCCAAAAGGCCTGCATAGAAATAACCATTCTTGCTGCACTTTATGCAAATAATCAGGTCAAGTATAAGATTACAGTTTAGGCCGGGCGCGGTGGCTCACGCCTATAATCCCAGCACTTTGGGAAGCCGAGGCGGGTGGACCACGAAGTCAAGAGAGATCAAGACCATCCTGGTCAACAAGGTGAAACCCCACTCTACTAAAAAAATACAAAAATTAACTGGGCGTGGTGGTGCACACCTATAGTCCCAGCTACTCGGGAGGCTGAGGCAGGAGAATTGCCTGAACCCAGGAGGCGGAGGTTGCGGTGAGCCGAGATCGCGCTATTGCACTCCAGCCTGGGTAACAAGAGCGAAACTCCGTCTCAAAAAAAAAAAAAAGACTACCGTTTATTCATAATTTGTTTTTACCAAAAATGAGGACTAGAGAGAAAAGTTGTGCTCCAAAGCTTATCATACATTTGTCATTAAGTCCTAGTCTCATTCATTGTTTTCAAGCTTTTCAACTACATTTTAGACTAACTCTGCTTATTCCCGTGAATCAAGTGGTGATCTCCGGCAGCTTGGAAGAAAAAATAAAGGATGGGTAATGTAAAAATCTGGATCCATATACTAGCTCTGGGCAATTATCCTGCAAATTCTGCCAGGTAATAAAAGTGAGTGGGGGGGGTGGGGAGGGAGGGGAGGGTGCGGAAGGATAACATGGGGAGAAATGCCAGATATAGTGTATACCTAAAGCAAAATAAATAAATTATTAAAAAAGAAAGAAAAAGAATGTTTAAGGCAAATACAAATACAAATAAAAATAAATAAATAAATAAAGTGAGTAGGGTGCCTATAACCCAGAGGTTTCTTTGTTTAGGAAAATAAAACCAAGGAACTTCATAGATGCCCCTCAAAGGGGAATTCTATAGCTTGACAAGTAAAATTTTAGATGGAAATTATCTACCACACCATACTTACGGAAATTGCTGTACTCACTCAATTATTTGCAATAGGGTTATACACAGAGCACCTTCTAACTGAAACATTAAACAGAGTTTCCATCGCTATCATTTTTCGCTTAATTATTCTCCTTATAGCAGGGATAATAGTTACTAATAAAAAGGAAATATGAAAGTTTTGCTATCACTGAGTCTACTAGGACTTTTTATTGGGTTTAGTGATACAGAGTTTGTTTTTTTTTTTTCTTTTTTCTTTCTTTCTTTCTTTTTTTTTTTTTTTTGAGACGGAATTTCGCTCTTGTTACCCAGTCTGGCGCAATGGCGCCATCTCGGCTCACCGCAACCTCCGCCTCCTGGGTTCAGGCAATTCTCCTGCCTCAGCCTCCTGAGTAGCTGGGATTACAGGCACGCGCCACCATGCCCAGCTAATTTTTTGTATTTTTAGTAGAGACGGGGTTTCACCATGTTGACCAGGATGGTCTTGATCTCTCTTGACCTCGTGATCCACCCGCCTCGGCCTCCCAAAGTGCTGGGATTACAGGCGTGAGCCACCGCGCCCGGCCCTCTTTCTTTTTTTTTTTTTTTTTTTTTTTGAAACAGAGTCTCACTCTGTAGCCCAGGCTGGAGTGCAGTGGTGCAATCTTGGCTCACTGCAACCTCTGCCTCCTGGGTCCTGGTTCAAGCAATTCTCCTGCCTCAGCCTCCCGAGTAGCTGGGATTACAGGCAGACACCAATATGCCCAGCTAATTTTTGTACTTTTAGTAAAGACAGGGTTTCGCCATATTGGCCAGGCTGGTTTCAAACTCCTGACCTTGTGGTCTGCCCACCAACCTCAGCCTCCCAAAATGCTGGGATTACAGGCGTGAGCCACCGCACCCGGCTAGTGATGCAGTTTTGAATGAAACATGATGCTTTTGGATTAACACCTCTAGTAAAGTAAAGGAAAATCTACAGGTACTTAAAAATCAAATCAAAATTATTGACAGGCTCGGGGAAAATGCCTGCTTCAGTCCCAAGTGGCTACAATCCCTCTTTAATAAATTCCAGTCTTCTTTTTTCTTCTTCTTCTTCTTTTTTTTTTTTTTTTTTTTTTTTTTTTTGAGACGGAGTTTCGCTCTTGTTACCCAGGCTGGAGTGCAGTGGCGCGATCTCAGCTCACTGCGACCTCCGCCTCCTGGGTTCAAGCAATTCTCCTGCCTCAGCCTCCCAAGTAGCTGGGACTACAGGCGTGGGCCACCAAGCCCAGCTAATTTTTTTTTTTGTATTTTTAGTAGAGACGAGGTTTCACCATGTTGACCAGGATGGTCTCGATCTCTTCACCTCGTGATCCACCCGCCTCGGCCTCCCAAAGTGCTGGGATTATAGGCGTGAGCCACTGCACCCGGCCAAATTCCAGTCTTCTTTATGGAATTGGTTAATCCCTTTATTAAGCCATCTCTTGCTCGTATACCTTGTATTGATATTTGGACCCTGTGCTATAGCCTGCTGTAGGAGTTATTAAGAAATTATCTTGCCAGGCACGGTGGCTCACGCCTGTAATCCCAGCACTTTGGGAGGCCTAGGCTGGCGGATCACCTGAGGTCAGGAGTTCAAGACCAGCCTGACCAATATGGTGAAACCTTGTCTCTACTAAAAATATAAAATTAGCTGAGCATAGTGGCGGGCTCCTGTATTCCCAGCTACTCGGGAGGCTGAGGCAGGAAAATCACTTGAACCCGCGCGGCGAGGTTGCAGTGAGCAGAGATCGCATCATTGCTCTCCAGCCTGGACAACGAGAGTGAAAGTTCCGTCTCAATAAATAAATAAATACGTAAATAGAAATTATCTTAGGCAGATAGAGAGGAAAAGGGCTCATTGGGAAGTTTTCATTTTTTTAAAGCATCTCCAGAAAAGTTTCTTGTAAACCCCCGGCTCTTAGAGCCAGGCCAGCAACCTTTGATATGCATATGCAAGCCATAAGAAACTGGTCCACCCAAACATGACGATTCTGGCCGCCTTCTTGGCCTTCCGCTACTTGTTCCCGGCAACACGACCGCCCCCACATATCCTGCAGTGTGTAGAAGAACTTCTTGGTGCCCTGTATTTGCATATTAAAAGACTAGGGTGGGAGGGCCAGCTTTTTCAGAGGGCTACGTGAATGACAGCCTCGTCAAACCAATCCCCTGAGCCCTATGCAAATCAGACACCGCCTTCTCCAGCCTCTGTATATATACCTAGCTGATATCTGTGGCAGGTCGGGGTTCCTTTTCTCCACTTTGGACCCCCCCTCCCTCCGTCTCTGTACTGTGAGCTTCTTCCTTCTCCCTTCCTTCGTGCCCTTCTTGCCTATTAAACTCTCCACTCCTTGAAGAAAAAAAAAAAAAAAAAAAAGCCGGGCTTGGTGGCTCACACCTATAATTCCAGCACTTTGGGTGGCTCACCTGAGGTCAGGAGTTTGAGACCAGCCTGACTAATATGGTAAAACCCTGTCTCTACTAAAATTACTAACATTAGTCGGGCATGGAAGTGTGCACCTGTAGTCCCAGCTACTCAAGAGGCTGAGGCAGGAGAATCTCTTGAACCCCTCGGGAGGCGAAGTTGCAGTGAGCCAAGATCACACCACTCTACTCCAGTCAGGGCAACAGAATGAGACTCTGTCTCAAAAAAGAAAAAAAAAAAAAAGACTAAGAGTCATGGTCCCTCTCTCGTGGAATTGCAGTGAGGACTAAATGGGACTTACTGTGTGCCTGGAAGTTGAATATGAGTCTGAGTCTGGGCTAAAAGGGCCTGGAGATGGTGACCTAAGGCCTTTGGCCCTTCATGGAGGGCGATGGAGGGAGGTGCTGGCCCACAGCTGACAGTGCCTGTTGGAATCCAGGAGTCCTGGCTTCTTTCTTGCTCTGCCTTTGAGGTTTTTCTGTGAGATTCTCCCTTGTCACAGGGCCCAGGGCTAAGACCACCAAGGCATAAAACGTTTCCAAGGAGTGGGAAGGTTTTAATGAGCATCCCAGAGGGACCAGGGAATACAAACTCCAAATCCAGCCTTTATATCACCATTATTTCAGGCAACGGGAGGAGGCTCAGCCTTGCTTAGCTCATTCCCAGATGAAGAGGCAGCTGGAGGGAAGTCCCTGAAAGTGCCTCTCTACCCAGCAGAGGGGCTAAGGGAAAGTGGAGAGGTCTCTGCTGCTGTTCCCACCAAAAGCAGGGAGACCTCAAGCAGCAAGCTGACCTCAAGCAGCAAGCTTGAGGTCAGGACGGACCCAGAATCAGGCAGGAATCGGGCAGGAACATGAGACACTGGAAGGTTAGATGGGACTGAACAGGTGAGAAAACTCTTAGGGTCCCCAGGCAGCATTGAGATCTTATAGAGGGGCCCCAAGGGCCTGCTAACTCCAGGGACTAAGACCTCCCAGGTAGGGAGGTACCCCTAGACTGAGACACTCACAAAGGGACCCCAGTTCAGCAGGGGTCAGAGGAAGGTCTGGAGGGAGAAGAGAGTAAAGGGTCCTGGGTGGGCAAGAGGCTGAGGAGGGAGCCTGGGGAGAACACCAGGGTGGGGCATCAGGCCAGTGCCTGGAAGGTGTGGCCAGAGGGGTCCTCTAGCTGCTGCTCTGCTGCTCTTGCTCACGGATGAGGTTGGCGATGGGGCCGGTGATGCCGCCTATCAAGGTCCAGTACTCATCAAAGCTGATGCGCCCATCGTGATTGGCATCCAGGTTCTGGATGAGCTTATCCGCAGCCTTCCGGTTCCCTGTGTCCTGGGAAGGAAGCAAGGGTCAGCAATGCTGAAGGTGGAAGCCCCAGAGAGACTCCAGGCAGGAGGACCCTAGGCAGAGTCCCAGAATCTGACATGGACAGCTGCTTCCCTTGGAAAATACAAACACAGTCCTCTCTGGCTAGGCCTGCACATCCTGAGAAGACAGAGGCCTGGGGGTGGAGGAGACCCTGGAGCTAGGGGAGCTCTGGAAGGATAGAGGCCTCAGCAGAGAAGGACACCCTGAGAGGTCAGAGGCTTGCGGGGGAGGGAAGGGGAGAGGGAAGCAAGGCCCTTGGGTGAGAGGCTTTACCGAGAGCATGTGGTTCAGCTCTTTCCGGAGCATCTCACGGAAGCTGCTCTTGCTGATCTTGTTCTTGACCAGGCTGTACTTAGATACATATTTGTAGAAGTTTTCCACCAGGACAATGATCGCCTTCTCCAGCTCAGTGTAGCAGTCTGACATCTCCCTGCTTCGCCTGCTCGCTGGGCCTGGACACCAAGAGGAGGGGAGATGAGGGGAGACCCCTGTTAGGCATGTCGCTCGCACAGAGACCACCAGGCAGGCTTTGTGTGGGCAATGAAGCCTTTTTATTTCGCACTTGGGTGCAAGTGGGCCAAGTCTGAGAAAGGAGTTAGGCAAGGGGAGTCGGAAAGGGGACTGGTTATGTAGGTTGAGGCAAATGGTTAGTTAAAGGTAGTAATCTATTTTAGGGAGGGGAAGGGCGTCACGGGATACATGGTCACAAGGGTAGGGGTATTATAAGGGTGAGGGTTATTGGTTGCAAGCAGAGGGGAGGGTGGGGTAAATTACACAGTTACAGGGGTGGGGGTCCCGAGAAACCCAACGTCCAGGGGGTAAATTTCGAAAGGCTCAGCAGGAGCAATGGTTGCAGGTTGCTGGGGGAGAGCAATTAGTTGAGGCAGAAACAAGTTGTTTCACTTCTCTTTGTGGCCATCTGGTTACTTCAGACTTTCAGGCCCCTGGGGGCCATCCAGAGGTGTACGTGGGGGTCACCAAGGCTATAATGGCCAGGCTTGGACTTGGAGGCCTGACAACCCCCACAGGCCATACCTTCTCCTCCATGCCCACCCTAGGTCCTTGGTCCCTCCTCCTCCCCTGCTCCTAGTCCCTGGAGAAATAGGTAGCAGGAAAAGGGAAACACAGAGTGGGTGGGGGAAAGGAGGCGAGCCCTGGAATGAGAACTATGCGGCTCCTCTAATCCAGGTGCTCCCCAGTTCAACTGCCTCAACAGGTTCTCCAGGCCCTGCCCCAGCCCCAGGCACCAGGTTCCAGCCCCAGGGAGCAAGATCCCCAGTGTCAGAGCCCTAGGGGGCAAGTGGCTCCCATGGGAAGAGGAGAAGGGTCCACCTGCTCTCCCACCCTGCTCCGCAGCTGGCCCACCTCACCTCGGGGCAAGCATGGCTGGGACTGCTGAGATGAGCCATGGAGGACAGAGGCAGAGGCTTCTGCCTCCCACTCCCAGGACTGGCTGAGACCCCAGCCCCAGGCAACAAAGCAGAAAGGAAGACCTAGGCTTTCCCCAAGCCCTTGCCAGGCTCCAGGGCAGTGAGTCCCATGTCTCAGGCCCAGGCTGTCCCTTTTGGGAAAGGGCAAGGTCCAGATCCATTGGACCAGATTTTGTGCTGCTCTCCCACCACCCCCCGCCACACCCTGCTAGCCTCTCCGCCCTTATGCCCATCCCTAAATACACAGCAGAACCCAAGAACACCCTCGTCCGCTTTACCTAAGGCGGGGCCAGGCCCTGTTCTGCCCCAGCAGGAGACGGATCCTGGACACAGCAGACTGCCAAAGGGCACATGCGTCACCCCCTCACCCCAGGACAAAAGACACTTTCCAAGCGGATACAGCCTTCTGAATAACAGGATATGAGGGGAGCAGGCGGGTCTGGATCGCCTCTGTGAGTCACAGCCCATGCTCAGAGCCCCCGCTTGTCAAACCAGAGAAATCAGACTCCCTTCCCACCCCCAAGCCCAGGAATGAGCTCCAGCCACCCTCGCCTGGCGGGTCCTGATGAAAGGAGATGGACAAAGCAGGGACACAGCCACCACAGGGGCCTGAGCGAGCCACAGTCAGCTTTGGAAGGAAAGGCTGCTCGATCAGGCCCCGCCTCAGCCTCCTGTCCTGCCACCTGCTTTCCATTGGCCCCTGGTGGCCATTCCTACTCCCATGCAGGCTGCCCTGCCCTCTTCAGCCAGCTGAAGCCTGCCCATCACTCGGTCCCTGCCCAAACCACACCTCCAAGGGGAGCCAGCCTTGACCCCTGCCCTGGGTGCCATCCTCACTGACTCCCACAGTCATGCCTGTCATCACCACTGAGCTAGCACTGGCCCACTAACTGGTGAGGCCACAGTGTCTTGCTGGATCTTGTCTTGTTCCTTGAGACAACCATAGTTTTTCTTAAACATGGCCAATGTATTTTCTGAACTAAACGGCAGGACTCATAGACTTGTCTTTAAATCCTGGATATACACCGCCCCCTGCTTTTATTCTCTGCATCTCTCCAGCCCACATCACCTGGCCTGATGCCTTGCTCAAGGTAGACGTTCTATAAATATTCCACCTCCTTCCAGCCCTCATAACAGGTATCACAGGTCCCTGATCACCTTTTAAGCTTTTTCTTTAATGAAGCCTCTTTTGAAGTAAGGGTAGGACCAGGAGGGGATAGGCCAGGAAGCAAGAAGGAAGGAGAGTTCAGAGGGAGACTCAGGCTGTGGCTTCTCTGAGGGAAAATCCTGCCCTTGTCTCCCCTTCTCCGCCTGCCTGAACCCACTGGCCCCTGGCTGGGAGGATGGAACACAGTACCAGAACTGCAGGAAGCCACACTGTTTTCCGTATTCTTTTATTTACGTGTGTAACTGTGTGGTTCCATGTCTATACTGTTGTAAGACTTTCATACGAACTCTAACATTTACAAATGAGGAGGAAGACCATTGTTCAACCCATGGTCTGTCTGCTGTGCCATCCTTGGGTTGGAGGTGGCTCAGGTTCATGACCAAGTTCCAGGTGATTCTGCAAACTGTGCCCTTTTCTGGAAGGACTGTGACAAGCCAATTCCCAACCAAGCCTTGGGAATAGGATGATAATTCAGAGAACATCCCCACACTTAGCCATCCCAGTCCTTGTTCCCTAAGTGAGGGATCTTTTGGGAAATGGTCAGGAAGAGGAAGAGGGAAGGAAATGGGTGCCCCTCTTCCCACAGGCCAGCCAACCTCTCCCACCACCAGCCTTCCTGGAGTCATTTCTCTGAGCTGTCTCCTCCTCGTCTTCCTCAATATCATGACCCAACCCCTGCCTGGCCTCCGGCAGCAGCCAAGCAGACAAGACACAGGTAAGCCCCAGAGACGACTCTGCCACCTGCTCCCAGGAGTACTGGGAGACCCAGAGCAGGAGCTCCAGCACCTCAGGGCTTCAGCTCCCAGCTCCTCCTCCCAGGAATCTGCCCCTCCCCACCTTCTGTAAAATGGGCCATGCTGGAGATAACATCTGACAAGTGCTTTTCTGGAGCTTTTTCTTAAGGAAGTTTAGGAAAGTACAGGCAAGGAGCATTGCTCTCCTCCACCTCCCTCCCCTTAAGGCCAGAAAACAGGATCTGCCACCCCACCCATCCCACAGCCACCTGCTCCTCCAGGCTGCCCCATTCCCCGACCAGCCAGGGCCCGGGTCTCCTGGGTAGGGGGTTGGGCAGATGTTCTAGACCATCAGCCCCTTCCTAGAAAGGTCAAGCAGGAGGTCATCCCTGCATTGGCCCTGCCATACGAAGGTCCTGGCCTGAGAGAACAGTGTAGACTGGAGCCTTTTAGAAATGTGGGAACAGGAGGACCACGTGTCCTCCAAGGGGCCCTCTCACCTCAGGCCTCCAGCCCTACCCCAGTGCTCTCATTGTCTTCCCCTTGGCTGATTCATCACTGAGCAACCTGCAGTCTCCCACCCCCGCCCCGCCCACCTCAGCCCAGCTTGCTGACTTCTCCAAAAGCCCAAATTGCCCTGACACCATGCCCCTGGATCCCAGACACTCCAGCCCCACCCTCCCACCCCCGGGTTTGGGCCCCACGCCCTCCAAATGCCTTCTAACCACCCACCACATCCCCAGGCTCCTTCCATCTGGAGCCCCGAATGTCCACCACACCCTCCTAAGTCCACCTTCTCTTCCCACCCCACACACACTCTTGAGGCTTACGTTTTTTCCAAGTGTTGGGATATGTCCCTAAACTGTCCCTCCTAGTCACCATTCTCTCCAGAGTCTAGCCCACTGTCAAGCGTAAGTGTGGATTCTCTGTGTCCCTTCCATCTACCTGGAATTCATTAGCTCACTCCGGCATCATGGTTTGCTTACTCATTCATTCATTGGCTCATTTATTCACTCTCATTCATTCACTTGCTCATTCAATAATGCATTCACTCTTTTGCACATTCATTCATTCATTCCCTTTTCATTTACTCATTTGTCCCCTCTGCCTTCAATATACAGGGAAGGTGCTATCCGAACTGGGCTGACAATGCCACCTCTATCAGCAAGGCTCTTTCAAAGGAAATCTCTCCAGCCTCAGCTGTTCCATCCTCTGCTCCTTCCTGTGTTCTTTCTCCAGTTTCATGAGGCCCTCTCCAGAAATGGCTCCTGGAGCACGGAGGGGGGCCTGCTTTGGCCGTGAGGTAGCCCCCCTGCCTCACCCTCACCATCCTCCTGCGTCTAATTCGTGTGTGCACGAGCGCGCGCGCGCGCACACACACACACACACACACACACACACACACGGAGCAAGGACCTCTGCCATTCCTGATCCCCTCTGCTTGGGTAACCCGTCGCGCTTCCACTTACTTCAGCTCTTGGAGCAAGAAGGCAGTCTGTGAAATTTTTCCAGACAAGTGAAGTTGGAGGCATTTGGTGTGGATCCTGCCTCAGTCCCCACCCCCAACACACACACAGTTGCCCTAGCCTCACCAACACCTACCAGAATGTGGGGAAAGGCGGAGCCGGCTCCCCAGCACCCCTGCCCTCACCCCCATCGCGACTGGGCTGGGCCGGGGAAGGCTTCCATAGTGCAGGTGGCTCTGCCAAGCAAAGCAAGTCAAGCTGGGGCCTGCCTGGGGCCTGAGGTGGAGAAGCCGCTCTCCCTCTATCTCTCCACCTCCCAGGGAGCTTGCAGGCTCCGAACAGCCTCACTCGAGTTCCTCCCGGATTTCATCGTCCCTCTCAAGGAACAGCTTCTGGAACACAGCAGGGCCTGCTCGAGTAGTGAGGTAGAGGAGACGCCACCTCAGCCCCTGCCTCCTCTTCCCGGAATCTCTGGCTCCCTGGGACCTGCCTGTTTCCTTCTGGACCTCATCTCGTCTCCCAGAACACAGCTCCCAGAGCCCAGCAAGGCCTGTGTCCAAGCTCTGACCACCCCCCAATCCAGACCAACATGCATTTGTCCTCTTCTGTTGGGGAGGGTCGAGCAGCTGTGGGCAAAGCTTCCAAATGCTCTCTCCTTGGAGAGGAGCTGGGTCAGCTGCTGCGCCTGGGAGGGGAGTCTCACCACCCCACCCAGCCCTCTGAAGGCCTCACCCAGCCCCCAACCCCTCAGGACTCCCCATTCCCAAACTGGCCTGTGGGGGAAAGTTAATAATTATCGAAATCTTCCTTCCCCCTCTCTGGCAGGCCCCTCTCCCCAGGCCCCCTTCACTGCCCCATCTCCTGGCCTCCCAAGACTGTGGGGCCCTCCGGCAGCCACAGACCTCCCAGGCAGGGCCTGGGGCGCTCACCTGCTGCCTCGGTCTGCCTCCTCTCCAGCAGGGCTCTGGGGCCTGGGCTCTGGCACTGCCAAGCAGCTCCCTGCGCTCAGCCCAGCTGGGACTCCTCCCCGCTGCACTCCCAGAATCTGTCCCACTCCCTCCTGGCCCTGCCCGCTGAGCTGGCTCGGTGGGGAGGTAGTGGCTGAGCTCCGTCTTAATTTGGCCCTGGGATTGGGCCCTTGTTAAAGGGATACACACCTTTTCTCACACCCCTCTACCTCCATCCCAGAGGGAGTGGTGGAAGCTGGCACTCCCCCAACCCCACCCTCCCAGCCCCACAGGAACTGAGCAGAACCTGACAGGGTGGAGAAAGGAAGGGAAGGACTGTCATCTGCCTTTCTCACCTGGGTCACTGGGAGCCCAGTTTCAGCGGCTCCCAACAGACAAGTTCAGTTAACATTCCAGGCCAGCCTAACTGGCCACAGAAACCTCCTTGCCATTGCGATTTCAGGAGTAACGCCCGACTTCAGTGCTCAAATCAGAAGGCAGATGCCAGGGACCTGTCTGGCTCCCTGGTCTTCTGTCTCCAGTCCAGCCCAGCAGCTCTTCTGAGACCCAGCCCTAAAAGCCCTCGTGTATACAAGGGGACTCCTCTGGAAACTCCCCACACTCCACTGTTTCCCTAGGATACCCAGGGAAACTGGCCAGCTCGACCTCCCTACACTGGGGCAGCCGCTGAAACCAAAGAGGGGCCCCCTCGCCCACTCCAGCAGTAATGACATTCGTTCCTCAGGCACTCGCCACGTTGGGCTCTCTGATAAGTGCTTTACCCCTGTGGCACCGTCCTCCTAGCAATCCTGTGGAAGTAATATTCATATCCCCCATTTTACAGATGAGGAAACTGATACTAAGAGCATGCCCAAAATTCCAATAAGGGAGATCTGAGATTCAAACTCAGGCCAGTCAGCCTGTTTCTCACCCCCCCCACCCCCACCCACCCCATTTCCCCTTGTTATGTCAGCCAGGGCTCAGAACACCTGGGCTAATATCCTTTCCCCAAGTGTGCACACATGCCCTCCTCTCCTATAAGACGACCCTCCCACTGGCAAAGAGGAGCCTGTCCCTCAGAGAGGACCACGTCACCCTTTTGGGCCCGGTAACACCCTCAACCCAAACTCGTAGGTAAAAGTGAGTCCCCATTCACTTCCACTGCCAACCACTCCAGCCCCACATGCCCCACCCTACTGATGGCTCTGCCATTGACCCCCAAGCTCTCCTCACTCATGGACCCTGGGGAAGGGGGCGTCCAGTCAAGACAACATCTTTCACTTTTTTCATTATTTTTTATTAATCAAATGATACAAAACAACCATCATTCCGTCAATGCCCAAGCACCCAGCTGGTCCTCTCCCCCCACGTCACACCCTCCTCAGCCTCCTCTCCCCACACCCTGCTCTCCCTCCTCCCCACCCTAGCCCAGGGACAGAGTCTAGGAGGAGCCTGGGGCAGAGCTGGAGGCAGGAAGAGAGCACCGGATGGACAGCTATGGTTTGCACTGGGGAAGAGATTAGGAGGTAGGTTCTTAAAGACCCTTTTTAAATACCAGATATCCAGCCATATTCCCAGCTCCATTCTTCAAATCATTTCCCATAGCCCAGCTCCTCCTCTCTGTTCTCCCCCTACTACCAATTCTTTGGCTCTTATACAATTTTTATCCCTCTAGCATCCCTCGAATATTCATCCCTGGCCCAACCAGTTCCCTGAGCCTCCCTCTGGTGGGGACTCCTGCACCTGTGAGCTCCACAGAGCGCTCAAGACAGAAGTACACAGAGACCTGGGGAAGGCCATTAGAAGCTGAACGTTGCAGAGATTAGAGGAGCAGGCTAGGGAACAGGTGGTGGTACAGGAGAGGAGTTTTCTTTCCAGCCCCACAGTCTCTCCCCAGCACCCCCCAGAATTCCAGGGGGAGTCCTCAGCTCCCCCGGACAGGGCTCTTCAGCTTCACACTCTTGGCCGCTTCTCCAATCAGCTCCCAGAAACTCCCAAACTCCAGTTTGGAGTCGTTGCAGCTGCCCAGGTTGGCAATTTTCTCTTCCAGGCCACAGTTGCTCTGAGGAGAGTGAAGACACCAGGGCTCAGGGAGGATGCACTTTCAGATCTCCCCACCCCACCCTGCCCAGGGGCAGACGGCAAGAGCAGGGCCTACCCAGCACTGGGGGGAACCGCAAGTGCCAGTGTGGGTGGGGTCCGGGAGCACTGGCTTGGGAAGTCAGGGGACTGGCTGGGTGGGGTGTGCTCCCTCTGTACCGGCATGAGGTGGGGTAGCTGCTGGGTGACCAGGTCCCGTAGTTCAGAAGGGGTCAGCGTCTCCTTCCCACCCTCCACGGAGTACTGGTGGAAGTTCTTGATGAGGGTCTCAATGGCCCTCTCCACATCACTGAATTCCTGAGCATCCTGAGGGCAGGGGACATCACCCACATCAGTGAAGCTCCATGCACCCTGCGACACCCTGCTTCCCCAGGAGCCTGGCAAAGCCCACAGGGCAGAAGAAAGCTGGAAGGCACACAGCTCCCACCCACTCCAGAGCCCAGAACCTGGCCTCTCTCCCCCACCCCCAGCTCGGCCTCCAGGCCACAGCGGCCACAGGTTGGGCAAGGCTTCCCTCCCCACACCCCCCAGCTGCAGGCAGAGCAGGTCCTAGCATGCACCCAGGCATCCTCTTCCCAGGAGGACTCTATCTGCATCACCCTGTGTGGGCCTCAGGAGGGGGTTCACATCTCACTGGCAGGGTCTGGGATGCAGGGCAAGGCCAAGGTGAAGGGCAGAAGTCAGTGGGGGACATAGACCCTCAGGGTGAAGGAGAGGAATGTGGAAGCAGAAAGGCCACGCGTGAATGAGCCCACCTCCGCGTTGGCTGACCGGCACTGTCCCATGGTGCCCGCTGCGTCTGGTCTTTTGGTGAGAGTTCTGTCGTCCTATAGCTGGCCCCAGAGGAGCTGATGGCTCATGATCTGCCTAGAGGAGGTGGCAGGCCTGAGGTAAGGGGAGAGTCTAGCATTTCTTTCTCAACTGCCCCCTTTGGCTCCACCTCAGATACTCTGTGCCTCACCATGGGATCAAAACCAACTCCACACAGGCCCAGGCCCCTCCTGGGTTTCAAGAGCCAAGGTCACATCCCCCAGGCCAGCGCATCTAGGGGGATTCCCTTGGGCCTCACCTTAGCCTCATTCTTCCCACCTCCTCCAACCACCCATCTCTGCTTGAAACACACACGCCAACCTCCAGTGTCTGATCCCCTCGCCCTTACCCTAAGTGTGTCCTCTGGACAGCAGGCAGTAAATGTGGGTAAAAAGCCCTGGGTTTCCTTACCTGCTGGCAGCCGCTGAGACAGGGCAGGAGGAACCAGCTCACCTGAGCTCAGCTCTTATACCTGGGGGAAGGGAGGGGAGGCAGGGGGCTGGGCCTAAGCCACCCCTGCTATTGCAGCAGCCTGGGCTGTGAGCCAGCTTTATGGGCCCCACCCTCCACTGGCCAGAGTTCCAGAGCCCTCCCCGACCCTGCCATGAGGAGGGAGCCACAGAGAGCTGGGGCTGGGAAGACCCTGGCCTCAGATAAGCATGCGGAGTCATAGAGAAAGAGAGGCCAGAAGGCTGGGGAGACAAGGAGGGCTTGGAGACCCCATGAGGTCACGCTATGAAGTGGAAGGGCCCTGGGGAACTGTAATGCAGGGAAGGAGAGGGGGTCTGAATCTGTAACCAGGAAAGGAGAAGCAGGAGCCTCTGTACCCTCCGTGTGTGGCTGTCTATATGTCTCTTTCTCTCTCTCTCTCACACACACACACACACACACACACACACACACACGCTCCTCCCAGCCAGGCCCAGTTTGGATATTGACACTCAAGCCTGCTGGATCCCGGAGCCTAGGCTTTACCAGTCCTGGAGGCAGAGAGATGAATGGAGAGAACTTGGATCAGGAGGAAGAAGCCAGAGAAGGGCAGCCTGGTGGAGGGAGGCAGATGGAGTGAGTGTTAGCCTGACCTCCCTTCAGCTCCCCTCAGGGGCCCAGAGTGCACAAGTGCCAGGCCCACTTGGGCTGCTTGCCAGCTACCGCCCACTCCAAACTGGTCGGGCCACGTGCTTCTCCCTCCCTCCCTCAGAGCCCCGTGCCTCCCCTAACCCAGCTGCAGAGCAACACCCCCCATCCAGGACCCAACAGCCCCCCATCCATCCCGGAGAGCCCAACCCCAGTGGCCCTTCTTACCTGCACAGGCCCAGACACCTAGAACCTGAAGTCACCGGGAAGGGGTAGAAAGAAGGGCAGGGCAGGCAGCATGAGTCAGGGCAAGGATGGGGTGCGGCCCAGAGCCAAAGTTCCTGGGATCCTTTCCCGAACGCTGAGATCAGAGCACACCCCACTGCATCCCTCCCGATGTCACCTTCTCAACCCGGGGCCCTCTGTGTCTCAATGGAGAGGACCTTCCAGCGGTGTCTCATTCGGAGATTTCCTCTGAAGGGCTTCAACCTGCAGGTCCCTCTGAGGGTCTCTCAGCCTGTGGGGTCCTCTGAGAGTGACTCAGCCTGGGTTCCCCTGGAGGAGGCTTGGTCTCAGGTTCCCTCACAGGGCTTCTCACGGTGAGGGAGCCCTTCAGTGCAGGAGCCCCTCTGGAATGACTCCACCAACGGCCCTTTGGATTCCCAGTCTGGGGGGTCCCTCTGAGGGCTCAGTCTGGGACCCTCTCTTGGTGTGTGACAGGGAGCTCCCTCAGCCTAAAGGTTCCTCTGGACTCATAGCCACCCCACATGGATGCCTGCCAGTAAGGCAGTGACATCCCTGGGAGGCCGGCCACTGAGCTGCCTGCCCCTGCTCCCTCTGGTGGTGGCCGTGCCCACCATATGCCCCTCAAGCCAAGAAGGCAAATTCTGCCTCTGGTGACACCACCACACCCTCACCCCACGGTCCTTGAGCAGAGCATCGGGCCCCTCCTTTTGCTTCCCTGCTGCTCCAGAGGGTAAGGGGAGGAGGGTCTAGTGTTCCTGAGCATCCAGCCAGAGAATCCTGGTTAATCAGAGCTGTGGAATCCACCTATTCTTGTCTTTAAGACTTTAACTGGCCGGGCACAGTGGCTCACACCTGTAATCCCAGCACTTTGGCCAAGGTAGGCGGATCACGAGGTCAGGAGATGAAGACCAGCCTGGCCAACATGGTGAAACCCCGTCTCTACTGAAAACCAAAAATTAGCCGGGTGTGGTGGTGCGCACCTGTAATCCCAGCTACTTGGGAAGCTCAGGCAAGAGAATCACTTGAACCCAGGAGGTGGAGGTTGCAGCGAGCTGAGATCGTGCCACTGCACTCCAGCCTGGGCAACAGAGCAAGACTCCATCTCAAAAAATAAAAAAAAAAAATTTATCTACCATCTGTGTCCTGATCTTTAATACAGGAGTTAAAAATCATGCCTCCCTCAAAGGGCTGTGAGAATTAACTAAGATAATGCAGGCAAAATGGTCAGCACTGTGCCTGGTACTTAGTAAGCCCCCCATACATGTTTACCACTATCACTGTCGCCCACGGGACACACTCCAGGATAAAGGAAGCAGAGCAGGACTGTGCAGCTGAGCCCCGAGTCATCCTACCCGCCCTACATCTCTGCCTCTACTTTTCTTTTATTTATTTATTTATTTTTTTGAGATGAAGTCTCTGTCTTGTCCCCCCAGCTGGAATACAGCAGTGTACTCTCGGCTCACTGCAACCTCTCCCTCCCAGGTTCAAGCGATTCTCCTGCCCCATGCCTAGCTAATTTTTGTATTTTTAGTAGAGACGGGGTTTCATCATATTGGCCAGGCTGGTCTTCATCTCCTGACCTCGTGATCCACCCACCTCAGCCTCCCAAAGTGCTGGGATTACAGGCAGGAGCCACCACACCTGGTCTTTTTTTTTTTTTTTTTTTTGAGATGGAGTTTCACTTCTATCCCCCAAGCTGGATTGCAATGGTGAGATCTCGGCTCACTGCAAACTCCTCCTCCTGTGTTCAAGTGATTCTCCTGCCTCAGCCTCCTGAGTAGCTGGGATTAAAGGTGCCAGCCACCATGCCCAGCTAATTTTTGTATTTTTAGTAGAGATGAGGTTTCACTATGTTGGCCAGGCTGCTCTTGAACACCTGACCTTAAGTGATCGCACACCTTGGCCTCCCAAAATGCTAGGATTACAGGCATAAGACACCATGCCTGGCCCTCTGCCTCTACTTTTCAGATATTCATTCAACGACTTATTGGGCACCTGATCTGTGTAAGACCTGGTACCAGACGCTGCAGAATGGTCAAAAACAAATAACATTCTCTGTCCTCAAGGGGCTCATAATTTTCAGATCCATCCTCAGGTCAAGAGAGAGCTTTCCCACCCCTGGTCTCAAGAAAAGAAATCAAGGTGGGGTGCGAGCAGGAAACATTTGTGTTTCACGGAGGAAGCTTTATTTGGGGAGAGTGTGGTTCTGCTCGGCCCTGAACAGTCCTGCTCTGCCCACCCCCATCCCAGCCAGGTGGCTTTACTTCTTCCGGCCCTTTTTCTTCTTCATTTCCTTGGCCAGTTCCCCAATCAGTCTCCAGTACTCATTGAACTTGAGCTCCGAGTCCTGATTTATATCCAAGCTCTTCATCTTCTCATCAAGGGAGCCCATATCCTGAGGAGACAGCAAAGGGAAGGGTAGAATTAGAAGCTGGGATTCTTAGACCAGGTGCGGTGGCTCATTCCTGTAATCCCAGTGCTTTGGGAGGCTGAGACGGGTGGATCACGAGGTTAGGAGTTTGAGACCAGCCTGACCAACATGGTGAAACCCCGCCTCTACTAAAAATTCAAAATTAGACGGGTGTGGTGGTGCATACCTGTAATCCCAGCTACTCAGGAGGCTGAAGCAGGAGAATCGCTTGAACCTGGGAGGCTGAGGTTGTGGTGAGCCAAGATGACACTAACCACTACACTCCAGCCTGGGTGACAGAGCGAGACTCTGTCTCAAAAAAAAAGAAAAGAAAAGGAAATTAAAAAAGAAATTGGGGTTCTTGAGACAAGTAGGGACGGAAGAACTGCCAGCTGCCATTCTCTCAAGGCCCTTCCCTCAGAGAGCAGTGGCGCCTGCCTCTTCTCGAAAGAATGAGGCCGCAGCCCCAAGACTGCTCTGCCACATGGTGCGTCTCCAAGGAGCACCAGCAGAGAAAGGTGGGGGGGCCTGAGTCCTAGGGCTTGCCATTGTGTAAATACTTCCACCATGGCCACTTACAAACCACAAACAGGTTGTCGCTGAATGCAAAGCTGGAAAGATTTCACACAATCTGCTCTGACCAGCACACCACTGCAGCTGCTGTGCAATTGGCCCAAGGATTCGCCAGCATCTCAAGGAGATGCTGCTGGGTTGGACCCAGTCTGAGCCTTCTGGGACCACCCTCCTCTTTCTCAGAAAGCTGGAGAAGCTCCCAGTACTTAGCTGCTCATTTGCACAACCCTTGTGTCTTCTCATTTATCCAGCTAGGTCACTAGATCAGGGGAATGGTGAAGACGTCGGGTATCTGGGTTTTTAGGGGGCCCTTGACAGAGTCTCTCCCATAGGCCTATGGAATCAATGGCAACAGTAAACTGGATGTCCTGATCAAAGGACTTGTTGCCAGATAAACAAGCACATCCAAAAAGTGAACTGTTGAACAATAGTTCAACATCAAACCAGAGAAGGGTGCCCTAGGCAGGGTGTGATGCTCAAGGTTTGAACCAACGCTTGGATGCAGACAGAGAAGACTCACTGAATCTCTAAAGGGAACAAAGCTGATTCATAGAGCGCTAAAAAGGCCTTTTTTAAAAAGTTACAACCATGTTTAATTATAAAATACTATAAGCACTGCCAGTGGAAGGCAAGGATGGCTACTGTAACATTATATTGGGGATGCATTCAATTAGTAAAGAGAAAGAAATAAGTATTAAAAAGGAAGAAGCAGGAGGGGGGTGAGGTGGCTCATGCCTGTCATCCCAACACTTTGGGAGGCTGAGGCAGGCGGATCACTTGAGGTCAGGAGTTTGAGACCAGTCTGGCCAAAAAAGCGAAACCCTGTCTCTACTAAAAATACAAAAATTAGGCAGGCCAGGCGTGGTGGCTCACACCTGTAATCCCAGCACTTTGAGAGGCCGAGGTGGGCGGATCACCTGAGATCAGGAGTTTGAGACCAACCTAGCCAACATTGTGAAACCCTGTCTTCACTAAAAATACGAAAATTAGTCAGGTGTTGTGGTGGGTGCCTGTAATCCCAGCTATTCGGGAGTCTGAGACAGGAGAATCACTTGAACCTGGGAGGCGGAGGTTGTGGTGAGCCAAGATTGTGCCATTGCACTCCAGCCTGGCCTACAGAGTGGGACTCCGTCTCAAAAAAAGAAAAAAAAATACAAAAATTAGCTGGGTGTGGTAGTGCACACTTGTAGTCCCAGCTACTTGGGAGGCTGAAGCAGGAGAATGGCCTGAGCGTAGGAGGCAAAGGCTCTAGTGAGCCGAGATCAAGCCACTGTACTCCAGCCTGGGTGACAGAGTGAGACTCTGTTTCAAAAAAAAGAATAAAAAATAAAAAAGGAGCTGTGACAGAAATGAAACAAAGGCCAAATACCAAACACCATATCAGTATCAGTGGGTTTCACAGCTCTGGATTCAATCAACCCAGGACCAAGAATATTTGAAGAAAAAATTCCTCAAAGTCCCAAAAAGCAAAACTTGAATTTCGCCACATGCTAAGTACTACGTTGAATCTATGTGAATGAAGTGATGAGTAGGCATTGCATTACCTGTTACAAGTAACCTAGAGTTACTTGTCAAGTTCAAGACCAGCCTGGGCAACATAATGAGACCCTATCTCTACCAAAAAAAGGACAAAAAAAGATACTTGAGCATCTGAGGATTTTGGTATCTGAGGGGGTCCTGGAACCAATTCCCATGGATATGAAATGACAACTATATATTTCAAATTATACCACAGGGATATAAAAAAGCTTGCATAAATAGAAAATTGAATAAATACATATTTTTCTTAAAGAGAAAGGCTCAGTCAGGTAAAAATGTCAATTTCCCTAAAATACATCTTTTATATGATCCCAATTAAAATATGTACAGGATGCTTTTTTTTTTTTTTGAGACGGAGTCTTGCTTTGTTGCCCAGGCTGGAATGCAATGGTATGATCTCAGCTCACTGCAACTTCCGCCTCCTGGATTCAAGCAATTCTTCTGCCTCAGCCTCCCAAATAGCTGGGATTACAGGCACCCACAACCATGCCCGACTAATTTTTTGTATTTTTAGTAGCGGTGGGGTTTCACTGTGTTGGCCAGGCTGGTCATGAACTCCTGACCTCAGGTGATCCACCTGCCTCCGCCTCCCAAACTGCTGGGATTACAGGTGTGAGCCTCTGCGCCCGGCCTACAGGATCCTTTTTAACATTATCAAATGTTACTGTCTGGGCACAGTGGCTCACACCTGCAATTCCAAAATTTTGGGAGGCCAGGGCAGGGAGATCATTCAAGGTCAGGAGTTCAAAACCAGCCTGGCCAACATGATGAAACCCCGTCTCTACTAAAAATGCAAAAATTAGCCAAGTGTGGTGACACATGCCTGTAGTCCTAGCTACTTGGGAGGCTGAAGCAAGAGAAGCTTGAACCCAAGAGGTGGAGGTTGCAGTGAGCAGAATCACACCACTGCACTCCAGCCTGGGTAACAGAGCGTGACCTCGTCTCTTTTATTTTTTCTTTTTTTTGTTTTTGTTTTTGTTTTCATTCGTGTAGTATCCTGGAATTCAAGACCTCGCCTCGAAAAAAAAAAAAAATTCAAGTTCCATTTCACTCAGAATTATATAAGCATAAATCAGAAAAAAAAAATGCCATTTTCACGAAGTAGATTAGCAAAAATTAAAAGCTCAATAATACCCAGTTCGGACAAGTGTACAGGCATCACATGAAGTGTATGTGGCCATATAAACTGGTACAACCTTTTTAGGAGGCAAATTGGTAATATTTATAAAAATTTAAAATGAAGGCCAGTCTCAGCGGCTCGCCCCTGTAATTCCAACATTTTGGGAGATTGAGGCAAGCAGATCACTTGAGGTCAGGAGTTGGAGACCAACCTGGCCAACATGGTGAAACCCCATCTCTACTAAAAATATAAAAATTAGCTGGGCATGGTAGCTCAAGCCTATAGTCCCAGCTACTCAGGGAGGCTGAGGCAGGAGGATCACTTGAACCTGGGAGGTGGAGGTTGCAGTGAGCCAAGATCACGCCACTGAACTCCAGCCTGTGCAACAGAGTGAGATTCTGTCTCAAAAAAAAAAAAAATTAAAAATGAACATGCCATTTAAACTAATATTTCTACTGCCAGACATTTACCTTATGTTATTTTCCTGCCAGTATATAGGTATACAAACAAGGATATTTGCAAGAAGGAAGAAATAAACATAAGAAAAATTTCCATCAATAAAGGATTGGGCTGGGCATAATGGCTCATGCCCGTAATCCCAACACTTTGAGAGGCCAGGGCAGGAGGATCACTTAAGCCTAGGAGTTCAAGACCAGCCTGGGCAATATGAGGCCCTGTCTCTACAAAAAAATTAAAAAATTGGCCAGGCGCGGTGGCTCACGCCTATAATCCCAGCACTTTGGGAGGTCGAGGCGGGTAGATGATGAGGTCAAGAGATCGAGACCATCCTGGTCAACATGGTGAAACCCTGTCTCTACTAAAAATAAAAAATAAAAATAAAAAAAATTAGCTGGGCATGGTGGCGCACGCCTATAGTCTCAGCTACTCGGGAGGCTGAGGCAGGAGAATTGCTTGAACCCAGGAGGCAGAGGTTGTGGTGAGCCGAGATTGCGCCATTGCACTCCAACCTGGGTAACAAGAGCAAAACTCCGTCTCAAAAAAAAAAAAAATTAAAAAATTAGGCCTCAGTTTTCATATGTGTGAAGTAAGGAATGTGAACTGTGTTTTCTCTTGGCCTCCTTCTAGCTGTGATGGTCTATGAATCTCCTGGAAGCCAGCTCTGGGTCCAGTCCTATCTTGAGGAAATTAGACCAGAAAGGCACAGAGCATGCATGAGAACCCAACAGCATCATCTGATACAAGCCCATACTTCCACTGACCCACAGTATCTTTGCTTACCAAATTACATGTACGCACACACACAGAGGACTTGTCTTTAAAAAAAAATTTTTTTAATTAGCCGGACATAGTGGCACATGCCTATGGTCCCAGCTACTCAGAAGACTGAGGTGGAAGGATCACTTGAGCCCAGGAAGTGGAGGTTGCAGTGAGCTGTGATCTCGCCACAGCACTCCAGCCTGGGCAACAAAGTGAGAGCTTGTCTCAAATAAATAAATAAATAAATAAATAAACAAACAAACAAATAAATAAAGGAGATATTAGTTGTAAGCTGATAAGTACAATACAATGGAGAGGGAAATTTTGATGACGCAAGAAAGAACGGAGTCAGCCAGGCACGATGGCTCAGGTCTGTAATCCCAGCACTTTAGGAGGCCGAGGCAGGTGGATTCCAAGGTCAGGAGTTCAAGACCATCCTGGCCAACATGGTGAAACCCCATCTCTACTAAAAATACAAAAATTAGCCAGGCACAGTGGCATGCGCCTGAAATCCCAGATTCTTGGGAGGCTAAGGCAGGAGAATTCCTTGAACCCAGGAGGTTGCAATGAGCCAAGATCGTGCCACTGCACTCTACCCTGGATGACAGAGTGAGATTCCATCTCAAAAAAAAAAAAAAGAAAGAAAGAAAAAAGAAACAGAGGAGTAATTTCAAGAGAAAAGTCTTTAAGTAGGTGAGAGGGGATGGGATCCAGGGCACCAGTGAAGGGCTGGCCTTAGGAACAGTGGTAGATTATTTGCATGACAGGAAAGGCAGCAGATTTCCGGGAGGGAAGAGAGCTTGTACAAGTTTCTTGATTGCTCCTATTTTCTTTCTTTCTTTCCTTTCTTTCCTTCTCCTTTCTTTCTCCTTCCTTCTTTCCTTTCTTTCTTCCTTTCTTTCTTTTTTTCTTTCTTTCTTTGACAGAATCTTGATCTGTTGCCCAGGCTGGAGTGTAGTGGCACAACCTCAGCTCACTGCAACCTCTGCCTCTCGAGCTCAAGCAATTTTCCTGCCTCAGCCTCCTGAGTAGCTGGGATTACAGGCCCACACCACCACACCCAGTTAATTTTCTTAAAATGTTTTTAGCAGATCAAGCCTGTAATCTCAGCACTTTGGGAGGCCGAGGCAGGGGGATCACAAGGTCAAGAGATCGAGACCATCCTGGTCAACATGGTGAAACCCCGTCTCTACTAAAAATACAAAAAATTAGCTGGGCATGGTGGCGCGTGCCTGTAATCCCAGCTACTCAGGAGGCTGAGGCAGGAGAATTGCCTGAACCCAGGAGACGGAGGTTGCGGTGAGCTGAGATCGCACCATTGCACTCCAGCCTGGGTAACAAGAGCGAAACTCCGTCTCAAAAAAAAAAAGAAAGAAGAAACTAAAATCTAAAAGAAATGAAAAGCAGAGAGGTCACTTCCTGCATTTCCAGGCCCAGAGGAAGTTGATTTAGAAAAAAAAAAAATGACTATTTGACAAGGATATAAGGAATGCTGTCCCTTCAGGAGAGAACCTAAAGTTTCCAGTAAAAAAGATGAAAGGAAACCTCTGTCTGGGCACAGTAGCTCACGCCTGTAATCCCAGCACTTTGGAAGGCCAAGGCAAGAGGATCACTCGAGGCCCGGAGTTTGAGACCAGCCTAGGAAACGTAAAGAGACCCCATCTCTACAAGTAAATTAAAAATTAGGCCAGGCACGGTGGCTCACACCAGTAATCCCATCACTTTGGGAGGCCGAGGCAGGCGGATCATCTGAGGTCAGGAGTTCAAAACCAGCCTGGCCAACACGGTGAAACCCCATCTCTACTAAAAATACAAAAATTATCCGGGCTTGGTGGCAGGCACCTGCAATCCCAGCTACTCATGAGGCTGAGGCAGGCGAATTGCTTGAACCTCGGAGGTGGAGGTTGCAATGAGCTGAGATTGCACCATTGCACTCCAGGGTAGGTGACAAAATGAGATTCCGTCTCAAAAAAAGAAAAAACTTAGCCAGGCAGTGTGGCATGTGCCTGTGGTCACAGCTACGTTTGAGGCTAGGGCAGGAGGATTGCCTGAGCCCAGAAAGTCAAGGATGCAGTGAGCTGTCATTGCACACTAGCCTGGGCAACAGAGTGAGACATCCTGTCTCAAAAAAAAGTCTGAGAAGTCAGAAATTGCAGGGATTTTACACATGAAAAACCATGAGTTTCAGAGACTTGCTGTGTTCAAGGAGTCCATATTCACACACTTTAATACCTGTGGATTTTCAGAAAGGATGAAAAAGAAACTGTCAACCAGGCATGGTGGCTCACGCCTGTAATCCCTGCACTTTGAGAGGCTGAGACAGGAGGATCACCTGAGGTCGGGAATTCGAGACCATCTTCACCAACATGGAGAAACTCCATCTCTACTAAAATTATAAAATTAGCCGGGTGTGGTAGCGCATGCCTGTAATGCCAGCTATTCAAGAGGCTAAGGCAGGAGAATTGCTTGGACCCAGGAGGCAAAGGTTGCAGTGAGCCAAGATTGCACCACTGCACGCCAGCCTGGGCAACAAGAGCAAAACTCCAACTCAAACAAACAAACAAAAAAAGAGGCCAGGTGTGGTGGCTCATGCCTGTAATCCTAGCACTTCACCTAGAGGCCGAGGTGGGCAGATTGCCTGAGCTCAGGAGTTCGAGACCAGCTTGGGCAACACAGTGAAAACCCCGTCTCTACTAAAATACAAAAAATTAGCCAGGTGTGGTGGTGTATGCCTACAGTCCCAGCTACTCGGGAGGCTGAGGTAGGAGAATTGCTTGAACCCGGGAGGTGGAGGTTGCACTGAGCCGAGATCGTGCCACTGCACTCCAGCCTGGGCGACAGAGCGAGACTCTGTCTAAAAAAAAAAAAAGGAAAAAAGAAAAGAAACTGTCAACAGCCTGGAAAATGACCAGGCCTCTTCCAACCCAGAGTCGATATTTAAGTCCTGACTCCGGCCTGTGAGTGGCAGAGAAGGAATGACCCTGTCAGACACCCTATTGAGGGGATGCCCATAGCAGGTGAGGAGTCCTCACAGATACATCCCATAGACCCCTACACTGAGGTCTATGATTCCATGAATTTGGCTATATTTTCTTTTTTTTTTTTTTTTAATATGGAACGCTTCACAAATTTGTGTGTCATCCTTGCACAGGGGCCATATATGTGAAGTGAGGAATGTGGACTGTGTTTTCTCTTGGCCTCCTTCTAGCTGTGATGGTTTGTGAATCTCCTGGAAGCCAGCTCTGGGTGTAGTCCTGTCTTGGGGAAATTAAACCAGAAAGGCATAGAGTATACACGAGAACCCAACAGCATCATCTGATACAAGCACATACTCCCACTGACCCACAGTATCTTTGCTTATCTAATTACATGCATGCACCCACAAACACACACACACATACACACCAGGCAAGAAAACCCACAACCAGGTCAGGCACAGAGGCTCGTGTCTGTAATCCCAGCACTTTGGGAGGCTGAGACAGGTGGATCATTTGAGGTCATGAGTTTGAGACCGGCCTAGCCAACATGGTAAAAACCTGTCTCTACTAAAAATACAAAAATTGGGTGTGGTGGCACACACCTGTAATCCCAGCTACTCAGGAAGCTGAGGCAGGAGAATCGCTTGAGCCCCAGAGGCAGAGATTGCAGTGAGCCAAGATCGCACCACTGCACTTCTGCCTGGGCGACAGAGAGAGACTCTGTCTCAAAAAAAAAAAAAAAGAAGGCCGGGCGCGGTGGCTCACGCTTATAATCCCAGCACTTTGGGAGGCCGAGGCGGGTGGATCACGAGGTCAAGAGATCGAGACCATCCTGGTCAACAAAGTGAAACCCCATCTCTACTAAAAATACAAAAATTAGCTGGGCATGGTGGAGCATGCCTGTAGTCCCAGCTACTTGGGAGGCTGAGGCAGGAGAATTGCTTGAACCCAGAAGATGGAGGTTGCGGTGAGCCGAAATCGCGCCATTGCACTCCAGCCTGGGTAACAAGAGCGAAACTCCGTCTAAAAAAAAAAAAAAGAAAACCTGCAACCATTTACACATGCAACCACCCACACCCTTTCTTGTGGTCACATCATCGTACTCAGCACTATCACCTGCTCAACACAGTGTCCCATAATCATGGTCTCACAAAATCTCAGTCCCAGACCTCTGCCTACCTTGAGCAGATGGGGCAGCTGCTGGGTAACCAGCTCCTTAAACTCCCTGGTGCTGAGGCTGCCCTTCTGGCCCTCCTGCTTCGCAAAGGTGAAGAAGGTGGTAACCACGGTCTCGATGGCCAGCTCCAGCTCTGTCAGTGGTTCTGCTGCCATTAGGACCCCGAGGCCGCAGCTGATGTCCTCAGGGGGCTGGCTGACCTTTGTCAGGGCTGTGGAACAGAGAAGGAACAGAGAGGGAGAGTCAGGGAGGCCTAGATGCAGGAATGGTTCAGAAGGCGACTGCCTTGGTGTTACCACCTCAGGTCTCGGCCTGGAGGGGGCATTATGCGGAAAGTGAGAGAACAGGGGTTGAGCTTGGGGCAGCAGATCAGGCAACAGCATCTCAGTTTAGGTGGGGGCAGGAGGTTCGGTAGAAACCCCCTCTTCTGTAGGTCTCACAGTCTGGGGTCCGTTTTAGGTGTCTGTGGCTTAGGGACCCCTCTGTGGTGATCCCTTGGTCTGGAGACCCCCTTTACCTGAGAGGAGGTTTTCAGTCTGAGGGTCCTTCTTGGAGTCCTTTGGGTCTGGTGGCTCCTCTGTGGGGTGTATGTCTCAAGAGTCCCTCCTCATCTCACCCAGCCTCACAGGGTCATGAGGTTGTTTGTCTCCAAAACTTGTTTATGTTGGGCCCTGGTCTCCTGAGCCCGCATCCGCCCACACACACTCAGCACTGCTCTTCCCAGCAGAGAAGCACAGGGTCTGGCAAATGTCCCGCTGTGGTCAGAGCTGGCATTTTCTCTGCCCCGCTCCACCCTCACCTCTCCTCAGGGGCAGCAGGGCAGAGTGCTGAGCCCGGGACCCCACAGGTCCTCCCCGCTCCTGTCTCCCGGGCTCAAGGGTCCTGGAATGGGGCGCCTCTGACCCCCTGCCCCAGGACGGGTTTAGTACAGGCACTTACAGCCCCCGGGGGTGCAGTGGGTGGGGCAGGAGGGAGCCACTCTCATTTCCGTCCACCCGTCCACCCGTCCACCCCGCCACGCACTTCTGCATGCACTGTTGCTCGATCATCCAAAGCTGCTTCCTGAATTTCTGCCTCTGCCTGATCTGGCTCTGGGGGAGGGACCTGTGAGCCCAGGAATTAAAAATGATCTCCAGGCTCCCTCCAGGGTCCGTCAAAAGACTCACCGGGCAAGGAGATGGGGTGCAGCGAGCTGGAGCCTCAGAGCTGAGGTTTATAAGCTGCGGGGGAAAGAGGAGAGAGCAGCTTCCAAGCCTGGAGGTGTCAAATTTCCGTGGTCGATCCTGAAGACCAGAGACCGCCCAATCACGCCTCTCGCCCTGAACCCTCAGGCCTGGACCCGGGCTCCCTGCCAGCCGCACGAGCGCCCCCACTTGGTCAGGGAGAGGAGCTGCCTGGACAAATGTTCAGCAGGGGTCCCAGGGTCCTACTTTTCTCAATATTGAGGGCTGCTGCCACCACACCCCACATCTAATCAGGAGTGTGTATGCTGAGCAGGGGAAGGGGGAGGCGACCAATTGACAGAGCCCAACATTGAGAGGCCCAATCCGAGATACACACGTTGGCCCCTTAAAATGAGACCCCACAGGCGGGGCGCAGTGGCTCACAGCTGTAATCCCAGCACTTTCGGAGGCCGAGGCAGGCAGATCATCTGAAGTCAGGAGTTCCAGACCAGCCTGACCAACATGGTGAAACCCTGTCTCTACTAAAAATACAAAAATTAGCCGGATGTGGTGGTGCACACTTGTAATGTCAGCTACTCAGGAGGTTGAGGCAGGAGAACCACTGGAACCCAGGAGGCAGAGGTTGCAGCGAGCCTAGATTGCGCCATTGCACTCCAGCCTGGGTGACAGAGTAAGACTCAGTCTCAAAAAAAAAAAATGAGACCCACAAAGGATGCTACAGACCAAGATCCCTCAGAGAACCCCAGGCTGAGGCCCCACACACAGAGAGGGATCTGAGACCCCCATTGAAGAGTCTAGGGTTGAAATCCCTCTGTGGCGTCTCAGACTCCCAAGACTAAGTTACTCATTGAGGGTCCTCTCAGTGAGGTTGCATGGAGGAGCCACAGACTAAGACCCCCTCAGCAGAATTCCCCCCTTCCCCAGCTCAACCAGCACAGTCAGCCGCAGGAGCTGCAGGGCCCAGCTTGGGGTGAGATGTCCAGTTCCTTCCCAGGATCTCCTTCCCACCTCTTCCTCTGCACCATCCACTGCTGCCCAGAGAAAAAGGAATGGGCCAAGCAAGGCTGGAAAGAGACAAGGGCCGCCTGTTCCAGCCCAGGAGACAGAGGGCGCCTCTGTCAGCTCCTGGCCTCTTGCCCCACAGGGTGTCCGCCTGCGAAGGGGTGGAGTCGGTGGGGGGGGTCAGCGGGGGAGGGACGGCTGAAGACAGGTCTCCACACACAGCTCCAACAGCCACATTTGCAGCCTCGGCCGTCTGTCCAGAACCTGCTCCCACCTCAGGCCCAGGCCGACCGTGAGTATCTTGCCCCACTGGGCTGGTCCCTGGCCTGCCAGCTTTGGGGAGAGGGGTCTTCAGAAGGGCTCTGAAGAGCTGGGGACCATAGCGCTGTGGAGCACTGAGGATCTGGAGGAGTCACTCAGGGTGAGGGCAGTTTGGGATTTGGAGGAGAAGGGTCTGGAAGGTGGTGAGGAGAGGCAAATGAACAGAAGGTCAGAGAGAGAGCTGGCAGCTCAGCAAAGGAGGAAGCCAGTGGGGAACCCACCTGGCCCTCCCCAGGGAGCCCTCAAGTCCCTGCCAAGCCCCCTTCTGTCTCCCAGGTGTTGGGGAGGGCCCCCACACTCCCCTGCCTCGCCTGCTGTGGTGTGAGAAGAGAGCAGATACAACAGCTGTTTCTGCCCCCACCCCTCCTGCCAGCCTTAGTCTCTGCCACCCCCACCCTGCCTTGCCAAGAGCTCAGGTCCCTGTGGAGTCTGGGGGTGGCAGGGCGAGCCTCCCATGATATGGGGAAGGGGGGATGTAGGGTGCTGTGCCCCTTCCCAACACTGCCTCCGCGGAACCTCCCCTTTCTCCTCCTCCCCTTTTTGGCCCAGAGCTCTTGACTCCTCTTTCCCCCAATTCTTTCCTTTTTGTTTTCCCATCTGCCCCGCCCCCAAGTCCTCTCAGAACTGGCCCCACAGAAAATCCCAGGCTGCTCTAGGGCTCCACGTGACCTCCAGCTGCCCCTCTGGCATGGAGCGGGTAATCAAGCCTCCAGCATCCCTCCCTCGAGCACCCTTTATCCCCTCATCAGCTATGGCTTGGGTTCCATCTCCCTCATGTCTCTGTGACAACCACTTCTCAGGTCCGGAGCTCAGATGACACTCACAAGGGCCCCATTGAAGAACTGGGATGTCATTCGATCAGGGCCCATTGTCTAGCCCCCTAGGCCTGGGGAAGGATGGGGACATCTGATCCCAGACATCTGAGCTGCCCCCATGGGGCTGTGGGGGGCCAGACTGTCCCAGGGCCAAGGGAATGAGGCCCCCTGGTTTGCCAGTCTCCTCTCTCGACAGACCCCTCCTTTCTTCTACTCTCTCCTGGCCCCTTGAACTCAAAGGACCGCATGCTCTCAGCCCTTTATCTCCCCCATCACATACCAGCCCCACTCCCCCTGCTCTCACTGTCCCTGAATCAACCAGGAGTGGGCAGTCACAGGGACAATGCCTGCAGGTCTCCTCTCCCCGTCCCTGGGAACCCTGGCTCCAGGGAAAAGGCTCAGACATTCCTCTCTCCCCTCCTGCCACCCACTAGACAGAAAGGATAATTTTGCAGAGGTTATGGGAGCATACCTCAGAGAAGTCAAAATGACATGTTCAGGAGACAACAGAGTCGAAGGACCAAAAGGGGCCCCCAGCTGCTGACAGGAAGCTGAGTCAGTGAGACCTCCCTCCCCCAGAAGCCTCAGGCCACCCACTGGGGCTGCCACCCCATCTACCAGGCTGACCGGGGATATCAGACTGACTCCTTTGCTAGGAATGGGCGGCAGAGGCAAGGCTGTAGTGGACACCCCAGCCCACCACCCTCAACAGCAGGGCTTAGCTATGCTAGGCAGGCAAGGTCCAAGGTAAAAATAGAGCCAGAGAAAGCATGGCCCAGTCCTGTGACCACCCCTGCCTGCCCCACCCTCCTCAATCCCTGCCTGGGCAGCCACCGCAGACATCTACCACAGGCCTCTGGAGCCAGCCCAGCTCCAACTGCTCTCTCCATGCCCCAACCCTGATTCCCTCTGGCTGGGGTACAGACTGATGGACAGGGAGAACAGGTCTGCATCTAGGTCTGCTGGGGTTTCCCTCACGTTGTAAAATCTCAGGGAAAGATCAATTGCAGTAGGGCTCTAATCCCACAGCTATTTGAGCTGTCAGCCAGGGCCAGGCCTGAGGGCTCCCCTCACCTAGACCCCAGGTACCCAGGGTCTGGTCCTCAGCTCATTTCCATGATGGGGTTGGGTAGGTGCACTGCCGCAATGGGCTCTGAGCTGGAGACGGCGATGGAGACCCTCATCAACGTGTTCCACGCCCACTCGGGCAAAGAAGGGGACAAGTACAAGCTGAGCAAGAAGGAGCTGAAGGAGCTGCTGCAGACTGAGCTCTCTGGCTTCCTGGATGTGAGCACAGAGTGGTGGAGTGGACGTGGAGTGGGTGAAGGGTTGGGGGAATGGGGTGGGCACCCCCCTGCTATCTCCCTACCTCACTACCAGCTCAGCCCAACCTCCTTCTTTCCTTTCCCAGGCTTCTCTCCTGGCTTTTTTCAGGCTCCCCTACTCCTCCGGGGTCAAGTCAAAATGCCCTGGTTTCTTGATCACCTGTTATGTGTTAGGCCCTGCATAGATTCGTCAATAAGACTCACAGTATGGCCAAGTGAGGTGGCTCACACCTGTAATCCCAGCACTTTGGGAGGCCGAGACGGGTGGATCACCTGAGGTCAGGAGTTCAAGACTAGCCTGGCCAACGTGGTGAAACCCCATCTCTACTGAAAATACAAAAATAAACTGGGTGTGGTGGTGAGTGCCTGTAATTCCAGCTACTTGGGAGGCTGAAGAAAGAGAATCACTCGAACCAGGGAGGCAGAGGTTTCAGTGAGTCGAGATCGTGCCATTGCACTCCAGCCTGAGTGACACAGCAAGACTCCATCTCAAAAAAAAAAAAAGGGGGCCAGGTGCGGTGGCTCACGCCTATAATCCCAGCACTTTGGGAGGCCAAGGCGGGTGGATCACGAGGTCAAGAGATCGAGACCATCCTGGTCAACAAGGTGAAACCCCGTCTCTACTAAAAAATACAAAAATTAGCTGGGCATGGTGGCGCATACCTGTAGTCCCGGCTACTCGGGAGGCTGAGGCAGGAGAATTGCTTGAACCCAGGAGGTGGAGGTTGCGGTGAGCCGAGATCGCGCCATTGGACTCCAGCCTGGGTAACAAGAGCGAAACTCCGTCTCAAAAAAAAAAAAAAAAAAGGAAGACTCACAGTCTAGAAGGGAAAGATTGACACTTAAAAGTAAATCACAAGGGCCAGGCGCTGTGGCTCACGCCTGTAATCCCAGCACTTTGGGAGGCCGAGGTGGGCGGATCATCTGAAGTCAGGAGTTCCAGACCAGCCTGGCCAATATGGTGAAACCCTATCTCCAAAAAAAAAAAAAAAGTTTTAGGAGGAGGTAACTGAATGAAAAAAAACATGGGAGAAAGAAGAATGTGAAACATGTCCAGTAGTTTCATTTGACTGGCATGAAGGATGCCGAAAAGTAGGCTGTAGGCTGGGTGTGGTGGCTCTCACGCCTGTAATCCCAGCACCTTGGGAGGCAGAGGCCGGTGGATCACGAGGTCAGGAGTTCGAGACCAGCCTGATTAACATGCTGAAACCCTGTCTCTACTAAAAATACAAAAATCAGCTGGACATGGTGGCACATGCCTGTAATCCCAGCTACTCAGAAGGCTGAGACAGGAGAATCGCTTGAACCCGGGAGGCGGAGGTTGCAGTGAGCCAAATCATGCCATGGCACTCTAGTCTGGGTGACAGAGCAAGACGCCGTCTCAAAAAAAAAAAAAAAAGTAGGTTGCAAAGGCTAACCGAGGCCACAAATTAAAGAAGCCTCAGGATACGGTAGAAAGTGCACCCATTTTGAAGTTTTATTAGGCTAGATTCAAATTCCTGCCCTGCTATTTCTAGCTGTGGGACTTTGGGCATATTTATTTAACCACCAACCACCAATTTGTTTCTTCTCTAGAATGGAAATAATGAAACATACCTCATGTTATTTGTATTATAATTAAATTAGACGGTGCTTGCAAAGCTCCTAGTGTAGTGCTTGCTGTATTGTAGGCACGCAACATATGGTAATTAGTGTTATTATTATTCATTCTGCCAGGTGAAAGAGCTTAGGCTGTATGTAGGCAATGGGGGCCTCAAGAGTTTTGAGGAGGCCCAGAAGAGTTCCGTAATTCAGTGCAGTTCCTCTCCCTCGCCTCTGCCCCCTTCTCTTCAACCACCCCCTTGCCTCTGACTCAGTGCTGTACACCTCCCTATACACCTCCCTCTCCCTCTCCTCCCATCACAGGCCCAGAAGGATGTGGATGCTGTGGACAAGGTGATGAAGGAGCTAGACGAGAATGGAGATGGGGAGGTGGACTTCCAGGAGTATGTGGTGCTTGTGGCTGCTCTCACAGTGGCCTGTAACAACTTCTTCTGGGAGAACAGTTGAGCAGCCACACTCGGCAGCGCCCTTCCTCTCCACCCTGCCAGACCTGCCTCTTCCTCACCCCTGCTTCCACCTCACCCCCCATCCCTCTCCATAATCCCACCCCTGCCCGCCCCACCCCCGACACAGACGCACCAAGGGCGCAAGAGTAGCGGTCCAAGCCTGCAACTCATCTTTCATTAAAGGCTCTTCTCTCGCCAGCCATCCGATGTCTGTCTCCTCTGGGACCTGGAAATGGGTGGAGAAGTGAAAACTGTTCACTCCCAACTCCCCTTATGTGGGGAAGTGTCTTATTTAGAAAGAAGTCGAGGTGCATTATATCTTCCTACTTGAGGAATGCGCACGGTCCAGGAAAGTGGGGGTTCAAGGTTCCAGTTGGAAGTCGAGGAGACATCAGCTTCTCAGCTATAAAACCAGAGGAAGGGTGTGGTGGCTCACCCCTGTAATCCCAGCACATTAGGAAGCCGAGGTGAGCAGATCATGAGGTCAGGAGTTCAAGACCAGCCTGGCCAACATGGTAAAACCCTATCTCTACTAAAAATACAAAAACATTAGCCGGGCGTGGTGGCATGTGCCTGTAATCCCAGCTACCTGGGAGACTAAGGCAGGAGAATTTCTGGAAACCGGGAGGCAGAGGCTACAGTGAGCCGAGATGCACCACTGCACTCCAGCCTGGGCAACAGTGCGAGACGCCCTCTCAAAAAAAAAAAAAAAAAAGAGGCCGGGGGCAGTGGCTCATGCCTGTAATCTCAGCACTTTGGGAGGCCGAGGTGGGCAAATGTGAGGTCAACAGATCAAGACCATTCTGGCTAACATGGTGAAACCCCATCTTCACTAAAAATACAAAAATTAGCTGGGCATGGTGGCGTGTGCCTGTAGTCCCAGCTACTCAGGAGGCTGAGGCGAGAAAATTGCTTGAACCCAGGAGGCAGAGGTTGCAGTGGGCCAAGATCCTGCCATTACACTCCAGCCTGGGCGACAGAGTGAGACTCTGTCAAAAAAAAGAAAGACCAAAGGAAGGAAGCCAGGAAGGAAGGAGGGAGGAAGGGAGGGAGGGAGAGAGGAAGGAAGGAAGGAAGGAAGGAAGGAAGGAAGGAAGGAAGGAAGGAAGGAAGGAAGGAAGGAAAAAGAAAGAAAGGAGATTCTATATGGAGTGTACCTCTGTTGCCCAGGCGGCTGGAGTGCAGTGGCCCTATCTCCGTTCACTGCAGCCTCCACCTTCCGGTTCAAGCGATTCTCCTGCCTCAGCCTGCCAGGTAGTTGAGATTGCAGGAGCACGCCACCACACCCGGCTAATGTTTTTGTATTTTTAGTAGAGACAGGGGCTCTCACCATATTGGTCAGTCTGGTCTCAATCTCCCAACCTCGTGATCCATCTGCCTCGGCCTCCCAAAGTGCTGGGAGGGCCAAAAGAATCTCCTTTCAACCAACGAACATTTACTTAAGTGGTACTATGTGTAAACATTGCGTAGGAACGCAGGATCCAGGAGTAAGCAAAATAACCACTATCCTTATCTTCACATGGGTAAGGATGCTGGGCCATTACTTACGCACTCACACACACATACACACACACGCGTGCGCGCACAAGTGCCAGGAAGGAAAAATGAATGGGTCTTAACGTGCCTATGGGGCGGAGGAAGGGTTGCATTCTCTCATTAATCAAACGTATGCACACTGTATTGTGTACGAAGCCATTAAAAAATTATTTATTGAGGCCGGGCGCGTTGGCTCATGACTGTAATCCCAGCACTTTAGGAGACAGAGGAGGGCAGATCATTTGAGGTCAGAAGTTTGAGACCAGCCTGGCCAACATGGCGAAACCCCATCTCTACGATATAAAAATTAACAGGGCGTGTTGACACGCGCCTGTAATTCCAGCTACTCAGGAGGCTGAGGCAGGAGAACTGCTTGAACTCGGGAGGCAGAGGTTGCAGTAAGCCAAGATCGCGCCATTGCGCTACAGTCTGGA
The DNA here is from genome assembly GCF_030222135.1 of Aotus nancymaae. Lineage (NCBI taxonomy): Eukaryota > Metazoa > Chordata > Mammalia > Primates > Aotidae > Aotus > Aotus nancymaae. The sequence goes on from NW_026988523.1 coordinate 32,960,029, forward strand.
TGACGGAGACTCCATCTGCAAAAAGAAAAAAAAAAAAAGAAAGAAGGAAAGGAAAGGAAATAAAAGGAAAGGAAAAAGGAAAGGAAAGGAAGAAAGAAAAATCCCTTATTGAGCAGGGCACATAGCTCACGCCTATAATCCCAGGACTCAGGAGGCTGAAGTGGGAGGATCATCTGAGCCCAGGAGATCAAGGCTGTAGTGATCCGTGGCTGCAGTGATCCGTGATTGTGCCACTGACTGCAGCCTGAACAGAGCCAGAGCCCGTCGCAAAACAACAAAAAAATCAGAGAGAAAAGATAATTCCCTTTGTAGGTCTGCAACAAAATCAACACGGATGGCAGGTGTGGAGGGAGGACATGGAAGAGAAATCGGGGATGCAAAGGTGCCCTCACAAGAAGGATTAAACAGTATTTAGGCCAAGGTGGGGAGAGGAGGACGTGAGGAGGAAAACATGGACGGGCGGTGGTGGAGCCGGCGAAGGATCGGCGAGGAGTGTGCTCCCGATACTGGCCTCCTGGGCCTTGGCCGGAGCATTTACGGCACTTCACAACTCTCAGACTGGGCGAGTGGACATGAGGGGAAAACCAGTGCAAATTCTCCAGGCCCAGTGGTCAGGTAGAAGACGAGGCAAGTCCATGTAAAGATTTTTTTTTTTTTTTAATAGAGACGGGGTTTCACCATGTTGGCCAGGATGGTCTCGATCTCTTGACCTCGTGATCCGCCCGCCTCGGCCTCCGAAAGTGCTGGGATTACAGGCGTGAGCCACCGCGCCCGGCCCATGTAAAGATTTTTAGACTGTGTACCTTGGCTGGGGAGCAGAGGGGCGAGGAAACTAGGGACTGAAATCCCCTATACGAACTACCCCAGGAAGTTGCCGTGCAACCACTACCGCAACGTGAAGACCTCACTATGGGACCACTGGCCACGCCCCTAGGGGGGACGGAGCACTGCTTGCAACGCAGAAGTAACATTTGCTGAAACCCCGCCTTCGCCCTAAGGCTCCGCCTCTGGTTTCTGCGCAGGCGTAGCTCAAATCTTTCCCGCCCTCTAGTCGTGCGCAGATCTGACGCCTGACGTAATTGCGTAGACGCCATTTTAGCCGGTCCTACACGCACGGGACGTGGCGGCCATTTTGTTTTGGACACTGAGAGGGAGCTGGCGGCCGATGCAGACGCAAAGTCAGGAAAGGGCAGGCCGGGTTAGCAGACGGATTTGCCGACTAGACAGCCAACCAGCAACAACAAACTAAGTTCGCATACTACCGCTTACGCATCTAACCAACCGCCCATCTAGCTAACCCGAGCCCCTCTACCGTCAATTCAGGTTCGGCCGGTCCCCGGCCCGCCTGCCGGAGCCGTGGTGGCAGCCCCGGGAGGAACCCTGGCGTCTGTTTCTTTCGGTGAGTTTCTGTAGTGAGAAGGAGCAGAGAGTCTTTGGGAGTGAAAGGGGGCGGCAGATGCGGAAAGCGGGTGGTGGCATGTGGAAACAGCTCAGGTGGTGGAGCGTGGAGGCCCCGGGGAGGAGGCGGAGCCCCTGTGAGGGGTCGGGGGAGGGGCTGAACTAGAACCTGGTGGCGGGACTTGGGGTTTGATATTTGGGGGGTTGAGCAAAAGTGGAAGTCTTGACAGGGATTTGAGGATGGTAGGGAGGTTAAATGAGAACTGTAAGACTGAGAAATGTTGGAAATTAATGGCAGCGTTAGGGTTAAATTTTGTGGAGGGCTCTCTGCGAGCTAATTACCAGGTGAATTTAGAAAACCTTTCCTACTCACTCTCCCAGATCCTCAGTTCCTTGTTAAAGACCCTACTTGATTCTGGAGTTGAAAGCCAATTTTGAAACTAGGCATGCCTGTATTTTCACTCTAGATCTGTGTTTCTCTGCTTTAGCTGCACATTGGAAGCACCTAGGTAGCTTTCCCCCACCCCACAATTGTTCATTTCCAAATCTCACTACCAGAGATTGTGGTTTAATCTAGGCCCAGATATTCGTATTCTTTTAATTTATGTTTTAATAGAAACGAGGTCTTACCATGTTGCCCAGGCTGGTCTCGAACTCCTGGGTTCAAGCAGTCCTCTCTCCTTGGCCTCCCAAAGTGTTGAGATTACAGGCGTGAGCCACCTCGCCCAGCCCTATTTTTGTTTGTTTGTTTTTGATACGGAATTTCACTCTTGTCGCCCAGGCTGGAATGCAATGGCGTGCTCTCAGCTCACTGCCAACCTCTGCCTCTGGGGTTCAAGCGATTCTCCTGCCCCAGCCTCCCAAGTAACTGGAATTACACAGGCACTGCCGCTAGCCGGGCTAATTTTTTTGTTTTCATTTATTTATTTATTTGTTTATTTTGAGACGGAGTTTCGCCCTTGTTACCCAGGCTGGAGTGCAATGGCGCGATCTCGGCTCACCGCAACCTCCGCCTCCTGGGTTCAGGCAATTCTCCTGCCTCAGCCTCCTGAGTAGCTGGGATTACAGGCACGCGCCACCATGCCCAGCTAATTTTTGTATTTTTAGTAGAGACGGGGTTTCACCATGTTGACCAGGATGGTCTCGATCTCTTGACCTCGTGATCCACCCGCCTTGGCCTCCCAAAGTGCTGGGATTACAGGCGTGAGCCACCGCGCCCGGCTATTTTTTTTTAAGACAGGGTTTCACCATGTTGGTCAGGCTGGTCTTGAACTCCCGACCTCAGGTGATCCGCCTGCCTTGGTCTCCAAAGTGCTTGGATTACAGGCGTGAGCCACCACGCCCGGCATTTTTTTGTATTTTTAGTAGAGACGGTTTCACCATGTTGGCCAGGCTGGTCTCGAACTCCTGACCTTAGGTGATCCGACCACCTCGGCTTCCCAAAGTGCTGGGATTACAGGCGTGAGCGCCGCTCCCGGAGTGCCCAGCCCTATTTTTTAAAACTTCTTTGGGTAAGTCATGTAGTCAAGGTTGAAAATGACTGCTCTAAATTAAAAGCCAAACTCGGCTGAGCATGGTGGCTCAGGCCAGTAATCCCAGCACTTTGGGAGGCCCAGGCGGGTGGATCAGGTGAGGTCAGGAGTTTGAGACCACCCTGGCGAACCTGGAGAAACCCCACCTCTACTAAAAATAAAATTAGCCAGGCATGGTAGCACCTACCTGTAGATCCACCTATTCAGGAGGTGAGGCAGGAGAATCGCTTGAACCGGGAGGCAGAGGTTGCAGTGAACCCAGATCAGGCCACTGCACTCCAGCCTGGGTGACAGAGCAAGACTCTGTCTCAAAAAAAAAAAAAAAAAAGCCAAACTCCACATTCTCATTGCTAGATTGGGTTCTGCCATTTTTGAGAATTTCACAGGTATTTTCTGGGCCTTGAAGTTTGTTTTGGGTTTTTTGCTTGTTAGTATGTTTTAAAGAGATGAGTTCTCACCTGGGCCGGAGTGCAGTGGCGTGATCACGGCTCATTGCAGCCTTCAACTCCTGGGCTCTAGTGATCCTCCCTCAATAGCTAGGACCACAGGTGCTGCAACCACGCACCACTAATTTTTTATTTTATTCATTTTCTTAATAGAATCTGGGTCTCACTTTGTTACCCAGGCTGATCTCGCAACTCCTGGCCTCAAGCCATCCTGTGGCCTTGCCCTCCCAAAGTGTTAGGATTACAAGTGGTGAACCACCACACCCCGCCACCTTAAAGTTTTAATAATCTGAGGTAATTGTCATAGAAACTTAAGCACTTTTGCTGTGCACAGCAGCTCACACCTGTGATCCCATCACTTTGGGAGGCCAAGGGTGGGAAGATAGCTTGAGGCCAGGGGTTTGAGACAAGCCTGAGCAACATAGCAAGACCCCCATCTCTCCAAAAAATTTTAAAATCAGCCAGAGATGGTGGTGCACATCTGTGGTCCCAGCTACTCAGGAGGCTGAGGTGGGAGGATTGCTCGAGCCCAGGAGGTTAGTGAACCAAGATCCTGCCACTGCACTTCAGCCTGGGTGACAGAGCGAGACCCTGTCTCAAAAGAGAAAAAAGAAATTTAAGCACTTGAAATGTGTCCTCATGTGCTTTAAGTCATCACTGATAAGGCCTTTTCATTTATTGTTGGCTTGGACCTTGCCACTTACAGAAATAATGTGGTCACTATAGTGATTTGCTCATTTTACCTATTGCCCTTTGTAGATTCTCGGGATTTGAAGATGGCTGCACAGTCAGCGCCGAAAGTTGTGCTAAAAAGCACCACCAAGATGTCTCTAAATGAGCGGTGAGGCAGCCAACAGCAACTTCAGCTCCTTCCTAAGAAAACATTACTTAACTTGGCCCTGGGGTCCAATGCACAAAGCCAGTTGTAAGCTAAATACCAACAGAAGGCTACAGACCTCTGTTCTTAGTTGCGTCTTATGTGGTACACAAAACAAATTGGGCGGTTGTTTCAAAACCCCTAGTAGACTTTTATGTTAAGCTGTCTGAAATATTTATTTGGTGGGATGTATTTTAAAAGACTCCTAACACCCTCCCTTTTCACATTTTTTTACATTGATACAGGGGTCGTGCAGCACGGTAGCATGGTACCCTGGCTACAGTCGGCTTGCTGCCCAGTCCAAGGCCAGCAGTGTTGTGTCTGGCCTGTAAGAGGCAGGTAGCAAGCCATCAATATGTCCAAAGGCCTTTGAATGTCATTCTTGGGCCTTGTAAGAGGCACTTGCTTTGCTCCATTTCACTTTCTTTTCCATTCTGCTTTTAGTTTGTTTTTGTTTTGGATTCTTTTACAGTTAAGTGTTCTTCTCTTCCATTTCATTACACTGCCTTGACAGAAATAATGAGTGTCTTCACAGGCTCATAAATGAACTAGTTTACCTTTCAGAAGTAACTACTTGGAGTCAGAAAAAGTGATGATTTGAGACTAATGAAAATAAAGGTATTTAAAGGCAGTCTCTATCTCTGACAACTTTGTTCATTAAGAGTGCCTTTGACCAGTGATTTCATGAAGTCGACTTTAGACCATTGAGATTTACTTAATGTCTATTTTTGCCTCTTCTGACGCATATGTACTTCTCTCCTTACTCTTTGGCTGTGATAAGCTAATCATTTTTGTTTGTATGTTACTACGTGATAAATACCTTAAAATGTGATACACTCCTGTAATTTATGAGAGTATGTTAATTGCTGTGAGCTTTGAAGGTGCTCTGGTCCTTCCTCATATTTGGCCTTGGAATGCACCTAATGCACCTTGGATTCCCCTAAGGTTTAGGCTTTCTTCGTTTGTCTTTGAAACTACATCTTCTGTCTCTTGTCATCATATCTGCTTATTGCGTGTTTTTCATACCTTCAACCTCTCTAAAAGCCGTTACCTGAGCCCTTGTTATCACTTTTGGTTGAATGTGCTGCACTTAGCTGCATTTCTGAGTTTCTGATTCTTGCAAGTTTGTGGAAACAGAGGAGTCTTTAACCCACATCAGCCTTGATCTAAGTGTACCACTTTACTTAAAAGTTCGTGGGATCTGAAGCTCCTGGTCTAGCAAGCCATGAAAATGCCAATAAATGTTTGTAATAAAGCTTTTATTTAAACATCCATTTTGTTCGACCTTGAAGCTTTACTAATATGCTGAAGAACAAACAGCCGACGCCAGTGAATATTCGGGCTTCGATGCAGCAACAACAGCAGCTAGCCAGTGCCAGAAACAGAAGACTGGCCCAGCAGATGGAGAATAGACCCTCTGTCCAGGCAGCATTAAAACTTAAGCAGGTGAGAGAATGGGTCATAATGCTCCAGAAGCAGCTGGTGATCTCAGTCAGGGAGTCCACTGAGGCTGTCAGGACGTGATGGATGATTACAAGGTGGCTCAGGGCAAAAGCTGAAACTTCTCTGGAAGAAAGAGAAGTTCAGAGAATTCCAATTTTAGCAGGTACCAATAAGTAACTTTTTACTGTCTTTCTCTTTTAGGGAGTTTACCATCTCTGTGGCCTGTTTCTGTTACCAATGAGTATTAATTGTTTGTTTTCTGATCCTTAACCCTTAACATTGATTAATGGCTTATTCCACAAAGAAACTGTATTTCAAGTCCAGGCGCTGTGGCTCACGCCTGTAATCCCAGCATCTTGGGAGGCCAAAGTGGGTGGATCACTTGAGCTCAGGAGTTCGAGACCATTCTGGCCAGCATGGTGAAACCCCATCTCTACTAAAAATACAAAAATTGGCTGGGCATGGTGGCACACGCCTCTAGTACCAGCTACCAGGGTGGCTGAGGTACAAAAATTGTTTGAACCCAAGAGGCAGAGGTTGCGGTGAGCTGAGATCACACCACTGCACTCCAGTCTGGGCAACAAAGCAAGACTGTCTCAAAAAAAAAAAGCACACAGAAACTTTATTTCAGCTTTAGATAATCTCACAGCATCCTTTACTCCCTGATAAATTATTTACCCACCAGAGAAATAATTTTATTATTTTTCCCCTAGTGCAGGGAGTTTGCATGACCTTAGTCAAAGGTTTTCAGTGGTAAAATATACAGAGTAGAATGACCCTCATTTCCACAGCACCTAAAGTTTTACCAGTAAAGTGGAGCAGGAGTACCGAGTAATTTGAATTGGGGGTTCTCTTTCAAATTTACAGTGGGAGATAATTCTATTCAGACCTGAAGTAAAACCTACTCTTTATTATCCATAGAATTTATATGCAAGTCCGGACAGTGGCTATGGAAGGATATGTCCAAGCTGTGGCTGGGCGTCTGGAGGGCGGTGCCATGCAACTGTAAGGGCTTTGGTAGCAATTGCATGGCTGTGCATAAGTTCAGCAGTTAAATATAACACCCTTACACCCCCACCCTGAACCATTGGGCTCACTGACCAAAAATAAACAAGGCTTTCTGCTTCAGCTACCTTAAGCCTTGGAATGATTGGATTCCTCCCTGACTGAGGAAAGCAGCAAAAAGCACCACCATTTTCCAAGAGTAATTGGAAATTGCTGAAGATGAGTCTTTGACAGATCATCCCAAGGACCTTTCAACAAGAAGCTTTAAGTATAGGCTCTGCAGAAAGTAGCCTCTATCCAGAGTAATACTGTTCAATAGAACTTTTTGGTATTTTTTTTTTTTTTTTTTTGAGATGAAGTCTTAACTCTGTTACCCAGGCTGTAGTACATTGGTGCAATCTCAGCTCACTGAAATCTCCATCTCCCAGGTTCAGGCAATTCTCCTGCCTCGGCCTCCCAAGTAGCTGGGATTACAGGCACCCATCACCATGCCCAGCTAATTTTTGTATTTTTAGTAGAAACGGGGTTTGCCATGTTGGCTAGGCTGGTCTTGAACTCCTGACCTCAAGTTATCTGCCTGCCTCAGCCTCCCAAAGTGCTGTGATTACAGGTATGAGTTGCTGTGCCCGGCCAGAACTTTCTGCAACAATGGAAATATTCTGGATCTGCTATCCAGTACAGTAGCCTCTAGCCATATGTGGCTGTTGAATGCTTTAAATATGACTAGTGCAATTAAGGAGCTTAATATTTTTTTTAAATTTAATTTTAGGCCAGGCCTGTAATCCCAGCACTTTCGGAGGTGGAGGCAGGTGGATTACTTGAGATCAGGCGTTTGAGACCAGCCTGGCCAACACAGTAAAACTACTAAAAATACAAAAAAAAATTAGTCAGCATGGTTGCGCGCACCTATAATCCCAGCTACTCAGAAGGCTAAAGCAGGAGAATCTCTTGAAACTAAGAAGTGGTGGTTGTGGTGAGTGGAGATCACGCCACTTCACTCCAGCTTGGGCAACAGAGTAAGACTCCATCTCAAAAATAAATAAAGAAAATTTACTTTTAATTTGGGCTGGGTATGGTGGCTCATACCTGTAATCCCAGCGCTTTGGGAGGCCAAAGCAGGTGGATCACCTGAGGTCAGGAATTCAAGACCACCTGGGCAACATGGTGGAACCCTGTCTCTACCAGAAATAAGCTGGGCGTGGTGGTAGCACCTGTAATTCCAGCTACTCGGGAGGCTGAGGCAGGAGAGTTGCTTGAACCTGGGAGTTGTAGGGTGCAGTGAGCCAATACTGAGTCACTGCACTCCATCCCGGATGACAAATCGAGACGGTCTCATTTAATTTAAATAGTCACATGTAGCTAGAGGCTGCCTTATACAGCACAACTCTAGAGTGAAAACAATGATATAGTTAACTTTTTTTTTTTAAAGAGACAGGGTTTCTCCATTTTGGTCAGACTGGTCTCGAACTCCCTTACCTCAGCTCATCCTCCCACCTCGGCCTCCCGAAGTGCTGGGATTACAGGCGTGAGCCACTGCATCCGGCCTATAGTTGACATCCTTAAGTTTCCTGTGAATATTAAAGGCCAGTATTGGTGGCAGTGAAGGATTGGAATGGGCAAAGAACTTCCCAGCAGTGTACAGATCTCCTTTTACAGCACAAAGCTTGGGAGAATAAATATATGCAGGATAACTGAATGCAAGGGACTTGTGGATTGCAGTCCTAGCCTCATAATTGTGTGTTAATTGGGAGTAACAGGACACCTACTTATGCTAGATGCATAATGTTTGATGCCTTCCCTACTGATTACAAGCAATTTATGATCTTGTGCTAGAAAGTTAATAATGCTTCACAACATCTTTTTGAGAGATATGATTAGAAAACACACATAGGCCGGGCGTGGTGACTCACGCCTATAATCCCAGCACTTTGGGAGGCCAAGGCAGGCGCATCACTTGAGGTTGGGATTTTGAGACCAGCCTGACCAACATGGAGAAACCCCATCTCTACTAAAAATACAAAATTAGCCAGGTGTGGTGGCACATGCCTGTAATTCCAGCTACTCAGGAGGCTGAAGGAGGAGCATCACTTGAACCTGGGAGGCGGAGGTCTTGGTGAGCTGAGATCACACCATTGCTCTCCAGCCTGGGTGATAAGAGCGAAACTCCATCTCAAAAAAGAAAGAAAACAGACAACATACACGTTGGTAGTCATTTATGGCTGGAAACTGAAGGGCCTGTAGAATTTATTTTCTTTTATATTGACTGATGGCTTTATGGATAATCAGGTTTGCTAGGACCTTGGTTTTGTTCAGGGCTATTGCTGTCCCTTTTTCCTTTGAAGGAATTTAATTCTCTGAGATGTAGTCTTAATGATTTTCTTTTGAGAACAAATTCTTTAAAATCTCTGTCTCTGAAGTGTGTCCCTGTCCTCATACATGGCCCTGAGTTTTGTGATTACAGCTCACCTGAATAAGTCTGGCAAGTTTGGCTGGCGCTCTGTGGAGATACATTTGATTTACATGTTTATTTTGAATTTAAGGTCATCATACTATTTTAAAGGAGCTGTTTGCAAGGGCAGGAATGGAATTAAGGATTTTTAAGAAATGAAAGGAGATTTGACTTTCTTGTGTTTATTTGCATCTCAAGGTAAAAAGTGGACCGTCTGGAGATAGATTCTCAGAGGAAAAATGGAGCACACGGGCCTCTTTGAGAAATCAATCTTATTCTTAAGTCACAAGAACTCAAGTGAACTTGTAATTTAAGTTTTGCCCAGAGTGTGATGAACTCTTCCTTTGGTGTTTGAGTAAGCCTTTGAAGACAGTGCTAGTTCGTGGGCAGGTATGAATGAAGTTGTATAATTGTCAACCTGTAGTTCAAAAGCAGTACAGTCCAGATTGAAGTATAGAAATGTTCTTATTAAAACTTTCAACTGGCAGTGTATGACTTCTATAGCCAAACTAGTGAGGTAATTTGTGGAGATGCCCATTTCATGAGACCACACTTGAGCTTGAAGTTTCTGCTCTGGATCAAAATTCTGCTTCTTGTGTAACATGTTCTGAGGCAAAGGCTTGCTTCTGGTTTGGGGTCCTTAGTGACACCCACAGCAGATTTATCTCCCTTCGCACCAGCATCTCACTTGCTGCTTTTTCTCTGCACTTTGAGTTGCCAAATCCTATTGGATTGCTTTTTTGATCTCAATCCCCTAACACCTTTTCTTCCAGAAGAGCTTAAAGCAGCGCCTGGGTAAGAGTAACATCCAGGCACGGTTAGGCCGACCCATAGGGACCCTGGCCAGGGGAGCAATCGGAGGACGAGGCCTACCCATAATCCAGAGAGGCTTGCCCAGAGGAGGACTACGTGGGGGACGTGCCACCAGAACCCTGCTTAGGGGCGGGATGTCGCTCCGAGGTCAGTGCTGTGTACCCTGATAATTGTCAGGCCCTACTCCCTTCCCTTTTCTCTTGGGCTGCTTATGGACACGTTCGTTTAACATCTTTAAGCCTGAATTTGTATTACTATAATAACTTTTTAAATCACATATTTTTAATAGTGCTGCATGTCTTTTATCGATACCATTCCTTTTCTGATAATGTGCAATGGTGAGAGGCTATGACCTGCGTAACAACAGGTAATTCATGTCATCTCCATTCCATTTTAAAACACCCTGCTGCTGCTTGAATCAAACCACATTCAAGTTCTAGAAATAAGTCAAACGTAAGAAACTTAGGTCTTTTGGCCTATGTCTTCACTCTTTGTTCCTGGTGCTAGTAAAACACTGATACAGCTGGAAAAAGAGGACAAGTTGACCCATAGCATTTACCTGTATACATTTATTTGGGGCACTCTCATTCTGTTCCCTGTATAGTTCTTGTTCCCTAGAAGAATGTGTTGAGATCAGGAACCATAGCATTTATTTTTAAATTTACCACAATGCTAGGCATCTGATTGTTCAGTAGATATTTATTAAATGTATGTACTTATTAATTGAATTAATTCCCAACTTCTTCCGAAAATGGATTTGTGGTCAGACGTGTTGAATTGATTGGTTAAAGAGCAGCTTAATCTGTTCACACTCAGTATGCAGCTTGCCCCAACCAACCTAAAAACTAACTGAATTATCCTCATTTAACCCTCACCTCCTTCCCTTGGTTAGAATCTACTTTGTGTCTCTTGGATTTACCTGCATATACATTGTATGCCTCCTCTCCAAGGTCAAAACCTGCTCCGAGGTGGACGAGCCGTAGCTCCCCGAATGGGCTTAAGAAGAGGTGGTGTTCGAGGTCGTGGAGGTCCTGGGAGAGGGGGCCTAGGGCGTGGAGCTATGGGTCGTGGCGGAATCGGTGGTAGAGGTTAGTCAGCTACCAACTTCAGAGAGTAGCTCCCCCTTATTTTCCTCCCTTAAAAACTCAGAGCCACCTTTCTGCACAGCTTCAAGTCATAGGCAGGCTTCTTTGTTTGTCTTGTTTTGTTATTTGAAACTGGCTTATTTTTCGAATTCCCATGCTGGTAGTGCAAAAGTCTCATGATTTTTCCAGGAATCAATCAAGTGCGTATTACAGAGCCAGATTATATGCCATCTTCTTTCGGGTTCTTGCAGATTTAAATTTTACAGTTAAAAATAACCCTAAAATGGTTAATGTAGGATTTTACCTTCCTCTGTCCCTGCCCCACCACCATCACCACCAAACACTACCCTGTAGCTCCAAATCCTGGTTTGAGTCACATAAGAATATTGAAGAGAGAGAGATACAAAGATGAAGCAGAGTTAAGAGGGTGGTGAGACTTGGAGCTGGGCATTGGCTCTGAAACCAAATAAATTCAGTGTCAAATTTGTGCCTGTGGAGAACCAGAGATAACTTTTTTTGCTCAAGGTAGAGAGCAAGATGGAATTATTATCAGTTAACACACTGGCTCTTGTTGTTAATCTTGCCTTCGAAATTTATTGACGTTTGTCTCGTGACCTGTGACCCAGATTAGGAAAGAGTTTAATGGTGTTGCTGCTATTACTAAATCTCACGGGAGCCTTCTGGTTTAGAGCTTAGTGGAAAACTCCCAACAACACCTGTCGAGGAAAAAAACACTCTTGTTGCTCCTGTGTATATTTGCTTTGGTTCTCTTAAAAGGTGTTGCGGGTCTTCCATAACTTATAACCTTGAAATTGCCAAGGAATAATAACCGTTAGGAAAGAAAAGTTGATAACCAAGGGCTTGTTTTCTTCTCTCCTATTATATGCTACTTGGCTTATTGAATGAAGTACAAGCTAGTTTGGGTTTCAGGATAAAATAGCATGTTTGCTAACTGAATTCAAACTACTTCTCAGATAACCACAATTGTCAGTTGTCATAACGTAACTAGACTTAGAGGTAGAAATAGCTGGGGCAACTCAAAATATTTTTTCTTTTTTCTTTTTTTTTTTTTTTTTTTTTGAGACAGGGTCTCGGTATGTTGCCCAGGCTGGAGTGCAGTGGCTATTCATAGGCGTGATCCCACTACTGCCAAATATTTTTTCAAGTCTCCCCTACATTGTTCCTGTGTGAGAAAAACTCCTCAGTCTCCTGACACATGAGATCAACTAGCTTATTAGACTTGATAAGTTTAAGGAAAGATTAGATAACTTTCCAGAAGGGTTTCCAGTAAACTTAATTTGAAAACCATCTTACCAGCCAGGCACGGTGGCTCACACCTATAATCCCAGCACTTTGGGAGGCCGAGACAGGTGGATCATGAGGTCAAGAGATCGAGACCATCCTGGTCGACATGGTGAAACCCCGTCTCTACTAAAAATACAAAAAATTAGCTGGGCATGGTGGCGCACACCTGTAGTCCCAGCTACTCAGGAGGCTGAGGCAGGAGAATTGCCTGAACCCAGGAGGTGGAGGTTGCGGTGAGCCGAGATCGCACCATTGCACTCCAGCCTGGGTAACAAGAGTGAAACTCCGTCTCAAAAAAAAAAAAAAAAAAGGAAAGAAAACCATCTTAACTTTTACACCCCTGATTATCTGTACCTTTGTTACCACCTCCCTATCTTACCAAACAGGGTTATCATGTATTTTAGTTAAGAACTTAGTGAATCTCAAATCTTAGGTTCAGTTGTTGTTGTTTTTTTTTTTTTAACTCTAGTTGTCAGTTAATTATTTTCCTTTTTTGATAGAATAAAAATTGTTCAAGTAGCATTTAGAGAGGATCATGTGACAAGGGATTCATTGTGTGTGCTTTCCACGTGTTGCTTTCTACCCAGTGTGTTTTCTGTTTTTCCAGATTTCTCCTCTTTGCCCTGCCCTTCAGCTTTTCTCAGCTAGGCACCACTACTCTAAGGGGCATTTACTATAGCACCTATTCAGCTTACTTGTAACTGTCTCTCTTTTTTTTTTTTTTTTTTTTCTCCTTTGGGCCAGGTCGGGGTATGATAGGTCGGGGAAGAGGGGGCTTTGGAGGCCGAGGCCGAGGCCGTGGACGAGGGAGAGGTGCCCTTGCTCGCCCTGTATTGACCAAGGAGCAGCTGGACAACCAATTGGATGCATACATGTCGAAAACAAAAGGACACCTGGATGCTGAGTTGGATGCCTACATGGCGCAGACAGATCCCGAAACCAATGATTGAAGCCTGCCCACCCTCCCGTGAGAGACTCTTGTTAGTCGACACGTGTGTAAATAACCTTGAGATAACAGATGAGAAGAAATCTGATTGATGCTGGATGGACCTATCACAATAGGCTATGGACTTACTTGCCACCAGCTTGTGCATTTAGTGTGTTCCTTTTACTTTTTGATACTGTATTGTATGAAGCCCTTTTGTCCTTTGTTTGTTTTTGTTTTTGTTTTTGGGGGTGGGGTATTTTCCCCTCCTTTACCCAGACTTCTCTTTGAACACAAATGCATTAGCCTTGTGGCTAGAACACCCTCTTCCTACCTCTGCCTTCCCTCACTTGTCAAATGCTCTGACATGCTAACATTTCTTTTGTTGATCTCTGTTGTCCCCACAGAAAGGTCCCAGGAAAAAAACAGTGTTCCTCCCTGATGCTTAGATTTCTGAGGTAGGGTTCTGTTACATCCTCTTCAATAGCCTCTTTAAAATGTTAAGAAAGTCTGGAGCTCAAAAATGCTTTCTTCCACATTGATAATTTAGTAAATTGAGAACATTGACATTACTACAGGGCAGCATAAGAGGTTGCTTACATGTGGTAGCAGCTCTAATTTGATAAAAGTTGCTACCATGTACATTGACACCACATATAACCAGCGTGCTGGGTTGAATCGTACTAGATTTCTACCCTTGTATGAGATTTACACACTTTCTCTTGGCTTTGTATCATGTCCTACAATCTAGAGAAAGAAGCCATTTCATGTGGCAGGTGTGTCAGAATGGAGGATGGCGGATGAAGTGCTGGAAGAGGTCAGAAAATATCCATGCTAAAATGTAATTATCCTCATGTTTATCTCAAACCAATCTAGGACTTTTCCACTCATTAGCTTTATTTCACCCTTATTTCCCTTGAAAGTTTAATTAAGTTCAACCAATTGTCAGCTGTTCCAGTTTCAGTGGAATCTTGTATTTCTGGTTCATTATAACAAATTGTTTGCTCAAATCCACCCAGTACTCTCTTTATTTGGAGCGCCTCAAAATGCCGTGGCTACTTTAATGATATCTTTTTTGAGACGGAGTCTTTACTTTGTCGCCAGGCTAGAGTACAATGGCGTGACCTTCGCTCACTGCAACCTCTGCCTCCCAGGTTCAAGCAATTCTCCTCCTTCAGCCTCCCGATTAGCTGGAACTACAGGTGCATGCCAGCACACCCAGCTAATTTTTGTATTTTTAGTAGAGACAGGGTTCACCACGTTGGCCAGGATGGTCTCCATCTCTCAACCTCATGATCCACCCACCTCGGCCTCCCAAAGTGCTGGGATTACAGGTGTGAGCCACTGTGCCTGTATGGTTGAGTCTCTCTCTCCTTGCTTGTGTTAAAATTCTGGAGAGACTGTGGCTTTAGCAGAAAGTGAAGAATTTGACTTCCTCTGAGCCCTGCAGAAATAATGTCATGCCCACAAAAAGGCAAGATCATCTTGGGCAACATTCTGGGCCCTTGGACCCTGGCACATGTTTCCCTGTGTTGCTTAAGAGAAAAGGACCTGGTAGTACCAAGCCAGTTGTCACTGGGCTGCCTTTCACCCTAAACTGCTAGGAGGTTGTACTTAGTGGGGGCTGGGAAGGAAATTTTGTCAGGACAACCTAAACTTGAAGCCTGACTGTGATGTGGGGTATCTGAAGGTCCCAAGGGAGAAGGGCAGTGGGGGTCTAGCAGAGGGCTACAGTGACCTCAGAACTGAACCCCCAGTTCTGTTCCCTCTATCTTTTCCAATGCTAAAGCACAAGGACTTTCCTCTCCCTGAAACCTCAGTAAGTACAAAATGCTGGTCTCCCTCCCCAGAGGAGACATGCTCAAGAGTTCTCTATAAAGGAGGTGACTGTCATAGCCTAGGCTTCCTTCTTTCTACCTCCTCTGTTATCTCTCCTGTCTCATGCAAGAATTCATCCCCAACTCCCAGCGGGGCACAGGGAACTCTCCTATCAGCCAAGGGTCCTCCAGCCCCACCTGCTCACTGCAGTTCCCAGGATCTCCTGAGGCCCCTGTCCTTGTCATCTTCAGTCACATGTAGTGTGGGACAGGGTGAGTAAACCTGGTCTCTGGGTCGGCCTTTCATTCATTCAGCTGCCATGTGCTGAGGGCTTGCTATACCAACAGAAGGTATCCTTTGTAAGGGTGACGTTGGGAGCACAGGAAAGAGGCTGATGAGCTGCATCTTGTAAGATAAGGGGAAGTTTAGAGACAAGAATATACCATGCAGAGGGAACGAAGTGTAAAGGTAGACTGCTAAAAGAACATCTGAGGTAGGATGGAAGATCACAACTGACAAGATGTAGGTTGAAGCCACTGCTAAAGAGCTTGGACTTTATGCTTTCATCAGTGGAGAGACAAGGATTTTAAGCAGCATAGGATGATGTGATTTACATAATACTGGTGAGAGGGATAAGGTCCCAGCTACTCGCCATGGCCTTCGGTCCTCGTAAGCCCTCAATGGCAGCACTTTCTTCCCATCCTCCAGGCTCCCTGGTGCCTTCTCAGGCAATTTCAGCTAATATCACCCAGCAAGAGGTGAGCAGCACCCAGATAAACACTAAGTGGAGCGGGCCTGGGAAGGAGGTAAGGGACCCCGAGGGGCAAGGACCTGGGGAGAGGTCCTGGCCCCTGTACCCCCTGTCTTCCAATGGGCTGTCCTGTCCCACTGCAGCCCAGTCCTCCCTCTGATTGTCTAGGGAATTTGCGAAGGGCAAGGTTGTCCAAGACTCCATTTCCTTGGACTCTGGCGACCTCTTAAGTACTGACATGCTCGTCCTCCCTTCATCCCAAACACATGTACAGACAAGGTTGCCACAGTGGAGGTGGATCTTGTAGCTTCTGACCTCAGACCATCCCCAGACACCACCCCTCCAGTCTCTTACTAGAAATCACTATGTTTCCAGACTTTTGTTCTGTCTCCCAGTTTTACCTGGATATGTCAGTAGAGGAGGTGGCCCTCATGCCTGTTATCCCAACGCTTTGGGAGGCGTAGGCGGGCAGATCATCTGAGGTCGGGAGTTTGAGACCAGCCTGACCAGCATGGAGAAACCCCATCTCTACTAAAAATACAAAATTAGCCGGGCATAGTGGAGCATGCCTGTAATCCCAGCTACTCGGGAAGCTGAGGCAGGTGAAGCGCTTGAACCCAGGAGGTGGAGATTGCGGTGAGCCAATATCACGCCATTGCACTCCAGCCTGGACGCCAATGAAATTCTTTCTCAAAAACAAAAAAAGGTCCTGCTGCTATCAATAAATAGCTCCATGGACCCAGCAGGGGTTAGGGTAGAGGCTCTTACTTATGCCTGGGTGGGCTCTCCCACCTGCATCACACCCTGGCTAGTGACCCAGTCAGGTGTGCTGGGGACTCTGGCTGACCACCTATTCCAGGGTCAACGAAGGAAGGAGAGGGGAGCATCATGACGCAGGGCAGGATGACTCCTGAAAGTGGAGACAGGCCCTGGACAGCTCTGGAACCCATAGTGATGGCAGCAGCCCCCAGTCATGGGACTCACCGTGTGGGCAGCCTGGGACAGCTAAGATCCCCATGAGGTCTCTTTCAAGGACTCACTCAATGCTTCATTTGGGCTTGGCTTGTTTAATTTCTTTACCCTTTAGTGTAAGGCGATTATCAGCTCAAGATTTAAACACATCCATGTGGAGATGGGGAAAGGGATTCCCTCAGAAAGTCCTAAAGCTTTCCCTTTTGGATTTTAATTCAAAGCACATATTCTCAAGGAGTTTAATTTCAAGAGAAAAGCCAGCTCAGACAACAGAGAAGAGAAAGGAGTTAGAGGAAAGGTAGATGGGAAAGATAGAAGAAAGGCCCCTAATGCTTTCCTCAGCATTGCCAAGACCAGGACCTCACCCTCAGCCTCTGACTTCTGTGATAAGCAGGAGTCCTGGGGTCTGGCCAGAGAATTCACCCATGGGGGATGTGGGGGGATGGCAGCTCTCCAGGAGCACCAGTTAAGATAGCTAGAACCACAGACGTGACTGCCTGCCCTAACCTCTCCAGCTCCTACCTCTGCTGCTGCCCCTCCAGTTCCTCTGCTAAAGCATCATGAGGCTCCCCAGAGGTCTGGTCTCACAGAAAGCAGGATGAACCAGGATTATCCTCATCTCTATCCTTTAAAGCTCTTAGAGGCCCAAAGAAGTCTGACTCTCAGGTCTTCCTCCCCAGTTGAAGGCATTACCAGATGCCATTCTGTGAACCCTCTCTCCCACAAGAAAGGCCGCCTTTTTTTTTTTTTTTTTTTTTTTTAATCAGTCTCCATAGAGACTGTCAAAAATTGCCAATGCCAACTATGTTTCAAGTCATCGTGGCAGGATATTGGGAAAAGTTTTTAGCGATAATCACGCCTCGGATAAACCTCTTTGGCTATGATACTGCCACTGCGCAAAGCTAAGAAAGGCCTTCTTCGAGAGTATAGCATGTTCCCACAGAGCTTCCATATGGGCCTACCCCAGACCCACCTTGAGGTGGCCAGAAAGGAGAAGGCAGTTCAACCTAAGCATGGGGAAAACAGAGTCAGAAGAGAGGGTCTGAGAGGAGGAAAGAGCCAGAGCTTCCAGGAAATGAGAAGAGACCTAAAGTCTAGAACAGGAAAGCTTGCAGGCACTGAAATCCCAAAAGCACCCAATTCATCACCCCAAGAAAACAAGCTGCTCCAGAATCCTGGCATGGATGAGGGTTGGCTGTGTGGTCACAGCTGGGTTGGCAGGATATCCTGACCAGCCTCCTGCCAAGAGTGTGCCTGTGCCAGTCGGCCTGTAACAGACTAATGCCCCCCAAAAGTCAGACCTAGGGATGTCGCTCCCCATGGCTACTGTGCATGAGCTGGGGCCACGGCTCCATTAGCCCTGCCATGGGTGAGTGGGGAGGAAGTCAGTAGACTAAGATTATTGGGGGAACGTAGGGGCACCTGGTCCCATGCAGCCCATAAAACTGGAGGGGTACAGGATGTGAGTAATAGGAAGTTTTTCCTAGTGGGGATATGGGAGGGAGCAGGGAGACAGACTGGAAGTGGCCTGGGTAGAAGTTCTGACCTAGGTGATTCTTGAGTTGAAGACAGAGAAAGTGAGTTGTTTTTTCCTAGCTATTACTAACCAGTAGTGGCCAGGCACAGTGGCTCATGCCTGTAATCCTACCACGTTGGGAGGAAAAGGTTGGAGAATCACTTGAGCCCAGGAGTTTGAGACCAGTCTGGCCAACGTGGTGAAACCCCATCTTGACCAAAAAATACTACATATATATATGTATGTATGTATGTATTAGCTGGGTGTGGTGGCCTGTGGTCCCAACTACTTAAGAGGCTGAGGTGGGAGGATCACCAGAGCCCAAGAGGTCAAGGCTACAGTGAACTGTGATCACACCACTGCAGTTCAGCCTGGGTGACACGGTGAGACTGTCTCAAAAAAAAAAAAAAGAAAGAAAAGCTGGGCACGGTAACTCACTCTTGTAATCTCAGCACTTTGGGAGGCCGAAGCGGGAGAATCACTTGAGGCCAGGAGTTCGAGACCAGCCTGGCCAACATGTTGAAACCCTGTCTCTACTAAAAATACAAAAATTAAGCTGGGCATAATGACGGGCGCCTGTAATCCCAGCTATGCAGGAGGCCGAGGTAGGAGAATCACTTGAACCCAACAGGTGGAGGTCACAGTGAGCTGAGATTGCAACACTGCACTCCAGCCTGGGTGACAGAGCGAGACTCCATCACACACACACACACACACACCAGTAGAAAGTGAGATGTTTAGAGAGATAGTGGAGAGCTGAAGCCCAAATTAGAGTATAATAAAGTCAACCGAGGCCGGGCGCGGTGGCTCACACCCGTAATCTCAGCACTTTGGGAGGCCAAGGCAGGCGGATCACGAGGTCAAGAGATTGAGACCATCCTGGCCATGGTGAAACCCCGTCTCTAAAAAAATTAAAAAATAAATAAAAATAAAGTCAACCTGAGTTCCATTCCCTCTGCCTGCCCAGGGCTGGCAAAGGCTGCAGGCATTGTGATGGATGATAGGTGGTAAATACCTATGCATCTTCTAAACTTTGTAATGGCTGGCAGCCAGATTAACTGCATCAGGCCATCATCCACACCCCCTGCTGGGTAGAGATGCAGCTGCACCAGGCACCATCGTTGCTGAACCAGGTGCTATACACCATGCCTAAGCTCAGCTGGGTCCCCGGCCAGCTGTGGGGCCACAGGTCAGGGTACCCCACAGAGCATGTCTGCTCATCTGTAAGCATTAAGCGAGAGTTCAGAAGTAAAAATGCTTGTAAAATATAAGTCCACTATCGTTTGGGCATGGTGGCTCACACCCATAATCCCAGCATTTTGGGAGGCCAAGGCAGACAGATTACTTGATGTTAGGAGTTTGAAACCAGCCTAGCCAACATGGTGAAACCCCATCTCTGCTAAAAATGCAAAAATCTGGCCAGGCACAGTGGCTCACGCCTGTAATCCCAATACTTTGGGAGGCTGAGACGGGCAGATCATGAGGTCAAGAGATCAAGACCATCCTGGCCAATATGGTGAAACCCCATCTCTACTACAAACACAAAAATTAGCTGGGTGTGGTTGCAGAAGCCTGTAGTTCTAGCTACTCGGGAGACTGAGGCAGGAGAATCGCTTGAACCCTGGAGGTGGAGGTTGCAGTAAGCCAAGATAACGCCACTACACACCAGCCTGGCGACAGAGCAAGACTCCGTCTCAACAAATAAATAATACAAATACAAAAATTAGCCAGGTGTGGTGGTGTGCCTCTACAGTTTCAGCTACTCAGGAGGCTGAGGCAGGATAATCGCTTGAACATGGGAGGCAGAGGTTGCAGTGAGCTGAGATTGTGCCACTGAACTCTATTCTGGACGACAGACTGTCTAAAAAAAAAAATATATATATATATACATGCACACACACATACACGTATATAAGCCCCCTATGAATAGCTGTAAATCCCCTATGCTGCACTATTGTTGGGAAGATGGAAACCTGACAGGCTCTTTGAGGCAGTCTGCAGAAAGTGGGCTTTGCTTGTGGAGAGGCGTAGGAGGCTGTTGGAATATGGGAGGACCATGGTCTCTGAATTTTCCCACATAACGTCTCACTAATTCTGCCCCTCCGTGTCCTCTCCTGCTTCCCTTCTTCTCATATCTTAGGTACCCTCTGCCCTTTTATTGCTCATACTTTTCCATTGTGATACAATTCCACCTAAGAAAACCAAATACTTGGAAGAGAATGGGGAGGTTGGAAAACAAGAGTCATTAGGCAGGCCTTCTGGGTGGTGGTCAGGCCTTAGAGGTGGGAACACCAACATTTCCCTATGACTTGTGCCCAAGTGAATAAAATGGTACTTTAGATCTAGAGCTTCCTGCAGAGCAGACAAGTGAATTTTCCTGCTGTTTGACAACCAGGAAGAACCTTGAAGCTCTAAATTAATCCTTTCTGCCAGGTCTGTGAAGATTCTGAATCCTTTAAATATTTTTCCTTTACCAGCTGGCACAATGTTTGTCAATGGAGGACACTAGAGGAACATTTCAGGAGGAACCATTACTTCCTTGTTCTGGTGGGTCCCAGAACATGACTTCAGGACTCATCTCCAGCAGTGCCTAGCAGCTAGTAGTACCCCGTGGTCAGCAGCTTCAGGCTGTTTCATAAGGGAATGCCTCCTGTGAGACACCTCCAATACACAGCTTTCCCAGGCACTCTAGAGGGTAGAATTCCTGTAAGTTCTGGAAGGCAGATTTCTGGCACATTCCACCAGCATGGAATCACAGCAACTTCTGTGTCATTCAGTGAGCCACAGCCATGCTCTTTTTTTTTTTTTTTTTGAGACAGAGTCTCACTCTGTTACCCAGGCTGGAATGCCGTGGCTTGATCTCGGCTCACTGAAACCTCCACCTACCAGGTTCAAGCGATTCTCCTGCCTCAGCCTCCCCAGTAGCTGGGACTATAGGGGCACACCACCACACCTGGCTAATTTTTGTATTTTTAGTAGAGACAAGGTTTAACCATGTTGGCCAGGCTGGTCTCGAACTCCTCACCTCAAGTGACCCATCCTCCTTGGCCTCCCAAAGTGCTGGGATTACAGGCATGAGCCACCGCACCCAGCCTGGGCTCCTCCTGATGCACTCTAACTCTAGCAGTAACAACTGCTCCTAACATCTGCTCTTCCTTTGTGCTTTAGAGTTCTCCCTTATTAGCCAATTCCTCATTACTTCAATCCCCTGTTATCAACTAGAGTTGATAATTCTTTATAGTAAACTCTCCCTGTTGATATTGTATCATTTGTCTCTCTTGATTGCACCCTGACATACAAACAACATGGTGGTTGTATGTGCAGTAGTTGGATGGGAAGGGGTGTTCTTAGGACCTACATCTTCAGTCTCTGGAAAAGCTAAGGCCTGGAGGAGGGCCACTGCTCTATGATACAGGTGAAGGCAGGGAGGAAGGGGGTTTGGTGGTGAATACCTTGTGTCTAGAGTTTGATACATATTTAGAGAATGAATAATTACACTAGCACTGGCCTTCAACCAACTATCAAACTTCAGGGTTTCTGCAAACCATTGCCCAGTTTCCTTCACAAGTGTCCCAGGAACCAAGGAGAGAGTCTAAAATTCCTTTCAGCACTAATTTTCTCTAAGCAGGGGTATTATGAAATCTGACTGGTAATTTAGAATGCAGACTGACCTGGAATATAGAGACTACAGACAAGAAGATCAGTCAGGAGGCCTTTGCAATAGACCCCATGATAGATACGTTAACAAAAAGGGAAGCATAAAAACAAAACACACGATTTTCCTCAGAGAACCAGCCTTTGATGCCAGATTACTAGATAAAATACTCATACTAGGCCAGGAATGGTGGGTCACTCCTGTAATTCCAGCACTTTGGAAGGCCAAGGCCAGTAGATCACCTGAGGCCAGGAATTCGAGACCAACTGATCAACATGGAGAAACCCTGTCTTTACTAAAATACAAAATTAGCTGAGCGTAATGGCGCATGCCTGTAATCCCAGCTACTCGGGAGGCTAAGGCAGGAGAATTGCTTGAACCTGGGAGGTAGCGGTTGTGGTGAGTGGAGATTGTGCCATTGCACTTCAGCCTGGGCAACAAAAGCGAAACTCTGTCCCAAGAAAAAAGGAAAAAAACTTATACTAAAAAAATTATTTGTTAGGCCGGGTGCGGTGGCTCAAGCCTGTAATCCCAGCACTTTGGGAGGCCGAGGCAGGGGGATCACGAGGTCAAGAGATCGAGACCATCCTGATCAACATGGTGAAACCCCGTCTCTACTAAAAATACAAAAAATTAGCTGGGCATAGTGGCGCATGCCTGTAATCCCAGCTACTCAGGAGGCTGAGGCAGGAGAATTGCCTGAACCCAGGAGGCGGAGGTTGTGGTGAGCCGAGATCGCGCCATTGCACTCCAGCCTGGGTAACAAGAGCGAAACTCCATCTCAAAAAAAAAAAAAAAATTATTTGTTGTTGCCAGGAATGGTGGCTCACGCCTAGAATCCCAGCACTTTGGAAGGCCAAGGTGGGTGGATCACCTGAGGTCAGGAGTTCAAAACCAGCCTGGCCAACATGGTAAAACCCCATCTCTATTAAAAATACAAAAATTAGGCTGGTGCAGTGGCTCACGCTTGTAATCCTGTAATCCCAGCACTTTGGGAGGCCAAGGCAGGTAGATCACCTGGAGTCAGGAGTTCCAGACCAGGCTAGCCAACATGGTGAAACCCCATCTCTACTAAAAAAAAATATATATATATAGCAGGGCATGGTGGTGGGTGCCTGTAATCCCATCTACTCAGGAGGCTGAGGCAGGAAAATTGCTTGAACTCAGGAGGTGAAGTTTGCAGTGAGCCAAGATTGCACATTGCACTCCAGCCTGGGTGACGGAGCAAGACTGTCTCAAAAATAAATAAATAACAAAAATTAGCCAGTCATGGCCAGATGCAGTGGCTCACACCTGTAATCCCAGGACTTTGAGAGGTCGAGGCGGGTGGATCATGGGGTCAAGAGATCGAGATCATCCTGGCCAACATAGTTAAACCCTGTCTCTACTAAAAATACAAAAATTAGCTGGGTATGATGGTGCATGTAAGGTTTAAATGAAGCAACCAAGGTTCAAATGAGGCAACTGAGGCCAGTTATTGAAATAAAGAAATTTAATCAGCTCCTGGGCAAGGTTCTGCGGTCCGACAGGAGGGGCAAAGGAGAAGTCACACAGACTTCCTGAGGCGTAGTGTTTTTATGACTAGAAGTGAGCAGGGAGTAGGGTGCCCTGATTGGTCATAGGGAGTGGGAAGCAGGTAGGGCAGACTGCTATTGGTAGGTAGGCTGTCGGGCGGGACTTCCTTTGGTGGGAAGCAGGCGGGGCAAGACGTAGACATAGGTGGGCGTGTCCTAGCTCCTGAAGAGGCAGCCAGCCTTGCATTCCGACCCTTTTGATGATATAGGATGCCGCTTCTTTCTGGCTACTTCCTGCTGAATAGGGGCGGAGTAAAGGGGGGGTCAATTGGCTGGTGCCTCAGTTGGGAGCCGGACGTAGGGGTGAAGCAGCATTTGGTTTATAGCTACCCTGGAAATTTCCCTCATGCGGGCCTGTAAAAACCTGAGGAAAAAAGGGGCTAACATTAACAGAAGGCAAACGACAATGATGGGGGTGATAATAGGGGTTAACCAGGTAAGCAGGGGAGATTGCCACCAGTTGAGAGGTGAAGCTGCATTCTGCTTTTTTTGGAGGTTTTCTTGGAGGCGATAGTGTGTTGACATTTTCTTCTACAAGGCCTGTTTCACTGACATAATAGTAGCACTCTTCCTGAAGAAACAGACAGGTACCTCCTTTTTCTGCCATTAGCAAGTTAAGGGCCTGTCGGTTCTGGAGAGTTACCTGGGCCAGTGATGTGATTTGTCGCTGGAAGGAGACCAGGGAGCGGCTGAAGTGACACTGTAGCCCATCGCTCCGCCTCCTATTCCAGCAGCCGCTAAAGAGGATGCTAAGGAGAAGCCGACTACTACTGGGAGGAAGACAGCTCGTTTGTTTCAGTGAACAGGGGAAGGTGTAAGGAGAGATAGGAGCTCAGCTTGCACGTATACCTTCAACTGTGGGACTAGAGTAATGGGCACACGGGGAGGGGAGGGAGGCATTTATAACTTTGGTTAGAGTGCCATTACACCAAAAGTATCCTCCTGGAGGCACATAAAGGGTGGATTTTACTTTTGCAGGTATGTTGCAGCTGGAGCTGTTGGCCGTTCCGTAACAGAGAAAGAGCTTTTGGGAGTGTACCTTGAACAGCGGGGTACCCGTTAGGGTGGTGTCAGGCCTGGTAGATGATTGTGACAAGTTGAACCTGGTCCGGAGGGGAACTGCGGTCAAGGGGGGGGTTGCTGAGAGAGGCACATAAAAACCAGTGAGTAAGGTTTATGGTTTTGGTTAAGTTTAACATGTTGGCTCCCTGCTGTACTAGAGTTAACCAGGAGAAAGGATGAGAGGTGCTATCTGAGGGTTTGAATTGGTTAGTTAGGGTGGCCTTATTTTCCAGGATTGTATGGCTTACAGAGCCAAGTTGTTCTATAACCTCAGGGACAATGCAGGTATAGGACTGGAATATTAGCCATGTTCCCTGGGGGTATCTCCAAGTATAGTCTACATACAGTTTGCCGGGCACTTCAACATTCCAGCGGTCGTTTTATTAGCCGGTGATGATGGGCCATGGAGTCTGGCAGAGCTGGTGATTGCTGGAGTGGCACGATATTGGAGATTAGGCGAACAGTGGGTGATTATCCAGGCAGGTTGCGGTGGCAGGCAGAGAAGGCGACAGGGCCGGAGGGGCAGAAGTTAAGGTTGTACACCAAGGCCTGCCCAAAAGGTGAGGGCTGACCTGGAATTTCCAAGGCGGGACCGTCCAGGTAGGCCATTGTGACAGGTTGGTGTTAGGATCAGCCCAGGTGAGGGCAAAGAGAAAGTAGGATTTAGGGTGAAGGGGAATGGTAAAGAAGGCGTCCTTAAGGTTAAGAACTATAAAATGAGAGGTAGTGGAGGGAATGTTTGATAATAGGGTGTATAGGTTGGGGACTACAGGGTGGAGGGGTACCATCACCTTATTGATAAGGCGCAGGTCCTGAACCAGGTGGTAGTTGCCGGACGACTTTCAGACCGGCAAGATAGGAGTGTTACAAGGGGAACTGGCGGGAATAAATAGTGCGAGGAGTTAGGGCAGAGCGTGGCGTCAGTTAGGAGTGGCAGTAGGAGGTGAGGGCTCGAGTGTGGGGGGTCAGTGACTTAGAGAGTGGCCTCCACAGTCTGGAGAATGTCTCATCCTAAAACGGGACTGGGCATGAGGGTATAATTTTTTAAAAAGTGGAAAAAGGGGTGTCCCTTGAGGACACAGGCTAAAGGATGGGTTCGGTTAGGGTAAACAGGCTTGCTGTCAACTCCCATGACTGAAATCTGGGAAGGTATGCTAGGTCCTGGGTAGGAAGGCAATACAGAATAGGCAGCCCCCATGTCCATTAAGAAGGAAGTGGACTTACCCGCTACTTGCAGCGTTACCCTGGGCTCGGCAAGGGTGATGGGGGTCCTTGAGTCCAGGCTGCGTCAGTCATCCAGAAGGCCGAGTAGTTCAAGCGCTTCCTGCAGACCGGCCTGCCCTCCACATAGAGGTGTGGGGGGTGAGCCTACAGTCCCGGATGGGCACTCGTCACGCCAATGTCCCAGCCGCTTGCAGTCTGGGCAGGGCTTGGTAGGTGGTCGGGGACATGGACACTGACGTGCCCAGTGTCCTTCCTGACCGCACTTGAAGCAGCGCCCAGGCAGAGCGCCAGGTTTCGATGGACCCCCCCCACCAGGCGCCTGGTGGGCTGCCAGCCTCAGGGCTGCCACAAGAGCTTGGGTTTGGAGGCTTACCTTTTGCTGTAGGCGGGCCTGTCGGGTTGCCTCAGCCTTTTCCTCTCGGCCATTAAAAACTTTAAATGCCATGTTTACCAGGTCTCGTATGGGAGTTTGGGGGCCCTCCTCAGCCTTTTTAAGTTTCTTTCTAATATCAGCCGCTGACTGATAGATGAAATGGGTGGCTAGAACTGTAGCTCCTGCTAAAGAGGCTGGATCCAGCCGGGTATGGAGGATCATAGCATTAGTTAGTCGGTTGAGAAAGGCAGCAGGGTTTTCAGTAGGGCCCTGAGTTATTTCCCTCAGCTTATCATAATTAACTACTTTTTGAGCCGTGCTTTGCATGCCCGCTAGGAGGCATTGTAGCATTTGGTCTCTGCGTTGGCGACCATCTTGACCCGTTTGATAATTCCAGTCTGGGTCGGCCTCGGGGACTGCCACTGCCCCCACCGGCATCTGGTTGTTTGTTAGGTGTACCTGATCAGCATATGCCCGGGCTGCTCTAAGGATCCGGTCCCGCTCATCTAGGGTGAGGGTGGAAGATAGGATTATATACGTGTCATGCCAGGTTAGGTCATATGCCTGGGTAAGATAGCAGAATTCTTTGGTGTAGGCAGTCGGGTTAGTGGAGAAAGACCCTAGGCGCTTTTCGATAGCCGATAGGTCAGAGAGAGAAAACGGAACGTGCACTTGTACAACTCCCTCGGCCCCAGCTACCTCACGCAAAGGGTAGCAGATTGGGGGGTCGTGAGAGCAGGTACAAGCACTGACGGGGGAAGTCATATTAGGGCTTTGGGGAGGAGAAGGAGAAGAGGGAAGAGGGAGTTGAGGCCCCACATGAGGAGGAGGGTTGGTAAAGCGGGCGGGGCAGGATAGGTCTCCCGGGTTTTCGGAGAGTGCAGAACCAGGCGGGGCTGAGGGCAATGGCGGGGCTTTGGCTGGCAGGACCTGGGCGGAGGAAGAAGAGCAGAGGGCGGGTCGGGATCGCAGGTACCAGAAGGCCTGGACATAGGGGACTTCCGACCACTTGCCGTTTCTCTGGCAAAAATTATCTAGAGCTGTTAGAACATTGAAGTTGAGTGTGCCCTCTGGAGGCCACTTAGACTGGTTGTCCAGGGAGTACTGTGGCCAGGCTACGGTGGAAAGGAAAACTAGCCTCTTCTTTTTTATGGAGAGGCCCAGTTTGTGTAGATTTTGGACCAGACATCCCAATGGCAACTTGGGATCTAGGTGGGATTCATGATTACCCATAGTATATCATAAAAGGGTATTATACCCAACACAGAAATAGTCCCGTCCCGGAGGGGGTGGCTGAGAGAACCTACAGGCTACAATGATTATAATCAGAAAGAAGAGAAAGAGAGGGCTAAGGCTATTTGCCACATGGAAGAATTAGAGGAAGAGAGACTTCAGTGGCAAAAGAGTAGGAGAAAAAAGGAGAACAGAGTTATTTTTAGGGGTGTGAATTTAGCAAAGGTTTCCTGCAACCAGTGGTCTGTTACCTACTGTAGAATATCTTCTACTTTAAGGGAAGCAGGCCTAATTCACTGTATATCAGCCAGCAGGAGTCTAATAAAACTGGCGGATTTACAACAAAGAACCACATGTAAGATTGACGGACAAAGGGTGGGTGCCCCCCAGATGGGAGACCAGTCTGATGCCTTCCCGGCCACGTCCCTGGAGGGATGTTTCAGAGCATCTTGCCTAAAGTGTACCTGTATAACCCCCGGGCCTGGTCACCACAGAACTTTCCGTCCTAAGGTGAATCACTGTTATGACTTATGATGTCCCCGTGGAACCGCAGGTTGAGGCCCACAAAAGCCCCGTAGCCGTTAGGCCATGGGACTACACATAAACTCGCTCACTCACTCACGCCAGGGTTAGAAAGAGAAACTGAAGTTTCAGCTACCTTATAAAGCAGGAAACGGCCGTTCGAGAGAGAGAGAGAGAGAGAGAGAGAGAGGGAGAGAGAGAGAGAGAGAAGATAGAGACAGGAGCAGAAACAGGAGCCGAGAATACAGCCGAATCTGAATTTGCTGTTTACTTATCCGGTCCCGGGCAGGGCCCGGGTTGGTAAATGGGGTATCTGACTACCCAAGCCTCGGCCGCCGCCACAGAGATGATCGGAAGGGCGACTCGGCGTCACGCCACCGAGCACCAGAGGCTGACAGGGGAAGCTCCTGGAACTTCCGACCTGAAGCCGGAGGGTTCAGGAAGGTGGGGACATCTCCCTCAGATTCCTGACCCTGAGAAACCCCTTACGGGGAGAAGACAAGAGTGTAGGGACGTGTCCTCTACGCTCAGGTCCTCGGAACGGAGCCGGGGCCCGGGGCCCTGGGCCCTCAGCGAAACGAAGCCGGGGCCCTGGGCCCACGGCGGAAAGGAGTCCCTGACGAGGCCTCGATTACAGACAGGGAGTCCACAGAGCAGACAGCGGGAGAGGCTATGGGCAGCAGAAGTCTCACCTCGTGGTGGAGCGGCTTCCTGGTCCAGTTTTGGATGGAGGAGTCAGTTTACGCCCCCCAGGAGGGGGTCTTACAACTCCTCCTGGGTTTCAGCACCACTTGTAAGGTTTAAATGAAGCAACCGAGGTTCAAATGAGGCAACTGAGGCCAGTTATTGAAATAAAGAAATTTAATCGGTTCCTGGGCGAGGTTCTGCGGTCCAACAGGAGAGGCCGGAGAAGTCGCGCGGACTTCCTGAGGCATAGAGTTTTTATGGCTAGAGTGAGCAGGGAGTAGGGTGCCCTGATTGGTCATGGGGAGCTGGAAGTGGGCGGGGCATACTGCTATTGGTAGGTAGGCTGTCGGGCGGGACTTCCTCTGGCGGGAAGCGGGTGGGGCGGGACTTCCTCTGGCGGGAAGCAGGCGAGGCGGGACTTCCTCTGGCGGGAAACGGGTGGGGCGGGACTTCCTCTGGCAGGGAAGCGGGCAGGGCAAGACATAGACGTAGGTGGGCGTGTCCGAGCTCCTGACGAGGCAGCCAGCCTTACAGCGCACACCTGTAGTCCCAGCTACTCAGGAGGCTGAGGCAGGGGAACCGCTTGAACCCAGGAGGCAGAGAGTGAGCCAAGATCACACCACTGCACTTCAACCTGGTGACAAAGCGAGACTCAGTCTCAAAAAAAAAAAAAAAAGCAGTTGTAGTGGCAGGCACCTGTAAGCCCAGCTACTTAGGAGGCTGAGGCAGGAGAATTGCTTGAACCCAGGAGGCAGAGGTTGCAGTGAGCCGAGATCCTGCCATTGCACTCCAGCCTGGGCAACAAGAGTGACACTCTGTCTGAAAAAAATGATAATAAATTAGCCAGGCGTGGTGGTGGGCGCCTGTAATCCCAGCTACTCAGGAGGCTGAGGCTGGAAAATCACTTGAACCTGGGAGATGGAGGTTGCAGTGAGCCGAGATCACATCCCTGCACTTCAGCCCAGGCAAGAAAGCAAGACTCTGTCACACACACACAAAAAAAAACTGTTGTTTATCTGAAATCCAAATTCACCTGGTATCCCAAGTGTTTTATTTGTTCTGTTTCCTAAATCTGGCAATAGGGAGCATTTAATCTATGAACTGAAGATGCACCTGAAGGGACAGTTGGCGTAACCCGAGGGCTTCTTGTGCAAACAATGGACCATCAACCTCCAAGGCCCTTTCTCAGCCCAGGTCAACACCTGTTCTCTCTTTCCAGTATGCCTCAGAGATTTCAACACTTTTCCTTTCCTATTCAACAGTCACCATTCTGTCCCCTGGGCCTCCTCTTCCCAAGGCCCCACTGTGAAGCAGATTGCAGTTGCCTTGCTGCTTACTCCCAAAATAAGTTCCTAGCCCCTCACAAGAGCTTTACCTCTCATCACCAGAGAGGAAGATGCAGGGAGACAAACGCAGTCGACGTAATCAATGACAGTCTTGCTCTCTCACCCAGGCTAGAGTGCAGTGGCATGATCACAGCTCACTTCAACCTCTACCTCCCAGGCTCAAGTGATCCTCCCACCTCAGCCTCTCAAGTAGCTGGAACTACAGGTGTGTGCCACCACACCCAGTTATTATTATTTTTTTTTTTTCAATTAAATTTTTTGTAGAGATGGGAGTCTCCCTATGTTGCGCAGGCCGGTCTTGAACTCCTGGCTTTAAGCAGTCCTCCCGCCTCAGCCTCCAAAAGTGCTGTGATTACAGGCATGAGGCACCTCGCCTGGAAACAACAAACAATTTTTTTAGTATAAGTATTTTTTTTTTAATTTTTATTAAAAGAGACGGGGTCTCGCTATGTTGCCCAGGCTGAAGTGCAGTGGCTATTCACAGGTGCGATCCCACTACTGATCAGCACGGGAGTTTTGACCTGTTCCGTTTCCGACCTGAGCCGGTTCACCCCTCCTTAAGCAACCTGGTGGTCCCCTGCTCCCAGGAGGTCACCATATTGATGCCGAACTTAGTGCGGACACCCAATCGGCATAGCGCAGTGCAGCCCAGAACTCTTGGGCTCAAGCGTTCCTCCCACCTCAGCCTCCTGAGTAGCTGGGACTACAGGCACGCGCCACGGCGCCCGGCAGCTTTTTTTTTTAATAGAGACGGCGTTTCACCATGTTGGCCAGGATGGTCTCGATCTCTTGATCTCATGATCTGCCTGTCCCAGCCTCCCAAAGTGCTGGGATTACAGGCGTGAGCCACCATGCCTGGCAGTATTTTTTTATTATTATTTGAGACGGAGTTTCCCTTTTATTGCCCATGCTGGAGTGAGCCACCACGCCCGGCCTGCGTGTTTATATTATTCAGCCTTAAAAAGGAATGAAATTCAGATATATGCAGTTTTGTACATATGTAATGCCATTAAACATACAATCTTTAGAAATTGTAGCTCACATCTGTAATCCCAGCACTTTAGGAGGCTGAGGTGGGAGGCTCACCTGAGCCCAGGAGTTCGAGACCAGTCTGGGCAACAAACATAGTGAGACCCCTTCTATACAGAAAATAAAAAAATTATTCAGGCATAGTGGCTAACAGCTGTGGTCCCTGCTACTTGGGTGGCTGAAGTAGGAGGACCTCAACCCCAGAAGGTGAAGGCTACAGTGAGCCAAGATCGTGGCACTGCACTCCACCCTAGGACACAGAGCGAGACCCTGTCTTTTTCTTCTCTCTCTTATTTTTTAAGAAAGAGATTTTTTTTTTTAAGACGGGGTTTCTCTATGTTGGTCAGGCTGGTCTTGAACTGCCTACCTCAAGTGATCCGCCCGCCTCAGCATCCCAAAGTGCTGGGATTACAGGCGTGAGCCACCGCGCCCGGCTTTTTTTGTTTTATTTTATTTATTTATTTTTTTTTAAGAAAGAGATGTTAAGAGAAGATATCCTGTCTTAAAAACAACCATGAAAAACTCTTTAGAAATAGAAAATGATACCATGAATATAATCTGGTTTTCTCATAAAGTTTTTTTGTTTTTTTATTTTTGTTTTTGAGACAGAGTCTCACTCTGTCGCCCAGGCTGTAGTGCAATGGCGCGATCTCGGCACACTGCAACCTCCGCCTTCCGGGTTCAAGAGATTCTCCTGCCTCAGCCTCCTGAGTAGCTGGGATTACAGGCACCCACTGCCACAACCTGGCTATCTCATAAAGTTAACATGGGAAGGCTATGGACAACTGAAGTTATTCGCGTTTATTTTACCTTTGGAGAAAACAAAAAGTATCTACAACAAAAACTGGTTCCTTTCTACAACCTGACCTTTGGAGATTTCCAAGACCACCCACAACGCCTCTACTCCTAGGACCTGGCCCTCCTTCCAGCCCGGCTCGCTCCAGACTCCATTTCCCAGAAACCCCAGCGTCCGGGTGGAGACGGCATTTCCCGGGCGCCCCCTTGCGGCGCAGTGCGGCACGGCTCCGGTTCCCGGCGGCCCTCGCGGCAGATTCCGGGTGTCCGGACTGTTCGTGATGGCGGGGGCTGGTTCCGCTGCTGTGTCGGGGGCAGGGACCCCGGTGGCGGGGCCCACAGGCCGCGACCTCTTCGCCGAAGGGCTGCTGGAGTTCCTGCGACCCGCTGTGCAGCAGCTCGACTCTCACGTGCATGCCGTCAGGTGCCCGAGAGGGAAGTTGGGGGCGGGGCCTGTCTCTTTGGCTTTGTAGGGGCGGGGCCCAGAAAGGGTTCTAGCTGGCAGTGGGCATAAATTTAGGAAACTGATTCGAGGCGGGGAGGACAGGCGGAAGGCCGCAGGTGGAGAGTTCAGCGGAGGCTGGCTTCTCGCAGTACTTGGTAAATATGTAGGGGAGTTAGTTTCCTGAGCTCCGGTAACTGCCTGACCGTGTAGGCCTTGTACCTCTTTGCAGAGAGAGCCAGGTAGAGCTCCGGGAGCAAATTGACAACCTAGCCACAGGTGAGTGATGAGCATCCCCTTGTACTAGGAATCCTTCAGCTCACTTTCAGGACCTAAGGTTTTTGCCAACCTCTGGACTGGGTTTGTGTCACTTGCTTCCAGGACATCAGGGCTGCCAAAGGACTCCTCCTTTCAGGGGTTGTCTTAAATCTCTAATGTCTGTGGCCTGTGTGGGTGCAAGTGTTTTCCATTCCATTACCAGCCTGCTTTCCCTCAGAACCAGAGATGAGCCATTAGATGTTACTTGCAACTTAATTCCATCCCCAGAACTGTGCCGCATCAATGAGGATCAGAAGGTGGCCCTGGATCTTGACCCCTATGTTAAGAAGCTACTTAATGCCCGGCGACGCGTTGTCTTGGTCAACAACATTCTACAGAATGCTCAGGTAAAAGAATATCATACCAACAGTGATTTTTTTGCCCTTCTTTGTAAGTCCTGAACACAATGAAAGGCACTGTAATTTTAAAATTCTCTGGGGAAAGGGAAATTCACTTTTCTCAGTACTTGGAAAATACGTGGGATAATTCGTCTCATTCTCAGTATTCAGTTGCTGCCATTTACATTGTTTTGTGTGTGTGTGACAATCTCCCTCTGTCACCCAACCTGGAATGCAGTGGCTCAGTCTCAGCTCACTGCAACTTCCACCTCCTGGACTCAAGCTTTTCTTCTTCCTTGGCCTCCTGAGTAGCTGGGACTACAAGGGTGCACCACAACGCCCAGCTAATTTTTGTATTGTTTTTCTAGAAATAGGGTTTCGTCATGTTGCCCAGGCTGGTCTGGAACTCCTGGGCTCAAGTGCGCTTTCCACCTCAGCCACCAGAAGTGCTGGGACCACAGGAGTGAGCCACCACACCTGGCTATTTATTTTTATGAGAAATGATCTGTCACCCAGGATCGAGTCCAGTGGCATGATCACGGCTCACTGCAGCCTCTACGTCCCAGGCTCAAACAATCCTCCCGCCTCAGCCTTGCAAGAAGCTGGGACTACAAGCATATACCACCATGCCCAGCTAACTTTTTTTCTAGGGACAGGGTTTCACCATGTTACCCAGGCTGGTCTCAAACTCCTGCACCCAAGTGATCCACCCACCTGGGCCTCCCAAAGTGCTCAGATTACAGGCGTGAGCTACTGCACCTGGCCTGCTGGCCTGCCGGGCTTTTTATTATTTTTTTTAAAGACGGGGTTTCACCATATTGATCAGGCTGGTCTTGAACTCCAGACCTCAGGTGATCCACCCGCCTTGGCCTCCAAAGTGCTTGGATTACAGGCGTGAGCCACCATGCCTGGCCTTTTTTTTTTTTTTTTTTAAATTGATCAACTGGGCATGGTGGTTCACGCCTGTAATCCCAGCACTTTGGGAGGCCAAGGCAGGAGGATTAACTGAGGTCGGGAGTTCGAAACCAACCTGACCAATATGGAGAAACCCCATCTCTACTAAAAATACAAAATTAGCTGGGCATGGTGGTGCATGCTTGTAATCCCAGCTACTTGGAAGGCTGAGGCAGGAGAATCACTTGAACCTGGGAGGCAGAGGTTGCAGTGAGCCAAGATCACACCATTGCACTCCAGCAGCCTGGGCAGCAAAACTCCGTCTTTTTTTTTTTTTTTTTAATTTTTAAAACTCCATCTAAAAAAAAAAAAAAAATCTCACTATGGTGTCCAGGCTGGTCTTGAACTCCTGGGCCCAAGTGATCTTCCCGCCACTTCTCCTAAAGTGCTGGGATTATAGAGGCGAGCACCATGCCTGGCCTACATTATTTTTTTTTTTTTGAGATGGAGTCTTGCTCTGTCGCCCGGGCTGGAGTGCAGTGGTGCGATCTCCGCTCACCACAACCTCCACCTCCCAAGTTCAAGCGATTCTCTTAACTCAGATTACAAGCATCTGCCACCACACTCAGCTAATTATTTTGTATTTTTAGTAGAGATGGGTTTCACCATGTTTGTCAGGCTGGTCTCAAAATCCTCACCTCAGGTAATCACCCACTTTGGCCTCCCAAAGTGCTGGGATTACAGGTGTGAACCACTGTACCTGGCCTACATTCTTATACTTTAGGAAGACTAACTTTGAGGTAGACCAAGCCCAAGATATTTTTTAGCACCTAGTTCATTTACACGCTAAAGCCTCTCACAGCGGTTATTAGATTCTAAACCCTCCTTGTCTTGTAGGAACGGCTGAGGCGGCTAAACCACAGTGTTGCCAAGGAAACAGCCCGCAGGAGAGCAATGCTGGATTCAGGAATTTACCCCCCTGGCTCCCCAAGCAAATAACAGATAAGCCTATGGCCTCAGTACAAGTACTGTTCTCCAGCTACCTTGTTTCAACAAACATGCAAAGATCCTAGGAGACAGTCCCTGTAGACCCTGGGACATTAAAAAGGCAGCCTTACAGTTTGTTTGAAGCACTTAAGTCTTACCCATTTATGTAGGGGCCCTACACACAGCCAGAATGAGGTTCCCTAAGGACTTACAGTATGGCTCTTGCTTCCTTCCACAAATGAGCTGAGGCCTTTTTTTTTTTTTAGAGCTGCATACTTGAGGCTTACCTTCTTCAGGCCTAGTTAACCAGAGGGGCTTCCTTTGTATGTTACATGCCTGGTTACATGGGCCTGGACAGCATGTCCTCTACCTGTGACTTCTCATTTTCCTGTTTACACTGGGGATTTGGAGAGGGCAGGCAAAGTCAAAGTGAATGACTGTCTACCCACTTCTTTATTGCACTGGCTTGAATACAGTAGCAGTATTGATAGAATCATTTTATTCAATAAATACTTAAAACAGTATTCTACTTTACTCTGGTATATGTAAAGGTTCCAGGAGTTTGTACTTTAATTCAAAGATAGCTTCAAATTGTGAGCTGAATATTTATAATTAAAAGACTCAACAAAAGAGTATACAAAGCAAAAGGAAGCAAAAAAGATTGCCACATGCAAAGGAGGAGAAAAACAACCAACCAACCAAAAAGACCAAGAGCCCTACTAGGAAGTACTTTAATCGTTTTTCTTAGAAAAAAAAATTCCAGACACTTAACAGTTCACAACATTTCAAGAGCAAAGTATTAGTTGAGAGGGGTTTTCAGGACTTGGGGATCCTAGAGTATTAGGAAGAAATGTTGGTATCCTCATTCATTATAGATGGATGGCATAGGTCACTAATGGGAAACTGGCTGTTAAGCCAATATCAAAACCCAGTGGAATGACACTTCTATGGAGTTTACTTTCCTTCCTGTTATCTTCCCTATCCCTCGGAAATGTCTACCACCATGTAAAGCCCAGTAGCAGCGAGCTTAGGCTCCAGTCAAGGGAAGGTCACTCCTGAGTTTCCATGCTTTCTTCTTCCTCTCCTTGAGGTGGTTCTTCTGTATTCTCCTCTTCTTCCTCTCCTTCCTTCTTCTCTGGTGGCTTCTCATAAGCCTTTTCTGAAGGTGTTACTATCACTCCATCCCAGGTAGATATTTCAGAAGCAAGATCTAGAAAAGAGAAAAAGGTGATTTAGACAAGTAGCCCAGCATAAAAGTCATTATTTACACTGTGGAAATACTAAGGCATTTAAGTAGTGTACAGCTTATTTGTAGAGCAGATTACAATACAAAATCCCTGACCCACAGTGGTCACTCACAGCTGGCATCACCCTCTTGGCCAAGGATCTTCCTAAAGCCACCATGTGAGAGGATTCGGACGAGAGTCTGAGCTGTATAGCAGACCATGTCCTAAAGTAGAGCAAAAGTGAGAGTAAGTTAGCAAGGAAAATCCAAGAGCCTTATTTGACTAATATCCTTGTGAAATAGAGATTAAGACAATTTTTAAAATCCCATAGTCTTTCGGAATCCCCAAACTCCTGACCCCTAAAGATCATATTCCACTTTGCTTCTGACCAGGAGTATTCAAGAGTGAGGCAAAACAACCCAGTTCATCTGTCCCAATACCTGCTGTTCTAGGGTCATGACTGTGTGTACTCTGAAGTTGCCACTCTCACAGGGGTCAGTGATACCCACTGAACCTGGCAGGAACAGTCCCGCAGCCAGAATCTGCAAGCAGCGCCTAGAACACAAGGAGGTATGAGGTATTAAAGGAATACACAAAACATCTTACAACCAACCCTAAACCCAAAGCAGCATGCTGTACCTGTATGCAACGTTTAGGGCCAAAGGCTGTCTGGTGGGGTTGTTCATCACAGCATAATGACCCTGGAAAATAATAAATCCAGTAGGTGTGCCACCAAAATGGCAATTCTGGTAACTAGGACTTTATTTTTTAAAGATAGGGCCTCACTTTGTCACCCAGGCTGGAGTGGAGTGCAGTGGCACAATCATAGCTCACTGTAACCTCAAACTCCTGGGCTCAAGCAATCCTCCTGCCTCAGCCTGCTGAGTGCAAGCCACTACAACTGGTTTATGTTTTTTTTTTTTTTTCTTTTAGAGACAGTCTCGTTATTTTGCCCAGGCTGGTCTCAAACTCCTTGTTTCAAGTGATTCTCTGGCGTTAGCCTCTCAAAGTGCTGGGATTACAGGCATCAAACTAAAACCTTAAATTGTCACAAAGAAAACTGGTCATTAATGCCTAAGTCTAGCTAAAATTTTCATGTTGAGAAGCAATTCTGAAATGGCTGCTCACTCATTTCTCTCTACTACCATGGTGAAATGGTAGCAGTCATGAGAAGAAAAAAAGACACTATAACTCAGTAACTACTCATTTTAATTGAATATACCAAAAAAATAAACTTTGAACTTTTTCTTTCTTTTTAAAAACAAGTTTCTCTGAGTCATATAATTTTGAATTTTTATTGGATTACTTGTCTACCAATAAAATTTATTTTAAGATTCACCAAATTTTAGATTCTGGTAAATTCCAGAGTTACTTCTACTACTAGTAAATACAGATTATCGGAACTCCAATTGCCCATCTTTACTTACTAGTAGGTCAAGGATCCAGGGTGTCAGGGGCTCAAAGCCAGGAAAACGAATCCTCAAGTCTTTCAGTAGTCTGATGAGAACTTTAACTCTGAAAGTTAAGAGTGACCCAAAGGTTAAAAGCAATACGATCATGTATTTCCATGCCTAACGTAGAGTTGAAGCTGACTAGACTGTTTCCAGAACTATACATTCTCTGCTTTCTCTCAATCTTAATTTGCTTACTTAAGGTAAAAATCAAAATCCAAACAAAACATCACAGCCAAAATAGTTCTGTCAGAGGAAGTCTGGGGGTATCCTGCTATTCACTGCTGTTAGAAAGGTTATCTTAATCCAAATGGTCAGGGAGAGACTCACGTGGACTGAGACGCATTTTCCTCAAACCAGCGGGCATGTCGGATGGCTGCTAAGGCACTCTGCAATACCTTGATATCCACTATAAGACAAGCATGATAGGCCAGGATGAAACATTTTCATTAAACAAGCTACTCAGTACTACTGCTACAGTCTGAAAACTTGGAAGGAGGACAGAGTAACTCTGCAATTCTTATTTTTTTGAGATGTAGTCTCGCTTGTCATCCAGACTGGAGTACAGTGTCGCAATCTCAGCTCACTGCAACCTCTGCCTTCTGGGTTCAAACGATTCTCGTGCCTCAGCTTCCTGAGTAGCTGGAATTACAGGCACCCACCATCATGCCAGCTAATGTTTTTTATTTTAGTAGAGACGGGGTTTCACCATGTTGGACTGGCTGGTCTCGAACTCCTGACCTCAGGTGATCCACCCAGCTCAGCTTCCCAAAGTGCTGGGATTACAAGCGTAAGCCACTGCACCGAGCCAACTTTTCAGTTCTTTAAGCCATCTCATGTTCCTCATATCAGCAAATCCCATGCCTAAAAATCACTAGAACCATGCAAGATATATGATTTTCTCTAAAAGCCTATCCCCCTTCCATAAATATTTTCTCAGTCCTTTTTAAATCCTCCATCTACTTTCTTGGTCACCCCATCTGAAAATTCCACTAGCAAATCTGGATAAAAAACTATTTCCAGGCTGGGTGCAGTGGCTCATGCCTGTAATCCCAGCACTCTGGGAGGCCAAGGCGGGTGGATCACGAGGTCAAGAGATCAAGACCATCCTAGTCAACATGGTGAAACCCCGTCTCTACTAAAAATACAAAAAATTAGCTGGGCATGGTGGCGCGTGCCTGTAATCCCAGCTACTCAGGAGGCTGAGGCAGGAGAATTCCAGGAGGCGGAGGAGGTGGTGAGCCGAGATCGCGCCATTGCACTCCAGCCTGGGTAACGAGCGACACTCCGTCTCAAAAAAAAAAAAAAACAACTATTTCCAGGCCGGGTGCGGTGGCTCACGCCTAAAATCCCAGCACTTTGGGAGGCCGAGGCGGGTGGATCATGAGGTCAAGAGATCGAGACCATAGTGGTTAACATGGTGAAACCCTGTCTCTACTAAAGATACAAAAAAAAATTAGCTGGGCGTGGTGGTGCACGCCTGTAGTCCCAGCTACTTGGGAGGCTGAGGCAGGAGAATTGCTTGAACCCAGGAGGCGGAAGTTGCAGTGAGCCGAGATCGCGCCATCGCACTCCAGCTTGGGTAACAAGCGAAACTCCGTCTCAAAAAAAAAAAAGAAAAGAAAAAAAAAAACTATTTCCAAATTACAGAGGGAGAGAGCCAAGTTCAGAGTAAACCTGAGTTCTTCAATTCCCAGAGAGCTGCATGTGGAATAGCAACAAGCTAAGTAAACACAACAGCAACCATACCATGTTTTAAATATCCCCTAAATTGTCCAGCAACAGAAAAAAAAGAACTAACAATGGAGTTCTGGGTCCAGTTTTCGAAGATTGGGTGGCACTGTTGTAATGAGAATCTTCACTGTAGCATCAGAAGAACTGATTTCAAAGCCAGTTTCATTGGTCAGCATGGTTAAAACTGAAAGAACAGAATAAACAAAAAATATAACTCACATTTCCATTCGATGACCAAAGTTAAATCCAGGGTAGGGAGGGAACAGTGATTTCTTAAAACAGCAAAAAGTCCAGAATGAGAATTTAGAATACAGAGCTTTAGAAATAAAGGAGATCCAACAAATTTTGAACACCTGAGGCCCCTGCCAAAAACTCCCACAACTTAAAACTCTGCATTTACTCTTCCATCTGGTCTGACCTGATTTTGTTGAAAGTGTACTTATAATTACAAGACCTGATTCCTATGGCTACTAAATACATAATCAGCAACAAATGCAAACCTTCAGAAGGATCCTGTGCTCTTAGGCTTTCCACGACTTTGTTCCCCAGGGCAGCAACAGCTTCCACTATTTGACAAAAAAGGACATGCTGTTATAATAATTTATTTACCTAGACTTTCTATACATTTCTAAGTTACTCGGCACTCTCATTTCTGTCCCATATCCAAGGCTGAAGCAAGGGTAAGTAATAGGATAAATACTTTTAGAAGAGGAACTCAAGGCCTGGACAGAAGAATTGGAAGACTCAGGGAACAGGACTCCTCCTATACTTATATCCTCTTTCTTCAGCAGGGTTTTTCAGGTCGGTGGCACTAATAACATTCTGGACTAGATAAAATCTTTGGAGAGATGGGGATGTAGGATGTTTAACAGCATCCATGGCCTCTACCCTCTTTTTCTTTTGTTGAGAAAGGGTCTCACTCTGTTACCCAGACTGCAGTACAGTGGCACAATCACAGCTCACTGCAGCCTCAGTCTACTAGGCTCAAGCGAGCCTCCCGGGCTCAAATGATCCTCCCACCTCAGAATGCAATTTTTTGTTTGTTTGTTTGTTTTTGAGACAGGGCCTCACTCTGTCACCCAGGCTGGAGTGCACTGGCACAATCCCCGCTAACTCCAACCTCCACTCCCAGGTTCAAGCAACTCTCCTGCCTCAGCCTCCCGAGTAGCTGGGATTACAGATGCCCGCCATCATGCCCAGCTAATTTTTACATTTTTGGTAGAGACAGAGTTTTGCCATGCTGGCCAGGCTGGTCTTGAACTCCAGGCCTCAAGTGCTTCACCTGCCTTGGCCTCCCAAACAGTGTTGGGATTATGGGAATGAGCCATCACATCCGGCCCCACCTCGGGCTTCTGAGTAGCTGGGACCACAGGCACGCACCATGCGTGGCTAATTTTTTTCTTTTTGTAGGTATAGGGTCTATGTTACCTAAGCTGGTCAAATGAACTCCTGGGGTCAAGCCGTCCTCCTGCCTCAGCCTCCCAAAGTGCTGGGATTATAGCCACCATACCTGGCTTCTACCCTTTTTTGATGCCAGTAGCACCCCCTTGTTTTAACAACCAAAGTATCTGACTCCAGATACTGCCAGATATCCCCTGGGTGGCAAAATTACCTCCGGTTGAAAAACATGGCCCTACAGTAACCTGCTATACATTCTTTCAGACACATACACTCCAGCATTTGTCCGTTATCACTCATTAAAAAAACATTTCTCAGGCCGGGTGCAGTGGCTCACACCTGTAATCCCAGCACTTTGGGAGGCCAAGGCGGACAGATCACCTGGGGTCAGGAGTTTAAGACCAGACTGGCCAACGTGGTGAAACCCTGTCTCTACTAAAAGTACAAAAATTAGCTGGGTGTGGTGGCACGTGCCTGTAATCCCAGCTACTATGGAGGCCAAGGCAGAAGAATCGTTAGAACCCAGGAGGCAGAGGCTGCAGTGAACTAAGATTGCACCACTGCACTACAGCCAGGGCAGGAAAGCGAGATCTGCCTCAAACAAACAAACAAAAATTTGTGTTACGAACATCCTTTCTCACAAGAAATTTGAGCTTTCAAGATCCTAAGGGACAGGCACAGTGGCTCACGCTTGTAATCCCAGCACTCTGGGAGGCTGAGGTGGGTAGATTGATTGAGCTTAGGAGTTTGAGACCAGCACGGGCAACATAGTGAAACTCCATTATCTACAGCAAATACAAAAATTAGCTGGGTGTAGTGGCACACATCTGTAGTCCCAGCTACTCAGGAGGCTAAGGCAGGAAGATCACTTGCTGCAGTGGAGGTCAAGGCTACAGTGAGCCATGATAGCACCACTGCACTCCAGCCTAGGCAGCACAGTGAGAATCTGTCTCAAAACAAAACAAAAGATCCCTAAGCCCCAAATCCAAGTGCTATGTTCTGTTCCCATGGCCAGAAACAGGCACACTCACATGTTGGCAGAATCTTGAGTATCACCACCAGGTCAGCCACATTGTGTCCTGTAGTCATCGTCCCCTTTTTATAGGATCCCACCTGTCGAACTTCTTCAATTTGCTATTGGCAAAAGGATTTCGGGGGAGGGAAAACAATTTAGTAGAAAAAAAGGTGCCTAGGTCCTCTCAGAACTGTTACAACACAGCTACCTATTACCCAAATTAGGAAATAGCAGAGGTGAAACCCCCAAAACCACCACATGGAAGCCTGATACATCACAGCTAGCATAATAATGATACAAGTCTTATCCCCAAGAACAGTACAAGGAAATTCCACTGTACCTTCTCATTTTAGGCTTGGATTTGGATAATAGACAACTGAAAATTAAAAGTCAGGAGCCAAGGAAATGTCCACACTACCAAAGGTGCCCTTTCCTAAAACTAAATCATCAAAAACTCACCACTTCAAATGTCCCTGGAGCCACAATCAGATTGTCAATCACATTGTTTATTTTTGTCACCAGAGAAAGGATAGACGCCTGAAAAACAGTATGAAACAAAAATACTCGAAGATGAAAAATTACAAGCAACTTCTAAGACTTTTAATATTTTCTCCTAATCCCTTCCATACAAGCTGACTCAATACTGACATAGGGCTTTAAACACTTCATTCCAGCCTTGAATACATGGGAACAGAACAACTCTTTGTCCTCGACAAAAGTAAGAATGTATATATAATCTGTTTATATATCTACCTGGCTATCTCCACCCACAATGAGAAGTAAAGAGAAAATTAAACCTTCTGTGGCTTTCAGGCTACCTTAACACCATTCTTACCCTTACCAGCAGTTACTCTTTACCAATACTTTTAACTGTTTTAGAGACATTTCTGGAAGACAGCCAAAAGAACATACCTGTTCAGCAGAATTGGGAGCCAGGTCCTGATTCCTCTTCAGCAAGGCCTCACTGAAGGAAGTTTCATCAGGTGCTGGCTTGACCCGGGGGAAGGCCATTTCACACTAAACCAGAAATAAACAACTACATTCCATTTACCAAAAACAATACACAGGAAAGATTGTTTTCTCTGTTACTACAACAGAAAAAGTTAAAAATAGAAAATTCTATACTTGTTTTCACTCTTGAATTTGTTCAATTAGCTGGGCATGGTGGCTCACGCCTGTAATCCCAGCAACTTGGGAGGCTGAGGTGGGAAAATCACTTGAACACAGGAAGCAGAGGTTGCAGTGAGCCAAGATCACACCACTGCCCTCCAGCCTAGGCGACAGAGTGAAACCCTGCCTCAAAAAAGAAAAAAAAAATTGTTCAAAGGCTGGGCTGGGTGGCTCATGCCTGTAAATCCCAGTACTTTGGGAAGCTGCGGTGGGCAGATCACTTGAGGTCATGAGTTCAAGACCAGCCTGGACACCATAGTCTCTACTAAATAGAAATACAAAAATTAGCTGGGCATGGTGGCAGACCTCCCAAGTAATACCAGCTACTTGGGAGGCCGAGGCAGGAGGATCTCTTGAACCCAGGAAGCAGAGGTTGCAGTGAGCCTAGATTGCACCAGCCTGGGTGATGGAGTGAGATGATGTCTTTAAAAAAAAAAAAAAAGTTCAACCAAGGATACAAGCTGGAATAGCCATAATTTAAGCTATCACTATCTTTATAACAGATAAGCCAGATATAATTACTTGTTTAGAACAAAGATAATCATATTTAATGCCAATAGTAGCCAAGGAATTAATCTCCCCACCCTGCTTACACACTGTTTCTGTATGTAAAGCAACACACTGTTGACTCAAAAGCTCAAGTCTTTTCATAAATCCCTTTCCCTCCCTACTTCAAACACCTTTTTTTTTTTTTTTTCCCGCAGTCATGCCATCTTAGCTCATTGCAACCTCCACCTCCCAGGTTCAAGCAATTCTCCTGCCTCAGCCTCCCAAGTAGCTGGATTACAGGCACGTGTTCAGCTAACTTTTGTAATTTTTAGAGACGGAGTTTCACCATATTGGCCAGGCTGATCTCAAACTCCTGATCTACCTGCCTCGGCCTCCCAAAGTGCTGGGATTACAGATGTGAGGCACTGCACCCAGCCTCTTCAACCACCATTTAACTTCATTAACTGGGAGATCCTGAGCTTCATTTCTACAGTGGCCAGAAAATGTGTATTATTAACCCAAGGTACTCACCAAATAGAAGTCAAATGGGATATGTGGTACAAAGGGCCTGAACCTAAAACATGAAAAACAGCTAAATTATTCCCTATGTAGGAATCAAGTGAGATGTATGTAACACACCAGCAATTTTGAAAACATGTCAGTCCTCAGAATGAGTGACAAAGTCTCCGGGGAGGGGAGAATCATTCTCAGCATAGTGGGGCTAAATTCATTTAGCAGGAGTGCAGGTAAAGACCACAGTTGGCTCTCACAAAACCAAGTGACATTAGTCTTCCCCAAAACTCCTATTTAGATGACAAGCAGAAACTAACAACCAAGTCCAGAGATGCTAAAAACCGGCACTCACCCTCCTCCTGGGCCTCCTCTGGAACCAAAGCGCCCACCACGACCACGGCCTCTGTCACCCCTAGAAACGCAGATTTTATTTTGACCTCATTGAAGGAATACCCGCCGGCCATATCATTTTAAGTTGGCTACTACTTTCATCCCTCGGAACCTCTGAACGGTAGGCAAGAGACCCCATGCCCACTTACATTCTTCCCCATTCCAAATGGTGCCCAGTTATACACCCCCACAACCTCCTCATTCTGGATAAGTTAATCACAACCCTGCATCAAGTAATCGTGGGGCTCAGACACTCAGCCCCTACACGAAATAACCCATAATCCTGGGTCACACGAATCCTAATACTTCGGAGGCTAAAAGTTGCACATTTCTCCATTAACGTACACATTTATGGGGCATGTCCTATATGTCAAGCCCTTCGCACTGAGGATGAAAGCGGCTCGCTCCAGCCTTCTCACCCCAGATGGGGGGCCGGGGGGAGCTCCTCCGGGAGCTTGAGGACACCCCCTCATCGCAACCCTTCAGAGACAAAGGTTCCGAACCAGCCTCCCCACTCCTGGGCCCCAACCCCATCC
Organism: Aotus nancymaae; assembly: GCF_030222135.1. NCBI lineage: Eukaryota > Metazoa > Chordata > Mammalia > Primates > Aotidae > Aotus > Aotus nancymaae. Next base: position 33,004,765 of record NW_026988523.1, read on the forward strand.
CGGGCCCAAGTTTCCCCACCTCTGCCGGCCTCCCACTCCCCTACTCTCCCAGACCGGGAGTTCTCAGGTTTTTGGCCAGCCCCCGGATACATGGCGCTTTTAGGTCCTCCGACTTCTTTCGGCCCGCGTTCCCAAAGTTTTCCGTCGAATACCTGAAACGTTTCGACCACTTCGACCCCCTTACCTCATGGCGGCTTAAAACCCGAACAATGGAGGCCGCACCAACCGCCCCTTTG